>NC_081308.1:57626698-58876698 GCF_030435805.1 Mustela lutreola | reverse complement strand
CATAGACCAGTGGAACAGAGTAAAGAGCCCTTATATGGACCCTCAACTTTATAGTCAAATAATCTTTGACAAAACAGAAAAAAAATATACAATGGAAAAAAGTCTCTCCAATAAATGGTGCTGGGAAAACGGGACAGCTATATGTAGAAGAATGAAACTCAACCATTCTCTTACACCGTACACAAATATAAACTCAAAATGGATAAAAGACCTCAATGTGAGACAGGAATCCATCAGAATCCTAGAGGATAACATAGGCAGTAGTCTCTTCGATATCAGCCACAGCAACTTCTTTCAAGATATGTCTCCGAAGGCAAAGGAAACAAAAGCAAAAATCAACTTTTGGGACTTCATCAAGATAAAAAGCTTCTGCACAGCAAAGGAAAAGGTTAAGAAAACAAAGAGGCAGCCCACGGAATGGGAGAAGATATTTGCAAATGACAGTACAGATAAAAGGTTGATATCCAGGATCTATAAAGAATTTCTCAAACTCAACACACACAAAATAGGCAATCATATAAAAAAATGGGCAGAAGATATGAACAGACACTTCTCCAAAGAAGACATACAAATGGCTATCAGACACATGAAAAAATGTTCATCATCACTAGCCATTAGGGAGATTCAAATTAAAACTACATTGAGATATCACCTTACACCAGTTAGAATGGCTAAAATTAGCAAGACAGGAAAAAACATGTTTGGAGAGGATGTGGAGAAAGGGGAACCCTCTTACACTGTTGGTGGAAATGCAAGTTGGTGCAGCCACTTTGGGGAACCGTGTGGAGATTCCTCAAGAAATTAAAAATAGAGCTTCCCCAAAATAAGTCAATCAGAGAAAGACAACTATCATACGATGTCCCTGATATGAGGAAGTTGAGATGCAACGTGGGGGGTTTGGGGGGTAGGAAAAGAATAAATGAAACAAGATGTGTTTGGGAGGGAGAAAAACCATAAGTGATTTTTTTTTAAAGATTTTATTTATTTGACAGACAGAGATCACAAGTAGGCATAAAGGCAGGCAACGGGGGGGGGGGGGATACAGGCTTCCTGCTGAACAGAGACCCCAATGTGAGGCTAGATCCCAGGACCCTGAGATCATGACCCGAGCTGAAGGCAGAGCCTTTAGCCCAGAGAGCCACCCAGGCGCCCCCCATAAGTGATTCTTAATCTCACAAAACAAACTGAGGGTTGCTGCGGGGAGGGGGGCCGGGTGAGAAGGGTGGGGTTATGGACATTGGGGAAGGTATGTGTTATGGTGATCCTGTGAAGTGTGTAAACCTGGCATTTCACAGACTTGTGCCCCTGGGGATAAAAATACATTGTATGTTTATAAAAAAATAAAAATATTTTAAAAATTAGAGCTTCCCTATGACCCTGCAATTGCACTACTGGGTTTTTACCCCAAAGATACAGATGTAGCGAAAAGAAGGGCCATCTGTACCCCAATATTCATAGCAGCAATGGGCACAGTCGCCAAACTGTGGAAAGAAAGATGCCCTTCAATGGATGAATGGATAAGGAAGATGTGGTCCATATACACTATAGAGTATTATGCCTCCATCAGAAAGGATGAATACCCAACTTTTGCAACAACATGGACGGGACTGGAAGAGATTATGCTGAGTGAAATAAGTAAAGCAGAGACAGTCAATTATCATATGGTTTCACTTATTTGTGGAGCATAACAACTAACATGGAGGACATGGAGAGATGGAGAGGAGAAGAGAGTTGAGGGAAATTGGAAGGGGAGGTGAACCATGAGAGACTATGGACCCAGAAAAACCATCTGAGGGTCTTGAAGGGGTGGGGGGTGGGAGGTTGGGGGAACCAGGTGGTGGGTATTAGGGAGGGCATGGATTGCATGGAGCACTGGGTGTGGTGCAAAAACAATGAATGCTGTTACACTAAAAAGAATTTTTTTTAAAAAAGTGGTATGTGTATATATATATATATATATATATATATATATATATATATATATATACATACGTATATATATAATGGAATACTATGCAACCATCAAAAGAGAAAATGAAATCTTGCTATTTGCACCGACTTGGATGGAACTAAACTGTATTATACTGAGCAAAATTAGTCAATCAGAGAAAGACAATTATCATATGATCTCTCAGATATGAGGAATTTGACAGGCAGAGGGGGGTTTTGGGTGGTAGGGAAGGAAAAATGAAAGAAGATGGGATCGGGAGGAAGACAAATAATAAGAGACTCTTTTTTATTAATGTTTATGTATTTTTAATTTCTTTTCAGTGTTCCAGAATTCACTGTTTCTGCGCCAGACCCAGTGGTCCATGCAATATGAGCCCTCCATTATACCCGCCACCAGGCTCACCCAACCTCCCAACCCCCCACCCCTCCAAAACCCTCGGATTGTTTTCAGAATCCACAGTCTCTCATGATTCACCTCCCTCTCCAATTTCCTCCAACTCCCTTCTCCTCTCCACCTCCCCAATCCTCCCTGTTATGCTTTATGTTCCACAAATAAGTGAAAGCATTTGATAATTGACTCTCTCTCTACTTAAATTTTTTCACTCAGCATAATCTCTTCCAGTTCCGTCCATGTTGATACAAAAGTTGGGTATTCATCTTTTCTGATAGAGGCATAATACTCCATAGTATATATGGACCACATTTTCCTTATCCATTCATCCATTGAAAGGCATCTTGGTTTCTTTCATAGCTTGGTGACTGTGGCCATTGCTGCTATGAACATTGGAGTACAGATGGCCTTTCCTTTCACTACATCTGCATCTTTTTGATAAATAACTAGTAGTGCAATTGCAGTGACATAGGGAAACTCTATTTTTAATTTCTTAAGGAGTCTCCACACTGTTTTCCGAAGTGTCTGCACCTACTTGCATCCCCACCAACAGTGTAAGAGGCATCCCTTTTCTCCACATCTTCTCCAAAATGCGTTGTTTACTGTCTTGCTAATTTTGGCCATTCTAACTGGTGTAAGGTGGTATCTCAGTGTGGTTTTGATTTGAATATCCCTGATGGCCAGTGATGATGAACATTTTTTCATGTGGCTGATAGCCATTTGTATGTCTTCATTGGAGAAGTGTCTGTTCATGTCTTCTGCACATTTTTTGGACATGATTATCTGTTCTGTGTGTGTTGAGTTTGAGGAGTTCTTTATAGATCGGTGACAGCAGTCCTTTGTATGTATTGTTATTTGAGAATATCTTCTCCCATTCCGTGGGTTGCCTCTTTGTTTTGTTGACTGTTTCCATTGCTGTGCAGAAGCTTTTGATATTACTGAAATCCCAAAAATTCATTTTCACTATTGCTTCCTTTGCCTTTGGATACGTATCTTGAAAGAAGTTGCTGTGGCCAACATCAAAGAGTTTACTGCCTATATTCCCCTCTAGGATTCTAATCTGCCTCACATTGAGGTCTTTTATCCATTTCAATTTTATATTTGTGTATGATGTAATAGAATGGTCAAGTTTCATTCTTCTACACAAAGCTGTCCAATTTCCCCAGGACCATTTATTGAAGAGACTGTCTTTTTTCCACAGCATATTTTTTCCTGCTTTGTTGAAGATTATTTGATCATAGAGTTAAGGGCCCATATCTGGGCTCTCTACTCTGTTACACTGGTCTTTGTGTCTGTTATTGTACCAGTACCATGATGTCTTGGTGATCACAGCTTTGTAGCAAAGCTTGAAATCTGGCAACACGATGCCTGCAGTTTTTTTTTTTTTCTTTTTAAACATTTCCTTAGCAATTAGGGGTCTCTTCTGGTTCCAAACAAATTTTGGATTTGTTTGCTCCAGCTTTTTGAAAAATGCCAGTGGAATTTTCATCGGAATGTCATTGAAAGTACTGATTGCTGTAGGCAGTACAGACATTTTAACAATGTTTATTCTTCCCATCCATGAGCATGGAATCATCTACCAACTTTTTGTGTCTTCTTCAATTTCTCTCATGAGTGTTCTTTAGTTACTTGAGTACAGATCTTTTACCGCCTTGGTTAGGTTTGTTCCCAGGTATCTTATGGTTCTTGCTGCTATAGTAAATGGAATTGATACTCTAATTTCCCCTTCTGTATTTTTACTGTTAGTGTATAAGAAAGCAACTGATTTCTTTAAATTGATTTTATATCCTGCCACATTACTGAATTGATATTTGAGTTCTAGTAGTTTGGGGGTGGAGTCTTTTGGGTTTTCCATATAAAGTATCATGTCATCAGCAAAGAGAGAGAGAGTTTGAATTTTTCATTGCCAGTTTGAATACCTCTATTTCTCTTTTTTGTCTTATTGTTGTTGCTAAGACTTCTAATACTATGTTGAATAAGAGTGGTGAGTGTGGGCCTCCTTGCTGTTTTCCTAATCTCAAATGGAAGGATGTCATCTTTTTCCCATTGGAATGATTTTTTTCTGTGGGTTTTTTCATGAATAGATTTTATGAAGCTGAGGAAGATTCCCTCTGTCCCTGTACTTTGACGCATTTTAATCAGGAACGGATGCTGCATTTTTCCCTATGCTTTTTCTGCATCAACTGAGAGAACAATGTGTTTTTCTTCTTTCTTCTCTTACTGTTCTATCACATTGAATGATTTGTGAATGTTGAACCACCATTGCAACCCAGGGATAAATCCAACTTGGTGATGGTAGATAATCTTTTTAATGTACTGTTGGATCCTATTATCTAGGATTTTGTTGAGAATCTTAGCATCCATATTCATCATGATTATTGGTCTGAAATTCTTTTTGATGGTTTTTTTGCATGGTTTGGGGATCAGGGTAGTGCTGGATTTATTAAAAGTGTCTGAAAGTTTTCCTTCTGCTTCAGTTTTATGGAACAGCTTCAGGAGAATAGGCACTATTTCTTCTTTGAAAGTTTGGTCGAATTTCCCAGGGAATTTGTCAGATCTTGTACTCTTGTTTTTTGGGAGTTGTTTGTTTGTTTGTTTTTTAACACTGCTTCAATCTCATTACTAGATATTGGTTTATTCAGGTTGTGAAATTCTTCCCAATTCAGTTTTGGAAGTTTATACTTTTCCAGGAATGCATCCATTTCATCTAGGTTGCTTAACATATTGGTATATTACAGCTGATAATAATTTCTAATTATTTTTTTTTCTATTTCCTTGGTATTAGTTGTGATCTCTCCCCTTTCATTCATAATTTTATTAATTTTGGTATTCTGTTTTTTCTTTTGGATTTGTTTGGTCAGTGGTTTACTGATCTTATTGATTCTTTCAAAAAACCACCTTCTAGTTTCATTGATTCGTTCTACTATATCTCTAGTTTCTACCTCATTGATCTCGGTTCTTATATTGATTAGTTCCCTTCTTGTGTGAGGAGATGGCTTAATTTGTTGTTGATTCTTCAGTTCTTTAAGATGTAGAGACATCTAGTGCATTCTGAATTTTCCAATTTTTTTGAGTGAGGCTTGGATGGCGATGCATTTCCCCTTTAGGACCACCTTTGCTGTATCCCATAGGTTTTGGACCAAAGTGTGTTCATTTTCTTTGGTTTCCATGAACTAAGTTCTTCTTTGATTTCCTGGTTTATGCAGGAAATTAAGCAATGTTAAGTAATGTTAAGCAAGGTGATCTTTAGCTTCCAGGTGTTTTAATTCCTTCTAAACTTTGTCTTGTGGTTGAATTCCAGTTTCAAAGCATTGTGATCTGAGATTATGCAGGGAATAATTTAAATCTTTTGGTATTGTTTGAGCCCTGATTTGTGACCCAGTATGTGGCCTATTCTGAAGAAGGTTCCATGTGCATTTGAGAAGAATGAGTATTTTGTTGTTTTAGAGTGGAACGTTCTGTATGTATCTCTGACGTCCATCTGGTCCCATGTGTCTCTCAATGCTTTTGTTTCTTTTTTTTTTTAATTAAATGTATTTATTTTCAGCATAACTGTATTCATTATTTTTGCACCACACCCAGTGCTCCATGCAATCCATGCCCTCTATAATACCCACCACCTGGTACCCCAACCTCCCACCCCCCTGCCACTTCAAACCCCTCAGATTGTTTTTCAGAGTCCATAGTCTCTCATGATTCACCCCCCCTTCCATTTTCCCCCAACTCCCTTCTCCTCTCTAACTCCCCATGTCCTCCATGATATTTGTTATGCTCCACAAATAAGTGAAACCATATGATAATGGACTCTCTCTGCTTGACTGATTTCACTCAGCATAACCTCTTCCAGTCCCGTCCATGTTGCTACAATAGTTGGGTATTCATCCTTTCTGATGGAGGCATCCATCGTGTATATGGACCACATTTTCCTTATCCATTCATCCATTGAAGGGCATCTTGGTTCTTTCCATAGTTTGGTGACCGTGGCCATTGCTGCTATAAACATTGGGATACAGATGGCCCTTCTTTTCACAATGCTCTTGTTTCATTATTGATTTTCTTCTTGGAAGATTTGTCTATTACTGAGAGTGGCATGTTAAGATTCCCTACAATTAATGTATGCATATCAATGACTCTTTATCTTCATTAACAGTTGTCTTATGTATTTGGCTGCTCCCTTACTGGGGGCATAAATATTTACAATTGTTAGATCTAGATGGATAGACCTTTAAGAATGATGTAGTGTCCTTCTGTTTCTCTGACTATAGTCTTAAGTTAATTTATCTGATATGAGAATCACTACCTCAGCCTTCTTTTGAGGCCCATTGACATGAGAGATGCTTCTCCATATTTTCACTTTCAGTCTGAATGCATTTTTAGGTTCATAATGGGTCTCTTGTAGACAACATATAGATGGGTCCGGTCGTTTTATCCAATCTGCAATCCTGTGCTGTTTTGTGGGTGCATTTAGGTCATTCACATTGAGAGTGATTATTGAGAGATACGTTTTTATTGACATCATGTTATCTGTGAAATCTTTGTTTCTATAGATTATCTCTATAAATTTCTGTTCAATAATATTCTTGGTTTTTTTTCCTCTCTTATAGAACACTCCTTAATATTTCTATAGTGCCAGCATGGTATTCATATACTATTTTAAACACTGCCAGTCTTGGAAGCTCTTTATTTCTCTATTCATTTTGGATGTCAGTCTTGCTGTAAAAGCATTCTTGGCTGCATGTTCTTTTTATTTAGTGCCCTAAATACATCTTGCCAGCCCTTTCTGGCTTGCCAGACTTCTGTGGACAGGTCTTCCATTATTCTGTTGAGCCTTCCTCTGTACACAAGTAATCTCTTCCCCTAGCTGCTTTCAAGAGCTCCTGTCTAAAATTATGATTCATTATTTTCACAATCAGGTGTCTTGAGGTCTTTCTAGATTCTATGATCTTGGGGGTAGACCTTTTTTCTGCTAGTACATGAATGCTGGTTCCATTCCCCAGACTGGGACAATTTTCATGGAGAATTTTTTCAACGTATCCTCTAGTCTTTCTTTTTCTCTCCTCCCCCTCAGGAATTCCAATAATTTAACATTGGAATGTTTCATGGCATCATTTATTTTCCTAATTGTGTTTTCACGTCTTCTAAGCTGTTTGTTCCAGGTCTCCTTCTGATTCTGTTTCTCTGTCAGTTAGTCCTCTAGATCATTAATTCTATCTTCTGCCTCAATTACCCTAGGTGTTAGAGAATTTAGATTAGATTGGAACTCATTGATAACGTTGTTAACATCTTCCCTCATGGCTTTTACTTCTCCCCTGATTAGTTCTATTTTGTCATTAAAGGCTTTCTCCCATCGAGCTATTGCCTGGATAATTGGTAGCCTGAATTCCCTTTCCAACATACTTTTTTTTCCCCCCACATCCAATAGCTCTGATGAAGAGCTATTTTCTTCTGTTGGGCATTCCTCCTCCTAGTCATTTTGGTGAGGGGATGTGGATCTGAATGTATCAACTGTGGTCCAGTCAAGTTGCACCCTGGAATGCTTCTGAGCAATCAGGATTCCCCACCAAAGAGAAAAAAAAAAAGAAAAAGTGGGGTGGGATGAAATAGAAAGTCTCTTCAATAAATGGTGCAAGGAAAACTGGACAGCTATATGTAGAAGAATGAATCTCGACCATTCTCTTACACCATACACAAAGATAAACTCGAAATGGATAAAAGACCTCAATGTGAGACAGGAATCCATCAGAATCCTAGAGGAGAACATAGGCAGTAATCTCTTCGATATCTGCCATATGAACTTCTTTCAAGATATGTCTCCAAAGGCAAAGGAAACAAAAGCGAAAAAAGGTACAACTTTTTAAAAATTTGTTCTCTTGATTCTTGTTCCTTTAATTTCTTTAACCTACTTACCATTGCAACTAGAGTTTTAATAAACATAATCCATAATAACTTTTCAACTTGAACTTTTTTCATACATATGCCTTTTTTCTTTTTCTTTTCTTTTTTCTTTTTTTAAAAGTACATATAGATATAAGCTTCAAGGTAATCCATTTTCCCTATTCAATACTATTCCTTTATATAAACCAGTTTTAATCTCCTTTTTCTATATAAAGTTGAGTCCATTAACAAAGATATCAAGATACACCCAGGAAAAACCAAAATAACCTTCCTCACCCACATCAAGGATTTATAAGCACCCTCCCATCTATTTCTTCTGTCAGTATTTGTGTATTTGTTTTTGTTCTGATTTTATATAAATTTTATTCTCGGAGTTCTTTATGGCTGCTTTTATTTTCTTATCATTTACTTTTTTTCGTCTTTTTGTTTATATGCCTTATAAATCTCATTTTGGGACTCATTATGGCTGTTTTTTTTTTCTTCTATCTCTCTATCTCTATCTTTCTCTCTTTCCCTTTTTCTTTTTTCTTTCCTTTATGGAGTGACTTAAAATTGTCCTGAAGCATTCCAGGGTGCACCTTGCCTAGATCATGGTTGATATTTTCAGCTACACATCCCCTCAACCACCTCTCACCAAAATGACTAAGAGGAGGAACACCTGAAAGATGAAAAATTCAGAGAACGTGTACTATGCCACAGAAATATTGAATATGTACTTAAACAGTATGTTGAATAGGGAATTCAGGGTAACAATTATCTAGGCAATGAATAGGTTGGAAAAAACCATTAGTGACAACATAGAATCTCTAAGGGCAGAAGTGAGAGCCACCCAGGCAGAATTTTAAAATGCTATCAATGAGATCCAATCTAATCTAAATACTCTAATAAGTAAGGTAACTGAGGCAAAAGATATAATTAGTGATCTAAAGGAAAAACTGATAGATGAAAAGGAGGAGGCCTGGAAGAAACAGCTTAGAAGCCATGGGAACAGAATTAGGGAAATAAATCATGACATGAAACATTTAAACATCAGAATAATTGGGATCAATGAGGGGGTGGAGAGAGAGAATACTAGAAGATGTAGTTGAACAAATTCTGGATGAATATTTTCTCATTCAGGGGAATGTAACAAGACTTCATGTCCTATAGACAGAAGGAAACCACCCTTCCCCAGGATCAACAAATCTGGAAAGATCTCAAGGCACTTAATTGTGAAACTAATGAATCATAATTTTAGACAAGAGCTTCTGACATCAGAACTTTCCACAGGACCTGGCAAGTCAGAAAAGCCTGTCAAGACATATTCAGTGCACTAAATGAGAAGAACATGCATCCAAGCATACTTTATCCAGCAAGGTTGACATTCAAAATGGATGGAGAGTTAAGAGCTTCCAAGACCAGCAAGGTTTAAAACACTATGTGACCACTAAGCTGGGACTACAAGAAATATTAAGAGGGGTTCTATAAAAGAAGAAAGAACCCAAGAGTGACATAGGACATAAATTTACAGAGACACTATACAGAAACAAGGACTTCAAAGGCAACATGATGTCAATAAAAACTTATCTTTCAATAATCACTTTCTACATAAACAACATAAATGCTCCCATAAGATGGCACAGGGTTGGAGACTGAATAAAATGACGGGACCCATCCATATGCTGTCTACAAGAGACACATCTTGAACCTAAATATACATCCAGACTGAAAGTGAAGAGATGGAGAAGAATCTTTCATGCCAGCAGACATCAAATAAAGCTAGGGTAGTGATTCTCATATCAGATAAATTAGATTTTAAGCTAAAGACTATCATCAGAGATACAGAAGAACACTACATCATTCTTAAAGGATCTAGCCACCGAGAAGATTTAACAAATGCAAATATTTATGACCCCAATATGGGAGCATCAGACTACACAAGCCAACTGTTAATCAAAATAAAGAGTCATATTGATATAAATACATTAATTTTAGGCGATTTTAACATACTAGTCTCAGTAATTCACAGATCACATGAGCAGAAAATCAACACGGAAACAAGAGCTTTGAATGACACATTGGACCAGATGGACATCACAGATATATATAGAACTTTTCGCCCTAAAACAACAGAAAACTCATTCTTCTTGAGTGCACATGGAGCTTTCCTCAGGATAGATTACATATTGCATCACAAATCAGGCCTTAACTGATACCAAAAGATTCAGACTATTCCCTGTATATTCTCAGACCACAATGATTGGAACACAAGAAAAAGTTTGGAAGGAATTTGAAACACAAGCAAAAGTTTGGAAGGAATTCAGACACTTGGGAGCTAATGACCAACCCACTCAAGAACGTTTGGATCAACTAAGAAATCAAAGAAGAACTTAAAAAATTCATGGAAAGCAATGAAAATGAATACACATCAATCAAAAACCTGTGGGTTACAGCATAGGCCATTCTATGGGAGAAATACATAGCCATCCGAGCCTCCCTCTCTCTCTCTCAAAAAAAAAAAAAAAAATTGAAAAATACAGAAAATATCAGCTCTCTTACACCTTAAAGAACTGGTAAATCAACAACCAATTAAGGCACCTCCATGCCCAAAGTGAAATAATCAAGATTAGAGCAGAGATCAATGAGTTAGAATCTAGAGATGCAGTAGAACACATTCAAGAAACTAGAAGCTGTTTTTTTTTTTTTTTTAAGATTTTATTTATTTATTTGCCAGAGACAGAGGGAGAGAGTGCAAGCAAGCACAGGCAGACAGAGAGGCAGGCAGGGGCAGAGGGAGAAGCAGGCTCCCTGCCAAGCAAGGATCCCGATGTGGGACTCGATCCCAGGACCCTGGGAGCATGACCTGAACCAAAGGCAGCCGCCTAACCAACTGAGCCACCCAGGCGTCCCTAGAAGCTGTTTTTTTAAAAGAATTAATAAGACTGAAGAGACTGTATTTTATCCACTGTATATTTTTTTCCTGTTTTGTTGAAGATTCATTGACCATAGAGTTGAGGGTCCATATCTGGGCTCTCTACTCGGCTCCACTGGTCTATGTGTCTGTTTTTATGCCAGTGCCATGCTGTCTTGGTGATCACAGCTTTGTAGTAAAGCTTGAAATCAGGTAACGTTATGTCCCCAGTTTTATGTTTGTTTTTCAACATTTCCTTAGCGATTCGGGGTCTCTTCTGATTCCATACAAATTTTTGGATTATTTTCTCCAGCTCTTTGAAGAATACTGGTGGGGTTTTGATCGGAATGGCATTAAAAGTATAGATTGCTCTAGGCAGTATAGACATTTTAACAATGTTTATTCTTCCAATACAAGAGCATGGAATGGTCTTCCAACTTTTTGTGTCTTCTTCAATTTCTCTCATGAGTGTTCTGTAGTTCCTTGAGTACAAATCCTTTACCTCTTTGATTAGGTTTATTCCCAGGTATCTTATGGTTCTTGGTGCTTTAGGAAATGGAATCAATTCTCTAATTTCCCTTTCTGTATTTTCATTGTTAGTGTATAAGAAAGCCACTGATTTCTGCACATTGACTTTGTATCCTGCCACGTTGCTGAATTGCTATATGAGTTCTAGTAGTTTGGGAGAGGAGTCTTTTGGGTTTTCCATATAAAGAATCATGTCATCTGCAAAGAGAGAGAGTTTGACTTCTTCATTGCCAATTTGATACCTTTTATTTCTCTTTGTCGTCTGATTGCTGTTGCTAGGACTTCTAATACTATGTTGAGCAAGAGGGGTGAAAGTGGGCATCCTTGTCTTGTTCCTGATCTCAACGGGAACAAGACTTCATCAAAATCAACAGCTTCTGCCCAGCAAAGGAAACAGTCAAAAAAACAAAGAGACTACTCACGGAATGGGAGAAGATATTTGCAAATGACAGTACAGACAAAAGGTTGATATCCAAGATCTATAATGAACTCCTCAAACTCAACACCCACGAAACAGGCAAACATATCAAAAAATGGGAAGAAGATATGAACACTTCTCCAATCAAGACATACAAATGGCTATCAGACACATGAGAAAATGTTCATCATCACTAGCCCTCAGGAAGATTCAAATTAAAACCACATTGAGATATCATCTTACACCAGTTAGAATGGCTGAAATTAACAAGACAGGAAAAAACATGTGTTGGAGGGGATGTGGAGAAAGGGGAATCCTCTTACACTGTTGGTGGGAATGCAAGTCGGTGCAGCCTCTTTGGAAAACAGTGTGGAGGTTTCTCAAGAAATTAAAAATAGAACTTCCCTATGATCCTGCCATTGCACTCCTGGGTATTTAACCCAAAGATACAGATGTCGTGAAAAGAAGGGCCATCTGTACCCCAATGTTTATAGCAGCAATGGCCACAGTCGCGAAACTCTGGAGAGAACCAAGATGCCCTTCAACGGACTAATGGATAAGGAAGATGTGGTCCATATACACTATGGAGTATTATGCCTCCATCAGAAAGGATGAATACCCAACTTTTGTAGCAACATGGATGGGACTGGAAGAGATTATGCTGAGTGAGATAAATCAAGCAGAGAGAGTCCATTATCATATGGTTTCACTTATTTGTGGAGCATAACAAATATCATGGAGGACAAGGGGTGTTAGAGAGGAGAAGGGAGTTGCGGTAAATTGGAAGGGGAGGCGAATCATGAGAGACTATGGGCTCTGAAAAAACAATCTGAGGGGTTTGAAGTGATGGCAGGGTGTGGGAGTTTGGGGTATGAGGTGGTGGGTATTATACAGGGCACAGATTGCATGGAGCACTGGGTGTGGTGAAAAAAATAATGAATACTGTTATGCTGAAAATAAATAAATTAATTTAATAAAAAAAGTTGTACCTTGAAATATAAAGGTTTTAAGGCAATATCGTGAGCTTAATATATCGTTGTCCCCTGATGTTGGAGTATTTAGGTTTTATAAGGACCCTGTGGTGGTTGACCTCTCGTTCTTTGGCTTACCTTCTGGGGGAGTAAACTGCTGTGGTGTTTTTCAATCTCTCTTGCTTGGATTGACTCAATCTGCCCCCTATCTAGGGGCTGGTGTCTGTGGAAATGGGTTTTTCAGGCCTTTGTTCTCTGGAGCTTGTGTGTGTGTGTGTGTGTGTGTGTGTGTGTGTGTGTGTGTGTGGCTTTTTGGAGGTTTAGTGAAAGGAAACTGTACCCAGATCTCTGCATCAGAGAGAAGCCTCAGTATGCTCCCCTCTGGGTCATCCAGAACACACAGACTCCCCCTCTGCAAACTCTGTTGAATAGCACGACATCCCCCAGGCAATGTGCTCCCCAGCCACTGTCTTGGGTCACCTGAAGCACCTGCTTGTTTCTGCAACCCTGTGCCACTAAAACCAAAAGCGATATTGGTTCAGCGAGTCCATTTCCAGTGGCTGCCTTTGCTCGGACTGCCGTCTGGGGACCAGGCCCATGCCACCAGGTGCGTTCATTCACTCAGGTTGCAGAAGGCTGCCACCACTGAGGAATCATGACCAGAGAACATCCTGAGTTCCTTCAGGTGCAAGCTGGGAGTGTCCAGACTCTCAGCCAGTCCTAGAGACCACTGGCTAGCACCAACAGAAAGATCTCTCAGACTTGGACAGGGAATGCAATCAGACCCTGATTGCACAGTATGTGCATGGTGCAAAAGGGTGTGGTTATAGAGAGCACCTGATGGTGCCCGCACCAAACTCCCTCCTGCGTGGGCAAGAGTGCACCCAGCCAAGTGGTGGTGCAAGCAATACACAGCTGGGAGCTCAGGAACCTTGAACTGGAGGCTCCACTGCACTCTCTCTGGCGTGTGTGGTCACTGGAAGTGGCACTCCTGGATCCTTGGGCTCAGGCCCATGCCTGTGACTCCCCAATTCCACCAGTTGACCCTTAATATCTTTTGCTCTTTTTTAAAAAGTTTTTTTTTCTTTTTTTAAGATCATTTATTTATTTATTTAACAGAGAGGAGAGAGATCACAAGTAGGCAGAGAGACAGGAAGAGAGTGTGGGGGAAGCAGGTTCCCTGCTGAGCATAGAGCCTAAAGCAGGGCTCCATCCCAGGACTGTGGACCATGACCTGAGCCAAAAACAGAGGCTTAACCCACTGAACCACCCAAGAACCATTGATATATTTCTTTAAATTATTATTTTTATTAACATTACAATATATTATTTGCCCAGGGGCACAGGTCTGTGAACTTTCATGCTTACAGTCTTCACAGCACTCACCATATCCCATACCTCCCCAATGTCCATAACCTGAGATTAAGAGTCTCTTATGGGAGGAGGGGAGACAAGATGGTGGAGAAAGAGGAAGTGCTTGTTTCAACTGGTCCCCTAAGGTGAGCTGATTATCCACCAGCACAATCTAATAACCCTGAAATTGGCCTGAGATTAGAATAATACACTTCTGGATCTCTACAGGGGCATAAGAACCCACTGGGCAGGTAAAGTGGAGTGGGAACATTGGACTGATATCAGAAGATAAACAAAAGGGGGAGGGAGCCACCAGAAGTGACCCATTAGAATGTAATACCCCAATATGAGAGTACCCTGTGATTGGGGACCAGCATTAACTTGGAGTCTGGTTGAAAGCACTCAAAAAGAGCAAAACATCTTAAGGGGAAATTGGTGGAAGTGGGTGGTTAGGGACATGGGCTTAAACCCATGGACCCAGGACAGGAACCTCTGCCACTGTACTACAGAGAGTGCAACAAAGAAGTCAGGTATTGGTCCCTGAGCCGCTGGTTCATGTGAGAGTGTCTGGGTGGGGCGCACGTGAGAGAGTCTGTTGTGGGTGCCAGCTGGTGCTCTCTAGAACCACAGCCTTTTGCACTTTGCATGGGTGCTGCCCTACTGGGGTCTGAGTCATGCTCTGCACCCTCCCCTGAGAGAGGCCCGTGCAGGCTCTAGCCTGTGCTCTCTAGGACTGGTAAGAGTCTGAACACTCCCAGCCTGAGCTAGCGTGAAAATCTCAGTGTGCTATCTCTGTTAGGGACCTTTCCAGTGGTTTGGACCTCCCCAGACGGCCTTGGCAGAGGCAGCTGCTGGAAGCCAGCTATCTGAACTAATACTTCTCATGGTTTTGGTAGCACTGGGGTACAAGCAGGAGCTCCTGCAACCACTAAGACTGTGACTGGGAACATGCTTTGCCGGTGGCAGAAGGGGAGTTCATGTTCTCCGGAGAACCCAGAGGGGAAGAGTCTGAGGCTTCTCTCTGAGACGAAGGTCTGGGTGCAGCTTGCTTTCCTCTAAACCACCAAAAGCCACCAGGGGAGGGAAAAAAGAAAATAAAAACCTCCAGAGAACAAAAGGCTGAAAAATCGGTTTCCTCAGAGCCCAGCCCTTGATAGGGACAGGAGAACTCAACTCTAGCAAGACTGCCTGAAAAACCACGTGGGAAGCCCCTCCCCGAGAAAGCCAGCCAAAACAAAACAAAACAAAAAATAAGAGGACAACCATCACTATGTCACAGATATCACTTTTATTTTTACTTCATTCTCACTATTTTCATTCTTTTTAATTTTTTAAAACTTTTAACCTCTTTACCATCACAATGAGATGTTCAGTACAACAAATTCCATAATAACCTATTAACTTAAACTTTTTTGATACATATACCTGTGTTCTTTTTTTGCTTTTTCTATTTTTTTAATATTCATATAGAGATAAGCTTAAAGGTAATCCGCATCCCCCAGTCAATACTACCGCTATATATAAATCAGTTTTAAACCCCCTTTATCTCAGGAAATTTGAGTACTTTAACAAAGATATCAACATACATCCAGGAAGAATCAAAATAACCTTCTTTAACACACTGAGAATTTATAACCACCCCCCCATATTTTTCTTCTGTCAGTGTTTCTGTGTATTTGTTTTTGTTCTAGCAGTATATAAATCTTATACTTGGGGTTAATTTTGCCTGGGTTCCTTTTTTTTTTTTTTCTTGTCATTTTCTTTTGTGGGCCTTTTTGGTTGTCTGTTATTGTTTGTATACATTATAAATCTTCCTTTTAGGGCCCATTTAGGCTGGAGTCTTTTGGGTTTTCCATATAAAGAATCATGTCATCTGCGAATAGAGAGAGTTTGACATCTTCATTGCCAATTTGGATACCTTTTATTTCTCTTTGTTGTCTGATTGCTGTTGCTAGGACTTCTAATACTATGTTGAACAAGAGTGGTGAAAGTGGGTATCCTTGTCTTGTTCCTGATCTCAACAGGAAGGCTGCAAGCTTTTTCCCATTGAGGATGATATTTGCTGTGGGTCTTTCATAGATAGATTTGATGAGGTTCAGGAATGTTCCCTCTATCCCTAAACTTTGAAGCGTTTTAATAAGGAACGGATGCTGGATTTTGTCAAATGCTTTTTCTGCATCAATTGAGAGGACCACGTAGTTTTTCTCTCTTCTCATATTAATTTGTTGTATCACATTGATTAATTTGCGAATGTTGAACCATTCTTGTCGCCCAGAGTTGAATCCCACCTGGTCATGGTGGATAATCATTTTAATGTGCTGTTGGATCCTGTTTGCTACGATCTTGTTGAGAATCTTATCATCCATATTCATCAGTGATATTGGTCTGAAATTCTCCTTTTTGGTAGGGTTTTTGCCTGGTTTGGGGAACAGGGCTATGCTAGCTTCATAGAAAGAGTCTGGCAGTTTTCCTTCTGCTTCAATTTTTTGAAACAGCTTCAGGAGAATAGGTGTTATTTCTTCTTTGAAAGTTTGGTAGCATTCCCCAGGGAATTCGTCAGTTCCTGGGCTCTTGTTTTTTGGGAGGTTTTTCATCACTGCTTCAATCTCGTTACTAGATACCGGTCTATTCAGGTTGTCGATTTCTTCCTGGTTCAATTTTGAAAAAAAAAAAAAATAAAAGACAGTCTTTTCAATAAATGCTGCTGGAAAAACTGGACAGCTATCCATTCTCTTACACCGTACACAAAGATAAACTTGAAATGGATAAAAGACCTCACGTGAGACAGGAATCCATCAGAATCCTAGAGGAGAACATAGGCAGTAGTCTCTTCGATATCAGCCACAGCAACTTCTTTCACGATATGTCTCCAAAGCAAAGGGAACAAAAACGTAAATAAACTTTTGGGACTTCATCAAAATCAAAAGCTTCTGAACAGTCACGGAAACAGTCAAAAAAACAAAGAGGCAACCCACGGAATGGGAGAAGATATTTGCAAATGACAGTACAGATAAAAGGTTGATATCCAGGATCTATAATGAACTCCTCAAACTCAACACACACAAAACAGGCAATCATATCAAAAAAATGGGCAGAAGATATGAACAGACACTTCCCCAATCAAGACATACAAATGGCTATCAGACACATGAAAAAATGTTCATCGTCATTAATCACCAGGGAGATTCAAATTAAAACCACATTGAGATATCACCTTACACCAGTTAGAATGGCCAAAATGAACAAGACAGGAAACAACATGTGTTGGAGGGGATGTGGAGAAAGGGGAACCTCTTACACTGTTGGTGGAAATGCAAGTTGGTGCAGCCTCTTTGGAGAACAGTGTGGAGATTCCTCAAGAAATTAAAAATAGAACTTCCCTATGACCCTGCAATTGCACTCCTGGGTATTTACTCCAAAGATACAGATGTCATGAAAAGAAGGGCCATCTGTACCCCAATGTTTATAGCAGCAATGGACACGGTCACAAAACTATGGAAAGAGCCAAGATGTCCTTCAACCGACGAATGGATAAGGAAAATGTGGTTCATATACATTATGGATTATTAGGCCTCCATCAGAAAGGATGAATACCCAACTTTTGTAGCAACATGGGCACAACTGGAAGAGATTATGCTGAGTGAAATAAGTCAAGCAGAGAGAGTTAATTATCATATGGTTTCACTTATTTGTGGAGCATAACAAATATCATGGAGGACAAGGGGTGTTAGAGATGAGAAAGGAGTTGGGGTAAATTGGAAGGGGAGGTGAGTCATGAGAGAGTATGGACTCTGAAAAACAATCTGAGGGGTTTGAAGTGGCAGGGGGGTGGGAGGCTGGGGTAGTGGTAGGTATTATAGAGGGCACGGATTGCATGGAGCACTGGGTGTGGTGAAAAAATAATGAATGCTGTTATGCTGAAAATAAATTAATTTAAAAAATAAAAATAAAAAGAAGAATAACAAAGAGAAAAAAAGAATTAATAATATTGATAAACCACTGGCAAAAGTAATCCAAAAGAAAAGAGAGAGGACCCAAATTAGTAAAATTATGAATGAAATTATGGAGAGATAATGACTAAAACCAAGGAAATAGAAACAATCATCAGAAATTATAATCAACAGTTATATACCAATAAGCTAACCAACCTAGAAGAAATGGATGCACTCCTAAAAACCTATAAACTCCAAAAAGAAACAGGATGAAATTGACAACCAGAATAGACCAATATCTAGTAAGGAGATTGAAGAAGTGATCAAAAACTTCCAAAGAAATAAAACCTCAGGACCTGAAGGATTCCCTGGAGAATTCTACCAAATATTTGAAGAGGAAATATAACCTAATCTCATGAAGCTGTTTCAAAAAAAGTAGAAACAGAAGGAAAAGTGGAGGGGCGGGGGGTGGTGGTTGGATGAGCCTGGTGATAGGTGTTAAGGAGGGCACATATTGCATGGAGCACTGGATGTGGTACATAAACAAAGAATCTTGGAACACTGCAAAAAAAGTAAAATGAACTAACTAAATAAATAAAATCTTAAAAAATAAATTGGTGGGTATTAGAGAGGGCACGGATTGCATGGAGCATTGGGTGTGGTGCAAAAACAATGAATACTGTTACGCTGAAAAGAAATAAAAATAAAATAAAATAAAATTCCCTCATAAAAATAAAAATAAGTTGGTACTGAAACAATGAATCTTGAAACACTTATAAAATACAATTTAAAAATAAATAACAAAATAATTTTTAAGGTGTCTTTTAGATTGGAAGAGGAAGAAAGAGGATGATGCCAGAGTGATAAAGTGTGAGAACGAATCAACCCACACTTGTTGGTTTGGAAGAAGGATAAAAGGATCCATAATCCATGAAATTCAGATGTTGAGATGCTAGAAAAGAGAAGCAAATAGATTGTGTTACAGAACCCCAGAAGGAATGTAGCCTTGTTGACAGCTTGACTTTAGCCCAATGAGACCCATCTTAGACTTCTAATCTATTGGAGTTTTAAAATAATAATTATGTGTTATTTTAAGCAAATAGAATATTTCTGATTTGTTACAATATCAGTAGGAAACTAGTAGAAGGATCAATAGACTTAAGTCTGCACCCTGCTGTTGCCACATACTAACTGTGTAATACCAGGCATATTTATTTATCTCTCTAAGATTTAGAGCCCTCACCTGTAAAATAAGGAAAACACTTTCCAGGTTAACCTCATAAGTAGTCTTGGAGATCAAATACAGTAAAAGTGCCATATAAAGATAAAGTGAATAGTTCTGCACAATGAAAACATCATGAGGAAAAAGGAAATATGATCAATATACCATGGAAACTATCTCTCACATATGTAACAACATATAAATATAATAAATTAATATCCAGAAAAACCTGTGTATGTGTGTGCATGTGTATGTGTGTGTGTCAAAGTACATGAATAAAAAAGGAATACCCCAAAATAAATACATGAAAAGATGCTCAATCTTATTAATAATCAGGGATATGAAAACTGAAAATTAAAGTAATGAATGATACCATTTCTCACCCACCAACTATAATGGTTAACATTCTTAAAGCATTTCAAATATTTATAGAAGTCCATGCAAATGTGTGAAAAAAAAAACAAGCCTTCTCATACTCTAAGGTGAACTGAATATTGAAACGATCTTGAATAGTAATTGATTGATATCTTCTAATATTTAAAATGAATATATCTTATACCACAGTAACAATTGCTCATATTAACCAAAATGGACATAAAAGGACAGTAATATTCATTGCACCATCCTCTCTATAAAATGACCTGGGACAAATAAGTTAGGTTATACAGGAATTTCTTTGCAGCCATATTAGTTTCACGTGTAAAATATAGGGATTCAACACTTGCATAAATCAACCTGTGCTCATAACAATCACGTGCCTTAATCCCCATCAGCTATTTAAGTCACTACTCCATTGCATGCCCAGCCAGTAAACTTCACCTTGTTCTTGACAGTCCTTGTCTTGGTTTGCGGCTTGCTCTCTCTCTCTCTATCTCATTCTCTCTCTCTCTTTTTCCATTGCTCAATTGCTTTGTTTCTAAATTCCACATAGGTGTGTAATCATATGGTATTTGTTTCTCCTTTTAAATTTCTTTTCAGCATAACAGAATTCATTGTTTATGCCCCACACCCAGTGCTCCATGCAATATGTGCCCTCCATAATACCCACCACCTGGTTCCCCCAACCTCCCACCCCGCGCCCCTTCAAAACCCTCAGGTTGTTTTTCAGAGTCAATAGTCTCTCATGGTTCATCTCCCCTTCCAATTTCCCTCAACTCCCTTCTCCTCTCTATCTCCCCCTGTCCTCCATGTTATTTGTTATGCTCCACAAATAAGTGAAACCATATGATAATTGACTCTCTGCTTGACTTATTTCACTCAACATAATCGCTTACTGTCACATCCATGTTGCTACAAAACTTGGGTATTCATCCTTTCTGATGGAGGCATAATACTCCATAGTGTATATGGACCTCATCTTCTTTATCCATTTGTCTGTTGAAGTGCATCTTGGTTCTTTCCGCAGTTTGGCAACTGTGGCCATGGCTGCTATAAACATTGGGGTACAGATGGCCCTTCTTTTCGCTACATCTGTATCTTTTGGGTAAATACCCAGTAGTGCAATGGCAGGGTCATAGGGAAGCTCTATTTTTAACTTCTTGAGTAATCTCCACACTGTTCTCCAAAGTGGCTGCACCAACTTGCATTCCCACCAACAGTATAAGAGGGTTCCCCTTTCTCCACATCCTCTCCCACACATGTTGTTTCCTGTCTTGTTCATTTTGGCCATTCTAACTGGTGTAAGGTGGTTTTAATTTGAATCTCCCTGATGGCTAGTGATGATGAACATTTTTTCATGTGCCTGATAGCCATTTGTATGTCTTCATTGTAGAAGTGTCTGTTCATGTCTTCTGCACATTTTTTTGACATGATTATCTGTTTAGAAGTCCTAGAAACAGCAATCAGACAACAAAGAGAAATAAAAGTTATCCAAATTAGTAATGAAGAATTCAAACTCTCTCTCTTCACAGATGACATGATACTTTATATGGAAAACCCAAAAGCCTCACCCTCAAACTACTAGCACTCATACAGCAATTCAGTAATGTGGCAGGATACAAAATCAATGTACAGAAATCAGTGGCTTTCTTATACACTGACAATGAAAATACAGAAAGGGAAATTAGAGAAACTATTCCATTTACTAAAGCACCAATAATCATAAGATACCTGGGAATAAACCTAACCAAAGAGGTAATGATCTATACTCAAGGAACTATAGAAAACTTATGAAAGAAATTGAAGAAGACACAAAAAGATGGAAGACCATTCCATGCTCTTGGATGGGAAGAATAAACATTTTAAAATGTTTATACTGCCTAGAGCAATCTATACTTTTAATGCCATTCTGATCAAAATTCCACCAGTATTTTTCAAAGAGCTGCAGCAAATAATACAAAAATTTGTATGGAATTAGAAGAGGCCCTTAATTGCTAAGGAAATGTTGAAAAAGAAAAACAAAACTGGGGCATCACGTTACCTGATTTCAAGCTTTACTACAAAGCTGTGATCACCAAGACAGCATGGTACTGGCATAAAAACAGACACATAGACCAGTGGAACAGAGTAGAGAGCCCAGATATGGACCCTCAACTTTATAGTCAAATAATCTTCGACAAAACAGAAAAAAGTATACAGTGGAAAAAAGACAGTCTCTTCAATAAATGGTGATGGGAAAACTGGACAGCTATATGTAGAAGAATGAAAGTCGACCATTCTCTTACACTGTACACAAAGATAAACTTGAAATGGATAAAAGACCTCAATGTGAGACAGGAATCCATAAGAATCCTAGAGGAGAACATAGGCAGTAACTTCTTCGATATCAGCCACAGCAACTTCTTTCAAGATATGTCTCCAAAGGCAAAGGAAACAGAAGCGAAAATGAACTTTTGGGACTTCATCAAAATCAAAAGCTTCTGCACAGCAAAGGAAACAGTCAAGAAAACAAAGAGGCAACCCACGGAATGGGATAAGATATTTGAAAATGACAGTACAGACAAAAGGTTGATATCCAGGATCTATAAAGAATTTCTCAAATTTAACACACACAAAACAGATTATTTTTCTCTTTTTTTTTTATTATGTTCAGTAAGCCAACATATAGTACTTACTTTTTGATACAGTGTTTAAGGATTCATTAGTTGCATATAGTACCCAGGGCTCATCAAAAATTGTGTCCTCTTTAATAACCATCACCCAGTTGCCCCATTCCTGCCTCCTCCTTCCTGCTATAATCCTGTTTGTTTCCTGGAGTCTTGAGTCTCTCATGGTTTGTATCCTTCTTTGATTTCTTCTCATTCAATTTTTCCTCCCTTCCCCTGTGGTCCTCTTCACTGTTCCTTATGTTCCATGTATGAGTGAAATCATATTGTCTTTCTCTATTTGACTTATTTTGCTTAGCATATTCTCCCCCAATTCCATCCATATCAGTGTTAATGGTAAGTATATATCTCTTCTGATGGCTGATTAATATTCCATTGTATATATGAACCACATCTATATCCATTCATCTGTTGAAGGTAATCTCAGCTCCTTTTGCAATCTGGTCATTGTGGACACTGCTACTATGAACATTGGGGTGCATTGGCCCTTCTCTTCACTACACTGTATCTTTGGGCTAAATACCTAGTAGTGCAATTGCTGGGTCATAGGGTAGCTCAATTTTTAACATCTTGAGTAATCTCCACCTGTTTTCCAGAGTGGCCATACCAGCTTGCATTCCCACCAACAGTGAAAGATGGTTGCCCTTTCTCCGCATTCTCTCCAACATTTGTTGTTTCCTGTCTTGATAATTTTTGCCATTATAATGTGTAATGTGGTATCTAAATGTGGTTTTTATTTGTATTTCCTTGATGGCTAGTGATTTTAAACTTTTTTCATGTGCCTGTTAGCCATTTGTATGTGTTCTTTGGCAAATTAGACAGTTTGTTCATGACATCTGCCCATTTCTTGACTGGATTATTTGTTTTGGGAGTGTTGAGTTTGAGAAGTTCTTTATTTGTACTGTCATTTGCAAATACCTTCTCCCATTCTGTGGGTTTTCTCGACTACTTTGGTGGGCAGAAACTTTTAATCTTGATGAAGTCCCAATAATTTGTTTTTACTTTTGTTTCCCTTGAATTTGGAGACATGTCTTGAAAGAAGTTGCTGTGGCCAAGGTCAAAGACATTACTGTCTGTTTTCCTCTAGGATTTTGAAGGATTCCTGTCTCACATTGAGGTCCTTCATCCATTTTGAGATTATCCTTGTGAAGGGTCCGGTTTAATTCTTCTGTTTAGTCTGCCCAATTTTCCCAGCACCATTTATTGAGGAAACTGTCTTTTTCCAATTGAATATTCTTTCCAATTGGAAGATTCACTGACCATGGAGTTGAGGGTCCATTTCTGGAGACTATTATTTTTCACTGATCTATGGGTTTGTTTTTGTGGCAATATCATGCTGTCTTGGTAATCACACTTTTGTAATATAGTATGAAATCAGGCATTGTGATACCCTCAGCTTTTTTTTTTTTTTTTTTTTCAGTATTTCCAGGGTGGTTTGGGGACTTTTCTGGTTCCATACAAATTTTAGGATTTTTTGTTTTTCTGTAAAAAGTGTCAATAATATTTTGATAGGGATGGCTTTGAAAGTGTTGATTGTTCTGGGCAGCATAGACATTTTAGCAAAGTTTATTCCTCCAATGTCTGGGCATTGAATATTTTTCCATTTCTTCATGTCTTCCTCTATTTCTTTCACATCTGTTTTGTAGTTTCTAGAGTATATAGATCTTTTATCTCTTTGGTTAGGTTTATTCGAAGGCATCTTATGGTTTTTGGTACTATTATAAATGGGACTGATTCTGTAATTTCTCTTTCCACAATTACACTGTTAGTGTATAGAAAAGCAACTGATTTCTGTGTGTTGATTTTGATTTCTGCCATATTGCTGAATTGTTGTATGAGTTCTAGTAACTTGGGGGTGCAATTTTTTTTGTTTTTTTTTTTCCACCCAAAGTATCAAGTCATCAGTAAAGAGAGAGTTTGACTTCTTCTTTGACAATTTGGATGCCTCTTATTTATTTTTGTTGTGTGATTTCTGATGCTATGACTTCTAATACAATGTTAAACAATAATGGTAAGGTTGGACATTGGTGTCATGTTCCTAACCTTAAGGGAAAATCTCCCAGCTTTTCCCCATTGAAAATGACATTCACTGTGGGATTTCATAGACGGCTTTTATGAAATTGAGGAATGTTTCCTCTATCCCTCTATTTTGAACAGTTTTAATCAGGAATGGAGATGTTACTTTGTCAATCTTTTTCTGCATGAAAGGAGAGGATTATATATTTCTTGTCTCTTCTTTCATTAATATTATCTGTCACGTTGATTGATTTGCTAATGTTGAACCACTCTTGCATCCCAGGCCTAAACCCCACCTGATTGTGGTGAATAATCCTTTTAATGTACTTTGGATCCTATTGGTTAAGGTCTTGTTGAGTATTTTGGCATCCACATTCATCAGGGATGT
Organism: Mustela lutreola; assembly: GCF_030435805.1. Lineage (NCBI taxonomy): Eukaryota > Metazoa > Chordata > Mammalia > Carnivora > Mustelidae > Mustela > Mustela lutreola. The sequence goes on along the minus strand of NC_081308.1, from coordinate 58,851,700 downwards.
TGGTCTGTAATTCTCTCTCTTTTTAAAAAGAATTTATTTATTTATTTGAGAGAGAGAATGAGAAAGAGAGCATGAGAGGGGAGAAGGTCATAGGGATAAGCAGATTACCCATGGAGCTGGGACCCTGATGTGGGACTTGATCCCAGGACTCCTGGATTATCACCTCAGCTGAAGACAGTTGCTTGACAAACTGAGGCATCCAGGCGCACTGTAATTCTCTTTTTTGATGGGATCTTTGTCTAATTTGAGGATCAGAGTTATTCTGGCCTCATAGAACAAGTTTGGAAGTTTTTGTTCTCCTTCAAAAAACGAATTTGGTAGTTTTCCTAGTATTTCTATTTTTTAAAATCATCTTCAGTAGAATAGGTATTATTACTTCTTTAAATGTTTGGTATAATTCACCTGGGAAGCCCTCTGGCCATGAATTCCAGTTATTTGGGGAGGTTTTTGATTACGCTTCAATTTCATTACTGATTATTGGTCTATTCACATTGTCTATTTATTCTTGTTTCAGTCATTGTTGTTTATAAGTTTTTAGGTAAGCATCCATCTCTTCCAGATTGCCTAGTTTGTTGGCATACAGCTGTTGATAATGAGTTCTAATTAAATGCCTCTGTTTCCTGTTTCATGATTTCTCCTCTAGCAGTCATGATTTTATTAATTTGGGTCCTTTCTCTTTTGAATAAGTCTGGCCAGAGGGTTTATTGATCTTATTAATTCTTTCAAAGAACCAGCTTCTAATTTCATTGGTCTGTTCTACTGTTCTAATTTCTATTTCATTGACTTCCACTCTAATTTTTATTACCTATCTTCTACTGTTTGGTTTAGGGTTTATTTGCTGCTCGTTCTCCAGATTCTTTAGGTGTATGGTTAGCTCGCACATTTGGGATTTTTCTAATTTTTTTGAGAGAATCTTGCATGGTTACATACCTCCCTCTGCCTTTTCAGTATAACATGGGCTCTGAACTGATGAATTTTCATTTTCATTGATTTGCATGAACTGTTTAAGTTCCTCTTTAATGTCCTGTTTGACCCACTCATTCTTAGGAGGATGATTTTAACATCCAAGTTTTTGCATTCCTTCCCAATTTTTCCTTGTGGTGGAGTCCCACTTTCAATGCATTGTGGTCTGAAAATATGCAGGGAGTAATCTCAATCTTCAGTATCAGTTAAGATCTGTTATGTGACTCAGTATGTGATCTATTCTGGAGAAAGTTCCATGTGCACTCAAGAAGAATGAGCATTCTGCTGTGTTAGGATGGAATATTCTGTATAACTCTATGAAGTCCATCTGGTCCAATCTGTCATTCAAAGCTCTTGTTTCTTTGTTGATCTGCTTGTTGAGCTGTCCACTGAAGTTAGTGGAATGTTGGAGTTTCCTACTCCTAATGTATCATTATCAATATGATTTTTGTTGTTGTTGTTGTTAGTGGTTGCTTTATATAGTTGTCTGCTCCCATGTTAGAGGGACAGATATTTACAATTGTGAGATTTTCTTGTTGGATAGAACCTTTAAGTATGATATAGTGTCCCCCTACATCCTACATCTGTAATTATAGTCTTTAGTTTAAAATCTAATTTGTCTAATATGAGCATTGCTATCCCAGCTTTCTTTTGAGGTACGTTGGCATGATAAATGATTCTCTGTCCCCTCACTTACAATCTGGAAGTGTCTTTAGGTTCAAAATGACTCTCATGTAGACAGAATATGGATTGATCCTGCATTTTTATGCAATCTGAAACCCTGTGCCTTTTGATGGGAGCATTCAGCCCACTCATGTTGAGAGCAAATATTGAAATTTATGAATTTATTGCCATTGTAGTGTCCGTAAAGTCCCTGTTATTATAGATTGTCTCTGTTAATTTCTGGTCTCTATTACTCTTGGAGTCTTTCTTATGTTATATATTTCCCTTAATATTTCTTTCAGGGCTGGCTTGTTGGTCACATATTCTTTCAATTTCTGCTGGTCCTGGAAGATCTTTATCTCTCTGTCCATTTTGAACAAAACCTTGCTAGATAAAATATCTTGGTCTGCATGTTCTTCTCCTTTAGTACTTTGAATATGTCTTGGTAGTCCTTTCTGACTTGCCAGGTCTCTGTAGGCAGGTCTGATGTTATATGTTGTTCAGATGTTCCTCCCTCCATACATTAAAAAAAAAAAAATCCCTTCCTCCATTTGTTTTCACTATTATATGCAGGGGTGTTGATCTATTTTTATGGATTTGGGGAGTCTTCTTCTCTGCCTTTTAGACATGAATGCTTCTTTCATTCTCCAGATTAGGGAAGTTCTCATCTATGATTTGCTTAAATATACCTTCTAGTCTTCACCCCCCCCCTCCATCCCCTCAGGGATCCCAATAATTCAGACATACTGGAACTTTCCATGGCATCACTGATCTCTCTAGATCTGTTCTCATGGGCTTCTAGCTGTTTATCTTAATCCTTCTTTTACATCAGCTTATCTTCTATATCACTAATTCATTCTTCTGCCCCACTTACCTTGGGTGTTAAATTATTTATTTTATACTGCATCTTATCCATAGCATTTTTAAATTTGTTCTGATTAGATCTCATTTCTTCCCTTAGAGATGCTATATAGTCACTAATGCTTTTCTCAAAGTTAGCTATTGATTTTATGATTACTACCCCTAAGTCTATATCTGACATTTTGCTTATATTCATAACCATTAGATATGTGGCAGAGGACATTGTCTCTAATTCTTTTCTTTGTTGGGATTTCCTCCTCCTAGTCATTCTTTTGAGGGGTGGTTGTGGGAATGTACAGAGTCAAAAATATTAACAACATCCCAGGCAAAGTGCACATAGAAAAAAATTCAAAGTGGTCAAGAGCTACTGCTTATACACCATAAATTCCAAGATAATCCAAGACAATTAAAAAAGAAAAAAATTCAAGGATAATAAAAAGAGGTGTGTCAGGGAGAGAAAATATAATATCACATGGTGGACACAAGAAGGTGTTCTGCCTGTTCTTGCTTGCTTATTTGTCTCTGTGTTAGAAGACACTATATCCCAATATTGCAAAGAAATCATAACTTATATACATATCAAGATAAAATTGAATAGAGTTAAAAATGGGACAGTATGGTGCTACTTTATATCCTTATTATAAAACATATATGTGAAAAAGAAAATAAAACTGAAGAAGTGACTTAAAAATAGGTTGGAAAATATGAATCTATTTAAAATGGAAGCAAGGTTTTAAAAAAAGAAAAAAAATGAATAAGAAAAGAAACTAAAAAAGAATTATATAATTTAGCCTGAAATATAAGTGAGTTGTCAGGGAACACCTGGAGCTCCCTATATTATTTTCCCCTGGTGCTGGAGTTTTACAGTCCTGTGGGAAATAAGCTTATCATTCACCTGTTCTTCAGTCTGTCTTATGGTGGAGGGACCTATTTCTTGGATTCTCAGGAGTCTCTGCCTGGGTGGACTTGCCCTACCCATTATCAGGGGAATGGTCTTGTTGGCTGCTTGGCTTTTGTTCCCTGACATACTCAATCTTATATTTAGACAGTCAGAGCAAAAATGGCCATGTTGGAATCTCCATCCCAGAGCTTCAACGTCACAGTCTCCCTACTATCCCCTCCCTCCAGAAATCCTCCAGGTCAATTCATCTCCTCCTCCGTGCATACCATACTCTACAGACTGGTGAAATTCATGCCTGCCACACCTCTCTTGGGGCACCACAGGAATCCATGAGTGCCTCTGTGCCTTGTGATTCCACAACTGCCAGTGGCCATAATCTCACACATATGCACCCTCCTCCACAGCTTCTAGGTCACTATGGGTGCCGCCTCAGCATCTCTTTGTGGGCCACACTGCCCCAAGAGCTGTCCCTGTTGTAGATGCCATTAGTTCTATAACTCCTCTAGGATGTTAGTCCACACCTTCTAGTCATTTTCAGGGTGGTCAGGCAGAGGGTGGTCTCCTTACCAGCTTAGCTCGCAGTTTATGGTGTCTGAAGCTGAAAGTCCCCTCTGGGCTCGCTGAACCACAATCAGTCTTCCCACTCCACTGCTTGGGTACTCTATCGGTTTGGACACCCCCCCCCATTCTTTCTGAGTCTTCTGGAATCCTGAGACCACAATAATCCACCTAGAATTCTACCCTACTTGTCCCTGTTCCCTTTCAGAAGGGGGTGCCTCTCATTAGAGTAGATTTCCAAGAGTCCTTATTCTTTTTCTCCAGTGTTACATTACCTTCAGGCAACTGGCTTATGGAGGATACCTCGCCTATCTGCTTATCTTCAGATATTTCCCACGAGGAGTCAAAATTCCTTACCTCCTACCTCAAAAAAAGTAGTCATATTTCAACTTGTGGAGATCCTGATCAATTTTCTTACATCTCAGGTTGAATTTGTATGTGTTCAGAATGGTTTGATAGATATCCAACTATTGAGAGACCAGATGAAATGAGGTCCCCTACTGTGCCACCATGTTGCCCTAATCCCCACAAGTATATTTTTTGTGTGTTTGTTTGTTTAATATTGAGGGGTGCCTGGGTGGCTCAGTTGGTTAAGTGTCTGCCTTTGGCTCAGATCATGATCCTGATGTCCTGGGATTGAGCCCTGCATTTGTCTTTCTGCACAGTCAGGAGCTTGTTTCTCCCTCACCCTCTGCCTGCCTCTCTCTCTCTCTCTGTCAAATAAAATAATAAAATCTTTAAAAAATAAAAAAGAAAATACTGACTCTTTTTCCTTTTTTAAAGATTGACTTATTTTGTTGTTGTTGTTGTTGTTGTTGAGAGAGAGCATGAAGGAAAGGGGCAGAGGGAGAGGGAGAGAGAATCTTAAGCAGACTCCATGCTGATTATAGAGCCTGATGTGGGGCTCAGTCTCATGACCCAGAGAGCTCTACCTGAGCCAAAACTAAAAGTTAGATGCTCAACTGACTGCACCACTCAAGCATGCCTTTTCTTTTTAAAGTAAAGAAAAACACTTTGGTTAGTTTTTCGTCAGATTTCCCAAGGATCTCTCAGCTGCAGCAGTGTCTGGAGTGAGTGATATTCAGCAATTAAAGTATCTACACCAACTACACCATCTGTCAGGGAAGAATTTCCTCTGCCCTTCAGAATAGAAAATCATATTTAATAGCATAGATACAGAGAATCCACACAGACATGGAAATTTCAGAGAGTCAGGCAATAGGATGTTTCTCTGAGCTAAGGGGAAAGGTATGGTTTATGTAGCAGTTTAAATGAAAAAAAATATGAATATGGATTGATAGATTGATAGAAGAATGCATAGATAGGACATGAGATCAGGCATAATAATTAAATTTAATGGTAGACTCTGGTTTGTTTAAGTATATGGATAACCTCTGTAAAATTTATCCGAGTTTGCTCTATGTTTGAAAATTAGCATAATGAAACAATAAGGGAAGAAAAACTACACAAGTAACTAGAAAAACAAAAAAAATCAATAATAAAGGGTAATGAGATATATTTTGGTTTTTATTTATTTTTATGTGAGTATAGCTGACCTTAGATGTATATTTATGGGATACTGAGGAGGCACAGAATGATAATGATACTTCAGTTATAAAATATTCTAATATAACAACATTTTGCATTGTCTTTAGGTAAAACATGCATGCGTTTATACAGTTGCAAAACCTTATATACACTTACATAACTTGCATACACTCTGATAGAAGATAAGCCACTTATGTAAAATACATTCACACAGAAAAACTAATAAAATCACAGCAGTAACATAAGGAGAAGTAGACAGCATATGTATATCAGGATGGTGGTGATAGTCAAGGAAAAATTAGCCTAATCTTGAAGGAGACAAGATGGCGCGGAAATAGGAGGAGGCTCCCGTTCTACCTGCACCCTAAAGTGAGCTGATTACCTTCCAACCAACTGAGCCACCCAGGCATCCCAGCTGATTACCTTCCAAAGATCTCCAATCACCCATGAAATCAGCCTGAGATCAGAATTAAGCACATCTAGATCTCTACTGGAGCAGAAGAGGCCAGTGGGCTGGTAAAGTGGAGTGGGAAAGACGGACTGATATCTGAAGATAAACAAAAGGGGGAGGGAGCCACCAGAGGAGACCTGTTGGAAAGTAATATCCCAATAGGAGAGTGCCCTGCACCTGGGGAACAGCATTAACTCAGGAGTCTGGTAGAAAGCACTCAAAAAGAGCAAAGGATCACCGGGGGAGGAATTGCAGGAATCGGGGTGTTAGGGTCGCTGCCTTAGTCCCCAGACCCAGCACAGCCACCCCTGGCGCAGAGCCAAGAGAGTGTGGCAGAGAAACCAGGTCTCAGTCCCTGAACCACCAGCACGCCCGAGAGTGCTGAGAGTGCCTGGCACCTGGCTCCCTTGAGGGGCTGGGAGCCTTGCCAGCCAACAGAAGCACAGCCTTTTTGCAGTCCCCACGCAAGTGCCCTGCTGTGCCATCAGAGTCCCAGTCGTGCCCCGCGCCCTCCTCTGAGAGAGGTGCAAACAAAGGCCAGCAGGGTGTTCTCCGACCAGAAAGACCAGGCACTCCCAGCCCTGGCCAGCGGGAGAATCTCAGTGTGTGATCGCTGCTTGGAACTTCTCTGGCAATCTGGAGCTGCCAAGACAGCGAGACAGCCGCCACTGCTGTGGTTTTGGGAACAAGCAAAAAATCCTGAGTCCCCAGGGACCGCGACTGGGAACCTGCTCTGCCAGCAGCCAAGGGGGGATTTATATGGGCTCTGCAGCTGGACTGAGGCTTCTCTCTGAGAGGTAGGTCAGGGTGTAGTTTGCTTTCCTCTAAACCTACAAAAACCATCAAAAGTGGTCAAGGCGAGAGGGAAAAACAAAAGTGAACAAATATAAAAACCTCCAGAGAACAAAAGCCTGAAAAAAAACAGTTTCCTCAGAGCCCGCTCCCTTGAGGGGGGCGGGAGAACTTACCTGAGAGAGCTTCAGGGACTGAAAACCCACGTGGCAGGCCCCTCTCCCAGAAAACCCAACTGGGAAAGGAAAAAAAAAAAGACAACAAGAGAACAACCACCACTACTTCATAGGACAATTTTTATTATTAATTCAATCCCACTATTCTGGCTCATTTTTTATATAGTTAAATTTTTATTATTATATAGATAATTTTTAACCTATTTACCATCACAGTGAGATGTCCAGTACATCAAATTCCATAATAACCTTCTAATCTGAACTTTTTGATACACACACCTGTGTTTTCCTTTTGCATTTCTATTTTTTAAATTTATTTTTTTTAATTTTAGTTTAGTTTATTCATTTTTTTAATTTTTATTTTCTAATATTCATATAGAGTTAAACTTCAAGGTAATCCCTTTTCCCCAATCAATGTCACCCCTATAGGTAAACCAATTCCTAATCCCCCCTTATCTTAGGAAAGTTGAGTCCTTTAACAAAGATATCAAGATACATCCAGGAAGAATCAAAACAACCATCCTCAGCCACACTTAGAATTTACAACCACTCTCCCATCTTTTTCTTCCACCAGTATTTCTGTGTTTTTGTGTTTGTCCTAATAGTATATAATTCTTACACTCAGGGTTCTTTTTGACGAGGTTCTTCCTTTATTTGCATATATATATATATATATATATATATATATATATATATATTCTCTTGTCATATACTTTTATCAGTCTTTTCGTTTGTCTGTGTCTGTTTGTATACTACATAAATCTTACCTTGGGGCCCATTTGGGCTAAACCTTCTTTTTTATCTCACCTTTCTTTCCTGTCTCTCTCCCTCTCACTTTTTTTTTCTTTTCCTTCTCTTTTTCCTCTCATTTGGGTGGGGAACCCTGATTGCTCAGAAGCATTCCAGGGTGCACCTGGACTGCACCACAGTCGATACACCCAGCTACACCCATTCAGCCATCTCTCACCAAAATGACTAGGAGGAGAAATGCCCAGCAGAAGAAAAATACAGAGGATGGACCTTCTGCATCAGAGCTAATGACTATCAATATAGACAATATGTCGGAAAGAGAATTCAGGCTACCAATTATCCAAGCAATAGCTAGGTTGGAGAAAGCCATGGGTGACCAAACGGAATTGATTAGGGCCGAACTGAAAACGACCAGAGATCATGTTTTCAATATTAGGGAAGAGCTGAAAGCTACCAGGGATGAGCTTCACAATGCTCTCAATGAGATCCAATCTAATCTAAATTCTCCTAACTCTAGAGTAACTGAGACAGAAGATAGAATTAGTGGTCTGGAGGACAAACAGATAGAGAGAAAGGATCAGGAGGAAGCCTAGAACAAACAGCTTAGAAGCCACGAAAACAGAATCAGGGAAATAAATGATGCCATGAAACGTTCCAACATCAGAATTATTGGAATCCCTGAAGGGGAGGAGAAAGAAAGAAGTCTAGAAGATAGAGTGGAACAAGTGCTTCATGAAAATTTTCCAAATCTTGTGAATGGAACCAGCGTTCATGTACTAGAGGCCGAAAGGTTTCCCCCCAAGATTACAGATTCTTGAAAGTCCTCGAGACACCTAATAGTAAGAATGAAGAATTATAATTGTAGGCGGACCCTCTCGAAAGCAGCTAGGACAAAGAAGATCCTTATGTACAGAGGAAAGCCCATCAGAATAACGTCAGACCTGTCCACAGAGACCTGGCAAGCCAGAAATGGCTGGCAAGATATATTCAGGGCACTGAATGAGAAGAACATGCAGCCAAGAATATTTTATCCAGCAAGACTGACATTCAAAATGGATGGAGAGATAAGGAGTTTCCAGGACCAGCAAGGCATAAAAGACTATGCAACCACGAAGCCGATACTGCAGGAAATATTAAGGGGGCTTCTTTAAAGGAGAAAAAATCCCAAGAATAGCACTGAACAGATATATAGAGACAATCTACAGAAAGAAAGACTTCAAAGGAAACACAATATCAATAAAAACATATCTATCAATAATCACTCTCAATGTGAATGGACTAAATGCGCCCATAAGAAGGCAGAGGGTTGCAGACGGGATAAATTGACAGGACCCATCCATATGTTGTCTACAAGAGACCCATTTTGAACCTAAAGAAACACCCAGACAGAAAGTGACGGGATGGAGAAGCATCTTTCATGCCAATGGGACTCAAAAAAAGACTGGAGTAGCGATTCTCATATCAGACAAATTAGATTTTAAACTAAAGACTGTAGTCAGAGATCCAGAAGGACACTACATCATTCTTAAAGGGACTATCCACCAAGGTGATCTAACAATTGTAAATATCTATGCCCCCAATATGGGAGCAGCCAATTACATAAGAAAACTGTTAATCAAAATAAAGAGTCATATTGATATGAATACACTAATCGTTGGAGATCTTAACATGCCTTTCTCAGAAATAGACAGATCATCGAAGAAAAAAATCAATAAAGAAACAGGAGCATTGAATGACACATTGGACCAGAATGACCTCATAGATATATACAGAACATTCCACCCTAAAACAAGAGAATACTCATTCTTCTCAAGTGCACTTGGAACTTTCTCCAGAAGAGACCACATACTGGGTCACAAATCAGGACTCAACTAATACCAAAAGACTGAGATTATTCCCTGCACATTCTCAGATCACAATGCTTTGAAACTGGAGCTCAATCACAAGTTAAAGTTCGGAAGGGACTCAAACACCTGGAAGCTAAAGACCACCTTGCTTAAGAATGCTTGGATCAACCAGGAGATCAAGGAAGAACTGAAACAATTCATGGAAACCAATGACAATAAAGACACTTCGATCCAAAACCTATGGGGTACAGCAAAGGCAGTGCTAAGGTGGAAATACATAGCCACCCAAGCCTCCCTCAAAAAAATTGAAAAATCCAGAACACAGCAGCTGTCTCTACACCTTAAAGAACTGGAGCATCAACAACAAATCAAACGAACTCCACACATAGGGAAGGAAATAATCAAGATTAGAGCTGAGATCAATGAGCTAGAAACCAAAGATACAGTAGAACGTATCAATGAAACTAGAAGCTGGTGTTTTGAAAGAATCCATAAGATCGATAAACCATTGGCGACAATAATCCAAAAGAAAAGAGAGAAAGCCCAAATACATAAGATTATGAATGAAAAGGGAGAGACCACAATGAACAACAAGGAAGTAGAAACAATCACCAGAAGTTATTATCAACAGTTATATATGCCAATAAGCTAAGCAACCTAGATGAAATGTATGCATTCCTGGAAAACTATAGACTCCCAAAATTGAATCAGGAAGAAATTGACAACCTGAATAGACAGATATCTAGTAATGAGATTGAAGCAGTGATCAAAAACCTCCCAAAAAACAAGAGCCCAGGACCTGATGGATTCCCCGGAGATTCTACCAAACTTTCAAAGAAGAAATAACAACTATTCTCCTGAAGCTGTTTCAAAAAATTAAAGCAGAAGGAAAACTTCCAGACTCTTTCTATGAAGCCAGCATTACCCTGATCCACAAACCAGGCAAAGATCCTATCAAAAAGGAGAATTTCAGACCAATATCACTGATGAATATGGATGCTAAGATTCTCAACAAGATCCTAGCCAACAGGATCCAACAGCACATTAAAAATATTATCCACCATGATCAGGTGGAATTCATCCCTGGGCTACAAGGATGGTTCAATATTCACAAATCAATCAATGTGATAGAACAAATTAATAAGAAAAGAGAGAAGAACCACATAGTTCTCTCAATTGATGCAGAAAAAGCATTTGACTCAATCCAGCATCCGTTCCTGATTAAAACGCTTCAAAGTATAGGGATAGAGGGAACATTCCTGAACTTCATCAAATCTATCTATGAAAGACCCACAGAAAATATCATCCTCAATGGGAAAAAGCTTGCAGCCTTCCCGTTGAGATCAGAAACACGACAAGGATGCCCACTTTTACCACTCTTGTTCAACATAGTATTAGAAGTCCTAGCAACAGCAATCAGACAGCCAAGGGAAATAAAAGGTATCCAAATTGGTATGAAGAAGTAAAACTCTCTCTCTCTTTGCAGATGACATGATTCTTTATATGGAAAACCCAAAAGACTCCACCCCCAAACTACTAGAACTCATCAGCAATTCAGCAACGTGGCAGGATCGAAAGTCAATGTACAGAAATCAGTGGCTTTCTTAAACACTAACAATGAAAATACAGAAAGGGAAATTAGAGACTCGATTCCATTTAATATAGCACCAAGAACCATAAGATACCTGGGAATAAACTTAACCAAAGAGGTAAAGGATCGGTACTTGAGGAACTACAGAACACTCCTGAAAAAAATTGAAGAAGACACAAAAAGATGGAAGACCATTCTATGCTCTTGGATTGGAAGAATAATCATTGTTAAAATGTCTATACTGCCTAGAGCAACCTATACTTTTAATGCTATTCCGATCAAAATTCCACCGTATTCTTCAAAGTGCTGGAGCAAATAATCCTAAAATTTGTATGGAATCAGAAGAGACCCTGAATCGTTAAGGAAATGTTAAAAATAAATAAATAAATAAAATTGGGGGCATCACGTTACCTGATTTCAAGCCTTATTACAAAGCTGTGATCACCAAGACAGCATGGTACTGGCATAAAAACAGACACATAGACCAGTGGAACAGAGTAGAGAGCCCAGATATGGATGCTCAACTCTATGGTCAAATAATCTTCGACAAAACAGAAAAAAATATACAGGGGAAAAAAGACAGTCTCTTCAATAAATGGTGCTGGGAAAAATAGACAGCTATAAGTAGAAGAAGGAAACTCGACCATTCTCTTACACCGTACACAAAGATGAACTCAAAATGGATAAAATACCTCAACGTGAGACAGGAATCCATCAGAATCCTCGAGGAGAACATAGGCAGAAATCTCTTCGATATCAGCCACAGCAACTTCTTTCAAGATACGTATCCAAAGGCAAAGGAAACAAAAGCGAAGTACATTTGGGACTTCATCAAAATCAAAAGCTTCTGCACAGCAAAGGAAACACTCAAGAAAAGAAAGAGGCAAGCCACAGAATGGGAGAACATATTTGCAAATGACAGTACAGACAAAAGGCTGATATCCAGGATCTATAATTAACTCCTCACACTCAACACACAAAACAGACAATCATATCACAAAATGGGCAGAAACCTTACACTGTTGGTGGGAATGCAAGTTGGTGCAGCATCTTTTGAGAACAGTGTGGAGATTCCTCAAGAAATTAAAAATAGAGCTTCCCTATGACCCTGCAATTTTACTCCTGGGTATTTACCCCAAAGATACAGATGTAGTGAAAAGAAGGGCCATCTGTACCCCAATGTTTATAGCATCAATGGCCACGGTCGCCAAACTGTGGAAAGAACCATGATGCCCTTCAACGGACGAATGGATAAGGAAGATGTGGTCCATATACACTATGGAGTATTATGCCTCCATCAGATAGGTCGAAGACCTAACTTTTGTAGCAACATGGACGGGACTGGAAGAGATTATGCTGAGTGAAATAAGTCAAGCAGAGAGAGTCAATTATCATATGGTTTCACTTATTTGTGGAGCATAACAAAAAGCATGGAGGACATGGGGAGTTAGAAGGGGTTGGGGTAAATTGGAAGGGGATGTGAATCATGAGAGACTATGGACTCTGAAAAACAATCTGAGAGATTTGAAGTGGCCAGGGGTGGGAAGTCGGGGTACCAGGTTGTGTGCATTATAGAGGGCACGGATTGCATGGAGCACTGGGTGTGGTGAAAAAATAATGATACTGTTATGCTGAAAATAAATAAATGGAAAAAAATAAACTGGAAAAAAATTAGCCTAATCTTGTAATGCTTTAATATTTTACAAAAATTATGTTACCAGAAATTACTTCATTTTTTTAAATTTTTTAACATCTTAATTTTATTTTATCTTTTTCAGTGTTCCAAGAGTCATTGCTTATCCACCACACCCAGTACTCCATGCAATACGTGCCCTTCATCATACCCACCACCAGGCTTACCCATCTCCCCTCCCCTCCAGAGCCCTAGTTTGTTTCTCTGAGTCCACAGTCTCTCATGCTTCCTCTCCCCCTCTGATTTACCCCAATTCACTTCTCCTTTCCTTCTCCTAATATCCTCAATGTTATTACTTATGTTCCACAAGTAAGTGAAACTATATGATAATTGACTTTCTCTGCTTGATTTATTTCATTCAACATAATCCTGCCCTCTAGTCCTGCCCATGTTGACACCAAAGTTGGCTATTCATCCTTTCTGATGGCTATGTAACATTCCATTGTATATGTGGACCATACTTTCTTTATTCATTAGTCTGTTAAAGGACATCATGGCTCTGTGGCTATTTCTGCTATAAACATTGGGGTACATGTGGCCCTTCTTTTCACTACATATATATCATTGGGGTAAATACCCAGTAGTGCAATTGCAGGGTCATAGGGTAGTTCCATTTTTAATTTCTTAAGGAATCTCCACACTGTTTTCCAAAGTGGCTGCACCAACTTGCATTCTCTCTAACAGTATAAGAGGGTTCCTCTTCCTCCACATCCTCTCCAACACTTGTTCACTCTCTTGTTAATTTTGGCCATTCTAACTGGTGTAAGGCGGTATCTCAATATGGTTTTGATTTGAGTTTCCTTAATGGCTAATAATGATGAAAATCAACCATTCTCTCATACCATACAAAGAGATAAACTCAAAATGGATGAAACACATCAACGTGAGATAGCAATATATCAAAATCCTAGAGGGGAACATAAGCAGTAATCTCTTTGACATCAGCCACAGCAACTTCTTTCAAGACATGTCTCCAAAGGCAAAGGAAACAAAAGCGAAAATGAACTTTTGGGACTTCATCAACATTAAAAGCTTCTGCACAGCAAAGAGAACAGTCAACAAAACAAAGAGGCAACCCACAGAATGGGAGAAGATATTCAGAAATGACACTACAGACAAGAGGCTGATATGCAAGATCCATAAAGAACTCCTCAAACTCAACACCCCAAAAAAAGATAATCATGTCAAAAAAAAATGGTCAGAAGATATGAAGAGACACTTCTCCAAAGAGGACATACAAATGGCTAATAGACACAGAAATTACTTTTAAAAATAAAAATCTTTGGAGAACAGTGTGGAGATTCCTCAAGAAATTAAAAGTAGAACTTCCCTATGACCCTGCCATTGAACTCTTGGGTATTTACCCCAAAGATACAGATGTAGTAAAAAGAAGGGCCATATGTATCCCAATGTTTATAGCAGCAATGGCCACTATATGGTATTTCCAAACTCTGGAAAGAGCCAAGATGCCCTTCAATGGATGAATGGATAAGGAAGATGTGGTCCATATACAGTATGGATTATTATGCCTCCATCAGAAAGGACGAATACCCAACTTTTGTAGCAACATGGACAGGACTGGAAGATATTATGCTGAATGAAATAAGTCAAGCAGAGAGAGTCAATTATCATATGGTTTCACTTATTTGTGGAGCATAACAAATAGCATGGAGGACATGGGGGGTTAGAGAGGAGAAGGGAGTTGGGGGAAATTGGAAGGGGAGGTGAACCATGAGAGACTATGGACTCTGAGAAACAATCTGAGGGGTTTGAAGTGGCAGGGGGTGGTAGGTTGGGGGCACCAGGTGGTGGGTATTAGAGAGGGCACGGATTGCATGGAGCACTGGGTGTGGTGCAAAAATAATTAATACTGTAATGCTGAAAAAAAGCATTTGACAAAATCCAGCATCCATTCCTGATTAAAACATTTCAAAGTATAGGGATAGAGGGAACATTCCTGAATTTCATCAAATCTATGTATGAAAGACACACAACAAATATCATCCTCAATTAGAAAAAGCTTGCAGCCTTCCCGTTGCGATCAGGAACATGACAAGGATGCCCACTTTCACCACTCTTGTTCAACATAGTATTAGAAGTCCTAGCAACAGAAAACAGACAACAAAGAGAAATAAAAGGTATCCAAATTGGCAAGGGAGAAGTCAAACTCTCTCTCTTCACAGATGACATGATTCATTATATGGAAAACCCAAAAGACTCCACTCCCAAACTGATAGAACTCATACAGCAATTCAGCAACGTGGCAGGATACAAAGTCAATGTACAGAAATCAGTGGCTTTCTCATACACTAACAATGAAAATACAGAAAGGGAAATTAGAGAATTGATTCCATTTCCTAGAGCACCAAGAACCACAAGACACCTGGGAATAAACCTAACCAAAGAGGTAAAGGATCTTTACTCAAGGAACTACAGAACACTCATGAAAGAAATTGAAGAAAACACAAAAAGATGGAAGACCTTTCCATGCTCTTGGATCGGAAGAATAAACATTGTTAAAATGTTTATACTGCCTAGAGGATTCTATAATTTTAATGTCATTCCAATCAAAATTTCACCGGTATTCTTCAAAGAGCTGGAGCAAATAATCCAAAAATTTGAATGGAATCAGAAGAGACCCTGAATCACTAAGGAAATGTTGAAAAACTAAAATAAAACTGGCGGCATCACTCTACCTGAAAATAAATAAAAAATAAATAAAATAAAACTAAAATAACATTAAAATACATTTATATTCCCATCCCCCCTATTAAGGATCCAAGCTATTTGTGGCAATATGAACTATGAGTATTCATTGCTCTTAACACAAAGCCTTCCCTGAAGGATCTTTCTTTTTCTGGGGCTTAACACTTTGCCTGTAGCTCTCAGAAGTCTAATGTTATATCTCCTTTTAACCCCTTATTAAGGCTATGAATTGATTAGGAGTGAAGGCTCTGGAGACAGGAAGCCTGGAGTTAAATCATACAACACAACGTCAAGTTTCTCCCACTTCCTAGATATGGACTTTAGGTAGGTTACTTAAACCACATTGTGATTTCAGTTCCCTCATCTATAAAAATAATATTAATACCTCACAGCAATTGTGAGGCTTACATGAATAAATACATGTTAAGCATGTAGAATAGTTCTTAGCACATAGAATATTGTTAATAAATGTTAGCTAGAATTTCTTGTGAAATCTGCATAATTTTAAAGACTAGTTCTGACTGCATGTTTTACTCAAAGGAAGCTAACACTCCTGTTTCTCTGATTCATTTAAAATTTTTAAGAAATTTAAAGAATATTTTTCTTTCTGAAGCAATATTTAGGTTTAAAAATGTAGGAAAAAAATTTGGATGCTTAAAGACTATGTCAGTTTATAACCAAAGCCTAGTTTAGGAGTATAATCATGTTTGATCTCCCCAAACTCACCTCACTTGAAGTGTTTTTCCACTAATACAAATCTATTCTGTCTTTCAAGAAGTTGAAATCTCACCTTGTCCAGAAATTCTTCCCTGAATGTAGCCTTTATTAACTTCTCTTCCAAATTTCTAAAGATTTCTAAAGATTTTTAGTTGGTACCAATAATGTGTCATATCACTTTTGTAGCAATTCAGTGTTTAGTCTTAAGTACAAAGATGAAATATATATCACCTCCTTAACCACCAGGAGTGAGCCACATGACACAAGGCATATTACCTTCCTTACTAAGCCTAGTAATAAAAAGAAATTCAGAGGGCATTGCAGATACACATGGTCTGATTGCCACACCTAATGTAAATAAAAGTATATGATGATTGTTTAATAGCAGGTTTAATGCATTCAACACTAAGATTTCTTAGAAATTGGCATAATGTTCTGCACATAATAAATATCTGTTGGATGGAAGCATCCAGAACAGTAATGCTGACACATTACAAAAGTATAAAGTGAATCTACTAAAACCTAATAAACTAATAAATACTTAGACTAAAATGGCTATTTTGGTAAAAGTCATGGTTTAAGGGAAAAAATGCTTCCCTTCAATTTATTAAATCAATAAATTGGTTAAATCTTGGTCAGAGAGATAACTTCATTTTTATTATGTTATCTTAGTCATCATACAGTGGATCATTAGTTTTTGATGTAGAGTTCCATGAATCATTGTTTGCATATAACATTAAGTGTTCCATGCAATACGTGCCCTTAATAACCATCACTGGTTAACCCATCCCCTGACTCCCTTCCCCTCTAAAATCCTCAGTGTGTTTCCTGGAGGCCATAGTCTCTCATGGTTCAACTTCCCCTCTGATTCCCCCCTGCCTTCATTTTTCCCTTACTTCTCCTAATATCTTCCATACTATTCCTTATTTTCCAAAAATAAGTGAAACCATATGATAATTGTCTTTCTATGCTTGACTTATTTCACTTAGCATAATCTCCTCCAGTTCCATCCATGTCAATGAAATGTATTCATCCTTTCTAATGGCTGAGTAATATTCCATTGTGTATATATGGACAACATCTTCTTTATCCACTGGTCTGTTGAAGGACATCTTGGCTTCTTCCATAGTTTGGCTATTCTGTACTTTGCTATTATAAACGTTGGGGTGCATGTGGCCCTTCTTTTCACCACATCTGTATCTTTGGGCTAAATACCCAATAATGCAATTTTCGGGTCATAGAGTAGCTGTATTTTTAACTTTTGAGGAACCTCCACACTGTTTTCTAAATTGGCTGTACCCCCTTGCATTCCCACCAATGGTGTAAGAGGGTTTACTTTCTTCCACAGCCTCTCCAACACTTGTCAATTATTGCCATTCTAACTGATGTAATGTGGTACCTCAATGTTGTTTTGATTTGAATTTCCTTGATGGTTAATGATGTTCTACATTTTTTCAAGTGTCTGTTAACCATTTATAGAAGTGTCTATTCATATCCTAACTATTTTTTGACTTAATTATTTGTACTTTGGGGTGTTGAGTTTGAGAAGTTCTTTATAGATCTTGGATAATCAGCCCTTTATCTGAAACGTCATTTGCAAATGTCTTCTCCCATTTTGTGGGTTTGCTCTTAGTATTGTTAACTATTTCCATTGCTCTGCAGAAGCTTTTCATCTTGATGAAGTCCCAGAAGTTCATTTTTGCATTTTTTCCTTTGTCTTTGTGTCAAAAAGGCTACTGCCTATGTTCTTCTCTAGGATTTTGATGGATTCCTGCCTCACAATGAGGTCTTTCATCCATTTTGAGTTTATCTTTGTGTATGGTGTAAGAGAATGGTCAAGTTTCATTATTCTGCATGAGGCTGTCCAATTTCCCTGTTTGCATTTATTGATGAGACTGTCTTTTTTTATTATCATTACTGGATTTTTTCCCTGCTTTGTGGAAGATTAATTGACCATAGAGTTGAGAATCCATATTTGGGCTCTCTGTTCTGTTCCATTGATCTATGTGTCTGTTTTTGTGCCAGTACCATGCTGTCTTGGTGATCACAGCTTTGTAATATAGCTTGAAATCAGGCAACATGATGCCCCCAGTTTCGTTTTTCTTCTTCAACATTTTCTTGGAAATGCAGGGTCTTTTCTGGTTCCAAACAAGTTTTAGAATTGTTTGTTCTAGCACTTTGAAAAATACCATTGGTATTTTGATTGAGATGGTGTTGAAAGCATAGATTACTCTGGGCAGCACAAACATTTAAAGAATGTTATTCTTCCAATCTATGAGCATGGAATTTTTTTCCATCTTTTTGTATCTTCAACTTTTCCTAAGTGTTCTGTTTTACTAGAGTATAGATCATTTACCTCTTTGGTTATGTTTATTCCTTGGTATCTTATGGTTTTTGGTGTTATTATAAATGTATTTAATTCCCTAATTTCTCTTTCTACAGTTACATTGTTAGTGTATAGGAAAGGAACTGATTTATGTGCATGGATTATGTATCTTGGCATATTACTGTATTGCTGTGTGAGTTCTAGTAATTTGGTGTTAGAGTCTTTGGGTTTTCCACTTAAAAGATCATGTCATCGGTGAAGAGAGAGAGTTTGACTTCTTTGCCAATTTGGATGCCTTTCATTTATTTTTGTTGTATCATTGCTGTTGTTAAGACTTCTAGTACTATGTTGAACAGTAATGATGAGAGTGCACATCCTTGCATGTTCCTCCTCTTATGGGGAAGGATCTTAGCTTTCCCCCAATGAGAATATTTCCTTTGGGCTTTTCATAGATGACTTTTATGAAATTGAGGAATGCTTCCTCTATCCTTACACTCTGAAGCATTTAAATCAGGAATGGATTTTGTATTTTGTCAAATGCTTTTTCAGCATCAATTGAGAGAACCTTGTAGTTTTTGTTGCTTCCCTTAGTAATGTTTTCTGTCACACTGATTGATTTGTGAATGTTAAACCACCTTTGCATCCCATGGATAAATCCCACCTGGTCATGGTGGATAATATTTTTAATGTACTGTTGGATCCTATTAGCTAGGATATGGTTGAGAATCTTGGCATCCATATTCATCAGGGATATTGGTCTGAAATTCTTCTTTTAAAAAAAAATACTTTATTTATTTATTTGACAGAGAGAGATCACAAGTAGGCAGAGAGGCAGGCAGACAGAGAGGAGGAAGCAGACTCCCCACTGAGCAGGAAGCCTGATGTGGGGCTCGATCCCAGGACCCTGGGATCATGACCTGAGCTGAAGGCAGAGGCTTTAACCCACTGAGCCACCCAGTCACCCCTGAAATTCCTTTTTGATGGAGTCTTTGCTTGGTATGGGGATTAGGGTAATGCTGGCTTCATAGAAAGAGTCTGGAAGTTTTCCTTCTGTTTCTATTTTCTGAAACAGCTTCAGGAGGGTAGGTATTATTTCTCCTTTGAAGGTTTGACAGAATTCCCTAGGGAATCCATCAGGCCCTGTGCTCTTGTTCGTTGTTGTTGTTGTTGTTTGTTTTAGTTTTTGGAAGCTTTAGATCACTGCTTCAATTTCATTACTGTTTATTAGTCTATTCAGGTTGTCAATTTCTTCCTGTTTCAGTATTGATGGTTTATAGGTTTCCAGGACAGCATCCATTTCTTCCAGGTTGCTTAATTTATTGGCATGTAGTTGTTGATAATAATTTCTAATAATAGTTTCTATTTCCTTATTGTTAGCTCTGATTGCTCCCTTTTCACTCATAATTTTATTAATTTGAGTCATTTCTCTTTTCTTTTGGATAATTCTGGGAAGAGGTTTATCAACCTTATTAATTCTTTCAAAGAACAAGCTTCTAGTTTTGTTGATGTGTTATATTGTATTTCTGGTTTCTAATTCATTGATCTCTACTCTAATCATTAGTTATCTTCTTGTTTGTGGCTTAGGCTTAATTTGTTATTCTTCCTCCAGTTCCTTATGGTCTGAGTTTGGTTGGTGAATTCGGGATTTTTTTAATTGGGGGGGGGGCTTAGATGACTATGTATTTCCTTCCTAGGACCACCTTTGCAGTATCCCATAGGTTTTTTTGTTTTTTTTTTTTAAGACTTATTTATTTATTTGACGGAGAGGGAGAGAGAGACACAGTGAGAGAGGAAACACAAGCAGGGGCAGTGGGAGAGGAAGAATCAGGCTTCACCACTTAGCAGGAAGCCTGATACGGGGCTCGATCCCAGGACCCCGGGGATCATGACCTGAACTGAAGGCAGACGCTTAACAACTGAGCCACCCAGGTACCCCAGTATCCCATAGGGTTTAGACTGATATGTTTTCATTCTCATTGGTTTCCATGAATTGTTTAAGTTCTTCTTTGATTTCCTGGTTGACCCAAACATTCTTAAGCTGGATGGTCTTTAGCTTCCAAGTGTTTGAATTTCTTCCAATTTTTTTCTTGTGATTGAGATCCAGATTCAAAGCATTGTGGTCTAAGAATATGAAGTGAATTATCTCAATCTTTCGATATTGCTTAAGACATGATTTGTGACCCAGTATGTGGTCTATTCTGGGGAAAGTTCCATGTGCATTCATGAAGAATGAGTATAATTTTATTTTTTTATGGTGGAATATTCTGTATATATGCATGAGGCCCATCTGGTCCAATGTGTCATTCAAAATTCTTGTTTCTTTGTTGATTTTTTCTGTTTAGATGATCTGTGTATTGCTGAGAGTAGAGTGTTGACATCTACTACTATTAACATATTATTATCAATATTTCTTTTTATTTTAGTAAATAGTTGCCCGAATCGTTTTGTAGAGTTTATTTTTTTAATAAATTAATTTATTTATTTTCAGAAAAACAGTATTCATTATTTTTTCACCACACCCAGTGCTCCATGCAATCTGTGCCCTCCATAATACCCAACACCCGGTACCCTAACCTCCCAAACCCCGGCCACTTCAAACCCCTCAGATTGTTTTTCAGAGTCCATAGTCTCTCATGGTTCACCTCCCCTTCCAATTTCTCCCAACTCTATTCTACTCTCTAACACCCCTTCTCCTCCATGAGTTTTGTTATGCTCCACATATAAGTGAAATGGTATGATAATTGACTCTCTCTGCTTGACTGATTTCACTCAGCATAATCTCTTCCAGTCCCGTCCATGTTGCTACAAAAGTGAGGTATTCGTCCTTTCTGATGGAGGCATAATACTCCATAGTGTATATGGACCACATCTTCCTTATCCATTCGTCCATTGAAGGGCATCTTGGTTCTTTCCAGAGTTTGGCGACCATGGCCATGGCTGCTATAAACATTGGGGCACAGATGGCCCTTCTTTTCACGACATCTGTATCTTTGGGGTAAATACCCAGGAGTGCAATCGCAGGATTATAGGGAAGTTCTATTCTTAATTTCTTGAGGAATCTCC
Organism: Mustela lutreola; assembly: GCF_030435805.1. Classification (NCBI taxonomy): domain Eukaryota; kingdom Metazoa; phylum Chordata; class Mammalia; order Carnivora; family Mustelidae; genus Mustela; species Mustela lutreola. The sequence continues at coordinate 58,830,094 of NC_081308.1, read as the reverse complement.
ACACTGTTTTCCAAAGAGGCTGCACCAACTTGCATTCCCACCAACAGTGTAAAAGGGTTCGCCATCCTCCACATTCTCTCCAACACATGTTGTTTCCTGTTTTGTTAATTTTGGCCATTCTAACTGGTGTAAGGTGATATCTCAATATCTCAATGTGTTTTTTTTTTTAATTTTTTTCCAAGATTTTTTTTATTTATTTATTTTTCAGAGAGAGAGAGGACACAAGTATGCAGAGTGGTGGGCAGAGGTGGAGAGAGAGGCAGGCTCCCTGTCGAGCAAAGAGCCCAATGTGGGACTCCATCCCAGGACTCCGGGATCATGGCCTGAGCCGAAGGCAGCAGCTTAACCGACTGAGCCACCCAGGCGTCCCTCTCAATGTGGTTTTAATTTGAATCTTCTTGAGGGCTAGTGATGATGAACATTTTTTCATGTGTCTGATAGCCATTTGTATGTCTTCATTGGAGAAGTGTCTGTTCATATCTTCTGCCCATTTTTTGATATGTTTCCCTGTTTTGTGTGTGTTGAGTTTGAGGAGTTCATTATAGATCCTGGATATCAACCTTTTGTCTGTACTGTCATTTGCAAATATTTTCTCCCATTCCGTGGGTTGCCTCTTTGTTTTCTTGACTATTTCCTTTGCTGTGCAGAAGCTTTTGATTTTGATGAAGTCGCAAAAGTTTATTTTCGCTTTTGTTTCCTTTGCCTTTGGAGACATATCTTGAAAGAAGTTGCTGTGGCTGATATCGAAGAGATTACTGCCTATGTTCTCCTCTAGGATTATGATGGTTTTCTGTCTCACGTTGAGGTCTTTTATCCATTTTGAGTTTATCTTTGTGTACAGTGTAAGAGAAAGGTCGACTTTCATTCTTCTACTTATAGCTGTCCAGTTTTCCCAGAACCATTTACTGAAGAGACTGTCTTTTTTCCACTGTATATTTTTTTCTGTTTTTTCGAAGATTAATTGACCATAGAGTTGAGGGTCTATATCTGGGCTCTCCACTCTGTTCCACTGGTCTATGTGTCTGTTTTTATGTAAGTACCATGCTGTATTGGTGATTGCAGCTTTGTAGTAAAGCTTGAAAACAGGTAACGTGATGCCCCCAGTTTTATTTATGTTCTTCAACATTACCTTAGCGATTTGGGCTCTCTTCTGATTCTATACAAATTTTTGGATTATTTGCTCTAGCTCTTTGAAGAATACCGGTGGAATTTTGATCGGAATGGCATTAAAAGTATAGATTGCTCTAGGCAGTATAGACATTTTAACAATGTTTATTCTTTCAATCCAAGAGCATGGAATGGTCTTCCAATTTTTTGTGTCTTCTTCAATTTCTTTCATGAGTGTTCTGTAGTTCCTCATGTACAGATCCTTTACCTCTTTCGTTAGGTTTATTCCCAGGTATCTTATGGTTCTTCGTGCTATACTAAATGGAATCGATTCTCTAATGTCCCTTTCTGTAATTTTCATTGTTACTGTATAAGAAAGCCACTGATTTCTGCACATTGACTTTTTATCCTGCCACGTTGCTGAATTGCTGTATGAGTTCTGTTCTAGTAGTTTGGGGGTGGAGTATTTTGGGTATTCTATATAAAGAATCATGTCATCTGCAAAGAGAGAGTTTGACTTCTTCATTACCAATTTGAATACCTTTTATTTCTCTTTGTTGTCTGATTGCTGTTTCTAGTGCTTCCAATACTATGTTGAACAAGAGTGTTGAAAGTGGACATCCTTCTCTTGTTCCTGATCTCAACGGGAAGGCTGCAAGCTTTTTCCAATTGAGGATGATATTTGCTGTGGGTCTTTCATAGATAGATTTGATGACATTCAGGAATGGTCCCTCCATCCCTATACTTTGAAGCTTTTTAATCAGGAACGGATGCAGGATTTTCTCAAATTCTTTTTCTGCATCAGTTGAGAGGACCATGTGGTTCTTCTCTCTTCACATATTAATTTGTTGTATCACGTTGATTTTTGAATGTTGAACCATCCTTGTAGCCCAGGGATGAATCCCACCTGATCATGGTGGATAATCTTTTTAATGTGCTGTTGGATCCTGTTGGCTAGGATCTTGTTGAGAATCTTAGCATCCATATTCATCAGTGATATTGGTCTGAAATTCTCCTTTTTGGTAGGGTCTTTGCCTGGTTTGTGGATCAGGGTAATGCTGGCTTCATAGAAAGAGTCTAGAAGTTTTCCTTCTGCTTCATTTTTTTGAAACATCCTCAGGAGAATAGGTGTTATATATTCTTTGAAAGTTTGGTAGAATTCCTCAGGGAATCCATCAGGTCCTGGGCTCTTATTTTTTGGAAGGTTTTTGATCACTGCTTCAATCTCGTTATTAGATATCGGTCTATTCAGGTTGTCTATTTCTTCCTGGTTCATATTTGGGAGTTTATAGTTTTCGAGGAATGCATCAATTTCATCTAGGTTGCTAAGCTTATTGGCATATAACTGTTGATAATAACTTCTGATGATTGTTCCTACTTCCTTGGTGTCAGTTGTGATCTCTTCCTTTTCATTCATAATTTTATGAATTTCAGCTTTCTCTCTTTTCTTTTGAATTAGTGTGGCCATTGGTTTATTGATCTCATTGACTCTTCAAAAAACCAGCTTCTAGTTTGATACGTTCTACTGTATCTCTGGTTTCTACCTCATTGATCTCAGCTCTAATCTTGATGATTTGCCTTTTTACGTGTGGAGTTGGTTTGATTTCTTGTTGATTCTCCAGTTCTTTAAGGTGTAGAGACAGCTGGAGTATTCTGGATTTTTCCTTTTTTTTTTTTTTTTTTTTTGAGGGAGGCTTGGATGGCTATGTATTTCCCCCTTAGGACTGCCTTTGCTGTACCCCATAGGTTTTGGACTGAAGTGTCTTCATTGTCATTGGTTTCTATATTGTTTCAATTCTTTCTTGATCTCCTGGTTGATCCAAGCATTCTTAAGCAAGGTGGTCTTTAGCTTCCAGGTGTTTGAGTTCCTTCCATACTTTTCCTTGTAATTGAGCTCCAGTTTCAATGCATTGTGATCTGAGAATATGCAGGGAATTATCTCAGTCTTTTGGTATTGGTTGAGTCCTGATTTGTGACCCAGTATGTGGTCTATTCTGGAGAAGGTTTCTTGTGCACTTGAGAAGAATGAGTATTCTGTTGTTTTAGGGTGGAATGTTCTGTATATATCTATGAGGTCCATCTTGTCCAATGTGTCATTCAATGCTCTTGTTTCTTTATTGATTTTCTGCTTCGATGATCTGTCTATTTCTGATAGAGGCGTGTTAAGATCTCCTACGATTAACGTATTCATATCAATATGACTCTTTATCTTGATTAACAGTTTTCTTAAGCAATTGGCTGCTCCCATATTGGGAGCAGAATAATTTACAATTGTTATATAATCTTGGTGGATAATCCCTTTAAGGATCATGTAGTGTCCTTCTGTATCTCTAACTACAGTCTTTAGTTTGAAGTCTAATTTATCTGATATGAGAATCGCTGCCCCAGCCTTCTTTTGAGGCCCATTGGCATGAAAGATGCTTCTCCATCCTTTCGCTTTCAGTCTGGGTGTATCTTTAGGTTCAAAATGGGTCTCTTGTAGACAACATATGGATGGGTCCTGTCGTTTTATCCAATCTGCAACCTTGTGCTGTTTTATGGGCGCATTTAGGCCATTCACATTGAGAGTGATTATTGATACATTTTTATTGACATCGAGTTACCTTTGAAGTCTTTCTTTCTGTAGACTTTTTCTATATTTCTGCTCATTGCTATTCTTAGGATATTTCCTCTTTTATAGAACCCCCCTTAATATTTGCTGCAGTGTCAGCTTGCTGGTTGCATAGTCTTTTAATCCTTGCCGGTCTTGGAAACTCTTTATGTCTCCATCCATTTTGAATGTCGGTCTTGTTGGATAAAGTATTCTTGGCTGCATGTTCTTCTCATTTAGTGCCCTGAATATATCTTGCCAGTTTTTTTTGGCTTGTCATGTCTCTGTGGATAGGTCTGACATTATTCTGATGGGCTTCCCTCTGTAAGTATGGAGCCTCTTTGCCCTGGCGGCATTCAAGAGATTATACCTACAATTATGATTCTCAATTTGACTATCAGGTGTCGTGATGTTTTTTTGGAATATATAATCTTGGGTGGAGACTGTTCAGCCTCCAGTACATGAACGCTGGTTCCATTCACGAGATTGGGAAAATTTTCATGAAGGACTTGTTCCACTATACCTTCTAGACTTCTTTCTTTCTCCTCCCCTTTAGGGATTCCAATAATTCTGACGTTGGAATGCTTTATGGCATCATTTATTTCCCTGAATCTGTTTTCATGGTTTTAAGCTGTTTGTTCCAGGCTTCTTCCTGATCCTTTCTATCTGTTTGTCTTCCAGATCACTAATTCTATCTTCTGTGTCAGTTACCCTAGCTTTGAGAATTTAGATTAGATTGGAACTCATTGAGAGCATTGTGAACCTCCTCCCTGGTAGCTTTAAGCTCTTCCCTAACATTGTGAACATCCTGACTGGTCGCTTTCAGTTCGGCCCTAATCAATTCCATTTGGTCATCCATGGCTTTCTGAAACCTAGCTATTGCCTGGATAATTGTTAGCCTGAATTCTCTTTCCGACATATTGTCTATGTTGATAGCCATTAGCTCTGTTGCAGAAGGTCAATCCTCTGTATTTTTCTTCTGTTGGGCATTCCTCCTCCTAGTCATTTTGGTGGGAGATGACTGAACAGATGTAGCTGGATGTATCAACTGTGGTGCAGTGAAGGTGCTCCCTGGAACACTTCTGAGCAATCAGGATTCCCCATCCAAACGAGAGACAAAAGAAAAGAAAAAGAAAAGAGATACAGGAAAGGGAAGATGCACGAGAAGTTTCAGCCCAGATGTGCCTCAAGGTAAGATTTATGAAGTAGACAAAAAGAGACAAAAACTGATACAAGTATATGATAAGAGAAAATATATATATATATGCAAATAAAGGAAGAACCTTGTCAAAAAGAACCCCAAGTATAAGATTTATATGCTATCAGGACAAACACAAAAACACAGAAACACTGGTGGAAGAAGAAGATGGGAGAATTCTTATAAATTCTCAGTGTGTGTGAGGAAGGTTGTTTTGGTTCTTCCTGGATGTATCTTGACATCTTTGTTAAAGGACTCAACTTTCCTAAGATAAAGGGGATTAAAAATTGGTTTACTTATAGGGGTAGTACTGATTGGGGAAAGGGGATTACTTTGAAGTTTAACTCTATATGAATATTAGAGGATTAAAAAAAAAAGGAATAAACTAGACTAAACTAAACTAAAATTTTTAAAAAAGGAATTCAAGAAATAAAAATGCAAAAGAAAAACATAGGTGTATGTATCAAAAAGTTCAGGTTAGAAGGGTATTATGGAATTTGATGTACTGTACATCTTGCTGTGATGGTAAATAGGTTAAAAAAATTACCTATGTGTAAAAAAAAAAAAAAAAAAAGTTCCAGAATAGTGGGAATGAGTCAACAATACAAGTTTTCCTATGAAGTAGTGGTTGTTCTCTTGTAGTCTTTTTTTTTAATTTTGCTCTTTTTTTTTTCTTTCTTGGTTTTCTGGGGGAGGGGCCTGCCACGTGGGTTGTCAGTCAATGATGTTTCCTGAGTTAAGTCCTCCCACCCCCCTCAAGGGGGTGGGCTCTGAGGAAACTGGTTTTTTTCAGGCTTTTGTTCTCTGGCAGTTTTTATGTTTGTTCATTTTTTTTTTTTCTCTCTCACCTTGACTGCCTTTGATGGTTTTTGTAGTTTTAGAGGAAAACAAACTGCACCCTCATCTCCCTCTCAGAGAGAAGCGTCAATCTGAGTGCAGAGCCTAAATAAGTTCCCCCTTGGCCGCTGGCAGAGCAGGTTCCAAGTTGCAGACCCTGGGGGCGCAGGATCTTTTGCTTGTACCCAAAGCCAAGGCACTAGCGGCTGTCTGGGTGCTCCCCACCGCCAGAGAGGTTCCAAGAAGCAATCGCACACTGAGATTTTGCTGCTGGCCTAGGCTGGGAGTGCCTGGTCTTGCTGGGTCTAAGAGTGCCTGGCTTGTGCGCACCTCTTTCAGGGTCGGCTATGGGTCACGCGCGCGTCTCAGGCACTGAGAACGGGGCACAGGTCTGAGAGCACCAGGCTGGGCTTTTGCGCACCTCTGTCAGGGGAGAGTTTGGGGCACGCGGCTTAGCCTTTGAAACAATGGCGTGGCTCAAAGAGCGCCGGCCCAGCCTTTGTAACTCTCTCAGGGGAGCATGAGGGGCGTGCTCGCATATCTCAGGCTTTGTAGAAGGGCTCCGCATTCTGCCAACCGGCTTGGCTCCCATCCCCTCACAGGAGCCAGAACCCAGGCATTCTCGGCTCCCTGGCGGCTTAGGGACCAGACCTGGTTTCTCCACCGCACTCTCTCTGCCTCAGCGCCGGAGATGCTGTCCTGGGACTGGGGACTTAAGCCCCTGTCCCTAGCCGCCCCGATTCCGATTCCCACAATCTTCCCCCCCCCCCCCCCCCCGCTATCCTTTGCTCTTTTGGAGTGCTTTCAACCAGTCTCCAGTCTCCAAGTTAATGCTGGTCCCCAGACGCAGGGCACTCTCGCTTGTATTCGGGTATTACTTTCCAACCGGTCGCCTCTGGTGGCTCCCTCCCCCTTTTGTTTATCTTCTGATATCAGTCTGCCATTCCCACTCTGCTTTACCTGCCCACTGGTGTCCTCTGCCCCTGTAGAGATCCAGACGTGTATAATTCTGATCTCAGGCTGATTTCATGGGCGAATGGAGTTCTTTGGTAGGTAATCAGCTCACTTTGGGGTACCGGCTGAAAAGGCGCCTCCTCCTACTCCCCCGCCATCTTGTCCCCCCTATGTAGAGTTAATTTTTGAAACTATCTCATCTTGGGCTTTTATTCGTTGGTAAATATTTGATTGCAGGTTCAATCTCCTTCTTTATTATTGGCCTGCTTAAACTGTTTATTAATGATTAAGTCTTGACAAGTTGTATTTTTCTCGGAATTTACTCATTTTTATAAATTATCTAATTTGGGAATATAATTGTTCATGGTAGTTCAGTATTTTTTGTATTTCTGTGGTATCAGTTGTAATGTCTCCTCTTTCATTTATGATTGTGTTGAGTCATTTCTTTCTTTTTATTGGGTCTAGCTAAGCTTGCCAACTTTATCTTTTCATAGATCAGTTCTTAGTTTGCCAATTTTTAAAATTTTCTTTCTAACCCTAATTCATTCATTTCTGCTCTAATCTTTATTTATTTTCTTCTGCTATGTTAAATAATCCAGTTATGATAAGTAAAACAAAAATAGTATTTGGTATCATTTGTATGATACCAAATATTTTAATAATTCAATTTCATGAACATAGAATAGAATGGTGGTTTCCATAGGCTGAGGAGAGAAAGAAATGGGGTTATGTAGGTCATGGTTACATGTATTTAGTTAGAATAAGTTCTGATATCTGCACAGTATTGTGACTATAACTGATAACATGGTATTGTATAATTAAAAGTTGCTGAGAATAGACTTTAAGCACTTATCACATGCATAATAGTTGTGTATGTTAACTATGTGAAGTGATGGCCAGATGTGCTTATTACACTGACATTGGTCATGTTGAAATTCTATAGATATATATATATAGATATATCTATATATATAGATCTATATATATATATATATCTGAATCAACACCTTGCACACTTTATATATATGCAAGTATATCAATTATTCATCAATAATATTAAAAGCAATCTGTGTTAAAAAAGAAAAAAAAATTATCAATAGAAGTAGTCATTGGAAGTAAGGTTGTTATGTGATAATTTTGATCAGCTGAGAAATACTCCTGGAAAAGAAGACCCTGTTCTGTGATCAGAAATAGGAAAAGTTGGGACGCCTGGGTGGCTCAGGTGGTTGGACGACTGCCTTCAGCTCGGGTCATGATCCTGGAGTCCCGGGATCGAGTCCCGCATCGGGCTCCCAGCTCCATGGGGTGTCTGCTTCTCTCTCTGACCTTCTCCTCGTTCATGCTCTCTCTCACTTTCTCTCTCTCAAGTAAATAAATAAAATCTTAAAAAAAAAAGAAATAGGAAAAGTTATCAGTGTAAAATACAGAACCTAAATTCCCATCAATCAAATATATGACTTATTTATAAATAAGTATTTACTTAATTATTTATAAATAATTTATAAACAATCTCTTCATTCCATTATGAGACTGGAGAGAAGAATAGTGATGTAATTCTTAAATGAATGTAACTGTGATTTGCATTTTATACCAGTTTCCTTACAAGTCTCCTGTCAATTTACTTTTTCTTTCAGTTTTCTCAAATAGAAAAGAAAAAGGAAAAATGTTACAAATTCTGGGGACCCTAAGGAATTCATTTCTGTGAAATAATGTATTCAAGGGGCTTTGCAAATTTTAAAGTGATAAGCTAAAATAATATACGAACACTAAAGGGCCTTTGTTAGTATTATTGCACTTTTCATCACTTGCAGTCACCTACAAGGCATTTTATACCATGGCTATGACCACAATTTGATGCCTAATTACACAGTTCTATGTCTGAAATGCATTTAGAAAACAAAATAAAAATTTATTGAAATGACCCGTTTTATATTTTGTAGCTCTCTCTCTTTTTTTTTTTTAATTTTTAAAGACTTGTTCATTTATTGGAGAGAGAGAGATCAGGGGAAGGGCAGAGGGAGAGAGAGAGAGAGAGACCAGGGGAATGGCAGAGGGAGAACAATAATCCCAAAGAGACTCCTGGCTGAGTGCAGAGGTCAAGACAGGGCTAGACCCCAGATCCTGAGATCACTAGTTGAGCTAAAATTAAGAGTAAGATGTTCAACAGACTGAGTGACCCAGGTGCTCCAATCTCTTCATTTTCAAAAATATTTTCCTCCCTCTTTTCCATCTGTCTCCTCTCATTTCTCACTCATTCCTCTGCTTCCCTAATTTCATTTCCTTGTAACTCACCTACCAACTTTTTTTCTTTTCTCTCTATATTGTTTCTTCCTCTTCTGCACTCCTCATTTCCATTCCCCCCAATATTATTGTTTATTTTTGCTTTGCTCAATCACCGTTTTATTTGACATCTATCATGACTCTCTCCTCTCTTAAATCTGGAGCATCGCTGTGTGTTTGTCTCCGTTTATCTGTATTATTATTCATCTCACTCTGTAGTTTTATTTTTGCTGACTTTTTCTTTAACACACCCCAAGTGAGCCTGAATCTCTCTAATGATAAATTATTCATTAGGAACTATAATCTAAACTTCTTTTAATACTTTATTTATTTTACAGACAGAGATCACAAGTCACAGAGAGGCAGGCGGAGAGAGAGGAAGGGAAGCAGGCTCCCCACTGAGCAGAGAGCCAATGCGGGGCTTGATCCCAGGGCCCTGAGATCATGACCTGAGCTGAAGGAAGAGGCTTAACCCACTGAGCCATGCAGGGGCCTCTATAATCTAAACTTTTGACATGCTAACTTTTCATCATTTGGCAGTGTGTCATGGGAATCTGCTGCTTCGAGTCGGCGATGAGAGAAGAATTAGGCACAAACAAGTCAGCTGCAAGAGATTGGGAGCAGGGAACAAGAGTCGAAAAGGACTGCTGCCACGAGCAACTCCACAGTCTCACTTTTATTGGATAGAAAACAATAGCCAACAGAAGGATTGATGAAGGTCAAACGTTAGTCTGGTCTTGCAGGCAAGCAAGGAGGAGGATAAAGTTTATAGTTAAACAAGCACATTCAAAGGACTCATCTGGGGTGGTATTATGGACATTGGGGAGGGTATGTGCTTTGGGGAGTGCTGTGAAGTGTGTAAACCTGGTGATTCACAGACCTGTACCCCTGGGGATAAAAATATATGTTTATAAAAAATAAAAATTATATTAAATGGAAAAAATAAATAAATAAATAAATAATCTTTTTTTAAAAAAAAAAGGACTCATCTAACAATGGGCACTTCTGGGAAGAGAAAGGAGCGATAACAGAAAAGGGAAGCAGGCGGTTTTCCTTCCACCCTGAGCTGACCTGGCGTTCCCAGGTGCTCGGCTTCCCTGAAGCAGGCGGCATTCCGCCCTGGGAAGGCCGGGTATTCCCGGCTGCCCAGCTTCTGTGAAGGGGTGGTGTTCTGCCCTGAGTGAGCCGGGCATCCCCAGCTTCCCAGCTTCACGGTCGTACATCGTCCTTCTCCCCAAAGACCTGTTGCCAGTATATGTATTTCTTAAGGCCATATCTAAATGTGCTTAGTAATTAGTAAAATCCTCCAGGGGTTATAGTTTAAGTAACAAATTGTTCTGAGGGGCAGCAGCAGAATCTCCACTCCTCATAGAGCTACATACTGTTATTTATGGTTATTTTAAAGAATTTCTCTGTTGAGGGCAAAGTTGGAAGGTGATAGCAGAGTAGGAAGACCTTGGGCTTGCCTTGTCCCACAAATACAGGTAGATAAATAGCAAATCATCAAAAATAACCCAGCAATTGACCTTAAGACTGCCATTAAAAAAGTCCGAAATGAAGATAAAGAGGAGGCCACACTGGAGTAGGTACTCCTACAGAGATGCAAATGGGTGAGAAATGGATTATGACTGCTCCTATGGGAATGGAGTTGTAGTCATGGAGAAGAGTGAGAAACAGACTAATATACAGGGGAGTGCACAGGTAAAATGTACCTCAAAAGCAATTGGCTTAGAAAGTGAGAAGAACTGAATTTCATGACTTCTGATAACCAGTAAGTTTCAAGGCCTAGAGTTGTAAAGGCCAGGAGTCTTGGCTGTGAGAGAGCCCTGAGGGCATTGAACTTCTCTTGGAGAAAAGGCAGGCAAACAATCATGGACTTACAGTGTGGAAACAGCTATTTGAAGAGTTCCTAGGACACACAGTGGGGAGATTGTTCATCTCAGAGCACATCCCAGAGAGGCAACATTCACAGACAGACCCCTTTGAAATGCTCAGTACCATTTCTCTCCTCCACACCTCAGCACAAGTACAAGGTCATCTGCAGGAAGCAACCCAGCACCCACACTAGCTACTTGTTTACACCAAGCCCTGCCATCTCATGCTCTGGTGGAATAGCCATTTCTAGACAAGCTTGCAAGTGTCCCAGACCAGCAGGCCCCTCCCAAGGAAGACCTGTCCAAACACCTGCTCACACTGCATATCCCAACACTGGAGTTTTGTGGGGCATCAGTTCCAGCAATGATGGCAACACATCTCATTTCACAAAGAGACCAGAGCACATCTAGTTAAGATGTATCATATTCAGATCAAGGACCAAACACTGCCCACAACAGGCAAAGAGAGTCTCTGCAGATGAATGGTCTGAAGGATAAAGTGACCAGAATAAAACTGCAGAACACACACAGCACACATTGGACACATTCCTGGAAGTACCAAGCCCTATGGAAAAACAGATACAAAATGGAAAAGCACAATAGGACCTCTTCTTCATAAGACCATTGCCCTCGAGAACAGGATATGTAAGATGACTTTCTTAACACAAAGGAGCAGGCACAGAGACTGAGAGAAAATGAGAAGATAGAGAAATTTATCCCAAATGACAGAACAAGACAAGACTTCAAGTTACACTTTAAAACAATAATAATCAAAACAGTGTGGTATTGGCACAAAAATAGACACACTGTTCAATAGAACAGAATAAAAAACACAAAAATAAAGCCAGAACTATACAATCAATTAATCTTCAACAATATCCAATGGGCAAAAGAGAGTACCTTCAATAAATGGTGCTGGGAAAACTGGACAGCATCATGCAAGAATGAAACTGTACCACATTATTATTCCATATACAAAAATACATTTAAAATGGATTAAATACCTAAATATGAAACATGAAGCCCTAAAAATTCTAGAGGAGAACACAAGCAGTAACCTCCTTGTCATCAGCCATAGTAACGTTTTTCTAAATATGTCTCCTGAGACATGGGAAACAAAAGCAAAAATAAACCATTGAGACTTCATCAAAATAAAATGCTTCTGCCTTGGGAAGAAAACAATCAACAAAACTAAAAGGTGATCTAGGGAGTAGGAGAAAAGATTTTCAAATGGCATATCTGATAAAGGATTAGTGTCCAAAAAGGACTGATAGAAATCAAACCCCTCCCTGACCTGAAACAAACAATCCAATTAAAAATGGGCAGAAGATATGAACACACGTTTCTCCAAAGAAGATATGTTGGTAGCCAACAGACTCAGGAAAATGCAAATCAAAAATACAATGAGATAGCACCCCATACCTGTCAAAATGACTAAAACCAACAACAGGTGTTGATGAGGATGTGGAGTAATAGAAACACTCATGCATTGTTGGTGGGGATGCAAAGTGGTGCAGCCACTCTGGAAAACTCATAAATGGAATTTAAGAAATTAAAAAAAAAAAAAAGCAAAGATTAAAAAAAAAGACAAATTAAGAAATCCACTCTAATAGAGATCAAATTGATGGTTACCAGAGGGGAGGAGTGTGGGTGGGTGGGTGAAATATGTTATGGGGATTAAGGAGTGTGCTTGTCATGATGAGCATATGTATGTATGTATTCCATATGCATGTATGGAATATGTATGGAATTGTTGAATCACTATATTTCACATCTGAAACTAACATAACACTGTTTGTTAAATAACTGGTAAAATAAAATGGAAATACGATTTATCTGTAACAAAAAAACTTTTGGCAATGTTAGTAACACTTTAAATGGAGTTGCTCTATTTGTCATAGCAGCAAGATGATAAATAATTTCCCAGGCTGAACCAAGTCATTCAGAAAAACTGGTTCGGAGGATTGAGTAAACACTAAGAAATTATTATTCTAGACAGTTATGCTACATTTTCTTTTTTTTATAATACATGTAACTGTAGTGGAAAGCTGAGTGGTCTGGGTTTATTCTCAGCTTGCACACTTTTTATTTTTGTGTGTGTGACCACAGAACTTTTAATAGCAAATGCATCACAATCCTCATATGATGAGTGAAGAATAAGAATCCCTGGAAACCAGACTCACATCCAGTCTCTTAAGATCAAATGAAATAATGGATATGAAATGTTATAAGAAAGTATAAAGGCTTGCAAAGATTTATATCCTTATTTTCTTTCATGGCACATTCATCTGAGTATGGATCTAAGTTCCTTACCTAAAATCTTAAGGTTTACCATCATAAAAACTGAATGAAAGGATTCTGAAATGGGGCCAATAGTGACCTCTGAACTGCTCATGATTTCCAAGTCTGAATCTACACCCAAGAGTGGAATGCAGGAATTTTCCATGATGACTTTAACTTTGATGTATTGGCTGATGGTTAGCAAATGGCTTCCTTAAGCTAATATTGGAAACCCCTTTTTTTTCCTCTTCTTCTCCATTTCTCTACTGTAATCATCAAAACAATGATTATACACCTTCTTCTTCCTAATTCCATGTCAATCCTGTACACATTTAAGTTCCCTCTGATCTCTTACAACCTAAGACAAACAGCATGAAGTAGTGTTTTTTTTTAATTGTTTTTTTATAAGATTTTTTCTTTATTTATCTGACAGAGATCACAAGTAGGCAGAGAGGCAGGCAGAGAGGCAGGCAGAGAGAGTGGAGGAAGCAGGCCCCCTGCAGAGCAGAGAGCCCGATGCGGGGCTCGATCCCAGGACCCTGGGATCATGACCCGAGCCGAAGGCAGAGGCCTAACCCACTGAGCCACCCAGGTGCCCCAGTAGTGTTGCTTTTATTGGCGTTCAAAAATAAAAAGGAAGAATAGAATGACTCAACAAATCTATATATTTATCATTGCTCATCAAGATAAGTGAACTCTTTAAAAAAATATACATGATCTCTTAAACCCCTTTACATATTTTACCCATTCCCTGACCCATCTTCCCTCTGGTAAACATTGGTTAAGAGTATAGCTTAAGAGTATAGTATTGTTTAAGAGTATAGCTTTTTGGGGGGTATCTTTTTATTGTATCCTGAAACTATATGAAACTGAAATATAATACTTTATGTAAATTATAATAAATTTAAAATAAAGTGAATAAATAATGGGGTTGTAATTTGCAGCATGGTTAACAATGTTATATTGCATATTTGAAAACAGGAAAGTAGAACTTGAAAATTTTCATTATAAGAAGAAAATTTGTAACTATGTATGGTCATGTATATTAACTGGACTTATGGAGGTAACCATTTTGCAATATATACAAATATCAAATGACTACATTGTACACTTAAAATTAATACAATATGTCAATTTTACCTCAATAAAAAGTTAACAGTGATAAAAATAATAATCATTAAAAATAAACATGGATGAGAGAGGCAACATGGCTTAGTGAAAAGGACTAGGACTTCAGGTACTAAGTTTCTAGTTCTGGTAGAATTTTTTTTTGCTTTTTTAAGTTTTTATTTAAATTCAATTTAGTTAATATACAGTGTAATATTAGTATCAGGTATACGATTCAATGATTCAATACTTCCATACAATACATCACCAGTAGCTTTCTTAATTTCCATGACCTATTTAACCCATCATCTCACCAAACTTCCCTCTGATAACCATCAGTTCATTTTCTATAGTTAAGAGTCTGTTTGTTGGTCTGCCTCTCTTTCCCCCCATGATTGTTTTGTTTCTTAAATTCCACATATGAGTGAAATGATATGGTATTTGTCTTTCTCTGACTGACTTATTTCACTTAGTGTAATTCTTTCTAGCTCTGCCCACATTATTGCAAATGGTAAGATTTCATTCTTTCTGAAGGCTTAGTAATATTTAAGCATATACATATGTATCATTTTTTTATCCATTTATCACCTAATGGGACACTTGGGCTGATTCCATAATTTAGGTATTGTAGATAATGCTGCTATAAACAATCGGGTGAGTGTATCCCTTTGAATTAGTGTTTTTGTATCATTTGGATAAATACCCCAAAATCCAACAATTGCTGGATTGTAGAATAGTTCTACTTTTAACTTTTTGAGGAACCTCTATATTATTTTCCAGAATGGTTGCACTAGTTTACATTCCCACCAATAGTGCAGAAGGATTCTCCTTTCTCTGCATCTTTATCAACACATGTTGTTTCTTATGTTGTTGATTTTAGTCATTCTGACGGTATGAGGTCTCATTTGAATTTTGATTTATATTTCCCTGGTGATGAGTGATTCTTGATTTGATGCATGAAGTATAACCATTTCTATCATCTTGTTGAGCATTAGTTTCCACACTGTAAGATAAGAAAGTGAAACCAGATTATCTAAAAGTCCCCTTTAGTCTTGGATTTCCATGATTTAATGATCAGATAAGGCATTTTAGTTAAACTTTTTTAAATTTTATTTTCAGATCCTGATGCCTTCCTATAGTAAAGTTGTAATGATTTTTCCCCCAAAAATGATACAGATAACTTCCTAGTCTGCCAAAGTAAAGTAGTGCCATACCTTTGAGATGTTCTCACTTACAGCTACAAAATCCTGGACATAACAACAAACAAGCATAGGAAGGGTCTAAAAAGTGTGGGGGGAAAGAATGTTTCCTAAGGACCATTGGATTTGAGCAACACCATAGGACATGATGATATATTTCCTGAGTTTGCTGATTGGCCCCCACACATCTTACATAAAGAAGACTTTTACATAGAACCACCAACAGGAAGACAAAAGTAAACAAACAAACAAAAACTTCAAGAAAAGTTTGTTTTTTTTATAGATAAAGGATCTAGGAAAGTGTGGGCTAGCAAGAGAAAATATTTCTGGCAATTCCCATCCTACTCTAATCCAACATCAATAAAAAAAGAAAGAACTATAGCCATATACACCATCTGATCTTTAAACCTACTTCATCCCCTCCACCCCCATCTCAAGGAAACAAAGAGCACTGTCTCCCACTGGACCATGTCAGCAGGGTCAAGCACGAAGTTCATCTTTCATCCCCTAAACATGGAGCTAATATTCACTCCCCCGCCTGGCAGTGGCCAAGGTGCTGGGATTCCCTTACTTGGTGGTGCAGAAAGGACACAGAAGGGATTTGGTTTTCTACCCCAACTGAAGGAACCAAGCAGATAGTGCCCCTATTCTCCCACCAGGGTAGGGTCAGTGGGTCCAGCCAGAAACTGCTAGGTAAATGAAAGCATGAAGTGATGAAGTGAACCTCCACTTCTACCCAGAGGCAATAAGATTTAATGAGGCCATAATTAGACTTTACCCTCAGCCCAACCCCAGTGGAGGGAAGCTAAGCCTCCACACCCATCCAATGTCAACAAGGCAGAACAAAGTAGTACACACTGGGGCTAGTAAGCACTCTTTTTTTCCTCCCAATCCCAGTGAATCCCAGTGGGGAGCTGAATCTGCACTCCTAGATAGCATTGAGGAGGCACAATAAAGTGGTGGAGGGTTGGATAGCAATGACTTGAAAATGAATTAGAAAATACTATTATTTATAATATGATTGAAAAAATAGGAATATTTAACAAAAGGAAAGCAAAACATATTCTTTTTTAAAAAATATTTTTATTTATTTATTTTGACAGAGATCACAAGTAGGCAGAGAGGCAGGCAGAGAGAGAGGAAGGGAAGTAGGCTCTGCTGAGCAGAGAGCCCAATGCGGGGCTCGATTCCAAGACCCTGGGATTATGACCTGAGCCGAAGGCAGAGGCTTTAAACCACTGAGCTACCCAGGTGCCCCACAAAACATATTCTTAAATAAAAAATATTTTAAAAAATTAAGAAGACTTAAATAAATGGAAAGACATCTAAGTCTTTTGGAACACAATATGTTACAATGGCAATACTCTCCCAAATTTATTTCTATCAATATCTGAGCTGATTTCTTTTCAGTTACTGAAAGCCGATTCTAGAAATTTAAGGAATTCTCCCAAAACAAAACAATATTGAAAGAAAAGTATAAAGTTGAGAGAGTTACACTTACCCATTTCAAAAACTACTACTAAACTATAATGGTCAAGATTGGGACATAATTGTGTGAGGATAGATCAATGGAAAAGAATTAAGAGAGAGTGTGTGTGTGTGTATACATACATGTACATGCATACACACATGTATGTATACATGCATATATGTATACATATATACACATATACATATGTGTGTACATTCACACATGTATATGTGTTGCATATATGTATGTGTTAAACACATGTGTATATACACATATATACATGTATATGCATATACACATGTATACGTATATGTATAATACATGTGTATTATGTGTATACACGTGTATATGCGTATACATGTATGCATGTATATATATGTGTGCGTATATGCCTATACATGCATGTATACATATGTACGTATACATACGTATACATGTGTATATGCATATATATGTATACATGCTTTACATGCATATATACATATATACGCATATTTGTGTGTGTGTATGTGTATATGTGTGTGTATATATATATATATATATATATATATCTCCAGTTTACTTTCAACTGGGTACCAAGTCACTTCAATGGGGAAATAATAATACTTACAATAAAAGGTACTGGGACAACTGGATATTCAAATGCAGAAGAATGAATTTGATACCCCACCTTGCACCATATACAAAAATTACCCCAAAATAAATTTTAAAATAGCCTAAGTGTAACAGCTAAAACTCTTAAAGCTCTAAAAATAGGCTTAAATCTTAGATTAATCAATAATTTCTTATCTATGACACCAAAAGCACATGAGGAAAAAGAAAAAAAATAAATGGATAAATTTGATTTAATTAAAAGGAAAACATATCCTGTTTTTCAAAGGGTATCTTCAAGAGAGTGAAAAGTTAACCCACCTAATGGAAGAAAATCTTTAGCAAATTATATTTCTGATAAGGGACTTGTAATCTAGAATATTAAATAAAGAATATTAATAAAGAATTTTTACAACTCAAATGTAAACAGATTAAAAGACAAATAATGCAGTAAAACATGACAAAAGATCTGGATAAACATTTTCCCCAGGATTAAAACCAATAAGCACATGAAAAAAATGTTCAACATCATTAGCCATCAGGAAAATACAAGTCAAAATCACAATGCAATGAACTACTACTTCACACTTTCTAAGATGATAACAACAGCAAAATCAACCTAACAAGTGTTGTCAGGATGTGGAGAAAATGGAACACTCATACGTAGGTGGTGGTAATGTTGACTAGTGCAGCCACTGTAGATAACAGTTTGGGATTTATTAAAATAGTGAAAGATCAAGTTACCAATAATCCAGCTATTCCATTCCTAGATATATACCCAAGAGAAGGGAAAACACACATCCACACAAAAACTTGTACATGACCGTTTAGAGTAATATATTATTATTAATGCTCACCCCTCCAAAAAATAGAAACAACCTAAATGTGCATCAGCTGATAAATGAGTAAAAACAATGCGGATTATTCATACAATGGAAAATTACTCAGCTATAAAAAAAGAAAGAAGTACTGATACATGTTACAACATGTATGAATCTTGAAAGTATTATGCTAAGTGAAAGAATCCAAAAGTCAAAGGATCATACCATATTGTATGATTCTATTCATGTGAAATGTCCAGAATAGGGAATTTGTAGAGATAGCAAACAGATTAGTGGTTGCTTAGGCTTTGTGGGTTGGAGTAAATGTTAATGGGTACAGGATTCATCTTTGTGATAATGAAAATGTAGTAAAATTGATTGTCATGATATTCATGTATCTCTATGGATATACTAAAAATCATCAAATTGTACACTTTAAATGGTCAGTTATATATTTAATTATCTATCAATGAAGATGTTATTTAAAAAGTTAAAACACCTTGAAGTAAATGAAAATTAAAATAACTTTATAAAAATATTTGGAATATATATCTGAGGCAATGCTCAGAGACAAATTTATAGCACCAATTCTTACATTAGAAAAAAAGAAATGTTTTAAGTCATTAAGCTAAGTCCTTACCTTATGAAAATAGATAAGGCAATATAAACACAAAGTAAACAGAAGAACAGAAATCATAAGGGTAAGGACAAAACTAAATACAATTTAAAACAAAAAATAATATTCGTCCTTTCTTTTGTAGCAACATGGATGGGACTGGAAGAGATTATGCTGAGTGAAGTAAGTCAAGCAGAGAGAGTCAATTATCATATGGTTTCACTTATTTGTGGAGCATAACAAATAGCATGCAGGACATGGGGAGATAGAGAGGAGAAGGGAGTTGGGGGAAATTGGAAGGGGAGGTGAACCATGAGAGACTATGGACTCTGAAAAACAATCTGAGGGTTGTGAAGGGGCATGGGGTGGGAAGTTGGGGTACCAGGTGGTGGGTATTATAGAGGGCACGGATTGCATGGAGCACGGGGTGTGGTACAAAAACAATGAATAGTGTTATGCTGAAAATAAATTTTAAAAAATTTAAAAAATAGTAGGGAAAACCAACAAAAACAAAGAGCAGGTTGTTCAGAACATTGGCAAAACTGTATACCTTTAGTAAAAGTCCCCGAGTCACCAAGGAAATGTTGAAAAAGAAAAACAGAGCTAGGGATATCACATTGCCTTATTTCAAGCTTTATTACAAACCTGTGATCACCAAGACATCATGGTAATGGGACAAAAACAAAACAAATAGACCAATGGAACAGAGAAGAGAGCCCAGATGTGGACCCGCAACTCTATGGTCAAATAATCTTCAACAAAGCAGGACAAAATATACAGCGGGAAAAAGACATTCTCTTCAATAAATGGTGCTGGGAAAATTGGACCACTATGCATCAAAGACTGAAACTCCACCATTCCCTTGCATCATACAAAAAGATAAACTCAAAATGGATGAAAGATCTCAATGTGAGACAAGAATCCATCAAAATCCTGAAGGAAAACATAGGAACTAACCTCTTTGACATCAGCCAGAGCAACTTTTTTCAAGACATGTCTATAAAAGCAAAGAAAACAAAAGCGAAAATGAACTTTGGGACTTCATCAAGATCAAAAGCTTCTGCACAGCAAAGGAAACATCAACAAAACAAAGAGGCAACCCATGGAGTGGGAGAAGATATTCCCAAATGACAATGCAGAAAAAGGGCTGCTATCCAGGATCTATGAAGAACTTCTCAAACTCAACACAGATAATCAAACTCAAAACAGATAATCATGTCAAAGAATGGGCAGAAGACATAAACAGATACTTCTCCAATGAAGACATACAAATGGCTAACAGACACATGAAAAAAATGTTCATCATCATTAGCCACCAGGGAAATTCAAATCAAACCTGCATTGAGATAACACCTTACACCAGTTAGAACAGCAAAGATTAACAAGCAGGAAATAACAAGTGTTGGAGAAAGTATGGAGAAAGGGGAACCCTCTTTCACTATTCATGGGAATGCAAGTTGGTACAGCCTCTTTGGAAAACAGTGTGGAGATTCCTTAAGAAATTAAAAATAGAGCTTCCCTATGACCCTTCAATTGCACTACTGGGTATTTACCACCAAGATACAGATGTAGTGAAAAGAAGGGCCATCTGTACCCCAATATTCATAGCAGTAATGGCCACAGTCACCAAATTGTGGAAAGAAAGATGCCCTTCAATGGATGAATGGATAAGGAAGATGTGGTCCATATACATTATGGAGTATTATGCCTCCATCAGAAAGGATGAATACCCAACTTTTGAATCAGTGGGGATGGGACTGGAGGAGATTATGCGGAGTGAAATAATTCAAGCACAGAAAGTCAATTATCATATGGTTTCATTTACTTGTGGAGTGTAAGGAATAACGTGGAGGACATTAGAAGAAGGAAAGGGAAAGTGAATTGGGGGAAATAAGAGGGGGAGGTGAAGCATGAGAGACTGTGGACTCTGAAAAACAAGCTGAGGGTTTTGGAGGGGAGGGGGCTGAAGGTGGTTGAGCCTGGTGGTGGGTATTAATGAGGGCACGTATTGCATGGAGCACTGGGTGTTGTACATAAACAATGAACACTGCATCAAAAACTAATGATGTATTTTATGGTGACTAACATAACACAATAAAAAAGTAAAAGAAAAAAGATACAAATCAACTGCATGTTATGTAAAACGGGATATTCTACAACTCTTACAGACATAAAGATGATAATAAGGGAATACTAAAAACAACCCAATACATCTGTATTTGACAACCTAGATTAAATGAACCAAGTTACTGATAAATACAAATTACTAAAACTCAACCAAGGCTAAGTGAAGACTTGAATAGTCTTGTACTTATTATGGAAACTGAATTTGTCATTAAAATTCTCTTTGAATCAAATGTATAGGCTCAGATTATTCCACTGAAGAATTTTACCAAATGATTAAAGAATAACTAACACAAATTTTATAAAATCTCCTTTATGAAATAGGAAAAGAGGGAACATTTCCCAACTCATTGTATCCTAGTATCGTAATCTTATCTTGATGCTAAACAAGATGAAAACAGTGCAAAAAAAAGCAAAAGAGTGAGAGTTGAAGTGAGAGCAAGAAAAAGAGGAAGGGAGGAAGGAAGGCAAGAAGTGATAGAGAGAAAGAAGAAGGAAAGAAAGGAAATAATACTATAGAGCAATCTCTTTCATGTTCTTAAGAGTCAAAATATTATCAATAATATCCAGCAGTATATAAAAATATTTTTACAGTGTGATAAGTAGGATCCATAATGACGTGGGTATGCAAATCTGATTCAACATTTTAAAAAAATCAGTTATTCACCATGTTAATAGGCTAGAAACAAAAATCATACAATTACCTTAATGACATTAAAAGGATGTAGAGAGATGGAGAGAAGGGAGTTGAAGGAAATTGGAAGGGGAGGTGAACCATGAGAGACTATGGACTCTGAAAAACAATCTGAGGGCTTTGAAGGGGCGGGGGGTGGGAGGTTGGGGGAGCCAGGTGTTGGGTACTAAGGAGGGCATGTATTGCATGGAGCACTGGGTGTGGTGCAAAAACAATGAATTCTGTTTCGCTGAAAAGAAATTAAAATAATTATTTAACAAAATCCAACCTCCGTTTGTGATAACAAGTCTCAGTGTAATAGGAAAATTTTCAGAACAAGTGCCTCAACTGGACAAACAGAATTTTTAAAAGCCTACAACCAACATAATACTTAACAGTGAAAGTCTGAGATCAGAATTAGGCATGGACACCTGTTGTCATTATTCATATTCAACATAAGACCAGATGTTCTAGGGCCTGCATAAGGCCCTAGAAAATAAGGCCCTAGAAAAATAAGTAAAATTAATATATATTTAAAGAGAAGAAATAAAGTCATTTTTATCTGAAGTTGACATTGTGTACATAAATAATTCACATATTGGGGCATCTGGGTGGCTCAGAGCGTTAAGCTTCTGCCTTTGGCTCAGGTCATGATCTCAGGGTCCTGGGATCGAAAACTTTGTTCAACAGGGAGCCTACTCCCTCTTCTCTCTCTGCCTGCCTCTCTGCCTACTTGTGATCTCTCTTTCTCTCTCTGTCAAAGAAATAAAAATCTTCTTAAAATTTACACATTAAACACATACATGCACACACACACACTTAGAAATAATAAGAGTGTTCAGCAAGATAATAGTACACAATATAATCACACAAAGAGAGGGACATCACCAAGATGGTGGCATAACTCGTTGCCAACATCATCCCCCATCATAAGAAAAAATAATAATAATAACTATTTATGGGTAAGAAATCACTGAGGAAATCCTAGAACATTGGGATGAGGCTGAAGCCTTATATCACAAGAACCAAGATAGACCACATTACAAAGGTACTAGGAACAACTACATGATAACTGAATTGAACCTCCCTCGAACCAATGAAACAACAGAATGAGAGGTTTCTCCTGAGCTTACAGTTCTTCCAGTGGGAATAGAGAGCACAGATCCCCAGTATTGTGAATCACTTTTGGGGAATCCTCACTTTGGTCTCACTTCACAGGGATTGTAAGGAATCTGCAGGGCTTGGCTACTCTGGGAATTTGATTGTGATAGAGAAAGGGGGAGAGGTTTGCAACAACCAATGCTCAGATATCAGCTGACCTAGTTCCTAACTGCAGAGTCCAAGTAGTAGTCCCAACCAAAAATTGTCCTCATCTGGAGAGTCAAGAAAGTAGTGTAGTCTGACCAGGGATCTCATTGAAGTGCAGGACTACTTAATTTTGGTCCTAAAACAAAGAGGATTGCCACCTTGGACCATGGTTTGCCCCCAGCATACAAACCCAGGTAGAATAGCTGAGTCATAGCCCATACCACTGTTGAGTGTAGCTGCCATCTCCACCACACCAGGAATTCTGATGAACATCTGGAAACTGTGTAGCCCAACAACGTCTGAGCAAAAATATGGCAGGCAGAGTTAATAATCTGCAGAGAAAATCTAGTCGCACCATTTGGCCAGGGAACTTGGGGAGCAAGTCAGCTTGAGTGAAGACCACAGAGAGTGACATCACCAAGATGGTAACATAGGTCACTCCTGACCTTCTTTCTCCTCATAAGAAGAACTAACAACTGTTGGGATGCCTGGGTGGCTCAGTCAGTTAAGTGGATGCCTTAGGCTGAGGTCATGATACTGGGGTCCTGGGATCAAGTCCCATGTCAAGCTCCTTCCTCAGTGGGGAGCCTGCTTCTTCCTCTCTGTTCCTTCCCCAAGATTGTACTCTCTCTCTCTCAAATATATAGATATATTTAAATATATCTATATATATATACACATTTTTATATAAGTATATATATACATGTGTGTGTGTTTATGTATATATAATTGCTACATTTTTTAAAGATTTTATTTATTTATTTGACAGAGAGAGAACACAAGTAGGGGGGGGGAGTTGGGGAGGGAGAAGCAGTCTTCCCATCAAGCAGGGAGCAGGGAGTCTGATGCGGGGGTCTGGAATCACGACCTGACCAAAGGAAGACACTTAGGGACTGAGCCACCCAGGTGCTCCAATAAAAAATAAAAATATTTTAAAAATATTTTTTTTAAAAAGAAGAACTACCAACTGTTCACAAGCAAGGCACCACTGACAATCCTAGGTCATGGGTGGAGGCTGAAGCACCACCATGCATCACACTGACCAAGACAAACTGCATTAGAAGATAAGAGGAACAGTCACATATTAACCACATTACTGGGGGAAAAATATCCCCTGAGTTTCTGTCCCTCCAGTGGGAAAAGAAAACCTGGATGGATAAGAGGCACTCTCCAGCATTGTGGGTTGTTTTATCTCATGCCACAGGGATTGAAGGGGAATCTGTTGGGCTCAAACACTGGAAATCTATGATAGAAAAAATTGGGGGTGGCTTGCAACAATCAGCATACTTAGTTCATACCTGTATTGCCCAAATAGTAATCACAACCAGCAGCTTTGCTCATCTACAATTTAAGTTAGGGCACACTGAGCAGAGAACATAACAGGTATGGATCTGTCTGATTCAGATCAACTGAGGATTATTTCCTAGCCCTGGAAACTGGTTTACCCACACCCAGGAAATGAGGTGTGTCACAGCTCCACCTGCTGTGGAGAGTGTCTCCCAAACACATCTGACCAGAAGGGCTGGCAGAAATAGCTGGATGTTGTGTAGTATGATCAAGCCAAAAGGCAGGTGGGCAAAGTTGTTCATCCCCAGAGCAAAGGCACTGCAGGGTGTGGTAAGTTACTCTGCTATTCATAAACAAAGGCGTTAATTAATATGCTGCTGCCCCTCGGAACAATTTGTTACTTAAACTGTAACCCCTGGAGGATTTTACTAGTTGCCAAGCACATTTAGATATGGCCTTAAGAAACACTGATACTGACAACAGGTCTTTGGGGAGAAGGACGATGTACGACCGTGAAGCTGGGCAGCTGGGGATGCCTGGCTCGCTCAGAACGAAACACCGCCCCTTCACCGAAGCTGGGCAGCTGGGAACGCCTGGCCCGCCCAGGGCGGAATGCTGCCTGCTTCAGGGAAGCCAAGCACCCGGGAACACCCGGTCAGCTCAGGGTGGAATGAAAACCGCCTGCTTCCCTTTTTCGTGATCGCTCCTTTCTCTTCCCAGAAGTGCTTGTTGTTAGTTAGATGAGTCCTTTGAATGTGCTTGGTTAACTATAAACATTACCCTCCTCCTTGCTGACCTGCAAGACAAGACGTGACTAACGTGTGACCTTCATCAATCCTTCTGTTGGCTATTGTTTTCTATCTAATAAAAGTGAGACTGTGGAGTTGCTCGTAGCAGCAGTCCTTTTAGACTGTTGTCCCCTGCTCCCAGTCTTTTGCAGCTGACTTGTTTCTGCCTAATTCTTCTCTCGTTGCCGTCGCCGACTGGAAGCAGCATTAATAGCCAAGTTTGAGAGTAGTTCTTTGCCCCCTCCAAAGTGTAGAGTGTGTTTGGAAAATTAAGAGTTGCTTTGAGTGACCAATCCCCTTCCCATCTACATGAGGGAGCTTAAATAGCCCCAGTTGTTGTGGCGTCCAGCCCCATTTGACCTGAAGGTGAAAGACCCGCGGATCCCCTTACCCAAGAATCCAACACTGCCACTGGATGCAATCAGCAAGAGGTTCTTTATTGTTATGCAGGCGCCTGCGGGTGGTCAGCAGCTCCTGCTAGCTGAGCACACCCGGCTGGGGTGGTGCCGGGTTTTTATAGACAGGTACAAACAAGTTTTGGGTGGGGCGCAACTGATTGGTTGACAGTTAGAACTTTTGAAAAAGGCATACGTGGAGTTTGCTGATTGGCTTTGGGGACCCGCGCGCGCGAAGAGAGAGGCGCGGGAAGGGGGAACAAGCTGATTGGTTCTGAGGGCCCGCGCGGCGGGAGGAGAGAGGCAGGGAGGGGGAACAAGAAGGGGGAAGGTAGGAATGCCATCATGGCGTCTTCTATTATTTCTATAAGCCAAGCGGTTACAGAAGGGCAAAAGAGCGATTAATAAGCAATTAATAACCTAATTAATAACCTGGTCTATACCTAAAAGCCAGCGGTTTACAGAAAAGCAAACAAGCGGTTAGTTATCCTATCTATCTTATAGGGGAGGGGTCTTTCATTCCCCCCTTTTTCTTTATCATGGATAGAATCTTCTATCCGTTCGTCTTGTTCTTGCATGTCCTGCCCTTGCATTGAGCTAGTCCGGGGCTCTGTTTGAGGAGTTGGTATCGCTGTGTCAGTACCTAGTCTGAACAACAGACAGGCGATCTTTAATGAACTGTACTAACCTGTTTAAGACACAAGGACCAAAAGTTAGAATTAATAACAGAATGATGAGAGGGCCCATTATAGATGACAACAAAGTAGTAAGCCAAGGCAATCTGTTGAACCAGTTTTCGCGGTGGAGAAGGGTGAAGAGGGGGTGCAAGGCATCAGCCCCTTCTCCATCCTCAGCCAGCCTCCTGCTCCTTCATCATTTCCCCCTGAACAATTTTGACTCTTAAATCTTTAAGGTGGTTGAAGGTGGAAGGTCTCATCTTCTGTAACTTCTTCCTGCTGAATAGGGGCGTAGAGCTGTCCCTACCTACTGGGGTCAATATTGATCAGTGGAGGAATGTATAGGTGAGTTAGGAAAGGCGGAGGCAGCCGAATCCAGCGCTGACAGTGAAGAGGCGTCCTCTCACGTGACAAGGATCGTCTGTCATGGTGAAGTCATTGCAGCAATGGAGTCTCGGCACCAAGTAGAGAAACATTGAACAAAGCAACATATTAAGGTTAATGAGGCGATAAAAATGAGAAGCCCGAGAAGAAGATTTGGCCATAGTCCTCCTTCAAACCAGGAACTTAACCAATCACTAAAAGAGAGAGAGGGATCTTGTAGGGCCTCAATCTGGGTGTTCATATCCTTTATTATTCCTGTGACATTTTTGCGATAGTCTGGGATGTACACGCAACATTCTGTTTTGATGATTGCACATGTGCCACCCTGGGCTGCTGTCAGGACATCTAAAGCCATCCTATTTTGTAGGACTGCCTTGCGTATTTGTGAGACTTTGGTATTAAGGAGGGAGAGGCCATTTAGTGGATCATTGAGTGCCTTTGTAGTATATTTATTAAGGGCTTCTACATGCCACATGACATCCTCTAGTCCCGCAGATGTCATTCATATTTTAACAGGGGCATCTTAAATCTGGCCAGATAGAGTAAGCAAGATCAAATAAAATAAAAAGAACACTTTTGCTCTATAGAGAAAGAAGTACAGTGGTCAGGTTCAGGCATACAGGTAACTAGGTTTAAAGTTTGGCAAATTTTAAGTATTATTTCTGGCATATCTATAAGTATAGTCCAATATTTAATTAGTTGGCCTACATCATCCATTGGTGGCCTTTGGCTTCTAAGACAAATCTGGACCTGATGTGACATCATTACAGTCAGGGACTGTCTTATAGTGATCTTTGAGGCTCTTTTTATGAGGAGGCCTGTTCTAGGTTTTGCTAAAGCATCTATTTGCAATTGCACCTCAACAGAGGTGGCTTCTAGGATAAATATGACAAAGGGGTGAAACCAATAAGAAGACCTTTGAGTGGTCCAGCCTTAACAATATCCTGATTACAGAGGATCACTGGCAAGTGAGAAAACTTGTCAAGAGATAAGGGGAGTCCCCCATGCATCATCCAATCCACTCATAAAGAAAGTGGGGTCATCCATTATCTCCACAAGTCCATAGTTAATCCTATGGAGTGTGGTATGGTGGTTTTTAGGCAATTTCATTATCCCAGCCACACATAAGGTGTTAGTTAAGTTATACAATTGTAGGGGAATCAATCCCATTTTCCAGTTGTTTAATCATGTGCTGTGGGGTCTGCTAATATCCCCACAAAATAATAAGATCGACTAAAGAAGCTATTGTGCAACTTCTCTGAAGTTTACCTCAAATTGTTTAGCTTAGGTAAACAAACATTTAAAGACAATCAAATCTAGAATTTAACATCCATAAAGGTGTGTTACTAAAATAATTTTTCTCTCTAAAATAACCCTCATTTCCAGAGATAGCCAAATCAGGACTAATTCACTTGTGAAACAAGTCCAGTTTTAACAAACTTGGCCTAATTATTTACATAAGCTCAGCAAGAACAGTTGAGTGTGATCATATAGATCTTTTAGAATCTGCTTTGCTGAAACTTCTTATAAGGAATCTCTAGGTTGAACTTTTAGTAGCCTCTCCGGGCCAGAAGCCAAGCCCTGTACTTGCCATCAGGCATGCCTGCAATACCTTTGGGCGAATTCCTCTTCCCGAGACTGCACCTACCAAGGAGTGACATTCTTTACTCACCTGGTGAGGCTGCTGGGAACTCTGTAAGCAAGGTATCAGGCCAACAGTCCCAAGGGTCTTTATGGCTCCAGGTTTCACAAAGTCAACCTTAGTTCCTTAAAGCTGTCTGGTCATATCTAAGTCTTTTCAAATATGACATCCCAGTCAAAGCCTTGGTAAAATAACCCGTGTTTCCAATTCTTTCCTGTTACAAGGAGAACAGATTCTTATTGAACTTATGCAAATGACTGATTGCCATGGAAGAAAGAATACTTACTAAGACCTTTTGGTTTCAGAGGGTTCAGATAAAGAGAAAAGGTGAATGCTTTGAGCACTTTTACAAATGAGCACTTTTACATCTCTATAAGTTACAGATAACTAGGAGGGAGTATCCCTAGTCTGGAAGAGCAAACATTAAAGAGAACCAACAAAGTTTAAAGTTAAGATAAAGCATTAAGAGACACAACACTATAATCTTTTAGTTCATTTAGTTCCGTGTTACTAATTCTGGTGAATGCAGCTTTAGTCAGTTCTGGAAATTCTTACCCATTTCAGTTTTAGGATTTTCAAGTATATCAAATATCTATTTGTCCTGAAAGTCCTTTATAGGAATCTCCTTGAAGATAAAACTCATTTTACCAGAGAATTAAAACAATTATAAATTACAAAAACTCAGAATGGATATGGTTAGAGCTAAAGAGACACGGGAGTTTACAATTTAGCTGCAAGGAAATCAGGTTATTTCTGAGATACATAACATTTCCATAATTACAATATCAAGCGATGATCTCTCAAAACATTAAAACTTTAGGAAGTGCGTAGAATCTCTAGAATAGTTATAGCATTTTCCCAAATGTAACCCAAGGTTTATCATTGGTTCAGTAGTACTTCATGAACAACTTCACATACCAAGGAAAAGCCTGAGTTAAAGAGATTTACAATTTAAATCCTGTCAACATTTCCTAAAATTTTAGAAAGTGTTGAAGCACATACCTAAATATAATTAGGGATGTTAAGCACCTGATAAAACAAAACATAGAAACTGGGTTTTCTGGGCTGGCAAAGAGAAAACCATTTACATTTTCTTAACAGCAGATCAATTGATCTAAGAAAACATTGTCCTTTTGAACAGAGACAATTTCAGTCTTGTACCAATGTACCTTTAAAACCCATTCATTTCGATCTTAATCCATTCTTGACCATAGCTACAATTCCTTTTCTGAAGATTTCCCTTCACAAACCTTCTACAACTTTCCTTTGCATTCAGGTTTTGTTCCAAGCCATTTCTTTCTAAACAACCATCTCATTAGGACAAAATTACCTTCCTTTACCTTCAACAAAATGCATTCCCATTCCTTAAGTCTTTCTTACATATCTCCTACTTTCCTACATACAGTTTCCCATTATTTCCATCAGTCTTAGTTACACTAAGCAGAACTTTGTATTCTTAGAAACACCTTTAGTTATTAACCAATTGTGAACTGTTACAACAGAATTCTTCAGGTGGCAATTTATGAATCAGTTAAGTGGCAAACAAGTTTACCAACAGATTTAAATACTCTTAGTTTCTTTGCAGTAAGAAGTCAAAAGCACAAACCTACATTCAGTAATTAACGACTTAGCATTTTATCCTGTTTGGTTAAGACCTAGATGTCCACAATTTAATTCCATTTGTCATCCAAGCAAAACTTTAAAACTTTCAGGTTACCAAAGACTTTGAAAGCTACTTCAGCAATTACCCATTAGAACTTTGAGACAGACAATTAACCATCAGTTTAGTCATTCCTTTGCTAACAAATTTTAACAAGTAACACAAGCTTATTTGACCTTTAGTAAACTTCGATAGAATAAAGCTTCACATTCACTGCTGTTAACTTCAAAGATGCATCTATCTTAATTAAACCAACAAACTTAACTTAGTTCTAATACTGATTTACGTTCCACCTGGGCCCACTCCAATTTGAATGTTTACCTGAGACATGCGTGGGAAGATCTGGAGTGGGTGTGTTAGGTCCAGGGGGTACTCTTCTTGCTCCTTGACAGTGGAGAGAGAAGGAGCCGTGGTGCATGATCTAGAGGCCAGTCATGCAGGCTGCACACACGTTGGTACAGAAACATGTAAGGGGGAAACAGAAGAAACAAAGTGCTGCCAAGAGGCAGAGAAAGGATTCCCGGTTTCGGAGCTCCTAAGCCCCAACAGAGGAGCAGACGCCATGCTTTCCCATCAGCCAGCGGGGAGGGGTTAGGCAGTCCAAGTCAGGCCAGAGAACACAGGGAAACTTCCCCGAAACAAAGAGAGTTTCGGCAGCTGCTTGGGAATATTCCTTATAGTCTCTGTCTCGAGTTAGACCAACCCCAGTTGGCTCCAGTAATAGCCATTAACACGGGAAGTGAATGAGGGAGAAGCTCCAATTTAGAATCAAAGAAAACAACAAGGACAACGAGTAGAACGCACAAAACAATTAACAAAAAGGTCGCTGCACGGTTTCGGTATGCTACCGAAAGCAAGGTTTCCACCGGCCCAGAGGAGCCTCGAGATCTCCCTGCGGTGGACAAATTCCGTCCAGGGCCGAGGGGTTCCTCTGGAATGGACAAACGGATATAACCCTCGGACAAATGAGGGGCTCCAAAAAATTGGGCCCTTCTAATCCCTGGGGCGTCCCCCAGGGTGGCAGGGGAGAAGTCCGAGCTCATCAGCTCCTTCTCAAGCTGCCTACAAATACAATCCAACAACGCGCGCTGTTGTACAAACACTATACCGCTACCTGCAGTATAGGTCAAACAGAGGCCTCACAAGACTAGAGACAAACAAAAACACGAGAACACGAGACAGGAGACAAAAACACACAGTTCTTAAAATTTAAATGCTGGCCAGCTTACCTCCCGGTGGGAGTCAGTTGGATCCGTGGGCAGGAGTCCGATGATCTCGGTGGGACCTCCAAATGAAAGACCCGCGGATCCCCTTACCCAAGAATCCAACACTGCCACTGGATGCAATCAGCAAGAGGTTCTTTATTGTTATGCAGGCGCCTGCGGGTGGTCAGCAGCTCCTGCTAGCTGAGCACACCCGGCTGGGGTGGTGCCGGGTTTTTATAGACAGGTACAAACAAGTTTTGGGTGGGGCGCAACTGATTGGTTGACAGTTAGAACTTTTGAAAAAGGCATACGTGGAGTTTGCTGATTGGCTTTGGGGACCCGCGCGCGCGAAGAGAGAGGCGCGGGAAGGGGGAACAAGCTGATTGGTTCTGAGGGCCCGCGCGGCGGGAGGAGAGAGGCAGGGAGGGGGAACAAGAAGGGGGAAGGTAGGAATGCCATCATGGCGTCTTCTATTATTTCTATAAGCCAAGCGGTTACAGAAGGGCAAAAGAGCGATTAATAAGCAATTAATAACCTAATTAATAACCTGGTCTATACCTAAAAGCCAGCGGTTTACAGAAAAGCAAACAAGTGGTTAGTTATCCTATCTATCTTCTAGGGGAGGGGTCTTTCAAAGGGATGATTAGAACACCTGGAAGCTGTGTGGCTCAGTGGTCCTCCAAGAAAAAGTCAGGTTCAAATTGAGCTGATTGACCCCACAGCAAAGCCAGTACTGAGCATGGAATGTGTCTGTGCACACTCTGTGCACACAAAAATAAGGGGTTAAATCATAGCCAAGGTTGAAGGTAGCTCCTGGCCCCTCCCAATCAGAGAGCCTGTTCAGAATTGAGAGTTCTCTGGAGTGACTCCTCACCACCCTGTGTCTCACCTCTATTGTTGTGTGGCTCCTGACCTCATCTGCCCAGAAGCACTGGTGAAAACATCTGGAAGTTGCACAGTCCAGTAGTGCTAGAATTAAGAGAAAAACAGACAGATAATATTTGCAGAACAAAGCCAGTAGACCTGTTTGATGAGGGAATTTGTTGGCATAAGTTGAGGCATAAGTTGACTTAAGATTGAAAAAAAAAAAAAAAGAACAAAACTACTAGCTTTAAAGCTACTTCCCCCTCTGCACCCAAGCAGGGAAACTAATTTATAGCTGGTTCATTTCTGGATACAGCATGCCCAATCTGGGAACCTAACTAGAGCACACTGGAAGCTGTGTCACCTATCCAATAGCCCTGCTTACAATGACACTTGAACACAGACCACCTCCTGTGACTTTCCTTATCTATAAAGCAAAACTGGTAGCTTCGCCTGACCAGGATATTTTACACATATTCTGGACAGATTTGAGTCCCCAAATAAGAATACGTATAGGGCCTGGGTCCCACACTGTTTCATTGCCAGGATAGAGATTCTAATTCATAGCACCATCAATTACTGAGTATAGTATTCAGTCCCAACCACCTAATAAGCCTGACCAGAAAATGAAGACAACTTATGGGGCCCATTATACCAGCTTACATGCAAAGGGAAGCAAGGAAGAAGTCCTCATCCAAATGTTCTCAGTCAGTGGCACATCCATCCACCCCCACCTCAGAGCTAGAACAGTAACCTAACCCAGGTATAGACCCAAATAGCAGACTTCACTTGCACAAAATGGGCTTAACCTGCACATTATGAGCACACATGAACAGAAACCTAAACTGAGATGACTGGTGAAGATCTAAATCTTCCAAAGAAAATCTCTAAAGTCTGGTAGAGAAATCTGATTACTTAAATGCCCAGATACCAATGTAAGGAATTAAAGATCATGGGGAATAACATGTAAATATGATACCAACAAAGGAATCTGAAAAAGCTCTAATAACTGATCGTCAGGAAGTGGAGATCTACAAATTGTCAAAGAATTAAGAATCATCTTACAGATGAACAAACTACAAAGACACAGAAACAGTTAACTAAATAAAGTTAGGAAAACAATACATGAACAAAAATTAGAAGTTTGACAAAACAATAGAAACAGAAACAATAACCAAATACAAATAAAAATCTTAGAATTGAAAAATGTGATCACTGAACTAAAGAATCCAATAGAGTTACAAAAGAAGACTTGACCATACAAAATAATCCGTTACCTGAAGTTTAGGTCACTAGAAATTACCCAGTCATAGAAGAAAAAAAATACAAAAAGGTAATTCCAACAGGACTATGAGTGGATTCCTCAACAGAAAAAAAAAAATAAAGGCCTGAGAGAATGCAGTAACATATCAAGATATTAAAAGAAAAAAAACAATTATGAGCTAAAATATACCTAGTGAAGCCTTTCTTCAAAAATGAAGGAATAAGGACTTTTTCAAACAAAGAAAGGCAGAAGGAGTTTATTACAACTACACCTGCCTTGTAAGAAATGCTTAAGTGAGTTCTTTGATTAGAAGCGAAAGGTGCACTAATTAACATAATAAAAACACTAAAAGGTAGTGTAAAACTCACCAATAATGCTAAATATAGTCAAGTTAGATTCTATAGTAATTTTATAACTGACTTACAACTTTATCTTAAAAACTTAAAAAAAACCAAAAGTAGTAAAAATAACCACATGTAAGATAGTCTATGGTTAGCTGTACATTATTTTAAAATGTACCTTATAACAAAAATATGCTGAAAAGTTATGGAGAGTTCAAATAAAAATGCAAAGTGTAAAAATGCTATTGAAGTTGTTACAAGCTTGAAAGAGGGTGTTTTAAGTTTAAGATATTTTATGTAAGCATCATATGGTAACCACAAGGAAAAAACGCACAGCAATTACACAAAAGAACATACTGATACAAAAAGATATCAAATCACACACGCAAAAAAAAAAAAAATGACAGCAGGATATAAAACAAAGAACACTGACCTAAAAGGAAATAAAAGGAAAGGTAGAGAGAGCGAAAGAGAGAGAGAAGAGAGGGAGGAAAGAAAGGAAGAAAGAAAGGAGGAAGGAACAAAGACAGAGAGAAGAAAGAGAAAGAAAAGAAAGAAAGAAAGAAAGAAAGAAAGAAAGAAAGAATGAATTTTTATCAATTTTGAAATTTTTTTTTTCAATTTTTCACTCAGCATAATCTCTTCCAGTCCCGTCCATGTTGCTACAAAAGTTGGGTATTCGTCCTTTCTGATGGAGGCATAATACTCCATAGTATATATGGACCACATCTTCCTTATCTATTCGTCCATTGAATGGTATCTTGGTTCTTTCCAGAGTTTGGCGACCGTGGCCATTGCTGCTATAAACATTGGGGTACAGATGGCCGTTCTTTTCATGACATCTTTATCTTTGGAGTAAATACCCAGGAGTGCAATTGCAGGGTCATAGGGAAGTTCTATTTATATTTTCTTGAGGAATCTCCACACTGTTCTCCAAAGAGGCTGCAACAACTTGCATTCCCACCAACAGTGTAAGAGGGTTCCCCTTTCTCCACATCCCCTCCAACACATGTTGTTTCCTGTCTTGTTAATTTCAGCCATTCTAACTGGTGTAAGATGATATCTCAATGTGGTTTTAATTTGAATCACCCTGAGGACTAGTGATGATGAACATTTTTTCATGTGTCTGCTAGCCATTTGTATGTCTTCATTGGAGAAGTGTCTGTTCATATCTTCTGCCCATTTTTTGATATGATTGTCTGTTTTGCAGACCCTCAACTCCATGGGAAAATAATCTTCAACAAAACAGGAGAAAATATACAGTGGGAAAAAGACAGTCTCTTCAATAAATGGTGCTGGGAAAACTGGACAGCTATATAGAAGAATGAAACTCGACCATTATCTTACACCATACACAAAGATAAACTCAAAATGGATAAAAGACCTCAACAGAATCCTAGAGGAGAACATAGGCAGTAATCTCTTCGATATCAACCACAGCAACTTCTTTCAAGATATGTCTCCAAAGGCAAAGGAAACAAAAGCAAAAATAAAGTTTTGGGACTTCATCAAAATAAAAAGCTTCTGCACAGCAAAGGAAACAGTCAAGAAAACAAAGAGGCAACCCATAGAATGGGAAAGGATATTTGCAAATGACAGTACAGACAAAAGGTTGATATCCAGGATCTATAAAGAGCTCCTCAAACTCAACAAACCAGTTTTTAAAAATCGTTTTTAGGAAGAGAGGCAAGATGGCAGAGGATTAGCAGACTGAAATGACATCAGGTTGCAGGAGTTCAGCTAGATAGTTATCAAACAATTCCAAACACCAAAAACTCAACAGGAGATCAAAGAGAAGAAGAGCATCAATTCTAGGAACAGAAAATCGACCACTTTCTGGAAGGCAGGACATGCAGACAAGCAAATCTGAAGCAACAGGGAAGACAGACCAAGGGGGGAGGGGCTGGCTCCCAGCAAGCTGCAGAGAAGTGGATCACAAAATCAGAACTTTCAGAAGTCTGTTCCATGGGGGAACATTGCTCCCGAGGCTAAGTGGGGGTGTAGCCCACACAGGGACAGTGTGGTCTCAGGACCCACGAGGTCACTGAAAGACTGGAGGTGTCTGAGTGTGGCACAGCTCCCAGGTATCAGTACAGGGAAGCTGACTACAGAGACAGAGCCAAGGAATGAGCTCTCAGCTCAGGGTTACCTTAAACTGTGATACATCAAACAGTCATACCACTGCTCTTTGAGCATGGACCCCACAAGTGGCAGATCTAGGGAGACTCACCTTCCTCCTCTGAAGACAGAAATCTGCTGGGTTTAGAGACTCCAAACAGGGCTGTGTTCCAGAGACAGAAATTCTTGTTCACAGGCTGGGTGAGCCAAGAACGTGGCTGGAGACAAGGAAAAAAGGAGTGATAGACCCCTTTTCTCTGAGGGTGCACTGAAGAGTGGGGCCCCAAGCTCTTGACTCCTCTAGACTGGAGATTGGGAAGCCACAATTTTCATTCTTGTCCTCCAGAACTCTGGCGAAAGTGTTCATGGAACAAAACTCCTGAAAGTGAACTCAAGCAGATTTCCTAGTCTGGCCCCTGACAAGGGTGGTGCAATTCTTCCTCAGGCAAAAACATTTGAGAATCACTACAATAGACCCCTCCCCCAGAAGATCAGCAAGAACATCCAGCAAGACTAAGAAGAACAGGGGAACTTCAGAGCTAGGGGAAAGCAGTGCATGGAGTTCATGGCTTTCTCTTCATGATCCCTTAATCTTGCAAAGTTACATTAAATTTTTTAATTTTATTTTTTCCCATTCTATTTTTTTTACTTTTCCTCTTTTCTCTTTTAGTGTTTTTAAACTAGTTTATCTTAACAATACCTTTCTAAAAATTTATTTTTAAACCTTCATTATTATAGTCATATTTTATCCTTCATTGTATTTAACCTTATTTTCTGTATATGCACAGGTTTTTTCTTCTAAAAACATTTGGGATAAAGGTTCTTCTAGTAGATCAAAGTATAACCTAAATCTAGCACAGGGCTTTGTTCTAGTCTCCAGCATGAGCATATTCTCCCCACCCAACCACCCCCCCAGCCTTTTATTTTTCTTCTTTCTTTTTCCAACAAACTTATCTTATCAATTCATTTTTTAGAATTTAAAAAAAATTCTCATCTTTACAATCATCTTCCATCCCTCTATCATGTTTACCCTTATTTGTGTGTGTGTGTGTGTGTATTTTACATTCTTTAAATTTTGGGGAGGTAGTTTCTTCTATGAGACCAAAGTACCCCAAATCAAGTGCTGGCTCTGTTCTATTCACCAGTCTTATGTAGATATAGATATAGATATGTATATATATGTATATATATATATATATATATATATATATATATATAATCTATTTCTCTCTTTCTCTCTCTCTCTCTCACTATATATATATATATATATATATATATATATATATATATATTTCTTTTTTACCCCCTTTCTTTTCCCTCCGTTTTGAGGACTCTTCTAATCTGTTTAGTGTACATTTTTTTATGGGGTCTCTGCCACCCTTTTAGTATTTTATTCTCTCATTCATATATTCTTATCTTGATAAAATGACAAGGAATAAAAACTCACCACAAAAAAAAAAAAAAAAAAAAAAAAAGAAGCAGTACTGATGGCTAGGGACCTAATCAATATGGACACTGGTAATATGTCAGAACTAGAGTTCAGAATGACGATTATCAAGGTGCTACCTGGGCTCAAAAAACTCATGGAATATATTAGAGAAACCCTTTCTGGAGAAATTAAATCCCTTTCTAGAGAAATAAAAGAACTAAAGTCTAACCAAGTTGAAAATTTTAAAAAAATATATTAATGAGGTGCAATAAAAAATGGAGGCTCTTAAAGCCAGTTTAAATGAGGCAGAAGAGAGAATAACTGATAGAGAAGGCCAAATGACAGGGAATAAAGAGACTGAGAAAAAGAGAGGCAAACAACCTCTGGACTATGAGGGGAGAATTCAAGAGATAAGTGATAATGTAAGACGAAACAATATTAGAATAATTGGGATTGCAGAAGAAGTAGAAAGAGAGAGCAGGGAAGAAGGTATATTGGAGCAAATCATAATAAATAATTTCCCTAATTTGGCAAAAGGAACAAACATCAAAATCCAGGAGGCACAGAGAACCCACCTCATAATCAATAAAAATAGGTCAACACCCCATCATCTAATAGTAAAACTTACTAGTCTTAGTGGTAAAAAGAAAATCCTGAAAGCAGCTCAGGACAAGAAGTCTGTAACATATAATGGTAGAAATATTAGATTGGCAACAGAATTATCCACAGAGCCCTGGCAGGTCAGAAAGGAATGCATCATATGTTTAGAGCACTAAAAGAGAAAAATGTGCAGACAAGAATACTATATCCAGCCAGGCTGTCATTGAAAATAAAAAGAGAGATAAAAGGCTTCCAGGACAAACAAAAATTAAAAGAAATTGCAAACACCAATCCATCCCTACAGTAAATATTGAAAGGGGTCCTCTAAGCAAAGAGAGAGCCCAACGGTAGTAGACCAGAAGGAAACAGAGACAATACACTGGAACAGTCACCTTACAGGCAATACAATGGCACTAAATTCATATCTTTCAATAGTTACTCTGAATGTAAATGGGCTAAATGCCACAACCAAAAGACACAGCGTAACAGAATGGATAAAAAAACAAAACCTATCAATATGCTGTCAACAAGAAACTCATTTAAGACCCAAAGACACATCCAGATTTAAAGTGAGAGAGTGGAAAATGATTTACCATGCTAATGGCATGAAAACAAATCTGGGAAGCTGGGATGGCAATTTTTATATCAGATCAATTAGATTTTAAGCCAAATACTATAATAAGATATGAGGAAGGACACTATATCATACTCAAAGGGCCTGTCCAACATGAAGATCTAACAATTTTCAATATCTATACCCCTAACATGGGAGCAGCCAGGTATATAAAGAATTAATAACAAAATCAAAGAAACAGGGCGCCTGGGTGGCTCAGTGGGTTAAGCCGCTGCCTTCGGCTCGGGTCATGATCTCAGGGTCCTAGGATCGAGTCCCACATCGGGCTCTCTGCTCAGCAGGGAGCCTGCTTCCCTCTCTCTCTCTCTGCCTGCCCCTCTCTCCGTCTACTTATGATCTCTCTCTGTCAAATAAATAAATATAATCGTTAAAAAAAATCAAAGAAACACATTGACAATAATACAATAATAGTCGGGGACTTAAACTTCCCCTCACTGAAATGGACATATCATCCAAGAAAAAGAAAAACAAGGAAATAAAGGCCTTAAATGACACACTGGACAAGATCAACATCACAGATATATTCAGAACATTCCATCCCAAAGCAACAGAATACACATTCTTTTCTAGTGCACATGGAACATTCTGCAGAAGAGAGCACATCCTGGGACAGAAATCAGGTGTCAACTGGTACAAAAAAATTGGTATCATTTCCTGTATATGGTCAGACCACAGTGCTCTGAAGCTAGAACTCAATCACAAGAGGAAATTTGGAAAGAACCCAAATACATGGAGACTAAACAGCATCCTCTAAAGAATG
Organism: Mustela lutreola; assembly: GCF_030435805.1. Lineage (NCBI taxonomy): Eukaryota > Metazoa > Chordata > Mammalia > Carnivora > Mustelidae > Mustela > Mustela lutreola. The sequence goes on along the minus strand of NC_081308.1, from coordinate 58,791,016 downwards.
AATGGGTCAATCAGAAAATTAAAGAAGAATTGAAAAAATTCATGGAAACAAATGATAATGAAAACACAGTTCAAAATCTGTGGGACACAGAAAAAGCAGTCCTGAGAGGAAAATATATAACCATACAAGCCTTTTTCAAGAAACAAGAAAAGTCTCAAGTATACAACCAAACCTTACACCTAAAAGAGCTGGAGAAAGAATAGCAAAGAAAACCTAAACCCAGCAGAAGGAAATAATAAAGATCAGAGCAGACATCAATGAAATAGAAACCATATGAACAGTAGAAAAAACCAAAAAACTAGAAGCTGATTCTTTGAAAGAATTATTAAGATTCATAAACCACTGGCCAGACTCATCAAAAAGAAAAGAGAAAGGACACAAATAAATAAAATCATGGATGATACAAGAGAGATCACAACCAACATCAAAGAAATACAAGCAATTATAAGAACGTTTTATAAGCAACTATACGCCAGCAAATTTGACAATCTGGAAGAAATGGATGCATTCCTAGAGATGTTTAAACTGCCAAAACTGAACCAGGAAGAAATAGAAAACCTGAACAGACCCATAGCCAGTAAAGAGATTGAAATAGTCATCAAAAATCTCCAAACAAACAAAAGCCCAGGGCCAGACGGCTTCCCAGAGGAATTCTACCAAACAATTACAGAAGAATTAAAACCTATTCTCCTAAAACTCTTTCAAAAAATAGAAATGGAAAGAAAACTTACAAATTCATTTTATGAATCCAGCATTACCTTGAACCCAAAACCAGACAGAAACCACGTCAAAAAAGAGAATTACAAACCAATATCCTTGATGAACAGAGATGAGAAAATTCTCACCAAAGTAGGATCCAACAGTACATTACAAGGAGGATCCAACAAGCCAGTAGGATCCAACAGTACATTACAAGGATTATTCACCATGACCAAGTGAGATAAATTCCTGGCATGCAATTTTGGTTCAACATCCACAAATCAATCAATGTGATACAATAAATTAATAAAATAAAGAACAAGAACCATATGATATTCTCAACAGATGCTGAAAAAAAACAATTGACGAAGTACAATATCCTTTCTTGAATAAAACTCTTCAAAGTGTAGGGATAGAGGTAACATTCCTCAATATCATCAAAGCCATCTATGAAAAACAAAACAAACAAACAAACAAACAAACAAAAAACCTACAGCAAATGTCATTGTCAATGCAGAAAACCGAGAGATTTTCTCCTAAGGTCAGAAACACGGTAGGGATGTCCACCATCACCACTGCTATTCAATACAGTACTAGAAGTCCTAACCTCAGGAATCAGACAACAAAAAGAAACTAAAGGCATCCAAATCAGCAAAGAAGAAGTTAAACTATCACTTTTTGCAGATGATATGATACTTTATGTGGAAAACCCAAAAGAGTCCACTCCAAAACTTCTAGAAATTGTACAGGAATTCAGTAAAGTGTCAGGATATAAAATCAATGCACAAAATCAGCTGCATTTCTGTACCCCAACAACAAGACAGAAGAAAGAGAAATTAAGGAGTCGATCCCACTTACAATTGCACCCCAAACCATCAGACACCTAGGAATAAACCTAGCCAAAGAGTAAAAAATCTGCACTCAGAAAACTATAAAGTACTCATGAAAGAAATTGAGAAAGACACAAAGAAATGGAAAAGTTTTCCATGCTTATGGATTAGAAGAACAAATGTTGTGAAAATGTCTATGCTACCTAAAGCAATCTACACATTTAATGCAATACACAGCAAAATACCATCCTTTCTTTTTTCAAGAAAATGGAATAAATAATCCTAAAATTTATATGGAACCAGAAAGGACCTTGAATAGCCAGAGGAATGTTGGAAAAGAAAATCAAAGTTGGTGTCATCACAATTCCAGACTTCAAGCTCTATTACAAAGCTGTCTTCATCAAGACAGTATAGTACTGGCACAAAAACAAACACATAGATCAGTGGAACAGAATAGTGAGCCCAGAAATGGACCCTTAACTCTATGTTCAACTAATCTTTAATAAAGCAGGAAAGAATGTCCAATGGAAAAGAGACTATCTCTTCAACAAATGGCATTGGGAAACTTGGACAGTCACATGAAGAAGAATGAAACTGGACCATTTCCTTACAGCACACACAAAAATAGACTCAAAAAGGATGAAACACCTCAACGTGAGACAGGAATCCATCAAAATCTTTGAGAATACAGGCAGCAACCTCTTCGACCTCAGCCACAGAAACTTCTTAGAAACATCACCAAGTTTAGAAGTAGCTGTTCTGCCTTCTGCACTGTTGTTGGGAATGAAGACTGTTGAAGTTGCTCTGGAGAATAGTATGGAGATTTCTCAGAAAGTTGAAAATAGAACTACCCTATCCTCCAGCAGTTGGCACTACTAGGTATTTACCCAGAGGATTCAAAAATACTGATTCAAAGTGACACATGCACCCTGATGTTTATAGCAGCATTATCAACAATAGCAAAATTATGGAAATTGCCCAAATGTTCATTGACTGATGAATGCATAAAGAAGTAGTATACACTGGAATATTACTCAGACATCGAAAAGAATGAAATCTTGCCATTTGAAATGACACTGATGGAGCTAGAATGCATTATGCTAAGTGAAATAAGTCAGTTAGAGATAGAAAAATAGCATATGATTTCACCCATATGTGAAATTAAAGACTCAAATCAAAATTTAAAGGGATAATTTTAAAAGCAGCAAAAACAAAAATTTACCTACAAGAATAATATAAGGTTATCAACAGATTGTTAACAGGGATTTTACAGTCCATGAGGAAGGACCGAAAGGGAAAAACCTACACATCAAGAAAACTCTACCCATCAAGATTATCATTCATATTTGAAGGACTGATAATTTTCCAGATGACAATCTAACATTATACCAAAAACCCAAAGTGAGTAGAAGGAAGATGATAATGAAGATGAGAGCAGAAATAAAGGACACAGAAGGTGTAAAACAAAAGGAAAAATTAATTAAATATAAGGTAAATCTTTGAAAATATAAACAAAATTGATAAACATTTAGCCAGACTCATCAATAAAAAAGAGAAAGGCCCAAAAAATAAAATCAGAAAAGAGATAAATGAAAACTGATACCATAGAAATATAGCAGATTATAAGAAAATAATATAAAAAATATATGCCAACAAACTGGATAATATAGAAGAAACAGATAAATTTCTAGGAACATACAATCTTCTAAAACTGAATCAGGAAGAAAAAGAAAGTCTGAACATATAGATTACAAGAAATGAAATTTAATTGATAATCAAAAAACTACCAATACACAGAAGAATTGGACCACATGGATTCACATAAATATTTTATCAAAAATTTAAAGAGAAAATACCTAGTTTCTCAAACTATTCAAAAAAATAGAAAAGGAAAAAAGCTTCCAAACACATTGCATAAGGCCAGTTTTACCTCATAATAACACCAGACAACAGCACTACAAAAAAACAAAAAAATAGAGAGAGGCAAGATATGGATAAGTAGGGGACCCTGTTTCAACTGGTCTCCTGAACTTAGCTGGATATCTACCAAACCATTCTGAATACCCACAAAATCAGCCTGAAAAGTAAGAATATATATCTGGAAAGGGAAAAAGATGGTGGAGGAGTAAAGGACACAATTTCAGCTGGCTCCCTCAATTGAGATGGATATCTACCAGGCCATTCTGAACACACACAAAATCAGCCTAAGATATAAGATGATATATCTAGATTCCTACAAAACAGAATACCTCTGATGGTTTGTCTCAAGTTACGAAGCAGAAAGCCATGATTCTGTGGACAGATATCAGAAGATAAATGGAAGCGGGGGAGAGCTACCATAAGTGCTGGTGCCGGGAAGGTGAAATACCACAGGAGTGCAAAAGCATTCCCTGCTTGGCACCAGGCACAAGTTCACTGACCGGTAGTGGCAGGGAAAGGACTTTAGTCCATCACCCTGACTGGACCCAGGAACTGCAGTTATGCATGCACAAGCAGGGATGGCTTGAAATTTGCAGTATTAGAAGCACAAAGGGCAGAAACATGTCCAGCCCTGGGAACAAGGGCTGAGAGTGCTGTCGCGGTGTGCCCAAACCAGAACACTGTGGTTTTTTAGCGGCACAGACAGAAACAGAGACAGTGTGACCTGGAGGGCTCAATAAAGAACAGAGTGTGTTTTTCTGTTCTGAGACAGAAGTTAGGATATGATTATTCTGCTCTGACTCTCAGAAGAGACTAGGAAAACATCTAGGGAAAGTTGCCAGAGAAGCAAGCCCCCAAAACTGGTTTTCACTGTGACAATCCCACCGAACAGGAGACAGGGCAACCCTGCCCAAACAGGGTTGCCTGAGTAACAGTACAAAAGACCCCTTTTCCAGAAGACAGGCTAGAAGAACAAAAGGCTGACAACTAAAAAAAAAAAAAAAAAAAAAAAAAAGGCTGACAACTATAAGGTTCCTATAAAACACGTACATCTTGCTTGGGTTGTGGTCAATAAGTTGGACTCTGTACATTCCCTCAAGCACCCTTCAAGTTAATGACTAAAAGGAGGAAAACCCAATAAGGAAAAGAACCAGAGAATGTGGCCCCTGCACAGAACTAATGGATATGGATACATCAGATGTCAGAAATACACTTCAGAGTAACAATTATGAAGTCGATATCTAGGCTTGAGAAAAATATTAACAACTATATAGAATCTTTAAGGGGCAGAAATGAGATCTAATCAGGCCTAACTTAAAAATGCTATGAGAATGAAATGCAGTCTAAACTGGATACTCTGACTGCCAGGGTAAATGAAGCAGAGGAATAAATTAGTGAGCTAGAGGATAAGATGATAGGAAAGAAGGAAACTGAGGCAACATGGGAAAAACAAATTAAAACACGAGGAATCAAACTGAGAAAGATAAGTGACTCAATGAAACATTCCAATTTCAGAATTATTGAGAGGCCTGAAGGGAGAGGTCATGAGGATATATTTGAGAAAATTATAGCTGAGAACTTCCTTAATCTGGGGAAGGAAACAAACATTCATGTCCAAGAGGCAGAGAAGACCCCCTCCCAAGATCAATAAGAACAGACCCATACCATGACATGTAATAGTACAATTTGAAAATTTTATATTCAAGAAAACAATCTTGAAAGTGGTGAGGGGGAAGGGATTTCTGACTTACAGAAGGAAGAACATCAGAATATAGTCATACCTGTTCACAGAGTCGTGACAAGACAGAAAGGGCTGGCAAGACATATTTGGGGAACTAAGCAAGAGGAATATTCAGCCAAGGATACTTTATCCAGCAAGGTTGTCATTAAGAATGTATAGAGAGACAAGGAGATTCCAAGGCAGGCAGAAACTCAGAAGATATATTGAGGGGGGGTTATAAAAGAATAAATATTAAGGAGGGTTCTATAAAAGAAGACAGATGCTGAGAGTGATAGAGGACAGAAATTTACAGAGATAATCTATAGAAACAAAGAGTTCACAAGCAACATGATGAAAATAAAATGAGATCTTTCAATCATGCTCAATGTGAATGACCTAAATGCTCTCATGAAGGGGAAAAGTTGTGGATTGGATAAAAAGACATGGCCCATCCATATGCTCTCTACAAGAGAATCATTTTGAAACTGAACATACATCCAAACTGAAAGTGAAGGGATGGAGAACAATTTATCATGTCAACAGACCTGAAACGAAAAATGGGGTAGCAATTCTCATATCAGACAAATTAGACATTAAACAGAAGACTGCAGTAAGAGATACAGAAGGATACTATATCATTCTTAAGGGGTCAATCCAACAAAAATATCTAAAATTCTAAATACCATGTCCCCAACATGGAAGCAACCAACTACATAAGCTAAATGTTAACCAAAATAAAAACACATATTAATAATAATATAATAAGAATAAGAGAAATCAACACCCCACTCTCAGTAATAGATCATCTAAGCAGAAAATCAATAAAGAAACAAGAGCTTTGAATGACACACTGGACCAGATGGAGTTCAGAGATACAAGAGAATATTCCACTCTAATCCAACTGACTACTCATTCTTCTCAAATGCACATGCGACTTTTTCCAGAATAGACCGCATACTGGGTCACAAATCAGGTCTCAAAGGATATCAAAAGACTGAGATTATTCCCTGAGTATTGTCAGAACACAGTGCTTTGAAATCGGAACCCAGTGACAATAAAAAAAAAAAAAAAAAAAAAATTGAAGAAATTCAAACACTTGGACGCTAAAGACCATCCTGCTTAAGAATGCCTGGGCAAACCAGAAAATCAAAGAAGACCTTAAAAAATTAATAGAAGCCAATGGGAATGAAACAAATCAGTCTAAACCCTATGGGACACAGCAAATGCTGTCCTAAGGGGGAAATGCATACCCATGCAAACCTCACTTAAAAAAGTAGAAAAATCCCTAATTCACCAACTAACATTACACCTTAAAGAAGTGGGGAGAGAACAACAAATTAAGCCTTACCCACAGACAAGAAGAGAACTAATTAGGATTACTACAGAGATCAATGAATTAGAAACCAGAAATACAGTAGAACACCTCAAAAAATCTAGAAGCTGATTTGTTGATAGAATTAATAAGATTAATACCAATGCCCAGAATTATCCAAGAGAAAAGAGAAAGGAATCAAATTAATAAAATTATGAATGAAAGGGGAAAGATCACAACTAACACCAAGGAAATAGAATCAATTGTTAGAGATTATTATCAACAACTACATGCCAATAAATTAAGCAACCTGGAAGAAACGGCTGCCTTCCTGGAAACCTATAAACCGCCAAGAGTGAAACAAGAAGAAATTTAAAACCTGACTAGACCAATAACCAGTAATGAAACTGAAACAGTAATCAAAAACCACCCCAAAAACAAGAGTCCAGGGCCTGATGGATTACCTGGGGAATACTACCAAAAATTTGAAGAAGTAATAATACCTATTTTCCTGATGCTGTTCTAAAACACAGAAATAGAAGGAATACTTCCAAGCTCATTCTATGAGGCCAGCATTACCTTGATCCCCAAACCAGGCAAATACCCCATTAAAAAGGAGAATTACAGACCAATATCCCTGATGAATATAGATGCCAAAATCCTCAAAAAGATCTTAGCTAGTAGGATCCAACAGTACATTAAAAAATATAGAGAGAGGGTGAAGATGGTGGGGAAGTAGGAGGAGGTGCCCTTTCAACCTGTACCCTAAGTGAGCTGATTACTTTCCAAAGAACTCCTATCACCCAGGAAATCAGCCTGAGATCAGAATTGTACACATCTGGATCTCTACAGGAGCAGGAGATGCCAGTGGGCAGGTAAAGCAGAGTGGAAACCTCAGACTGATATCGGAAGATAAACAATAGGGAAAGGGATCCACCAGAGGCGACCCATTGGAAAGTAATATCCCAATACGAGAGTGTCCAGTGTCTGGGGACCAGCATTAACTTGGAGTCTGGTAGAAAGCACTGAAAAAGAGCAAAGGATCGCGGGGGGTGGGGGGTCAGAAATTGTGGGAATCGGGGAGGCTAGGGACAGGGGCTTAAGTCCCCAGTCCCAGGACAGCCACCCCTGGCGCAGAGCCAGAGCGAGTGTGGGGGAGAAACAAGGACTTGGTCCCTGAACCACCAGCGCGCCTGAGAGCGCGTGGGGTCCAGCTCCTGTGAGAGGCTGGGAGCCTCACCAGCCCAGCAGAAGCACAGCCTTTTTACAGTCCCCATGCAAATGCCCTGCAGTGCTATCAGAGTCCGAGTGGCGCCCCGTGCCCTCCCCTGAGAGAGGTGCGTATAGGTGCCAGCCTGGTGCTCATGGACCAGAAAGACCAGGCACTCCCAGCCCAGGCCAGCAGGAAAATTTCAGTGTGCAATCACTGCTTGGAAACTCTCTGGTGGTCTGGAGCTTCCCAGAAAGCCACCACTGCCGTGGTTTTGGGTACAAGCAAAAAATTCTGCATCCCCAGGGACCATGACTCGGAATCTGCTCTGCCAAGCAGCCAAGGGAGAATTTATTTGGGCTCTGCAGCCAGACTGAGGCTTCTCACTGAGAGGGATGTCAGGGTGCAGTTTGCTTTCCTCTAAACCTACAAAAACCATCAAAAGCGGTCAAGGCGAGAGAGAGAGAAAAACAAAAAAGTGAACAAACATAAAAACCTCCAGAGAACAAAAGCCCAAAAAAAACCGTTTCCTCAGAGCCCACCCTCTTGAGGGGGGTGGGAGGACTTAACTCAGAGAACATCATTGACTGAAAACCCACGTGGTAGGCCCTTCCCACAGAAAACCAATCAGGAAGGAAAAAGAAAAAAAGAGGACAAGAGAACAACCACCACTACTTCATAAGACAACTTTTATTTTTAATTCGTTCCCACTATTCTGGCTCTTTTTTAAATATAGATAATTTTTAACCTATTTACCATCACAGTGAGATATCCAGTATATCAAATTCCATAATAACCTTCTAACCTGAACTTTTTGATACATCCACCTGTGTTTTTCTTTTGCATTTCTATTTTTTTTAATTTCTTTTATTTAATTTTAGCTTAGTTTAGTCTAGATTATTCCTTTCTTATTTTTATTTTCTAATATTCATATAGAGTTAAACTTCAAGGTAATCCCCTTTCCCCAATCAATGTTACCACTATAGGTAAACCAATTTTTAATCCCCTTTTATCTTAGGAAAGTTGAGTCCTTTGACAAAGATATCGAGATACATCCAGGAAGAGACAAAACAAACTTCCTCGCCAATAGTGAGAATTTATAACCACTCTCCCAACTTTTTCTTCCACCAGTGTTTCTCTGTTTTTCTGTTTGTCCTGATAGTATATAAATCTTACACTTGGGTTTTTTTTTTTTTTAGGATGTTTTTCCTTTATTTGCTTATATATACATATTTTTTTCTTTTCTCTTGTCATATACTTTTATCAGCCTTTTTGTTTGTCTGTTTTTGTTTATATACTTCATAAATCTTACCTTGGGGCCCATTTGGGCTGAACCTTCTCTTTTATCTTCCCTTTTTTTCCTGTCTCTCTCTTTTTTTCTATTTCTTTTCTTTTTTCTCTCATTTGGGTGGGGAATTCTGATTGATCAGAAGTGTTCCAGGGTGCACCTTGACTGCACTATGGTCGATACATCCAGCTACATCCTTTCAGCCATCTCTCACCAAAATGACTAGGAAGAAGAATGCCCAACAGAAGAAAACCACAGAGGATGGGCCTTCTGCAACAGATCTAATGGCTATCAACATAGACAATATGTTGGAAAGAGAATTCAGGCTAACAATTATCCAGGCAATAGCTAGGTTGGAGAAAGCCATGGATGACCAAAAAGAATTGATTAGTACTGAACTGAAAGTGACCAGAGATGATGTTCACAATGTTAGGGCAGAGCTGAAAGCTACCAGGGATGAGCTTCACAATGCTCTCAATGAGTTCCGATTTAATCTAAATTCTCTCAAAGCTAGGGTAACTGAGACAAAAGATAGAATTAGTGATCTGGAGGACAAACAGATAGAGAGAAAGGATCAGGAGGAATACTGGAACAAACAGCTTAGAAGCCACGAAAACAGAATCAGGGAAATAAATGATGCCATGAAACATTCCAACGTTGGAATTATTGGAAACCCTGAAGGGGAGGAGAAAGAAAGAAGCCTAGAAGATAGAGTGGAACAAGTTCTTTATGAAAATTTTCCCAATCTCACAAATGGAACCAGCATTCATGTACTAGAGGCCGAATGGTCTCCATCCAAGATTATAGATTCCAGAAAAACATCAAGGCACCTGATAGTAAAATTGAGAATCATAATTGTAGATATAATCTCTTGAAAGCCACTAGGACAAAGAGGCTCCATACTTACAGAGGAAAGCCCATCAGAATACCATCAGACCTGTCCACAGAGACCTGGCAAGCCAAAAAGGGCTGGCAAGTTATATTCGGGGCACTAAATGAGAAGAACATGCAGCCAAGAATACTTTATCCAGCAAGACTGACATTCAAAATGGAAGGAGAGATAAAGAGTTTCCAAGACCGGCAAGGCTTAAAAGAATATGCAACCACCAAGCCGACACTGCAGGAAATATTAAGGAGGGTTCTATAAAAGAGGAAAAATCCTAATAATAGCATTGAACAGAAATATAGAGACAATCTACAGAAAGAAAGACTTCAAAGGTAACATGATGTTGATAAAAACGTTTCTATCAATAATCACTTTCAATGTGAATGGCCTAAATGCACCCATAAAATAACACAGGTTTGCAGATTGGATAAAATGACAGGACCCATCCATATGTTATCTACAAGAGGCCCATTTTGAAACTAAAGATACACCCAGAAAGAAAGTGAAGGAATGGAGAAACATCTTTCGTGCCAATGGGACTCAAAAGAAGGCTGGGGTAGCGATTCTCATATCAGATACATTACATTTTAAACTAAAGACTGTAGTCAGAGACACAGAAGGACACTACATCATTTTTAAAGGTGCTATCCACCAAGGTGATCTAACAATTGTAAATATCTATGCATCGAATATCGGAGAAGCCAATTACATAAGAAAACTGTTAATCAAGATAAAGAGTCATATTGATATGAATACATTAATAGTAGGAGATCTTAGCATGCCTCTCTCAGAAACATACAGATCATCGAAGCAGAAATTCAATAAAGAAACAAGAACATTGAATGACACATTGGACCAGATGGAACTCATAGGTATATACAGAATATTCCACCTTAAAACAACAAAATACACATTCTTCTCAAGTGCACATGGAACCTTCTCCAAAATAGACCACATACTGGGTCACAAATCAGGAATCAACTAATAACAAGAGACTGAGATTATTCCCTGCACATTCTCAGATTGCAATGCATTGAAACTGGAGCTCAAAGAAGGAAAAGTTCTGAAGGTACTAAACCACCTGGAAGCTAAAGACCACCTTGCTAAAGAATGCTTGAATCAACCAGGAGATCAAAGAACTGAAACAATTCACACAAACTAATGATAATGAAGACACTTCAGTTAAAAACCTATGGGATACAGCAAAGGTGGTCCTATTTGGGAAATACATAGCCATCCAAGACTCCCTAAAAAAAAAAAAAAAAAAAAAAAAAAAAAAAAAAAAAAAAAAAAAACTGAAAAATCCAGAACACACCAGCTGTCTCTACACCTTAAAGAACTGGAGAATCAAAAACAAATCAAACCAATTCCACACATAAGAAGGGAAATAATCAAGATTAGACCTCATATCAATGAGGTATAAACCAGAGATACAGCAGAATGAATCAATGAAAGTAGAAGCTGGTTTTTTGAAAGAATCAATAAGATCAATAAACCATTGTCGAAGATTATTTGACCACAGAGTTGAGGGTCCATATCTGGGCTCTCTACTCTGTTCCACTGGTCTATGTGTCTGTTTTTATGCCAGTACCATGCTGTCTTGATGATCACAGCTTTGTAGTAAAGCTTGAAATCAGGTACCATGATGCCCTCCATTTTATTTTTGTTTTTCAACATTTCCTTAGCGATTCTGGGTCTCTTCAAATTCCATACAAATTTTTGGATTATTTGCTCCAGCTCTTTGAAGAATGCTGGTGGAATTTTGATCGGAATGGCATTAAAAGTATAGATTTCTCTAGGGAGTATAGACATTTTAACAAAGTTTATTTTTCCGATTCAAGAGCATGGAATTTTCTTCCATCTTTGTGTGTCTTCTTCAATTTCTTTCATGAGTGTTCTGTAGTTCCTCGAGTACAGAACCTTTACCTCTTTGCTTACATTTATTCCCAGGTGTCTTACAGTTCTTGATGCTATAGTAAATGGAATCGATTCTCCTTTTCTGTATTTTCATTCTTAGTGTATAAGTAAGCCACTGATTTCTGTACATTGACTTCATATCCTGCCACATTACTGAATTTTTGTATGAGTTCTAGTAGTTTGAGGGTAGAGTCTTTGGGTTTTCCATATAAAGAATCATGTCATCTACGAATAGAGAGAGTTTGACTTCTTCATTTCCAATTTGGATACCTTTTATTTCTCTTTGTTGTCTGATTGCTATTGCTAGGACTTCGAATACTATGTTGAACAAGAGTGGTGAGAGTGGGCATCCTTGTCATGTTCCTGATCTCAATGGGAAGGCTGCAAGCTTGTTCCCATTGAGGATGATATTTGCTGTGGGACTTTCATAGATAGATTTTATGAAGTTCAGGAATGCTCCCTCTATCCCTATGCTTTGAAGCGTTTTAATCAGGAATGGATGCTGGATTTTGTCAAATGCTTTTCTGCATCAATTGAGAGGACCATGTGGTTCTTCTGTCTTCTCGTATTAATTTGTTCTATCACATTGATTGATTTGCAAATGTTGAACCATCTTTGTAGCCTAGGAATGAATCCCACCTGGTCTTGGTGGATAATCTTCTACAAAACAGGAGAAAATATACAGTGCTAAAAAAGACAGTCTCTCGAATAAATGGTGCTGGGAAAACTGGGCAGCGATATGTAAAAGAATGAAACTCTACCATTCTCTTACACTGTACACAAAGATAAACTCAAAATTGTTAAAAGAACTCAATGTGAGGCAGGAATCCATAAGAATCCTAGAGGATTCTTTGATATCAGCCACAGCAACTTCTTTCAAGGTATCTCTCCAAAGGCAAAGGAAAAAAAAGTGAAGACGAACTTTTGGGACTTCATCAAAATCAAAAGCTTCTGCACAGCAAAGAAACAGTCAAGAAAACACAGAGGCTACTCACGGAATGGCAGAAGATATTTGCAAATGACAGTACAGACAAAAGTTTGATATCCAAGATCTATAAAGAACTCCTCAAACCCAATGCATAAAAAACAGAGAATCATATCAAAAAATGGGCAGAAAATATCAACAGGCACTTCTCCAATGAAGACATACAAATGGCTATCAGAAACATGAAAAAATGTTCATCATTACTAGCCATCAGGGAGATTCAAATTAAAACACATTGAGATACCACCTTACACCCGTTAGAATGGCCAAAATTAGCAAGACAGGAAACAAAATGTGTTGGAGGGGATGTGGAGAAAGGGGAACCCTCTTCCACTGTTGGTGGGAATGCAATTTGGTGCAGCCTCTTTGGATAACAGTGTGGAGATTCCTCAAGAAATTAAAAATAGAACTACCCTATGACCCTGCCATGGCACTACTGGGTATTTATCCCAAAGATACAGATGTAGTGAAAAGAAGGGACATCTGTACCCCAATGTTTATAGCAGCAATGGCCACGGTTGTAAAACTGTTGAAAGAACCAAAATGCCCTTCAATGGATGAATGGATAAGGAAGATATGGTCCATATACACTATGGAGTATTATGCCTCCATCAGAAGGGACGAACACTCAACTTTTGTAGCAATGTGGACAGGACGGGAAGAGATTATGCTGAGTGGAATAAGTCAAGCAGAAAGAGTTCATTATCATATGGTTTCATTTAATTGTGGAGCATAAGAAATAGCATGGAGGACATGAGGAGATAGAGAGGAGAAGGCAGTTGGGGGAAATTGGAAGGGGAGGTGAACCATGAGAGAGTATGGACGCTGAAAAACAGTCTGAGGGTTTTGAAGGGGTGGGGAGTGGGAGGTCTGGGTACCAGGTGGTGAGTGTTATAGAGGGCAGAGATTGCGTGGAGCTCTGGGTGTGGTGCAAAAATAATGAATACTGTTATGCTGAAAATAAATAAAAAATAAATTTAAAAAAATCAATAAACCTTTTGCCACACTAATCCAAAAGAAAATAGAGAAAGCCCAAATTAATAAAATTATGAATGAAAAGGGAGAGATCACAACTAACACCAAGGAAGTAGAAAAAATCATCAGAAGTTATTATCAACAGTTATATGCAAATAAGCTAAGCAGCCTAGATGAAATGGGTGCATTCCTGGAAACCTATAAACTACAGGACTACAACAGCAAGATACTGATAACCTGAATAGACCAATATCTAGTAACAATATTGAAGAAGTGATCAAAAACCTCCCAAAAAACAATAGCCCAGGACCTTATGGATTCCCTGGGGAATTCTACCAAACTTTCAAAGAAGAAATAATACCTATTATCCTGAAGTGTTTCAAAAAATTGAAGCAGAAGGAGAATTTCCAGACTCTTTCTATGAAGCCAGCATTACCTTGATCCCCAAAGCAGGCAAAGACCCTACCAAAAAGGAGAATTTCAGACCAATATCACTGATGAATATGGATGCTAAGATTCTCAACAAAATCCTAGAAAACAGGATCCAACAGCACATTAAAAAGATTTTCCACCATGACTTGGTGGGACACATTCCTGGGATGCAAGGATGGTTCAACATTCACAAATCAATCAATGTGATAGAACAAATTAATAAGAGAAGAGAGAAGAACTACATGGTCCTCTCAATTGATGCAGAAAAAGCATTTGACAAAATGCAACATCCATTCCTGATTAAAACGCTTCAAAGTATAGGGATAGAGGGAACATTCCTGAACTTCATCAAATCTATCTATGAAAGACTCACAGCAAATATCATCCTCAATGGGAAAAAGCTTGCAGCCTTCGCATTGAGATCAGAACACGACAAGGATGCCCACTTTCACCACTCTTGTTCAACATAATATTAGATGTCCTAGCAACAGCAATCAGACAACAAAGAGAAATAAAAGGTATCCAAATTGTCAATGAATAAGTCAAACTTTATTCGCAGATGACATGATTCTTTATATGGAAAACCCAAAAGAATCTACCCCCAAATTACTTAAACTCACAGCAATTCAGTAACGTGGCAGGATATGAAGTCAATGTACAGAAATCAGTGGCTTTCTTATACACTAACAATGACAATACAGAAAGGGAAATTAGAGAATTGATTCCATTTACTATAGCACCAGGTACGATGAGATACCTAGAAATAAATCTAACCAAAGAGGTAAAGGAACTGTACTCGAGGAATGACAGAACACTCATGAAAGTAATTGAAGAAGACACAAAAAGATGGAAGACCATTCCATGCTCTTGTATCAGAAGAATAAACATTGTTAAAATGTCTATACTGCCTAGAGTAATCTATACTTTTAATGCCATTCCAATCAAAATTCCACTGGTATTTTTCTAAGAGCTGGAGCAAATAATTCTAAAATTTGTATGGAATGAGAAGAGACCCTGAATCACTAAGGAAATGTTGAAAAACAAAAATAAGCTAGGGGCATCACGTTACCTGATTTCAAGCTTTACTACAAAGCTGTGATCACCAAGAAAGCATGGAACTAGCATAAAAACAGACACACAGACCAGTGGAACAGAGTAGAGAGCCAAGATATGGGCCCTCAACTCTATGGGAAAATAATCTTCAACAAAACAGGATAAAATACACAGTGGACAAAAGACAGTCTCTTCAATAAATGGTGCTGGGAAAATTGGACAGCTATATGTACAAGCATGAAACTCGACCATTCTCTTACACCGTACACAAATGTAAACTCAAAATGGAAAAAAGACCTCAACATGAGACAGGCATTCATCAGAATCCTAGAGGAGAACATAGGCAGTAACCTCTTCGATATCAGCCACAGCAACTTCTTTCAAGATATGTCTCCAAAGGCAAAGGAAACAAAAGTGAAGATAAACTTTTGGGACTTTATCAAAATCAAAAGCTTCTGCACAGCAAAAGAAACAGTCAAGAAAACAAAGAGGCATCCCACAGAATGGGAGAAGATATTTGCAAATGATAGTACAAGAGGTTGATATCCAGGATCTATAAAGAACTCCTCAAACTCAACATGCACAAAATAGACAATCATCAAAAAATGGGCAGAAGATATGAACAGACACTTCTCCAATGAAGACATACAAATGGCTATCAGACACATGAAAAAATGTTCATCATCACTAGCCCTCAGGGAGATTCAAATTAAAACCACATTGAGATATCACCTTACACCAGTTAGAATGACCAAAATTAGCAATACAGGAAACAACATGTCTTGGAGGGGATGTGGAGAAAGGGGAACCCTCTTACACTGTTGGTGGGAATGCAATTTGGTGCATCCTCTTTGGATAACAGTGTGGAGATTCCTCAAGAAATTAAAAATAGAGCTTCCCTTTGACCATGCAATTGCACTACTTGGTATTTACCCCAAAGATACACATGCAGTGAAACAAGAGCCATCTGTACCCCAATGTTTACAGCAGCAGTAGCCTCGTTCGCCAAACTGTGGAAAAAATCCTGATACTTTCAATGGACGAATGGGTAAGGAAGATGTGGTCCATATACACTATGGAGTATTATGCCTCCATCAGAAAGGATGAATACCCAACTTTTGTAGCAACATGGATGGGACTGGAGGAGATTATGCTGAGTGAAATAAGTCAAGCAGAGAGAGTCCATTATCATATGGTTTCACTTATTTGTGGAGCGTAACAAATAGCATGGAGGACATGGGGAGTTAGAGAGGAGAAAGGAGTTGGGGAAACAGGAAGGGGAGGTGAACCATGAGAGACAATGGACTCTGAAAAACAATCTGAGGGCTTTGAAGGGCAGGAGGTGGGAGTTTGGTTGGACCAGGTGGTGGGTATTGGAGAGGGCACGGATTGCATGGAGCACTGGGTGTGGTGCAAAAACAATGAATACTGTTAGGCTGAAAATAAATTTAAAAAAATTAAAAATAATAAAAATATAAAAAAATATACATATATCCACCATGACTAGGTGGGAGTTATTCCTGGGATGCAAGTGTGTTTCAACATTCTCAAATGAATCAGTGTGATAAAACACATAACTAAGAGGAGCAACAATAACTTCAATCCTCTCAATTGCTGCAGAAAAAAATTTAACAACATACAGCATCCGTTCCTGATTAAAAGTCTTCAGAGAGATTCAAGAGAAGAGGAGTCAAGATGGCGGATAAGTAGCAGGCTGAGACTAATTCAGCTAGCCGGAGATCAGCTAGATACCTTATCTAAAAATTGCAAACACCTGAAAATCCATCAGCAGATCAAAGAGAAGAAGAACAGCAATTCTGGAAACAGAAAAACAACCACTTTCTGAAAGGTAGGACCGGCAGAGAAGTGAATCCAAAGCGACAGGAAGATAGACCCCGGGGGGAGGGGCCGGCTCCCGGCAAGCGGCAGAGCGACTGCGCACAAAATCAGGACTTTTAAAAGTCTGTTCTGCTAAGGGACATCGCTCCAGAGGGTAAACCGGGGCAAAGCCCACGCGGGGTCAGCGTGGCCTCAGGTCCCGCAGTGTCACAGAAGGATCGGGGGTGTCTGAGTGTCGCAGAGCGTGCAGGTATTGTAACAGGAAAGCCGGCTACAGAGACAGAGCTGACAGTAAGATCACAGCTCGGTGTTACCTTGAACAGGTCACAGGCTCGGTGAGCTCAGAGTGCGACCGGAGGTCAGGCAGACGGGAGTAACTCGGCGCTGTTCTCTGAGGACGCACTGAGGAGTGGGGCCCTGGGCTCTTGGCTCCTCTGGGCCAGAGACCAGGAGGCCGCCATTTGTATTCCCTGTCCCCCGGAACTCTACGGAAAGCGCTCAGGGAACAAAAGCTCCTGAAAGCAAACCCGAGCGGATTACTCACCCCAGCACCTGATAAGGGCGGTGCAATTCCGCCTGGGGCAAAGACACTTGAGAATCAATACAAAAGGCCCCTCCCCCAGAAGATCAACAAGAAATCCAGCCGAAACCAAGTTCACCTACCAAGGAGTGCGGTTTCAATACCAAGGAGAGCAACAGAATTCCAGAGGAGGAGAAAGCAAAGCACGGAACTCATGGCTTTTTCCCTGTGATTTTTTTTTAGTCTTGCAGTTAATTTAAATTTTTTTTCTTTTTCATTTTTTGTTTTTTTTTCTCGCCTTCTGGTTAAATTTTTTTTTAACTTTTACCCTTTTCTTTTTTAACGTTTATAACTAGTTTATCTAATATATATATATTTTCTTTTTTATATTTTTCTTATTTGTTTTCTTTTTTAAAATTCTTTTCTTTTTTTTTCTTTTTTCTTTTTTTTTCTTTCTTCCTTTTTGAACCTCTTTTTATCCCCTTTTTCCCTCTTCACGATTTGGGATCTCTTCTAATTTGGTTAAAGCATATTTTCCTGGGGTGGTTGCCACCCTTTTAGTATTTTACTTGCTCCTTCATATAATCGTATCTGGACAAAATGACAAGACGGAAAAATTCAACACAAGAAAAAGAACAAGAGGCAGTACCGAAGGCTAGGGACCTAATCAATACAGACATTGGTAATATGTCAGATCTAGAGTTCAGAATGACAATTCTCAAAGTTCTAGCCGGGCTCGAAAAAGGCATGGAAGACATTAAAGAAACCATCTCAGGAGATATAAAAGCCCTTTCTGGAGAAATAAAAAAACTAAAATCTAACCAAGTTGAAATCAAAAAAGCTATTAATGAGGTGCAATCAAAAATGAAGGCTCTCACTGCTAGGATAAATGATGCAGAGGAAAGAATTAGTGATATAGAAGACCAAATGACAGAGAATAAAAAAGCTGAGCAAAAGAGGGACAAACAGCTACTGGACCACGAGGGGAGAATTCGAGATATAAGTGACAACATAAGACGAAACAACATTAGAATAATTGGGATTCCAGAAGAAGAAGAAAGAGAGAGGGGAGCAGAAGGTATACTGGAGAGAATTATTGGGGAGAATTTCCCCAATATGGCAAAGGGAACGAGCATCAAAATTCAGGAGGTTCAGAGAACGCCCCTCAAAATCAATAAGAATAGGCCCACACCCCGTCACCTAATAGTAAAATTTACAAGTCTCAGTGACAAAGAGAAAATCCTGAAAGCAGCCCAGGAAAAGAAGTCTGTAACATACAATGGTAAAAATATTAGATTGGCAGCTGACTTATCCACAGAGATCTGGCAGGCCAGAAAGAGCTGGCATGATATTTTCAGAGCACTAAAGGAGAAAAACATGCCGCCAAGAATACTATACCCAGCCAGGCTATCATTGAAAATAGAAGGAGAGATTAAAAGCTTCCAGGACAAACAAAAACTGAAAGAATTTGCAAACACCAAACCAGATCTACAGGAAATATTGAAAGGGATCCTCTAAGCAAAGAGAGAGCCGACAAGTGGTAGATCAGTAAGGAACAGAGACAATATACAGAAATAGTCACCTTACAGGCAATACAATGGCACTAAATTCATATCTCTCAATAGTTACCCTGAATGTTAATGAGCTAAATGCCCCAGTCAAAAGACACAGGGTATCAGAATGGATAAAAAAACAAAACCCATCTATATGTTGCCTCCAAGAAACTCATTTTAAGCCCGAAGACACCTCCAGATTTAAAGTGAGGGGGTGGAAAAGAATTTACCATGCTAATGGACATCAGAAGAAAGCAGGAGTGGCAATCCTTATATCAGATCAATTAGATTTTAAGCCAAATACTATTATAAGAGATGAGGAAGGACAGCACTTCATACTCAAAGGGTCTGTCCAACAAGAAGATCTAACAATTTTAAATATCTATGCCCCCAATGTGGGAGCAGCCAACTATATAAACCAATTAATACCAAAATCAAAGAAAAACATAAACAATAATACAATAATAGTAGGGGACTTTAACACTCCCCTCACTGAAATGGACAGATCATCCAAGCAAAAGATCAGCAAGGAAATAAAGGCCTCAAATGACACACTGAACCAGATGGACAGGACAGATATATTCAGAACATTTCATCCCAAAGCAACAGAATACACATTTTTCTCTAGTGCACAGGGAACATTCTCCAGAATAGATCACATTTTCAGTCCTAAATCAGGACTCAACCGGTATCGAAAGATTGGGATCATTCCCTGCATATTTTCAGACCACAATGCTCTAAAGCTAGAACTCAACCACAAAAGGGAGTTTGGAAAGAACCCAAATACATGGAGACTAAACAGCATCCTTCTAAAGAATAAATGGGTCAACCGGGAAATTAAAGAAGAATTGAAAAAAATCATAAAAACAAATGATAATGAAAATACAACGGTTCAAAATGTGTGGGACACAATAAAGGCAGTCCTGAGAGGAAAATATACAGCGGTACAAGCCTTTCTCAAGAAACAAGAAAGGTCTCAGGTACACAACCTAACCCTACACCTAAAGGAGCTGGAGTAAGAACAAGAAAGAAACCCTAAGTCCAGCAGTAGAAGAGAAATCATAAAGATCAGAGCAGAAAACAATGAAATAGAAACCAAAAAAACAATAGAACAAATCAACGAAACTAGGAGCTGGTTCTTTGAAAGAAATAATAAAACTGATAAACCCCTGGCCCGACTTATCAAAAAGAAAACAGAAAGGACCCAAATAAATAAAATCATGAATGAAAGAAGAGAGATCACAACTAGCACCATAGAAATACAAACTATTATAAGAACATACTATGAGCAACTCTATGCCAATAAATTTGACAATTTGGAAGAAATGGATGTATTCCTAGAAACATATAAACTACCACAACTGAACCAGGAAAAAATAGAAAGCCTGAACAGACCAATAACCAGTAAGGAGATTGAATCAGTCATTAAAAATCTCCAAACAAACAAAAGCCCAGGCCCGATGGCTTCCCAGGGGAATTCTACCAAACACTTAAAGAAGAACTAATTCCTATTCTCCTGAAACTGTTCCAAAAAATAGAAATGGAAGGAAAACTTCCAAACTCATTCTATGAGGCCAGCATCACCTTGATCCCCAAACCAGACAAGGATCCCTTCAAAAAAGAGAGCTATAGACCAATATCCTTGATGAACACAGATGCGAAAATACTCAACAAAATACTAGCCAATAGGATTCAACAGTACATTAAAAGGATTATTCACCACGACCAAGTGGGATTTATTCAAGGGCTGCATGGTTGGTTTAACATCCGCAAATCAGTCAATGTGATACAACACATCAATAAAAGAAAGAACAAGAACCATATGATACTCTCAATAGATGCTGAAAAAGCATTTGACAATGTACAGTATCCCTTCCTGATCAAAACTCTTCAAAGTGTAGGGATAGAGGGCACATACCTCAATATCATCAAAGCCATCTATGAAAAACCCACCGCAAATATCATTCTCAATGCAGAAAAACTTAAAGCTTTTCCGTTAAGGTCAGGAACACGTCAGGGATGTCCATTATCACCACTGCTATTCAACATAGTACTAGAGGTCCTAGCCTCAGCAATCAGACAACAAAAGGAAATTAAAGGCATCCAAATCGGCAAAGAAGAAGTCAAATTATCTTCTCAGATGATATGATACTATATGTGGAAAACCCAAAAGACTCCACTCCAAAACTGCTAGAACTTAAACAGGAATTCAGTACAGTGTCAGGATATAAAATCAATGCACAGAAATCAGTTGCATTTCTCTACACCAACAGCAAGACAGAAGAAAGAGAAATTAAGGAGTCAATCCCATTTACAATTGCACCCAAAACCATAAGATACCTAGGAATAAACCTAACCAAAGAGGCACAGAATCTATACTCAGAAAACTATAAAGTACTCATGAAAGAAATTGAGGAAGACACAAAGAAATGGAAAAATGTTCCATGCTCCTGGATTGGAAGAATAAATATTGTGAAAATGTCTATGCTGCCTAAAGCAATATACACATTTAATGCAATTCCTATCAAAGTACCATCCATCTTTTTCAAAGAAATGAAACAAATAATGCTAAAATTTATATGGAACCAGAAAAGACCTCGAATAGCCAAAGGGATATTGAAAAAGAAAGCCAACGTTGGTGGCATCACAATTCCGGACTTCAAGCTCTATTACAAAGCTGTCATCATCAAGACAGCATGGTACTGGCACAAAAACTGACACATAGATTAATGGAACAGAATAGAGAGCCCAGAAATAGACCCTCAACTCTATGGTCAACTAATCTTCGACAAAGCAGGAAAGAATGTCCAATGGAAAAAAGACAGCCTCTTCAATAAATGGTGCTGGGAAAATTGGACAGCCACATGCAGAAAAATGAAATTGGACCATTTCCTTACACCACACACAAGAATAGACTCAAAATGGATGAATCACCTCAATGTGTGAAAGGAATCCATCAAAATCCTTGAGGAGAACACAGGCAGCAACCTCTTTGACCTCAGCCGCAGCAACATCTTCCTAGGAACAACGCCAAAGGCAAGGGAAGCAAGGGCAAAAATGAACTATTGGGATTTCATCAAGATCAAAAGCTTTTGCACAGCAAAGGAAACAGTTAACAAAATCAAAAGACAACTGACAGAATGGGAGAAGATATTTGCAAACGACATATCAGATAAAGGACTAGTGTCCAGAATCTCTAAAGAACTTAGCAAACTCAACACCCAAAGAACAAAAAATCCAATCAAGAAATGGACAGAGGACATGAACAGACATTTCTGCAAAGAAGACATCCAGATTGCCAACAGACCCATGAAATTGTGCTCCATATCACTCGGCATCAGGGAAATAGAAATCAAAAGCACAATGAGATATCACCTCACAGCAGTCAGATTGGCTAAAATCAACAAGTCAGGAAATGACAGATGCTGGCGAGGATGCGGAGAAAGGGGAACCCTCCTACACTGTTGGTGGGAATGCAAGCTGGTGAAGCCACTCTGGAAAACAGCATGGAGGTTCCTCAAAATGTTGAAAATAGAACTGCCCTATGACCCAGCAATTGCACTATTGGATATTTACCCTAAAGATACAAACGTAGTGATCCAAAGGGGAACATGCACCCGAATGTTTATAGCAGCAATTTCCACAATAGCCAAACTATAGAAAGAACCTAGATGTCCATCAACAGATGAATGGATCAAGAAGATGTGGTGTATATACACAATGGAATACTATGCAGCCATCAAAAGAAATGAAATCTTCCATTTGCAACAACATGGATGGAACTAGAGCATATCATGCTTAGCGAAATAAGTCAAGCAGAGAAAGACAGCTATCATATGATCTCCCTGATATGAAGAAGTGGTGATGCAACATGGGGGCTTAAGTGGGTAGGAGAAGAATAAATGAAACAAGATGGGATTGGGAGGGAGACAAACCATAAGTGACTCTTAATCTCACAAAACAAACTGAGGGTTGCTGGGGGGAGGGGGTTTGGGAGAAGGGGGTGGGATTATGGACATTTGGGAGGGTATGTGCTTTGGTGAGTGCTGTGAAGTGTGTAAACCTGGTGATTCACAGACCTGTACCCCTGGGGATAAAAATATATGTTTATAAAAAATAAAAAATTTTAAAAAAGAACTCTTCAGAGAGTAGGGATACAGGAAACATTCCTCAATTTCATAAAAGTTATCTATGAAAAGCCCACAGCGAATATCGTTTTCATTTGGGAAAACTTTAGAGCCTTCCCTTAATAAGAGGAGCACAAAAAGGATGCACGCTCTGGCCACTATTATTCAACATAGTACTAGAAATCCTAGAAAGAGCAATCAGACAATAAAAAGAAACACATGGCCCTAAAATTGCAGCAAAGAAATCAACCTCTCTCTCATTGCAGATGATGTGATACTTTATGTGGAAAACCCAAAAGACTCCACCCCCAAATTATTAGAACTCATGCATAAATTCAGT
Organism: Mustela lutreola; assembly: GCF_030435805.1. Classification (NCBI taxonomy): domain Eukaryota; kingdom Metazoa; phylum Chordata; class Mammalia; order Carnivora; family Mustelidae; genus Mustela; species Mustela lutreola. The sequence continues at coordinate 58,767,410 of NC_081308.1, read as the reverse complement.
AATGTGGCAGGATACAAAACCAATGCACAACAATCAGCTCCTTTCCTATACACTACAAATGTAACTGTAGAAATATAAATTAGAGAATTGATTCCATTCAAAGTAGCACCCAAAACCATAAGTTACCTAGGAATAAACCTAACAAATGATGTAAAGGATCTATACTCCAGAAACTAGCGAACACTTATGAAAGAAAATAAAGAATACAGAAAATGATGGGAAAACATTCAATACTCAAGGATCAGAAGAATAAACATTGTTAAAATATCTATGCTGTCCAGAGCAATACATACTTTCAATGTCATGCCAATCAAAATACCAATAGCATTTTTGAAGTACTAGAACAAACAACCCTAAAATTTGTTTGGAATCAGAAAAGAGTCCAAATCACCAAGAAAATGTTGAGAAATAAAAATCAAATATAGAGCTACCCTATGACCCAGCAACTGCACTACTGGGTATTTACCCCACAGTTATAGAAGTAGTGAAAAGAAAAGCCATAAACACCCCAATGTTCATAGCATCAATATCCACAATACCCAAAATGTTGAAAGAGCCAAAATGCCCTTCAACAAATGAATGGATAAAGAAGATATCCTGCATATATACAAGGGAATATTCCTCAGCCATCAGAAAGGATAAATACTCAACTTTAACATCAACATGGGTGGGACTGTAGGAGATTATTCTAAGTGAAATAAGCCAAACAAGGAAAGCCAATTATCATACGGTTGCACTTATTTGGGAACATCAGGAATAACATGGAGGACATTAGGAGAAGGGAAAAATGAAGGGGAAGAAATCAGAGTGGAATATGAATGATGAGAGACTATGGACTCCTGGAAACAAACTGAGGGTTACAGAAGGGAGGGGGTGGGGGATGGGTGAATCTGGTGCTAGGTATTAAGGAGGACACATACTGTATGGAGTACTGGGTGTTCTATGCAAACAATGAATCATGGAACACTACATCAAAAACTAATGATGACTAACAAACCACAGTAAAAAAAAAAGGAAAAAAAACACTTTACATCAGCCATCTAATTCAATGTCATGTACTTCATAAGGATTTAATAAGTACTTATAGGGCAACTAAAAAAAAAAAAGAAACTAATCTGGAGGAATCACATTGCTTGATTTCATACTTCATGACAGAAGGAGAGAAAAAGAGCTTCCAGAAGTGAAAGAAAATGTAAGAACATATAACCAAAAAGCCAGCCCTGCAAGAAACATTCATATTAAATATTAATATTAGACAAGAAATGTTATTATAAGAAATATTAAATATATAATATAATATAATAATATATTGTATATTATTATATATCAATAATAAAATATATACATTAAATACATATATTATCTAATATAAGAAATATTAAAGGGGATTCTATGAAAGAAGAGAGACCCCAAAAGTAATATAGACCAGAAATTTACAGAGAAAGAAACAGGGCTGTACAGACAATTATGTTGGAATATCTTTCAGTACTTACTTTCAACATGAAAGGCCTAAATGAGCCCATGAAATAGCATGGGGTTGCAGATTGGATACAAAGACAGGAGCAATCTATATACTGTCTACAGGAGACACATTTTAAAACTAAAAACACCTCCATATTGAAAATGAAGGGATTGAGAACATTTATGACAATGGACCTCAAAAGAAATCTAGTGTAAAAATCCTAATATCAGACAAATTAGATGTTATTTTACTTACATATTTAATTTTTCAATATAATTTTATTTTTTCAATGTTCCAAGATTCATTGCTTATGCACCACACCCAGTGCTCAATGCAATATGTGCCCTCCATATTACCTACCACCAGGATCACCTCTCACCCCACCCACCCTTCCCTCCAAAACCCTCCATTTCTTTCTCAGTGTCCACAGTTTTTCATATTTATCTCCCCTGCCAATTTCCCCCAATTTAATTTTCCTTCAATTCTCTTTATGTCCTTCTTGCTATTCATTATGCTCCATAAGTAAGTGAAACCGCATGATAATCGACTCTCTCTCTGCTTGACTTATTTCACTCAGCATAATCGCTTCCCGCCCATGTGGCTACAAAAATTGGGTACTCATCCTTTCTGATGAAGGTGTAATATTCCATTGCATAATGGAACATATCTTCTTTAACCATTTGTCTGCTAAAGGGCATCTTGGCTCCTTCCGCAGTCTGGCAATTGTGGTCATTTGTACTATGATCGTCAGGGTATATATGGCCCCTCTTTTCGCTACATCTGTATCTTTGGGGCAAATACTCAGTAGTGCAGTAACAGGGTCATAGGGTAGCTCTATTTTTAATTTCTTAAGGAATCTCCACACTTTTTTTTTTTCCAAAGTGACTGCACCAACTTGTATTCCCAACAATAGTATAAGAACGTTCCCTTTTCTCCACATACTCTCCAACTGCCTTGTAGGTAATTGTTTACTGCCTTTTTTACTTGGGCCATTCTAACTGGTGTAAGGTGCTTTCATAATGTGGTTTTGATTTGAATTTCCTTGGTGGCTAATGATTAGGAAAATCTTTTCATGAGTCTGTAATCCATTTCTTTGTCTCCTTTGGAGAAATGACTGTTCATGTTGTCTGCCCATTTTTTGACATGATTACCTGTTTTGTGTGTATTGAGTTTGAGGGGTTCTTTATAGATCTTGGATATCAGCCTTTTGTCTGTAGTGTCATTTGTGAATATCTTCTCCCATTCCATGGGTTGCCTCTTTGTTTTTTTGACTATTTCCTTTGCTGTGCAGTAGCTTTTGATCTTAATGAAGTAGAAAAAGTTCATTTTTTGTTTTGTCTCCTTTGCCTTTGGAGACATGTCTTGAAAGAAGTTGCTGTGGCTGATGTCATAGAGGTTACTGTCTTTGTTTGCCTCTAGGATTTTGATAGATTTCTGTCTCCTGTTGAGGTCTTTTATTAATTTTAAGTTTATCCTTTTGTATGGTGTAAGAGAATGGTCAAGTTTAATTCTTCAGTACATAGCTGTCCAATTATCACAGCACCATTTACTGAAGAGACTATTTTTCCACTGTATATTTTTTCCTGCTTTATCAAAGATTATTTGATCATAGTGTTGCAGGTCCATATCTGGGATCTTTACTCTGTTCCACTGGTCTATGCATCTGTTTTTGTGCCAGTACCATGCTGTCTTGGTGATCACAGCTTTGTAGTAAAGCTTGAAAACAGGCAACGTGATGGCCCCAGTTTTGTTTTGTTTTGTTTTGTTTTTCAACATTTCCTTAGCAATTCAGGGTCTCTTCGGGTTCCATACAAATTTGAGGATTGTTTGTTCCAGCTCTGAAAAATGCTGGTGAAATTTTTATCGGGATGACATTGAAAGTATAGATTGCCCTAGGCAGTATAGACATTTTTTTTAACAATGTTTCTTCTTCTTATCTATGAGCATGGAATGGTTTTCCATATTTTTGTGTTTTCTTCAATTTCTTTCATGAGTGTTTTGTAGTTCCTCGAGTACAGATCCTTTACCTCCTTGCTTAGGTTTATTTCCAGGTATCTTATGGTTCTTGATTCTATGGTAAATGGAATCCATTCTCTAATTTACCTTAATATATTTTCATTGTTAGTGTATAAGAAAGCAACTGATTTCTGTACTTTGATTTTGTATCCTGCTACATTACTGAATTGTTGTATGAGTTCTACTAGTTTGGGAGTGGAGACTTTTGGGTTTTCCACATAAAGTAGTTCATCTTCAAAGACAGAGAGTTTGATTTTCTCTTTGCCAACTTGAACACCTTTTATTTGTTGTTGTTGTTGTGTGATTGCTGTTTCTAGGACTTCTGGTAGTATGTTGAACAACTGTGACAAGAATGGACATCCCTGTCGTGCTCCTGATCTCAAATGGAAGGCTGTCAGATTTTCCCCATTGAGGATGATATTTGCTCTGGATTTTTCATAGATGCATTTTATACATTTGAGGAATGCTCCCTCTATGTTTTGAAGAGTTTTAAACAGGAATGGATGCTTTATCTTGTCAAATGCTTTCTCTGCATCAATTAAGAGGACCATGTGGTTCTTCTCTTTTCTCTTATTGATTTCTTTGATCGCATTGATTGATTTGTGAATGTTGAACCACGCTTACAACCCAGGGATAAATCCCACATGGTGATGGTGGATAAACTTTTTAATGTACTGTTGGATCCTATTAGCTATGATCTTGTTTAGATTCATGGCATCCATATTCATCAGGGATATTGGTCTGAAATTCTCCTTTTGGATGGTGCTTTTCCTGGTTTGGGGATCAGGGTAATGCTGGCTTCATAAAAGGAGTCTGGAAGTTTTCCTTCTTTTTTTTTTTTTTTGAATCTGCTTCAGGAAAATAGGTATTTTGTTTGGTAGAATCTCCCAGAGAATTTGTCAGGTCCTGGGCTCTTGTTTTTTGGGAGGTTTTTGATCACTCCTTCAATCTTATTACTAGATATTGGTCTATTAAGGTTGTCAATTTCTTCCTGTTGTAGTCCTTGTAGTTTATAGGTTTCCAGAAATGGATCCATTTCTTCCACGTTGCTTAACTTATTGCCATATAACTGTTAATAATAATTTCTGATGATTATTTCTAATTCTTTGGTATTTGTCATGTTCTCGCCCCTTTCATTCATAATTTTATTAATTTGTTTCCTCTCTCTTTTATTTTGGATTAGGTTGGCCAGTGGTTTATTGATCTTATTTATTCTTTCAAATAACAGTCTTCTAGTTGCATTGATGTGTTCTACTATATCTCTAGTTTCTAACTCATTGATCTCTGCTCTAATCTTGATTATTTCCCTTCTTGTGCATGGGGCTGGCTTCATTTGTTGTTGATTTTTCAGTTCTTTAGGGTGTAAAGAGAGCTGGTGTATACTGGATTTTTCAATTTTTTTGAGTGAGGCTTGAATGGCTATGTATTTTCCCCTTTGGACCACCTTTGCCATATCCCAGAGGTTTTGGACTTATGTGTCTTCATTCTAAGTGGTTTCAATGGCTTGTTTAAGTTCTTCTTTGATTTACTGATTGATCCAAATATTCTTGGGCAGGATTGTCTTTAGCATCCAAGTGTTTGAATTCCTTCCAAACTTTTTTTTTGTAGTTGAGTTCTGGGTTCAAAGCATTGTAGTCTAGAATATGCAGGGAATAATCTCAATCTCTTGGTATCAGTTCATCCCTGGTTTGTGACCCAGTATTGGGTCTATTCTGGAGAATGTTCCATGTGTGCTCGAGAAGAATGAGTATTCTGTTGTTTTAGGGTGGAATATTCTGTTTATATCTAGGAGATCCATCCAGTCCAATGTGTCATTCAAAGCTCTTGTTTCTTTATTGATTTTCTGCTTGAATTATCTGTCTATTACTGCATTAGTGTTTTAGAATCCATTACAATTAATGTATTCATTTTAATATGACTCTATATTTTGATTTGGCTTATGTAGTTGGCTGTTCCCATATTGAAGGCATAAATAGTTACAATTGTTAGATATTCTTAAGAATGGTTTAGTGCCCTTCTGTATCTCTGGTTATAATATTTACCTTAAAATCTAATTTATCTGATATGAGAATTGTTGCCACATCGTTCTTTTGAGGCCTGCTGGCATGAGGTGTTTTTTTTTGTTTTGTTTTGTTTTTTGTTTTGTTGTTGTTGTTGTTGTTGTTGTTGGATGCTTCTCCATCCCTTCACTTTCTGCCTGGATACCCTTAGGTTACAAATGGGTCTCTTGTAGACAGCATATGGACAGTTCTTGTCCTTTTATCTAGTCTTCAACTCTGCCATTTTATGGGAGCATTTAGGTCATTCACATTGAGTGATTATTGAAAGATAAGTTTTTGTTGACATCATGTTGCCTGTGAAGTCCTTGTTTATGTAGATTGCCTCAGTAATTTCTGTTCTATGTCATTCTTGGTTTCTTTCTTCTTTTATAGATCCCCCTGTTTAATGTATCTTGTAATAATGGCTTGGTGGTCACATGGATGTAGTGCTCCATGATTCATTATCTGTGTATTAAACCCCGTGCCCATTGCACTATATACCCTCAATACCCTTCATTGGGCTATCCCATCCCTTCAGCCTCTCCCCTCTGAAACCCTCAGTTTGCTTCTGATAGTCCATAGTCTCTAATGGTTCACCTCCCAATCCAGTTTCTCTCCCTTCAGTTTTCACTTCCTTCTAATGTCCTCCATGCTATTCCTTATGTTCCACATATGAGTGAAATCATATGATAATTTTCTTTTTCTGCTTGACTTATTTCAATTAGCATAATTCCCTCCACTTCCATCCATGTCAATGGAAATGTTGGGAATTCATCCTGAGTAATATTCCATTGTATAAGTGAACCATATTTTCTTTATCCTTTCGTCTTTTAAGGAGCATCTTTGCTCCTTCTACAGTTTGGCTGTTGTGGACATTGCTGCTATGAACATCGGGTGCATGTGCCCTTTCTTTTTACTACATCTGTATTGTTGGGATAAGAGCCCACTAGCGCAATTTCTAGGTCATAAGGTAGCTTTATTTATGATTCTTTGAGAAACCTCCACACTGTCTTCCAATGAGGCTCTACCACCTTGCATCCACACTAACAGTGTAAAAGGGTTCCCCTTCCACCACTTCCTCTCCAAAACTTGCTGTTTCCTGCCTTGTTAATTTTGGCCATTCTAACTGGTGGAAGATGATATCTCAATGTGGTTTTGATTTGAATTTCCCTGATGGCTAAAGATGGAGAACATTTTAACAAGTGTATGTTTTCTCTGAAGAAATGTCTCTTCATGATTTCTCTCTTTTTTTGTATTTTTTAAATTTATTTTTTATTTATTTTCAGCATAACAGTATTCATTATTTTTGCACCACACACAGTGCTCCATGCAATCCGTGCCCTCTATAATACCCACTACCTGGTACCCCAAACTCCCACCCCTCCCGCCACTTCAAACCCCTAAGATTGTTATTCAGAGTCCATAGTCTCTCATGGTTCACCTCCCCTTCCAATTTCCCCCAACTCCCTTATCCTTTCTAACTCCCCATGTCCTCCATGTTATTTGTTATGCTCCACAAATAAGTGAAACCATATGATAATTGACTCTCTGCTTGACTTATTTCACTCAGCATAATCTCTTCCAGTCCCATCCATGTTGCTACAAAAGTTGGGTATTCATCCTTTCTGATGGAGGCATAATACTCCATAGATTATATGAACCATATCTTCCTTATCCATTCGTCAGTGGAAGGGCATCTTGGTTCTTTCCATAGTTTGGCGACCGTGGCCATTGCTGCTATAAACATTGGGGTACAGATAGCCCTTGTTTCACTACATCTGTATCTTTGGGGTAAATGCCCAGTAGTGTGATTGCAGGGTCATAGGAAAGTTCTATTTTCAATTTCTTTTTTTTTAAAAGATTTTATTTATTTATTTGACAGAGAGAGATCACAAGCAGGCAGAGAGGCAGGCAGAGAGAGAGGCAGAAGCAGGCTCCCTGCTGAGCAGAGAGCCCGATGTGGGGCTTGATCCCAGGACCCTGGGATCATGACCTGAGCCGAAGGCAGAGGCTTTAACCCACTGAGCCACCCAGGCGCCCCTCTACTTTCAATTTCTTGAGGAATCTCCACACTGTTATCCAAAGAGGCTGCACCAACTTGCATTCCCACCAACAGTGGAAGAGGGTTCCCCTTTCTCCACATCCCCTCCAACACATGTTGTTTCCTGTCTTGCTAATTTTGGTGATTCTAACGGGTGTAAGGTGATATCTCAATGTGGTTTTAATTTGAATCTCCCTGATGGCTAGTGATGATGAACATTTTTTCATGTGTCTGATAGCCATTTTTATGTCTTCATTGAAGAAGTGTCGGTTCATATATTCTGCCCATTTTTTGATATGATTGTTTTATGTGTGTTGAGTTTGAGGAGTTCTTTATAGATCCTGGATATTAACCTTTTGTCTGTACTGTCATTTGCAAATATCTTATCCCATTCCGTGGGTTGCCTCTTTGTTTTCTTGACTGTTTCCTTTGCTGTGCAGAAGCTTTTGATTTTGATGAAGTCCCAAAAGTTCATCTTCACTTTTGTTTCCTTTGCCTTTGGAGACATATCTTAAAAGAAGTTGCTGTGGCTGATAGCGAAAAGATTACTGCCTATGTTCTCTTCTAGGATTCTGATGGATTCCTGTATCACATTGAGGTCTTTTATCCATTTTGAGTTTATCTTTGTGTACAGTGTAAGAGAATGGTCAAGTTTTATTCTTCTACATATAGCTGTCCAGTTTTCCCAGCACCACTTATTGAAGAGACTGTCTTTTTTCCACTATATATTTTTTCCTATTTTGTCGAAGCTTATTTGCCCATAGAGTTGAGGGTCCATATCTGGGCTCTCTACTCTCTTCCACTGGTCTACATGTCTGTTTTTATGCCAGTACCATGCTGTATTGGTGATCACAGCTTTGTAGTCAAGCTTGAAATCAGGTAGCATGATGCCCCCAGTTTTATTTTTGTTTTTCAACATTTCCTTAGCGATTCGGGGTCTCTTCTGATTCCATACAAATTTTTGGATTATTTCTGCCCATTTTTCCCTTGATTATTTGGTTTTGGGGTGTTAAGATTTAGTAAGTCTTTATAGGTCTTGGACACCAACCCTTTATCTGTAATGTCATTTCAAAATATATTCAGTCATTCCATGGGTTGCCTTTGTTCTATTGAATGTTTCCTTTATTGGGTAGAAGCTTTTTTATCTTGATTAAAGTCCCAAAATTTCATTTTTACTTTTGTTCCTCTTGTATTTGGAGGCATATCATGAAAGAAGTGACTGTGGCCAGTGTCAGTGAGGTTACTGCCTATGTTGTCCTCTACAAATCTGATGGGTCCCTGTCTCACATTGAGGTCTTTATTACATTTAAAATTTATCTTTGTGTATGGAGTAAGAGAATGGTTGAGTTTCATTCTTTGATATATACCTGTCCAATTTTCCCAGCCCCAGTTATTGAAGAGACTTCTTTCCATTGGATACTTTTTCTTTGTCAAAGACTAGTTGTCCGTTGAGTTGAGGGTCCATATCTGCCCTCTCTATTCTGTTCCACTGGTCAATGTGTCTTTTTCTGTGCCAATAAGATGCTGCCCTGGTGATCACAGCTTCATGATATCACACAAAGTTAGGCAACATGATGCCCAAAGCTTTGTTTTTCTTTTTCAACATTTCTTTGGTCATTTGAGGCCTTTTGGTGTCATATAAATTTTAGGATTGTTTGTTCCAGCACTTTGAAAAATGTTATGGGATTTTTATTGGGATGGTGTTGAAAATATAGATTGCTTTGGACAATGTAGACATTTTAACATTTATTCTTTCAATCCCTGAGCATGGGATGCTTTTCTTTTTCTATGTCTGCCTCTATTTCTTTCATAATTGTTCTGTAGTTTCTAGAGTATAGATCCTTTACCTCTTTGGTTAGGTTTATTCCTAGGTATCTTATATTGCTTAATGCTACTCTGAATGGAATTGATTTCCTAATTTCTCTTTTTACAGTTATATTGTTAGTATATAAAAGAGCAGCCGATTTGATTTGATTTTGAGTTTGACTTCTTCTTTGCCAATTTGAATATGCTTTATTTATTTTTGTTGTCTGATTGCTGAGGCTAGGACTTCTAGTACTACATTGAAGATAATGTTGAGAGTGGTCATTCCTGTCTTGTTCTTGACCTTAAGGGAAAGCTCTCAGATTTTCCACAATTGAGAATGATATTCTCTGTGTGCTCTTCATAACGGTTTTTCTTTATAAAACTGAGGAATGTTTCCTCTATTCTTACACTCTGGAAAACTTTTAATCAGGTAGGATGTTGTATTTTATCAAATGCATTTTCTGCGTCAATTGAAAGGGTCATCTGGTTCTTGCTTTCTTTTATTAATGTGTTCTACCATGTTGATTGTTTTGCAAATGTTAAACCACTATAGTGTAATGGGGATAAACCTCACCTTGCTGTGATGAATAACCCTGTTAATGTACTTTTGGATCCTCTTGCCTAAGATCTTGTGGAGAATTTTAGAATCCATAGTTATCAGGTATATTGGTTTGAAATTCTGCTTTTTGATTGGGTCTTTTCCTGGTTTTGGGTCAAAGTATTGTGGGCCTCATCGAATGAGTTTGGAAGTGATTCTTCTGATCCTATTTTTGAAACTTATTCAGAAAAAAGGGTATTGTTTCTACTTTAAATGTTTGACAGATTTCCCCTGGGAATCCATCTGATCTTGGACTGACTCTGTTTTTTGGGCACTTTTTGATCATAGCTTCAATTTTGTTACTGGTTATTTGTCTATTAAGATTGTCTATTTCTTCCTATTTCAGTGTAGTTTATAAGTTTCAAGGAAAGCATCCCTTTATTCCAGTTGCTTAGTTTGTTAGCATATAGTTGCTGATAGTAATCTCTAATAATTGTTTCTATTTCGTTGGTGTTAATCATGATCTCCCTTCACTTCATTCATGATTTTATTAATTATCTTTATTTTGGATAAGTCTACCCAGAAGTTTATTGATTTTATCAATTCTTTCAAAGAACGAGCTTCTAGTTTCTTTTTTTTTATCTGTTCTACTTTTTTTGTTGTTGTTGTTTCTATTTCATTGATCTCTGGTTGAATCATAATTTCTCCTCTCCTGCCTGGTTTAGATTTTACTTGCTATTGTTTTTCTAGCTCACTTTCTAGCTCATTGGCTTGTGAATTGGGGATTTTTCTAATTTTATAAGAGAGGTTTATATTGCAATGTATTTCCCTCTTAGTACCACTTTGCAGTATCCCATAAGTTTTGAAATGGCATGTTTTCATTCTCATTAGTCCATGAATTGTTTAAGTTATCTTTCCATTTCCTGATTGAACCAATCATTCTTTAGCAGGATGCTCTTTAATTTCCAAGTGTTTGAATTTCTTCCTTTTTTTGTGATTAAGTTCCAATTTCAAGGCATTGAGGTCTGAAAATATGGAAGGAATAATCTCAGTCTTTGAGTACAAGTTCAGACCTGATTTGTAATCCAGTATGTGGTCTATTCCAGAGAAATCCGTGTGCATTCAACAAGAATGATATTATGTTGTTTTAGGGTGGAATGATCTGTACATATCTGTGAAGTCCATCTGTTCCAACATGTCATTCAAAGTTCTTGTTTCTTTGTTGAGTTTCTGGTAAGATTATCTGTCCATTGCTGTGAGTTGAATGTTGATGTCTCCTACTATTAATGTATTATTATCAATATGACTCTTTGTTGTTTTTGTTATTAATAACTGGTTTATGTAGTTGGCTGCTCATATGTTGGGTGCATAGATATTTTCAATTGTTAGATTTCCTTGTTGGATGGAAACTTTAGTTATAAACTTTAGTTATAAACCTTAGTTGAATGTCCCTCTATGTCTCTTTAACTACAGTCATTAGTTTAAAATCTAACTTCTGGTATGAGAATTGTTGCCCCGGCTTTCTTTTGAGGTCTAGTAGCATGATACATTATTCTCCATCACCTCACTTTCAATCTGGTGTTCTTTAAGTTCAAAATGACTCTCTTGTAGACAGCATATGGATGGTCCTTCTTTCTATGCAATCTGAAACCCTGTGATTTTTGATGGGACCATTAAGCCCATTCACATTGAGAGTAAATACTGAAAGATAAGAACTTAGTGCCATCATATTGCCTCTAAAGTTCCTGTTTCTACAGATTGTCTCTGTTAATTTCCGATCTATACTTCTCTTGGAGTCTTTCTTCTTTTATAGAATTCCCCTTAATATTTCTTGCAGGGCTATCTTGGTGGTCACATATTCTTTCAGTCTCTGCTAGTCCTGGAAGATCTTTATCTCTCTGTACATTTTGAACAACAACCTTGTTGGATAAAGTATTTTTGGTTGCATGTTCTTCTCCTTTAGTACGCTGAATATATCTGGCTTTCCAGGTCTCTGTGGACAACTCTGACCTTATTCTGATAAGGACCTCTCTATATGTAAGAAATTTCTTCTCATTAGTTGCTCTCAGCATAGGTTCCTTGACTCTAAGATTACCAAGTTTTACTATTATACAGTAAGGTGTTTTTATTGATTTGGGAGGGGTCCTCTTGGCCTTTTGGACATGAAAGCTTGTTTCCTTCCCCAGATTAAGGAAGTTCTCTGCTATGATTTGCTAAAATATATCTCCCAGTCCTCTCTCTTTCTCCACCTCCTCAGGGATCCCAATAATTTGGACATTGGAATGTTTCATGGTGTCATTTATCTCTCTAATTCTGATCTGATGGGCTTCTAGATGTTAATCCCTAGCCTCCTCGCCTTTCTTCCTTTCAATCAGCTTATCTTCAAGATCACTAATTCACTCTTCTACCTTATTTACCCTAGCTCTTAGACTATACAGTTTAAACTGCATCTCATTAATAACATTTTAAATTTTGTTCTGGTTAGTTTTTATTTCTGCCCTTAGACATTTTATATTCTCACTAATGCTTTTCTCTGGCCTAACCTTTGACTTCATGATTGCTACCCTGAAGTCTACCTCTGACATCTTGCTTATATCCATATCCATTATCCATATCCATATAATATATATATAATATACATATACACACAAATTATATGTATAAATTATTATATTAAATTATATTATATCTGTAAAATACATATGTAATATTGAGTAGGGAAAAAAAGACTACATTGAGGCATAGAGCTATAAAATTATAGGCTTGAAAAAGTACAAGTTAAAAAGCTACTCTGAAATATGGTATCTTAAACATCTATTTGAAATGAGAAAAAGGTAAAAAGAAATAACAGGGAAGAATTAGAGAACTAATGAAAAGAAAGAGTGTTGTATCTGACAAATACACAAGCTATTAGGCAAAACCTGAAGCTCAATATACTATTTCCCCCTAGTTTTGGGGTTTTACAGTTTTATGATAACTCTAGAGTTGTCCTCTTATTCTTCTAGCGTTTCTTCTGGGGGAGGGACCTGTCATGGTGTTTCTCAGGAAACCCTGCTTGGGCAAAGTTGTCCTGCCCCATTAGAGAGGCTAGCCTCAGCAGAAACTGGATTTTTGAGCTTTTGTTCTCTTATGGCTTTCTGTGCCTCTTCTGAGGGTCAAAGCAAAAATGGCAGCACCCAGACCTCTGCCCCAGATCTGAGAATTACCAGTCTGCTCTTATCTGAACCCTCCAGAACACACAGTCTTTGTTTCTATAGGTACCACTGAAATCCACAGCCTCCCAGGAGTAGTCCATTGCCCTTATCAACCTTCTCTGTGATCTACTCAGGGTCCTGGGCTTGTCTCTATCTTTTGTGCTTCTAAAACAGGGAGCAGTCCCAGGTTCACACATGTGCCTCCACAGCTCCTAGATACTTTCTGAGCACTACTCTAAAGTACTTCTATGGCCTTTACAGCTCTGTGAGTTTTTGCCTGGTCCCTAGCACAGGATGCTTTTGCACTCCAGCATTATATCAACTTCCTGGCACCAGCTTATGGTGGCTCTCTCCCTCTTCTGTCTTATTCTGATATTTGCCCACAGAATCACTACTCCACCCTTTCTACCACAAAAGGAAGTGCTATTCTGCTTGTTGAGATCCAGGTACATATTCTTAGACCTTAGGTTGATTTCATGGGTGTTCAGAATTGTTTGGTAGATAGCCAACTAAACTCAGGAGAACCGATTGAAATAGGGCCCACTACTCCCCTGCCATCTTCCTCCATTCTCCCAGAAAAATTATATTTTAAACCAGAAACAAATGGAAAGATATCCTATATTCATAAATAGGAAGAATTAATGTTGTTAATTTACACTTTACCCAAAGCAATCCATGGATTCAATGCAACCCCTAACAAAACACCAACAGCATTTTTTTTTCCAATTAACCTAAATCAAATAATACTAAAATTTGTGGGCGCCTGGGTGGCTCAGTGGGTTAAGCCGCTGCCTTCGGCTCAGGTCATGATCTCAGGGTCCTGGGATCGAGTCCCGCATTGGGCTCTCTGCTCAGCAGGGAGCCTGCTTCTCTCTCTCTCTGCCTGCCTCTCCATCTACTTGTGATTTCTGTCAAATAAATAAATAAAATCTTAAAAAAAAAAATACTAAAATTTGTATGGAAATACAAAAGACCCGAAATAAACAAAAAAAATCTTGAGAAAGTAAACAAAGATGGAAGAATTGCAGCTCCATATTTCAAGATGTACTACAAAGCTCTAATAATCAAAACAGTATGGTACTTGCACAAAAATGAATCAATGGAAAATAAATCAAAGGAAAAAATAAATCAATGGAACAGAATAGGGACCTAGAAATAAACCCATAGTTATATGGTTATTAATGTATAAGAAAGGAGATAAGCATATATAACAGGGGAAATGGAGTCTCTTTAATAAATGGTGTTGCAAAAACTACACAGCTACAGGTAAAATAATGGAACTTGAGCCCTTTTAATGTCGTGCACAAATATAAACTCAAAATGAATTCAAGACCTAACTGTGACACTAGAAGCCATAAAAATTGTAGAAAAAAAACCAATAATTTCTTTGACACTGGTCCTAGCAATATTTTTCTAGATACGTCTCCTAAGGCAAGAGATAGAAAAGGAAAAATAAACTGTTGGGACTACAAGAAAATAAAACTTTAGCATAGTAAAGGAAGTTATCAACAAAACAAAACAAAATAGTGAACCTGACCAATGGAGAAGATATTTACAAAGGATATGGGGTTAGTATCCAAAATATATAAAGAATTTAAACAACTCAATGTGAAAAAACAAATAATTTCTTTTAAAAATAAGCAGAGAACCTAAATAGATGTTTTTCTGAAGAAGACATACAAATGGCCAATAAACACAAAAAAATATGCTCAACATCACTAATCATCAGAGAAAGGCAAATCAAAATCACAATGAAATATTACTTTATACTAGCCAGAATGGCTAAAATGAAAAAGATTTAAGAAATAACAAGGCCTCATGAGGATGTGGAAAAAAAGGAACCCTTATGTACTGTTGGTGAAGTTGCAAATTCATGTAGTCACTGTTGAAAATAATATGGAGTCCATCAAAAAATTAAAAATAAAATTTTTCTATGATCCAGTAGGTGCACTATTAGGAATTTACCCAAAGAAAATTAAAACACTAATTCATAAATATGTTTGCATGCTTATGTTTATTGAATATTTATTTACAGTGGCCAAGATATGAAACCAAACCCCAAGTATCCACTGGTAGGCAACTGGATAAGGAAAATGTTATATATATATGTATATATACATATATATACCCTATATGTATACATACATATATGGCTCTCATACATATATGATACATATATACATATATGTATGTATATATATACACTATATATATACACAATATATATATACATATACATATACATGTATATACATGTATATGTATATGTATATATATGTATGTGTATATACATGTATATGTATATATATGTATATATATACACAATATATATGTATATATACACATATATATATATGTATACACACACACAGAATATTTTACAACCATAAAAAAGATGATATTGTGCCATTTACAACAACATATATCGACCTGGAGGATATTATGCTGAGTGAAATAAGTTAGACTGTGAAAGAAAAAGCACCATATAAAGTCACTTACATGTGGAGTCTAAAAAAAAAATAATAATAAATGAAGAGAAGAATCAGACCTTTAAATACAGAGAATAAAGTGATGGCTACCAGAGGGAAGAAGTTGAGTAGTTGGGAAAAATGGGTGATGGGAAGTGGAAAATATGGGCTTCCTGTTACAGACTAACTAAGTCACAGGAATTAAAGGTACATCATAAGAAATATAATCATTGATATTGCATTAGTGATGTGTGGGAACATATAGTAACTACACTTTTGGTAAAAAAGCCATAATACATAAATTTGTGGAATCATTATGCTGTACACCTGAAACTAAAGTAACATTGTGTGTAAACTATATTGTCATACACACACACACACACACACACACACACACATGCTTTCTTTCTCAAATAAATAAATAAATAAATAAAACATTTTATAAAAATGAACGTCTGGAAAAAATGAGAGGCAAACCAAGAAACAGCCCCTTAATTATGGAGAACAAACTAATGATTACCAGAGAGGAGATGGGTTGGGGAATGGGTTTAACAAGGGATGGGAATTAAGGCGGGCACTTGTGATGAGCACTGGGTGTTGTATGTTAGTGTTGAATCACTAAACTATACTTGAAACTAACATTACCCTGTATGTTTACTAACAATTTTTAAATAAAAACTTGAAGAAAAAGGAAATAAAACATGTTGGTGAGAACATGGAGGGAATGAAACCCTCATGCACTGTTTGTAAGGTTGTAAACCTGTGCAACCACTTTGGAAAGCACTAATTTAATTTCCTTAAGAAGTTAAAAGTAGAACTACAGTATGATCCAGTACTTTCAATTATGGGTATTCATCTGAAGGAAAAAAAAATACTAACTCAAAAAGATACACACATTCCTGTATTTGCTATAGCATTAATTACAATATCTATGATATGAAAACAACTTAAGAGTCTACTGATGGATGAATAGATAAAGAAGTTATAAGATATATAATAGAATGTCATTCAGTCATGAGAAAGAAATAAATCCTGTCATATCACTGCTTGTCAGAAAGAGAAAGAAAAATACTGTATGATCTCTGGAACATGCAGAATCTAAAACAAAATAAAAAACAAAACAGGGGAACCCTCTTACACTGTTGGTGGGAATGCAAGTTGGTGCAGCCTCTTTGGAGGCTGGGGTACCAGGTGGTGGGTATTATAGACATCACGGATTGCATGGAGCACTGGGTGTGGTGAAAAAATAATGAATACTGTTTTTCTGAAAATAAATAAATCAATTTAATTTAAAAAAAAACTTAACTCCCCCCCAAAATCCCCCAAACCTTATTGATACAAAGAACAGAGTATTGGTTGACAGAAGTTGGGGGTATAGAGTTGAATAAATTATGAAATAGATATGTTTATCTTATTTTATTTGTTATATTATATTAGTCACCATATAGTACATCATTAGTTTTTGATGTAGTGTTACATGATTCATTGTTTGTATATAACACCCAGTGCTTCATGCAATACATGCTCTCCTTAATACCCATCATATGGCTACCCATACTCCACCCCTTCCCCTCTAAAACCCTCAGTTTGTTTTCCCAGAGTCAATAGTCTCTCATGGACATCTCCCCCTCCAATTCCCCCCCCTCATATTTTTCTTCCTTCTCCTAATGTCCTTCATGCTATTCCTTATCTTCCAAAAATAAATGAAACCACATCATAATTGACTTTAAGCAATAATCTCCTCCACTTCTATCCATGTTGATGCAAAAGTTGGGTAATCATAATTTTAATATTCCATTGTATATTGTCTTTATCCATTTATCTATTGAAGGGCATCTCAGCTCTTTCCACAGTGTAGCTATTGTGGACATTGTTACTATGAACATTGGATTAAATGTGCTCCGTCATTCACTGTATCTGTACCTTTGGGGTAAATAGCCAGTAGTGCAATTGTTGGGTCATAGGGTGGCTCTATTTCTAATTTTTTGAGGAATCTCCACAGTTTTCTAATGTGGTTGTACCAACTTGCAGTCTCACCAACAGTGTACAAAAGTTCCATTTTCTCCACAGCCTCTCCAACATTTTTTCTTGCATTGTCATTTTTTTTTTCCCATTCTAACTGGTGTAATGTGGTATCTCAATGTGGTTTTGATTTGAATTTCCCTGATGGCTAATGATGATAAACATTTTTTTTAATGTGTCAGTTAGTCATTTGTATGTTTTCTTTGGAGAAGTGTCTGTTCATGGCTTCTGCCCATTTTTGGACTTGACTATTTGTTTTTGGATGTTGAGTTTGAGTTCTTTATAGATCTTGGATATTAGCCCTTTATCTGTACTGTCATTTTAAAATATCTTCTCCTATTATGTGGGTTACATTTTTGTTTTGTTGACTGTTTCCTTCTTATAGAAGCTTTTTATCTTGATGAAGTCCCCAAAGTTCATTTCCACTTTTGTTTTCCTTGCATTTGGAGACATGTCATTAAAGAAGTTGCTGTGGCCAATGCCAAAGAGGTTAGTGCCTATGTTCTCCTCTAGGATTCTGATGGATTCCTGTCTCATATTAAGGTCTTTGATCCATTTTGAATTTACCAATTTGTATGGTGTAAGAGAATGGGCATGTTTCATTCTTCTGTATATAGCTGTCCAATTATCCCAACACCATTTATTGAAGAGACTAGTTTTATTCTGTTGGATATCCCCCACCCTGTTTGTTGATTTCATAAAATACATCAATTAAAAACCCACAGTGAAAAAAAAAAAAAAACACAGTGAATTTCATTCTCAATGGGGAATACCTGAAAACTTTTCCCTTAAGATCGGGAACATGACAAGGATGCCTACTCTTGCCACTATTTTTCAACATAGTACTAGAAATCCTAGCAATAGCAATCAGAAAACAAAAAGAAATAAAGGCTATTCAAATTGGCAAAAAAAAATGAGTGAAACTCTTCTCTTTGCAGATGACATGATACTTTATCTGGAAAACCAAAAGACTTAACCCCCAATTTACTAGAACCCATACAGCAATTCAGTAATGCGGCAGGATACAAAATCAATGCACAGAGATCAGTTGCTTTCTTATACCCTAACAATGAAACTGTAGAAAGGGAAATTAGAGAATTGGTTCCTTTTACAATAGCACCAAAAACCATACAATAATTTGGAATAAATCGAGCCAAAGGAGTAAAGGGCCTATACTCTAGGAAATACAGAACACTCATGAAAGAATTCGAAGAGGACACAAAAAGATGAAAAAACATTTCATTCTTATTGATCAGATGAATAAACATTGTTAAAATATCTGAGCTGACCAGAGCAATCTATAATTTCAATGCCATGATCAAAATACCAATGGCATTTTCCAAGTACTGGAACAAACAGTACTAAAATTTGCATGGAACCAGAAAATATCCCAAATCCCCAAGGAAATGTTGAAAAAGAAAAACGAAACTGGGGGCATCATGTTGCCTAATTTCAAGCTATATTACAAAGCTATGATCACCAATACCACCTGGTACTGGGCAGAGAAACAGACAAATAGACCAATGGAATAGAGTAGAAAGCCTAGATATGGACCCTCAACTCTTTGGTAAAATAATCTTTGACAGTGTTGAGAAAGAAGTTCATGACAAAAAATGTCTACATTAAGAAGCAAGAAAGATCCCAAATAAACAATTTAACTCTACACCCTAGTGAACTAAGAAAAGAAAAAAAACTGAGCCCAAAGTCAGAAGAAGAAAATAAATAATAGACTTTAGAGCAGGAATAAATGAGGTAGAGAACAGAAAAAATATATAAAAGATAAACTAAAGCAAGAGTTGATGCTTTGAAGAGATAAACAAAATTGACAAAAACTTAGTTAAGGGGAATGATGGTGGAGAAGTAGGAGACCCTGTTTCAACCAGTCCCCTAAGCTGCTCTAAATATCTACCAGAACACTCTGAACACCCATGAAATCAGCCTGAGATGTAAGATTATACACTTCTGGATCTCTGTGAGGAAAGAAGACATTAGTGTAGAGGAAAAGCAGAGTGGGAATGCTCAAGGATAACCAGAAGGGGGAGGGAGCCATCAGAAGTGATCCATTGGAAAGTAATACTCCAATATGAAAGTGCCCTGTGATTGGGGACCAGCATTAACTTGGAGTCTGGTTAAAAGCACTCAAAAAGAGCAAAAGATCTTAAGGAGCAACTTGTGGAATTGGGCGGTCATGGGCATTGGCTTAAGCCCACGGACACAGGACGGCCACCGCCAGTGACCACCCATGCCAGAGAGAGTGCAGTGGAGCCTCTGGTTCCTGGTCCCTGAGCACCTGGAATTGTGGTCTTGCACCACCGCATGGCTTGGCTCTCTCCTAACCTACCCTTGAGGGAGTCTGGTGTGGGCACCAGTCTGCACTCTCTAGAACCACACCCATTTGCAATCTGCAAGCACTGTGCAATTGGGGTCTGACTGCATTCCCTGTCCGTGCCTGTGAAAGCTTAGTGTGGGAACTAGCCAGTGGTCTCTAGGACTGGCCAAGGATTGGGAAGCTCCCAGCCCATGCCTGCAGGAACTTGGGATAAACTCTGGTCGGGGTTCCCCAGCAGAGGCAGCCTTCTGCAACCTGGGTTACTGAGAGCACCTGGTGGCATGGGCCTGGTCCCCAGACTGCAGTCCTGGCAAAGGCAGCCACTGGAAGTGGGTTCCTGGACCAATATCGCTTGTGGTTTTAGTGGCACAGGGTTGCAGAAACAAGTGGATGCTTCAGGTGACCCAAGACAGTGGCTGGGGAGCACACAGCCTGTGGGAAGTTGTGCTGATCAACGGAGTTTGCAAAGGAGGAGTCTGTGTGCTCTGGACCACCTGGAGGGGAGCAGACAGAGGCTTCTCTCTAAGGCAGAAATTTGGGTGCATTTTTTTTCCCACTAAACCTCTGAAAACCTGCAAAAAGACCCCAGGAAACAAACTCCAGAGAACAAAAGCCTGAAAAACCAGTTTCCACAGAGCCCAGCCCCTAGATAGGGGTTAGGACAACTCAACCCAAGCAAGACTGCCTGAAAAGCAGGGCGGGAAGGCCCCTCCCCCAGTTGGCAAACCAAAAGAATGAGAAGACAATCACCACTGTAAAACCCAAACATCTGGGGAAAGCAATATATTAAGTTCTCGGTATTGCTCTAAAACCTGTATATTTCATAGATACAACTTTTCTTAATTCATTCTCATGATTCTTGTTCTTTTAAGTTGTTTAAACTACTTACCATTACAACTAGAGGTTTAATACAACATATCCCATAATAACCTTTTAACTTGAACTTTTTTCCATACATATACCTTTGTTTTTCTTTCTCTTTTCTTTTTAAAAATTTTTAAATACATATAGATATAAGCTGCAAGGTAATCCTTTTTCCCTATTCAATACTACCCCTATATATAAAGCAGTTTTAATCTCCCTATCTCTGGAAAGTTGACATTATTGACATACATTAAAGTTGACATTAATGATATACATTAACAAATATATCAAGATCCACCCAGGAAGAATCAGAATAAACTTCCTCGCCCAAGTCAGGGATTTATAAACACCCTCCCATCTTTTCCTTCTGTCAGTGTTTCTGTATATTTGCTTTTGTTCTGGTATTATATAAATCTTTTTCTTGGGGTTCATTTTGGCTGGGTTCTTTTTTTTTTTTCTTGTCATTGACCTTTGTTGGTCTATTCATTTGTCCGTTTTTGTTTATATACCTTATAAATCTTACTTTTGGGGCTAATTCTTGCTGGGTTTTCTCTTTTTATTTTCCATTCTCTCTCTTTCTCCCTCCCTTTATTCTTTTTTCTTTCTTTTTGGTTGTGACTTCCAATTTCTTTGAAGCATTTCAGGGTGCAACTTGCCTGTATCATGGTTGATATATTCAGCTATACATCTCCTCAACCATCTCTCTCATCTCTCTCATCAAATAACTAGGAGGAGGAACATCCAAAAGGGGAAAAATTCAGAGACTGTACCCTATCCCTCAGAACTATTGGCTATGGACATAAATGGTATGTTGGAAAGGTAATGCAGGATAACAACTATCCAGACAATGGCTAGGTTGGAGGACACCATTAGTGACAACATAGAATCTCTAAGGGCAAAAGTGAAAACTAATCTGGCAAAAGTTAAAAATGCTATCAATGAGATCCAATCTAATTTAAATACCCTAACAACTGGAGTAACTGAGGCATAAAGTAGAATTAGTGATATAGAAGATATACTGATAGAAAGAATGGAATAAGAAAGAGGCCTGGAACAAACAGCTTAGAAGACATGAAATTAGAATTAGGGAATTAAATGATGCCATGAAACGTTCCAACATCAGAATTTTTGGGATCCCTGAGGGGGTGGAGAAAGAGATAAGACTAGAATATTTAGTTGAATAAATTCTGGATGAAAATTTCACCAATATGGGTAATGGAACAAGCATTCATGTCCTAGAGGCAGAAAAGACCTCTCTGAAGGTCAATGAATCTAGAAAGACCTCGAGACACTTGATTGTGAAATTCATAAATCATATTAGACAAGAGTTTCTAAGGGCAGCTAAGGGGAAGAGATTCCCTACTTACAGAGGAAGGCCCATCAGAATAACGTCATACCTGTCCACAGAAACTGGGCAAGCCAGAAAAGACTGGGAAGATATATTCAGGGCATAAAATGAGAAAAACATGCAGCTAAGAATACTTTATCGAGCAAGGCTGACATTCAAAATGGATGGAGAGACAAAGAGCCTCCAAGATAGGCAAGATTTAAAAGAGTATGTGACCACCAAGCCAGTACCTCAAGAAACATTAAAGGGGGGTGGTCTATAAAAGAAGAAAGAACCCAATAGTGACATAGAACAGAAATTTACAGACAGTATACATAAACTTCACAGGACTTCACAGGTAACATGAAGTCGATAAAAACCCATCTTTCAATAATCACTCCCAATGTGAATGTCCTAAACGCTCCCATAAAATAGCAAGGGACTGCAGATTGGATTGAACGACAGAACCTATCCATATACCATCTACAAGAGATCCATTTGGAACATGAAGATACATATAGACTTAAAGTGAAGGGATGGAGAAGCATCTTTCACACCAGGGAACCTCAAAAGAAAGAAGGGGTAGTGATTCTCATACCAGATAAATTAGATTTTAAGATAAAGTCTGCAGTCAGAGATACAGAAGGACAGTACATTATTCTTAAATAGTCTATCCACCAAGAAGATCTAACAATTATACATATTTTTGCCCTCAATATGAGAGCAACCAACTACATAAGACAACCGTTAATCAAAATAGAGTCATATTAAAATGAATACATTAATTTTAACTGATCCCAACATGCCACTCTCAACTATAGACAGAGCATCCAAGCAGAAAATGAACAAAGAAAAAGCTTTGAATGACACATTGGAACAGATGGACCTCCTAGATATACACAGTACATTCCATCTTAAAACAACAGAATATTCATTCTTCTCAAGTGCACATAGAACTTTCTCCAGAATAGACCACATCCTGGGTCACAAACTGGGGCTCATTTGATACCAAAAGATTGAGATTATTCCTTGCATATTCTTAGACAACAATGCTTTGAAACTGGAACTCAACCACAAGAAAAAGTTTGGAAGGAACTCAGACATTTGGAAGCTAAAGGCAATCCTGCTCAAGAGTGCTTGGATCAACTAGGAAATCAAGGAGAACTTAAGCAATTCATGAAAACCAATAAGAATGAAGAAACATTGGTCCAAAACCTATGGGATATGGCAAAGGCGGACTGAAAGGGAAAATAAATAGCCATCCAAACCTCACTCAAAAAAAAAAAAAATTGAAAAATCCCAAATACATCAGCTCTCTTTATACCTAAAGAACTAGAAAATCAACAACAAATTAAGTCAGCCTCATGCACAAAAAGTGAAATAATCAAGTTTAGAGCACAGATTAATGAGTTAGAAACTAGATACAGTAGAACACATTAATGAAACTAGAAGATTCCTCTTTGAAAGAATCAATAAGATTAATAAACCCCTGGCCAACTTAATCCAAAATAAAAGAGAGAGGACCCAAATTAATAAAATTATGATTGAAAGGAGAGAGATCATGACAAATACCAAAGAAACAGAAACAATCATCAGAAATCATTATCAACAGTTACATGCCAATATGTTAAGCAACCTAGATGAAATGGATGCATTCCTGGAAAACCATTATGAAGTTCAAAAACTGAATCAGGAAAAAACTGAAAACCTGAATAGATCAGTATCTAGTAATGAGATTGAAACAGTGATCAAACACCTCCCAAAGAACAATATCCCAAGACCAAATATTCAAATAAGAAATACATATTCTCCTGAAGCTGTTTTAAAACATAGAAACAGAAGGAAAACTTCCAGACTCTTTTTTATGAATCCAGCATTACCCTTATCCCCAAACCAGGCACAGACTCCAACCAAAAGGAGAATTTCAACCAATATCCCTAATGAAGAGATAGCTATATCTATCTATATAATAGAATGGATGCCATGATTCTCAACAAGATCCTAGCTAATAGGATCCAACAGTACATTAAAAAGATTATCCACCATGAGCAAGTGGGATTTATCCCTGGTATGCAATGGTGGTTTAACATTCACATATCAATCAATGTGATAGAACAAATCAATAGGAGAAGAGAGAAGAACAACTTGATCCTCTGAATTGATGTAGAAAAAGCTTTCTTTTTTTTTTTTTTTTAAACAAAATACAGCTTTCATTCTGGGTTAAAACTCTTCAAAGTATTAGCATGGAGGGAACATTCCACAACTTCATAAAATCTATCTATGAAAAAACCAACAGTGAAATCATTCTAAATGGGAAAAAGCTGACAGCCTTCCCTTTCAGATCATGAACATGAAAAGGATGCCCAATCTCACCACTGCTGTTCATCATAGTACTAGAAGTCCTAGGAACAACAATAAGAGAACAAAAAGAAATAAAAGGTATTCAACTGGCAAAGAAGTCAAACACTCTTTCTCTTTGCATATGACATGATAATTTATCTGGAAAACCAAAAAACTCTACACCAAAATCACTACAACTCATACAGCAATTCAGTAATATGGAAGGATACAAAATCAATGCACAGATATCAGTTGCTTTATTATACACCAGCAATGAAACTGTAGAAAGAAAAATTAGAGAATCGATGTCATTCATAAAAGCACCAAAACCCATACGATAATTTGGAATAAAACAAACCAAAGAAGTAAAGGACCTATACTCTAGGAAATACAGAGCATTCATGAAAAAATTAGAAAAAGACACAAAAAGATGCAAAAACATTCTATACTCATGGATTGGAAGAAGAAACAATGTTAAAATGTCTATACTGACTAGAGAAATCTAACGCAAAGCAAAGAGTCTCCCCTCTGAGAAGAACGGGCTGGTGGCAAGACAAGGGTCACACACTCCCTACGCATTTGACAGAAGCCTGGCTGCAAAATAGAGACGAGGGGACAACTAAGGCAGGGGCTCGTGCTCCACTTTGAGAAAGAAGTCTGGGCAGATGGCAGATCTGTTCTGTGCCTTGGGCCCAAGGGGACAGCAGCTTTTGGCCGCCTGTCCCTAGGGCTGACCTCAGGGTGCCACGAGACTCCTGAACCTGAACTCACAGAAACAGCTCCTTGGAGGAATGGGCGGTCAGCTACCGACTTCCCCCAGGATGTGGTAGCCTTTGCACAGGCATGAGTGTCCGGGCAAGAAAAGGGGACATTTCCCAACAAGCGGCTTCCCAACCCAGGGCTTGGGTGCTGTGCATTGCTGCTGTCACCTCTTTTCATCTGGGGAAGGCACAGGCCTTTAAGGAGGTCGACGGAACGCCAGAGGGAAAGGCCAGACCCTGGCGAAGCTGGGAGATGGCAGTCTGTGCAGAGTGCCATCCTGGGCTATGCACGCTGCTGAAGCGTCCAGGCTGTGTTTGGTTATGTAGGCGAGGCAGTGTGAACCCAGGGTGGGAACCTGATGCCCGGGAAAGCAAAGACCAAGAGGCACCAACTCTCCCACAACTCTTCTTCCCGGACAGGAGATGGCGAACACCCAAACCCATGTTGAGGAAGCGGCTGGGAAGTGCGGTTTCTGCCTCACTGAACCCCTCAGTGAAAGCTCTGCATTCTGAGGGAAATTTTAGTTTGTTCTGTGTGCTGCTGCTGTTTGCCTGAGCCTAGTCTGGGCAACGCGGTGGGAGAAACCCACATTGGGGGAAACACTCTTGGAGAAATCGCAACTAACACCCAAGAAGTACAGACAATTATAAGAACATACTATGAGGAACTCTATGCTAGCAAATTTGACAATCTGGAAGAAATGGATGCATTCCTAGAGACATACAAATGACCACAGCTGAACCAGGAAGAAATAGAAAGCCTGAACAGACCCATAACCAGTAAGGTGACTGAAACAGTCTTCAAAAATCTCCAAACAAACAAAAGCCCAGGGCCATATGGCTTCCTCAGAGAATTCTACCAAACAATTAAATAGGAACTAATTCCTATTCTCCTGAAACTGTTCAAAAAAATAGAAATGGAAGGAAAGCTTCCAAACTCATTTAATGAGGCCAGCACCACTTTGATCCCAAAACCAGACAAGGATCCCATCAAAAAAGAGAACTACAGACCCATCCATATCCTTGATGAACACAGATAAGAAAATTCTCACCAAAATACTAGCCAATAGGATTCAACAGTATATTAAAAGGATCATTCACCACCACCAAGTGGGATTTATTCCAGGGCTCAAGGTTGGTTCAATATCCGCAAATCAATCATTGTGATACAACACATTAATAAAAGAAAGAACAAGAACCATATGCTACTCTCAATAGATGCTGAAAAAGCATTTGACAAAGTACAGCATCCCTTCCTAATCAAAACTCTTCAAAGTGTAGGGATAGAGGGCACATACCTCAATATCATCAAAGCCATCTATGAAAAACCCACCGCAAATATCATTCTCAATGGAGAAAAACTGAAAGCTTTTCTGCTAAGGTCAGGAACATGGCAGGGTTGTCCATATCACCACTGCTATTCAACACAGTACTAGAAGTCCTAGCCTCAGCAATCAGACAACAAAAGCAAATTAAAGGCATCCAAATTGGCAAATAAGAATTCAAACTATCATTCTTCGCAGATGATATGATGCTATATGTGGAAAACCCAAAAGACTCCACTCCAAAACTGCTAGAACTTGTCCAGGAATTCAGTAAAGTGTCAGGATATAAAATCAATGCACAGAAATCAGTTGCATTTCTCTACACCAACAACAAGACAGAAGAAAGAGAAATTAAGGAGTCGATCCCATTTTCAATTGCACCCAAAACCATAAGATACCTAGGATAAACCTAGCCAAAGAGGCAAAGAATCTATACTCAGAAAACTATAAAGCACTCATGAAAGAAATTGAGGAAGACACAAAGAAATGGAAAAATGTTCCATGCTCCTGGATTGGAAGAATAAATATTGTGAAAATGTCTATGCTGCCTAAAGCAATCTACACATTCAATGCAATTTATATCAAAGTACCATCCATCTTTTTCAATAAATGGAATAAATAATCCTAAAATTTATATGGAACCAGAAAAGACCTCGAATAGCCAAAGGAATATGAAAAAGAAAGCCAAAGTTAGTGGCATCACAATTCTGGACTTCAAGCTCTATTACAAAGCTGTCATCATCAAGACAGCATGGTACTGGCACAAAAACTGACACATAGATCAATGGAACAGAATAGAGAGCCCAGAAATAGACCTTCAACTCTATGGTCAACTAATCTTCTACAAAGCTGGAAAGAATGTCCAATGGAAATAAGACAGCCTCTTCAATAAATGGTGCTGGGAATCCAGGACAGCCACATGCAGAAAAATGAAATTGGACCATTTCCTTACACCACACATGAAAATAGATTCAAAATGGATGAAGGACCTCAGTGTGTGAAAGGAATCCATCAAAATCCTTGAGGAGAACACAGGCAGCAACCTCTTCGACCTCAGCTGCAACAACATCTTCCTAGGAACATTGCCAAAAGCAAGGGAAGCAAGGGAAAAAATGAACTAATGAACTATTGGGATTTTATCAAGATCAAAAGCTTTTGCACAGCAAAGGAAACAGTTAACAAAACCAAAAGACAACTGACAGAATAGGAGAAGATATTTGCAAGTGACATATCAGATAAGGGGATAGTGTCCAAAATCTATAAAGAACTAAGCAAACGGAAAACCCAAAGAACAAACAATCCAATCAAGAAATGGGCATGAACAGACATTTTTGCATAGAAGACATCCAGATGGCAAACAGACACATGAAAAAGTGCTCCATATCACTCGGCATCAGGGAAATACAATTCAAAACCACAATGAGATATCACCTCACACCAGTCAGAATGGCTAAAATTAACAAGTCAAGGAATGACAGATGCTGGCGAGGATGCAGAGAAAGGGGGACCCTCCTACATTATTGGTGGGAATGCAAGCTGGTGCAGCCACTCTGGAAAACAACATGGAGGTTCCTCAAAATGTTGAAAATAGGACTGCCCTATGACCCAGCAATAGCGATACTGGGTATTTACCCTAAAGATACAAACGTAGTGACCCGAAGGGGCACGTGCACCCAAATGTTTATAGCAGCAATTTCTACAATAGCCAAACTATGGAAAGAACCTAGATGTCCATCAACAGATGAATATATAAAGAAGAAGTGGTATATATACACAATGGAATACTATGCAGCCATCAAAAGAAATGAAATCTTGCCATTTGCGACCACGTGGATGGAACTAGAGGGTATCATGCTTAGCGAAATAAGTCAAGCAGAGAAAGACAACTATCATATGATCTCCCTGATATGAGGAAGTGGAGATGCAACATGGGGGGTTAAGGGGGTAGGAGAAGAATAAATGAAACAAGATTGGATTGGGAGGGAGACAAACCATAAGGGACTCTTTATCTCACAAAACAAACTGAGGGTTGCTGGGGGGAGGAGGGTTGGGAGAAAAGGGGTGGGGTTATGGACATTGGGGAGGGTATGTACTATGGTGAGAGCTGTGAAGTGTGTAAACCTGGCGATTCACAGACCTGTATCACTGGGGATAAAAAAATATTATATGTTTATAAAAAAATAAATTTTAAAAAAGATTTATTTTTTTATTTTTATTTTTATTTTTTTTTAATTTATTTTCAGCATAACAGTATTCATTGTTTTTGTACCACATCCAGTGCTCCATGCAATCCATGCCCTCTCTAATACCCACCACTTGGTTCCCCCAACCTTCCACCCCCCCCCACCACTTCAAACCCCTCAGATTGTTTTTCAGAGTCCATAGTCTCTCATGGTTTACCTCCGCTTCCAATTTCCCACAATTCCCTTCTCCTAACTCCCCATGTCCTCCATGCTATTTGTTATGCTCCACAAATAAGTGAAACCATATGATAATTGAGTCTCTCTGCTTGACTCATTTCACTCAGCATAATCTCTTCCAGTCCCATTCATGTTGCTACAAAACGTGGGTATTCATCCTTTCTGATGGAGGCATAATACTCCATAGTGTATATGGACCACATCTTCCTTATTTTTAGGGAGCAAAAGAGCATGTGCATGTGAGGTAGTGGGAGGAAGAACAAAGGGAAAGGGAGAGAGAATCCTTAAGCACACTCACCGCTGGAGAGGACCCTGATGTTGGGCTAGATCCCAGGACCCTGGGATCATGGCCTGAGCCAAAATCAAAAGGCAGCCACACAACTCACTAAGCTACATAAGCACCCCTAAGTATTATTTTTAATTGTAAATAAAATGCCACTAGCTATGTTTTACAAGTGACAGCTGTTCAACTCTAACTTTGCCAGCTTCTATCTTTATCTATGTATCCATGTATCTATCTATCTATATCATCTATCTGACATTCATTGTGACAAAAACCAGCTGTTTACAAACATTTCTTTTCTCTTCTATAAGAGTCACATCTTTTTAGCCATCTTTATTTTTAGCTATAAATGTGTGGTTGAGTTCTAGTCAACAGAACATGAGCAGAATAATATAGATCCACTTTCAAGCCTGACCTGTAAAAAACATCTACCACGCATTGTTCATTCTCTTTCTTCATCTGCCGAAACATCAGCTTTTGTTATGACAGCCAGTCTTACCTTACCTACTCTTACATTGTAAAATAATTTTCATTTGAGAATCAGATTTTAATAATTATGAGTAAAGAATTTTGTTACTTTCAAGTAGAAAGGACTTGAGGCTGGCTACTGTGAGAGGCACAAAACCTAATTTCTGCTCTTCAGGTAACTATCTGGTACTATCCACCGTATCATCCCCTTTACCTTGCCTTCTACCTGCTTGTATAGTATGTTATTTACTTCCTTCTCAAGTACTTTTTTATTTTTGCTTTAAAGAACTTATTTTCAAAGAGAGAAAGAGAGTGAAAGAGGGAGATAGGAAAAACAAGAAACAGACTCTTACCTGTAGAGAACAAACTGGTAGTTACCAGAGGGAAGTTGATGGGGGATGGGTTAAATAGATGATAGGGATTAAGGATTGAACTTGTGATGGTCACTAGGTGTTGTATGAAAGTGTTGAGTCACTATATTGTATACCTGAAAGTAATATTACACTATATGTTAAATAACAGGGATTAAAAAAAAAAACTTTTAAAAAAGAACTGGCTTGCAGATTAAAGCAATAAAGTAAACTGGTCTTCTTACATTACATAAAATTGTAAAAAGTGTGCCCACTTTCCAGAAGATGAACGGACGAGATTCATTACTTATGCAATATCCACATATATGAATTATAATTTAGCTAATATATAATAAATCATTAATTTTTGAGGTAATGTTCAAAGATTCAACAGTTGTATAGAATACCCAGTGCTCATCACCACATATGCTCTCCTTCCTATATTTTAGCTTATTAAACATAATAAAAAATAAAATAAATTATAATTTAGCAAATGATTTAAAAGAATGGAACATTTTATAATACAAAAGTAAGTATTTCAGAACAGAATGCCCTTCCAGTGTAAGCTTTATAGTTTCCATTGTAAATTCTTACCCTAATAAATTTAAATGCAAAAGGTTTTTGAAAATTTATTTAGAGAAAATTCACTTTGGCTTTATTGCAGAAAGAAGTTGTGATATGTGAATATATATAGTACAGCCATGAAAAGATGAAGATAGTTTATAATTTTTGACAAAACCGATGGACTTTAAAGACATTATATTAAGTGAAATAAGTCAGAGAGATAAAGACAAATACTGTATGATCTCAATTATATGTGGAATAAAAAACTCCCAGAAAAAGAGATCAAACTTATGTTTACCAGATTCAGAGTGTAAAGGGGAAGGAGGAATTGAAGAAAGGTGGTCAAAAGTTACAAAATAAGTACTAGAGACATAATGTACAACATAATGACTATAGTTAACACTGCTGTATGATATCTAGAAAAGTTATTTAGAGAATAAATCTTAAGAATTTGGAGAACAGTGTGGAGATTCCTCAAGAAATTAAAAATAGAACTTCCCTATTACCCTGCAATTGCACTCCTGGGTATTTACCCCAAAGATACAGATGTCATGAAAAGAAGGGCCATCTGTACCCCAATGTTTATAGCACCAATGGCCATGGTCGCCAAACTATGGAAAGAACCAAGGTGCCCTTCAACGGACGAATGGATAAGGAAGATGTGGTCAATATACCCTATGGAGTATTATGCCTCCATCAGAAAGGATGAATACCCAACTTTTGTAGCAACATGGATGGGACTGGAAGAGATTATGCTGAGTGAAATAAGTCAAACAGAAAGAGTCAGTTATCATATGGTTTCACTTATTTGTGGAGCATAACAAATAGCATGGAGGACATGGGGATTTAGATAGGAGAAAGGATTTGGGGGAAATTGGAAGGGGAGGTAAACCATGAGAGACTATGGACTCTGAAAAACAATCTGAGGGGCTTGAAGTGGCGGGGGGGGTTGGGAGGTTGGGGTACCAGGTGGTGGGTATTAGAGAGGGCATGGATTGCATGGAGCACTGGGTGTGTTGAAAAAAGAATGAATACTGTTATGCTGAAAGTAAATAAAAAATAAATTTAAAAAAAAGAATTCTTATTTTTTTAAAATAAATTTAAAAAAATTTAAAAAAAAGTAAAAGAAGTTTCTTCTTTTACTTTTAACTATGGTACCTTTATGAGATGATGAATGTTAGTTGAACCTACTCTGATAATTTCACAATGTATATAAATCAAACATTCTGCAATCCTTAAACAAACAAAAGCCTTGTCAGATGTGGACTGGTTCTCTCACTTTGCTGAGGCAGAGGAGCTAATTCATAACCCCAGTAACTACTGAATATGGCTTCCAGACTTAACCAACAAGAAAGGGAAGGCAGAACACCTTGAAAACTACATAGGATAAAAACATTCAAGCAGAGTATTCAGCGGGCAAAGTTGATCTATCTAAAGATAGAGCAAAGTCAGTGTCCCTGGTTGCCCAGGGAACTAAAGTAACAGGTCAGCTTAAGTCAAGACAGCAAAAACCTTGTCAGATTTGAAATCGATTATCTTGCTCTGTCTATGCAGAGAAACTAATTTGTAGTCTTGTCTATACTGAATATAGCCTTCAGCCTAACTGATCAAGGAACCTAAACAGAGTACACAGGACACTGCATAGCTAATTCATCAGTGCTGTTTCTAAAGCACTCAAACATAGAAAAAGCACAGCCTAAGGCTTCCCCCAACTTCAGGCCAAACTGATGGCACTCTCTTGTCAGGAAATTTTGTGAGTAGTTTTGGAAGATTCAGGAACCCAAGCAATGCACATACTTAAATCCTGTTTTGTAAGCCCATGAAGTCAGGGAAGTTAATTCAGTCTTTTAAAAAAAAAAAAAAAAGATTTTATTTATTTATTTGACAGATGGAGATCACAAGTAGGCAGAGAGGCAGGGAGAGAGAGAAGGGGAAGCAGGCTCCCTGTTAACTGAGAGCCCAATATGGGGCTCCATCCCAGGACTCTGAGACCATGACCTCAGCTGAAGGCAGAGGCTTAACCCACTGAGCCACCCAGGTGCCCCAGTTAATTCAGTCTTAAGCTACTGCTGAGTATAATAAAATATCCCAGCTGTCTGGAAAATATGACCACAGATCCCCGGTTACAGCAAACCCCATCCTAAAGCCTCACCTAGGAAGAAAACCAATCCAGAAGTCTTATCAAAGTGTTCTCAGCTAGTGGCATTCTTCCACAAACATTTCAGAGCTTGGGTGGTGCCTTGCCCCAAAATAAACTCTTACAGAAAGTCCCACTTCCTCAAGGACATTGCCAGAAAACAATGAATCTTGGAACACTGCCTCAAAAACTAATGATATACTGTATGGTGACTAACATAACATGATAAAAAATTTTTAAAAAAGAAAATACATCTAGAAACCCAACATGAGCTCTGTGGTAAAGATATGTCTGTCTCTTCTTTTACACTGTTTTTGGGAATGCAAGTTGGTGCAGTCACTTTGGAAAACAGTGTGGAGATTCCTTAAGAAATTAAAGATAGAGCTACCCTATGGCCCTGCAATTGCACTACTGGGTATTTACCCCAAAGATACAGATGTAGTGAAAAGATGAGTCATCTGTACCCCAAGGTACATAGCATCAATGGCCACAATCTCTAAACTGTGGAAGGAGTGAAGATGCCCTTCAACAAACAAATCGATAAAGACAATGTGGTCCCTATATACAATGGAGTATTATGCCTCCATCAGAAAGGATGAATACCCAACTTTTGTATCAACATGAATGGGACTGGAGAGTATGCTGAGGGAAATAAGTCAAGCAGAGAGAGTCAATTATTGTATGGTTTCACTTACTTGTGGAGCATAAGTAATAACATGGAGAACATTAGAAGAAGAGGAAAAGAGAATTGGGGTAAATCAGAGGGGGAGATGAAGCATGAGAAACTATAGACTCTGAGAAACAAACTGAAGGTTTGGGGAGGGAAGGTATTGGGGGGATGGGTGAGCCTGGTGGTGTGTATTAAGGAGGGCACATATTGCATGGAGCACTGGATGTGGTGCATAAACAATGAGTCTTGGAAAGCTGAAAAAATAAAATATTTTAAAAAAGAAATAAAAACAAAACAAAAGAAACAAACAACGAGAACTGTTTCTTCTAAAGCAAATCTATAAAGTCTAAAAGAGGAAACCATCTACTCAAATGCACAGACACCAATATAAGGAAGTAAGAATTACAAAAAGTTAGGTAAATATGACACCCCCAGAGAAAACTGACTTTAAAGAAATGCAGTTTTATGAACTATAGAAGAATTCAGAATATTCCTCTTAAATAGGCTTATCAAACTTCAAGAACATATGGACAGCAAAACAAAATTGGGAAAATGCTACATAAACAAAATGAGAAGTTCTATAAAGATATAGAAACCATTAAGAAAACAGAAATCCCAGAGCTAAAAGTGCAATGACTGAACTGAAAAACTTAATAGAAATCTTCAAAAACAGACTTAGGCATGCAGAAGAATGTATCAGTGATATACAGAATAAGAAATTTGAAATTATTCATTTAGAGGAAATAGTGACAGATGATAGATTAGATAGATAGATAATAGATGACAAATAGATAAATGATAGATGGGGAAAAAAAGGCCCCAGGGACTTGTAAGACAATCAAAATAAGCAGTGTCTGCATTGTGAGAAACCCAGAAGGAGAAATGAAAGAAGAAAGGACAGAAGTAATATTTAAAGCAATAATAGCTATTTTTAAAAGCAATAATGGCTAAAAACTCCCCAAAGCTGGGGAGAGACATAAACATCCAGATGGAGCCTAATGGACCCCAAAAAAGGACTACACCAAGACACATTATCATTAAATTGACAAAACTCAAAGACAACAGATTTTGATAATCACAAGAGTAAAAGGAACTTACATATTACAGAACCCCTAAAGACCATCAGTGGATTTCTCAACAGAAACTGCTCAGACCAGAAGAAACTGGGATGATATACTCAAAAATGTGTAAGAAAAATCTTCCAAATAAGAATTTTATGGACAAAACTGTCCTTCAGAAATGAAGAAGAAATGGAAACTTTTCTAGATAGAAAAAACCTGGGAGACTTCATCACCACTAGACTTGCCTTAAAAGAAATTCTGGGTGTGGTGTATAAACAATGAATCTTGGAACACTGAAAAAAAAATAAAATTAAATGAAAAGAAATAAATTCTAAAAACAATCCTTTGAGTAAAAGCAAAACATCATAAAAAAGGAGTATACCATAAAAATTACAATTAAGGGTAAATATACATTAGATTACATCAGATTGTGTGATATGATAATTATAGTACATAATTTACATACAAATCTACTTTAAAAGTTAAAAATAAACTTTGTAAATATAACCATAACTACTATAATCTGTTACTGGAATCAGTAAACTGTAGCATTGATACACTAAAATGTGAAGTGGAGAAGAACTTAAATTGCAAAGTTCGTAAGTGCTATCAAACCTATATTGTTGTCAGGTTTTTTTCTTTATTTAAAGATTGAATTTATGTATTTGAGAGATACAGACAGAGACAGGGACAGAGAGAGTATGAGCAAGAGGAGGGGCAGAGGGAGAAACAGACTCCTCATTGAGCAAGAAGCCCAGTGCAAGGCTCAATCCCAGGGCCTTGAGATTATGACATAAACTGAAGGCAGATGCTTAACTGACCGAGCCACTCAGGCACTCCTATTTTTTTTTAAGATTTTATTTATTTATTTGACAGAGAGAGATCACAAGCAGGCAGAGAGGCAGGCAGAGAGAGAGAAAAGAGGAAGCAGGCTCCCTGCTGAGCAGAGAGCCCAATGCCGGGCTCGATCCCAGGACCCTGAGATCATGACCTGAGCCGAAGGCAGCGGCTTAACCCACTGAGCCACCCAGGCGCCACCGAAAATAAATTAAAAAAATAAAATAAAATCCAAATGCCAAGCCAAAAAAAAAAAAAAATAGAAACAGGAAAGATCATGGACAAACTACCTAACTCTGTGATTCAAGAAATTAGAAAAAGAAAAAAATGGAGCCCAAACTTAGCAGATGAAGAAAACTATAATGTTTCCTATAGCTGAAACTTCTGCTATTCCTGCTCTAGCAGAAATAAATAAAACAGAAAATAGAAAAACAAGATAAATGATTGACAAAACTAAGAGTTGGTTCTTTGCAAAAATAAAATTGGCAAATTGTTCTCTAAACTTCATTCTTAAACTAGGAATGAAGAAAAAGGATCCAAATCAACAACATTATAAATAATTAAAAAGACATTATATCTGAGACCATGAAATTAAGAAGAATTGTTAAGAAATTACTATGAACAACATATGCAAACAAACCAGACAACCTGGAAGAAGTAGAAAAATCTTAGAAACAAACAACCTATAAAGACGGTACCAGGAATAAATAGAAAATCTGAACAGATCAATTATAAGTAATGAGATTAAATCAGTAATGAAAATCTCCCAATGAAGAAAGTCCAGGGACCAGATAACTTTTCTCTAAATTCTACCAAATACTTGAAGAAGAATCAAGATGCATCATTTTCTTTTTTTTAAATTTATTTTTTATTTTCATCATAACAGTATTCATTGTTTTTGCACCACACCCAGTGCTCCACGCAATCCGTACCCTCTATAATACCCACCATGTCATAACACAACCTCCCACCCCCCGCCCCTTAAAAACATTCAGATTGTTTTTCAGAGTCCATAGTCTCTCGTGATTCACCTCCCCTTCCAATTTCCCTCAACTCCCTTCTCCTCTCTAACTTCCCATGTCTTCCATGCTATTTGTTATCCTCCACAAATAAGTGAAACCATGTGATAATTGACTCTCTCTGCTTGACTTATTTCACTCAGCATAATCTCTTCCAGTCCCGTCCATGTTGCTACAAAACTTGGGTATTCATCCTTTCTGATGGAGGCATAATACTCCATAGTGTATATGGACCATCTTCCTTATCCATTCGTCTGTTGAAGGGAATCTTGGTTCTTTACCTAGTTTGGCGACCGCGGTCTTTGCTACTATAAACATTGGGGTACAGATGGCCCTTCTTTTCACGACATCTGTATCTTTGGGGTAAATACCCAGCAGTGCAATTTCAGGGTCATAGGGAAGCTCTATTTTTTATTTCTTGAGGAATCTCCACACTGTTCTCCAAAGAGGCTGCAC
The DNA here is from genome assembly GCF_030435805.1 of Mustela lutreola. NCBI lineage: Eukaryota > Metazoa > Chordata > Mammalia > Carnivora > Mustelidae > Mustela > Mustela lutreola. The sequence continues at coordinate 58,730,613 of NC_081308.1, read as the reverse complement.
CAACTTGCATTCCCACCAACAGTGGAAGATGGTTCCCCTTTCTCCACATCCTCTCCAACACATGTTGTTTCCTGTTTTGTTAATTGTGGCCATTCTAACTGGTGTAAGGTGATATCTCAATATGGTTTTAATTTGAATCTCCCTGAGGGCTAGTGATGATGAACATTTTTTGATGTGTCTTATATCCATTTGTATGTCTATATTGGAGAAGTGTCTATCCATATCTTCTGCCCATTTTTTTATATGATTGCCTGTTTTGTGTGTGTTGAGTTTGAGGAGTTCATTATAGACCTTTTGTCTGTACTGTCATTTGCAAATATCTCTCCCATTCCGTGGGTTGCCTCTTTGTTTTCTTGACTGTTTCCTTTGCTGTGCAGAAGCTTTTTTTATTTTTTTATTTTTTTTAATTTTTTTTATTTTTTATAAACATATATTTTTATCCCCAGGGGTACAGGTCTGTGAATCACCAGGTTTACACACTTCACAGCACTCACCAAAGCACATACCCTCCCCAATGTCCATAATCCCACCCCCTTCTCCCAAACCCCCTCCCACCAGCAACCCTCAGTTTGTTTTGTGCAGAAGCTTTTGATTTTGATGAAGTCCCAAAAGTTCATTTTCACTTCTGTTTCCTCTGCCTTTGGAGACATATCTTGAAAGAAGTTGCTGTGGCTGATATAGAAGAGATTACTGCCTATGTTCTCCTCTAGGATTCTGATGGATTCCTGTCTCACAATGAGGTCTTTTATCCATTTTGAGTTTATCTTTTTGTACAGTATAAGAGAATGGTCGAGTTTCATTCTTCTACATATAGCTGTCCAGTTTCCCAGCATTATTTATTGAAGAGACTGTCTTTTTTCCACTGTATATTTTGTTATCACAGCTTTTGGTAAAGCTTGAAATCAGGTAATGTGATTCCCCCCATTTTAACTCAAACACCTTGAAGCTAAAGACCACCTTGCTTAAGAATGCTTGGATCAACCAGGAGATCAAGGAAGAACTGAAACAATTCATGGTAACCAATGACAATGAAGACACTTCTATCCAAAACCTATGGGATACAGCAAAGGCAGTCCAGAGGGGGAAATACATAACCATCCAAGCCTCCCTCAAAAAAAATTGAAAAATCCGGAACACAGCAGCTGTCTCTACACCTTAAAGAACTGGAGAATCAACAACAAATCAAACCAACTCCACACATAAGAAGGGAATTAATCAAGATTAGAGCAGAGATCAATGAGGTAGAAACCAGAGATACAGCAGAACGTATCAATGAAACTAGAAGCTGGTTTTTTAAAAGAATCAATAAGATCGATAAACCATTGGCCACACTAATGCAAAAGAAAAGAGAGAAAGCTCAAATACATAAAATTATGAATGAAAAGGGAGAAATCACAACGAACACCAAGGAAGTAGAAACAATCATCGGAAGTTATTATCAACAGTTATATTCCAATAAGCTAAGCAACCGAGATGAAATGGATGCATTCCTGGAAAACTATAAACTCCCAAAACTGAAGCAGGAAGAAATTGACAACGTGAATAGACGAATATCTAGTATGAGATTGAAGCGGTGATCAAAAACCTCCCAAAAAACAAGAGCCCAGGACCTGACAGATTCCCTGGCAATTCTACCAAACTTTCAAAGAAGAAATAACACCTATTCTCCAGAAGCTGTTTCAAAAAATTAAAGCAGAAGGAAAACTTCCTGACTCTTTCTATGAAGCCAGCATTACCCTGATCCCCAAACCAGGTAAAGACCCTACCAAAAAGGAGAATTTCAGACCAATATCACTGATGAATATGGATGCTAAGATTCTCAACAAGATCCTAGCCAACAGGATCCAACAGCACATTAAAAAGATTATCCACCATGACCAGGTGGGATTTATCCCTGGGCTACAAGGATGGTTCAACATTCACAAATCAATCAATGTGATAGAACAAATTAATAAGAGAAGAGAGGAGAAACACATGGTCCTCTCAATCGATGCAGAAAAAGCATTTGAGAAAATCCAGCATCCGTTCCTGATTAAAATGCTTCAAAGTATAGGGATAGAGGGAACATTTCTGAACTTCATAAAATCTATCTATGAGAGACCCACAGCAAATATCATCCTCAATGGGGAAAAGCTTGCGTCCTTCCCGTTGAGATCAGGAACACGACAAGGATGCCCACTCTCACCACTCTTGTTCAACTTAGTATTAGAAGTCCTAGCAACAGCAATCAGACAACAAAGAGAAATAAAAGGTATCCAAATTGGTAATGAAGAAGTCAAACCCTCTCTTTTTGTAGATGACATGATTCTTTTTATGGAAAACCCAAAAGACTCCACCCCCAAACTACTACAACTCATACAGCAATTCAGCAACATGGCAGGATACAAAGTCAATGTACAGAAATCAGTGGCTTTCTTATACACTAATAATGAAAATACAGAAATGGAAATTAGAGAATCGATTTCATTTAGAATAGCACCAAGAACCATAAGATACCTGGGAATAAACCTAACCAAAGAGGTTAAGGATCTGTATTTGAGGAATATGCATAATTTTCAAATTCATCCGAAAAGAAGATTCCTGATGATCACAGATGCAAAAGTTCTCAATCAAATACTAGCAAACCTAATCCAACAATATAATAAAAAATCCTTCATCACAAGCAAGTGGGATTTATTCCTGGCTTGCAAGGGTGGTTCAATATTCACAAATCAATCAGTGTGATACACCAAATTAATAAAAGAAATATAAGAACATATGATCTTTTCAATAGATCCAATTGTTTTTGAGGAAAATGCGCATTTAAAAAATGTTTTTCTAGTCCTGAAATTACTTCGTATAGGGCTTAGAAAATGTGGAATATATCAACAACAACTTACAGAATTTTCGAGGAGTACCTTCATCCAGTCATTCACTTTCCTTTCTGAGAAGCCCAGGAACATTATTTGGAATAGTGATAGGGACTTGGAAATTCAAGACTATATCTAGTGACTCCCTCTAGCTAAAAGGTAACACAATTTTATGCTATATTTATGGTTATACAGTTGAATATTGAATCTACATTCACATCAAAACTTTTACCAATCAGACTTTTCTTTAAGGGTAAAACTAAATTATGTTCAACACCTTATACTAGGACTTAGTTCAAATATACAGCCTGTGTTTCCGAGGAACTCTGCATGTTGATTTTCAGGTACATACTTTTATGGGGCTAGCAAATCACTGATATGTCAAAGGGTAATATTATAATGATGGGAGTGAGATGTGATTAAGGAAAAATTTGCCTTGTATCTCCACTCCCAAATATTATCATTCTTTCTCATATACCATAGATACACTCTTTGATTTTTTTCTCCATCTGTAGTCTCTTGAAAATGAGAGTCAGACATTCATGGTGTAAAATCCATGCTCCGTCTTAAATCTAAAAGTAAGTTTTTTAAAAGTAGAGTGAAACTTCCTTCCTGGCACAGAACTGTAGAGTGGCAGGGGTGGGGGGGGGTGTCTTCATTTCCTTAAACTAGGAGGTTGTGTTTGCTTCAGCAGAAATACTACTGAAGTGGAGTCATAAAGGCACTATTGTCAGCAAATCTCTCCCCATAAAAACCCTGAGTATCATGTGGAAGAGGGGTGTCTGCCTTCATCAGCAATGCTTACAATTTTTGTTTACATAATTTATTATTTGATGCTTACACTATTTTCTGCTACCAACCCTCTTTTATTGTCCAACCCCAAGGAGAAAAATATCAGATGTGGGTCTTGATAGAACTTGAAATAAAGATTCCTGAGAAACACTAAAAAATCAGCCTTGTGAACTTTCTAAGCCTGATTGCAAACTTTACTGCGGAACATATACCCTTAGACCTGTACCAGGGAGAATTAACCTAGACAATGAAATAATATTTATCTTTCATGGCACTCAAGCTCCTCAGAACTTAGCTGGTCATAGCAAATCAACTCAATTGATCAATTCTGGGTAGCTTTAACACTAAATGACTAGGTTGGCTATAGAAGTTGAGTTGAAGCTCTGATAGATCCAGAATGCTATAGAGAAGACCAAACACTTCCTGTGTTAGTTGGGTATAAGATTCTTGTAGCATGTGGGCTTCTTGAAATCAGATTAAACAGTAAAAGTTGACCATAATACAGCAAATGGTTTTCAGAACACCTGATTTTCTTAGTGAATGGCACCATAAAATGAAGTAAATAGTTGTGCTGCTGGCTAAAGTCAAAATATGCAACATTTTTTCTCACTGACAGTTGATAAATCTCTCTCCCTTAAAGTCTGAAGTTCTTACCTATTGATAAAATTCAGACTGAATATTGTTCACTAGAAAGAATACAGTCATTTCAAAGCCTAAATTCTCTCTGTGTAGAATCTCATAGATAAGAATACCCTAGAGGCCATTTGGATTAGTTCATTACATTGTTGTAGTACCTTGAAACTTACTCTATTCTGATTCATTGTCTTTACCTGACACTGCATGAGCAAAAAGTCATCCTTTGAACTGAGAACTTTATTGGGTTGAAGAGTACTTCCTATTCAGGATCTCTAAAATCTTATTAAACTAAACTGGACTAATGTGTTTTTTTTTTCTTCTATTCTTTTCTGGGCTTTTTCATGTTATAAACTCTGGTATGTTACTTGAAATAGTGCTGCTGCAGCTGAATTACAAACAATGAATTATTTACTAAAATCTTAATGAATAACAATAGATTTTATTGTCCGAAAGTAAATGTGGAAAATACCATATGGTTTTTGTGTGTGTTTTGTTATTTTTGGTTGTGTGTGTGTGTGTGTGGTTTTTGTGGTTTTGTTTTTGTTTTTGTTTTTTGTTTGTTTGTTTGTTTTGCTTTGTTTTTGGTTGGGAATCTGCCAATCTGTGAAATTCATTACCTTTGGGACATTTTCTAAAAGGCTGATTCTGTTATTAGTCTCAGGGTTGTATCTCTTCTGACAACTAGATTGCCATTTTTCCATCATGCTTGGCAGCAGAACTTATTGACTGACAATCCCTCCATTTGTTATTTAAGGAATAAAATGTCCAAGCAATGCAATTAAGCTTATTTGGTGGACCAAAAGTCATTACTGTCTGGGAAGAAAGTTCATGTGACTGATCGTATCAGTGAACTAAGCCTGTCAATTCATTTTTGAGAATTTAATGCAATTATGCAGGTTATTCAGTAAAAAATAAATAAAATTGTATGTGACAACTGACACTGAGAATAATAAGTCTGGTGTTCAAAATATTTGAATTCCTACCTTAGGTTTTTCATCAACTTGGTATATATGGTATTTATGTCTTTGTTTTCTGAACTGGAAAATATTTTATTATGGCTTCTCTTCCCCATAGTAATATCATATTTTTTGGCTATTATGTGGTATTTCTACTTCCTGTAGTGACTTAAAAAACATCAATATTAAAGTAGCCCTAACTGTGGATGTGATGTTTTAATGAGAGTTTTTCATGTATCCAATTTTCTTGTCACATTATTCTTCACTATTGTGTAAACTCTTTTTTCCCCATGATAACTGAAGGATCAGCATTTAAGTTATTGTATTTAAAGTACCTTACTGAAAATTATTCCTCTTTAGGTTCAAATTGAGTCTCTTGTAGACAGCATCTGGATGGGTTCAGCTTTTTTTTTTTTTTTTTTTAACCCAATGTGAACACTGGGTCACAACTGATGAATTGTTAATCAGTACATCAAAAAATAATGATGTGCTATATGTTGGCTAACTGAACATAATAATAAATAAAGTAAAATTATTTCTCCTTTTTACTTTTTTAAAGATGTAGTTATTTATTTTTGGAGGAGCAGGGGAAGAGGGAGAGAGACAATCTTGAACAGACTCCCTGCTGTGTGCAGAGCCTGATGCAGGGCTTGATCTCACAACCCTGAGATCATGACCTGAGCCAAACTCAAGAGTCCAATGCTCAATGAACTGAGTCACCCAGACACACACACACACACACACACACACACACACATATATATATATATATATATATTTTTTCATTTTAACCAGTCAGTTCTGAACTTGCTACTTTGATGACAAGTAGAACTGAAGCTTTACTCAATATGGATGTCATGGAAGAAAGAGATGTGAGATTGATTTCTCAACTCTTCCATTTTGCTGTTATATACAACCCAGCTGTAAGGACTTGTATTATACTATTCTAATGAAGAATAACCATAATAGGTTATTAGCAGGAAAACTTTTCAGTTAAGTGAATTAAGCAAGAGGGCTTAAGGCATGTCATCTGTATCCTTCCATGCCTTACTCATACTTTTCCTCATCTGCTTTAATATTGACTAATTATAGAAAAGTCCAATCTAAATAAGTAATTTTTAAAAATATTTTATTACTTTGGTGTAAAAACAAGATACATCAGAGGCCAGTTTAGTAAAATAGAAACTATTTTTTCACACATTTACAAATGGTTACTGATAAAAATAATTGACAAGCCCTTCTGTTAAGTAAACTATCACTTTTCCTAACAATTCTGTTCTTTATAAATTATACAAACAGAAATCTTATTCGATCTTTCTCCATGTGGTCATAAACTAAAAAATATTTCTAAATTTGTGAGGTCTTACTCTACTTACCACGTTAAATAACAAAACATTCTTAAGTACTTTCCTCTTGTTGCCAGTGAAACTGTGAAGAATATTTAAGATGAGTATGTAAAAGAATACTCAGAAAAATATATATACATATGAACAATTTAAGCACTAGCATTACCACATTACCCCTATGTTTTACTTGTTTTTTGCAGCATTATTTTTTAAATTTTTTTTAATTATCTTTACTTAGTCACCACACAATACTTCACTACATCAAAAACTAATGAGGTGTTGTATGTCTTATTTTAACATGACTTTAATATGACGTCCATTTTAAAACTGTTCTTACAGGTGCTTTTCTCTTAGCTTAATAGGGCCTTATCATTGTCATTGTTATTTTAAGATGAAAATATTTTTTTAAAAATACACTTTTTTCATAATTCTTTTCTTCAGTGAGGGAAGATCTCTTGATAGAAATAATTTCTGTTAATATTTTGTCATTGTTCAATAAATAATGAAAGTAAACCTTGATATGAATCTGTTTTTGTCATATTATTTAGTCAAGGTAACTTGAAAGAAGTGTTCTTTACTTTTATGTCAGACAGATTAGGTATGTTTTAAGTCTCATTTCTCAAGATCAAATCCAACATTTCCTATGTTTATTCCATCTTGACAGATAAGTATTGGTCAATATTAGTTCAAGCTAAATGACAACGGGACATACATTGTACAGTTGGTTCTCACTGCTTCATCCATTGATTTTTCTCTTTTCTGTATACAAAACAGTTCATAAAGAAAACAATAATCTTTAGAAAATTAGGTAAATGAAAATATTCTTCAATTTAGTTAATCTCTCAAGAGATAGGCTTTTTACTCAAAGTGTAAATTCTGAGCATGATTGATTGATAAAGATACCAGTACTCTTGGGGCCCCTGGGTGGCTCAGTCAGTAGAATATCCAACTCTTAGTTTTAACTCAGGTCATGACCTCAGGGTCATGAGATCAAGCCCCACATCAGGCTGTGTGCTCAGCATGGAGTTTGAGATTCACCCACCCACCCTGCCCTCTCTTCCTCCCCATGCTCATGCATGAATTCTATCTCTTTCTCTCAAAGATAAAATCTTTCCAAAAAATGCCAGTGTTATTTCTACTTAGAGTCTACAATCAAAAAATTAATAATGAGAGGTAAGTCCACTTGAAGTTGATGGTAAAAATGTATGAAATCAGAGGATGTGGAGAAAGGGGAACCCTCTTACACTGTTGGTGGGAATGCAAGTTGGTGCAGCCTCTTTGGAGAACTGTGTGGAGATTCCTCAAGAAATTAAAAATAGAGGTTCCCTATGATCCTGCCATTGTACTCCTGGGTATTTACCCCAAAGATACAGATGTCATGAAAAGAAGGGCCATATGTACCCCAAAGTTTATAGCAGCTATGGCCACAGTAGCCAAACTGTGGAAAGAACGAAGATGCCCTTCAGAAGGAACTCAAACACTGGGAAGCTAAAGGCCACCTTGCTTAAGAATGCTTGAATCAACCAGGAGATCAAAGAAAAACTGAAACAGTTCATGGAAACCAATGAGAATGAAGACACTTCGGTCCAATACCTATGGGATACAGCACAGGCGATCCTAAGAGGAAAATACATAGCCATCCAAGCCTCCCTCAAAAAAATTGAAAAATCCAGAACACAGCAGCTGTCTCCTTAAAGAACTGGAGAATCAACAACAAATCAAACCAACGCCACATATAAGAAGGGAAATCATCAAGATTAGAGCTGAGATCAATGAGGTAGAAACCAGAGATACAGTGGATCGTATCAATGAAACTAGAAGCTGGTTTTTTGAAAGAATTAATAAGATCGATAAACCATTGGCCACACTAATTCAAAAGAAAAGAAAGCCCAAATTCATAAAATTATGAATGAAAAGGGAGAGATCACAATGAACACCAAGGAAGTAGAAACAATGATCAGAAGTTATTATCAACAGTTTTATGCCAATAAGCTTAGAAACCTAGATGAAATGGAGCATTCCTGGAAAAATATAAATTACCAAAATTGAACCAGGAAGAAATCGACAACCTGAATAGACCGATATCTAATAACGAGATTGAAGCAGTGATCAAAAACCTCCCAAAAAACAAAAGCCCATGACCTGATGGATTCCCTGGGGAATTCTACTAAACCTTCAAAGAAGAAATAACACTAATTCTCCTGAAGCCGTTTCAAAAAATTGAAGCAAAAGGAAAACTTCCAGACTCTTTCTATGAAGCCAGCATTACCCTAATCCCCAAACCAGGCAAAGACCCTACCAAAAAGAAGAATTTTAGAACAATATCACTGATGAATATGGATGCTAAGATTCTCAACAAGATCCTAGCCAACAGGATTCAACAGCACATTAAAAAGATTATCCACCATGATCAGCTGGGATTCATCCCTGGGGTACAAGGATGGTTCAACATTCGCAAATCAATCAATGTGATACAACAAATTAATATGAGAAGAGAGGAGAACCACATGGTCCTCTCAATTGATGCAGAAAAAGCATTTGACAAAATCCAGCATCCGTTCCTGTTTAAAACGCTTCAAAGTATAGGGATACAGGGAACATTTCTGAACCTCATCAAATCTATCTCTGAAAGAACCACAGCAAATATCATCCTCAATGGGGAAAAGCTTGTAGCCTTCCCATTGAGATTAGGAACAAGGCAATGATGCCCACTTTCACTACTCTTGTTCAACATAGTATTAGAAGTCCTAGCAACAGCAATCAGAAAATAAAGAGAAATAAAAGGTATCCAAATTGGTAATGAAGAAGTCAAACTCTCTCTCTTCACAGATGACATGATTCTTTATATGGAAAACCCAAAGACTCCACCCCCAAACTACTACAACTCATACAGCAATTCAGCAACGTGGCAGGATACAAAGTCAATGTGCATAAATCATTGGCTTTCTTATACACTAACAATGACAATACAGAAAGGGAAATTAGATAATCGATTTCATTTACTATAGCACCAAGAACCATAAGATACCTGGGAATAAACCTAACCAAAGAGGTAAAGGTCTATACTCGAGGAACTACAGAACACTCATGAAAGAAATTGAAGACACAAATAGATGGAAGACCATTCCATGCTCTTGGATCAGAAGAATAAACATTGTTAAAATGTCTATACTCCCTAGAGCAATCTATACTTTTAATGCCATTCTGATCAAAATTCCACCGGTATTCTTCAAAGAGCTGGAGCAAAGAATCCTAAAATTTGTATGGAATCAGAAAAGACCCCGAATCGCTAAGGAAATGTTGAAAAACAATAATAAAGCTAGGGGCACCAAGACAGCATGGTACTGGCATAAAAACAGACACATAGACCAGTGGAACAGAGTAGAGAGCCCAGATATGGACCCTCAACTCTATGTTCAAATAATCTTCGACAAAACAGGAAAAAATATACAGTGGAAAAAAGACAGTCTCTTCAATAAATGGTGCTGGGAAAACTGGGCAACTTTATGTAGAAGAATGAAAGTCAACCATTCTCTTACACCGTACACAAAGATAAACTCAAAATGGATAAAAGACCTCAACGTGAGACAGGAATCCATCAGAATCCTAGAGGAGAACATAGGCAGTCATCTCTTCGATATCAGCCACAGCAACTTCTTTCAAGATAGGTCTCCAAAGGCAAAGGAAACAAAAGCAAAAATAAACTTTTGGGACTTCATCAAAATCAAAAGCTTCTGCAAAGCAAAGGAAACAGTCAAAAAAACAAAGAGGCAACCCACGGAATGGGAGAAGATATTTGCAAATGACAGTACAGACAAAAGGTTAATATCCAGGATCTATAAAGAACTCCTCAAACTCAACACACACAAAACAGACAATCATATAAAAAATGGGCAGAAGATATGAACAGACACTTCTCCAATGAAGACATACAAATGGCTATCAGACACATGAAAAAATGTTCATCATCATTAGCTCTCAGGGAGATTCAAATTAAAACCATATTGAGATATCACCTTACACCAGTTAGAATGGCCACAATTAACAAAACAGGAAACAACATGTGTTGGAGAGGATGTGGAGAAAGGGGAACCCTCTTCCATTGTTGGTGGGAATGCAAGTTGGTGCAGCCTCTTTGGAGAACAGTGTGGAGATTCCTCAAGAAATTAAAGATAGAGCTTCCCTATGACCCTGTAATTGTGCTTCTGGGTATTTACTCCAAAGATATAGATGTTGTTAAAAGAAGGGCCATCTGTACCCCAATGTTTATAGCAGCAATGGCCATGGTCGCCAAACTATGGAGAGAACCAAGATGCCCTTCAATGGATGAAAGGATAAGGGAGATGTGGTCCATATACTCTATGGAGTATTATGCCTCCATCAGAAAGGATGAATACCCAACATTTGTAGAAACATGGACGGGACTGGAAGAGATTATGTTGAGTGAAATAAGTCAAGCAGGGAGAGTCAATTATTATATGGTTTCACTTATTTGTGGAGCATAACAAATAGCATGTAGGACAAGGGGTGTTAGAGAGGAGAAGGGAGTTGGGGTAAATTGGAAGGGGAGGTGAATAACGAGAGACTATGGACTCCTAAAACCAGTCTGAGGGGTTTGAAGTTGCGGTGGGGTGGGAGGTTGGGGTACCAGGTGGTGGGTATTATAGAGGGCACGGATTGCATGGAGCACTGGGTGTGGTGAAAAAATAATGAATACTTTTTTTTATGAAAATAAATAAATTGAAAAAAAAAGAGAGAAAAAAAATTAAAAATAAATAAATAAATAAATTTTTAAGAATTAAAAAAATATATATGAAATCATACCTACAAAAGGACTGGAATACTTATTACCCTAGTCCTAGCCTCAGCACTTACAACCTAAATAAATCCAGGCAAGTCACTTAACCTTTTTGAATCTGAGTTCATTTGTATGTAGACTAAGGATAATAATAGCTGCTTTTCTTACTTCATGAGTTATTGTGATTATCAAATGAGATAATACATATGAAGATATCTGAAAACTGTTATATAAACTTGAGAGAATATATTATGATGTTTCTGATTTTAAGTAAAATATCATGAAAAAAATACCAAAAGGATGGTCTATAATAAATTTAGGTTTGAGGGGTGTCTGCGTCGCTCAGTGGGTTAGGCCTCTGCCTTTGCTTGGATCATAATCTCAGAGTCCTGGGATCGAGCCCCACATTGGATTCTCTGCTCAGCGGGGAGCCTACTTTCCCCCGTCTCTCTGCCTACCTGTGATCTCTGTCAAATAAATAAAACCTTAAAAAATAAATTTAGGTTTGCACATGGCATTCAAATATGTTATTTCTTAGAAAGAACCTCCTTTGTTCCTTACTGAGACTAGTCCTCCACAGTCTGTCATAGATTTTATGTGAAGTGAGTCCTGCAAAGCTCTATGTCACAGTGTTTAGCACTATTCCAAAATCAATGGATTTTGATGTGGTTACATGAAATCAAAAAAAATTGCATAAAAAATCTTTATTCTTCTCTAGAAGCATGGAGAATATTGAAATAATGGATATATAAAGGAAGGGTGATGTAAGATTCTCAGAACAGAAATGAATACATTTTTAATCACTGATACACTCTTCCAATAGCCATTTTGTACAGTGGGACACAGAAGAGTGAGAGAATAACCCTAATCCTGTACCCTGATGCATTTAGAAGTGTAGGACTTGTTAAATATAATTTGTTAAATATAATTTCTCTTGGATTTCCTTTTCCATATATATATATATATGGAGAGAGAGAGAGAGAGAGAATATATATGTATTCTCTACATACAAGAAGATGGTAAAATACATAAAAACTTCCCTGTAATTACTTTTTGATGAGGTGCTGACAAGTTACTTTGGAGAAATATTTCAAGATTCAAATGACCTGATTTGGAATGATTTGAAGAACCCACACAATGTTTTACCAAATGTAAATGACCATGATTATATAGCCCTGAATGGTCCTTCCATATAACGTATCATGTCACCTGTAAAGAGAGAGAGTTTAACTTCTTTGCCAATTTGAATACTTTTTCTTTTTTTTTGTTGTCTGATTGCTGTTGCTAGGACTTCTGGTAGTACGTTGAACAACAGTGGCAAGAGTAGACATCATGGTCTTGTTCCTGATTTCAAAGAGAAGGCTGTCAGCTTTTCCCCATTGAGATTGATATTCACTGTGGATTTTTATAGATAGATTTTATGAAGTTAAGGAATGATCCCTCTACCCCTATACTTTGAAGCATTTTAATCAGGAACAGATGTTGTATCTTGTCAAACGCTTTTTCTGTATCAACTGAGAGGACCATGTGGTTCTTCTCTATTCTCTTATTGATTTGTTTGAGCACACTGATCAATTTGCAAATGTGGAACCACCCTTTCATTCCAGGGATAAATTCAACCTGGTGGTGGTGGATAATCTTTTTAATCTACTGTTGGATCCTATTAGCTAGGATATTGTTGAGAATCTTAGCATCCATATTCATCAGGAATATTGGTCTGAAATTCTCCTTTTGGATGGGGTCTTTGCCTGATTTGGGGATCAGGGTAATGCTGGTTTCATAAAAAGAGACTGGAGGTTTTCCTACTTTTTTTTTTATTTTTTGAAATAGCTTCAGAAGAATAGGTATTATTTCCTCTTTGAATGTTTGGTAGAATTCTCCAGGGAATCTGTCAGGTCCTGAACTCTAATTGTTTTTTTTTGTTTGTTTGTTTGTTTCTTTGTTTGTTTGTTTGTTTTTTGGAAGTTTTTGATCACTGTTTCCATCTTGTTACTAGATATTGATCTATTGAAGTTGTCAATTTCTTCCTGGTTCAGTTTAGGAAGTTTATACTTTTCCAGGAATGGTTTTCATTAAAGAAAGAAATCACAGAAGGGAATCATAGGTAGGAAATTTAACCAAAAAATCCATTAATGTAGTTATATCACTTTACATACAGGAGAGTATTGCATAATAGTAATACAAGGGCCTCATGGGATGAAAGGTTATTTGGCTTCTTTTATCTAATTCCAGGATCTCCCCTTATAATTTATTCTATTTATGCACTTTCCCAAAACTTAAGAATTCTTCCCATGTCTAGTGAGCAACTGACTCTACCTTTTAATCATATGCTCACCAAGGATAACACTTAGTTTGATTTCCAAGGATGATATTTCTTATATAGGCTCATACCAAAAAGTAGAAAGAAAGAAGTTGTAATTCCTGGAAATCTTGTTAATTTTATCTGTCATCATAGTAATTAAAATGACACTTGGGTTTATCCAGTGATTAATGCAGTGGCTCTCAACCTTGGCTGCACATTGGAATCCTCTGGGGAGGTTTAACCAAACACTGATATCTGGGTCTACTCCTAAATATTCCAATTTAATTTGTTTGAAGTAATATCTGTGCCTTGGAATTTTAAAAATTCCTCCAGATGATTCTGAAATTTAAGCAATAATGAGAAATACTGCTTTATATATTGGATTAATTTGACACCATTCAACAGATGTTATAATAGTGACTTTCTGAATCCATAAAGTTGGGAAGTTACCTGAAGTAATTGGAATGAAATCAACTTTTGAAGCTCCTTCTAACCAGAAACATGGGTATATGTGTCCCATGATAGCATGAGAATTACACATTTCTTCCTCATACTATCAAGCCTTTACAAAAATAAAATTCTCTTGAACATGTCTTTTTTATTTTTTATATTTTTAACATTTTCAGTGACATATAACTCTCTCTTTGAGAAATTATAAGAATTAAAGGGAGACAGACAAGTAGAAATATCATTAACTACAAAAGTCTGAGATATTTCCTTGCAATAGCTTCCAAAGTGGAGATGGGCAACAGCTTTGTTTGAGTTGTTATATGGTCCATGAAGCAGCATCTACTGTTTAACACTGTGTCCCCTCATATGACACAGCACCAGTACAGTTGCATTGAGTCAGTTTTGTCATAGGTAGCTGGCTCTTTAGATCTATCTGTTCATGACTCACCTTAAATCATGCCAGCCAGGATCAGGGGTGTACTATTGTGACAAAGTAGCATAGTATTAAGTTTAATGTAATTATGCTTCATGTAGGTGACTGTGTCCAAGCCAGTCAAGAAAGTATAAGTGATGGTCACCTCTGAAACTTCAAGAATTCTGATGACTCCTTTTTAAAAAATTTTTTCAATTTATTTATTTTCAGAAAAACAGTATTCATTATTTTTTCACCACACCTAGTGCTCCATGCAATCCGTGCCCTCTATAATACCCACCACCTGGTACTCCAACCTCCCACACCCCCGCCACTTCAAACTCCTCAGATTGTTTTTCAGAGTCCATAGTCTCTCATGATATCACCTTACACCAGTTAGAATGGCCAAAAATTAACAAAACAGGAAACAACATGTGTTGGAGAGGATGTAGAGAAAGGGGAACCCTCTTCCACTGTTGGTGGGAATGCAAGTTGGTGCAGCCTCTTTGGAGAACAGTGTGGAGATTCCTCAAGAAATTAAAAATAGAACTTCCCTATGACTCTGCAATTGCACTCCTGGTGACTCCTGTTAAGTCTGTCTTGATTGTTTCTCTTACATGCTCTCTGCTCCCAAACTTTAGCCTATTGCTAAACCATCCTAGATGTTCCATGTTCTAGGGAAGTGGAGGGTTGATTATACTTTTAGGTCATCAACAACATTTTTCCATTTCACTCAGCACATGCTCTGAGACTCCTTTAATTTCCCAACTTCCTAGTCATGGGGTTGACTACCATGGCTTACTAGAATATTTGCCAAGAAGAAAACCCAGCAAGGGCTCTCAAAAATTGCTCAAGGTCATAATACCATATCCTGTGAAACGAGGCTAATGGAACTAAAATTATATTCTATAGAGATGACAAGGGAAGGGGGCATCCTTGAAAACTGTCATGGAAGCTATGTTAAGCAGCATATAAATAGTTTTTTGCTAACACTTTAATGGGCTGAAGCTGCCAAAGAAAAGATATTCTATATTGGGATTTAAAGGCAATATTTAGGCAATATTAAAGAGCAGAAATAAAGGTGATCTTCCCCCATTTCCAGTTCTGGATTATTTGGTATATATAACATGACTCTTATTATATGCAACCTAGAAGTATAATTAGTCTTACATCTATGCCCCAGTCTAGATTCTGGATTTCCTGAAAGCAGGAATATTCTTAGTCATTTCCTCACTCTGCCAGCTCAGATTTAGGCATATAGTAGATTCTCAACAACAGAATAGAGAGTACATGAACAAAAGAACTCTAGCAGTAAGTAATTTTATAAAATGGAAAGGCTTTTTTGAGAAAAATTGCAGATTTTTATTTCTTAGGTTATATGGCTTCTAAGCTTTAAGGGCAGGTTTAATTTCCTATTTGAACACTAGACAGGAATAGAATGAACTGTACGATCTTAGAATTTTCATAAATTCATTCATTCATTCATTCGTTCAACAAATATTTATTGAGCCCCCAGTAGTTTTCAAACACTGTTCTAGGCACTTGAAACATATCAGCAAACATAATACACAAAATTCCTTCCTTGTGGAGCTCACATTCTAGCAGGCAATAACTTAGGAGGGAGTTATATTTGTGTTTCCATTTCTACCTGCCCTCTGCTAGAGTACTTGGGATATTTAAGTTCAGAAGAGGAGTTGGTGAAGTTTTGATAACTGAGAAAAGATTAACAATATAGAGTCTTTGGTGTAAATTTAAAGCTAAATTTGATATAGCTAGATCCAAGAATAAAAGATTTTAATAGTCCAGCTAAGAACTACACAGAAATGTAATGAGAAACTTGATTACAAGGATAAAGAAGAGAGAATAACACAGTGAAGCACCTAAAAGAAGGTATAAAATGAAAAGGAAGAGTACCTGGTTCTTCTAAGATTAGGGATAAGATATGAAAGTGTATAAGCATAAGAAACAGAATTCAATTTAGAACATTTATATTGGCTGTGTTCATAAGGGCATGCTACTGTCTCTATTTCAACATTCCTGCTTCATCTGGGCTTTGTCAGCTTTTGTCACTTCTGTTTTGCTCCCGGACCAGTGAAATAGAAGAATTTGGTTTACTCAAGGGTTCTCAAACACTGTGGTCAGTGAAAGCCCATGAGCTAGCAGAACACATAGCTAATCTTGGTTCAGTCCGTAAATATCCCAGAACAGAACATAAGGGGTTACACTTCCACTTTCTAGTCCCTAAAGCAAGGAAACAGTCTAGGAGAGAATGGTGATGGCTGTTCAAGGGAGTAAGGGGATGTTCCAGGGAAAGTCTATTCATTCTCTATTTGAATTAATCTGGACAGTGTTGTGCAATATGAAATAACACAAACTTGGAATCACACAGAACAGGATAAGATTTCTGGTTCCACTATGTGTGACCCTGAGCAAGTTACTTAATTTTAGAGCCTCTGTTTCATCTACAAAGTGATTATAACTGACAGGGTTGGGATAATATATAAAAAAAATATTGAGATATAAGTCTTTCCCCATCTAGGGAACTCCTTTGCAGGTTACCAGATACTCTGCTCCCCATGGGAAAGTTTTAGACAATTTCTCCTGACCTTGCTTTCTATTCTGACAGTTGTCAAACCATTATCTAAATGTAGGTTGTCTAATTTTTCTTTACCATTTTCCTGATTTCAGAAACAATGCCTGAAAATTAATAAAGAATTAGAACACTACAAAGCAGACTAACAGATGCTTATTGAGTGTTTGCATGCATTTTACATTTTACCTTCAAGAAAATAAGTCTTATGAAATATGCATATTTTTAGTGCTCTGTTACATATGAGAAAATTGAGTTTAGAGAGATGAACTAACTTGCATAAGGTCCCATGCCTTAGTAAATAGCAGGTCTAGGATTAAAATTGAATCCTCCTCCTTTGAAGAAAGTGAAAGTCTCCCATTAATCCACTCCATAGATTACAGTTTGTCACTTTCCCTGCAAAGAATTGCCCATGTATATATTAATGTACCCTTTAAATAGATTCATTATACATTCACTTTTTAAATTTTCTTTGTTCAATTAAGAATATGTTGTAGACATCTTTTTGTATCTAAACATACAGTATAGATGTATCTCATTCTTTTTAACAGCTTCATGGTATTCTTTATTATATTCATAAACTATAATTTATTTAAACAATTCTAAATAATAGTTCATATCTATAGACACTCACTTTCGAATTGATAGATGTTTAAGTTGCTTCTAATTTTTACCTATTATAATCAATGATACAATAAGGATCCATGTTTGTATTTCACTTTACACTTGTTTAAAGATTTCTATAGAACAAAATCCTAAAACTCCAGTACCTCAGTAAACATGCTTTTTCTAAATCCTGAGAGATATTGCCAAAGTGACTTTCAAAATGGTGGCACCAGTCTAGAATCTGACCATCTCTGTGGAAGAGTGCCTCTTCTGCCATAGCCCCACCAACAATGAGCAGTATCAACTATTTTTCTCTTTTGTCTATTGCAAGTGAGTTTTATCATATTCTCATGGGTTTAGTAGTGAAATTCATTAGTTGTTGTGCAAGTGGTCTCCTAATGATTGTTAATATTTTCATTGGTTCATTTAAATTATTTTTATTTGTAGATACTACAATATTCAATGGATATTTTATGGTATTTTCAATGCTTTAGTTTTGTCTGATTATGGAAATAATGCATTTTAATTATTAAAAAATTAGAAAATGATGAAAAATAACAAGGATAAAAATTATTTTAATCCCACCAATGAAAAAGAAGTATTTGATGCTTATTTTCCACATGTACAATTAGATAAAGACATTATTTAAAAATATGATCATTAGAGTCAATTATCATATGGTTTTATTTATTTGTGGAACATAACAAATAGCATGGAGGACATGGGGAGGTAGAGAGAAGGGAGTTTGGGGAAATTGGAAGGGGAGGTCAACCATGAGAGATTATGGACTCTGAAAAACAATCTGAGGGTTTTGAAGGGGCGGGGGGGGGGAGGTCAGGGTACCAGGTGGTGGGTATTATAGAGGGCACGGATTGCATGGAACACTGGGTGTGGTGCAAAAATAATGAATACTGTTATGCTGAAAATAAATTAAAAATAGACTTAAAAAAACCTGAAAAAATGCATCATTAGGAAAAATGAAAACTTAAAAGAAAAAATTAAACACTATATGTAAATCCATCATATATTTCAGTTTATGACCTATATAGAGTTTCATAATCTGCTTTGTTTCACATTGCATTGTAAACATTTTCCCAGGCCATTACAAAATTTTTCCAAAACAATAATGAAATTTTCAATAGCTTTGTTGAAACATAATTTGCAGACCATGAAGTTCACTTATTTAAAGTGTACAGCTCAGCGGTTTTTAGTATACTCACAGAGCAGTGCAACAATCATCATAATTGATTTTAGTATTTTTTAAAAAGATTTTATTTATTTATTTGAGAGAGAAAAAGTGAGAGAGAGAGCATGAGAGGAGAGCATATCAGATGGAGAGGCAGACTCCCCATGGAGATGGAATCCTGATGTGGGACTCAATCCTGGGACTCTGGGATCATGACCTGAGCCAAAGGCAGTCACTTAACCAACTGAGTCACCTAGGCACCTGATTTTAGATTATTTTTAAAATCTCAAAAAGAAATCTTGTACCCATTAGCAGTCACTCTTCAGCAACCCCTGTCTCCCAGCCCTAGGCAAAGACTGACCCATTTTCTGATTCTATAAATTTGTCTATTTATAAATAAATATTTTATTCATTTATTTGACAGAGAACACAAGCAGGCATAGCAGCAGGCAGAGGGAGAGGGAGAAGCAGGGTCCCTACTGAGTAAGAAGGCTCATATGGGGGGGGCCAATCCCAGGACTCTAAGATCATGTCCTGAGCCTAAGGTAGCCACTTAACTGACTGAGCAACCTGGATGACACAAATTCACCTTTTTTTTTTTAATTCACCTATTTTTTAATTACATTTTAATGTTGACTTATTTGTTTCTACCTACCAATATGGGCACAAACACCTTCTCTTTTTTTTCTTTTCAGCATAACAGTATTCATTGTTTTTGCACAACACCCAGTGCTCCATGCAATACATGCCCTCCCAATACCCAGGTGGTGGGTATTGGGGAGGGCACAAACACCTTTTTGAAATCTTTCAGTTAGCATACATCAGGAAATGTAAACTTCTACTTAACATGGTGAAATTTTACTTCATGGTGTGTAATTACATAGCTTTGAGTATACCCTAGGTCAAATATTTCCTAAGGCAAAAGAACTGCTTAAATCTGGAGGCTGAAGTCTAGCATATTAGTCAAGGATAGAGGTGCTGAAGAGAAAGTCATACATGCACACAAAAGTGGTCTTGCTTCACCTTGAATTTCACATTGAATTTCCTTATTTTCCTCCAATTCTCCCTATAGAAAACCTACCAAGTCTTCAAAATCCATCTCAAATGCTACCTCAAATACTTTCCTGACTCTGTGGGGATTCAATTCTTCATTTCCCTATAGTTTTATAGTACTTTACCAGTTACAGTATCTTTCACATTCAATTTGGTTAAACCAGATTCTAAGTATCTGGTATATACCAGGCCCTTGGCTGGGCCGAGAATTACAGAAGTTAAACTTATAGTACAAGACACAATATTGGATAATGGTAGCCAGAACATGAATTCTGGCTACAAACTACATAGGTTCAATTCTGAGCTCTACTTTAAATTATCAATGGAGCCTCACAAAAGTTATCTACATCCCCAAAGTCTTACCTTGTCATCTGTAAAATGTGAATAAAATTAGTACCTTCATCATAGCATTGTTGTAAGGGTTAAATAAAGGAGAGGGACCTTATAAGATACCTAACACAAACATAATAACAAGTCAGTAATCAAATATTTTGGTGAAATACATTGGAATTAAATTGAAAGTCCACTCAGAAGAGGTCTGGAAGAAAGACTGGCAGACACACCCTGTCACTGATCTTCCTGATATTAGTGTCTATTGCTCAACTCTCCAAGTCAGTGGGTAGAGTGGGTGGGAGTAGGAAACTCATGAAATTTGGACAGTGTGTTTATATAACATCCACCCACTCAGTCACCACAATTGTTTCACTTCTTTTTTTTTTTTTTTCTGTCACCATAAGAACCAGAACTCAAGAAATTTGGGGTTTTATTGTTCAGTATAAAAAGAACTGGTGGCATTTGTTTATTTCATTTTTCCCTATTATGTGTACATGCATGTAACCAATGGATCCAGACTTTATTGTCAAGTGTTTTCTTGGTTATTCCAGGATATTTATCAATTATACTAATTTTAAAGGATGAGGCAAGCTCAATGTTCCCCTACTACTTGGCATCTTATCTCCACATCCCCACTTGCTTTATACAACAGAGAAAGAAATGGGAACCCAATAGGAAGAAAGTGGTTCTACTCTGAAAAGTCTAGAAGGGGCTTCTCTTAAATACATTTCTGAGGGTAATTTAGCAAAACCTTCAGAGTTAGGGGATGCATGAGCATACTGGACAGTATGAGGCAATTAAAAGCAGTCTGAGTTCTAATCTGGCCTCTGACAGTGATTTCATTGTGTAGCCTTAAACAAATTCCATTTTCTTTCTAGGCTTCAGTTTTCCCCACCTGTACATTTGAGACAAAATAGGACCCATGGTTCTCTCACAGGATTCTCTAGGCTTTGACTTTCTGTGATTCTAAATATGGGTCTGGAAATGGATGTACTATAGGAACTCTTGGTTCACTATTCTTGAGTCTCTGCTCCTTTCTCTCCTATCTTTTCTTTCTTCAAAAGTAGATGCTTTACATCAATTGGTTTCACCATGTAAATGATTTGTCAAATATATTTCTCTAACCATGACCTCTCATCCTACCATATTATCCCTAGGAGGATATCTCAATGCAGGAGTCATATCACTCTATTTCCACATGACTCGGCTCAAACTATGTTCTCTAAAAACAACAGAGTTCAATCTGTGACCCTAATGTTGCCCAGGACATCTGGACTTCCTACATGAACAGTATCTGTGCTTTCCATTTAACTATGATTCACTCTGACAGAGCCAAATCCCAGCCACTCTTCTTTCCCATCTCTGACATCCATTCCTTCTACTCTGATTTCACTGCAACAATCCTAAATCTACTTAGTTGTTGCATAATCATCCAGACTTGTCTCACTTGTTTCTACCCTTGCCCCTCTAGAATCTACCATGGAGAAGCCAGGGAAATCTTTCTAAAACACACATCAAATCATGTCATTTCAAACATGTTCAGATCCCTCCAATCATTCCTTATCTCATAACAAAAGCTAAGATCCTTTAAATGACCTACAAGATCCTTCATTATCTACTCCTGCTCAACCATCCCCATTCCCACATACCCTCTACCAGTTTTCTCCCTTACTCAGTCCGCTCTAACCACAATTACTTGAACATATCAGGCATGCTTCCTTCTCAGGATCTTTCCATTTACAGTCTTCCATTCCTAGAATTACTTTTCTTCAGATATCTGCCAAGCCTGATCCCTCACTTTAAAAATCTCTGTTCAAATGTCACTTTCTCAGGAAATATGTGTCACCTCATTAATCTCTGTATTAGTTTTATATTACTGCCATAACAAGTTATGACAAACTTAGTGGCTTAAAACAACACAAATTTACTATCTTACAGTTCCAGAAACCAAAATTCTGCCATGGATATTATTGAGCTACTATCAAGATGTCAAGAGGTCTACACTCTCCTCTGGAGACTCTAGGGGATAACCTATTTCAGCTTTTCTCTTTTCAGCTTTTAAATGGTACCCACATTCTTTAGCTAATTACTTCTTTCTTCTATCTTCAAAGCCAGCAATTTTGTACCCTGCTGTGCTTCTTATCCATAGTAACATTTCCACTCAACTCTGACTCATCTTCCTCCTTCTTTCACTTTTAAGACCTTACTGGCTGCACTGATATTATCTGGATAATGCAAAATAATCTCAGTGTTGAATGAGCTGTTGATTAACAACGTTTACTCCATCTGTAAATGTAATTCTCTCTCTTGCCATGTAATTTTTTTTTTAATTTTTTAACAAGGTTTATTTTTCAAGGCCCTCCCCCACCAGAATAGGAGAAAAAAGTAGAACATGATCATTTATTAAAATGGTTTCCATCATTCAAAATCAGAAGAAAGTAGGATGAAGCATAAAGAAAAATTTGGGGCTTTCTGGAAAGACAACAGATAGAATAAAAAAAAAAAAATAAGTGACACCACTGTTGCATAAAAGCAACATAGTGACATCTGTACCAACTACAGGGAAGCTTCACTTGTGACCACACACCCACAGATAGGTGCTAGTGGGTACCACTGACAGGAACTTCCTTTGAAGCTATAACTGGGACTGTCACAGAATGCCATGTAATTTTTTAAAATTTTTTTATTTCTTTTCAGCATAACAGTATTCATTGTTTTTGTGCCGCACCCAGTGCTCCATGCAATTTGTGCCCTCTCTAATACCCACCACCTGGTTCCCCCAACCTTCCACCCCCCGCCCCTTCAAAACCTTTATATTGTTTTTCAGAGTCCATACTATCTCATGGTTCACCTCCCCTTGCCATGTAACTTAATATATGCACAAATTCTGGGAATCACTGGACATTTTGGGGAGGTCCTGTATTTTGCTAACCACACTCTCTGTCTCATTACACTTCTTTATTTTAATTTCATGGTAATCATCACCATTGCCACATTATATTCAATACTTATATTTTCTAGTTAAACATGCTTATAATAAAAAAAATCAAATAGTTTTGCAATGTTTTCTAAAACATTTTCCCTTTTTCAGAGACAATTATTCTCAACTCTTTTCACTGATCTTTTGGGGGTTTTGACTATATAAATTTAATTAGCACCCTTATATTGCTATTCCTTCTTTCATCTTTTACAGACAATGAGAATCTAGCTCGCATTCACACCCTTACTTCCATTCATGCAAATCTTGTACATACACACTCATGCATATTTCCTGTTTTCCCATCCTCCCAATAAATTCAAAGACAATTCTGGTGGTGAAAACAAGATTCAGCATTTATGCTGATGGGACTCCATTTCCATATTTCTGGTTGTTTGTTCAATATTGATTACTTCCCATTAGACACTCAGCTCTATTTCTGTTTGGATCATTATTATATCCCCGTACCTGGTACAGAATCAAAAGCACTGAAGGTATGTAATAAACATTTGTTCAGTATCTACTATGTGCCTACTGCCTACTATCATGCATGGGCTTGACTTTATAACTAGACATTGTAAAGCTTGACTTAGAAGGGCCTTTAATAACAAACCAGCCCTGTCATTTTCAGACAAATGACATGTTAGAACCCCAATAGATCTAGCAGATAAAATCAGACTTATTTTGGTTAATGTGGGTTTAGAGAATTGAAACCAATAATATATGGGTAGATATTTAAAATCAAGCTCTCTGAAAGAAAAAAAAAAAGATGTGTATTGAGGGCATGTGTGGTGATGAACACTGGATGTTATATACAACTAATGAATTGTTGAACACTACATCAAAAACTAATGATGTACTATATGCTGGCTAATTTATCATCATCATCACCACCAGCCTACCATCATCATCAAAGAAGCCCTGGCTTATACATTTGCTTATTTTTTTTTAAGATTTTATTTATTTATTTGACAGAGAGAGATCACAAGTAGGCAGAGAGGCAGGCAGAGAGAGAGAGAGGAGGAAACGGGCTCCCTGCTGAGCAGAGAGCCCGATGCGGGACTCGATCCCAGGACCCTGAGATCATGACCTGAGCCGAAGGCAGCGGCTTAACCCACTGAGCCACCCAGGCGCCCCAACATTTGCTTATTTTTGTCATGGAAACTATTCCATCATAGTGGATTTCAAAGTACCAACATGATATTACTGAACATGGATTTGGGATGAAATGTACATAATTAGCTCATTGGATTCAAGTGGGCTCCAGCACCCATGGTTAATATAGTCACCTAAACCTCCCAATTCTCCCTATAGCAACACTCTTACAAGACTCCTAGAGATCCTCATAATTTAGCTTAAAAATCCATGGGTGATGTGGTGCATAAACAATGAATTCTGGAACACTGAAAAGAAAGATTTTTTTTTAAGTTAAAAAAAAGCAAAAAAAAAAAAAAAAGGCTGGCTTAGTGGTAATGAAAAAAAATCTGTAGGTGAATATGACACTGTTATTATACAGATGGGAGCACTGAGGCTAAGAAAAGAAGATGAATCCAGGCCTCCCAATGCCCATTACAGTGCTCTTTCCATTATTATGCTGCCAATAGCCTAAGAGTCTCCCATTGCCTTTCCTCCAATTTTACGACCTTATTCTATTGGTATTCTGCCAACAGATGTGGCCCCAAAATACCTCTTTCAGCAGGAGCAGATGCCAGCTGCACTCTAAAACCTTCTATAACTGCCATAGAAGCCTATAAGGTCAATTTGAGTCATCTTGGCTCGATTTTCAAAAACTACCACCATCTGGCCAAGCGTTTCTTGCCCCTACATTTCTGTGTATACAACAAGCTAAAGTCTAATTTTCTCCTTCTTTACCAGAATTCTTCTTACCTTTGCTGCCACTGGGCTTTAGTTCTCTCTCTCCTAACTTCTTACCTGGAATTCCTTCCCCCTTCATTTTGCCTTGTTTATGCTAACTTAATTTCAGGGCCCAGCCCATATTCCCGCTTCTTTAAGGAGCCTTCTTAGATCATTGAATTCCAAGGAATTTTTTTTTCAGCATAAGACTTTTCATTGATTTTGTACCACACCCAGTGCTCCATGCAATCCGTGCCCTCTCTAATACCCACTACCTGGTTCCCCCAACCTCCCACCCCCCGCCCCTTAAAAACCCTCAGATTGTTTTTCAGAGTCCATAGTCTCTCATGGTTCACCTCCCCTTCCAATTTCCCACAACTCCCTTCTCCTCTCTAACTCCTTTTGTCCTCCATGCTATTTGTTATGCTACACAAATAAGTAAAACCATATGATAATGGACTCTCTCCTTGACTTATTTCACTCAGCATAATCTTTTCCAGTCCCATCCATGTTGCTACAAAAGTTGTGTATTCATCCTTTCTGATGGAGGCATTAAACTCCATAGTGTATACGGACCACATCTTCCTTATCCATTTGTCCGTTGAAGGGCATCTTGGTTCTTTCCACAGTTTGGTGACCGTGGACATTGCTGCTATAAACATTGGGGTACAGATGGCTCTTCTTTTCACTACATCAGCATCTTTGAGGTAAATACCCAGCAGTGCAATTGCAGGGTCAGAGGGAAGCTCTATTTTTGATTTCTTGAGGAATCTCCACACTGTTCTCCAAACAGGCTGCACCAACTTGCATTCCCACCAACAGTGGAAGAGGGTTCCCCTTTCTCCACATCTCCTCCAACACATGTTGTTTCCTGTCTTTTTAATTTTGGCCATTCTAATTGGTGTAAGGTGGTATCTCAATGTGGATTTAATTTGAATCTCCCTGAGGGCTAGTGATGATGAACATTTTATCATGTGTCTGATAGCCATTTGTATGTCTTCATTGGAGAAGTGTCTGTTCCTATCTTCTGCAAATTTCTTTTATATGATTATCTGTTTTCTGTGTGTTGAGTTTGAGGAGTTCTTTATAGATCCTGGATATCAACCTTTTGTCTGTGCTGTCTTTTGCAAATATCTTCTCCCATTCCGTAGGTTGCCTCTTTGTTTTCTTGACTGTTTCCTTTGCTGTGCAGAAGCTTTTGATTTTGATAAAGTCCCAAAAGTTTATCTTCACTTTTGTTTCCTTTGCCTTTGGAGACATATCTTGAAAGAAGTTGCTGTGGCTGATATCGAAGAGATTACTGCCTATGTTTTCCTCTAGGATTCTTATGGATTCCTGTCTCACGTTGAGGTCTTTTATCCATTTTGAGTTTATCTTTGTGTATGGTGTCAGAAAATGGTCAAGTTTCATTCTTCCACATATAACTGTCCAGTTTTCCCAGCACCATTTATTGAAGAGACTGTCTTTTTTCCACTGTATATTTTTTCCTGTTTTGTCGAAGATTATTTGACCATAGAGTTGAGGGTCCATATCTGGTCTCTCTACTCTGTTCCACTAGTTTATGTGTGTTTTTATGCCAGTACATTCCTGTCTTGGTGATCACAGCTTTGTAGTAAACCTTGAAATCAGGTAACATGATGCCACCAGTTTTATTTTTCTTTTTCAACATTTCCTTAAGGATTTAGGGTCTCTTCTGATTCCATACAAATTTTAGAATTATTTGCTCCAGCTCTTTGAAGAATACTGGTCGAATTTTGATTGGAATGGCACTGAAAGTATAGATTGCTATAGGCAGTATAGACACTTTAACAATGTTTATTATACCAATCCATGAGCATGGAATGGTCTTCCATCTTTTTGTCTTCTTCAATTTCTCTCATGAGTGTTCTGTAGTTTCTCGAGTACAGATTCTTTACCTCTTGATTAGGTTTATTCCCAGGTATCTTATGGTTCTTGGTGCTCTAATAAATGGAATCGATTCTCTAATTTCCCTTTCTGTGTTTTCATTGTTAGTGTATAAGAAAGCCATTAATTCCTGTACATTGACTTTGTATCCTGCCACGTTACTGAATTGCTGTATGAGTTCTACTAGAACTCATACAGCAATCCAGGGATTTTTTAATTGCCTCTGTACTCCCATTATGCAAATGAGATTCTGTTATTCCCTTGTTCCTTAGTTCGTGAGATCTGTTACTGTTAGTGTGCTTTTAAACAACCCTGCCTGTCTTTTTATATATATTTGGTTTAATATTTTTATGTGTGTATCTGTATGTTTACATGAGTATTTATATGCTTAATATGTGTGTGCTTTCTGATTATGCACTGCTTTGGTACATAGATTAGTGCTTCAATGCTTTTTGGGTGTCTGTGCATGGCTGTGTATATTTGGTCTGTGTTACTATTTTATGTGTTTGTGTTCTATGTATCTCTGCATGTATATTTTGTGTAACTAAAGAATAACAGAAGAAGAACTGTACACAGCTGCACTGGATGGAATAATTACTGAGACACAATAGCAGTGAGTAGGCAACACATAGAACATTCTCCTGAAGAGCCAGGTTCTGGTGAACTAGGGACTTGGCACACCAGGATACTCCAGGATCTCTTCTTCATAAAATCACTCTTTCAACAGAAGACATAGTTGACTTTCTTAACACAGAGAAACACAGACAAGCAGAAAAAATGAGGAGAAAGAGAAATTTATTCCAAATTAAAGAGCAGGAAAAGGCTGTGGCCAAACATCTAAGTAAAACAGCTATAACTAACATGCCTCATGGAAAATTTAGAGCAATAATCATAAAGATACTCACTGGACTTGAGAAAAGAGTGCAAAACATGAATGAGACCTTTAACACAGAGATAAGGAATAATAGAGTAGAGATAAAGTGTTAAATAAATGAAATGAACAAAACAAGTAATGGAATGAACAGCAGTATAGAAGACAGAGTAATGGAAATTAATTGAGCTGAACAAAAGAGAGAAAAGGACTCAAAATGAAAAGAGACTTAGAGAATTCAGTGACACCATCAAACATAATAACATTCATATTATAGGAGTTCCAGAAGAACAAAAGGGGGCAGAAAAATTATTTGAACTAAAAATAGATGATAACTTCCCTATGTGGGTAAGGAAACAGATATCCAGATCGAGAAGGCCCAGAGAACCTCTATCAAAATCAACAAAAGCAGATCCACAACAAGACATACTGTAATTAAATTGTCAAATTACAGTGACAAAGAAAAAAATTGAATAGCGGTTAAAAAAAAAATAAAAAGACAGTAACTTACAAGGAAAAACTCATAAGGCCAGCAGGGGACTTTTCAGTAGAAGTTTGAAAACTAGAAGGGAGTGGCATGATATAGTCGAAGTGCTGAATGGGGAAAATTTGCAGCCAAGAATACTCTATCCAACATGAATATCATTCAGTATAAGAAAGATAAAGCGTTTCCCAGACAAACAAAAACTAATGGAGTTCATTAGTTCTAAACCAGCTCTGCAAGAAATAGTAAAAGAGACTTTTTGAGTGTAGGTGAGAGACCAAAAGTGACAGTATAAAGGTAAGAAACACAAAAGCAGTAAAAGTGAATTTGTCAATAAAAGATCAGTCAAGGAATTTACACAGAAAGGGTATAAAATATGATAATATATACCTAAAGTGTGGTAGGAAAGGGAAAATGAATGGCTCAAACTTTAACCATAAATTTAATATAGACTGCTCTTTGCAGGAAAGGTTATATACAAACTAATGGTAATAATAGATTAAAAAACAATAATAAATATGCAAAGAATAAAGAGAAAGTAAAATACTTCACAAAGAGGAGGCTTCTGAGAAGATGGCAGAGTAGGAGGACCCTGGACTCACCTCTTTCCACGTGGCTGCCTAGAGAACACCCACATTGGCATAGATAACCCAGAAAGCAACTGGGAAGCTAGGAGAAAAGATCCTCTGCAGCCCAACACAGACAAGAGGCCACAGTGAGGCAGATCCACTCCCTCTAACTGCTCTTGGCAAGATCCCATCAAAGTGGTGCCACAAGCCTGTCTGTGTGCAAGCAGCCTAGACTAGGGCCAACACAAGTCCAAAGTGAGTCTTGCTACAGGGAAAGGAGAAGATAACCACACAACAGTACGACCATGATCCCAGCAGTGGTCTTTAGGCAGGCAGCTTGTCTGACTGCTGGCTCCAGCCACCAGAAAAGCTTCTCAGGGACCAGACAGGGAAAGTGCCTTCAGTTTGATGCTACGTCATTTCTGATAAGTGTCTGCTCTCACGTAACTCAAGCCCAAGGCAGCACCTGAATGGCTCACTAACACCACAGGAACCAGACTCTGCCCACAACAGGCTGAGAACCATCACAGGCTGGACTGAAGACAAACACAGCTCTGCCACAATTGTAGAACACCCCTGTAGCAACAAACAGAGGAGACACCCCCAAAACGCCATTTTCTGGTGAAAAGGAGACATTGCACTTTCAAATATGGGAGACATAGCTGACTTTCCTAACACAGAGAAACAGACACAGCAATATACAGAAGAAGGAGACAGAAGAATATGTCCCAAATGAAAGAACAGAACAAAATCACAATACCTAATCACAAAATCACAGAACAAAATCACATTTTACCTAAGTGAAATGGAGGTAAGAATATATATGTCTGATACTGAATTTAAAGAAATGCTCCTAAAGATTCTCATTAAACTTGAGAAGAGTATAGGACCTTTTTGAGACCCTCCACAAAGAATTAGGAAATGTAAAAAATAAAAAATAAAAAAATAGAGATGCAGGACTCACTAAATGGAAATAAAATTAAAAATAGACCATCTGGAATGAATAGCAAACAAGAGGAAGTAAAACAACAGATAAGCCACCTTTAGGACAGAGTAATGGAAAGTAATCACACTGAGCAGATGCGGGGGGGGGGGATGAGAATAGACCCAGGGAACTCAGCAACACTATAAAGCATAACAGTCACATAATAGGGATCCTAGAAAGAGAAAAGCAAGAAAAGGGGGTAGAAGAATTGTCTGAAGAAATAAAAGCTGGCAACTTCCTCAATCTGGGGAAGTAAAGAGAACTTCAGATCCAGGAGGCACAGAGAGGCCAACCCAAAGAGGTCTGCATCAAGATGCAAAGTAGTAAGATGGCTAAAAGTAGTAATAAAGAGGAATAAAGAGGGAATTGTAAAAGCTACAAAAGAAAGGAAAGTGGTGACATACAGAGGAAACCTCATATGGCAATCAGTAGGTTTGCAGAAACTCTGCAGATCAGAAGAGAGTGGCATGGTAAATTCAAACTGCTAAAAGGAAAAAAAAAAAGATCTACTGCAAGACTACTCTATCCAACAAGGCTTTCATTTAGAATAGAAGGAGAGATAGCGTTTCGCAGAAAAAATAAATAAATAAATAAATAAAAGCAAAACCAGCCACATCCCTGTCACATATGATGCCATTGGCCTGCGGGTCCCAAATTCACAGTCCAGCCACCCTCTTGCCTGAGTCAGCATGCACAGGTGGCACCTGTTTAATGCCAAGTCAACACAGATTCACCTCAGATTGCCAAGGGCTCAAACTGACACTCTTTCCCTCAAAATCCAGCTGCTGTGCTCAAATTTGTGCACAAAAGTGGTCATAATTATAACAGCAGAATGAATTCAAACAGTGATACTAATTCTGTGGAATATATAATGAATAAAAGGATTGTGCTAGGCTGAGAACATCTCCAACAAGCACATCAAAGAACAATACATACAGCATTATTCTGGCTAGTAAAAGAAACAAACCCTGGAAAAATAAAACACGATAAAATAAGGGAGAGAGACAAACCATACGAGACTTTTAAGCATAGGAAACAAACTGAGGGTTGCTGGAGAAGAGGGTGTGGGGATGGGGAAACTGGGTGGTGGGTATTAAGGGGGACACTTGATGAATGAGCACTGGATGTTCTATGCAACTGATGAATCACTTAACTCTACCTCTGAAACTAATAATAAACTATATGTTAATTAACTTAAATAAAAAAGGAACCCCCCCAAAATACACCACTAAAGAAAATCAGTAAAATGCAAAAAAGAGAAAGAAAAGAAAGAACAAGAGAAAATTTCCAAAACAATGACAAAACAATTAAGAAAATGACAATAAATACATATCCACTCAGTAATTACTTTACATTTAAATGGACTAAATGCTCCAATCCAAAAATATAGGGTATCAATAAAAATTAATATAATCAGGTCAACAGCAAGACATAGCAAATTACATAGCAAATTGTATTTGCTAAATACAGTGATAAAGAAAAAAGTCTTAAAAGCAGCAAACCATTTTATATACGGAGCACATCCTCTTTATCCATTTGTCTGTTGAAGAGCATCTTGGCTCTTTTCAGTTTGGTGATTGTGGACATTGCTACTATGAACACTGGGGTACATATGGCCCTTCTTTTCACACAGCCATAGGAAAGGATGAATACCCAACTTTTGTATCAACGTAGATGGGACTGGAGGAGATTATGCTGAGTGAAAGAAGTCAAGCAGAGAAGGTCAATTATCATATAGTTTCACTTACTTGTGGAGCATACGGAATAACATGGAGGACATTAAGAGAGGAAAGGAAAAGTGAATTGAGGTAAATCAGAGGGGAATGTGAAAGATGAGAGACTGTAGACTCTAAGAAACAAACTGAGAGTTATGGAGGTGAAGGACGTGGGTGGATGGGTGAGCCTGGTGGTGGGTATTAAGGGGGGCACATATTGCATGGAGCACTGAATCTTGGAATATGAAAAGAAGATGAAATTAAGATGTTAAAACAAATTTTAAAATGGGTAAAAAAATCAGCAAGCCAAAGTAAATCTCTGACTTACAAAGGAAGACCCATAAAGCTAGCTGCAGATCTTTCAGCAGAAACTTGGCAAACTAGAAGAGAATGGCATAATATATTCAAACTGCTGAGTTGGATAAATCTGGAGCCAAGAATAGTCTATCCAGGAAGGCTACCATCATTCAGAATTGAAGGAGAAATTAAGAGTTTCCCAGACAAAGAAAAACTAAAGGACTTCATGGCCACTAAACCAGACCTGTAAGAAATAGTAAATGGGATAGCTTGAGTGCAAAGGAAAGACCAAAAGTGACAAAAAAGGAAAGAATAAAATAAAATTCCCAGAATGACAAACAAGTAATAAAATGGTAGTAAGTACGTATCTATTATCTATCAATAATTACTTTTAATATACATGAATTAAACACTCCAATCAAAACATAGGGTGTCAGAATTGATAAAACAAAACAAAAAAAAAGACCCATCTATATACTGCCTACAAGAGATTCATTTTAGACCTAAAGACACCTGTTGATTATAAGTGAGGGGATGGAGAAACACTTATCATGCAAATGGATGTCAAAAGAAAGCCAAAGAAGTAATAATTATACTGAACAAACTAGGCTTTAAAACAGACTGTTTCTAAAGTTCGTATAATGAATTTGTTTTTGTGCCACCAAAACATGATTGACTGAATAAATAAAATAAAATAAAATAAAATAAAATAAAGACTGTAACAAGAGACAAATGAGGACAGTATAGAATCATTAAGGGGACAATCAAACAAGATCTAACAATTATAAATATTTTTGTATCAAACATGAGAGCACACAAGTATATAAAACAATTAATACCAAATGTAAAGGAACTAAATAAAAATGATACATTAAGAACAGGGGACTTTAACAACCCACTTATGTCAGCGGACAGATCATCTAAAGAAAAAATCAACAAGGAAAACAGTGGCTTTGAATGACCCCTTGGATCAAACGGACTTAACAGATATATCCAGATCATTCCATCCTAAAGCAGCAGAATACATATTATTTTCTAGTGCACATGGGATGTTCTCCAGGATAGATCACATATTGGTCACAAATCAGGACTCAACAAATAGAATAAGACCAAAGTCAAACCATGCAACTTTTTTGCACAACACTATGAAACTAGAAGCCAGCCACAAGGAAAAATTCTGGAAAGAACACAAATACATGGTAGCTAAACAACATGCCACTAAATAATGAATGGGTAAACTAGGGAAACAAGAAAAAAATGAGAAAATATTTGGAAACAAAAGAAAATGAAAACACATGTTTCAAAACCTTTGGGATGCAACAAAAGTGGTCCTAACATGCCTAACAAGCCTACCTCAAGAAGCAAGAAAAGTTTCAAATAAACAACCTAACTTTCCACCTAAAGGAGCTAGGAAAAGAACAACATGAAGAACAATGAAGTCTAAAGTCAGGAGAAAGAAGAAAATAATAAAAATTTGAACAGAAATAAATGATATAGAAACTAAAAATAAAAACACATAAACAGTGGCACCTGGGTGGCTCAGTGGGTTGGGCCTTTGCCTTCAGCTTGGGTCATGGTCTCAGGGTCCTGGGATTGAGACTCACGTTGGGATATCTGTTTGGCAGAGACCCTGCTTCCCCCCCTCTACCGCCTACTGCTCTGCATGCTTGTGATCTCTCTCTCTCTGTCAAATAAATAAAATAAATAAAATCTTTAAAAAACACAGAACAAAGAACCATAGAATAGATCAATGAAACCAGGAGTTAGTTATTTGAAAAGTTAATAAAATTGATGAACCTCTAGCCAGACCTATCAAAAAGAAAATATAAAGGACTCAAATAAACAAAATCACAAATAAGAGAGGAGAAATAACAACCAAAACCACTGAAGTACAAACATTAATAAGGGAAAATTATGAAAAAAATATGTCAACAAATTGGACAAAATAAATGGATAAATTCCTAGAAACATATAAACTATCAAAAATGAAATGGAAAGAAATATACAACTTGAACATACTGATAACTAGCAAAAGAATTGAGTCACTAGTTAAAATAAATAAAATAATTAAAATAAAATAAAATAAATTAAATAAACCAGAAGTCCAAGACCCATGGCTTCACAGGTGAATTTTACCAAAATTTTTAAGAAGAGTTAATACCTATTCATCTCAAACTATTAAAAAAAAAAAAAAAACAAAAACAAACAAACAAACAAAAAAAACAGAAAAGAAAAGAAAACTTCAAATTTCATTCTAAGAGGTCAGCATTACCCTGATACCAAAACCAGATAAAGACTCCATTAAAAAAAAAAAGAGCACTGGGTGTGGTGCATATACAGTGAATTCTGGAACACTGAAAAGAAATTTTAAAAAAATAAATAAGCTCTTGGAGACAAGATGGTGGGGAAGTAGAAGGAGGCTCTGTTTCAACCTGTACCCTAAAGTGAGCTGATTACCTACCAAAGAACTCTGATCACCCATGTAATCAGCCTGAGATCAGAATTATACAAGTCTGGATCTCTACAAGGGCAGAAGACGCCAGTGGGCAGGTAAAGTGAAGTAGGAACATTGGGCTGATATTGGAAGATAAACAAAAGGGAGAGGGAGCCACCAGAGGCCACCGACTGGAAAGTAATACCCCTAATACAAGAGTCCCTGCATCTGGGGACCAGCATTAACATGGAGTCTGGTTGAAATCACTAAAAAACAGCAAAGGATTGCGGGGTCGGGGGGGGGGGGGATTGTGGGAATCGGGGTCCCTAGGGACAGGGGCTCAAGTCCTCCGACCCAGGACAGCCTCCCCTGGCACTGAGCCAGAGAGAGTGCGGTGGAGAAACCAGGTCTTGGTTCCTGGGCCTCCAGCGGGCCTGAGAACACATGGGGTCCG
Organism: Mustela lutreola; assembly: GCF_030435805.1. Lineage (NCBI taxonomy): Eukaryota > Metazoa > Chordata > Mammalia > Carnivora > Mustelidae > Mustela > Mustela lutreola. The sequence continues at coordinate 58,695,759 of NC_081308.1, read as the reverse complement.
GCTCCTCTGAGGTGCTGGGAGCCTTGCCAGAGGGCAGAACGCTGAGCTGTGCTAACAGAGCCTGAGATGTGCACGCCCCTCCCTCTCCCCTGAGAGAGGTGAGCGAAGGCCCAGTCCGGGGCTCTTAGACCCGCGCAATTGTATCAGAGCCTGAGATACACACGTGCCCCAAACCGTCCCCTGAGAGAAGTGCGAGAAGGCCCAGCCTGGTGCTCTCGGACCCGCGCCCTGGTATCAGAGCCTGAGATTGCATGCGCGACCCACAGCCTCCCCTGAGAGAGGTGCGCTCAAGCCCAGCGCTCTTAGACCCAGAAAGACCAGTCACTCCCAGCCTGGGTTAAGTGAGAAAATCTCAGTGTGCAATCGCGGCTTGGAACCTCTCTAGTGGTCTGGAGCTGCCCAGACAACCACGCCGCCATGGTTTGGGGTACAAGCAAAAGATCCTGCATCTCCAGGGACCGTGACTCAGAGCCTGCTCTGCCAGTCGCCAAGGCGGAAATTTATATGGGCTCTCCAGCACCTATAGGAGACCAGACTGAAGCTTCTCTCTGAGAGGGAGGTCAGGGTGCAGTTTGCTTTCCTCTAAACCTACAAAAACCATCAAAAGTGGTCAAGGTGAGAGAAAAAAAGAAGTGAACAAACATAAAAACCTCCAGAGAATAAAAGCCTAAAAAAAAAAAAAAAAATGCTTTCCTCAGAGCCTTGAGGGGGGCGGGAGGACTTAACTCAGGGAACATCACTGACTGAAAACCCACGTGGCAGGCCCCTCCCCAAGAAAACCAATCAGGAAAGAAAAAGAAAAAAAAAAAAAAAAACAAAGACTACAAGAAAGCAACCACCACTACTTCATAGGACAACATTTATTTTTAACTCATTCCCACTATTCTGGTTCATTTTTAAAAAATATATATAGATAAATTTTTAACCTACTTACCATCACAGTGAGATGTCCAGTACATCAAATTCCATAATAACCTTCTAACCTGAACTTTTTGATACATGCACCTGTGTTTTTCTCTTTTTTAATTTTTTTTTTAATTTTAGTTTCGTTTAGTAGTTTATTCCTTTTTTTATTTTTATTTTCTAATATTCATATAGAGTTAAACTTCAAGGTAATCCCTTTTCCCCAATCAATGGTACCCCTATAGGTAAACCAATTTTTTAATTCCCCTTTATCTTAGGAAAGTTGAGTTCTTTAACAAAGATATCAAGATACATCCAGGAAGAATCAAAACAACCTTCCTCACCACACAGAGAATTTATAACAACATTCCCATCTTGTTATTGCACCAGTGTTTCTGTGTTTTTGTGTTTGTCCTGATAGTGTATAAATCTTATACTTGTGGTTCTTTTTTACAAGGTTCTTCCTTTATTTGCTTATATATATACTTTTTTTCTCTTGTCATATACTTTTATCAATCTTTTTGTTTGTCTGTTTTTGTTTGTTTTTGTCTGTTTTTGATTTACTTCATAAATCTTACCTTGGGCCCCATTTGGGCTGAACCTTCTCTTTTATCTTCCCTCCTTTTCCTGTCTCTCTCTCTCTTTTTTCTTTTTCTTTTCTTTTTTCTCTCATTTGGGTAAGTAATCCGGATTGCTCAGAAGTGTTCCAGGGTACACCTTGACTGCACCACGGTCAATATATCCAGCTACATCTGTTCAGTCATCTTTCACCAAAATGACTAGGAGGAGGAATGCCCAACAGAAGAAAAATACAGAGGATGGGCCTTCTGCAACAGAGCTAACGGCTATCAACATAGATAATATGTCAGAAAGAGAATTCAGGCTAACAATTATCCAGACAATAGCTAGGTTGAAGAAACTCATGGATGACCAAGCAGAATTGATTAGGGCAGAACTGAAAAAAAGTATATGACAAGAGAAAAAAGTATAAGACAAGAGAAAACAGGGATGATGTTCACAATGTTAGGGCAGAACAGAAAGCTACCAGGGATGAGGTTCACAATTCTCTCAATGAGTTCCAATCTAATCAAAATTCTCTCAAAGCTAGGGTAACTGAGACAGAAGATAGAATTAGTGATCTGGAGGACAAAGAGATAGAGAAAAAGGATCAGGAGTAAGCAGAACAAACAGCTTAGAAACTGCGAAGACAGAATCAGGGAAATAAATGATGTCACAAAATGTTCCAACGTCAGAATTACTGGAATCCCTGAAGGGGAGGAGAAAGAAAGAAGTCTAGGAAATATAATGGAACAAGCTCTTCATGAAAATTTTCCCAATCTCACAAATGGAACCAACATTCATGTACTAGAGGCCGAACGGTCTCCACCCAAGATTATACATTCCAGAAAAACATCAAGGCACCTGATAGTCAAATTGAGAAATTATAATTGTAGATATAATCTCTTGAAAGCTGCAAGGACAAAGAGGCTCCTTACTTACAGAGGAAAGCCCATCAGAATAATGTCAGACCTGTCCAGAGAGACCTGGCAAGCCAGAAAGGGCTGGCAAGATATATTCAGGGCAATAAATGAGAAGAACATGCAGCCAAGATACTTTATCCAGCAAGACTGACATTCAAAACGGATGGAGAGATAAATAGTTTCCAGGACCAGCAAGGCTTAAAAGACTATGCAACCACCAAGCCGATACTGCAGGAAATATTAAGGGGGGTTCTATAAAAGAGGAAAAATCCTAATAATAGCATTGAACAGAAATAAAGAGACAATCTACGAAAAGAAAGACTTCAAAGGTAACATGATGTCAATAAAAACATATACATCAATAATCACTCTCAATGTGAATGACCTAAATGTGCCCATAAAAGGACACAGGGTTGCAGATTGGATAAAACGACAGGACTTATCCATATGTTATCTAAAAGAGATCCATGTTAAACCTAAAGATACACCCAGACTGAAAGTGAAGGTATGGAGAAGCATCTTTCATGCCAATGGGCCACAAAAGAAGGCCAGGGTAGTGATTTTCATATCAAATAAATTAGATTTTAAACTAAAGACTGTAATCAGAGATACAGAGGACACTATATAACTCTTAAAGGGACTATCCACCAAGGTGATCTAACAATTGTAAATATCTATGCCCCCAATATGGGAGCAGCCAATTACATAAGAAAACTATGAATCAAATAAAGAGTCATATTGATATGAATACATTAATAGTAGGAGATCTTAACATGCCTCTCTCAGTAATAGACAGATCATCGAAGCAGAAAATCAATAAAGAAACAAGAGCATTGAATGACACATTGGACCAGATGGACCCCAAAGATATATACAGAACATTCCACCCTAAAACAAGATTACCCATTCTTCTCAAGTGCACATAGAACCTTCTCCAGAATAGACCAAATACTGGGTCACAAATCAGAACTCAACCAATACCAAAAGACTGACAGTATTCCCTACATATTCTCAGATCACATGTTTGAAACTGGAGCTCAATCACAAGGAAAAGTTTGGAAGGAACTCAAACACCTGGAAGGTAAAGACCACCTTGCTTAAGAATGCTTGGATCAACCAGGAGATCAAAGAAAAACTTAAACAATTCATGGAAACAAATGAGTATGAAGACCCTTTGGTCCAAAACCTATGGGATACAGCAAAGGCGGTCCTAAGGGGGAAATACATAGTTATCCAAGCCTCCCTCAAAAAAAAAAATTGAAAAATCCAGAATACACCAGCTGTCTCTACACCTTAAAGAACTGGAGAATCAACAACAAATCAAACCAACTCCACACATAAGAAGGGAAATAATCAAGATTAGATTAGAGATCAATGAGGTAGAAACCAGAGATATAGTAGAACATATCAATGAAACTAGAAGCTGGTTTTTTAAAAAAAATCAATAAGATTGATAAACCATTGGCCACACTAATGCAAAAGAAAAAAGAGAAAGCTCAAATTAATAAAATCATGAATGAAAAGGGAGAGGTCACGGTAACACCAAGGAAATACAATCAATCATCAGAAGTTATTATCAACAGTTATATGCCAATAAGCTAAACAACCTAGATGAAATGGATGCATTCCTGGAAAACTCTAAACTCCCAAAATTGAACCAGGAAGAAATTGACAACCTGAATAGACAGATATCTAGTAATAGGATTGAAGTAGTGATCAAAAATCTCCCAAAAAACAGGAGTCCAGGACCTAAGGGATTCCCTGGAGAATTCTACCATTTTTCAAAGAAGAAATAACACCTATTCTCCTGAACCTGTTTCAAAAAACTGAAGAGGTTGGGGGAACCAGGTGCTAGGTATTATAGAGGGCAGAGATTGCGTGGAGCATTGGGTGTGGTGAAAAAATAATGAATACTGTTATGCTGAAAATAAAGAAAAAATAAATTAAAAAAAAAAAAAACTGAAGCAGAAGGGAAATTTCCAGACTCTTTGTATGAAGCCAGCATTACCTTGATCCCCAAACCAGGCAAAGACCCTACCAAAAAGGAGAATTTCAGACCAATATCACTGATGAATATGAATGCTAAGATTCTCAAACAAGATCCTAGCAAACAGGATTCAACAGCATATTAAAAAGATTATCCAGGGGCGCCTGGGTGGCTCAGTGGGTTAAGCCTCTGCCTTCAGCTCAGGTCATGATCTCAGGGTCCTGGGATCGAGCCCCGCATTGGGCTCTCTGCTCAGCGGGGAGCCTGCTTCCCTCTCTCTCTCTGTCTGCCTCTCTGCCTACTTGTGATCTATCAAATAAAATCTTTAAAAAAAAGATTATCCACCATGACCAGGTGGGATTCATCCCTGGGCTACAAGGATGGTTCAACATTCGCAAATCAATCAATGTGATAGAACAAATTAATAAGAGAAGAGAGAAGAACCACATGGTCCTCTCAATCAATGCAGAAAAAGCATTTGACAAAATCCAGCATCCGTTTCTGATGAAAACGCTTCAAAGTATAGGGATAGAGGGAGCATTCCTGAACTTCATAAAATCTATCTATGAAAGTCCCCCAGCAAATATCATCCTCAATGGGAAAAAAGCTTGCAGCCTTACCGTTGAGTTCAGGAACATGACAAGAATGGCCACTCTCACCACTGTTGTTCAACATAGTATTAGAAGTCCTAGCAACAGCAATCAGACAACAAAGAGAAATAAAAGGTATACAAATTGGCAATGAAGAAATCAAACTCTCTCTCTTCGCAGATGACATGATTGTTTATATGGAAAACCTAAAAGACTCTACCCCCAAACTACTAGAACTTATACAGCAATTCAGCAACATGGCAGGATACAAAGTCAATGTGCAGAATTCAGTGGCTTTCTTATACACTAACAATGAAAATACAGAAAGGGAAATTAGAGAATCGATTCCATTGACTATAGCACCAAGAACCATAAGATACCTGGGAATAAACCTAACCAAAGAGGTAAAGGATCTGTACTCGAGAAACTACAGAACACTCACGAAAGAAATTGAAGGAGACACAAAAAGATGGAAGACCATTCGATGCTCTTGGATCGGAAGAATAAACATTGTTAAAATGTCTATACTGCCTAGAGCAATCTATACTTTTAATGCCATTTCAATCAAAATTACACTGGTATAAAAAAAATTACACTGGTATTTTTCGAAGAGCTGGAGCAAATAATCCAAAAATTTGTATGGAATCAGAAGAGACCCCAAATCACTAAGGAAATGTTGAAAACCAAAATATAATTGGGGACATCACATTACCTGATTTCAAGCTTTACTACAAAGCTGTGATCACCAAGACAGCATGGTACTGGCATAAAAGCAGACACATAAACCAGTGGAACAGAGTAAAGAGCCCAAATATGGACCTTCAACTCTCTGGTCAAATGATTTTCGACAAAACAGGAAAAAAAATATACAGTGGAAAAATGACAGTCTCTTCAATAAATGGTGCTGGGAAAACTGGACAGCTATATGTAGAAGAATGAAACTTGACCATTCTCTGACACTGTACACAAAGATAAACTCGAAATGGATTAAAAAAAAAAAAAAAAGAAACCTCAACGTGAGACAGGAACCCATCACAATCCCAGAGGAGAACACAGGCAGTAATCTCTTCGATATCAGCCACAGCAACTTCTTTCAAGATATGTCTCCAAAGCCAAAGAAAGGAAACAAAAGCGAAAATAAACTTTTGGGACTTCATCAAAATCAAAAGCTTCTGTACAGCAAAGGAAACAGTCAACAAAACAAAGAGGCAACCCACGGAATGGGAGAAGATATTTGCAAATGACAGTACAGACAAAAGGTTAATATCTAGGATCTATAAAGAACTCCTGAAATTCAACACGCACAAAACAGATAATCATATCAAAAAATGGGCAGAAGATATGAACAGACACTTCTCCAATGAAGACATACAAATGCCTATCAGACACATGAAAAAATGTTCATCATCACTTGCCATCAGGGAGATCCAAGTTAAAACCACATTGAGATACCACCTTACACCAGTTAGAATGGCCAAAATTAGCAAGACCAGAAACAACATGTGTTGGAGGGGATGTGGAGAAAGGGGAACCCTCTTACACTGTTGATGGGAATGCAAGTTGGTGCAGCCACTTTGGAGAACAGTGTGGAGATTCCTCAAGAAATTAAAAATAGAGCTTCCATATGACCCTGCAATTGCACTGCTGGGTATTTACCCCAAAGATACAGATTTAGTGAAAAGAAGGGCCATCTGTACCCCAATGTTCATAGCAGCAATGGCTATGGTTGCTGGACTGTGGAAAGAACCAAGATTCCCTTCAACGGACGAATGGATAAGAAGATGTGGTCCATATACACTATGGAGTATTATGCCTCCATCAGAAAGGATGAATACCCAAGTTTTGTAGCAACATGGACGGGACTGGAAGAGATTATGCTGAGTGAAATCAGTCAAGCAGAGAGTCAATTATCATATGGTTTCACTTATTTGGGAAGCATAACATATAGCATGGAGGACAAGGGGAGTTGGAGAGAAAAGGGGAGTTTAGGGAAATTGGAAGGGGAGGAAAACCATGAGAGACTATGGACTCTGCAAAACAACCTGAGGGTTTTGAAGGGGTGGGGTGTGTGAGGTTGGGGGAACCAGGTGGTGGGTATTAGAGAGAGCACATATTGCATGGAGCACTTGGTGTGGTGCAGAAACAATGAATACTGTTACGCTGAATAGAAATTAAAAGGGGAAATAAGTCAGAGAAAGACAAATATAATAAGATATCACTTGTATGTGGAATTTAAGAAACAAAACACATGAGCAAAGGGAAGGAGAGACAGTGAGGGAGACAGAAAAGTCAAAATCAGACTCTTAATTATAGTGAACAAACTTGTTGGTTACTAGAGTGGATTTTGGTAGGGCAAGGTTAAATAGGTGATGAAGGTTAAGGAATGTGCTTGCTGTGATGAGCTCCAGGTTTTTATGGAGGTGTTTAATGGCTGTATTATGTACCATAAGCTAATATAACACTATATGTTAACTCACTGTAATTAAAGTAAAAACTGCAAAAAGGGGAAGAGTTCAAAATTTTCCATGAAAGATTGTAAGTACCAAATGAATTAATCCATGAAAACTGTTAGTACAGTGCATGGAAGAGTAAAAGATCAAGAGATAGCAGCTGTCATTTTTATTGTTGTTATTGTATGCATAGAGTTGTTTGATTTTTAAAATCTGAAATGATGTAAACATCCAATCTAACAGTGTTCATGTTACAATTGAGGAAGCTGAAGTTCATGTTTAACTTGTTCAAATTCTCAGAATAAAATAGATGCAGAGCCAGGCTCTTCTCTATCTTTCCTGACTTCCTCTCCAATGTTCTTCTCAAGGCTATTGATCCCAATGTAGGACTGCAATTCTTCCTCAGAAAAATGTTGTTCATATTTTCTGGAACATTTATCTTCACATTTAGAGGGTCTTAACAAGAGGCCGGAGGCAGTTCAAAAATACAGCCACCATGCCAGACAGAAATTGACACTAGTCCAATGAGGTATGGGTTTTCAGCTTTTCATTAGTAAATACCGTAAAGGAGAGGTGTGTGTGTGTGTCTATGTTAGGGTGTCAGTTGTAAAATACAAAAAAGGGCTCTCCTAAGCTCAGGGCTCTCTGAGTGAGGAACCCAATGAAAAACAATGACTAGAATTTCAAATGACGTAGACTGAATGAAATAACCAAATGTCAAGGGACATCCAGACAAGAGGGGCTGAATCTGGGAGACAAAGGTGTTAACAGAATTCTATGTAACAATGTTGGGGCCTGAAATGCTGGACATTCATCTTAACCTTTTCTAGTCCCAAATCATCTGTAAATAACTATCCCTTGGCAAGCATGTGGAGGAGATACTGTCTGTTGCCAGGGTCTCACTACCCCTTTCTGCAAAGCTCACCCCTCCCCTGGCCAAACCCTCTCTTAGCCCTTCAATTAAAAAAGAATAACCCAAGCGTAGACTTTACTTATAGTTTGGTATGAATTTGTTGGATGTATTCTCCTTTTGGAGGTGTTCATATTTTCAATATTTAATAGGCTTTGAGCAGTGCCAAACCTAGGAGTAGACTGTTGGTGAAATTACACTCTGGGGCTTGTGAAGAGAAGAAATTAAGCTTCTTAGTAAGTCTAATGCCTATCTCTTGCTGATCACAGATATATACCAATTAAAAGTCATTGAAAAATTAATCTAATAGAGCATACCACTACCAGGTTAATGGGTAAGCACACTGTATGTTAAACTTAACTTTCCCTTTAAGAAATAAATAATAGAACCCAAATTAGCACTGATTAGAACACTTACCACCAAAGAGGTGGAGCTATTGGAGAAAGTGATTCAAAGAGCTTCCTGTATATGAGATATGGGAGTATATATCCCCATAACAACTTTATCCATTGGCTTGAGAAATATTTAAGCTTTTATTTGTAGAAAGTTCTTTCAAACTTTCATCTCTTATACTCTGAAATCATCTCTTATACTCTTATACTCTGAAGCCCACAGGCACCCACGCCCAACACTCTGTTCATTTGCATAGGTGTATAAGGCAGGAGTTAACAGTATGATTGATGAATATTGCACAGGTCAGCAATGTTGATCTCTCCTCCCCAGGACCACTGGAAAGGAAAATACCCCCATACTGGAAGGATAAAATTCATCCCAAATGTTACTCCCCCAACCTCTGATTTTTGTGGAAGAAAATGAAAATAAACACAGCCTGGGAGATCAAAGACCAGAGAACATTACTGACTCCATGGAAAGTCAAGTCAATACCCTAGCAGGGAGAGTAACTTCTTCATTCACACTAAACCTCCAATCCCAAGCAGGGGTGGGAGGGTTACTCACATGATTTAGACTGAAATAGGGAAGGAAGGAGAATGTGAGATGGGGCTGGGAGTCCAAGTGAGAGATATAGAGAAGGAAGGGAAGTGAGCAGGCACAGACCCTGGCAGCCATCAGAGGTTCATGCCTTTTTAACAGCAGGAGGCTAGAAGAAAGGATAAGAGTGGCTCTGGCTGTGATGGGGCTCTTATTGGGCCTCCTGCTTCTGGACCACCTAACAGTGGTCACCTACGGTAAGGAAGCAAATGGGGACCTGGTTACCACTGCTCACACCAGCAACAAGCTGGGAGTTTGGGATTGAATGGCTACTGGGGAAAACTTATTCCTGTTGAATAGTTAAATGTTCTCAGACAGTGCTGCAGACTCTCAGCTTTGTGTAGTTGAAGCCTGCTGAAGAAGCCAGGAGGTAAGTTTCCATAGAAATTGAAAAAGAACTTTTCTTGAAAAACAATCACATGATTTTTCTAGTACTTGTCATATCTCAGGGACATTAAGAAGGTTGCCAGTGACACCCAAATCTTTCCTCCATCTTATTTCACCTGAAATTCTACCATTTTACCTTAACCCTTCTGTCTCCAGGTCTTGATCCCTGTTAATATATATAACCTTCAAAGAAAGAATGTTTTCTAAGAGCAAGATTGGACCTTAAAAGTAACCTAGACCCAATGCTTTGCTGTTATGAACTTTGCTCAAAATATCTGTTCACATACTTCCAGTGACTGAGAGTTGATGATTTTTGCAGACTATCTAATCTATCCAGTCTAGTCCAGGACAGTTACAAATGTTAAGATGCTCTTCCTTGAGTTGAACTATATGCACTTCCTTGTGGCTTCCATCCTAAGGCCCCTGCTCTCTTTCTTAGAGATACATAGAACATATCTACTCCCTCGATGCTGCGACAGCCCTTTAGAGTTCTAATGGCAGACATCGTGTCCTCTTGTCATCTCCTCTTCAAGATAAACTAGCCCTAACTCCTTCAAATGGTCTTCACAGGATTTGCTTCTTACCATATCCTTGGGTAACTCATTTCCCTGTGAATATAGCCCAGTTCGTCCAGGCTGCTTCTGAGAAATTAATGCTGGAGATTACAAATCTACATAGATAGATAGATGATTTTATAGATAGATAGATAGAGAGAGAGAGAGAGATATCTCCAAAAAGAGGTCTTATTATCCCTATCCCATAGAAGCATTATTTCTTCAGGTATTTTTCCATCCTCTTTTATATCCCTGAGAATTGAAATAGACTTTTTGGTAACTAAGTCTAAGTAATTTCTAAGTGAGATCCAAGATATAGCAAATGGGTTTTTCCTCATATCTACTTATTTCATATCTTTACAGGGAGCGGCCAGATATATGTTGGCTTGGTGCCCCTTATGTGTCAGAAAGAACATCTTTTCATAGCTGACTCAAATTATGCTAACTCTATCCTGGGGCTCTGTGACCAATCAAATTCTAGAGCCTCAAAGCTAAAAAGGACACTAAATAAGTCACCTGAGAGGGAGAAGAATGTCCTCCAGCCACAGAGCATTAGTGGCAGAGTTAATACTATTAAATAATACAGGTTATTTTGCAAATACAATATTTACATTCTCTAAAATGTTTTAGAGGATCCTTTTCTACCTTCTCCAAATCTGTTGGTTTGAGCTTATACTTACAGAGGCAGGACTAGGGCTCAGGGGAACATGATATACATGTGAAAGTTAAATTATTTGTGTGTACATGTGAGTGCTCTCATGTATATCATTCCATCCTCAGCCTGTGAGAGCCTCTAGCCCTGGAAACGGTCTTTCTTTTATGTGGAGTGTTTAACACTATAGACCTGAAGCTCAGGACATACTGAATGACCAATAACACATTCCCACTCCCTGGATCTCAGTGTCTCCATTCTATTTTTACAGTGAGGGAATCAATTTGCTGGCCTCAAACAGCTGTGCCAGCTGAATATCTCTGTATGACTGTAGCTTTACTTTTAAAAGTGAAGGGGGCAGAAACAGCTAGTCTGTCAAAGCACATGTTTAAATGATCATAGTAAAATAAATCCCAAACATTTTTATTTTATAAACATTACAAATATTTTTTTAAAGATTTTATTTATTTATTTGACAGAGAGAAATTACAAGTACACTGAGAGGCAGGCAGAGAGAGAGAGAGAAGGAAGCAGGCTCCCTGCTGAGCAGAGAGCCCATTGCAGGACTCGATCCCAGGACCCTGAGATCATGACCTGAGCCGAAGGCAGCGGCTTAACCCACTGAGCCACCCAGGCGCCCCAACATTACAAATATTTTATAAAGCTAATCTATCCAGCACCTACTGAATACCGGCCATTATTCTAGGTGCTTTCACACCTATAATCTCCTTTGCTCTTCAACATAACCCTCCATGGAAGGTATATTATTAGCCTCCATTTTATTGATAATGACATGAAGCTCAGACAGGTTTAGCAATTTACTCAGGGTCACATAGAGACATGGGGACATGGGTCACATGTTAAGACAGACCTTGGACTACTACACCATGTGCTCCTTCACTATTCTTCTGACCTCACTAGGTGCTTCTATTCAGTGTTTCTCTAGGCTTTCTGAGAACCAAAAGATAGTAGAAAGGTGTAAGTCAATTCTATTGAGGTTACCTTCACTTTGGAGATCAGAGGACATGACGTACAATGTCTTTTTTTTTTATGTGTGTGATGCCCTGTGCCTACCATATACTGTCTCTGTAATACTAATGAAGCAGGAGGATAAAGAGGAGACAATAAAAGAAGGAGGAAGTATAGAAGCCAGATGGAAAGATGAGTTGAAGGAAGGAAAGGCAAAGGAAGGAGGGGAGAAGTAAACATAGGAAAAACATGTAATTCTTAGAAGTCTGATTAACTCTGCTCCATGACCCTATTCTGGAATGTAGGAGTCAAGCCTGACCTACTTTTAGAAGTGAGTTTCAAGATTGAGAAATTGAGACTGGCTGTTCTTATAATTGACAGACCAGAGTGGGCTATGTGAGAGTCCCCAGGAAGTTCCCAGAGAGGGTAATGCAAACCAAGCCTTGCATTCCCTCCAAGTTCAGAGGAAAGACATACATATGCATAGACAAAGTCATTTTCAGCTGTTCCAGATGTCCCAAGAGCAGAATGTTGCTTTGTTGTCAGAAAAAGTGAAAGAATGCTTTTCAGAGGATGAGTGGAAGATTTGTGATAGCTGGAAAAAAAATAATGGTAAAGATTGCATTAAACTGGAAGACTCAGATGGCTTTCATGGGGCTTAAGGCTGATACATGTGTGCTTTAAGTGACACATGCATGTTCATGATGATTATAAGCTGCATCTGCATGCATATGGAGGCCTGAAATAGCAATAGCACAGTGAAACACCACCATCTGGTGAAAGTTTACCACCAGATAGAAAATGTAATTATTTAACTTTCATCTCCATTATACCCTATTAGCATTGAACAATCTAGGATTGAAGGGACCTTAAAGAGTAATGTTGTCCAAGACCCAAACAAAGATCAGAACTTCTCCCAGACTGCTTAGTTCATGAATAAAAAACTCTGAGGACAAGGGGAGTCAAAGGGTAGAAGGGAATTGAGGGAAATTGGAAGGGGAGGTGAACCATGAGAGACTATGGACTCTGAAAAACAATATGAGGGTTTTGAAGGGGCAGGGGATGGGAGGTTGGGGGAACCAGGTGGTGGGTATTAGAGAGGGCACAGATTGCATGGAGCACTGGGTGTGGTGCAAAAACAATGAATACTGTTATGCTGAAAATAAATTAAAAAAAATAATAAAAACTCTGATTAATTACAAAGTTCACTGTTAGGACAAACCAAAATCAGACCTAATGCACTCCCATTCATGGGTCTGAGTTCTGCTCCCTGCCCAATCTGAAACCCTCCAGAGACTATGTGGTTGATTTAGCAACATGGACTCGTGTTTATTTATTAATTTCTATTCAAGGCTTTTATCTTGGTCAAAATATGCTAGTGATGTTGTAAGAATCTCTGGTGAGCAAAAGCTAGAGGCCTGGTACTTGGTACATGGCAATAAATTCTGGTAGACAGAAGGCATGTCTCTACCCTACCATCTGTTTGACTGAAGCCTGAGAATCCTGGGCTACATAACAGGCATTTATTCAGTAATGTTTCACATTTTTTAAAGATTTTATTTATTTATTCGACAGAGAGAGAGAGAAAGAGAGATCACAAGTAGGCAGAGAGGCAGGCAGAGAGACAGGGGAAAGCAGGCTCCCCATTGAGTAAAGAGCCCGATGTGGGGCTCAATCCCAGGACCCTGAGATCATGACCTGAGCCGAAGGCAGAGGCTTAACCCACTGAGCCACCCAGGTGCCCCAATATTTCATATTTTGAACCTCCTTCTTCTAGGACAGAGATAAATTAATTGTCTACATATAATACCTCACTCCTGGTTGGAGTTAAATAAAACACAAAATCCTCAAAATAAGAGCTTATGAATGAAAAATTCTTTTTTTACTTTTTTTTTTCAAAGATAGAAAGAGAGAGCATGAGCAGGGAGAGGAGCAGAGGGAGAGGAAGAAGAACACTCCTCATGAGCAGGGACCCCGATGCAGGGTTCAATCCTAGGACCCCAGGATCATGACCTGAGATGAAGGTCCCCCACACACCAAGGAAGAATCTCCTTTTGGTCCTACTACTATTTCTACCACAGCCAGCTTTAGGATTTATTCAGACCCTTTTCCTTTCCTGACATTTCCCTCTCTGTTCCTCCTCAAGATAGAATTTTTCAGTGTACCTTTGGTGAAATCTAAGAGAAACCAAAAGGTAAATAAAGAGAAATCAGGGGGGAAAAAAAGGTTAGGCTTACAAAGTGAGAATTTCAAACTTAGCAATAACTAATGATTTTGTAAAACACAAGTACATTTCACACAAGTTTCCACCCTCAGAATTGCTCTGTATGCATCCAGCCTCCCTTCCAGAGAAAAGCTTAGGGTCAGGGACCCAAATACTGAGTTTTTCTGAGGAACAATGGGGAATAAGCAGGGAATATGGCCCTTTCGTTCCTAGCCCTGCAGCACAAACATTTCTCCAGGTATATAATTACATAATAAAATGGACCAGACACAACTGTTCAGCATTTGTTCCTACACTTCTTTTGGAAAATATTGAAATAGGTTCTTTTTCATAGACTTACAGAGCTTCAGAGCTTAAAGAATCTTTAGACATCATTCCATTCAAACTCTCTACATTATATATGAAGAACATGAGTCCTTGTGGTACAAAGTGGCTTATCCAGGGTCATCTCACAGCAAGGCAGTGACAGGAAAGGAACTTGAAACTGACAAGAGCCAAACAGTGTTAAGAGTTTTTCTTCTGAGCATGTGTTTCTGATTTATGGGAAGGCAGGCAGAGAATAAAAGAGCACATGGAATCTGAAAGTAGGCTGGAAGGAAATTTTAGAGGTGTTTTTCAGAAGTCTTTTGAGATCTACCACTGCCATCCTAGCTCCCAGATGGGTATGCCATCTATGTCCATTTTCTTCTTCCTTTTCAGGCCACCCCATCCTGGAAGCACCTGAGAGTGTGACAGGACCTTGGAAAGGGGATGTGAATATTCCCTGCACCTATGGTCCTTTGCAAGGCTACACTCAAGTCTTGGTAAAGTGGATGGTACATCATGGCTTGGATCCAGTCACCATCTTCCTACATGATTCCTCTGGAGACCATATCCAGCAAGCAAAATACCGGGGTCGCCTGCAAGTGAACCACAAGATTCCAGGAGATGTATCTCTCCAGCTGAATACCCTGGAGATGGATGACCGGAGCCACTACACATGTGAAGTCACTTGGCAGACCCCTAATGGCAACCAAGTGGTGAGAGATAAGATCATTGAGCTCCGTGTCCAGAAATGTGAGTGACTGTGATGATAGGAAAGCACTGATAGACAAAGACCAAATAGAGGTCTATAATACTAGAAAAGCTTTAGAAACCCAGAGAATTTTGTTTACTTGTACACATTCTTTCTTCAGTCGTATGTGCTAATCAGAGAAAGTGGACAGGCAGAGGATCCTCAGGGTCATCACTCTCATAGTATAATTTAAGAAGTGTTGGGAAGGATTTCTGGTTTTCAAATCTCTACCCCTTCAAGCATCCCTGAAATTCTAGCATCCACACCCTGGTTTCTCTCCTTGGGCTCTGGATTTTAAAACTAATAAAAGTGAGTCAATCTATCTGATCAGGATATTGGAGAGTAAATAGATGCTAAGATAGAAGCTCTGGGGAAAGGGTTATTGGGGTTAGCCAAGATACATTTTGCTGACTTGACAATTTTATGAAAACCTGGCCTTGGTAATCCAAAACTGCAGATAATCTAAAAACTCTATCTACTAAAGCCTAAAAAGTCCCTCTATATTAAAAAAAAATCAGTAGATTTTTAACTCCAAATATTTCAAAACCATATATAACACAAAACAATATCTAACCTTCCAAACAAAACTATTTTTATTTACATTATCCTATTTCTTACCCCGTTCCAAGTTAGGAGCTCCTTTTAGTTCACTTTGCAGATATACAATTACCCCTATATTCAGCAAGGATGACTCACCCTTGTCTTCACATATCCTTATAACTTTCCAGAGCCTCGTTTCTTGTTTTTCCTTTGCAGTCTCTGTTTCCAAGCCCACAGTGACGACTGGCAGTGGCTATGGCTTCACAGTGCCCCAGGGAATGAGTATTAGCTTTCAATGCCAGGCTTGGGGCTCTCCTCCCATCAATTATGCTTGGTACAAGGAACAGACCAACAATCCAGAACCCATCAAAGTAGCAGTCTTGAGTACCTTACTCTTCAAGCCTGCCATGGTGGCTGACTCAGGCTCCTATTTCTGTACTGCCAAGGCCCGGGTAGGCTCTGAGCAGCGCAGCAACACTGTGAAGTTTGTGGTCGAAGGTAAGCAACCCTTTCTCTTGGTGATCCTAGCAATGGACTACATTGCACTGGAGATACCTCAGTAGTGCCTTTATTCCAGAGAACAGAGTTTGTGTGTGTGAAGAGAGAGAGTGTTCTGGGTTCTACAATTGCAAAGAAAAATTCTGGACTGATGATAATAAGGCTGGAGACAATGCCTGTCTTCTTACAGGGGAAAGTGACATTCTCTAAGCCAATCATATTTGCCAGATACAATTCACAAGAACTCAACACACATTCTAAAATTGAATCCCATGTCTATCTCATGAGATAGCTATCACTATTCTCATTTTACAGAAGGAGAAACTGAAAATCAGAAGGTTTGTTTTTCTTTTTTTTTTCCCAGGAGTTCACAGTTAGGAAGTTCAAGTTGGAACTTGCACACAGAACAATTACTCTTTCCATTATGTCTGATTATCTCTTACGGTTGAATATTAGCT
This sequence comes from Mustela lutreola, assembly GCF_030435805.1. Taxonomy (NCBI): domain Eukaryota; kingdom Metazoa; phylum Chordata; class Mammalia; order Carnivora; family Mustelidae; genus Mustela; species Mustela lutreola. The sequence goes on along the minus strand of NC_081308.1, from coordinate 58,679,112 downwards.
CCTGGTCACCCTTTGGAAACTTTTTTATTTGTTCTTTTTTTTTCAGTATAGCTGACACACGATGTTACATTAGTTTCAGGTACATCACATAGTGATTTGACAAGTTTATAGATTATGTTATGTTCACCACATGTGTAGCTACCATTATATCATTATTATAATACCATTGACTATATTCTTTTTGCTTTGTCTTCTTTCCTCTTTTATTCTCTAAGTGGAAGCCTGTATCTCTCACTTCTCCTCACATACTTTGCCCATCGCCCCACTCTCCTCCCCATCAGTTTGTTCTTTGCATTTATAGGTCTGTTTCTACCTTTTATTTATTCATTTTTTTAGGCCCCACATATGAGTGCAATCACATGGTGTTTGTCTTTATCATTTATTTTCTTGTTTGTTCATTTATTTACTTATTTATGAACGAGTGACAGAGAAAGCACAAACAGTGGAGGGGGAGGGACAAATGGCATGATTTTATCCTCTATTATGCCTGTGTAATATTCCATTGTATGTATACACTACACATTCCTTATCCATTTGTCTATTGACATCTAGGTTGCTTCCATATTTTGACTTCTGTAAATAATGTTGCAATAAACACAGAGGTGCATATATCTTTTCAAATTAGTGATTTTATTTTCTGTGAGTAAATTCCAAATAACAGAATTATTGAATCATATAGTATTTCTATTTTTTTAAAAAAACCTCCATACTATTTTCCACAGTGGCTCTACCAGTTTACATTCTCACCAATAGTCTATGAGGGTTCCTTTTCACCACAACACTTGTTACGTCTTGTCTTTTTTATTTTAGCCATTCTGACAGGTGTAAGGTGATATCTTATTGCTCTTTTTGTTTGTTTTGTTCAGTGAGGATTTTTATTGTTATTTTATTGTTTGTGTTTGAATTTGTTTCATGAAATAAAGCCCAGATATCTACATAGATTTTTAAGGACCACCCCCCCAATCTTCTTCCTAAAGTCAAATGCAAGTTCTGGTTGAGGTCTCAATGAAGATTGACTCTGGTTAATGAAGGTCTGGCTGTTTCTTACAGCATTATCTTGGAAGCATTACAAACCATGTACATAAATATTGCAGGCTGGTTTAAATGAACAGCCCAGCAGTGATTTGTCTAAATGAATCTTGTTGCCTTCCGAGAGATCAACTTGGAAGGGAAGGAACTTATTTCAACAAGATTGCCATTTACCAAAACTGCTTTTGGGGACTTATCCTCAGAGCCACCTGAAAATTACTATCCTTAAAAAATAGCACTGTATAAGGAAGATAATCAAACTGGCTCTAACTATTTGATTTAGGAGACTAATGTTGGTTTGAGACTCCTGTATTTGCCTGGAAGCATTTGTTTCCCAAGGCTGAGTTGTAATGAGTATGTGTGTGCTGTAGATACTGGTCTAACAGTTGTTGGGGAAACAAGGGCAATCTCACTTGTAGAGAATTATATGGCCCAGTTCTCTGAGAGTTGACAATATGGGCAAGCAGAGAGGACATAGCATGGCCAGAAAGTCCAAGAATGTATACTTCATAAGACCTAAGTTGAGCATTCTCACCTTTCTGTGAGTTAGTTCCTAGCCCATCTGGGAAGAACTTTGCTTAGAACATATCAACCCCTCTGTATTTCTTTTTTTTTAATATTAATTTATTTATTTTCAGCATAACAGTATTCATTATTTTTTCATCACACCCAGTGCTCCATGCAATCCATGCCCTCTATAATACACACCACATGGTACCCCAACCTCCCACCCCCCGCCACTTCAAACGCCTCAGATTGTTTTTCAGAGTCCATAGTCTCTCATGATTCACCTCCCCTTCCAATTTCCCCCAAATCCCTCCTCCTCCCTAACTCCCCATGTCCTCCATGCTATTTGTTATGCTCCACAAATAAGTGAAACCATATGATAATTGAATCTCTCTGCTTGACTGATTTCACTCAGCATAATCTCTTCCAGTCCTGTCAATGTTGATACAAATGTTGGGTATTCCTCCTTTCTGATGGAGGCGTAATACTCCATAGTGTATATGGACCACATTTTCCTTATCCATTCATCCGTTGAAGGGCATCTTGGTTCTTTCCATAGTTTGGCGACCGTGGCTATTGGTGCTATAAACATTGGGTACAGATGGCCCTTCTTTTCATGACATCTGTATCTTTGGGGTAAATACCCAGGAGTGCAATTGCAGGGTCATAGGGAAGTTCTATTTTTAATTTCTTGAGGAATCTCCACACTGTTCTCCAAAGAGGCTGCACCAACCTACATTCCCAACAACAGTGTATGAGGGTTCTCCTTTCTTCACATCCCCTTCAACACATGTTGTTTCCTGTGTTGTTAATTTTGGCCATTCTAACTGGTGTAAGGTGATATCTCAATGTAGTTTTAATTTGAATCTCCCTGATGGCTAGTGATGATGAACATTTTTTCATGTGTCTGATAGCCATTTGTATGTCTTCATTATTTTTGATGCCAGTATAATAGAATTGTTTTCTAAACTTCATTTTTCTGGATAGTTTGTTGCTTGAGTACAGAAATACAACAATAATTGGTGCTGGGAAAACTGGGCAGCTATATGTAGAAGAATGAAACTCGACCATTCTCTTATACCATACAAAAAGATAAACTCAAAATGGATAAAAGACCTCAACATGAGACAGGAATCCATCAGAATCCTAGAGGAGAACATAGGCAGTAATCTTTTCGATATCAGCCACAGCAAATTCTTTCAAGATATGTCTCCAAAGCCAAAGAAAACAAAAGCGAAAATAAACTTTTGGGACTTCATCAAAATCAAAAGTTTCTGCACAGCAAAGGAAACAGTCAACAAAACAAAGAGGCAACCCACGGAATGGGAGAAGATATTTGCAAATGACAGTACAGACAAAAGGTTGATATCGGGATCTATAATGAACTCCTCAAACTCAACACACACAAAACAGGCAAACATATCAAAAAATGGGAAGAAGATATGAACAGACACTTCTCCAATCAGGACATACAAATGGCTATCAGGCACATGAAAAAATGTTCATCACTAGCCATCAGGGAGATTCAAATGAAAACCACATTGAGATATCACCTTACACCAGTTAGAATGGCCAAAATTAACAAAACAGGAAACAACATGTGTTGGAGAGGATGTGGAGAAAGGGGAACTCTCTTACACTGTTGTTGGGAATGCAGGTTGGTGCAGCCTCTTTGGAGAACAGTGTGGAGATTCCTCAAGAAATTAAAAATAGAACTTCCCTATGACCCTGCAATTGCGCTCCTGGGTATTTACCCCAAAGATACAGATGTCATGAAAAGAAGGGCTATCTGTACCCCAATGTTTATGGCACCAATGGCCACAGTCGCCGAACTGTGGAAAGAACCAAGATGCCCGTCAACGGATGAATGGATAAGGAAGATGTGGTCCATATACATGATGGAGTATTATGCCTCCATCAGAAAGGAGGAATACCCAACTTTTGTAGCAACATGGACGGGACTGGAAGGGATTATGCTGAGTGAAATCAGTCAAGCAGAGAGATTCAATTATCATATGGTTTCACTTATTTGTGGAGCATAACAAATAGCATGGAGGACATGGGGAGTTAGGGAGGAGGAGGGATTTGGGGGAAATTGGAAGGGGAGGTGAATCATGAGAGACTATGGACTCTGAAAAACAATCTGAGGGGGTTGAAATGGTGGGCGGGTGGGAGGTTGGGGTACCAGGTGGTGGGTATTATAGAGGGCCTGGATTTCATGGAGCACTGGGTGTGGTGAAAAAATAGTGAATACTATCATGCTGAAAAGAAATAAATTTAATTTAAAAAAAAGAAATACAACAAATATTTGTTTATTTTTCTTAAATCCTTTAACCTTGCTAAACTCATTTATTAGTTCTAATTATTGTTTTATTAATTCTTTAGGATATTCTAAATATGATAATGTAATCTGAAGATGTAAATATTTGTATTCTTCTTTTCCAATATGGATGCTTGTTAATTCTCACATAATTTCCCTGGCAAAAACCTTCAGTACAGTTGCAAATAATCATGGTTAGAGTGGACATTACTGTTTTGTTTTGGATCTTAGTGGAAAAGCATTCAGTCTTACCATTAAATGTGCTTTTTTAAATTTAAATTCAATTAGCCAACATAGAGTACATCATTATTTTCAGATGTAGTGTTCAATGTTTCATCAGTTGCCTATAACACCCCAGTACTCATCAAGTCATGTGCCCTCCTTAATGCCCAACACCCAGTTACCCCATTGTCCCAGCACCCCCCCTTCCACAACCCTCAGTTTGTTTCCCAGAGCCAAGAGTCTCTAATGGTTTGTCACCCTTCTGATTTCTTCCCATTAAATTTTTCCACCCTTCCTCTATGATCCCCTGGGCTATTTTATTGTATTTCTCATATGAGTAAAACCCTATGATGAGTTTCTTTCTCTGCCTCACTTATTTCATTCATTTAGCATAATACCCTCCAGTCCTATCCATGTCAATGTAAATGTTAGATATTCATCATTATTTTAAAGTAACTTCAGTTTTATTATTTTTATTTCCTCTTTTTTTTTTAACTTTTATTTTATTTTTTCAGTGTTCCAAGATTTATTGTTTATGCACAACACCCAGTGCTCCATGCAATATGTTCCATCCTTAACACCCACCACCAGGCTCATCTAACCCCCCACCTCCCTCCCCTTCAAAACCCTCAGTTTGTTTGTCAGAGTCCACAGTCTCTCATGCTTTGTTTCCCCTTTCAATTTCCCCCAATTCACTTTTCCTTTCCTTCTCTTAATGTCATCCACGTTATTCCTTATGCTCCAAAAGTAAGTTAAACCATATGATAATTGAATCCCTCTGCTTGACTAATTTCACTCAGCATAGTCTCCTCCAGTCCTATCCATGTTGATTCGAATGTTGGGCATTCATCCTTTCTGATGGAAGCATAATATTCCAATACATATATGCACCATATCTTCTTGATCCGTTCATCTGTTGAAGGGCATCTTGGCTCTTTCCACAGTTTGGCAACTGTAGCCGTTGCTGCTCAGAACATTGGGGTACAGATGGCCCTTCTTTTCATTACATCAGTATGTTTGGGGTAAATACCCAATAGTGCAATTGTAGGGTCATAGGGTAGCTCTATTTTTAACTTCTTAAGGAATCTCCATACTGTTTTCCAAAGTGGCTGCACCAACTTGCATTCCCACCAACAGTGTAAGAGGGTTCCCCTTTCTCTACATCCTCTCTAACACATGTTGGTTACTGCCTTGTTAATGTTGGCCATTCTCACTGGTGTAAGGTGGTATCTCAATGTGGTTTTGATTTGAATCTCCCTGATAGCTAATGATGCTGAACATTTTTCCATATGTCTGTTGGCCATGTGTATGTCCTCTTTGGAGAAGTGTCTGTTCATGTCTTCTGCCCATTTTTTGATGTGATTATTTGTTTTTTGTGTGTTGAGTTTGAGTTCTTTATATATCTTGGATATCAGCCCTTTGTCTGTAGTGTCATTTGCAAATATCTTCTCCCATTCTGTGGGTTGCCTCTTTTTTTTTTTTTTTTGACTGTTTCCTTCGCTGTGCAGAAGCTTTTGGTCTTGAGGAAGGTAAAAAGGAAGGTTTTCAATTTTTATTTAAATTATAGTTAGTTAACATATATGGTAAAATTCATTTGGTTTCAGGTATAGAATTTAGTGATTCATCACATCTATCTAACACTCAATATTCAGTGCAACAATTGCCCTCCTTAATATCTATTACCTGTTTAGCCAATCCCCTTCAAAAGTCCCTCCATCAACTCTGTTCTTGATAGCTAAGATCCTTTTATGGTTTGCTTCCTTCCCTCTTCTTGGCCTTCCCATATGTTCCCATATGTTCATTTGTATTGTTTCTTAAATTCTGGATATGAATGAAATCATATGGTATCTGTTTTCCTATGACTGGCATTTCACTTAGCATAATACACTATTGCTCCGTCCATGTTATTGAAAATGGCAATATTTCATTCTTTTAATGGTTAAGTAATATTCCATTGTGATATATACATCATCTATTCTTTATCCATTCATCAGTCAATGGACACTCAGGCTCTTTCCATGGTTTACCTTTAGTTGATATGTTTCTATAAAAAATGGATGGATCTACCCTTTCAAATCTATATTTTAGTATTCTTTGAGTAAATACCTAGTAATACAATTGCTAGATCATAGGTTTCTTAAATTCTTAACTTATACAAGAAGCTCCATACTCCTTTCCAGAGTGGCTTCACCAGTTTGCATTCCCAACACTAGTGTAGCAGGTTTCCCCTTTCCCTCACCCTTTCCAGTATCTGTTGTTTCTTGTATTGTTGTTTTTTTAGCCATTCTGAAAGGTGTGGGGTGATATCTCCATGTAGTTTTAATTTGTATTTCCCTCCTGATGAGTCATGTTGAGTAACTTTTCATGTTTGTCAGGCATCTGGATATCTTCTTCGGAAAAATGTCAGTTAATGTTTTCTGCCCGTTTCTTAACTGGATTATTTGGGTGGTGAGTGAAATATGTTATTTGTACACCACTTTGGAAAACAGTGTGGAGGTTCCTCAGAAAGTTAAAAATAGAAATACCCTATAACCCAGAAATTGTACTACTGGTTATTTACCCCCAAAGTCACAGGTGTAGTGAAAAGAAGGGGCACCTGCACCCCAATGCTCATAGCAACAATGTCCACAATACCCAAACTGTTAAATAAGCCAAGATGCCCTTCAACAGATGAATGGATAAAGAAGATGTGGTACTTATATACAATAGAATATTACGCAGCCATCAGAAAGGATGAATACCCAATATTTGCATCAACAGGGATGGAACTGAAGGAGATTATGTTAAGTGAAACAACTCAAGCAGAGAAAGACAGTTATTATATAGTTAAACTCATATGTGGAACATAAGGAATAGTATGGAGGACATTAGTAGAGGAAAGGGAAAAATGAAGTGGGGAAAATCAGAGGGAAGATGAACCATGAGAGACTATGGACTCCTGAAATCAAACTGAGGTTTTTAGAGGGGAGGAGATTGGAGTGATGGGTGAACCCGGTGATGGATATTAGGGAGGACACATATTACTGTGAGCACTGGGTGTTATATGCAAACAATGAATCATGGGACACTACATCAAAAATTAATGTATTGTATGGTGACTAACATAACATAATAAAAAAATTAGACTAAAGTAAAATACAAGAAAGAAAAAGAAAAACCTAAGTAAAATGAACCGCAAGAATAAGATTTATATAGTAAAATACAAAAACAAATACACAGAAATACTAGCGGAAGAATAAGAGGGGAAGATGCTCATAAACCCTCGATGTGGGTGAGGAAAGTCATTTTGGTTCTTTCTGGGTGAATTAAAAACTCTTCTGAATTTCAAAAAGAAATATGTTACCTATAGATTTTGAATACTACCTCTTTATCTGATATGTCATTGGCAAATGTCATCTCCTGTTCCAAAGGCTGTATTTTAGTTTTTCAGATTGTTTCCTTTGCTGTGCAAAAGCATTTTATCTTGCTGAAGTACCAATAGTTCATACTTCCTTTTGTTTCCCTTGCCTCCAAAGACCTGTCTACTGAGAAATTGCTATGGCTCAGGTAAAAGAAGTTGCTGCCTGTGTTCCCTTCTAGGATTTTTATGGTTTTCTGTCTCAAATTTGGGTCATCATCCCTTTTTTAATTTTTTTATTTCTTTTCAGCATAACAGTATTCATTGTTTTTTTGCACCACACCCAGTGCTCCATGCATCATCATCCATTTTTAATTTATTTTTCTGTATGGTGTAAGGAAGTGGTCCAGGTTCATTCTTCTGCATGTTGCTGTCCAGTTTTCCCAGCACCATTTGTTGAAGAGTCTCTTTTTGCCATTGGTTTATTTTTCCTGCTTTCTTGAAGATTAAATGACTATAATGTTCTGAGTCTATTTCTGGGTTTTCTATTCTATTCCATTGATCTATGTGTCTGTTTGTGTCACTACCATATTGTCTTGATGACTATAGCTTTGTGATATACCTCGAAGTCTGGAATCATGGTGCCTCCATCTTGGTTTCTCTTTTTCAACATTGCTTTGGCTATTTGGGATCTTCTGTGGTTCCATACCAATTTTAGGGAAATTCTAGCTCTGTGAAAAATGCTGTTGGTATTTTGATAAGAATTGCATTAAATGTGTAGATTGCCTTTTTTAGTACAGGTATTTTAAAAATGCTTGTTCTTTCAATCCATAAGCATGGAATGTTTTTCCATTTCTTTGTATCCTATTCAATTTCTTTGTGTCCTATTCAATTTCTTTCATAAGTCTCAAAGTGCAGTCTCAAAGTGCACATCTTTTACCTCTTTGGGTAGGTTTATTCCTAAGTATCTTATGGGTTTTGGTGCAAAGATTAGTGGGAACAATTCTTTGATTTTTCTTTCTGCTGGTTCATTATTGGTGCATAGAAATGCAACAGGTTTATGTATGTTGATTTTATATCTTATGACTGTTGAATTTGTGTATTAGTTCTAGCATTTTGTGTGTGTGTGTGTGTGTTTCAGGTTTTCTACCTAGAGCATCATGTCATCTACAAGCAGTTAATGTTTGACTTCTTCCTTGACATTTTGGATGCCTCTTTTTTGTCTTTTTGTTGCCTATTTGGTGAGCCTAGGTCTTCCAGTACTATGTTAAATAATAATTGTGAGAGGGGACATACCCATTTTCTTTCTGATCATAGAGGAAAAAAAAAAATATATATATATATATATTTTATGATTTTATGATATATTCCCTCTATCCTTACTTTGTTGAGGGTTTTTATCTAAAAATGGATGGCATGTTTAAGAAATGCTTTTTCTGTATCTATTGAGAGGATACTGTAGTTCATATCCTTTCTTTTATTATTGTAGTATATCACATTAATTAATTTGTGAATATCGAATCACCCCTACAGGCCAAGGAATAAATCCCACTTGACTGGGGTGAATAATTCTTTTAATGTAAATTTGGATTCCATTTGCTAGCATCTTGTTGAGAATTTTTGCATCCGTTTTTTGCATCAGTGATAATGATTTGTGATTCTTGTTTTTAGTGGAGTCTTTGGTTTTGGAATCAAGTGTGATTACTGATTCAATTTCTTTGCTGGCTATGGGACTGTTCAAATTTTTCTTCTTCCAGTTTTAGTTTTGGTAGTTTGTAAGTTTATAGTAATTTTGCATTTCTTCCAGATTGCTCAGCTGTTTTGAAATTTGATTTTTCACAGTATTCTCTTGTGATAGTTTTTATTTCTGTTTTGGCTGTGACCTCTCCTCTCTCATTCATTATTTTTATTTATTTGTGCCCTTTGTCTCTCTCTCTCTCTTTCTCTTTTGATAAGGCTGGCTAGACTTTATAGACTTTATAGAATTTTATGAAATTTATCGATTTTATCATTTTTTTCAAGGAAGTATCTTCTCATTTGGTTGATCCATTCTACTGTTTCTTGTTTGTTTCTATATTTCTTGTTGTTCTAATCTTTATTATTTCCCATCTTCTGTTGATTTAGGTTTTACTTTCTATTGTTTTTCTAGCTCCTTTAGGTGTAAGGTTATATTTTGTATCTGATACTTTTCTTGCTTGATGTGCTGCTATATACTTCCCTCCTAGGACTGCCTTTGTTGCATCCAAAATATTTTGGACTGTCCTGTTTTCATTTTCATTTGCTTCCATGTACTTTTTAAATTTCTTCTTTAGTTTTATAGTTAAACCATTCATCCTTTACTAGAATGTTCTTTAACCTCCATGTATTTTTGGTCTTTACAAATTTTTTTTCATATAGTTGACTTCAAGTTTTATAGCATTGTGGTCTGAAAATATGCATGGTATGATCTCAATCTTTTTGTATTTTCTGAAGCCTGGTTTATGACCCAGTATGTGATGTATTTTGGATAATGCTCCATGTGTACTTGGAAAGAATATATATTCTGTTTAAGGATTAAGTATTCTGAATTTATCTGTTATGTCCATCTTATCCAGTGTGTCATTAAAGTCCATTATTCCCTTGTTTATTTTCTGCTTAGATGATCTGTCAATTGCTGTAAATAAAATGTTAAGTTCCCCTACTATCATTGTATTATCATCAGTGAGTTTCCTTAGGGTTGTTATTAATTGATTTTATATTTGAGTACTTCCACGTTTGGGGCATAAATATTTGAAATTTTTATATTTTCTTGATTGATAGACTTCTTAATTAAGATATAGTGCCCTTCTTCATCTATTACTAGTGTTTTTTTTTTAAATTTTTTATTATTTTTTTATAAACATGTATTTTTATCCCCAGGGGTACAGGTCTGTGAATCGCCAGGTTTACACACTTCACAGCACTCACCAAAGCACATACTCTCCCCAATGTCCATAACCCCACCCCCTCTTCTCCCAACCCCCCTCCCCCCAGCAACCCTCAGTTTGTTTTGTGAGATTAAGAGTCACTTATGGTTTGTCTCCCTCCCAATCCCACCTTGTTTTATTGATTCTTCTCCTACCCACTTAAGCCCCCAAGTTGCATCACCACTTCCTCATATCAGGGAGATCATATGATAGTTGTCTTTCTCTGCTTGACTTATTTCGCTAAGCATGATATGCTCTAGACCCAGCAATTGCACTATTGGGTATTTACCCTAAAGATACAAACATAGTGATCCAAAGGGGCACGTGCACCCGAATGTTTATAGCAGCAATGTCCACAATAGCCAAACTATGGAAAGAACCTAGATGTCCATCAACAGATGAATGGATCAAGAATATGTGGTATATATACCCAATGGAATACTATGCAGCCATCTAAAGAAATGAAATCTTGCCATTTGTGACAACATGGATGGAACTAGAGTGTATCATGCTTAGCGAGATAAGTCAAGCAGAGAAAGACAACTATCATATGATCTCCCTGATATGAGGAAGTGGTGATGCAACATGGGGGCTTAAGTGGGTAGGAGAAGAATCAATGAAAATAGTGTATTTTTTTTTGAAGTCTAGTTTGTCTAATTTAAGTATGGTTACTTTAGCTTTTCTTTGATGTCCATTAGAATAATAGATCATTCTCCATCCCCTTCCTTTCAACTTGCAAGTGTCTTAGGTTTAAAATGAGTCTCTTGTGTCCTGCATATAAATTGGTCTTGTTTGTTTGTTTGTTTTCCCATTCTGATATCTTATGTCTTTTGTTTGGAAGATTTAGTCCATTTAAATTTGGAGTGATCATAGATAGATATGAATTTAGCTCAATTATGTTAGTAAAATTGGTATTTCTGTTGATGTTCCCTGTTCCTTTCTAGTCTTTGTTGCTTTTGGTCTATTTTTTCCACTCACAGAGTCCTGTTTATTATTTTTTGGAGGGCTGGTTTAGTGGTTATGAACTCCTTTACATTTTGTTTTTATGAGAAACTATATCTCTCCTTGTATTTTGAATGACAGATTTGCTGGATAAAGTATTTTTTATTGCATTTTTCCCCTAATTCAGAACATTTAATATATCATGTTACTTTTTTTTCTTCTCTTCCAATTTTCTGTGGAGAGATTTGCTGTGACCCTGATTTGCCTTAGGTTAAAGGTCTTTTTTTTCCCCCTTGCACCTTTCAGGATTTGTTCCTTGTCTGTGTATTTTGTGAATTTTTTTTTTATGATATGTCTTGGTGTTGGCTGGCTTTTTATTGATTTTGATAGGAGTTCTCTGTGTGTTTTGTATTTTGAAGTCATTTTCCTTCCCCAGTTTAGGGACATTTTCAGCTATAATTTGCACAAATAAACCATCTGTCCCTTTTCTCCTCTCTTCTTTTGGGAATCCTATGATAAAAATGTGATTATGCTTTATGGAGTCACTGAGTTCCCTAAGTCTACATTCATGATCAAATATTTTTCCCTCTCCTTTTCTGCTTCATTATTTTCCATAAATTTATCTTCTATATCACCGATTTGTTCTTTTCCTTTATCCATAGTGGTGTACCACATGCATTTGTGGATGATGAATCACCCTTGAAGCCCAGTAATAAATCCCATTTGGTCATGGTGAATAATCCTTTTAATGTACTGTTGAATCCTATTAGCTAGTATCTTGTTAAGAATTCTTGCATCCTTGTTCATCAGGGATATTGGTCTGTAATTTTCCTTTTTGGTGAGGTATTTTTCTGGCTTGTGGGTCAAAGTAATTCTAACCTCATAGGAATTTGGAAGTTTTCTTTCCCTTTCTATTTTTTGAAACAATTTTAGAATAATAGTTATTAATTATTTAAATGGTTGGTTGAAGTTCCCTGGGAGACCATCAGATGCTGGACTCCTGTTTGTTGGGATATTATTGATTACTCATTCGATTGTTTTGCTAGTTATGGGTCTGTTTAGGTTTTCACTCTCTTCCTCTTTCAGTTTTTGTAGTTTATATGTTTCTAGGAATGCATCCATATCTTCCAGATTGCCTAATTTGTTGGCATATAATTTCTCATACTATTCTCCTGTATTTGTTTGTATTTCTTCAATGATGACTGTGATCTGTCCTTTTTCATTCATGATTTTATTTATTTGATCTTATTTATTCCTTTCTCTTTTCTTGTTGATAAGTCTGGATAGGTGTTTATTGATCTAAATAATTCTTTCAAGGCCCAGCTCCTAGCTTTATTGATCTAGTCTGCTATTTTTTTTTTTCATTTCTATAACATTGAGCTCTTATATAGTCTAAGGACTATATTTCTCTTCTTCTGCTGGATTTAGGCTTTATTTACTTTTTTTTTTACCAGTTCCTTTTAGTGTAAGGTTATATTGTATATTTGAGGCTTTTCTTGTTTCTTGAAAAATTCCTGTATTGCTATATACTTCCTTCATAAGACCATCTTTGCTTCATCCCAAAGGTTTGAAATGTCATGTTTTCATTTTCATTTCCTTCCATGTATTTTTTTATCCTTATTTAATTTCTTGGTTCACGCATTCATTCTTTATTAGGATGCTCTTTAACTTCCTTGTGTTTGTGTTTCTTTCAAATTTGTCTTGTCTTTGACTTCAAGTTTCAAAACATTGTGGTCTGAAAATATGCATGGTATAATCTCAGTCTTTTGCTACCAGTTGGGACCTGATTTGCAACCAAGTATGTGATTATTTTTTGGAGAGTGTTCCATATGCACTTGAAAAGAATATGTATTCTGCTGCTTTAGGATGAAATGCTCTGAAAATATCTGTTAAGTCCATCTTGTCTACTATGTTATTCAAAGCCCTTGTTTCTTTGATGATCTGCTTAGATTATCTGTCTATTGCAGTAAATGAGGTATTAACATCCCCTACTCTTATTGTATTATTATCAATGAGTTTATTTAATTTTGCCATTAATTTATTTATATGTTTTGCTGCTTCCAATTTAGGGCAAAAGTATTTACAATTGTTAGATCTTCTTGTTGGATAGGCCCTTTCCTTATGATATAGTGTCCTTTATGTCTTATTACTGCCTTTGGTTTAAAAATCTAGTTCTTTTGATTTACAGATTGCTACTCTAGCTTTTTTTTTTTTTTAATGCCCATTAGCATGGTAAATGTGTTCTTCACCCCCTCATTTTCAATCTTGAGATTTCTTTGGGTCTAAAATGAGTCTTTTGTAGTCAGTATATTGGTGGGCCTTCTTTTTTGTTAATCCAATCTGATACCGTATGTCTTTTGATTAAAGTATCAAAAAGTATTTGAGTCAATAGCATTTGAATCAATAGTATTTGAGCCTTCTTTTTTGTTAATCCAATCTGATACCATATGTCTTTTGATTAAAGTATCAAAAGTATTTGAGTCAGAGTAATTATTGAAAAATATGAAATTAGTGTCGTTGTATTTCCTATAAAGTTGCTGTTTCTGTTGATTCCCTCTGTTCCTTTCTGACCTTTGTTACCTTTTGGCTCTATCTTCACTCAAAGTAACCCCTTTAATATTTCTTGTAAGACTGCTTAAGTGTTCATAAATTCCTTTAGTTTCTGTTGTCCTAGAAACTTTTGACCTCTTCTTCTATTCTAAATGAGAGCCTTGATGGATAAAGTATTTTTGGCTGCATATTTTTCCTATTTAGCACTTTGAATATATCATGCCATTCCTTTCTGGCCTGCCAGGTCTTTGTGGATAGGTCTGCTGCCAGCCTTATGTTTCTACCCTTGTAGGTTAAGGACCTCTTGTCCCAAACTATTTTCAGGATTTTCTCTTTATCTTTGAAATTTGCAAGCATCTCTATCTTATGTCAAGGTATTGACTTATTTTTATTAATTTTGAGTGGGGTACTCTGTGCCTCCTGGACTTGAATGCCTGTTTCCTTCCCCAAATTAGGGCAGTTTGCAACTACAAATTGTCAAAATGAACCTTCTGCCCCTCTCTCTCTCTTCATCTTCTGGTACCTCTATTATCTGGGTAGTAGTTTGCTTTATGGAATCACTGAGTTCTCTAAGTCTCCCTTTGTAATCCAATACTTGTCTTTCCCCTTCTTTTCAGCCTCCTTATTTCCCATCATTTTACCTTCTATATCACTGACTCTCTCTTCTGCCTCATTTATATTCACTGTTAAAACCTTCATTTGTAACTGCATCTTGGTAATAATATTTTAAATTTTGACCTGAATAGATTTTAGTTCTTTTATTTCTATTGTAAGGGATTTTCTAGTATTCTCCATGTTTTTTTTTCAAGCCCAACTAGTATCCTTATAATTGTTTTTTTTAAATTCTAGTTCAGATATCTCTCTTGTATATGTATTGATTAAATCCCTGGCAGTCAGTTCTACTTCCTGTTCTTTCTTTTGGGTTGAATTTCTCCATCTTGTCATTTTATCAAGAACACAAATAAAAGAAAAAGGAAATACAGTAATAGCAAGAACAACAGGGGTAAAAACAAGAACTAAAAACAACAAAACAAAATAAGAATGAATCAAATAAGAAGCAAAACAGAAATATACAAAACACACACACACACACACACACACACACACACACAAACCCTAGATCCTTAGTGTGTTTTGGTCTGCTTGTTAAAAGAAATGAGATCTTAACTACTTAGACGAGATCCAGGATTTCATTCATATATATATATGCATATATATATGTATGTATGTATATATATATATATATATATATGTATATATATATATGTATGTATGTATATATATATGTATATATATGCATATATATAACAAATATATCAAATAAAAATTTAAAAAAGAGTAAAAAAGAATTGAAAAATAAGAAAAATAATATTAAAAGACTAAAGAATTTAAAGAAACCCATAAATGCTATATTTTGTTTTCCTCAAGAGCTAAAGATTTTCAGTTCTCTATTACCTGTAAACTTTGTGATAGCCAGTTTTTCCTGGTGGTCTTCTGCAGGAAGTGTCTGTTGAGATGATTCTCAGGTGCTTTTGAAATTGCAGAAATGTGCCTTCCCTGCTATGGGACCAGGCTCAGTGTAAGTGGTTTCAGAATCCACTATATTGTGCTGTTTTGCTCTCTGAAGGATTTCAGGACTGATGGGAGGAATGAAAATAGCAGCACTCCACTCTCTACTTCTTAGGCTTAAGGTTTGTGTCCCACCACTCTTCAGTGAGCCCTCACAGAGAAGCAGTCAATCACTTTTATCTCCCTGCTTCCTGTCTGAACTCTGTGTCCACCCAGCCTGTGATCTGTGATTGAGCATTTTCATCTGACACATGCAACTGAGTTTCAAGACTACAATTTTTGTAAACTCCTGAAGCACATACCATGCTATTCCTCCCAGTGGAAAGGGTGGATCTTGCCATAACTCTGCCTTTTGTTGGGCCTCTGCCAGGATACTGGAGGCATGACCGACCATGCAACAGTTTGCAGTTTATAGCAACATAGTGCAGAAAGGCAGCACCTAAACTCTTTGCAGCTGGCTTCTCCATTCTTATGTCTGGGAACTCTGCCTAACTCAGGCACCCTTGTTCTTGTGACTCTGAGATTCCTGAGACCATGCTGTCCCACCTGGGATTCTACTCTGCTTTGGCACCTGAACACCTGTAAGCAAAGAATGCCCCCTACCGCAGAAGACCTATAAAGGTTCTGATTTTGTGCTCTGCTGCTTTTCACTTTTTTTGTGGTAGCCTCCTTAAGCAGCACCTTCCTCTCTGCCATATCCCCCAATATGTCAGCCTGGATTCAAGTCTCTGCACCTCCTATCTTCCCAAAAAATGGTTATTCTACCATTAGTAGAATTGCAACATTTATTTTCTCAGATCTCTGATTGATTTTTAGGTGTTCAGAATGCTTTGATAACTATCTAACTGAATTCCAGTGCCCAGACAAATTTAGGGTCCCCTACTCCTCCACTATCTTAATGTTTCCCCCTGGCCAACTTAGGTTTGTTCTGATTAGATCCCTGGCCATGATCTCTTGCAGTTCTTCCTTTTGGAATGAATTCATCCATCTTGGCATTTTGTTTAGACCTCTGTTTACTGTATGTTAGGAAAGGCCGTTATGTTTCCTGCTCTTGAAAGTAATGGTTATACTAAGAAGATACTGTCCAGAGCATGGAGCTTTAAGAAGGTTTTTTTGCTGTATGCTGTGTGCTCTCCACTATTGTGTTTTGGCTCTTCTTTCCTTATGATCAGTCCTCTGCAGAATTGGAGTGTTTGGACCTGGTCCAGCGTGTGCCAGCTTTTAACTAGGTGCATTTTGGTGTGCTTGTTAGAAAAAGCTAGATCCTATTTCCCCAGGAACTGAAGCTTTGCAGCAGTCTATGACCAGTAGACTTTGCACATGCAGGAAGGGGTATTGTGCTAGTTTTCCAGGGCAAAGGTGTGCTGTGTTGGTTCTCAGGCTACTTGTCCTTGTATAGATGTACCTGCAGGGCGTAGTAGTGTGGGGTTTGAGGTAAGCTGCTCCAGCCTCCACTGGGAGCACTGTGTTGCTCACTGAATTCAGTCCCTTCTAATGGGCAGGGCTAAAATAGTGTCACCGCACTCTCTCATCTCCAGAAAGGGAAGTTTTCACCTGTTGATGTTTAGAAAGCCCTCACAGAAGAGTGAACAATCTCCCCTCTTGCGTTCCTTCTTGTGCCTTCACTCTGTGTCTGAGTCTTCTGTTTACATGGTGGCACTTTACTCCTGTGTCTATCTCAGGCATGTGTCTGGGTTTCAAAGCTCCAAATTTCAAGGACCTGGCACAGGCCCTATCTGTACTGATCCTCTGGGGGATGGTCTCACCATGCTATAACTGCTGCTGCTGTTGTTGTTATTGTTTTCCCTAGAAATGTAGTCACATAACAATGTGGAACGAGGAGCTTACAGTAAAACAGAGCCAAATGCTGGCTTCCAGGTTAGCTGTCCTCAGCAATACTAGTTAATGGGACCACCCCATAGCACCCATATTCTCTTTTGTCCCCTGAGAGACAGTGCCACCTCTCCCAAATGCACTCCAAGAGAGGGAACTGTTTCTCCCCATGCAACCTAGGGAATCCTCAGACCACACAATCTGTTCCTGGCCTCTGCCTTCCTTCTCCACAGGAACAATGCTAAGCCCACTAGGCATAACAATGTTAATGCTGCAGACTTCTAAAACTTCAAACTTTGAGTTCCCCTGCTTATAAAAACTTGTGATAGTCAGTCCCTCTCTTTTTCCCAGTCAGTGGTTTTGGGAAAGAGTTTCTTTCTCTTTCTTTCTTTCTCTTGCACACTGCTTTCAATCTTTCTTTCTCTCTCTCTCTTTTTCTCTCAATTCTCTCTTTGTGATCAGGGGTCTCTTGCCTCTGCAGTCCCTGCAATTCTTTCCTCCCTCATTCAACTTTCCATATCTACCTTCCATAGTGTGGCCATTTTTCTGCCTCTAGATGTGCAATTTTCTCTCTCAGTCCTCAGATTAATTTCTTGGGTGTTCAGAATGATTTGTCATTTATCTAGCTGTGTTTGAGGGACAAGTCAAGCAAGCATAGGGTCCCCCTACTAATCGGCCATCTGGATACTGTGTAGTTAGTTGTCTTTTAAAATCAGATAGAAGAAAAGTAGTTACAAAAAATAACATTTATACTCTTTATATTTACTTATGCAGTTGCTTTATATTTACTTATACAGATGCTTTATTTCTTCATGTTGATTCAAGTTACTACCTAGTGTCCTTTTATTTGAGTTTGAGGAATTCCTTTTAGGATTCCTCATAGGACAAGTCTGCTGGTGACAAAATTTCCCAATTATTTTTTATCTTAGAATGCTTTAATTTCTCCTATGTTCTTGCTAAATATAGACAGTTTTGCTAAATTTAGAATTCTTGATTGATGGGATGTTTGTTTTAGAATTTGAATGGTATCTCAGTGTATCATGTCTTCCCTTGTTTCCAGTAAGGAATCAGCAATAAATATTTTTTCTTTAAAGATTTTATTTAAATTAAAGTTAGTTCACATATAATGTAATATTAGTTTCAGGGGTAGAGTTTAGTGACTCATCAGTTGCATATAACACCCGGTGTTCATTGCATGAACTGTCCTCCCTAATGCCCAATTACCCTATCTCCTCCAGCAACCCTCAGTTTGTTCCCTATAGTTAAGACTCTTTTATGCTTTGTCTCACTCACTATCTTTATCTTATCTTGATTGTCTTCCCCTTCCCCTATATTCCTCTGTTTTGTTTCTTAAATTCCATATATGAGTGAAATCATATGGTATCTGTCTTTCTCTGACTGACTTATTTTCCTTGGCATAATACCCTCTAGTTACATCCACATCATCACAAATGACAAAATCTGATTCTTTTTGATGACTGAGTTATATATATATATGTATATACATATATATATATACACATACTGATGAATGGATAAAGAAGATGTTATATATATATATATAGAGAGAGAGAGAGATGTATATATATATATATATATATATATATATATATATATATAACATCTTCTTTATCCATTCATCAGTTGATGAAAATTTAGGCTCTTTCCATGTTTCCATATTTTACCCTACTACTCAGCCATTTGGAGACTGTGTAGTTGTCTTTTAAAATCAGATAGAAGAAAAGTAGTTACAAAAAAAAACCCATTTACACTCTTTAATATAACAAAATATGGTTATATACACTGCTATAAACACTCAGGTGCATGTGACTCTTCAAATCACTATTTTATTGTTAAGGGTCTAGTAGTGCAAATGCTGGGTTATAAGGTAGTTCTATTTTTAACTTTTTGATGAACCCCTATTCGGTTTTCCATAGGGAGAAATCAGTCATAAATCTTTTTTTTAATAAGTCATAAATCTTATTGTGAATCTCTTATACATGACGACTTGACTCTCTCTTGCTGCTTTCATTATTGTTTCGTGGCTTTGGCTTTTAATTATGTATCTAGGTGTAGATTTTTTTTTTTAATTTTCCTACTTGGAGTTCTTTGGGCTTCTCTTATTTGCAGAATACTGTTTTTCATCGAATTGGGGCTTTTTGACATTATTCACAAATAATATTCTGTCATTTTCCTCCTGTATTTCTAGAACATTTATTATGTGTACATTGGCACACTTGATGACATCCCACAGGTCTCTGAGGTACTGCTCATTTTTCCTCATTCTTTTTTGTTTCTGTTTTTGTGGCTAATTTCAATTTTCATCTTTTCAGATTTATGGATTCTTTCTTTTGCCACTTTGACCAGCTCTATTAAAATTTTCTGCCCTTCATGACTTTTTTGTGATTTACCTTTCAACTCCAGTTATTTCCTCTTTTATAATGTATGTTTCTTTATTGCTATTCTCTATTTGGTTTGAATCAGTTTCATATTTTCAGTTCTTTAGGCATGATTTCCTTTATTTTTTAACATAGTCTCAAATAATTTGTTCAAAATCTTTGGTTAGCAAATCTAATACATTTGCTCCCTCAGAAACAATTTCCACTTATTGATTTTTTTTTACCTGTCTATGAGCTTTCTAGTTTTTTTCTTAATACCTCATATTTTTGTTGAAAACTGGAGTTTTTAAGTAATATAATGTGACAATTATGGAAGTCTGATTCTTACTCTTCCTCCAGGGCTTCTTGTTGACATTGTTCGTTGTGCTAATCATTGTTTATTTGTTTAGTGACTTTTCTGAATTAATCCAGTATAGTTTTTGTATTATTTGTCACAGATGTCCGGTGAAGTCTCTACTATATTAGCTTAGTAGTCAGCTAATGATTAAATTGAGATATTTTAAATACCTAAAACCAATAAATTCCCCAGTCTTTTCTAAAGGGCTCAGCTTCCTGTTGAAATATGTCTTAAGCACTCACCAAGGTAGTTTATAATGGTGCTATAACCTTTACTTCTTGCTTACATGGAGTCTCAAGTTTATGACCTTTTCATGAGCATGCACACAGCACTATGCTTGGCAGTGAAATTCCAGATTCTTAAGAATGTGTCAGAGATTTTCAAAGCTCTAGTTGACATTTCATTCTTCAGTTTTCCTTTCTAAGTGTTTTGGTCAGTCTCTTGTTTCACTCAACTGTTATCCATTGTCTCAGACAGTTGTGTGACACCTATACCCCTCTCCCAAGGGAGAGTTTTAGCACTGGATAACCAAAAGACAAGACTTTGAGTCAGGAAACCACTTCACAAGTGGTTTGGAAATTAATCTGTTCAGCTCACTCAAACCTACTATTGTCCTGGGGAGGAGTAAAGGGGTTAGGGGAAGTTTAAATGGCACAAAACTGCTGTTATTAACAAGGAAGCATTTTGTTTTGTTTTGTTTTATTTAAAAAATGTTCCCTGGATTGATGCAAACCTTTGACTATTTTTTTTAAATTTTGGAAAAAATACTGATTTTTAAAAATGTTCTCAGTTATTGTATTTCTTTTGTGAAGAAACAAGTGTCCAGAGGTCATAACTCTACCAATCCCATTGACATCAACCATAGCCACCTTCCTTGTAATACCTTCTAAGTCCCTCTCAAGAAAATTAATAGCTAAATTTTGGAAGTTAGTAAAAACAAAATGTCTTTCCATTTCATATGGAAAGACACTCTGGAGTCTAGTTACACATTC
This sequence comes from Mustela lutreola, assembly GCF_030435805.1. Taxonomy (NCBI): domain Eukaryota; kingdom Metazoa; phylum Chordata; class Mammalia; order Carnivora; family Mustelidae; genus Mustela; species Mustela lutreola. The sequence continues at coordinate 58,658,130 of NC_081308.1, read as the reverse complement.
CTTGGGGGTCTATGAACTCTGGTTTAATAATTATACCTTAAAATGATGTGAAGTATGAACAGGTAACACCCACCTTTCCAACATCATGAGAAAAGTATTGAGAGAGGTCCAGGTATAGACCTGACTGGCCTCTACTTACTTCCTCTTAGTTGGCTTTCTTACTTACTTATTTCCCCCAGAGAATGCAACTGTTCACTGTAGGGTGCCAACACCCTTAACTGGGCTCCCTTTTCCTTGCAGACTCCTCAAAATCAATCAAGACTAAGACTGAAACACCTACAACCATGAAATATCCCTTGGAAGGTGAGTTTCACTATGGTTCAGGTGTAATAGAGTCCTGAAATGATGCCATAGAAGCTAAAGGAGCCATTATATGGGTAATAAGAGGTCACTGGGTTCCTCAGAGGACACATGGAAATAACAGAATGGAAATAAAAGAAAGGTAGCAATGATTAAAAAGTTGTGAAAAAGTGGAATCATAAATATGTATACTCCTCTTTGTGAAGACTTCTGAGTCAAAAGTAAGAGAGAATTGGGATGCACATATGGGAAAAAAGAAAGTTCTGTTTTGTTGCTCATCTTTCTATGGAACTTTTGATATGTTGCACCACCCTCTCCATGGGCCTCTTTCTACCACTAACAATAAGAAACTAAGATACCTCATCTCATAGTAATAATGATCAATACATGACCAGAAATTCTAGCAAGCTCAGCATTGATGCCCAGTGAAGGCACCCAAATTTTGCAGTCACCCTCTACCTCATAGTTCTTGGCTGGAAAAGAGCCCTCTGAGCCAAACACTTTGTTCTCATAGCAACATCTACAATGAACCTGATTTGGAACTGGACCACTGAAGTGGATGGCTATCTTGGGAAGACCAATGCTGAGCCAGGTAAGGAAAATTGAGGATTTCCATCCTTCCTTTTTGGCTCTGAACTTTGCAAATAAAACTTCCCACAATACACACTGTTCTGTGGAATTTAATTCTTCAAAACATTGCCACACAATGGTCAAAGGCCCTGAAGATGAGCAGGGTGGGTGATATGGAGAGGGAGAGATACAAATTCAGTAACGAGCAAAGTCAAAGTGCAGTTAAGTGGTAGATGTGTTCTTAGCTGGTCCTCTGTTGTCATAGTAATACACCTCCCAAACACTTTAAGCAGGAATAGGAATGGGACCATGACCTCAGCCAACTTTCCTTGGGAGATGGACATTGGAGTACCTAAGGGTAATTTCAGGGTTTCATTACTTGAGCTCTTACCCAGGGCTCACCAAACAGCTTGCAGCTGATTTATGATTTCTCCAAAGTTTCAAGAATCCTTAAGTTATGATCTCAAAGATACAAACCCCAAAGAGAAGCTTTTTTTGTGTTTCACCTGAAGCTTATAGTCAGCTTGTATGCACTAATATGACTGCATTTATTGTTTAAAAAAAGTGAAAAAAAAGTTACAGTAGTTGATAATTAGATGATTTCCTTAATCACTGAGCAACCTATTATCACCTGAGCTGCTCTACCTTATCCCTTAGGACTCCGCATACCACACATGGTCTCGCAACAAAAGTTGTTGATGTCTAGTATAACAGGGGACTTCTGAGAATTCAGGTTTACAGTAAGCATCTGTTTCAATTAGTTGATGCTAAATAGTAATGACTATCATGACTGGTTTCATCCTCTGTGTATCATTAATTGTGGATTTCTTAACTTTTTTTAAATTTTTTTTTTGTGGGGGAGAGGACTTTTTAACTTATTTTTATTATGTTCAATAATTGTGCATTCCTTAATGCCCATGTAATTCTCCCCTTCTGGTTGCACAGGGTTTTTTTTGCCTATTTATAGCCATCTTTCAAACCTGTTTTATGGGATATTTTTGCATTGCCACCTTTGGCTTAAAGGCTTCCATAACTCCATGCTTCTTGCAGAGTAACATCCAATAACACAAGGGAATTAGAAGATAATTTTTGGAGACTTGGTTTCAGAAAATGGGAAGATAACCCAGGAAGAATGGGAATTCTCAGATATTGGGTGTGCGCCCTATATCCTCCATCAGTTTTTGTTTTGTTTTGTTTACTCCTTGACTCCTTCTAAGGGGGATCCTTCCTTTAATCTCCATCAGTTTATAGCTTTGGTTTTCTCATTCCACCCTAAAGCAGCAGAATACACATTCTTTTTATGTGCACATGGGACACTTTCCAGAATACATCACAAACTAGGTCACAAATAAGGCCAGTGCAAAAAGATTGAAATCATAGCAGTCATATTTTCTGACCACAACACTATGAAACGTGAAGTCAAGCACACGAAAAGAAAAATTAGAAAAACCACAAATACATTGATGTGAAAGAATATGCTACTAAACAATGAATAGGTCAACCAGGAAACCAAGAAATGTAAATTGAGTTTTCTCAGCTCCAACCACAGTTCTGAGGACCACAAATACCAGATTTTTTAAATTTATTTTTTTTAATTCAAGTATAATTAACACAGTACTATATTCATTTCAGGTAAATAATTTAATTATTCAACAATTCTATACATTGACAGTGCTCATCATGATAACTATACTCTTAATCCCCTTCACCTAAATATTCCGTGATGGCAATCACCAGTTTGTTTTCTATATTTAAATCTGTTTTGTTGTTGTTTCTTTTCTTCTTTGTTCTTTTGCTTTGTTTCTAAAATTCCACATGAGTAAAGTCATAAGGTATTTGTCTTTCTCTGATTGAATTATTTCACTTAGCATGATGTCTTGATATCTTTTAGATTCACCCATGTTTTTACAAATGACAAAATTGTATTCCTTTTTATGACTGAGTAATATTCCAGATTTCCAAGACAAAGTATTTTAGGGATTAGTAAAAATAAAGCCAGTTGCAGCAAAAAATCCTAAGGACAATGGAATTCCTACCCCTCTTTATCTCCTAATCTTATCGCCTAGATTCAGAATATTGTAGCTGCAGTATATTAGACATTATACAACTTTTCATTGAACTTATGGGTAAAAAATACTACACCTGAGTCATCACAATATTTATTTTTTCTCTGACAGCTGTAAAAATTAGTGCCTCAAACTTAGTGCCTTAAAATAATGCAAATGTATTATCATACACTGCTGATGATCAGACATCTGACACATTGAGCTCAGGTCAAGTTATTAGCAGGGATGTGTTTTTTTTTGTTTTTTGTTTTTTGTTTCCTGGAGGCTCTGGGTAAAAATCAGTTTCTTTGTTTTTTCCAGCTTCTAGAAGCTACTCACATTCCTTGGCTCTTGGCTGCCTTCCACCATTTTCAAAGCTGACAATGTATCATCCTCAAGTCTCTCTCTAACTCTGATCTCTTTTGTTTCCCTCTTCCACTTTAAATGACACTGTTGATTTCATTGAGCCTGCCCTGATAATCAAGCTAATCTCCCCAACTCACTGTCAGCTAACTCGCAACCTTAAATACACCTGCAACCTTAATTTCTTCTTATAATTTAAACTTAAATACTCACAGATCCTGGGGATTTGGATATGAACATCTTTGGATAACCATTATTCTGCTTACCACAGTCATACAAGAAGTAAATAACAGATCCAGGCCTGGAAGCCCAGACCAGTGGTTTCCTTAAGTTTGTAGCACAGTTGGGATAGCTATTTAGGAGACTCTTTTGAAATATGTTTTGAAGAAGGAGAAACCTGAGTACATACCCAAAGAGTGTGAATAAAAGAATTATTTAATTTTATTTTTAATTTAGTATTTGCTTCAGCAGCATATATACTAAAATTGGAATGATAATTTTTTTAATTTAAATTCAATTTAGTTAACATATAGTGTATTATTAGTTTCATGGGTAGGATTTAGTGATTCATCAGTTTACAAAACAGTGCTCATTACAGAAAGCGTCCTCCTTAATGCTTATCACCCAGTTACCCCACCCCCCACCCACCTCACCTCCAGCAATGCTCAGTTTGTTTCCCAGAGCTAAGAGTCTCTTATGGTTGGCCTCCATCTCTGTTTTCATCTTTTCTTTTTTTTTAACTAAGAAGTATTATATTTCTATTTTTTTAAAATTTTTTTCAGCGTAACAGTATTCATTATTTTTGCACCACACCCAGTGCTCCATGCAATCCGTGCCCTCTCCAATACCCACCACCTGGTTCCCTCAACCTCCGAACCCCCGCCCCTTCAAAACCCTCAGACTGTTTTTCAGAGTCCATAGTCTCTCATGGCTCAGTGGGTTAAAGCCGCTTATTTTATTTTTTATTACCTTCTCCTATGTTCATCTTTTTTAAAAGATTTTATTTATTTATTTTTCAGAGAAAGAGAGCACAAACAGGGGGAGTGGCAGGCAGAGAAGGCATAGGGAGAAACAGACTCCCGGCTGAGAAGAAGCCCAATGTGGAAGTCCATTCCAGGATCTGGGGATCATGACCTGAGACAAAAGCAGATGCTTAACCGATTGAGCCACCCAGGCATCACGATGCTCATCTTTTTTGTTTCTTAAATTACACATATGAATGAAATCATATGGTATTTGTCTCTCTATGTCTGACTTATTTCGCTTAGCAAAATACCTTCTAGTTCCACCCACATCATTGCAGATGGCAAGATTTCAATTCCTTTCAATGCCTGGGAGACATATATCTCACATATATGAGATATATATATATATCTGTATTATATATATATATCTCACATCTTCTTTATCCATGCGTCTGTGAATGGATGTCTGAGCTCTTTCCGCATTTTAGTTATTGTGTACATTGCTGCTATAAACATTAGGTAGGGTGCATGTACCCCTTTGAATCATTATGTTTGTAACCTCTGGATAAATACCTAGAAGTGCAATTAGTGGGTTGTAGGATGGGTCTATCTTTAACTTTTTGAGGAACCTCCATGATGTTTTCCAGAGTGGTTGCACCAGTTTGCATTCTCACTTTTTCAAGTGGTTCCCCAAGGGGGGAAAAATTTGGCTAGAAGTAATTGACTAGAATATCAATAACGAAGTTTTTTTTATAAAGTGGGAAGTCAGATACTACTTTCTTTTAAGAGTAGGTGCAAACTCCTCGTCTTGGTTCCATGGAAAGCATGGAGAACTAATTTAAATGCCCAGACCAATCAGTCATCAATTAGTGGGTTTGGAAGAATGTGTTTATACATGGAGTTTTTAGCCTCTTTCCAGCCTTTCTCATAGGTCTTGGGTCTTGTTTGTCTCTCTGGCTATCTAATAAAGCTAGGAGAAAATTAAAAATGGGTAAAAAAGGGTTATGGGCTGGTCTGGGCTGATCCTTGGAATCTATTTCTGAACTCATTTTCAACAGCACACCTCTTTGTCTTGTTTTGCCTTCTAGGAAAGGACCTGCCTATCTTCTTCATTGTTCTCATCATTTCCCTGTGCTGTATCGTGGTCTTCATCATGGCTTATGTTATGCTTTGCCGGAAGACATCCCAACAAGGTGAGTGATGAGTATGACTGAGTGACTTTGTTCATTAATTCATTCTGAGAGCACAGTTAAGCATAAATTGCATCAACCACTGTGCTAGGCACTTCAAAAGGCTCTCAGCATACTTTGGGATTGAAGTTTAGGGTTCATGGAGACAGACATGCAAGCCAACAATAACAATATGATTTATTTAAGTTAGTTTAGAAGTCTTTGGTACAAAGCCTAGTACAAGCCTTCACTGTAATGGATGGTCTAACAAGGGTGCAAGAGAAACAGAAGTCACAATCCTTGGCCTCAAGTTGCTTAGAATTTATTTAGAAGATTCAAAGTAGAAACATGAAGTTTATCAATATACATACATAACAATAAAGGCTATAGACTCAAAGCCTGGAGAAAACAATCAATACTAAAGGTTTCCAGAGAAGAGAGTCAGAGCCTAAGTGATTAACAAGAACTCTTAGAAGGAGGAGGAACTTAGACCAGGCCTTGGATGATGAAAACAAATTAGAAGGCAGCATTATAGGAAGGAGAAACTACAAAAGTAAGGTGCAAATGCTTAAAAGGTGACGGTGAGTGAGGTCATCAGTGTAGAAAATACATAAGTAAATGCAGGGGAAAGGGAAGTTTACTTCTGATTATAGAGTGTTTTAAATAGCAGGCTAAGGAACTTGGAATTTTTTCTCTAGGTCTTCCAAAGGAACTAGAAGTCACCAATTTTTTTAAGCAAAGGAGTGACATTATGAAGGTGCACTTTTCAGGGATATTTAACAACTGTGAGCAAACAGAGCAGGAAAAGAGTTTGGACATTCATTTCTAAGTAAAACCTAGCTACACTTCAATACCTGCTGCACTCACCATTTTGCTTAACATTAGTGTCCTTTTTTTTTTTTTTTTTCCTGTAGCAGCTCCTATTCCTAAGTAGCCTTGTTTCCACCATGACTTCCTCCAGCCAAAAGGGAGAAAGGAGCCTTAAGAATTTCCTTCTCCTGGGTCTGAAGTATAAGCTCTGGTCTTGGCCAGTTAGCATGGCTATGACTCATGAGGTTGAACTTGAAAGTAGAGATGTCCCAGGTAGCCACAAATCCCAGGAATACTAAAAACCATTAATCATGGTCTCAATGAAACTAGGAATAAACTGTAACCATATTTTATTGTTTCTCTCTCAAAAACCTTCCAAGGCTTCTCATGGCTTAGGGGATAGAAGTCAAAATGATGAATTCTATTTAAGGCCCTCTCTGATATAGCCTATCTTCTTTATGCCCACCACTCCTTATTTTCATTTTGAATCACTGAAGTCCAACAGGCAAATAGACCACACACCTCATGGCCTTATGCTTTTCCCCTTCTGGATTGTCTTCCCAAAGTTTCTATTATTTACTTCTCTGTAAGAGAGAGATAGCCTTGGGCCATCAATTCAATTTAACATGTAGTTACCGATTGCCCACTATCAGTCAGGCAGGGACCATATAAAATGAAAAAGACAACACCTGTGTTATGGAAGCTACCAGGCCAGTGGGAGAGGTAAGACATGGAAACATATGGCTGTATCACAAAGTAGATGGTATAGGGCATGCTCTGTTTGCTTTGTTGTGGCTTAAAGCATGCATTCCCAGTTGTATTCCTGTAAGATTATAAACTCCGGGAGGCAGTGTCAAGAGACATCCATATTTGTACCAGGTTATAGAACATTTAAGCCTGCACAGAATAGAGATAGTTCTTCTCCATAGACACTAGGGGGCAATGGTGATCTACTTAAAGACCTTTTCTGGGTGCCCAGTGGAGATGAGTACATTTGAGAATGGCTTTGGTCATGGTCCCTGACAGATTAATTCAACCCCTTCTGCCCGGGCTCTGGCCTGGCCAGCTAGTTTCCACAAAAACTCCCTGGGATCTTTGGCAACATTCCTGGGTGGTGAGTGTGTCCAGTTCCAGTGTCCCTTCCCCTACCACAACAGGCAACTCTTCCAGCCCAATGTTCTGAGTCAGAGTATGCCAAAGAGGATCATAACCAAATGTGATTCCTCAACCTTTCTCTGAGAAATTTGTATCTCTGTGCTTCAGTTTACCTTCCCAATACCCCCCAATTCCCCCTTTCTGTCTCCCCTTCCCTCCCTTTGACTGGTAACCAGTGTCCATATTTGGCCCTGTCCACTCCCCATGGAGACTTCTGACTTGATGCCTCCTTCTTTTCTAGAGCATGTCTATGAAGTGGCCAGGTAAGACTGCCTCTGCTTTTCCATCTTCTGAACCCTCCCCTGCCTTCATTCTGTTAATCACTGGCATGAAGGAAAGGGAGCTTGACACAAACCCAATTCTAAGCCCAAAGGCCTTCAGGGTCAGAGCACTGCTTTCTTTCCTCTCTGAAGAACCTCCTGAAGTTCTTTCTTGGCTCACTGATCACACAGGATAATCCAAATCCATCAGCCTTCTGTTCCTAGAATGCCTTGATAACAAGAACCTAAGGGTTAGTTGGCAAATTTAGGACAGAAGTATGGGAAACTAGAATTCCAGGCTCAAGTCCCTCTTTATGAGTGGTGGGATCTTGGGCCACAGGACACATGCCAGAGAGGCCAGCAATTCTGGTGAAGCCTGGAGAGTGGGAATTTTCACAGGGTGTTGCTCCAGCAAAGAGCCATCTTCCCAGACTCCAGGCAATGACTACTCTGAGGATCCCTGCCTGGGCCAGGAGAACCAGACCATCGCCTGGATCAACAGTGACTATGCTCACCTGCTGCACACAGCTTCTACAGATTATGAGCTTTTGGCCACCAAGGACACTGGCGTCTGCTAAAAATGTCCTGCTAAGCCAGGGCCTACTGACATAATTTCCTATTCAGCCTTCTGTATAGCCATCTTCCCTGCTACCTCTCTTCCTGGACGACTGAACGTGTCTTCCCTGCCCAACCCTGAGGTTTCTTTTTTTTTTTTTTTTTTTTTTTTTTTTTTTTTTTTTTTCTTTTTTTAATTTTTTATTTTTTATAAACATATATTTTTTATATACATATATTTTTATCCCCAGGTCTGTGAATCACCAGGTTTACACACTTCACAGCACTCACCAAATCACATACCCTCCCCAATGTCCATAATCCCACCCCCTTCTCCCCAACCCCCTCCCCCCGGCAACCCTCAGTTTGTTTTGTGAGATTAAGAGTCACTTATGGTTTGTCTCCCTCCCAATCCCATCTTGTTTCATTTATTCTTCTACCCACTTAAGCCTCCATGTTGCATCACCACTTCCTCATATCAGGGAGATCATATGATAGTTGTCTTTCTCTGCTTGACTTATTTCGCTAAGCATGATACGCTCTAGTTCCATCCATGTTGTTGCAAGATGTGGTATATATACACAATGGAATACTATGCAGCCATCAAAAGAAATGAAATCTTGCCATTTGCAACAACCCTGAGGTTTCTAAGAGTGACTGGTTTTGCCTAAGAAGTTACCATATGCACATCAGCAAGCCTGCTACTGGATCAGGCCTTAGACCCTTATATTTTGTCTTCTTCTACTGCTTCTCTTTAAACACCAGAGGGAAGTTCTCATAACATTAAGACTTGGTCATCCTGCCTCCAGACACTGCTCAACTTTGGCCTCTTGCCACCAGAAGACCAGAGGGAAACTCAGCTTTGCCAGCTCAGAGGACCAGTTGTATTCAGGATCATTTCCTTTTTTTTAGGGCCAGATAGCCTTTAATTAAGATTTGTATGCAATAGACCAGGATTCAGTTTTGCTCCTGAACTGTGACTCTAGTGCTCTGGTGTTCTTTTGATGCTCAATAAATATCTAATCATGATAGCAACCTTGGTTGTATTGGTCTTCTCTCAAATACCTACCAAGTGATTAAGGTGAGACTAGTTGAGATGTTTGGGGACTTGGAATTATAAATAGCACCTTTTCTTTTTTGGTCTTTCTCTTTCTCACCAGACCACCTTTACCTTACTTTAGAGGTGGGTCCTCCATCTGGGACACAATGAATTTTTGGCAGGTTAGTACCCAAATGCCTTCCATTCCTTTCTTTGTCACCCTGCCATCTCCACCTGGATGACTCTCTTAAGTTATTTGGACAATTGAAAATGAAGGATCCCTTTCTCTGTTTCAGGGGACTGTAGATGCAGAGATAAAGGACTCCCTTTCTTTCCAAAGTATGAATACGCCACCCTCAAAAATTTCTACCTCCTGGAATCCTAAATTCTTTGCAGTAGTTGTATTCATCATAGGTCATCTCTATCCCCTGGCCTCTTCTTACAATGTAGAGTGAGGGTCAAAGCAAGGAAGTCTTCTTCATCAAGCATAAATGGGAAATAGGAATGTAGGTGTGTGTGTGTGTGTGTGTGTGTGTGTGTGTGTCCATTTGCATATGTGCACACATGCATACAGCTTTATTTCAGTTTCCGCTCTGAAGACCTATTCTAGGCTGGCTCAACACTGCTTCCTTTCCCTCAGATAATTCATGTTAAATCAACTTCTTTGCTCTTCATGGAAGCTGTTTTTGCCACTTTTGATTCCAGTGCAGTCCCAAGGTCAGCTCAGGTTTTACCAAGTGCTTCTCCCCTTTGGGATGACTACAGAAGTTAAAATAGTACAAAGAAAGGAATCTACTGCTTCATCACCATCAACCCACCAAGTCCACGGTCAAAGCTTCAGTGTTTCCCCCCATATGTCAGATTAATATAGCTGCTGAAAGGAGCAACTTACTCTTCCCCATCATGCTTACAAGCCTTTAAACCAGGGATCCACCCAATGGAAACCTCAGCTTCCTTCACAAAACAGCTGTGTCCATTGAAGGGCATCTTGGTTCTTTCCACAGTTGGGCGACTGTGGCCATTGCTGCTATAAACTTTGGGGTACAGATGGCCCTTCTTTTCACTACATCTGTATCTTTGGGGTAAATACCCAGGAGTGCAATGGCAGGCTCATAGGAAAGTTCTATTTTTAATTTCTTGAGGAATCTCCAAGATGCCCTTCAACGGACGAATGGATAAGGAAGATGTGGTCCATATACACTATGGAGTATTCTGTCTCCATCAGAAAGGACGAATACCCAACTTTTGTAGCAACATGGACGGGAGTGGAAGAGATTATGCTGAGTGAAATAAGTCAAGCAGAGACAGTCAATTATGATATGGTTTCACTTATTTGTGGAGCATAACAAAAAGCATGGAGAACATGGGGAGTTAGAGAGAAGGGGGTAGGGGTAAATTGGAAGGGGGGGTGAATCATGAGAGACATGGACTCTGAAAAACAATCTGAGGGGTTTGAAGTGGCAGGGGGTTTGGAGGTAGGGATACCAGGTGGTGGGTATTATAGAGGGCACGGATTGCATGGAGCACGGGGTGTGGTGAAAAAATAATGATATTGTTATGCTGAAAATAAATAAATGAAAAAAAATTAAAAAAAAAAAAAAAAAAGCTGTGTCCAGTCCCCACAGTCTCAGGAGAAAAACAACAACAACACATTATTCCTGCTACCCTTAGAGAAGGGGATGACTAGGATTAAGAAGAGAATCTTAATCATATGTCCATTAATAAAAGGAACCCCAGGGGCACCTGGGTGGTTCAGTGGGTTAAAGCCTCTGCCTTCAGCTCAGGTCATGATCCCAGGGTACTGGGATCGAGCCCCACATCAGGCTCTCTGCTTGGCAGGGAGCCTGCTTCCCCCTCTCTCTCTGCCTGCCTCTCTGTCTACTTGTGACCTCTGTGAAATAAATAAAATCTTTAAAAAAAATAAAAGGAACCCCAAACCCAGGGACACTCCCCTGTTATCCGCACAGAAGCTATGGACTCCCAGGGATATTTCAGAGTCTCTTATCTTAAAAAGCTTAGGGATCATTGATTTTAATTCGCCCTTATTATAAATGAGGAAATAAAACCTACAGAGGAACAGTAACAGTCTAAATTCATATATCATGACAGAACAGAGACCAGAAAGCAGGTCTATGAACTCCTAGGAGCATAGTCATTGCAGCAGAAAACTTCTGGGTATCATCTTTGCCCCAAAACTAATACTTTCTTTCCATACCAGACAAGCCATTAAGAGAGTCTTGGGTATAAGGCTAGCCCAAAGCTGCAGGATAGGCTAAAAAAAAAATGGGATGATAATATATAATTGTTTTAGGTGGATGACTAGTCAGGGGAAGTTTAAAGGAGATTCCCAAAAGAAGAAGAAGATATGAGGTCCCTCTAGGGCAGTTTTTCAAGTTTTGGCCAAGAAATGGCCTACAGAAAAAAATTCCACAATTGGATAAGCATGAGAAATGTTTCATTCTATAGCTCTCTATTAGAAATTTCCAATGCAACATTAGACTATTAAAGGCTCTGAAAATCCTGTAATAAAGTACCTGTATAATTTTGAATTACCAAATAATTCTAAAACATATTAGCCCTCTGAAGGCTACATATGAGCCTACTTCTTTTTTTCCTTTCTCTTCCAACCCTGACTATATTTCTTAGGAGGAAAAACCCTCACATACCCTACAGCATTATGATGACAACAGTTTAGTTTAGTTTTTTTTTTTTTTTTTTCACAAAAATCATAGATGGCACTTTGAATCAAAACCAAGGATAATGGTTTAATAGAGAGTCAATCATTTAGTAAACATTTACTGTTTTCTATAACCAAAGTACTGAGCTACATGCTGGGGTAAGGATGGAAAGGGGAGACAGCAATCAAGGAAACACTGTGTTGTCCTCACAACTTAGTGGGGAATTAAAAAAATATCACCTGGAAAAGTTTACTAATAGTTCAAGAGGTGCTATTAGGCAATAGGAGAAGAAAGGGATACATATAAGGACCAAGACAAGAAGTGTTTGAATAAAGAAGAAAAGATGTGTAGGTTAACATTCAAAAGTCCTTGGAGAGCTTGGACTTTGGCTGGGCCAGAAGTATGAGAAATAATTGAATAGGCAGAAAAAAATGGAGAAAGTATTGCCAGAAGGAAAAAAGACATGGGGAAGAGGAAAAAGATTGATGAGGTCAAAATGTGGTTTTTTTTATTTATTTTTTTATTTTCAGCATAACAGTATTCATTATTTTTGCACCACACCCAGTGCTCCATGCAATCCGTGCCCTCTATAATACCCACCACCTGGTACCCTGACCTCCCACCCCCCCGCTCGTTCAAAACCCTCAGATTGTTTTTCAGAGTCCATAGTCTCTGATGGTTGACCTCCCCTTCCAATTTCCCCCAACTCCCTTCTCCTCTCTAACTCCCCATGTCCTCCATGCTATTTGTTATGCTCCACAAATAAGTGAAACTATATGATAATTGACCCTCTCTGCTTGACTTATTTCACTCAGCATAATCTCTTCCAGTTTTTTTTTTAATTATGTTATGTTAGTCACCACACAGCTCATCATTAGTTTTTGATGTAGTGTTCCATAGTTCATTGTTTGCATGTAACACCTACTATATGCAATACATGCCCTCTTTAATATCCATCACTGGACTAACCCATCTCCCCATCCCCACCCCTCTGAAACCCTCAGTCCATAGTCTCTCATGGTTCATCTCCCCCTTTGATTTTCACCCTTCATTTTCCCCTTCCTTCTCCTAATGTCCCCCATGCTATTTCTTATGTTCCACATATAAGTGAAACCATATGATCAAACTGTGGAAGGAATCCAGATGCCCTTCAACACATGAATAGATAAAGAGGATGTGGTTCATATTTACAATGGAATATACAATGCAATATTACTCAGCCATCAGAAAGGATGAATACCCACCATTTGCATTGATGTTGATGGAACTGGAGGGGATTATGCTAAACAAAATGTGTGAGAGAGTTAATTATCATATGGTTTCACTTATTTGTGGAGCATAACAAATAGCATGGAGGACATGGGGAGTTAGAGAGGAGAAGGGAGTTGGGGGAAATTGGAAGGGGAGGTGAACCATGAGAGACTATGGACTCTGAAAAACAATCTGAGGGGTTTGAAGTGGCGGGGAGGGTGGGAGGTTGGGGTACCAAGTGGTGGGTATTAAAGAGGGCACAGATTGCATGGAGCACTGGGTGTGGTGAAAAAATAATGAATACTGTTATGCTGAAAATAAATAAAAAATAAATTAAAAAAAAAAGCTGAGGGGCGCCTGGGTGGCTCAGTGGGTTAAGCCGCTGCCTTCGGCTCAGGTCATGATCTCAGGGTCCTGGGATCGAGTCCCGCATCGGGCTCTCTGCTCAGCAGGGAGCCTGCTTCCCTCTCTCTCTCTCTGCCTGCCTCTCCATCTACTTGTGATTTCTCTCTGTCAAATAAATAAATAAAATCTTTAAAAAAAAAAAAAAAAAGCTGAGAATTAGGAAAGTAAGTTTCTAAGCCCTGTCATGAAGCTTGTGTGAAAATTCTGGTATCCTTACTGGAAGATTCTGTAGAGTAATGTGAAGAAAGGAAATATGAATCAAAGAGCACTTCCATCCCTAGGCCCTATGTACTTTTCCAAGACCATTATCCCTCCCTCAGGTTCTGACAATATAGAAACAGTATAGGCTGGAGCTTCAAGAATCATCTCACTTTCCCCCTGGCAACCTCAGATACAATGCTTCAGTCCCTTCAAAGTCACTGAAAATAACTTGTGAGAGCTTAGTTTTTGTTTGGCAAGTGATCTTGTATCCAGCAGCAGTTTATTTGTTATATCCCAACTACCCTGGCCTGGAGCTGTTAGGCATGTGCCGCACTTGGGGTATTTGACAAACTGACACTCTGCCACATGGAGTGTCCAACTCAGCTTGTCAAATACACGGAGCATGACACTGCAGGAGGCCAGACCAGGGGCTTCAGTGGGGAGGCAAAATCTTCCTGGGAGATGTGACCCTGGAGGGAAAGAAAAAAAAAGGAGTCACACCCTGAGCCCCAGAGAAACTGCAGAGGATAAGGACTAGCTGAAACATCAGAATATGGAAGTGAGCAAAATAGACATAAGGATTCCAATCAGAAGATGGATCCTATGGGAAGGCTAAGTTGAGATCACAGATGAGGCCCGAGGGCTCAAGTTGGTGTCCTCAGGCCTATGTACTATAGCTATGGCATTTCTTGGTGTTTCAAGCTTCACTGGGGCTCCTATGTGCAGTAGGGAGGGAATTTGGTCATTGTCTTGCCTTTCTGACCTCAGGAAGGAATTAGATCCCAGAATCAGTGTCCATACCCCCTTCTCAACCCTCCCACAGTCTTGTAGTTGTGAACATAGACTTTGAGGTTAAACATGTGCTTGAATTTTGGCTCTGTCATTAAGCAGCTAGGAAACCTCAGATAAATTATTTCATCTCTCTGAGCTTGTTTCCTACATGCACAAAATGGGTATGAGTACTTACCTAATAAGTTATTGTGAAAATGGCATGAAATAATGTATATAAAACCTTTAATTCAGTATTTGATATATAACAAATGTTCAAAAATGGTGGTTGTGCTACCAGAAGGAAAGCAAGGGCCATTGATAATTGATTTAACAGGGTCAGGACAGATGAAACAGGAATGCTTTATGGTCTCAGGTTTGCTTAACATGGCCCCACTTGCCCCATCAGGACTCAAGAATGGCAGCTATAAAATGACCATCATCTAATCTTACCCACTCATACAAATAAGGAAATTAAGGTTCATACTGAGGAAGAGAGTTGCTAAAGATTATACAAGTGGTTCACAGTTTAGGCTGTGCCCTATATCACTCCATTGTGCCTCTCAGATTTCCTCATTGGTTCTGTTACCTCCCTGTTATGTATATCTCTCTGGGAAAAGGGAGACACATGCACAAGGATGGCAAAGACAAGGAGCAAACATGGCAATGAGGCACACAGATCTTTCCACCCACAGCCATGAGGGAAATGAGGAAGCTGCCAGCAACATGGTCAGGTCTGGAACTTCTAGGGAAGTTCCCTTGGTAACAGACAGATCCTGTTGATAAAAAATTCCAGGTTGTCTGTGTCAAATGTCTCACCCTCCCTACTGTGGCAATTGATCTGTGAGATAGTAGCTGGCCTATATTAAATACTGGGATGAAAAGTGGCAAACATTGCAAGATTGTCAGGAATAGAAAACTGCCCCATGAGGTCAGAATGACCTCTCCCAGTTAAGACAAGGTAGAGGGACTTGTCTTTCAGGAACAACAACAACAATAGTGGCAGCAGCAACAACAACATTGCTGTTTTAAAAACAAAAGAAACAAAAAACTCAACTCTTTTGGTTTAATGTATGTTGGTGAGAGGGTGACATGCTTCTCAAATTTGAGATCTAGGAGTGATTTAAAATATAAGACTACAAAGAGTTTTTCCCATCCCCTCACTTCTGTTCCTAGTCAATCCACCTCAAGCCACCCAGAAGTGTGTGTCTTTCAGCCAAAGCAATAATCTTGGTCCACCATATATGTTATAGTGTGAAGAGTAATACAAACTTGGATTCTAATGCCTTGGGTACCAACCAGCCAATCACGACATAGGGAAAATCTTTCTTTGAGCTTCAGATGTCTTCTCTGGAAATGGGGAAAAGAAGACTTACCTGGCAGAATTGTTAGGAAAGGGTTTGTTGAGCTTTCCAGAGCTTCCCATATAGTTGGTCTCAGGCACTTTGGCTCAGACCCTGTGGGTGTGCCTAGCCAAGAAATATGATTAATGGAGTTTGAGTTCAGGATGGCAAGACAGAGAACTGGACTGGTGCCTTTTTCTCTCATTACCCTCATTGGTTACCACCTCCTATGAGAAGACTTGGATAAACTGGAGGTGTCAGTATCCTTCTGAAAGCCCTTTCTGACTTCATAAGAGAGAGAGAGATATGAAGTGGCTAAAGATTTCTTCTTAGTACACTCAAAGAGTATTAAGAGGCTTAGAGACCATGTTACTCTAGTATTAATGGAAGGAGTCAGTGGCTGAGCTGAAACTAGGTAGGTTTTATTTCCACTCTTGATGTTCTAGTCCCTGACTCTCCACAATAGTATACATAAGAAAATCAGGTTCAGTTGAGAAAGGCTGGTCAGACCCATAGGAAGAAGATACAAATACTGCATAATAATATTAAGGAACTCTGAAAGCTCTTCCCTTGATCTAAAATACTACATAAAACAACATCCTTTGTCCCTTGACCTACCCTGGCAAGGTTAACACAACAAACAACAGGACTTGCACTGCACCTCATCCAGTTGGGCCTCCTCATATATACTGGAGGCAGTATGGATTTTTTTAGGCATGGTTCATCACCACATTCAGCCCCACCCAGAAATATTTACTCAGCATCACTCATGTCCTTTCTCAACAGAGTTGACAACCATCAAAATAAGGGTTATAAAAACTAAAAGCATATCTAGGTAAATGGCAAAATCAGGGCTACTACTCAATTTCCTGACCCCTGAGTCCAGAAAATATTCCACTTCCATGAGGCTATCTCTTTAAAAGCATGTTTAAAGAAGAAATGTCATCCTCCCTTCTCACTATTAGAATTTTTAGGATAGAAGACCACTGGGAACCTTCCTCTCACCCACTCTTGACCCAGAATCTCTGAAGAGAGTATAAGGAAAGTGTGATAGGCAGGTCCAAGCCATATTTGGTAGCCACGGACACTACCTCAAACTGGGAATTCAAGCAGAGAGAACAAACAGATATTATACCTGTTACTGGAGTGGTGCCTTGTTCTCAGAGGAGGCAAAGGTTCCCTGGTGATGAGACAAACTTCAGAGGCCAGATGTAATTGAGCTTTTTGCCTGGAGTAGGAAGGCCGTGTGTTTTGAAGGGCCTTTGGTGTCTTCAAGAGGAAACATAAATGAGGAAGATAAGGCTGAGGTTAGCCAACGGAAATCTGGGTGCAAAATGACAAAACAGTGCTGTTGTGAAAGGGTTCACTACTGCAGCAACAGTTCCCACTGCCACAAACCACCCTCAGCCCCCACCCCCACCCACTCAAAGCTGACCTCTAACAAATACTGGTTCTCCAAGCTACAATAAGGGAGCTCCAAGCTGCATTAATGCTTTTCCCAATGTTAATGAGAGAATACTGGGATGTCACAGCTGAGACATTATCAAATGAAAATCCATATTGTCAAAATAGAGAAACAGACCATCTGAGAGATGAAAGAAAATGCCTGATATCAAAAAGCAAATTAGTGGCATAGTTGGAATTTAAACCCACTTCTATCAACTCCAAAACAAGTGTTTTTTCACTGTTAGAATGCCTCCTTATCCCGATATACCCTTTTTACTTTCCTGTGGCATGGCTTCTCACCTTCACATGGATTCTCAGCTACACAATTTGCAGGACCTAGTGTAAAATGTAATGAGGGCCTGCTATTAAAAAAAAAATAAGAAGAAGAATTTCAGGATGGTAACAGCAAAACATTAACCCTTGTTTGTGTGGGGTCTTCTAAGCATGGCACCTGGGAAATTTTACAGGTCACATGCCTATGAAGCTAGCCCTTGCTGGCACATCTCTGACTATAAATAATATTTTGGCATCCAGCTACTTTGAAGGAAATTCACATCTATTAATAATAAGATTATGTGCTTTACATGTGTTATCTCATTTAATCGTCAACTCTCTGTTATGATATCATCATCCCTATGAGAGGATGAAGAAACTGAGGCACATAGAAGAGAAATGGCTTGCCTACAAAAACAAAATTAAGAATTAATGGAGAAGACAGAATTCCTATTCAGATCTTTTTTATTCCAAACGTTAAGCATTTTCTACTCTCTCACAATGGCTACAAGGAGAGAATAAAGTAGCTGACCTTGAGAAGGAAAATATGGTAAAAGACCCTTAGGTTCAACTGTGTCTTTCAGGCTTCATGAAAAGTGTGAGAAGAAAGTGAGTGACTTCCAAGCACCTTGTGTTTGCAATCCTTGGGCAGTCCCCATTCACAGTCTAGAAGACGTTGGATTCCCATTATGCAGTGCTCTACATCATGAATCCTGACAACATGGCAGAAGGGAGAGACAATTTTTTCAATGGTTTTAGGGTATACCTGTGATTGCTTTCAATGATTGCAGTGCTCAAATTCCAGTCCTTAATCTACATAACAGAAGTAGGACCCTGAGCAGTGCTCAAGCCCTGGTGAATAATCTATCCAAGCTATATACAGTCTTTTAAATTAAGGTTCAAGAGAAAAGCCTATATGCTGGAGTCAGGAAGGAGCCTTGTGCCTCAGTCCCAGATCTGTTAGCTCTGTTTCCTCCCTTAGCTTTGGTTTTTCACTATTCAGTAGAAGCTTGACTAGATGTTCTTAGTGACCTCTCCAACTCAAATATTCCCTGGTTTCCTTTTTTTTTGTTTGTTTGTTTTTTTAGACCAAAAAGCTGCATTTACTTGAGTTAATTATTCAGATAAAATAAAAGAACCAAAGAAAGTCATCACTAGATAGTTTTGGAGAAAAGTTGTTTGCTCTTTGCAGAACTTCCAGAAAAGTCAATGGCCAAATCAGATGCTTGATAAGCTCCAGATAACATCTCAACTCCAGGACCTTATCTAAAGAGCCTTTAAAAAAATTGTCATTTGTCTACCAAGTAGTAGCAATTGAACTTGAGTCAACTGAAGAGATACAAAAATAAGTCATTTATAAGTGATTTGGTGCTCTGAGAACAGAGCGCCAAATAAAACAAATATTGTTTTATTGTCTCCAGCTATGACTTGAGGTTAAAAGCAGTGGTTTTCAAACCTGAATGTGCTGAAGAGTCTCCAGGATGCCTGCAGACTTCCTTGGGAGATTTCCTTTTAGTAGATCTGCACTGCTGTTATAGAATTTTGACTTTTAAAAAATATCTGAGATGATTCTGATGCTTATGGTTTAAAGTTCTTTTTTTTTTTTTAAAGATGTATTTATTTGAGAGAGAGAGAGAAAGAGAGAGGGAGGGAGAAAGCACATGGCAGGGATGTGGGGCCAGAGGGAGAGAAGCTCAAGCTGACTTCCAATTAATTGTATAGCCTGATACAGGGTTCCATCCCAGGACCCTGATATCATGACCTGAGTTGAATTCAGGAGCCTGCCGCTCAGCCTCTTTTTTTTTTTTTCTTAAGATTTTATTTATTTGACAGACAGAAATCACAAGTAGGAAAAGAGGGAGGAACAGATAGAGGGGGAGGCAGGCTCCCCGCCGAGCAGAGAGCCCAATGCGGGGCTCCATCCCAGGACCCTGGGATCACGACCTGAGCCAAAGGCAGAGGCTTTAACCCACTGAGCCACCCAGGCACCCTCTGCTGCTCAACCTCTTGAGCCACCCAGGCAACCCTAAAGATCTTACTTTGGGAAACACTGACATATTTTCAGTTGTTTGCTACATTTGCCATTCTTCATTGCCTCTATTTAAGCCCTAAACAGCCTAAGACAAACATGACCTGGGTGTAGGATGTGGGGTCAGAACACATTGTATTTCATTCTAATCTGTCCTATTTCATTCAATTCCATTAATTTTAGCAAATATTCATTAGGCCAGAGTAGGGAGAGACTAAGTACTTGAACAAAAGAAAATGCATTTTGCTATTAAGGAACTTGCAAATCTTGCAATATCTGTATAATAAGGTAAAATAAAGGGAATTTATTTTGTTCTTTAATGTGTTGCAGGCATTAAGCATAAAGCCTGTCACTTCATGCATACTCAATAAATATTTGCTGAATGTTTAATGAGTGAATAACAAAGCAAGTGAAATTAGGTGATGTAAATTTATAAGCAACATTCTGGTGGTATATGGAGCAGGGTAGGAAGTTAGTGGTGGGGTTGTTAATATTTCTAAAATAGTTCCATTTCTATAATTTGCTTTCCTCCAAACACTACCCCTCAAGCCTCTCATGTTACTCATGTGATATGATCATCTTACCAGCACATAGAATCTTTAGTGAGAGTTTTCTGGTCTAGGTGTCTAAATGGACACTGTAGAAAAATGGATTGGCCATTAAAAAGGCTATGGCCTGTGGGGCACCTGGAAGGGCAATCTGGGGGTTTTGAGGGGGCGGGGAGTGGGAGGTTGGGGGAACCAGGTGGTGGGTGTTGGAGGGGGCGCCGATTGCATGGAGCGCTGGGTGTGGTGCAAAAACAAAGAATACTGTTATGCTGAAAATAAAAAAAAAAATAAAACTAAATTAAAAAAATAAAGTAGAAAATGAAGATGAAAAAAATGTAAACATGTAAGTAAAATAACCTATTGAAATATAATTACTCATGAAAATTTTCATATAACTGGTTTGATTTTTAACACTAGATAAAAATATTACTTCAATATAATGGGCTATCAGAGTTAAAGAGTATGGAACTTGGAAGTTAATCCCCAGAAAAAGAATGTAACATAAAGGGAAGTTCTTAAGTAGCTAGAGATCATCATGGAAGGAATTAAGTGACAGGGTCCCCTGGGCAAAATTTTGTGTAAAGTCTGCTCTAAGGAACTCCTAATTTTATATCTCATTTTTTTCTCTCAACTGTTAAAGTACTTTGCTAGTTATGTTTTCAACAATCAACTACCATTTCTGTGAATCAGGGAGATTGTATCATCCCTTCCAATCCACCAAAACATGGAAATGAGGACCCTCTGCCACATGGTTACTTGGTAGATTTGAGATCAGGCCACAGCTTTTTTTTTTTTTTTTTTATTTAATTGACAGGCAGAAATCACAAGCAGGAAGAGAGGCAGTGGAGAGAGAAGGCGGGGGAGGTAGGTTCCAGGCTGAGTGGAGAGCCTGATTTGGGGTTTGATCCCAGGACCCTGGGATCATGACCTGGGCTGAAGGCAGAGGCTTTAACCCTAGTTTCTTTATAAACCTCTCTATCCCTGCCCCTCCCTCACTGTGGGCTTCAGCTTAGGAGAGATTCCCACTTGCTGTTACACTACTTTGCAGAAATTTCCTTCTACCAGAATGATTTATTGGCTATGGCCTTGAGAACAGTTTCCCCAGATATGGCTTCTGGAAAGATTCAGTTCCTTTTTATTTTTGTTTCTGACTAAAAGCTTGGGGTAGAGTCAGGATTGTCCTGTGGACACTTTCTTAGGGAGGGGCTCCCTCCTTTCTACTCACTGCACAGATATTGAGTAATTTCAGCTTTCCACTCTTTTTTTTTTTCCTGACACATCAGTTAAAATAACCTACTAGCTTTTTAACAGGGGCATTTTGGAGACAATGTTTTTACCGAAAATAGTAATTAATAGTGATCACTTTGAACCACACAGTACGTCCATGAAAGAGTGCATTAGGAGCCAGAAGGACCTGCAAATCATGCCATCTATGCAGAAGACCTGAATTAGAGCAAATATATTGGGATGATTGAAGTTCCTCTTTACCTCACAAGCACAAAGCATGTTGAGAAGGGCCAACTTTGCACAAAGGGAACTTTTCCTCTAGGTCTCTTGTCCACCAAAAAGATACACAATTCTCTCATTTTGGATGCCTTTTGCCTTGGTTAGGGGGTGGTGACTGGGTTAGCCCATTTAGGATGAGGGAGAAGAGAGTTGGATGGAGAGAGCTGTTAGGCAGTTCTGGAGTCCCACACTGTAGACACATCAATTTATTCACTCAGTACCAGAATGGAAAGAAAAACTGAATTTTGAGTCAGAGTCATTGTGTCTTCCACTGTAAGTTTTAGCTCCTGAGTTATAGACCCACCTCTGTAACTCATTAACTATATGCCCTTGAAAAATTATGCCCAGGGACGCCTGGGTGGCTCAGTTGGTTGGACGACTGCCTTCGGCTCAGGTCATGATCCCGGAGTCCTGGGATCGAGTCCCACATCAGGCTCCCAGCTCCACGGGGAGTCTGCTTCTCCCTCTGACCTTCTCCTCACTCATGCTCTCTCTCACTGTCTCTCTCTCAAATAAATAAATAAAATCTTAAAAAAAATTATGCACAGCCTATCTGAGCCTCAGCTCATATTGAGGGATTCTTGGGCAGGCATGCACCCAAAGAACTATGTCTTTGAGATAAGTAATTTGACAAAAGTACAATATGCTGTCAGAAGAGTGTGATTATTCTAGGGCAGGGGGCAAAGAGATGGTTCTTGGGAAAGTAGATTTTAGCTAGATCTTAAAAGATGGAGAGAGAAAATAATGATGTTCATTGTCTCTGAAAAGCCTTCTCTGACCACCCTTCTCTCACTGAAAACGACTGTTCCCTGTTATGATTGCCTTTAGTGTCTAAAGCCTGTTCATAGCACACTTGTGTGTCTGTCCCTCCCAAGAACTGCCCAGAGTCAGAATCATGTCTGATCCCTTTTCTTCACAGGCCAAACATGAAACAGTTACCCCAGAACTGCAAGTTCTCCACCCTAACCCCAGTGATTGCTGTGTATATGATGGCACTGGGGCTTCCTCTGTAAAGAAACCAAAGGTTGATGTATTCTATAGGGAACTTCCAGGCCAGGATGGGAAAACTTCATGTATACCTGAGCCTGGGTATGGAAGATTTACTATGATGTTCCCCACAAGCCCAGTGATAATGACAAGAGAGGTGGTAGCAATTGCCCTACCAACTACAACTCAACTTTTTTCAATAGGCTGTGCTGAGCATTTACTGGATGCAAAACTCTATGCTTGGTACCAAGGGGGAAAAATATACAATAGATCAGTAAAGTATATCCAGTAGAATATAACATGAGTTATAAATTTTCTAATAGTTACATTACAATTTGAAAAATGAATAAGTGAAAGTAATTTTGATAATATATTGTATTAACCCAATGCACGCAAAATGTTATCTTAACCTATAAGCAATTTAAAAAAATTATTAATGAGATATTTTATATTCTTTGCAATGTAGTGTGCATTTTGCATATGCAGTACATCACAATTTGGACTAGCTATGTTTCCAGTTCGATTGCCACATGTAGCTAGTAGCTAATTGGACAGCACATGCATAAAATGTGAATCGTTCTCTCAGAAACAAGACAGAGGATCATAGTGGAAGGGAGGGAAAAATGAAACAAGACGAAACCACAGAGGGAGACAAACTGTAAGAGACTCTTAATCTCAGGAAACAAACTGAGGATTGCTAGAGGGGTGGGGGTAGTAGGAGGGATGGGGAGGCTGGGTGATGGACACTGGGGAGGGTATATGCTATGGTGATTTCTGTGAGCTGTGTAAGACTGATGAATCACTGACCTTTACCCTTGAAACAAATAATAGATTATATGTTAATTAAAAATAGTTGATAAAAATAAAGTTCTATATCAGTGCCTCTGAAAAATATAAAAGATATGGTCCCTTCCCCCAAGGAATTCACATAAGTATGCACAAGTAACAAGTACTATAGTGAAGGTGCATGTCTAGAAAAGAGAATTTCACCAGAAGTTAGGAGTCCTGGGCTACAGTCTTTTCTTAGTCATTGCTTCTCTGTGCGGCCATGAGTAAATCCCTCTCTCTCTATGGGCCTCCATATTTCCATCTCTACAATGAGGCTGGACTAGATTTTTTCATTCCATAAATATATGTTAAATGTTTTGTATGTATCAGGCATGGTTCAAGGCACTCAGGATACAGAGATGAACAAGACACAATGTTTGCTTTCTTGAAACATGTAGTGTGGTGGAAAGTAGTTTTTAAACAATTTTGGGTAAACACAACAAGAAAAGGGGAAGCACAGAGGGCTGAAAGAACACATAACAAGTGAAATATAATCCACCAGGCTTGGATAGATCAATGAAACCTCTCAAAAGAAGTAACATTTGAAGGCAGTCTGCAGAATAAGAAGAAGTGAACCAAGTGAATAATTGGTGAAATGCCATTCTAAGTAGAAGAAACAGCATGTGTAAAGGCTCCATGATGGCAGAGAATGTGTTATATTCCAGGAAGATAAGGAGACTCATCTGGCTTAGAATTGGGTGAGCAAAGGAAAGATTAACTCAAAACTGTAGAGGTAAGCAGGAATCCAAAGTGGGAAAGGTCTTACATACTATCTTGAGGGTTTGAGATTTATCCAATGAGTCACAAATAGCCAGAGAAGGTACAAATGATGTAGTGCCCTTTCATCTCCAGGACAAGGAATTTTGAAATTTAGCCCATGGAAAGAAAAGTTAATTCCAACAAGTTGGACAAGAAACTTCATGGAAGAGGCAGTGTTGCAAAAGACTCTTTAAAAAAAAAAAAAATCTGTTATTTATTTATTTATTTGCAAAAGGCTCTTTTTAAAAAATGTTTCATTATGTTCAGTTACCCAACATAAAATATAATAAGATCAGTAGTCAGAGAAGTCTTCCAGGCAAAGTAGAAAACATTAAGTATAAATGTGCAGATATGGGAAAGAACATGGGGAGCTTGGTGAATGGAGGGACCAATTATGTAACAAAGTAAATATTAGCCTAAGAATATCTCCCCTCTGAGAGTATCAATAGATGTACTAGAGTAATGGAATACCAAAGTCCTATCCAACACATTAGATGTGTTCTGATAGAAACCAGACAAACATCTTGGACATACAAACATCTTGGGCCTATACAAAGATATAATTTTGTATAATCCTCATCATCAATACAGAATGAACTTACTAAGTAACAATCACTATCTCAAGGCCTTTACATGTGTTAGTTTATGTAATTTCATCACAATCAATTTATGACAGATGAGGAGCTGTTACCTGCCTAATTTAAACAGCTAGTAAATGGCAGAAGCAGGATTGAAATATCAGGCAACAATTCATGAAAGGTAGAGATTTGAAGCAATCTAAAATATATATATAATATTGTTCTGGCTAACAAATATGAAATTCAGGCCAGCTATCATCATATTCTTTTTTTATTTAGTTTAATTTTATTTTGTTTTCAGTGTTCCAAAATTCATTGTTTATGCACCACACCCAGAGCTCAAATGCAATACGTGCCCTCCATAATACCCACCACCAGGCTCACCAAACCCCCATAACTTAGTATTTTATTTTCCCCAAATTCTGCACTGGCCCTGGTCAACAAATTACCATGAACTCCTAATCAGCAAAATCAAAAACCTCTCTAGTATCCCTTATCTCCCTCAATGTCTCTGCAACAGATAACTCTGTTGGACATTACTTCTTTCTTAAAGCCCTGTCATCAACTGGTTTGGAGGATATACTCCCTATTGAGACTAAATTATATCATCAGAAGCCACACAAGCATGGTTCAGATGATATGTAAAGATCATCTTCCTGCCAAAGGATCATAGCTCATGTCAATGACTGCCTTCTTCATTTGCTTCCAAGGTGCCTAACTCAACACCTGGTCCAGGATAGTGTTTAGTGATAATTGTTAAATGTGTTTACCTACATTCTTCTGACTTGCATATCTTCCTAATCACTCTTCTTGGTTTTCTTCATGGGCTTCTCTTTTTTATTCTTGTTCCTTATTACATGTCAGTGTTTTCCAGAACTCTGTTTTCCTTTGTGTGTACATATTTGTGTCTGCATGTTTATTCACTATCTATCTTCCCCACATCTGGAACAGTAGATCAAATTGATATTGAACATATCTTCTAAATTTCTAAGTCCTCATGACTTCAACCTTACACCTCAAACAAACTTGCCAATCATCCTGGAGGGAATCCATATCTCCATGGAAGGAATCCAAGATAGAAAAATAAGTTGTTTTTGGCCACCACTATATATTTTCATTAATACTTTAGTTATAACACTTACTACTTTTTAAAATTTTTTTATTTTTTCATAAACATATAATGTATTTTTATCCCCAGGGGTACAGTTCTGTGAATCACCAGGTTTACACACTTCACAGCACTCACCATAGCACATACCCTCCCCAATGTCCATAATCCCACCACCCTCTCCTGACCCCCCTCCCCCCAGCAACCCTCAGTTTGTTTTGTGAGATTAAGAGTCTCTTATGGTTTGTATCCCTCCCGTTCCCATCTTGTTTCATTTATCTCTTTCCTACACCCTAATAGCAGCAATGTCCACAATAGCCAAACTATGGAAAGAACCTAGATGTCCATCAACAGATGAATGGATAAAGAAGATGTGGTATATATATACAATGTAATACTATGCATCTATCAAAAGAAATGAAATCTTGCCATTTTTGATGATGTGGATGGAGCTAGAGAGTATTATGCTGAGTGAAATAAGTCAATCAGAGAAAGACTATTATCATATGATTTCACTTACTACTTTTTTTTTAATCTATATCTATTTCTTCAGTGTTCCAGAATTCATTGTTTATGCACCACACCCAGGGCTCCATGCAATACCTGCCCTCCATAATACCCACTACCTTTTAACATTATATTTTATGACTTGCATTTCTATCATTATATTCAGGGTTTCCCTCGAAGACAAGGGTCTCTGGATAAATTAATTCATGCAACCCCAGTTTTTGGCACAGAGTAAGTTACACTTTAAGAAATGTTAGCTGAATGAAAAGCAATGAGGTCAGCTCCAAGAGTGCCTATATTAAGAGAGACAATGATCTTGCTCCTAATGATTAAGAAGAAAATGAAAAAATATATATATAAACATAATCCTCATTCTCAGTCAATAACGTCTTTCTCCTTAAAGTTTGGTATTTATTGCCAAGATGATATTTTAACAATACAGTTCTGATGGTGTTATTCCACTGCTTAAAAAACAATGATCAAAGCCTTCCCATTGCTTGAAGTTAAAAGTTCAAAATTCCTCAGTCAGGTGGTTAAGAACCTTCACAACCTGCCCATAACCTAAATTTTCATCATTCTCCACCTATCCTATATTCCAGATACAACACCTGTACCCTTCCTGCATACTACACTACCTCCAAATGACTACCCTCTGGATGTTGGACTCTGTACACCTTCACTGCCCTTTTTTTTTTTTAAATCTCCAAGCCTTTTTAAAAAATTATTTTAAATTCTAGCCCTCCTTAATCCACATAGCCTATTTCACCCATCCCCCACCCTACTTCCAAGGCTTTGAACTTCCCTACAACTTATGACTGACTCCTACTCATCCCTCAGATCTTACCTTAAAATATTTTCTTCATGAAATGGCTTCCCTTTCAACCCTAGCTAAATAAAGTAGCTCTCCTTACCCATTTTCCCTCACACACTTAGAAGATTACAGATTATTTGCATCCTACTTTGTACCATTTTGGGTAACTTATATTTTGGTCAATTACAATGTTTGTTGCTAATTACTTACTCAGTTCTGGACACCACATTTTGTGATTGGGAACTCTGTAAGATAAATAAGAACTGTGTTTCATTCATAGCCTAGCATAGTACCTGGCACATGCTATAAGATATTAAATAATATTTAGGGAGTAAATGACTAAGTGTGCCCCCTGACACACTAAAAGTCAAGATGAGAGGAGATGGTGTTACTGGCATCAGTTTTATGATTGGGCTGAAACAGAGAAGCTGAAGGCATGGAAAGGCCAAATAACTGTTAAGTTGGATGGACTTAAAGCCCTAGTAACAGCAAGAACTCATGTTCTGACCATGAAAGGACAATTAAGTAAGAACAGTTGTTCAGTAGAGTAGGGAAAGAGGTTACCTCTTGGCCCACATCTCTAGGCCTTGACATCCTCAAGTGTAAAACAGAGTTCATAATCTTTGGCCTACACAAATTACACAGTTGTTGTCAGATCTAATGTAATAATAAATGTACAGGAAGAAAGTGGGATGGGAGGGAACTCATGAGTGGGTGGCTTATCTCCCACCAGCCCTAGCCCAGGCTTGGCCTAAGGTAGCCTATGTAACCACCTCCTTAGCCTCTAGATTGCAGAGTCATTGTGAAAAGGAAGTCCCAGCAGCAACAGTCTGGACTTCTAGCCCATACCTCCACAGTTGCTCAAGAATGACAGTTGGCTTTTGCATCAGTCCCTCTGTACCATTCTGTCCCCAACCCCACACCCCATACTGCCTCCCAAAACCCTGTGTGGCAATTTCCAACATGGCATTTCCTCACCACTGTGGCAATGTTCCGATCTCCCAAAGTCTCAGGAACTCTGAAGGGGTTAAGTGGGTGGGAGGAACCAAGTTTTCTGAACTCCTCAACATAAAACCTGATCTATCTGGGAACATGTCTATCAAACCATCCTATACTCTCTTCAGCTACTTGCACTTTGGAGATTTAGGTTAATTTGATAACCTGCATTGATCTTTTTAGGGCCCAGCATTAGAAATGCAGCTTAGGCAAGAACAGATCCCATAACTGGTAAAACAAGTTAGAAGCCTAGGCTGAGTTGTACCTAGAGTTGTACCTAGCTCTACCTCACTCACATCTTATCATCTTAATTACAGAAATCATGTTGATCATGCTAGAGGATGGGGAGGGGAAGGCACTCATCCTTAGCAGTATCCTTTTAAAATTCTTTCATTTATTCAATTAACAAACACATGAGTACTTACTCTAAGCTAGGTCCCTGTCTAGTGTGGAAGATAGCCAAATAAACAGACTTCCAATTAGCTCAGTGGGCTCATCACTATGATATATTCAAGGATAATATGTAATACATTATGTTTGAGCTACAATGGCAAAACAGGAATGATCAAATTTCTGGGGAGGATGGGAACAGTTTCACAAAGAATATTTGAACTGATACTTGAAAGATAATGAATCTTGGAACACTGTAAAAATAAAACCAAAATTTAAAAAAAATTAAAAAGATAAATAAGAAGATAGCAAGTAGTTTACAGATAGGGCTGGGGAAAAAAGTCTAATATGCACTCTAGAAAAGTATCCTATGACAGCATGTATAAATATGTAGTTATATAAAACAGGTGAGTTTTGGTGACTAAAATTCTATATGCTTTGAATGAAAGATTTATGTTGAGGAGGGACAGGAGATAAAACTGAATAGATGTGTAGGTATACATTTTTGAAGACATTGAATGTCACGCTGAATTTAGAATTTGTCTTCAAATTAATGGAAAGTAATTGAAGAGAATGGTAAAACCCATTTAGCATCTACCCAAAGTATATTTTATGAATCCAGATTTGAACAACCAGTCTGAAAATTGTGCATGTTGTTATGGGAGCAACAGGACAAAATTTTTGGACCTGAAGCTATTCTGGGAAATCCAAAAACTATGTGCACCATATTTATGATAAACACTGCCTGAAGACAGAAATGTCCATTTCCATTTCTGAACTATCTATAAATATAGACAAAATTCTTATTTGGCTTATTTCTAGAAAGGAAGTCAAGTGCCCAATTTTTCTCAAGTGATCAAATATTGGCCAAAATTGAGAAAAGAAACAGTTGCTCAGAAAGAAACAAGATTCTGCTAGTAAGAGAACTATTGGTGGTTGTCAAGAGTCCCTGAGATTCTAAGGGAAACAGTGATAGATAGTAATTGCAATTAATATCCTTGATCCTGTGCACCCCATATCCATTATCTCATATCTTATTTTTTTCTTTTCTTTATTATGTTCAATTAGCCAACATATAGTACATCATTAGTTTTTGATGTAGAATTCAATGATTCATTAGTTGTGTATAATACTCAGTTCTCATCACATCACATGTCCTCCTTGACACCCACCACCCATTACCCCATCCTCCCAACTCCTCCCTTCTATCACCCTCAGAGTGTTTCCTGGAGCCCAGAGTCTCTCATGGTTTGTCATCTTCGCTGATTTCCTACCATTCCGTTTTCCCTCCCTTCCCCTATGGTCCTCTGTGCTATTCCTTATATTCCACATATGGGTGAAACCATATGATAATTGTCTTTCTCTGCTTGACATATTTCACTTAGCATAATCCCCTCCAGTTCCATCCATGTCGATGGAAATGGTAGATATCCATCCTTTCTGATGGCTGAGTAATATTCTATTGTATATATGAGGCACATATTCTTTTATCCAATCATCTGTTGAAGGACATTTTGGCTCCTTCCACAGTTTGGCTATTGTGGGCATTGTTGTTATGAACATCAGGTGCAAGTGACCCTTTTCACTACATCTATATTTTTGGGGTAAATACTGAGTGGTGCAATTGCTGGGTTGTAGGGTAGCTCTATTTTTAACTTCCTGAGGAAACTCCATACTGTTATCCAGAGTGTCTATACCAGCTTGCATTCCCACCAACAGTGCAAGAGGGTTCCATTTTCTCCACATACTGACCAATATTTGTTATTCACTGTCTTGTTAATTTTAGCCATTCTAAGTGGTGTAAGGTAGTATCTCAATGTGGTTTTAATTTCTATTTCCCTGATGGGTAGTGATGTGGAGCATTTTTTTGATGTCTGTTAGCCATTGGTACGTCTTCTTTGGAGAATTGTCTGTTCATGTCTTCTGCTCGTTTATTGACAGGATTATTTGATTTTGGGGTGTTGAGTTTGAGAAGTTCTTTATACATCTTGGATACCAGCCTTTTATCAAATAGGTCATTTGCAAATATATTTTCCCATTCTATGGGTTGCCTCTTAGCTTTGTTGACTGTTACCTTTGCTGTGCAAAAAGCTTTTTATCTTGATGAAGTCCCAAAAGTTCATTTTTGCTCATTCCCCTTACCTTTGGGGACGTGTCTTGCAAGAAGTTACTGTGACTGATGTTGAAGAAGTTACTGCTTGTATCTCCTCTAGAATTTTGATGGATTCTTCTCATATTGAGGTCTTTCATCCATTTTAAGTTTATCTTTGTGCATGGTGTAAGAGAATGGTCCAGTTTCAGTCTTCTGTATATAGCTGTCCAATTTTCCCAACACCATTTGACGAGACTGTCTTTTTTCCATTGGATATTCTTACTGCTTTGTCAAAGTTTAGTTGGCCATAGAATTGAAGGTCCGTTTCAGGGATCTCTATTCTGTTCCATTGGTCTATGTTTGTTTTGGTGCCAATACCATTCTGTCTTGATGATTACAGCTTTGAAATATAACTTGAAGTCAGGCAACATGATGATCCAAGTCTAGTTTATATTTTTCAACATTACCCTGGCAATTCAGGGTCTTTTCTGGCTCCATACAAATTTTAGGATATATGTTCCATCTCTGTGAAAAATGTTGAGCTTATATTTTTATCCATTTTAATGCATCTGTTCTTTATATATTTAAACCTATAAGGTGGACTAGTTTCAGTCCAGCCTCTAAGGAACAGAGTACAAATGTTATGGGCTGAGTTTTGTCTCCCCACCAAAATTCCTATACTGATGTTTCCAGAATCTCAGTATGTGATTATTTTAGGAGATAGGGCCTTTAAAGAATTGATTTAATGTAGGATATGACCATTAAGTTGGGCCATATTCCAAACTGGCTAGTATCACTTTAAGTAGAGGAAATCTGGACACAAAAGAGACACCTGGGATA
Organism: Mustela lutreola; assembly: GCF_030435805.1. Lineage (NCBI taxonomy): Eukaryota > Metazoa > Chordata > Mammalia > Carnivora > Mustelidae > Mustela > Mustela lutreola. The sequence continues at coordinate 58,626,555 of NC_081308.1, read as the reverse complement.
CGTGTCTGCAGAGGAAAGACCATGTGAAGATACGATGAGAAGGTGACCATCTACAAGTCAGGAAAGAGATCTTAGATGAAAAAAAAAAAACTAACAACTTAATCTTGGAGTTCAAACCTCCAGAAGTAAGAGAAAATAAATTTCTGTCTTTTTAAAGCTATTAAGTCTGTGGCCTTTTCTTATGGTGGCCTTAGAAAACTAATGCAGGCAGGAATCATTTTTTTAGTCTGCTTTCCACTGATATACTTCTCAAAGCATCAAGAATGCCTGGCAAAGGGAAGCTTTCTTAATGATCTGGTGAGGTCTCTCTCCTCCTCTTTCACCAGTATGACCAGGACACCTCATGGGCAGAAGAGTCTAAGCACTAAGGCCAGTTTCTTGCATCTTTTATATCAGGTCTGAACAAGTTACAAGTGTTTTTGTCACTGGAATATTTTGTTCTCTCCGTGAGGTCCCCAGAAGTGGTCAGAGACAGAAAAGTCCTGGAAGAAGGAACATAGGTGGGACATCCCACCAACTTTTAGGTAAGACCAAATGGAAAGGCATAAAGGTCTTGGATATGAATCAAGAAAACTTGTGTGTACTATAAGTTGGTTAATTGAATTTAAAATTTAAACAGAAAGAAAGAAATCTTCTGTGATCAGTTCTGCTCTTAAATAGTTGGTTGATATCCAGGATCTATAATGAACTCCTCAAACTCAACACACACAAGACAGGCAATCATATAAAAAAAATGGGCAAAAGATATGAACAGAGACTTCTCCAATGAAGACATACAAATGGCTATCAGACACATGAAAAAATGTTCATCATCACTAGCCCTCAGGGAGATTCAAATTAAAACCACATTGAGATATCACCTTACACCAGTTAGAATGGCCAAAATTAACAAGACAGAAAACAACATGTGTTGGAGGGGATGTGGAGAAAGGGGAGCCCTCTTACACTGTTGGTGGGAATGCAGGTTGGTGCAGCCTCTTTGGAAAACAGTGTGGAGATTCCTCAAGAAATTAAAAATAGAACTTCCCTATGACCCTGCAATTGCACTCCTGGGTATTTACCCCAAAGATACAGATGTAGTGAAAAGAAGGGCCATCTGTACCCCAATGTTTATACGCAGCAATGGCCACGGTCGCCAAACTGTGGGAAGCACCAAGATTCCCTTCAACAGACGAATGGATAAGGAAAATGTGGTCCATATACACTATGGAGTATTATGCCTCCACCGGAAAGGATGAATACCCAAGTTTTGTAGCAACATGGACGGGACTGGAAGAGATTATGCTGAGTGAAATCAGTCAAGCAGAGAGAGTCAATTATCATAATGTTTCATTTATTTGTGGAGCATAACAAATATCATGGAGGACAAGGGGAGTTAGAGAGGAGAATGGAGTTGTGGGAAATTGGAAGGGGAGGTGAATCATGAGAGACTATGGACTCTGAAAAACAATCTGAAGGTTTTGAAGTGGGGGGGGAGGTTGGTGGTACCAGGTGGTGGGTATTAAGGAGGGCACGGATTGCATGGAGCACTGGGTGTGGTGAAAAAATAATGAATACTGTTATGCTGAAAATAAAATAAATTTAATTTAAAAAATAGTTGTATAACTGTAAACGATTAGTGTCTCTAAATCCTGGCTTTCTCATAAAAAAGAGTTGATAGTGTGTATCTTAGGGGTCTCTTACAGTGGCTAAATGAAATGTTATATAATGATTTGAGCACTGGGAGTGGTGCAGAAACAATGAATTCTGGAACACTGAAAAGAAATTAAAAAATAAAATTTTTTAAAAATAAAATAAAATAAATGAAGATAAAATTGCCTCCCCCAAAAAAGATCTTATTATTATAAATTCTGGAGGAGTTGTGTCTTGGATAGTTACTATGAATGCATGCATAATCCCACAAGGGGCACACCCTCCATCCAATCCCAACTCCTCTACTTACTTACGAAGAGGCCAAGTTAGACCAGTTTTGATATTTTTGGGAAACTGGACAAAACAGAGTCAACAAGAAGCATATGAGCTGAACACTTTGCAAAAAGAGGTGAGCCTGTAAAAAGAATTTATAACTGAATGTAATCAATAGTAATACTACATAGGAATGTAATCCTAGTCTACATCAGGGGACATAACTTGAATCTTTAGGAAGTTCCATTTCAGGAATGGAATTTGGTATACAGAAAACAGTAACCTACTCAATTGTGTTGTAACTTAGCTGAAGTTACTGTTGTGTTGTCAGAAAGGACATTGGTGGAGAGAGGGTATCCCGGAGGTTAGAGAAAAAGGAGACATAAACAGAATGTGTCGATGTGGCAGTGATACTATCCAAGGAGAAAGTCCACTGAGTCTATGGATCAACCTGTGCCACAGAAACAGAAATCTCCAAAAGGCTGGAGAGACCAATTCATACAGCTACCCAGGCTCTAGGTAAATATCCCAGAAGATGTCTAAGCCCTTTTGCCTTATTCCTCTATTCTTCAAACTCCCTTTTGCACTCAAGTCTGCTCTTCTGAGTGGTCAGTACTTGTATGAACAGCAGATATGGGTAATTCAGCTTTGTTTATGGAGAATAAGAATTAATGCCTCTGTGCCAGATCAACTATGGGTGAGATTTCTGGCCTCACCATACTAAATTCAGACCTTGAACCTATGGTGATCCCTTTCTGAGGCCCACTCTCTGCCAGTGGTCATATCTTTGTAATAACACTTAACAAATTGGTGGGGGGTTTTGGATCAGAAGTTATTACCGAGTTCTGAATTCTTCCTGGTCTTTGTCTCGTCTCCTCAAACTTCCTTAACGCACACATGCGCATGCACGTGCGCGTGCGCGCGCGCGCGCACACACACACACACACACAGACACACACAATGGAGGAGATATGGCCTAGAAATGGCCTAGAAGCAGCATGTGTAATCCAGTTTAGGGATTTTGGTAGATAGTTAGCTCAATATGTGTCAGTTGTGAGATTTGGTGTCCAAAAGATAACACCATCTTTGACTGCATTGATAAAAAGGCAGTTGCAGTGTCCAGAACTAGGAAGGGGACAGTCTTGTTCTACTTAGCACTGGTCAGACCACAGAATATTTTCTCTTATGGGCACCACACCCTGAGAGGAACATTGACAAATGGGACAGCCTCAGCCCCCACGTTTCCCTAGATATGGTTGTGGGTTCTCACTTCCCCCAGAGCAACCTTATCCTGCAAGATCACCACAAACCAGCCCTGCTTGCAACCTAGCCTCAAGCCATATCAGGAAGTTCTGATCAGTCAGAGAGCCATGAGTCCTGAAGAATTCGAGGTCTTATATTTTTCTGCCTCTCAGGGGTTAAGGACGTAAAATATTTAGTCAATTCAAGTAGAAGACATTCTATTTTTTATAAAGCATCATAAGTAGTAGCCATTCTGGCCACTGTCACCTACCATAGGTGAAACTATTTTTTGTTTTAGGAAGACTTTCTTAGGTTCCAAGATTATGAAGGTATCTCACAGTCAAGCATGAAAAAAGTGGAAATGTGGGTGCACAGTACAGACGAAATGGACCATTTCCCCCAAATTATTTGGACTTGCAAATATAAACAGTTTGGAGCAGTCCTTACTTAGTATTGTGATTTTCCTAATGGTGGGTGGTGTCTATACAGTGGATCACTGGAGTTTGATGGATCACTCTGGGGCCACACTTTACCCTGCATTTCATGGCTTTTGAAGCTGGAGGTAGTTTCTCACTGCAGAACATGGCAGCACTTACAAGCCTGTTTGAGTGTGGTGTGACTGTTTTCTTGATAGATAGGTTAAAAAAAAGTCTGAATTGTCCTTATCATCCTCTGTCTTACATCGCCTGCTGATGTGGCCTATATTCTTGCCCTAGTTGATGTTGTTGCTCTTGTTCTTATAGATCTTTATATTCATACTATTGCTCTGAGTTTTCATGTTGCTAATATCCTTACTTCTAATGCTACCAATAGTGCTATAAATCCAGTATCACACACAGTCCTGCTAGATTTCCCCAAGTCACAGGTTACCCAGTTTTTTCAGAAGGTACTTAGTCTATGAATTGCATGCTTTTATTGGCTTCCCTAGAAAGGTCCAGTGGATTTGTCCTGGGGATACAGGATAGTCTCTGACTCATTTTTGGCCAAAGATTAATAAAGAAGCACTAGATCACACATTCAACCAGTGTTTTTACATCCAACTTTATTTCCTTTTTTTTTTTTTGGTTTTATATCAAGCTTTAGTGTTTTTTTAATGTATTTTCATTTTTTAACATATAATGTATTATTTGTTTCAAGGGTACAGGTCTGTGATTCATCAGTTTTACACAATTCATAGCACTCCCCATAACACATACCCTCCCCAATGTCCATCAACCAGCCACTCCATCCTTCCCACCCCCCTTCCCTTCAGCAACCATAAGTTTGTTTCCTGAGATTAAGAGTCTCTTATGATTTCTCTCCTTCTCTGGTTTCATCTTCTTTCATTTTCCACTCCCTTACCCTATGATCCTCTGTTTTGTTTCTCAAATTCCTCATACCAGTAAGATCATATGATAATTGTCTTTCTCTGATTCACTAGTTTTGTTTAGCATAATACCCCATCCATGTCATTGAAAATAGCAAGATTTGGGGGGGGGTTAGTGGGTACATAATATTCCAGTGTGTGTGTGTGTGTGTGTATCACATTTTCTTTATCCATACATCTGTTGATGGACATCTGGGCTCTTTCCATAGTTTGGCTATTGTGGACATTGCTGCTATTAGCATTACGGTTCACATGTCCCTTCAGATCACTACTTTTGTGTCTTTAGGGTAAATACCCAGTAATGCAATTGCTGGGATGTAGGGTAGCTCTATTTTCAACTTTTTGAGGAATTTCCATACTGTTTTCTAGAATGATTGCATCAGCTTGCATTCCCACCAACAGTGTAGGAGGATTTCCCTTTCTCTGCATCCTCGCCAACACCTGTAATTTTCTGACTGGTTAATTTTAGCCATTCTGACTGGTGTGAGGTGGTATCTCACTGTGGCATTGATTTGTATTTCCTTGATGCTGAGTGATGTTGAGCACTTTTCATGAATCTATTGGTTATTTGAATGTCTTCTTTGCAGAAATATCTGTTCATGTCTTCTTTGCACTAACGTCTGTTCATGTCTTCTCGTTGATCAGATTATTTGTGCCTTGGTTGCTGAGTTTAATAAGATCTTTATAGATTTTGGATACTAGCCCTTTATCTGATATGTCACTTGGGAATATCTTCTCCCATTCTGTTGCCTGTCTTTTAGTTTTGTTGACTGTTTCCTTTGCTGTGCAAAAGCTTTTGATCTTGATGAAGTCCCATTTGTTCATTTTTGCCCTTGCTTCCCTTGCCTTTGGTGATGTTTCTAGGAAGAAGTTGCTGTGGCTGGGGTCAAAGAGGAGGCTGAAATCCTCATGGATTTCAATGGATTCCTGTTTCACATTGAGTTCTTTCATCCATTTTGAGTCTATTTTTGTGTATTGTATAAGGAAATGGTCCAGTTTTATTTTTCTGTATGTGGCTTTCCAATTTTCCCAACACCATTTGTTGAAGAGACTGTCTTTTATCTATTGGATATTCTTTCTTGCTTTGTGGAAGATTAGTTGACCATAGAGTTGAGGGTCAATTTCTGGGCCTTCTATTCTCTTCCATTGATCTATGTGTTTTTGCCAGTACCATATCATCTTGATGGTTACAGCTTTGTAATAGAGCTTAAAGTCTGGAATTGTGATGTTGCCAACTTTTTGGTTGGTTGGTTTTCTTTTTCAAAATTCCTCTGGCTATTCAGGGTCTTTTCTAGTTCCATATAAATTTTAGGATTATTTGTTTTATTTATTTAAAAAAGTTAATGTTATTTTAATAGAGATTGCAGTAAATGTGTAGACTGGTCTAGTCATCTTCATAGTATTTGTTCTTCCAATCCATGAACATAGAAAGTTTTTCCATTTCTTTCTGTCTTCCTTCATTTCCTTCATGAGTACTCTATAGTTACCTGAGTACAGATTCTTTGCTTCTTTGGTTATCTTAGATGCCTTATGCCTCTTTAGGTATCTTATGGTTTGGGGTGCAATTGTAAATGGGATTAACTCCTTAATTTCTCTTTCTTCTGTCTTGCTGTTGATGTATAGATATGCAAATGATTTTTGTGCATTGATTTTATATCCTGACACTTTACTGAATTCCTGTATGAGTTTTAGTAGTTTTGGAGTGGAGTCTTTTGGGTTTTCCACATAAAGTACTATATCATCTGCAAAGAGTGAGAGTTTGACTTCTTTGCTGATTTGGATGGCTTTTATTTACTTTTGTTTCCTGACTCCTGAAACTATGGTATCTAGTACTATGTTGAATAGAAGTGGTGATAGTGGACAGCCCCGTCAATTCCCGATCTTAGGGAAAAATCTCTCAGTTTTTCCCCACTGAGAATGATATTGCTGAGGTCTATACCTACATTGTGAAGAGTTTTGTTCAAGAAAGGGTGCTGTACTTTGTCAAATGCTTTTTCGGGAACTATTGAGAGTATCATGTGCTTTTTGTTGTTTCTTTTATTAGTATATTGTATCACATTGATTGATTTGTGGGTGTTGAATCAACCTTGCACCCCAGGAATAAATCCAACCTTGTTCTGGTGAAAAATCCTTTCCATGTACAGCTGGATCCTATTGGCTGATATTTTGGTGAGAATTTTTGCATCTGTGTTCATCAGGGATATGGGTCTGTAGTTCTTCTTTTGGATGATGTCTTTGAATGATTTTGGTAATTTCCTGACAAAAAGAAAATTTGTCATATTTCCTGGTGTGTATTTGCTCATAATATGTTTTTATAATTGTATTTCCTTGGTGTTGGTTGTAATCTCTCCTCTTTCATTCACAATTTTAATTTGGGTCCTTTCTCTTTTCTTTTTGATAAGTCTGGCCAGGGGTTTATCAATCTTATTAATTCTTTCAAAGACCAGCTCCTAGTTTCCTTGATCTGTTCTACTCTTCTTTTGGTTTCTATTTCATTGATTTCTGCTCTGATCTTTATTATTTCTCTTCTCTTTCAGGGTCTAGGCTTTCTTTGTTGTTCTTTCTCCAGCTTCTTTAGGTGTAGCATTAGGTTGTGTACTTGAGACCTTTACTTATTTCTTGAGAAAGATTTGTATTGCTATATACATTCCTCTCAGGACTGCCTTTGCTGTGTCTCATGGATTTTGAACAGTTTTCTTTTCATTATCACTTGTTTCCATGAAATTTTTTCAATTCTTCTTCCATTTCCTGATTGACCCATTCATTCTTTAGTAGGATACTCTTTAGCCTCCATATATTTGAATTATTTCCAAATTTCCTCGTGGTTGAGTACTATTTTCAGAGCCATGTGGTCTGAAAATATGTAGGGAATGATCCCAATCTTTTGGTACCAGCTGAGATCCAATTTGTGACCCAGGATATGATTTTTTATGGAGAATGTTGCATGTGCACTAGAGAAGAATGTGTATTCTGTTGCTTTGGGATGGAATCTTCTGAATGTATCTGAGATGTCCATCTGGTCCAGTGTGTCATTTAAGGCCTTTATTTCCTTGTTGATCTTTTGCTTGGATGATCTGTTCATTTCAGTGAGAGTGGTGCTAAAGTCCCCTACTATTATTTTATCATTATTGATATGTTTCTTTGATTTTGTTATTAATTGGTTTATGTAGTTGGCTGCTCCCAGGTTAGGGGCATATATATTTAAAATTGTTAGATATTCTTGTGGGACACATCCTTTAAGTATGATATAGTGTCTTTTCTCATCTCTTGTTACACACTTTGGTTTAAATCTAATTTGTCTGATATAAGGATTGCCACCCCAGTTTTCTTCTGATGTCCTTTAGACGGTAAATTGTTTTCCACTACCTCACTTTAAATATGGAGGTGTCTTTAGGTCTCTTGTAGACAGCATATTGATGGGTCTTGTTTTAACCATTCTAATACCCTGTATCTTTTGATTGGGGCATTTAGCTAATTTACATTCAGGGTAACTATTGAAAGATATGAATTTAATGTTATTGTATTGCCTGTAAGTGACTCTTATGATATATTGCCTTTGTTCTTTTCTGGACTTATGTTTTTAGGGTCTCTCTTTGCTTAGAGGACCCCTTTCAGTATCTCCTGTAGGGCTGGTTTGTTGTTTGCAAATTCTCTTAGTTTTCATTTGTCCTGGAAGCCCTTTATGTCTCCCTCTATTTTCAGTGACAGCCTAGCTGAATAAAATATTCTTGGCTGCATATTTTTCTCTTTAATGCTCTGAGTATATTATGACAGTCCTTTCTGTCCTACCAGGTCCCTGTGGATAGGTCTGCTGCCAATCTAATATTTCTATCACTGTAGGTTACAGACCTCTTGTTTCAAGGATCTTTCAGGATTTTCTCTTTGTCACTGGGACTTGTAAGTTTTACCATTACATGACAGGATGTTGACCTATTTTTATTGATTTTGAGGGAGGCTCGCTCTGCCTCCTAGATTTTCATGATTGTTTTTTTCCCCAAATTAGGGAAGTTCTCTGCTATAATGTGCTCCAATATACCTTCTGCCCCTCTCTCTCTTTCTTCTTCTTCTGGGATACCATTATTTTAATACTGTTTCATCTTATGGTGCCACTTATTTCTCAGATTTTCCCCTCGTGATCCAGTAGTTGTTTATCTCCCTTTTTCTCAGCTTCTTTATTCTCCATCATTTGGTCTTCTCTATCACTAATTCTCTCTTCTGCCTCACTTATCATAACAGAAAGAGCCTCCATTTTTTTTATTGTGCTTCATTAACAGTTTTTTTTTTTTTTTAATTTCAGCTTTGTTAGATTTAATTCTTTTATTTCTCTAGAAGGGGTGTATATTTCTCCAGAAAGGGATTATCTAATAACTTCTATGCTTTTTTTTCAAGCCCAGCTAACATCTTTATAATCATCATTCAGAACTCTACTGCTGACATATTATTAATGCCTATATTGATTAGGTCCCTAGCAGTAGCTACCACCTCATGTTCTTGTGTGTGTGTGTGTGTGTGTTGACTTATTCTGCCTTGTCATCTTGTCCAGAGGAGAATAGATGAATGATAGAACAAAATGATGAAAGGGTAACAATGACCCCAGAAAAATATACACTACCAGAAAGTGGTCACTTTTCTGTTTATAGAATTGCTGCTATTTTTCAATCTCCTGTTGAATTTGTAGGTGTTCAGAATGGTTTGATAAGTGGCTAAGTGAATTCCTGGGACCAGAAAAAATTTAGGTCTCCTACCCTCTGTCATCTTGCTCTCCTCCTCCACAGCCACTAACTCTATTTCACAAAGCAGTACCTTCCAAGCAGATTGTGACACTAAAGCTAATGAGAAACAGCCTTAGAGGGTAAATGTATTCAGGAGGTGAGATATTCTTTCCTGTTGGTTCTAGCTCTTTGAATGGGAGCAACTGCTACTCACCCTTTTCTATCCCAGCCTACCCAATGGTCCACCAGCCTGACTACCTCAAGCCTTTCAGTCAAGGTAGTTTTATTTAACATAATTATTTGTAATTATAATTATTAGTAAATATATATTTATATGTGTGGCCATTTAATTAATGTCAATCTCTCCCACTTGGCCAATAATAATTTTTATAAGGGTAGGAATTCTCTGAAGTGTAGAAAATAACAAATGGTCAACAATTTAAAAAATGAAAGAATCAACAGATGCTAAGAAAAGTCCACTTGCCTCTCAACATTCAAAATGCTAAACACAAGCTAACATTTTATACACTTATTATGTGTTCTTTCATACATAAACATATAATTTGTTTCATAAAAAGACAAACCAAAATGGATAAATCAGCAAAGAATTTGAACAGGAATTTCACAGAAGAGGAAAAACAAATAGTTATTAAGTATATGAAAAGATTAACAGTTTCACTACTAATTAGGCTACTGCCAGTTAAAACAATCATACAATATTATTCCTGATTAGCAAATTTTTAAAGTTTGATAATTTCAAATTTGGCAAAGGTATTGAAAATAGGTAACCTCAAACACTGTTGGTGGGGCAATGAATTGGTATAGACATCTTAGAGACAATTTTTCAGTATAAACTGAATATCAAAATAAGCTTCCAGATGATACTATTTGCTTTAAAATAATCCAGTGTGTATGGGGGGTGGAATTTAGATGAAACAAGGTTAGCCATGTGTTGATAAATGTTGAAGCTAAGTGTTATGCATCCTATGACCTTATTTCTCTCCTGGTATCTCTCTTATAGGAACATTCCTACACATATGCACAAGGAGAAAAATCAAAGATATTTATCTCAGTGTTGATAATAGTGAAAAATTAGAAACAATTTAAACCTACCTCAGTAGTGATGTAGTCAAATAAATGATGGTATATCTATACCATACAATACCATATATCAATTAAATACAATGGAATGTATATAGATATCCAAGTCATGCTTTTCAGTGAGAAAAGTAAATTTCAAATTGATATGTTCAAGATGATACTATTTATATTGAAAATACCATGAATACTACTCAAGATAATGTCGTATATACGTCATTAAGTCATATACACACACACAAATACAGGGAGAGAGAGAGACACAGAGAGAGACAGAGAGATGATAGAGACATATATACATAGATGATAGATGGAGATTTTTAGACAGCCAGTTATAAGAATACACACCAATGATAATAGTAGTTATTTCTGAGAAATGGAGAAGAGGACAGGACTAGTACAGAGGTGAGACTAGTGGTTAAAGAGAGCATTGATTTTTCTTTTATCTTCATAGTACATTTTATATATTTCACTTTTTACAAAGAGAATACATTAAAATGTTGAGTATTGTAAAGTAATTTTGGGGGAAGCCTGGGTGGCTCAGTGGATTAAAACATCTCCTTTTGTTCAGGTCATGATCCCACGATCCAGGTTTTGAGCCCAGCAAGAGCATCTCTGCTCAGCAGGGAGCCTGCTTCCCTTCCTCTCTCTTTGCCTGCCTCTCTGCCTACTTGTGATCTCTGTCTGTCACATAAACAAACAAACAAACAAATAAATAAGTAAATAAAATAGCTTTTTCAAGTCCCAAAATATTTTTTTTTAATTTTTTTATTTCTTTTCAGTGTACTGGAATGCATTCTTTATGCACCACACCTACTGCTCCATGCAAGAAGGACTCATATTGCCCTCCATAATACGGCACATATTGCTCTCCATAATACCCACCACGCAGCACCTTCTCACCCCCTGCCCCTTCAAAAACTTCAGATTGTTTTTCAGAGTACATAGTCTCTCATGGTTCATCTCCACTGCCAATTTCCCTCAACTCCCTTCTCCTCTCCATCTTCCCATGTCCTCCATGTTATTTCTTATGCTCCACAAATAAGTAAAACCATATGATCATTGACTCTCTCCACCTGACTTATTTCACTCAGCATATTCTCTTCCAGTCCCATCCATGCTGCTACAAAAGTTCGGTATTCATCCTTTCTGATGGAGGCATAATACTTCGTAGTGTATATGGACCACATCTTCTTTATCCATTCATCAATTGAAGGGCATCTTGGTTCTTTCCACAGTTTGGTGACCGAGGCGATTGCTGCTATGAACATTGGGGTCCAGATGGCCCTTCTTTTCACTACATCTGTATCTTTGGGGTAAATACCCAGTAGTGTAATTGCAGGGTTATAGGGAAACTCTATTTATAATTTCTTAAGGAATCTCCACAGTTTTTTCCAAAGTGGCTGCACCAACTTGCATTCCTACCAACAGTGTAAGAGGGTTTCCTTTTTCTGCATCCTCTCCAACACAGGTTGTTTACTGTCTCTTTAATTTTGGCAATTCTAACTTGTGTAAGGTGGTATCTCAACGTAGTTTTGATTTAAATCTCTCTGTTGTTTAGTGATGATGAACATTTTTTTTCATGTGTCTGATAGCCATTTTTATGTCTTCATTAGAGAAGTAGCTGTTCATGTTTCCTGCCCATTCTTTGACATGATTATCTGTTTTCTGTGTCTTGAGTTTGAGAAGATCTTTATAGATCCTGGATATCAGCATTTTGTCTTTACTGTCATTTGCAAATATCTTCTCCATTCTGTGGGGTGCCTTTTTGTTTTCTTGACTGTTTCCATTGCTGTACAGAAGTTTTGATTTTGATGAAGTCCAAAAAGTTCATTTTTTCTTTTGTTTCTTTTGACTTTGGAGACATATCTTGAAAGAATTTTCTGTGACTGATATTAAAGAGGTTACTGCCTATGCTCTCCTCTAGGATTTGATGGATTCCTGCCTCATGTTGAGATATTTTATAAACTTCGAATATACTTTGTGTATGGTGTAAGAGAATGGTCAAGTTTCATTCTTCTACACATAGCTGTCCAATTTTAGCAGCACCATTTATTGAAGAGACTTTCTTTTTTCCAGTGTATATTTTCTCCTGCTTTCTCAAAGATTATTTGACCATAGAGTTGAGGGTCCATATCTGGGCTCTCCACTCTGTTCCACTGGCCTATGCATCTGTTTTTGCCAGTACAGTGGTTTCTTGGTGATCACAGCTTTGTAGTAAAGCTTGAAATCAGGCAAAATGATGTCCTCAATATTTTTTTTCTTTTTCAACATTTTCTTGGCAATTCGGGGTCTCTTCTGATTCCATACAAATTTAAGGATTGTTTATTCCAGCTCTGTGAAAAGTCCTGGTGGAATTTTTATCAGAATGGCATTGAAAATATAGATTACTCTAGGCAGTATAGACATTTTAACAATGTTTATTCTTCCAATCCATGAGCATGGAATGGTCTTCCATCTATTTGTGTCTTCAATTTCTTTCATGAGTGTTCTGTAGTTCCTTGAGTACAGATCCTTTACCTCTTCGGTGAGGTTTATTCCCAGGTATCTTATGGTCCTTGCTGCTCTAGGAAACAGAATCAATTCTCTAATTTCCCTTTCTGTATTTTCCTTGTTAGTGTATAAGAAAGCCACTGATTTCTGTACCTTGACTGTATCCTGCCACTTTGCTGAATTGCTGTCTGAGTTCTAGTAGTTTGGGGGTGGAGTCTTTTGGGTTTTCCATATAAAGAATTATGTCATCTGCAAAGAGAAAGAGTTTGACTTCTTCATTGCCATCTGGATACCTTTTATTTCTCTTTGTTGTCTGATTGCTGTTGCTAAGACTTCTAATACTACGTTAAACAAGAGTGGGGAGAGTGGGCATCTTTGTCGTGTTCCTGATCTCAACATGAAGATTGTGAGCCTTTTCCCATTGAGGATGATATTTGCTGTGGGTCTTCCATAGATAGATTTGATGAAGTTTAGGAATGTCCCCTCTATCCCTATACTTTGAAGCGTTTTAATCAGGAATGGACGCTGGATTTTGTAAAATGATTTTTCTGCATCAATTGAGAGGACCATGTGGTTCTTCTCTCTTCTTTTATTAATTTGTTCTATCACATTGATTGATTTGCGAATGTTGAACCATCATTGTAGCCCAGGAATAAATCCCACCTGGTTATGGTAGATAATCTTTTTAATGTGCTGTTGGATCCTGTTTTCTAGGATCTTGTTGAGAATCTTAGCATCCATATTAATCAGTGATATTGGTCTGAAATTCTCCTTTTTGGTATGGTCTTTGCCTGGTTTGGGGATCAGGGTAATGTTGGCTTCAAAGAAAGAGTCTGGAAATTTTCCTTATGCTTCAATTTTTTGAAACAGCTTCAGGAGAATAGGTGTTATTTCTTCTTTGAACGTTTTGTAGAATTCCACAGGGAATCCATCAGGTCCTAGGCTCTTGTTTTTTGGGAGGTTTTTGATCACTGCTTCAATCTTGTTACTAGATATCAGTCTATTCAGGTTGTCAATTTCTTCATGGTTCAATTTTGGGAGTTTATAGTTTTCCAGGAATGCATCCATTTCATCTAGGTTGCTTAGCTTATTGGCATATAACTGTTGATAATAACTTATGATGATTGTGTCTACTTCCTTGGTGTTAGTTGTGATCTTTCCCTTTTCATTCATAATTTTATGAATTTGGACTTTCTCTCTTTTCTTTTGGATTAGTGTGGCCAACAGTTTATTGATCTTATTGATTCTTTCAAAAAACGAACTTCTAGGGTCATTGATATGTTCTACTGTATCTCTGGTATCTACCTTATTGATCTCAGCTCTAATCTTGATGATTTCCCTTCTTATGTGTGGAGTTGGTTTGATTTGTTGTTGATTCTCCAGTTCTTTAAGGTGTAGAGACAGCTGGTGTATTCTGGATTTTTCAGTTTTTTTGAGGAAGGCTGGGATAACTATTTATTTCTCCATTAGGACCGCCTTTGCTGTATCCCATAGGTTTTGGACTGAAGTGTCTTCATTGTCATTGGTTTCCATGAATTGTTTTAAGTTCTTCTTTGATCTCCTGGTTGATCCAAGCATTCTTAAGCAAGGTGGTCTTTAGCTTCCAGGTGGTTGAGTTCCTTCCAAACTTTTCCTTGTGATTGAGCTCCAGTTTAAAGCATTGTTATCTGAGAATATGCAGGGAATAATCTCAGTCTTTTGGTTTTGGTTGAGTCCTGATTTGTGACCCAGTATGTGGTCTATTCTTGAGAAGGTTCCATGTGCACTTGAGAAGAATGAGTATTCTCTTGTTTTAGGGTGGAATGTTCTGTATATATCTATGAGGTCTATCTGGTCCAATGTGTCATTCAATGCTCTTGTTTCTTTATTGATTTTCTGCTTCAGTGATCTGTCTATTTCTGAGAGAGGTGTGTTAAGATCTTCTATTATTAATGTATTCATATCAATATGACTCTTTATCGTGATTAACAGTTTTCTTATGTAATTTGCTGCTCCCATATTGGGGGCATAGATATTTACAATTGTTAGATCATCTTGGTGGATAGTCCCTTTAAGAATTATATAGTGTCCTTCTGTATCTATGACTACAGTCTTTAGTTTAAAATCTAATTTATCTGATATGAGAATCGCTACCCTGGCCTTCTTTTGAGGCCCATTGGCATGAAAGATGCTTCTCCATCCCTTCACGTTCAGTCTGGGTGTACCTTTAGGTTCAAAATGGGTCTCTTGTAGACAACATATGGATGATTCCTGTCGTTTTATCCAATCTGCTACCCTGTGTCGTTTTATGGGTGCATTTAGGCCATTCACATTGAGAGTGATTATTGATAGATACGTTTTTATTGACATCGTGTTACCTTTGAAATATTTCTTTCTGTAGATTGTCTCTATATTTCTGTTCAATGCTATTCTTAGGATTCTTCCTCTTTTATAGAACCCCCCTTAATATTGCCTGCAGTGTCAGCTTGGTGGTTGCATAGTCTTTTAAGCCTTGCCAGTCTTGGAAAGTCTTTATCTTTTCATCCATTTTGAATGTGGGTCCTGTCATTTTATCCAATCTGCAACCCTGTGTCCTTTTATGGATGCATTTAGGCCATTCACATTGACTATTGAGAGATATTATTGACATCTTGTTACTTGTGAAGTCTTTGTTTCTATATATTGTCTCCATATATTTCTGTTCAATGATATTATTATTTTTCTTCCACTTTTATAGCACCCTCCTTTATATTTCCTGCAGTGCCAACTTGATGGTCACATACTCTTTTCAACCTTGCTGGTCTTGGAAGCTCTTTATCTCTCCAACCATTTTGAATGTCAGTCTTGCTGGATAAAGTATTATTGGTTGCATGTCCTTCTCATTTATTGCCCTGAATATGTCTTGCTAGACTTTTCTGGCTTGCCAGGTTTCTTTAGATAGGTCTGACATTATTCTGATGGGCTTTCCTCTGTATGTAAGGAATATCTTTGCCCTCGCTGCTTTCAAGAACTCCTGTCTACAATTATGACTCATCATTTTCACAATCAAGTGTCTGGAGGTCTTTCAAGATTCTATGATCTTGGGGGAAGCCCTTTCTGCCTCTAATACAGGAACGCTGGTTCTATTCACTAGATTGGGAAAATTTTCATGGAGAATCATTCAACTATATATTCTAGTCATCTTTCTTTTTCCTGCCCCTCAGGGATTTCAATAATTCTGATGTTGGAACTTTCCATGGCTTCATTTATTTCCTTAATTCTGTTTTCATGTCTTCTGAGCTGTTTGTTCGAGGCTTCCTCCTGATCCTTTTTCTCTATCTGTCCTTCAGATCACTAATTCTATCTTCTGCTTCAGTTACCCTAGCTTTTGGAGAATTTAGATTAGATTGAAACTCATTGAGAACTTCATTGAGAACTCATTGAGAACATTGTTAACATCATCCCTGGTGGCTTTCACTTCTGCCCTAATCAATTCCATTTTGTCATCAAAGGCTTTCTCCAACCTAGCTATTGCCTGGAAATTATTAGCCTGAATTCCCTTCCTGACATACTGTCTATGTCCATGTCTAATAGCTCTGATGGAGAGGGCCCAGTCTCTAAATTTTTCCTCTGTTGGGCATTGCTCCTCCTAATCATTTTGGTGAGAGATGGCTGAACGGATGTGTAGCTGAATGTATCAGCCATCGTGCAAGCAACATGCACCCTGGAATGCTTCTGAGCAATCAAGTGTTCCCACCAAAAAGAAAGAAAAAAGAAAAAAAAGAGCGAGAGAGAGACAGGAAAAAAAAAAAAGAAAGATAAAAGAGAAGGCCCAGCCCAAATGGGTCCCAAGGTAAGATTTATGAAGTAGACAAACAAAAACAGACAAACAAAAAGACCGACAAAAGTAGATGACAAGAGAAAAATAAATAAATAAATAAATAAAAGAACTTCATCAAAAAGAACCCCAGGTATAAGATTTATATACTCAGGACAAAAACAAATACACAGAAACATTGACAGAAGAAAAAGGTGGGAGAGTGGTTATAAATTCTCAGTGTGGGCAAGGAAGTTTATTTTGATTCTTCCTGGGTGTATCTTGATATATTTCTTAAGGGACTCAACTTTCCTGGGATAAAGGGGGATTAAAACTGGTTTTCCTTTAAGGATAGCATTGATTGGGGAAAGGAGATTACCCTGAAGCTTATCTCCATTTGAATATTAAAAAATAATAATAAAATAAAATAAAAAATAGAAAAACATAAGTATATGTATTTAAAAAGTTCAGGTAAAAAGGTTATTATGGAATTTGATATACTGAACATCTCATTGTGATGGTAAATAGGTTCAAAAGTTGTATATTTTTAAAAAATGATAAGAACCAAAATAGCGGGAGCGAATTAAAAATAAAAGTTGTATCTATGAAGTAGTGGTGGTTTTCCTCTTGTCTTTTTTTTTTTTTTTTTTTTGACCCGGCTTTCTCGGGGGAGGGGCCTGCCATGTGGTTTTTCAGGCCCTGTTGCCTGAGTTAAGTCCTCCTGTCCCCATCAAGGGACTGGGCTCTGGGGAAACCGGTTTTTCAGGCTTTTGTTCTCTGAAGGTTTTGTTTGTTTGTTTGTTCATTTGTTTTATCTCCCCTTGGTGGCTTTTGGCAGTTTTGGGAGGTTTAGAGGAAAGCAAACTGCACCCAGACCTCCCTCTCAGAGAGAAGCTTCCGTTTCTTCCCCTCTGGGTGCTCCAGAGCACATAAATTCCCTCTCTGCCGCTGGCAGATTACATTCCCAGTCATGGTCTCTGGGATTCCAGGAACTCCCGCTTACCTAAAACCACGAGAAATACTAGCTGTGGCTATCTGAGCAGATCCAGACCACCAGAGAGGTCCCAAGCAGAGATAGTGCACTGAGATTTTCATGCTGGCCCAGGTTGGGAGTCCTCCGACTCTCTGGGTGGGAGAGAGCACAGGCCGACTGGTGCCGGCACCCACCTCTCTCACGGGAGGGTGCAGGGCGAGAATCAGACTCTGGTCATGCAGCGTGCATGCTTGTGCAGAGTGCAAAAGCCTATGGTTCTGCTGGCTAGTGAGGCTCCCTCACCCTCACGGGTGCAGCCACCCAGATGCTGTCAGGCAGAATGGCAACTCAGAGACCAAGACCTGGCCTCTTCACTTCACTCTCTCTGGCTCAGCGCCAGAAGTGACTGTCCTGGGTCAGTGGGCTTAAGCCCCTGTCCCTAATTTCCCCCTACAGCCCATTGCTCTTTTTGAGTGCTTTCAACTAGACTCCAAGTTAATGCTGGTCCCCAGTCACAGTGCACTCTCATATCAGGGTATTACTTTTCAATGGGTCACTTCTGGTGGCTCCCTCCCTCTTTTGTTTATCTTCTGATATCAGTCCAATCAATGTTTCCACTCCGCTTTACCTGCCCACTGGTGTCTTCTGCCCCCGTAGAGATCCAGAAGTGTATAATTCTAATCTCAGGCTGATTTCATGAGTGATCAGAGTTCTTTGGTAGGTAATCAGCTCACTTTAGGGGACAGGTTGAAATGGCACCTCCTCCTACTTAACTGGCATCTTATCCCACCCCCAAAATAAAAATTTTTAATAACCCTGGAAAGATATGTATGATAAGTGGAAGAAGATAGTTTACAAAACAACATAATCACACTGCAAGAATAAATACACAGAAAAATGTCTCAATGGATGTGTAGCAAAATGTATATAGGTTTATCTTTAGGAGGTGGTAGTGGAATTTCAGGTAGTTTCATTCATTCATTCATTCATTCACTCATTCATTCATACCTTTATTTATGTTTTATTTGCAAACCTGCATTTTTACATTTTATAATAATAAACATTTAATATTTGTATAAAAACAAAAAAAGCTAAAAATAAAATATGGTAGTCATTGAGTTTGCTTATATGTGAAAACAGCCTTCGTTAAAAAAAAAAAAAAAAAAAAAAAACTAAACTAAAAAAAACAAACCTGAAACAGAGGAAAAGCTTAGAAAGGAACTTCTAGATAGAAAGTCCTCTA
Organism: Mustela lutreola; assembly: GCF_030435805.1. Lineage (NCBI taxonomy): Eukaryota > Metazoa > Chordata > Mammalia > Carnivora > Mustelidae > Mustela > Mustela lutreola. The sequence goes on along the minus strand of NC_081308.1, from coordinate 58,607,748 downwards.
TCTCTTTGCCACTCAATGTTCCCATCAACAAACACTGAAACACTGAGCAGTTTATTCTCTCAGGCCCTCTTTAGAGTATGGAGAGTGTGGCATGGGTGGGGGGGTGGAGAGAGTGTTAGGATGAAAACCAAATTTCTGTCCTATGGCTGAGTTTGAGCTTGAGGCTCTGTCACTATATTTCCCACTTTGTCCAGGTACTCACCCTCTCTTTTCCAAAACTCACCATTACAGAGAATATAAACATGAACATTTTGCATTCCATATACTCATTTCAGGTTCTAAATTCCTTCTGAGAAGTAACAAAAGAGTTCCAACTCATAAATAGCTACTTTCAGCTTTCCATGGAATACTCTAACCTTGGTTGCATTACTTCTCTTCCAGTCCCCAAGTGCCAAGAACCTTATCTCATTAGTGTTCTTCCACCCCTATTCCCAAATACACACACACAGTCCTTATTTTTTATAAAACATTTTTTCTTTTTTCTTTCTCTTATAAAAGTAAAAGATGCTGAATATAGAAAACTCTGAGAACAGAGCACAGGTTTTTTTGTTTGTTTTGTGTTGAGTTTTTACATATATTTTGAGTATTAAACCCTTATTGGATAAAACATTATAAATCTCTTCACCCATTCACAGGTTGCCTTTCTATTTTGATGATGGCTTCCTTCACTGTACAAAAGCCTTTTATTTTGATCTAGTACCAATAGTTCATTTTTTGGTTTTGTTTCCCTGTCCCAGGAGACAAATCAAGAAAAAATGTTGCTAGGACCAATGTCATATATATTACTGCTTGCATTCTCATCTAGAATTTTAATGGTTTCAGGTCTCACATTTAGGGGTTTTGTTTTGTTTTGTTTTTCATTTAAAGATTTTATTTTTTTAACAAAGAGAGAGAGATCACAAGGAGGCAGAGAGGCAGACAAAGAGAGGGGAAGCAAGCTCTCCACTGAGCACAGAGCCCAATGCAGGGCTCAACCCCAGGACCCTGAGACTACGACCTGAGCTGACCAATGGAGCCACACAGGTTCCCCTAGGTTTTTAATTTACATTTTGTTTCTGAGTATGGTGTTAGAAAGTGATACAGGTTCATTTTATTGTAGTTAATCCAGTTTTCCCAACACCATTTATTTAAAAGATAGTCTTCTCCCTACTTTATTTTTGTCTCCTTTTCCATAAATTAATTGACCATATAAATATGGCTTTGTTTCTGCACTCCGTATTGTTTCATTAATTTATGTGTCTATTTTCATGTCAGTACCATACTGTTCTGAGTACTACAGCTTTGTATTAAACTTGAGATCTCAGATTGTGATGCCCCTTGCTTTGTTTTGTTTGTTTTCTCAAGATAGTTTTGGCCATTCAAGGTCTTTTGCATTTCAATACAAAGTTTGCTATTATGTAGTTTTGTTTTGTGAAAAATACTGCTGGTATTTCGATAGGGATTGCATTGACTCTGTTCATTGCTTTGGATAATGTGGACATTTCAACACTGTTAATTCTTCCAATCCATGAGCAAGGAATATCATTCCACTTTTTATGTCATCTTAAATTTCTTTCATCAGTGTTTTGTAGTCTTCAGAGTACAGATCTTTCATCTCTTTGGTTAGGTTTATTCCTAGGTATTTTACTATTATTGATGCACTTATATATGGAATTGTTTTCTTAATTTATGTTCCCCCTGCTTAGTTAGTAGTGTACAGAAATGCCACTGATTTTGGGGTATTAATTTTTTATCCTACAACTTCATTAATTTCATTGTTACTTTTTTTAAGGTATTTGCAGTTTATTTTATTATTATGTTCAGTTAGCCACTGTATAAGAAAACATTAGTTTTTGATGCAGTGTTCAATGATTCATCAGTTGCATATAATACCAAGTGCTCAGTACAACACATGCTGTCCTCACTATCCATCATGTGGCTACCCCATCAATTCATGCCCCTCCCCTCAGAAACCCTCAGTTTGTTTCCCAGGGTCTGTGGCTCAACTCCTTCTCTGATATCCCCCTCCAGTTTTCTCTCATTTCTCCTATGGTCCTCCACATTATTCCTTATGTTCCACATATGAGTAAAACTATATGATAATTGTCTTTCTCTGCTTGCCTTATTAGCATAATCCCCTCCAGTTCCATCCATGTTGATTAAAATGATGGGAATTCATCCTTTCTAGTAGCTGAGTAACATTCCTTTGTATATATGAAACACATAGTCTTTATGTAATCATTTGTTGAAGGACATTTTGGCTCCTTCCACAGTTTGGCTATTATGGACAATGCTGTCATAAACATTGGGGTAAAGGTGCACCTTATTTCACTACATCTATATCTTTGGGGGTGAATACATAGTAGTGCAGTTGCTGGGTTGTAGGGGAGCTCTATTTTTAACTTTCTGAGGAAACTCTACACTGTTTTCCAGAGTGGCTATACTAGCTCGCATTCCCAGAAACTGTGCAAGAGGGTTCCTCACCAATATTTGTTATTCTCTGTCTTATTCATTTAACCATTCTTACTGGCATAAGATGGCATCTCAATGTGGTTTTGATTTGTATTTCCCTGATGGCTAGTGATGCAGAAAATTTTTTCATGTGTCTCAACCAACTGGTATGTCTTCTCTGAAGAAGTGGCTGTTCATGTCTTCTGCCCATTTCTTGACTGGATTTGTTTCTTTTGGGGGGGAGTGTTGAGTTTCTTTATATATCTTAGATACCAGCCCATTATCAAATAGGTCACTTGCAAATATATTTTCCTATTCAGTGGGTTGCCTCTTAGGTTTCTTGACTGTTTCCATTGCTGAGCAGAAGTTTTTATTTTTTTTTCCATTTGTTTATTTTCAGCACAATAGTATCATTATTTTTGCACCACACCCAGTGCTCCATGCAATCAGTGCCCTCTATAATACCCACCACCTGGTACCCCGACCTCCCACCCTCCCCCCACCACTTCAAACCCTCTCAGAGTCCATAGTCTCTCATGATGCACCCCCCTTCCAATTTACCCCAAACCCTTCTCTCTAACTCCCCATGTCCTCCAAGCTTTTTGTTATGCTCCACAAATAAGTGAAACCATATGATAATTGACTCTCTCTGCTTGACTTATTTCACTCAGCATAATCTCTTCCAGTCCCGTCCATGTTGCTACAAAACTTGGGTATTCATCCTTTCTGATGGAGGCATAATACTCCATAGTACATATGGACCACATCTTCCTTATCCATTCGTCTGTTGAAGGGCATCTTGGTTCTTTCCACAGTTTGGCGACCGTGGCCATTGCTGCTATAAACATTGGGGTACAGATGGCCCTTCCTTTCACTACATCTGTATCTTTGGGGTAAGTACCCAGGAGTGCGATGGCAGGTTCATAGGGAAGTTCTATTTTTAATTTCTTGAGGAATCTCCACACTGTTCTCCAAAGAGGCTGCACCAACTTGCATTCCCACCAACAGTGTAAGAGGGTTCCCCTTTCTCCACATCTGCTCCAACACATGTTGTTTCCTGTCTTGTTAATTTTGGCCATTCTAACTGGTGTAAGGTGGTATCTCAATGTGGTTTTAATTTGAATCTCCCTGAGGGCTAGTGATGATGAATATTTTTTCATGTGTCTGATAGCCATTTGTATGTCTTGATTGGAGAAGTGTCTGTCCATATCTTCTGCCCATTTTTTGATATGATTGTCTGTTTTGTGTGTGTTGAGTTTGAGGAATCCATTATAGATCCTGGATATCAACCTTTTGTCTGTACTGTCATTTGCAAATATCTTCTCCCATTCCGTGGGTTGCCTCTTGTTTTCTTGACTGTTTCCTTTGCTGTACAGAAGCTTTTGATTTTGATGAAGTCCCAAAAGTTCATCTTCACTTTTGTTTCCTTTGGCTTTGGAGATATATCTTGAAAGAAGTTGTTGTGGCTGATATCGAAGAGAATACTGCCTATGTTCTCCTCTAGGATTCTGATGGATTCCTGTATCACATTGAGGTCTTTTATCCATTTTGAGTTTATCTTTGTGTACGGTGTAAGAGAATGGTCGAGTTTCATTCTTCTACATATAACTGTCCAGTTTTTCCAGCACCATTTATTGAAGAGACTGTCTTTTTTCCACTGTATATTTTTTCCTGTTTTGTCGAAGGTTAATTGACCATAGAGTTGAGGGTCCATATTTGGGCTCTCTACTCTGTTCCACTGGTCTATGTGTCTGTTTTTATGCCAGTACCATGCTGTCTTGGTGATCACAGCTTTGTAGTAAAGCTTGAAATCAAGTAACGTGATGCCCCCAGTTTTATTTTTGTTTTTCAATATTTCCTTAGTGATTCAGGGTCTCTTCTGATTCCATACAAATTTTGGGATTATTTGCTCCAGCTCTTTGAAGAATACCGGTGGAATTTTGATCAGCATGGCATTAAGAGTATAGATTGCTCTAGGCAGTATAGACATTTTAACAATGTTTATTCTTCCAATCCAAGAGCATGGAATGGTCTTCCATCTTTTTGTGTCTTCTTCAATTTCTTTTATGAATTTTCTGTAGTTCCTTGAGTACAGATCCTTTATCTCTTTGGTTAGGTTTATTCCCAGGTATCTTATGGTTCTTGGTGCTATAGTAAATGGAATCGATTCTCTAATTTCCCTTTCTGTATTTTCATTGTTAGTGTGTAAGAAGGCCACTTATTTCTGTACATTGACTTTATATCCTGCCACGTTGCTGAATTGCTGTATGAGTTTTAGTAGTTTGGGGGTGGAGTTTTTTGGGTTTTCCATATAAAGAATCATGTCATCTGTGAAGAGAGAGAGTTTGACTTCTTCATTACCAATTTGGATACCTTTATTTCCCTTTGTTGTCTGATTGCTATTGCTAAGACATCTAATATACCATGTTGAACAAGAGTGATGAGAGTGGGCATCCTTGTCGTGCTCCTGATCTCAAGGGGAAGGACCCAAGATTTTTCCAATTGAGGATGATATTTGCTGTGGGTCTTTCATAGATAGATTGATGAAGTTTAGGAATGTTCCCTCTATCCCTATACTTTGAAGCATTTTAATCAGGAACAGATGCTGGATTTTGTCAAATGCTTTTTCTGCATCGATTGAGAGGACCATGTGATTCTTCTCTCTTCTCTTATTAATTTGTTCTATCACATTGATTGATTTGTGAATGTTGAACCATTCTTGTAGCCCAGGGATGAATCCCACCTCGTCTAGATGCCATGAAACGTTCCAACATCAGAATTATTGGAATCCCTGAAGGGGAGGAGAAAGAAAGAAGTCTAGAAGATAGAGTGGAACAATTTCTTCATGAAAATTTTCCAAATCTCGTGAATGGAACCAGCGTTTATGTACTAGAGGCCGAAAGGTTTCCCCACAAGTTTACAGATTCTCGAAAGACCTTGAGACACCTAATAGTAAGAATGAAGAATTATAATTGTAGGCAGAACCTCTTGAAAGCAGCTAGGACAAAGAAGATCCTTACGTACAGAGGAAAGCCTATCAGAATAACGTCAGACCTGTCCACAGAGACCTGGCAAGCCAGAAAGGGCTGACAAGATATATTCAGGGCACTGAATGAGAAGAACATGCAGCCAAGAATACTTTATCCAGCAAGACTGGCATTCAAAATGCATGGAGAGATAAAGAGTTTCCAGGACCGGCAAGGCTTAAGAGACTATGCAACCACCACGCCGATACTGCAGGAAATATTAAGGGAGCTTCTTTAAAGGACGGAAAAGCCCAAGAATATCCTAAGGGGGAAATACATAGCCATCCAAGCCTCCCTCAAAAAATCTGAAAAATCCAGAACACAGCAGCTCTCTCTACACCTTAAGGAACTGGAGAATCAACAACAAATCAAACCAACTCCACACGTAAGAAGGGAAATCATCAAGATTAGGGCTGAGATCGATGAGGTAGAAACCAGAGATACAGTAGAACATATCAATTAAACTAGAAGCTGGTTTTTTGAAAGAATCAATAAGATCCATAAACTATTGGCCACATTATTCCAAAAGAAAAGAGTGAAAGCTCAAATACATAAAATTATGAATGAAAAGGGAGAGATCACAACGAACACTAAGGAAGTAGAAACAATCATCAGAAGTTATTATCAACAATTATATGCCAATAAGCTGAGCAACCTATATGAAATGGATGCATTCCTGGAAAACTATAAACTCCCAAAATTGAATCAGGAAGAAATTGACAACCTGAATAGACCAGTATCTAGTAATGAGATTGAAGCGGTGATCAAAAACCTCCCAAAAGACAAGAGCCCAGGACCTGATGGATTCCCTGGGGAATTCTACCAAACTTTCAAAGAAGAAATAACACCTATTCTCCTGAAGCTGTTTCAAAAAATTGAAGAAGGAAAACTTCTTGACTCTTTCTATGAAGCCAGCATTACCCTGATCCCCAAACCAGGCAAAGACCCTACCAAAAAGGAGAATTTCAGACCAATATCACTGATGAATATGGATGCTAAGATTCTCAACAAGATCCTAGAAAACAGGATCCAACAGCATATTAAAAAGAAGTTTTTATCTTGATGAAGTTCCAAAGTTCATTTTCGGCTTTCTTTCACTTCCCTTTGGAGATGTGTCTTGTAAGAGGTTGCTGTGGCTGATTTTGAAGAGGTTACTGCTTGTCAATTTTTATGGATTCCTCTCTTACACTGAGGTTTTTCATCCATTTTTTGTTAACTTAATTTCATTTTTTTCAGTGTTCCAAGATTCATTCTTTATGCACCACAGCCACTGCTCCATGCTAGATGTGCCCTCCTTAATACCCACCACCAGGCTCACTTAACTCCACACAACTCTTTGCTTCAAAACCCTCAGTTTGTTTCTCAGAGTCCACAGTCTCTCATGCTTCGTCTCCCCCTCCGACTTCTTCCAATTCACTTTTCCTTTCCTTCTCCTAATATTCTCTGTGTTATTCCTTTTGCTCCATAAGTATGTGGAACCATATGATAATTGACTCTCTATGCTTGACTTATTTCACTCAGCATAACCACCTCCAGTCCCTTCCATGTTGATACAAAAGTTGGGTATTTATCCTTTCTGATGGAGGCATAATACTTCTTTGTATATGTGGACCATATCTTCTTTATCCATTCATCTCTTGAAGGGCATCTTGGCTCCTCCCAGTTTGGCGATTGTGGCCACTGCTGCTATGAACATTGGGATACAGATGGCTCTTCTTTTCACTACATCTATATCTTTGGGTAAATACCCAGTAGTGCAATAACAGGGTCATAGGCTAGCTCTATTTTTAATTTCTCTTTTTCCTCTTCATATTTTTTATTTATTTTCAGCATAACAGTATTCATTGTTTTTGTACCACACCCAGTGCTCCATGAAATATGTGCCCTCTATTTTTAATTTCTAAAGAAATTTCTGCAATGTTTTCCAAAGTCGCTGTACCAACTTGCATTCCGACAAAGACTGTTAAGAGGGTTTCCCTTTCTCCACATCCTCTCCAACAATTGTTCTTTACTGTCTTGTTAACTTTGGCCATTCTAACTGGTATAAGGTGATATCTCGATGTGGTTTTGATTTTAATCTCCCTGATGTCTAGAGTAATGATGATGAAGATATATTTTCATATGTCTGTTAGCCATTTGTATGTCTTCTTTGAAGAAGTGTCTGTTCATGTCTTCTGCCCATATTTTTGACATGATTATCTGTTTTTTGAGTGCTGAGTTTGAGTTCTTTATAGATGATGGATATCAGCCCTTTGTCTAGACTGTCATTTACGAAAATCTTCTCAAATTCTGTAGGTTATCTCTTTCTTTTGCTGACTGCTTCCTTTTTTGTGCAGAAGCCATTGAATTTGATGAAATCCCAAAAGTCATTTTCGCTTTTGTTTCCTTTGCCTTTGGAGAAATGTCCTGAAAAAAGCGGCTGTGGCTGATGTCGAAGAGGTTACTGCCTATGTTTTCCTCTAGGATTTTGATGGATTCCTGCCTCATGTTGAGGTCTTTTATCCATTTCGTGTTTATCTTCATGTATGGTGTAAGAGAATGGTTGAGTTTCATGCTTCTATATATAGCTGTCCAATTTCCCCAGCCCCATTTATTGAAGAGACTGTCTTTTTTCCACTGAATATATTTTTCCTGCTTTGTCAAGGATTATTTGACCATAGAGTAGAGTGTCCATATTTGGGCTCTCTACTCTGTTCCACTGGTCTTTGTGTTTGTTATTCTGCCAGTACCATGATGTCTTGGTGATCATAGCTTTGTAGTAAAGCTTGAAATCAGTCAATGTGATGCCCCCAGTTTTGTTTTTCTTTTTCAATATGTCCTTAGCAATTTGGGGTCTCTTCTGGGGTCTCTCTGGGGTCTACATTGCCTAGAGAAATCTATACTTTCAATGCCATTCCAATCAAAATTCCACCAGTATTTTTCAAAGAGCTGGAGCAAATTGCTCCAATGTTTAAAATTCCTCTGATTCTTCTGATCCATGAGCATCGAATTCTTTTCCTTCAATTTCTTTCATGAGTTTTCTCTAGTTCCTCAAGTAAAGATCCTTTACCTCTTTGTTTAGGTTTATTCCAAGGTAGCTTATTGTTCTTAGTGCTATAGTAAATGATATTGATTTCCCTTTCTATATTTTCATTGTTAGTGTATAAGAAAGCAACTGATTTCTGTGTATTAATTTTTTATCTTGTCACATTAACAGATTTCTGTATCAGTTGTAGAGGTTTGGGGATGGAGTCTTTTGGGTTTTCACATAAAGTATCATGTCATCTGTAAAGAGAGAAAGTTTGATTTCTTCTTTGCCAATTTGAAGACCTTTTATTACTTTTTCTGATTTCTGATTATTGTGTTTTCTGATTGCTGTTTCTAGGACTTCTACTACTATGTTGAGCAACAGTGGTGAGAGTGGGCATCCTTGTCGTGTTCCTGATCTCAAAGGGAAGGCTGTCAGCTTTTCCCCATTGAGATGATATTCGCTGTGGTTTTTTTCCTAGACTGATTTTATGAAGTTGAGGAATATTCCCTCTATCCCTATACTTTGAAGAGTTTTAATCAGGAACAGATGCTGTATTTTGTCAAATGCTTTTTCTGCATCAATTGAGAAGAACATGTGGTTCTCTCTTATCTTACTGATTTGTTATATCACATTGATTGATTTGCTAATGTTGAACCAACCTTGCATACCAGAGATAAATCCCACCTGGTCATGGTGGATAATCTTTTTAATGTACTCCTGGATCTTATTATCTAGGATCTTGTTGAGAATCTTGACATCCATATTTGTCAGGGATATTGGTCTGAAATTATCCTTTTTGGTGGGGTCTTTACCTGGTTTGGGGATCAGAGTAATGCAGGCTTTGTAGAAAGAGCCTGGGAGTTCTCCTTCTCTTTCTAATTTTTGAAACAGCTTCAGGAGAATCAGTGTTATTTCTTCTTTGGAAGTTTGGTAGAATTCCCCAGGGAATCCATCAGGTCCAGGGCTCTTGTTTTGGGGGAGGTTTTTGATCACTTATTCAATCTCGTTACTAGATATTGGTCTATTCCAGTTCTCCATTTATTCCTGTTTCATTCTTGGAAGTTGGTAGGTTTTCAGGAATGCATCCATTTCTTCTAGGTTGCTTAAGTTATTAGTGTATAGCTGTTGATAATAATTTCTGATAATTGTTTCTATTTCTTTGGTGTTATTGTGATCTCTCACCTTTCATTCATACTTTTATTAATTTGGGTCCTCTCTCTTTTCTTTTGGATTAGTTTGGCCAGTGGTTTATCAATCTTATTGATTCTTTCAACAAATCAGCTTCTAGTTTTGTTGATTTGTTTTCCTGTATCTCTAGTTTCTAACTCATTGATCTCTGCTCTAATCTTGATTATTTCCCTTCTTGTGCATGGAGTTGGCTTAATTTGTTTATTTTTCAGTTCCTTAAGGTGTAAAGGGAGATGGTATATTCAAGATTTTTCAGGTTTTTTTTTTTTTTCTTAGTGAGTCTTGGGTGGCTATGTGTTTCTCCCTTAAAACTGACTTTGCTTTATCCCATAGGTTTGGGACCAATATGTCTTCATTCTCATTGGTTTACATGAGTTGTTTAAGTTCTTTCTTGATTTCTTGGTTGATACAAACATTATTTAGCAGGTTGGTCTTTAGCTTCCAAGTGTATGAATTACTTTTACATTTTTTTGTGTGATTGAGTTCCAGTTTCAAAGCATTGTGGTCTGAAAATACACAGGAATAATCTCAATATTTTGGTATCAGTTGAACCCTGATTTGTGACCCAGCATGTGGTCTATTCTGGAGAAAGTTCTATGTATGCTTGAGAATAATGAGTATTCTGTTGTTTTAGGGTGGAATGTTCTGTATATATCTATGAGGTCCATCTGGTCGAATGTGTCATTCAAAGCTCTTGTTTCTTTATTGGTTTTCTGTTTGGATTATCTGTCTTTACTGAGAGTCAACTGTTAAGATCCCATACAATTAGTGTATTCATATCTGTATGACTCTTTATCTTGATTAACAGTTGGCTTGTGTAGTTGGCTGCTCCTATATTGGGGGCATAAATATTTACATTTGTTAGATCTTCTTGGTGGATAGACACTTTAAGAATAATGTAGTGTCCTTCTGTATTTTTGACTACAGTCTTTAGTTTAAAATCTAATTTTTCTTATATGAGAATCATTACCCCAGCTTTAATTTGAGGCCCATTGTCATGAAAGATGGTTATCCATCCCTTCTCTTTCAGTCTGGAAGCATCTTTAAGTTCCATTTGTGTCTCTTATTGACAGCATATTGATAGGTCCTGTCTTTTTATCCAATTTGCAACTGTGTGCCATTTTATGGGAGCATTTAGTCTGTTCATGTTAAAAGTGATTATTGATAGATAAGTTTTTATTGACATCATGTTGTCTGTGAAGTCCCTGTTTCTGTAGATTGTTTCTGTAAATTTCTCTTCTGTGTCACTCTTGGGTTCTTTTATTTGTTATAGAAACCTCCTTAATATTTTTTTGTAGTGTCACCTTGGTGGCCAAATAATCTTTTAAACCTTGCTGGTCTTGGAAGCTCTTTATCTCCCCATCCATTTTGCTGGATAAAGTATTCTTGGCTACATTTTATTCTCATTTAGTGCCCTGAATGTGTCCTGCCAGACCTTTCTGGCAGCCTGGTTTCTGTGGACAGGTCAGATTTTATTCTGATGAACCTTCCTCTGTACTTAAGGAATCTCTTCCCCCTAGCTTCCCTTAGGACCTCTCTTTTAAAATTATGATTAATAAAATTCACAATCAAGTTTCTGGAGGTCTTTCTAGATTTGTTGATCTTAGGGGTGTCTTCTTTCTGTCTCTAGGACATGAATGCTTGTTCCATTCTGCAGTCTGGGGAAATTTTCATCCAGAATTTGTTCAACTATATTTTCTAGTCTTCTCTCTTTCTTTATCTCCTCAGGGATCCCAATAATTCTGGCACTGGAGTATTTCATGGCATCATTTATTTCCCTAATTCTGTTTTCATGGCTTCTAAGTTGTTTGTTCCAGGCCTTCTTCTGATCCTTCTTCTCTATCAGTTTGTCCTCTAGATCACTAATTCTACCTTCTGCCTAAGCTTACCCTAGCTGTTACAATATTTAGATTAGATTGGATCTTATTGATAGCATTTTTAACTTCTGCCTGGTTGGGTCTCACTTCTGCCCTAAGAGATTCTATGTTGTCACTAATGGTTTTCTCCAACCTAGTCATTGCATAGATAGCTGTTACCCTGAATTTTCTTTCCAACATACTGTTTATGTCCATATCCAATAGTTCTGTGGCAGAGAGCACAGTCTCTAAAATTTTTCCTCTGTTGAGTGTTCCTCCTTGTCATTTTGATGAGGGGTGGTTGAGGGGATATATAGCTGATTAAATCAACCAATGATCCAGGCAAAGTGCCCCTGGAAAGTTTCATAGCAACTGGAAGTCAGCACCAAAATGAAAGAAAAAAGAAAAAAAGAGAGAGAAAAAAGATAAAACGAAGAGAAAACCCAGCCAAAATGAGCCCCAAAAGTAAAATTTATAAGATATATAAACAAAAACAAACAAAAAGAATGACAAAAGTAAATTACAAGAAAAAAAAAAAAAAGAAAAGCCCCAACAAAATGAGCCCCACGAATAGGATTTATATAATACCAGAACAAAAGCAAATACATGGAAAGACTGACAGAAGGAAAGTATGGGTGGATAGTTATAAATCCTTGTTGTGAGTGAGGAAGGTTTTTTTTGGTTCTTCCTGGGTGTATCTTGATATCTTTTTTAATGGACTCTACTTCCCAGAGATAAATGAAAATTAAAACTGGTTTATATATAAGGCTATCATTCAATAGGGAAAAAGGATTACCTTGAAGCTTATATCTATATGTATATTTTTTTAAAAAAAGGAAAACAACACAGGTATATGTATGAAAAACGTTCAAGTTAAAAGGTTATTATTGGAAAGTCAGGGGCTGAGGAGTCAAGATGACAGAGGAGTAGCAGCTGAGATGACATCATGTCGCAGGAGTTCAGTTAGGTAGTTATCAAACCATTCTGGACACCTACAAATCCAACAGGAGATAAAAGAGAAGAAGAGCAATAATTCTAGAAATGGTAAATCGACCACTTTCTGAAAGGTAAGACCTGTGGAGAAGTGAATCCAAAGCGATGGGAAGATAGACTGCATGGGGAGGGGCCAGATCATGGCAAGTGGTGGAGCAATGGAGCACAAATCAGAACTTTTAAAGTCTGCTCCACTGAGGGACATCACTCCAGAGGCTAAGTGGGGGTGAATCCCTCAAGGGGACATCTTGGTCTCAGGTACTGTGGGGTCACAGAAGTATAGGGGGTGTCTGAGTATAGCCGAGCTCTCAGGTATTAGAGTGGGGAATCTGGCTACAAAGACAGAGCCAAGGAATCTGCTCTCAGTTTGGGGTTACCTTAAACAGTGATCTGTGGCACAGTTGGACCACTGCTTTTTGAGCAGGGACCCTATAAGTGGCAGATCTGGGGACACTCACCTTCCTTCTCTGGAGGCAAGAATCTGCTGGGTTTGGTGACTCCAAGTAGGACTGTGTGCCAGAGACAGAAACACTCTGTCACAGGGTGGGTGAGCTCAGAGTGTGGCTGGAGACCAGGGAGATGGGAGTGATTGAGCACTTTTCTCCATGGGTGCAATGAGGAGTGGGACCCTGAGCTCTCTGCTCCTCTAGGCTGTAGATTGGGAGGTTGACATTTTCATTCCTGTTCTCCAGAGCTCTACGGAAATCTTTTCAGGGTACAAAAGCTCCCAAGAGTGAACCTGAGCAGATTACTTAGCCTGGCCCCTGTCAAGGGTGGCACAATTCTTCCTTGGGCAAAGACACTTGAGAATCACTACAGCAGGCCCCTCACCCAGAAATCCAGCCAAGACCAAGCTCACTGATCAAGGAGAACAGTGGAATTCCAGAAGAGGGGAAGGCAAAACATGGAATCGTGGCTTTCTTCCCATGATTCTTCAGTGTTGCAAAGTTAATTAATTTTTTTAATTTTATTTTTTTCTTATTCAATATTTTTAACTTTTACTCTTTCTTCTGTTAATGTTTTTCAACTAGTTTATCTTAACAATACCATTCTTATAAAAAAATTTTAGAACGTTCATTATTATAGTCATTTTTTAATGTTATATCATATACTTTTATTGTTCACTTTTTTCATTTATTTATTTTCAGCATAACAGTATCGTTATTTTTTCACCACACCCAGTGCTCCATGCAATCCGTGCCCTCTATAATACCCACCACCTGGTACCCCGACCTCCCACTCCCCCCGCCACTTCAAACCCCTCATTTTTTAGTAATTTTATTTTATTTTTTTCACTGTTCCAAGATTCATTGTTTATGCACCACACCCAGTGCTCCATGCAATACATGCCCTCCTTAATACCCACCACCAGGCTCACCCCCAGCTTTTTTTTTTTTTTTATTTTCTAAAGAAACCTCACAATTTTTACACATTTTAAAAACTATTCTGTGACCTGTGGACTATTTAGAAGTATGTTGTTTAATTTCCAAATATTTTGAATTTCCACTTACCACAGTTCTGTTATTATCTGGGAACATTTATATTCTTTTTTTAAAATTTATTTTTTATTTATTTTCAGCATAAGAGTATTCATTATTTTTTCACCACACCCAGTGCTCTATGCAATCCGTGCCCTCTATAATACCCACCACCTGGTACCCCAACCTCCCACCCCCCGCCACATCAAACCCCTCAGATTGTTTTTCAGAGTACATAGTCTCTGATGGTTGATCTCCCCTTCCAATTTTCCCCAACTCCCTTCTCCTCTCTGGAGTATTATGCCTCCATCAGAAAGGATGAATACCTAACTTTTGTAGCAACATGGACAGGACTGGAAGAGATTATGCTGTGTGAAATAAGTCAAGCAGAGAGAGTCAATTATCATATGATTTTACTTATTTGTGGAGCATAACAAATAGCATTGAGGACATGGGGAGTTATAGTCATATTTTTTATCTTTCATTGTATCTAACTTCATTTTTTGTCTACATATGGGGCTTTTTCTTCTAAAAAACGTTGGGATACAACTTCTTCTAATAGATCAAAATATAGCCTAAATCTAGCACAGAGCTTTGTTCTAGTCTCCAGCCTGAGCAAATTATTTCTCCTTTCTTTTCTTTCTTTTCCCAACCAACTTATCAACTCTTTTTTTCAGAATTTTTTAGAATTTTTCATCTTCACAGTCATACTCCATACCTTCATCATGTTTATACTTATTTTTGTGCATATATATATACATGTATTGTATATATATATATATATATATATATATATATATATTTCTTTAAAATTTTGGGAGGTAGTTTCTTCTATATCAAAATACATTCAAAATCAAGTGGGTGGCTCTATTCTATTCACCAGTCATATATATATATATATATATATATATATATATATTTATATATATATTTTTTTCCCTTTTTATTTTAACTTGTTTATACCCGGTTTCTTCTCCCCAAGATTTGGGGTCACTTCTGATTTCTTTAACAAACAATTTTCAGTACTCTTTGCCATCCTTTTAGTATTTTATTCTCTCCCTCATATATTCTTATCTGGATAAAATGACAAAACGAAAAATCTCTCCTCAAAAAAAAAAAAAAAAAAAAGAACAAGAGGCAGTATCAAAGGCTAGGGACCAAATTAATACGGACATTGGTAATATGTCAGATCTAGAGTTCAGAATGACGATCCTCAAGGTGCTAGCTGGGTTTGAAAAAGGCATGGAAGATGTTAGAGAAACCCTGTCTGGGAAAGAGAAGCCCTTTCTTTTATTCTGGAGAAATAAAAGAACTAAAATCTAAGCAAGCTGAAATTTAAAAAGCTATTAATGAGGTGCAATAAAAAATGGAGGCTCTTAACTGCTAGGATAAATGAAGCAGAAGAGAGAATTAGTGATATGGAAGACCAAATGATCAGGAATAAAGAAGTCAAGCAAAAGAGAGACAAACAACTACTGGACCCCAAGGGAGAATACCAGAGATAAGTGATACCATTAAACAAAACAATATTAGAATAATTGGGATTCCAGAAGAAGAAGAAAGACAGAAGGAGGCTGAAGGTATATAGGAGTGAATTATTGTAGAGAATTTCACTAATATGGCAAAGGGAACAAGCATCGAAACCCAGGAGGTACAGAGAAACCTCCTCAAAATCAATAAGAATAAGTTGATACCCCGTCATCTAACAGTAGAATTTACAGTTCTTAGTGACAAAGAGAAAATCCTGAAAGCAACCCAGGACAAGAAGTCTATAAAATACAATGGTAAAAATATTAGACTGGCATGGGACTTATCCACAGAGACCTGGCAGGCCAGAAAGAACTGGCATGATATATTCAGATCACTAAATGAGGAAAAACATGCAGCCAAGAATACTTTATCCAGCTAGGCTATCATTTAAAATAGAAAGAGAGATAAAAAGCTTTCAAGACAAACAAAAACTAAAAGAATTTGTAAACACCAAACCAGCTTTACAGGAAACTTTGAAAAGGGTCCTCTAAGCAAAGAGAGATGCTAAAAGTAGTAGACTGGAAAGGAACAGAGACAATATACAATAACAGTCACCTTACAGACAGGATAATGGCACTAAATTCCTATCTCTCAATAGTTACCCTGAATTTAAATGGGTAAATGCCCCAATCAAAAGACACAGGATATCAGATATCAGAATGGATAAAAACACAACACCCATCAATATGGTGTTTACAAGAAACTCATTTTAAACCAAAGACACCTCCAGATTTAAAGTGAGGGAGTGGAAAACAATTTACCATGCTAATGGACAACAAAAACAAAAAAAAAAGCTATGGTGGCAATCCTTACACCAAATAAATTAGATTTTTAGCCAAAGACCATAATAACACATGAGGTAGGAAACCATATCATAATCAAAGTGTCTGTTTAAGAATAAGATCTAACAATTTTAAATATCAATGGCCCTAACATGGGAGCAGCCAATTACATAAACCAATTAATAACAAAATCAAAGAAACAAATCAACAATAATACAATAATAGTAGGGAACTTTAACACCCCCCTCACTGAAATGGACAGATAACCCAAGCAAAGGATCGGCAAAGAAATAAAGGCCTCAAATGACACACTGGACCAGATGGACATCACAGATATATTCAGAACATTCCATCCCAAAGCAACAGAATACACATTCTTCTCTAGTGCACATGGAACATTCTCCAGAATAGATCACATCCTGGGTCACAAATCAGGTCTCAGCCAGTACCAAAAGTTTAGGACCATTCCCTGCATATTTTCAGACCACAATGCTCTGAAGCTAGAACTCAATCACAAGAGGAAATTCGGAAAGAACCCAAATACATGGAATCTAAAGAGCATCCTACTAAAGAAAATGGGTCAACCAGGAAATGAAAGAAAAATTGAAAAAACTTCATGGAAACCAATGATAATTGAAACAAAAAGGTTCAAAACTGTGGGACACAGCAAACGCAATCCTGGGAGGAAAATATATAGCGATACAAGCCTTTCTCAAGAAACAGGAAAGGTCTCAAATGCACAACCTAACCCTACAGTTAAAGGAACTGGAGAAAGAACAACAAAGAAACCTAAGCCCAGTAGGAGAAGAGAAATAATAAAGACTAGAGGAGAAATCAATGAAATAGAAACAAACAACAACAGCAAAAAAATTGGAACAAATTAAGGAAACTAGGAGCTGTTTCTTTGAAAGAATTAATAAGATTGATAAACCCCTAGCCAGACTTATCAAAAAGAAAAGTGAAAGGCTCCAAATAAATAAAATCATGAATGAAAAAGAAGAGATCACAATTGACACCAAAGAAATATAAACAATTACAAGAATATTATGAGCAACTATATGCCAGCAAGTTGACAATCTGGAAGAAATGGATGCATTCCTATAGACATATAAACTACTAAACTGAGACAGGAAAAAATAGAAAACATGAACAGACCCATAACCTGTAAGGAGATTGAAGCAGTTATCACAAATCTACCAATAAAAAAGAGCCCAGGGCTAGATGGCTTCCCAGGGGACTTTTACCAAGCATTTAAAGTAGGATGAATTCCTATTTTCCTGAAATTGTTCCAAAAAATAGAAATGGAAGGAAAACTTCCAAACTCATTTATGAGGCCAGCATTACCTTGATCCCAAAACCAGACAAAGACCCCATCAAATCTGAGAATTAAAGACCAATATCCTTGATGAACACAGAAAATAAAATTCTCACCAAAATACTAGTCAATAGGACCTAACAGTACATTCAAAGGATTATTCACCACGACCAAGTGGGATTTGTTCCAGGGCTGTAAGGTTGGTTCACCATCCGCAAATCAATCAATGTGATGCAATACATTAATAAAAGAAAGAACAAGAACCACACGATACTCTCAATAGATGCTAAAAAAGCATTTGACAAAGTACAGAATCCTTTCTTGGTCAAAACTCTTCAAAGTGTAGGGATAGAGGGTACATACCTCAATATCATCAAAACCATGAAAAAGCCACCGTGAATATCATTCTCAATGGAGAAAACTGAGAACTTTTCCACTAAGGTCAGGAACATGGCAAGATGTCCATTATCACCACTGCTATTCAGCATAGTATTAGAAGTCCTAGCCTCAGCAATCAGACAAGAAAAAGAAATTAAAGGCATCCAAATTGGCAAAGAAGAAGTTAAACTACCACTCTTTGCAGATCATAGGATACTGTATGTAGAAAACCCCAAAGACTCCACTCCAAATCTGCTAAAACTTGTACAGGAATTCAGTAAAGTGTCAGGATATAAAATCAATGCACGGAAATCAGTTGCATTTCTATACACCAACACCAAGACAAAAGAAAGAGAAATTAAGAATGAAACTCGACCGTTCTCTTACACGGTACACAAAGATAAACTCAAAATGGTTAAAAGACCACAACGTGGGACAGGAATCCATTAGAATCCTAGAGGAAAACATAGGCAGTAATCTCTTCTATATCAGCCACAGCAACCTCTTTCAAGATATGTCTCCAAAGGCAAAGGAAACAAAAGTGAAAATAAACTTTCGGGACTTCATCAAAATCAAAAGTTTCTGCACAGCAAAGGAAATTGAAGAAAACAAAGAGGCAACCCACAGAATGGGAGAAGATATTTGCAAATGACAGTACAGACAAAAGGTTGATATCCAGGATCTATAATGAACTCCTCAAACTCAACACACACAAAACAGGCAATCATATAAAAAAATGGGCGGAAGATATGAACAGACACTTCCCCAATGAAGACATACAAATGGCTATCAGACACATGAAAAAATATTCATCATCACTAGCCATCAGGGAGATTCAAATGAAAACCACATTGAGATATCACCTTACACCAGTTATAATCACCAAAATTAGCAAGACAGGAAACAACATGTGTTGGAAGGATGTGGAGAAAGGAGAACCCTCTTACACTGTTGGTGGGAATGAAAGTTGGTGCAGCCACTTTGGAGAAAAGTGTGGAGATTCCTCACAAAATTAAAAATAGAACTTCCCTATTACCCTGCCATTGCACGCCTGGGTATTTACCCCAAAGATACAGATGTAGTGAAAAGAAGGGCAATCTGTACCCCAATGTTTATAGCAGCAATGGCCTTGGTCGCCAAACTGTGGAAAGAACCAAGATGCCCTTCAACAGACGAATGGATAGGGCAGATGAGGTCCATATACACTATGGAGTATTATGACTCCATCAGAAAGGATAAATACCCATCTTTTGTATCAACATGGATGGGACTGGAAGAGATTATGCTGAGTGAAATAAGTCAAGCAGATAGAGTCAATTATCATAAGGTTTCACTTATTTATGGAGCATAACAAATAGCATGGAGGGCAAGGGGTGTTAAAGAGGAGAAGGGAGTTGGGGTAAATTGGAAGGGGAGGTCAACCATCAGAGACTATGGACTCTGAAAAAAAATCTGAGGGGTTTGAAGCAGCGGGGGGTGGGAAGTTGGGGTACCAGGTGGTGGGTATTATAGAGGGCACGGATTGCATGGAGCACTGGGTGTGGTGAAAAAATAATGAATACTGTTATGCTGAAAATAAATTTTTAAAAAATCTAAATTTTTGTGAAAAATACATATTCCTAGATCCCACCATTTGGAATTCTCATTCAAGTCTTCTGGGAGAGGCCTTGATCTTTATAATCACGTCAAATTTGGAACCTCTGCCCTGTGCATTGGAGTATGGGTAACACAGGACAAACTCAACCTCCCATCACTAACTTCTTCATATAGAAGATAACATCTGTACCATTACTGTTACCAGGAATGACCCACAGCAAATATTTCCTGGCAATTTGTGTAAAACTAGACTGAATTGATACTATATGCAATACAGCCTACAAAAGTATTTGAGAAGCAAGATTTGAGGCTTCCAATACAATGGAAGCCAATCATCATTTTACAATCGACAAATTTCCTCTACATGTAAGTCCTTTGAACGTTTATTCTCAAAGGTGAGATAATAGAATGAGTCACTTAAAGACATAATTTGATAACTATATCTTTCTATAGCTGTGCTAATACTAGAGTCTTAGAATGTGTGGCCATGGGAAGAACATTAGACTGAATAGATATCTGATACTATTCTTGTTATGTTTATCTAAAGTATCCATGACAAAGCAACCTAAGGAGGCCATCTATGTCCCTAATTATAACTACCACATAAAAACTCACTGGTGGTAGGCACAATTACAAACACAGTAGATACATCAGTAAATTTCTCCCCAGGAGTCACAATCACCTGGATGGGTTCTCTTGTACTTCCCACCCACAAGCTCTGTAATCAGGTTAGATTTAGACTGAATTTCTTAGACAATCCAATCAAATAAAACTTTCAATTCAATTATAAATTACTGCTTTAATTTGAGGGTGGTAAATTTCCAGATTTTATTACCACTACAGTTGCTGAAAACACCAGTTGATTTAAAACAAACATGTGCTAGAGTGCCTGGGTGGCTCAGTGGGTTAAAGCCTCTGCCTTTGGCTCAGGTCATGATCCCAGGGTCCTGGGATCAAGTCCTGCATCAGGCCCTCTGCTCAACAGGGAGACTGCTTCCTCCTATCTCTCTGCCTGTCTCTCTGCCTACATGTAATCTCTGTCAAATAAATAAATAAAATATTTAAAAATAAATTTTAAGAATTTTTAAAAAATTTAAAAGAAGAGAAATTAAGGAGTCAATCCCATTTTCAACTGCACCCAAAACCTTATGATACCTAAGAGTAACCCTAATTAAAGAAGCAATCAATCTGTACTCAGATAACTATAATATACTCATGAAAGAAATTGAGTAAAACACAAAGAAATGGGAAAATGTTCCATGTTCATGAATTGGAAGAACAAATATTGTGAAATTGTCTATGCTACCCAAAGCAATCTACACATTTATTGCAATCCCTATCAAAATACCATCAATTTTTTAAAAAGAGATGGAAGAAATAATCCTAAAATTTATATGGAACCACAAAAGACCTCAAATAGTCAGGAATGTTAAAAAAGGAAGCCAAAGTTGGTGGCATCACAATTCCAGATGTCAAGCTCTATTACAAATCTATCATCATCAAGACAATATGGTACTGGCACAAAAATGGACACATAGATCAATAGAACATAATAGAGAGCCCAGAAAGAGACCCTCAACTCTACAGTAAAATAATCTTTGACAAAGCAGGAGAGAATGTCCAATGGGAAAAAAAACAAACAAACAAAGTCTCTTCAACAAATGGTGTTGGATAAATTGGACAGCCACATGCAGAAAAATGAAACTGGACCATTTCCTTACATCACTCTCAAAAATAGACTCCAAATGGATGAAAGACCTCAATGTGATAAAGGAATCCATCAAAATCCTTGAGGAGAACACAGGCAGCAACCTCTTTGACCTCAGCCACAGCTACTTGTTCCTAGAAACATCACCAAATGCAAGAGAAGCAAGGGCAAAAATGAACTATTGGGACTTCATCAAGTTCAAAAGCTTTTGCACAGCAAAGGAACAGCCAATAAAACCAAAAGACAACTGACAGAATGGGAGAAGATATTTGCAAATGACATATCAGATAAAGGGCTAATATCCAAAATCTTTAAAGAACTTTTCAAACTCAACACCCAAAGAACAAGAATCCAATCAAGAAATGGGCAGAGGACATGAACAGACATTTCTGCAAAGAAGACATCCAGATGGCCAACAGACACATGAAAAAGTGCTCCACCTCATTCGGCATCAGGGAAATACAAATCAAAACCACAATGCAATACCACCTCATGCCACTCAGAATGGGTAAAATTAACAAGTCAGGAAATGACAGATGCTGGCGAAGATGTGGAGAAAGGGGAACCCTCCTACACGGTTGGTGGGAATGCAAGTTGGTGCAACCACTCTGGAAAACAGCATGCAGTTTCCTCAAAAAGTTGAAAATAGAGCTACCCTATATGACCCAGCAATCGCACTACTGGGTATTTACCCTAAAGATACAAATGTATTGACCCAAACAGGCGCATGCACCCAAATGTTGATAGCAGCAATGTCCACAATAGCCAAACTATGGAAAGAACCTAAATGTCCATCAGCAGATGAATAGATAAAGAAGATGTTATATATATATATATATATATATATATATATATATATATATATATATATATATATATACACACACACATATGTATATGTATATATATGTATATACACATACACACACAATGGAGTACTAGGCAGCCATCAAAAGAAATGAAATCTTGCCATTTGCAATGATGTGGATGGAACTAGAGGGTATTATGCTGAGCAAAATAAGAAAGTAAGACAATCATAATATGGTCTCCCTGATATGAAGAATTTGAGAGGTAATGTGGGGGGTTTGGGGAGTAGGGAAGAAAACAAACTGAGAGTTGCCAGGAGGACGGGGGGCGGGAGAGGGTGGTTGGATTATGGATATTAGAGACTGTATGTGGTATGGTGAGTACTGTGAACCTGCGATTCACAGACCTATACCCCTAGGGCTAGTAATACATTATATGTTATTAAAAAAACTTTAAAAAGTTATTATGGAATATGTTATATTAAACCTCTAGTTGTAAAGGTAGGTAATTTTAAAAAAATTAAAAGAACAACAATGGTGAGAACGAATTTTTAAAAAACATTGTATCTATGAAATAAACAGGTTTTAGGTCAATATTGTGAGCTAAGTATATTGTTTTCCCCTGATGTTTGGGTTTTACAGTTTTATGAGGACCCTGTGGTGGTTTTCCTCTCATTCTTTTGGCTTGCCTTCTGCGGGAAGGGCCTGCTGCATTGTTCTCCCATCAGTCTTGCTTGGGTTGAGTGGCCCTGCAGACTGTGTGGAAACCGTTTTTTTAGGCTTTTGTTCTCTGGAAGTTTTTGTTCTTTGGCGGCTTTTTGCAGTTTGGGGGAGGCTTAGTGGAAAGCAAATGTCTGTACCCAGAGCTTCACCTCAGTTAGAAGCCTCACTCTGCTCCCCTTTGGGTGGTCCAGAGCACACAGACTTCCCTCTGTGAACTCTGCTGATCAGTGTAACCTCTTATAGGTGGTGTGCCCCCTAAACACTGTCTCGGTGGTCACCCGAGGCCCCCACTTGTCTCTGTACCCCCATTCCACTATCCCTGTGAGTGAAATTTGTCTGGGGAGCCCACTTCTGGTGGCTGCCTTTTCCAGGACTGCAGTCTGGCCCACTCCGGGTGCACCCAGACCCCAAGGTTACGCAGTTTTCCGAAGGCTGTCTGCGAGGGATCCTGACTGGAAAATGTGCCAGGTTCTCTCAGCTGTGGGCTGGGAGTGCTCAGACGCTTGGCAGGCTGTGGAAGACTATGGTCCTAGAGACCACCAGTTGGCATCCACACCAGGCTCTCTCAGGCATGCGTGGAAGTCCGCCCAGCCTAGCAGTGGTGCAAACAGCAGAAAGCCAAAAGCTCAGGAACCATAGACTGGAGGCTCCGCTGCACTTTCTGGCATGGGTGATCACAGGTGGTAGCCATCCTGGGAACATGGACTTAGGCCCCGCTTCTGACCACCCAATTCTACCAGTTGCCCCTTAAAATTTTTTCCTCTTTTCTGGGTGCTTTTAACTAGACTCCAAGTTAATGCTGGTCTCCAACAACAGGGAACTTTCATATTGGGGTATTACTTTCCAATGGGTAAAGTAACAATGGTGGTTCCCCCCCCCCCTTCTGTTTATCCTCTGATATCAGTCCTAGCATCCCCACTCCACTTTACCTCTCCACTGATGTCTTCTGCCTTCGTAGAGATCCAGAAATATATATTCTTAAATCTCAGACTGATTCCATAAGTGTTCAGAGTGTCTTGGTAGATATTTAGCTCACTTTAGGTTGAAACAGGGTCTCCTATCTCTCTGCCATCTTGCCTTTTTGATCCATTTTGAGTTTATATTTGTTTATGGTGTATGAGAATGGTCCAGTTTCAATATTCTGTATATAGCTGTCCAATTTTCCCAACACAATTTATAGAAGAGACTGTTTTCCATTGGATATTTTCCCCTGATTTGTCAAAGATTTGTTGATGATATGGCTGAGGGTCCATTTCTGGAGTGTCTATCTGTTCCATTGTTCTATGTGTCTATTTTTGTGCCAACATTATCCTGCCTTGATGATCACATCTTTGTAATATAGCTTGAGGTCAGACAATGGGTGCCCCCAGCCTAGTTTTATATTTTTCAACATTGCCCAGGAGATTCACAGTCTTTTCTGGTTCCATACAAATTTTAGGATTCTTTGTTCCACCTCCTTGAAAAATGCCAATGGTATTTTAATAAGGAGGGCACTGAAAGTGTAGATTGATCTTGGCAGCATAGACATTAAAAAAAGATTTCATTTGTTTACTTGACAGAAGGAAAGAGAGCACAAGCAGGGGTTCAGCAGGCAGAGGGAGAAGCAGGCTCCCTGAGGAGCAGGGATCCAGACATGAGACCTGATCCCAGGATTCTGGGATCAAGACCCGAGCTGAAGGCAGACATCCAACCAACTGAGCCATGCCTTCCAATCCATAAGCATGGAATGTTTTTCCATCTTTTTGTGTCTTCCTCCTTTTCTTTCATAAATGTTCTGTATTTTTTAGGGTATAGATCCTTTACCTATTTGGTTAGTTTTATTCCAAGGTAGCTTATCATTTTATTGTTATTATAAATGAAATCTATTCCTTAATTTCTCTTTCTACATTTATGTTGTTAGTGTATAGAAAAATAACTGATTTTTGTACATTGATTTTGTATCTTGCCACCTTGGTGAAATGCTACAATTTCTAGTAATTTTAGGGTGGTCCTTTGGGTCCTTTGATAGATGACAAAGTATCATGACATCTACAAAGATAGAGTCTGACTTCTTCTTTGCCAGTTTGGATGCCTTTTATTTCTTGTCATTGTATGATTGCTGATGCTAGGACTTCTAGCACTATGTTGAATAATATTCATGAGAGTGGGCATTCCTGTCTTGTTCCTGATCTTAAAAGAGTATGATATTCACTGTGCGTTTTTCATAAATGGTCTGATATTTTGGAATGTTCCCTCTATCCCTATACTCTGAAGACTTTTAATCAGGAAAGTATTTTTCATTTTCTCAAATGCTTTTTCTGCATCAGTTGAGAGGATTATGGTCCTCATCTTCTCTTTTATTAATGTGCTTTACAATGTTGAGTGATTTGCAGGTGTTGAACCACCCTTGCATCCCAGAAATAAAATCTCATTTGGTTGTGTGAATAATCTTTTCAATGTATTGTTGGGTCTTAATGACTAGGATCTTGTTGAGAATTCTGGCATCCATGTGTATCAGAGATATTGGTCTGTAATTATCTTTTCTGATGGGGTCTCTGCCTAGTTTGGGGTTCAAAGTAATGCTGGTCTCATAGAATGAGTTTGGAAGTGTTCCTTCTGTTTTTATTTTTGAAACTGATTCAGGAGAAGAGGTATTATTTCTACTTTAAATGTTTTGCAGATTCCCACTCGGTGTCGCCTCCTGACAGCACATAGGAAAAGAAGGAGGCATAAACAAGTCAGCTGCAAGAGAATGTGAGCAGGGGATGACAGTAGAAAAGGCCATCATCACAAACAACTCCTCAGTCTCCTATTTATTAGAAAGTGGGTAACAATCAACAAAGAAGCTGGAGTAGATTACACATTGACCATGAGTCTTGTAGATAAGTAAGAAGAAAGGCAAAATATGTCTGGTCACCTAGTACATGACCTATAGTGAGCAAGCCCAAATAAAAAAACTGTCTAACTAAGTACATGTGCTTTCTGGGGAAGGGGAGAGAATTGAAAAATGAAGCAGGTGGCATTCCACCCTGACTGGGCAGGGCATTCCCAGCTGTTCCGCTTCAAGGATGTCTATCGTCCTCTCCCCCAGAGGCCTATTGCCAGTACCTGTTCTTCTCAAGTCTATATCTAAGCATGCTTGATAACTAGTATAATTTCTTATAGGTTATATTTTAAGCAGTATGTTTTTCTGAGGGGTGGTTACACCTGGGAATCCATCTGACCCTGGACTCTTGTTTTTTGGAAGGTTTTTGATCACTGCTTCAATTTTGTTATGGGCCATTGATCTATTAGAATTGTTTATTTCTTCCTGTTTCATTGTAGTTTATAAATTTCCCGGAAAGTATCCATTTCTTCCAGGTTGCTTAATTTGCTGGCATATAGTTGCTGGTAATAATTTTAGTAATTGTTTCTATTTCCTTGGACTTAATCCCCCCTTTCATTCATGATTTTATTAATTTGGGTCCTTTCTCTTTTATTTTGGATAAGTCTAACCAAAAGTTTATCTATCTTATTAATTCTTTTAAAGAACCAGCTTCTGGTTTTGTTGTTCTATTCTACTGTATTTCTGGTTTCTATTTCATAGCTCTTTTTTCTAATCTTTATTATTTCTCTTCTTGGTTTAGATTTTATTTGCTGTTGTTTTTCTAGCTCATTTAGGTGTAAGGTTAGCTTGTGAATTGGGGATTTTTTCTGAGTTTATGAGAGAGGCTTGTATTTTGTTGTATTTCCCTCTTAGGACAACTTTTGCAATATCCCATAGGTTTTGGAATGGTGTGTTTTCATTCTCATTAGTCCATGAATTGTTTAAATATTCTTCCATTTCCTGGTTGACCCAATCATTATTTAGCAAGATGCTCTTTAACTTCCAAGTGTTTGAATTCCTTCCAAATGTGTGTGTGTTTGTGTGTGTGTGAGTGTGTGTGTGTGTGTATGATTTAGTTCCAATTTCAAGACATTGTGGTCTAAAAATATGCAAGGAATAATCTCAGTCTTTTGGTGTCCGTTGAGACCTGATTTGTTGATTTGTGATCCAGTATGTGGTCTAATCTGGAGAAAATTCCATGTGCATTCAAGAAGAATGAGTATTCTGTTGTTTTAGGGTGGAATGTCCTTTACATATCTGTGAAGTCTGTCTGGTCTAACGTGTCATTCAAAGTTCTTGTTTGTTTATTTATTTATTTCTTTTTTTTCTTCAAAGTTCTTATTTCTTTGTTGAGTGTCTGCTTAGATGATCTGTCCATTGCTGTGAGGCTTTGAGTTGAATGTTGAGGTCTCTTATTATTAACGTATTATTAACAATACATTTTGTTATTGTTGTTAATAGTTCACTTACGTAGTTGGGGCATAGATATTTATAACTGTTAGATTTTCTTATTGGTTAGAATCTAAGTATGATATAGTGTTCTTCTATGTCTCTTACTACAGTCCTTTTTATAATCTAATTTGTCTGATATGAGGATTGCTATCCCAGCTTTCTTTTGAGGCCCATTGGCATGATAAATGTTTCTCCATCCCCTCACTTTCAATCTGAAAGTTCAAAATGACTCTCTTATAGACAGCATATGGCTAGTCCTTCTTTTTTATGCAATCTGAAACCGTGTGCCTTTTGATGGGAGCATTCAGCCCGTTCACATTGGGAATACATATTGAAAGATATGAATTTAGTGCCATCATATTGCCTCTAAAGTCCCTGTTTCTGTAGATTGTCTCTGGTAATTTGGGGTATATATTATTCTTCGTGTCTTTTATATAATCCTCCCCTTAATATTTCTTGCAGGACTGCCTTGCTGGACACATATTATTTCAGTTTCTTTTGTTCCTGGAAAGTCTTTATATCTCTGTACATTTTGAACAACAATCTTGTTGGATAAAGTATTTTTGGCTACATGTTATTCTCCTTTAGTACCCTGAATATATCTGGCTTTCCAGGTCTCTGTGGGCAAGTCTGATATTATTCTGATGAAGAACCCTCCATGCATAAGAAATATTTTCTCCTTAGCTGCTCTCAGGATAGGTTCCTTTGTTCTAAGATTAGCAAGTTTTACTGTTATATGGCAAGGTGTTTATCTGTTTTTATTGACTTTGGGTGGGGTCCTCTTGGCCTGCTGGACATGAATGCTTGTTTCCTTCCCCATATTAAGAAAGTTCTCAGTTATGATTTGTTGAAATACATCTTCTAGCCCCCCCCCAACCCCCTAAGGGATCCCAGTAATTTGGACATTGGAAAGTTTTATGATTTCATTTATCTCTCTAATTCTGATCTCATGGGCTTCTACTTGTTTATCCCTAGCCTTCTTGACTTTCTTCTTACTATCAGCTTATCTTCTAGATCATTAATTCATTCTTCTGCCTCATTTACCCTACCTCTTAGAGTATCCAGTTTAGACTGCATCTCATTCATAGCATTCTTAAATTTATCCTAGTTGTTTTTCATTTCTGGCCTTAGAGATTCTATATTCTCACTAATGCTTTTCTCAAGCCTAGCCTTTGACATCATGCTTGCTACCCTGAAGTCTATCTCTGACATCTTGCTTATATCCGTATCCATCAGATCTGTGGCAGAGGCCACTGTCTCTGGTTCTTTTTTTGTTGGGAGTTCCTCCTCCTAGTCATTTTGTTGATGGGTGGCTGAAGGAACATACAGAGTCAAAAAATATCAATCATGACTTAAACAAGATGAGCCCTCAGAAAATCTAGGAGTGATTGGAAGCCACCACTTAAAAAAAAGGAAACCCAAGAATAAAATTCATAAAATTTAATTTAAAAAATTAGAAATTAAAAAAGAGGGGTAGTGATGTTAGGAGGAGCTATAATCTCTCAGTGTGGGCAAAGGAGGGTGTTTCAATTTTTCCCGGGTATATTTTTTCTGTTTGTTAGAGGACACTACTTCCCAGTTGTGTCCTTTTTTCCCGATTTTATATATATATATATCTATATATATATATATATATATATAGATAGATATAGATAGGTAGATATATATATAGAGAGAACTACATTGAAGCATATATCTATAAAAGTATAGGCTTGAAAAAGTATGAGTTAAAATCTACTATGAAATATGATATATTAAACATCTAGTTGAAATGAGAAAAAGGTAAAAAGAATAAAACAGAGAAGAAGCATAAGAGAAAGAATAAAATGAAAAAGAGAGTTATGTCTGAAAAATACTCAAGTCATGATACAATGCCTGGAGCTCAGTATACTATTTTCCCCTGGTATTGGGTATTTATAGTTTTATGGGGACTCTAGGGCTGTGTCCTCTTATTCTTCCAGCCTATTTTCTGGGAGGGGGGGCCTGTAGTGCTGTGTCCCCTTCTTGGGCAGAGTTGCCCTGCCCCCTGTCGGGGGGCTGGGTTCAGTGGAAACTGGATTTTTGAACTTTTGTTTTCTGGCAACTTTCCATGCTTCTACTGAGGGTCAGAGCAAAAATGCCCACACCCAGACCTCTGTCCAGGAGCTGAGAAATCCCAGTGTGTTCTTTTATGAACCCACCAGAGCACACAGCCTCCATTTCTGTAGGTGTCACTGAAAACCACAGCCTCCCATGAGTGGTACACACCCACAGCCACTTTCTCTGTTGTCCACCCAGGTGCCAGGGCTTGTTTCTGCCCTTTGTGCTTCTAAAACCAGGTTCATATGTGTGCCCCCATAGCTCCTGGATCCTGTTGAGAGCTGTCTAAAGCCCTTTCTCAACCACTACTGCTCTGAGTTTTGCCTGGTCCCTGGTGCAGGATGCTTTTGCAGTTCAGTGTTACCTCACTTTCCAGTAGCCAGCTTATGGCAGCTTCCTCGCCCTTTTGCTTATCTTCTGCCCACAGATTCATGACTCAGCCCTTCCTACCTTGTGACAGGTGGTGTTTTTCTGCTTGTAGAGATCCAGAAATATATTCTTATATCTAAGGATAATTTTGTGGGTGTCCAGAATGGTTTGGTAGATACCCAGCTAAATTCAGGGGACTGGTTGAAACAGGGTCCCCTACTCCTCCACCATTTTCCCCCTCCTCCTCATTTGTTCCTTCTTGTTGATTTTTGGCACAGTCTTTGGGGCCTTCTATGTATAGTATTGTATCATCTGCAAATGATGACACTTTAACTTCTTTACAAATAAGGAATGCAGTCAATGATATTCTAATAGTATTGTATAGTGACATATAGCTATACTCATGGTGAGTATAGCATAATTTGTAAACTTGTTGAAGCACTATATTATATACCTGAAACTAATGAAACATTGTGTGTCAACTATACTCAGATGAAATAAATTAATAAAAATAATGATCAATGGGGGAAATCACCCCAAAATACAGAAAACAAAATATATGTAATAGGAAAAAAAAATCCCATAATCCTACAACCAAGAGTCGTACAACCTACAACCATGGTTAACTTTGTTGGTTCATTTCATTCCAGTCCTCTTTTCTGAATGTGTATATGTGTGTTTGTATTACTTGTTTTTCTTAATTGAAATTATACTATGGGCTCTGAAAAACAATCTGAGGGGTTTGAAGTGGTGGGGGGGTGGGAGGTTGGGGTACCAGGTGGTGGGTGTTATAGAGGGCACGGAATGCATGGAGCACTGCAAAAATAATGAATACTGTTATGCTGCAAATAAATTAAAAAATAAATTAAAAAAAATAAATTATACTCTTTACACTCTGTTGTGTCCTCCTCCTTTACCTGAATGTCATAAAATTGACATTTCCCTGTTGATAAATATTCTTTGAAATGGTTCTATATTATCTCTTACCACATTTATTTAGCCATTCCCTGGAACATTTAATGTGGCCTACCATAAATCTATATGTATATGTATATGTATATGCATATGCATATATATCTATATCAAGTATGAATCTCAGTAAATCTATAAGCATGCATGTATAGGAAAAATATATATTTTTAAAGATTTAATGTATTTATTTGACAGAGAGAAATCACAAGTAGATGAAGAGGCAGGCAGAGAGAGAGAGGGAAGCAGGCTCCCCGCTGAGCAGAGAGCCCAATGCGGGACTCGATCCCAGGACCCTGAGATCATGGCCTGAGCAGAAGGCAGTGGCTTAACCCACTGAGCCAACCAGGTGCCCCAATAATTTGTTTTTTTTTATAATTAAATTGAATTTCTATCTTCAGTGTCCAACCTGCCACACTGGCAAAAAATGTAACCTCTGAAGTACTGAATACCTTTGTGCAGATGTCTTTGTAAGAACCTTTATTTCCTTGGAATAGATTTTTAGAAGTAAGTGGAAATGTTGAATCAAAGGGTATGAACTTACTTAAGAATTCTTATTCAGATGATAAATGATAGATAGATAGTATATATTATTTTATATAACATTATAGCTAGCTAGCTACAAACCACTTAAAAAAACCTTAAGCACTTTTGGTGGTTTCACATTAAAGGGATGTAAAATTTCCTAAGGAAATTTCCTATCTGTATTCTAATTTATAATAAGGCACTGGCTTAGTCTATAACTCTTTAAGAAGACATGGAAAGAAAACTCTTAAACTTCTACACTGAAAGAATTCAACTTTGCCCTGCTTTGGACAACTATCATCAAATATTGATCCTGGTTAGGCTCTCCTCCATCAAAAGTGTGCTGACATGTAACAACGTTATTAATGCAAGTCATAAGGATTAGCTCATTCAGTACGTGGGAAGTCATTCTCAGGACTGCTGGGAGAGTTTTACAAAAAGAGTATGTGATCATTACACAGTGCAGTGCTTGGCACTCAGTACTTCAGTTCAATCTGATAACATTTTTATAAGCATGACACAATTAACTAATAAGGCAATTAATTACTTAATTTAACACTTTTTCACTGAACTGAAATCATTCATTCCAGATTCAAGTAATTTGAAATGTTGTCAAAACAATATTTATTAAGTTTAGAAAATGGGTTCTGAAGTGTGTACCTAGGTATTATGCTAAAGCTATGCAAGTACAAGCAAAGAAGTGTTTCTGACCTTGAAAATTTTAAAATAAAATTGAAAAGATACTTATCTTCAAATACTAAGAGATCAATGAAAAGACTCTGAGATGATTCTGAGAAACAATGCTAATTGCAATCAAATTGATAGATATCCTAATAATGGTATGTTTAGGGAGGGTTTTGTAGAGAAAATAGGACTCCAAATATCTGTAACAGGTACAAAGAAATGGAAAGAGAATGGGAGACAGGGGTGTAAATTAACTCAAGATTTAATGTTTGTAGGGGTGTCTGGGTGGCTCAGTCAGTTAAATCTCAACTCAGATAATCATCTCATGGTTTCTCTCTCTGTCTCTTTCTGTCTCTGTCTTGAATAAATAAATAAATAAATAAATAAATAAATAAATAAATCTTCTAAAAAAAAAGATATAAGGACATCTCAGCTCCTTCCACAGTTTGGCTATTGTGGATATTACTGCCATGAATCTTGGGGTAGAGGTGCCCCTTCTTTTCACTGCATCTATATATTTGGGGTAAATACCTAGTAGTGGAATTTCTGGGTCATAGGGTTGCTCCATTTTTAACATCCTGGGGACCGTCCCTACAGTTTTCCAGAAAGGCTGTACAAGTTTGGTGTTATATGTAATTAATGAATCACTGAACATTAATGGATAAATAAATGAATAAATTTCTCATGAGCAAGATAGATAGATAGATATAGTTATAAGGGTTGGAATAAACCTAGTACAACTGAGACAAGGGGCTAGTGGTGAGAGGCCCTGAATGCTAAAATTAAAATAAAGAAAAAATGGATGATACTTTAATATACAGGCTTTAGAACCAGACTACTTGGGTTCAAATCTTGCACTTTGAAACAGATTGATTTGGGACAAATATCTTAACCTTTGTTATTAGAGTATATATGTTTTGATACCACATACAGACATGTGGGAGTCTCAGCAAAGAAGATACGAGATCTCTTAGAAACACACACACAGT
Organism: Mustela lutreola; assembly: GCF_030435805.1. Classification (NCBI taxonomy): domain Eukaryota; kingdom Metazoa; phylum Chordata; class Mammalia; order Carnivora; family Mustelidae; genus Mustela; species Mustela lutreola. The sequence continues at coordinate 58,575,017 of NC_081308.1, read as the reverse complement.
GATAGAGATACAAGACACACAGAAAAATGTTTAGAGAAAGACAGTGGCAGATCCCTGAGGCCCATCACTTGAGGTCAGGAGGTGCAAAGGAAGAGAAAGTCAGTTATCAAAGAAAAGCATCTAAAGTCAGAAAAATGCTTTAATGTCACTGAACAACTTGGGCTTGTAAGGGTTATTTTGTCTGGTGCCAGAAAATAAGCCAATTCATTTGTACATTTCCAGTTCTTGTAGTGCTAAGCATAGATGCTGCTCAAGTGCTCATACACTCTTTAAGGGACTTTCTCCCCTTGAAATGCCCTATTTTGAAAGGTAAGAATGACCTTCCTTAACATTTGGGCTCTTAATGTAAGTACATCAACGCATCATATTGGTCAGAGATATGGTTCAGTATGGCTCCTCTGGGTCTAAGGACTTGAATCTGGAGAAAATATGCAGTAAATAAAAATTAACTATGAGGTATTTTTAATGAAGGTGCTATTAATGAGTCTTCAAATAGCTTGAAGATTTAGTGTTCCTTTGATTACATTTCCTGACAGGAACTGTATTGGTAGCAACGGTACTGAACTTGGAGCTTTGCTCTGCTTCCTTCCCTTAGCTGAGAACATCCCCATCTCTGAAGCTATTTCTTCTTCTGCAAAATAAGATGAATTCACCTCTTAACTTCCCTCCTGGGATTGCTGAAAATCTCAGTGGTTGTAAGAGGACTTTATTCATACAAAGCTCCATAAATGAGAAAAAGTTGAATCAGTAGGCTAACAATTATTAATATATGCAATCAGATAGACCGTGAGAACAGAGGGAGTACTCTATGCAGATTATTGTGTACTTTGAGGCTAATGTGTTGTGGCCTGCATATTTTAAATGGAACTACAACCCTCTCTGAAAATATTCTGGAAGAAGGTGAAAAATAAACTTTGGTAAACTAACATTTGCTTCCCATCCAATCCCTATGTGTTTAAGTAATGTAAAAGCCAGAGTGAACAGGATATAATAAGCATATGTTTTTATTAATTAATTTATTTTCAGAAAACCAGTATTCATTATTTTTTCACCATACCCAGTGCTCCATGCAATCCATGCCTCTATAATACCCACGACCTGAAACCCCAACCTCCCACCCCCATGCCACTTCAAACCCCTCAGATTGCTTTTCAGAGTCCATAGTCTCCATAGTCTCTCATAATTCACCTCCCCTTACAATTTCCCCCAACTCCCTTCTCTCTCCAACACCCCTGGTCCTCCATGATATTTGTTATGCTCCACAAATAAGTGAAACCATATGATAATTGACTCTCTCTGCTTGACTGATTTCACTCAGCATAATCTCTTCCAGTCCCATCCATGTTGCTACAAAAGTTGGGTATTCATCCTTTCTGATGGAGGCATAATACTCCATAGTGTATATGGACCACATCTTCCTTATCCATTCGTCCGTTGAAGGGCATCTTGGCTCTTTCCATACTTTGGCGACCATGGCCATTGCTGCTATAAACATTGGGGGTAGAGATGGCCCTTCTTTTCAAGACATCTGTATCATTGGGGTAAATACCCAATAGTGCAATCTCAGAGTCATAGGGAAGTTCTATTTTTAATTTCTTGAGAAATCTCCACACTGTTCTCCAAAGAGGCTGCACCAACTTGCATTCCCACCAGCAGTGTAAGAGGGTTCCCCTTTCTCCACATCCCCTCCAACACATGTTGTTTCCTGTTTTGTTAATTTTGGCCATTCTAACTGGTGTAAGGTGATATCTCAATGTGGGCTAGTAAGATGAACAGTATATCATGTGGCTGATAGCCATTTGTATGTCTTCAATGGAAAAGTATCTGTTCATATCTTCTGGCCATTTTTTAAATTTTATTTTTATTTTTTTAATTTTTTCAATTTATTGATTTTCAGAAAAACAGTATTCATTATTTTTTCACCACACCCAGTGCTCCATGCAATCTGTGCCCTCAATAATACCCACCACCTGGAATCCCAACCTCCCACCCCCACGCCACTTCAAACACCTCAGATTGTTTTTCAGAGTCCATAGTCTCTCATGATTCACTTCCTCTTACAATTTACCCCAACTCCATTTTCCTCTCTAACACCCCTTTTCCTCCATGATATTTGTTATGCTCCACAAATAAGTGAAACCGTATGATAATTGACTCTCTTTGCTTGACTTATTTCACTCAGCATAATCTCTTCCAGTCCCATCCATGTTTCTACAAAAGTTGGGTATTCATCCTTTCTGATGGAGGCATAATACTCCATAGTGTATATGGACCACATCTTCCTTATCCATTCATCCGTTGAAGGGCATCTTGGTTCTTTCCATAGTTTGGCGACCATGGCCATTGCTGCTATAAACATTGGGGTACATATGGCCCTTCTTTTCACTACATCTGTATCCTTGGGGTAAATACCGAATAGTGCAATTTCAGGGTCATAGGGAAGCTCTATTTTTAATTTCTTGAGTAATCTCCACACTGTTCTCCAAAGAGGCTGCACCAACTTGCATTCCCACCAGCAGTGGAAGAGGGTTCCCCTTTCTCCACATCCCCTCCAACACATGTTTTTTCCTGTTTTGTTAATTTTGGCCATTCTAACTGGTGTAAGGTGATATCTCAATGTGGTTTTCATTTGAATCTCCCCGAAGGCTAGTGATGATGAACATTTTTTCATGTGTCTGATAGCCATTTGTATGTCTTAATTGGAGAAGTCTCTGTTCATATCTTCTTCCCATTTTTTGATATGTTTGTCTGTTTCGTGTGTGTTGAGTTTGAGGAGTTCATCATAGATCCTGGATATCAACCTTTTGTCTGTACTGTCATTTGCAAATATCTTCTCCCATTCCGTGGGTTGCCTCTTTGTTTTTTTGACTGTTTCCTTTGCTGTACAGAAGCTTTTGATTTTGATGAAGTCCCAAAAGTTTATTTTCGCTTTTGTTTCCTTTGCCTTTGGAGATATATCTTGAAAGAAGTTGCTGTGGCTGATATCGAAGAGATTACTACCTATGTTCTCCTCTAGGTTTCTGATGGATTTCTGTCTCACGTTGAGGTCTTTTATCCATTTTGAGTTTATCTTTGTGTACAGTGTAAGAGAATGGTCGAGATTCATTCTTCTACATATAGCTGTCCAGTTTTCCCAGCACCATTTATTGAAGAGACTGTCTTTTTTCCACTGTATATTTTTTCCTGTTTTGTCGAAGATTAATTGACCATAGAGTTGAGGTCCATATCTGGGCTCTCTACTCTGTTCCACTGGTCTATGTGTCTGTTTTTATGCCAGTACCATGCTGTCTTGGTGATCACAGCTTTGTAATAAAGCTTGAAATCAGGTAACGTGATGCCCCCAACTTTATTTTTGTTTTTCAAGATTTCCTTAGTGATTCGGGGTCTCTTCTGATTCTATACAAATTTTAGGATTATTTGCTCCAGCTCTTTGAAGAATACCGGTGGAATATTGATCGGAATGGCATTAAAAGTATATATTGCTCTATTCTGCCCATTTTTTTATATGATTGCCTGTTTTGTGTGTGTTGAGTTTGAGGAGTTCATTATAGATCCTGGATATCAACCTTTTGTCTGTCCTATCATTTGAAAATATCTTCTCCCATAAAATTATGATGAAAAGGGAGAGATCACAACGAACACCAAGGAAGTAGAAACAATCATCAGAAGTTATTACCAACAGTTATATGCCAATAAGCTTAGCAACCTAGATGAAATGGATGCATTCCTGGAAAAATATAAACTACCAAAATTGAACCAGTAAGAAATCTACAACTTGAATAGACCAATACCTAGTAACGAGATTGAAGCGGTGATCAAAAATCCTCCCAAAAAATAAGAGTCCATGACCCGACGGATTCCCTGGGGAATTCTACCAAACTTTCAAAGAAGAAATACCACCTATTCTCCTGAAGCTGTTTCAAAAAATGGAAGCAGATGGAAAACTTCCATACTCTTTCTATGAAGCCAGCATTTCCCTGATCCCCAAACCAGGAAAAGACCCTACAAAAAAGGAGAATTTCAGACCAATATCACTGATGAATATGGATGCTAAGATTCTCAACAAGATCCTAGCCAACAGGATCCAACAGCACATTAAAAATATTATCCACCATTATCTGGTGGGATTCATCCCTGGGCTACAAGGATGGTTCGACATTCGCAAATCAATCAATATGATACAACAAATTAATATGAGAAGAGAGAAGAACCACATGGTCCTCTCAATTGATTTAGAAAAAGCATTTGACAAAATCCAGCATCCGTTCCTGATTAAAACTTCAAAGTATAGGGATAGAGGGAACATTCCTGAACCTCATCAAATCTATCTATGAAAGACCCACAGCAAATATCATACTCACTGGGAAAAAACTTGTGTCCTTCCCGTTGAGATCAGGAACAAGACAAGGATGCCCACTCTCACCACTCTTGTTCAACATAGTATGAGAAGTCCTAGCAACAGCAATCAGACAACAAAGAGAAATAAAATGTATCCAAATTGTCAATGAAGAAGTCAAATTCTCTCTATTCACAGATGACATGTTTCTTTATATGGAAAACCCCAGACTCCACCCCCATACTACTAGAACTCATACAGCAATTCAGCAACGTGGCAAGATACAAAGTCAATGTGCAGAAATCACTGGCTTTCTTATACACTAACAATGAAAATACAGAAAGGGAAATTAGAGAATCGTTTCCATTTACTATAGCACCAAGAACCATAAGATACCTGGGAATAAATCTAACCAAAGAGGTAAGGATCTGTACTTGAGGAACTACAGAACACTCATGAAAGAAATTGAAGAAGACACAAAAAGTTGGAAGACCATTCCATGCTCTTGGATCGGAACAATAAACATTGTTAAAATGTCTCTACTGCCTAGAGCAATCTATACTTTTAATGCCATTCCGATCTAAATTCCACCAGTATTCTTCAAAGAGCTGGAGCAATAATGCAAAAATTTGTATGGAATCAGAAGAGACCCCAAATCGCTAAGGAAATGTTGAAAAACAAAAATAAAGCTGGGGGCATCACGTTACCTGATTTCAAGCTTTATTACAAAGCTGTGATCACCAAGACTGCATGGTACTGGTATAGTATGCATATTGATTTACCTGAGGCTGGTCCATATGTCTGGAATCTGCCCAGTATTTTTTAGGTATTTTCTCCATATTTACCACCCTCCATTTTGATAAACATCAGAAGACCTAGAAGGCAGGATAGTTTAGGACCCATTCAGCCCTGGATTTACATATTGTGTCTGGGAAAACTCAATAAAATTTGTTATATTTCTGGCTGCTTTACAAGTTAACTAAGCAGTTTGGTGTGTGGGAGAGGAAATGATAGCCTAGAAAGTGCAGTTGCTTACAAGTTTCAGTAATTGTGTAAATAGAGAGAGAGTTTAAAGTCCAAAATAGTCTGCCTGGCATACAAAGGCTGGCACATTCTGGCTCGAGGCCCCACTCCTTCTTAGCCCTTACCATTTCTTTGAAAATGCTCTGTCCTTTCCACAAATCTGTGCTTTAATGTTTGCTTATCTCTTGGCCTGAAATCGTCTCCCCTTTTCTTCCTTCTCTGACATGTAAGTCACTTTATATCCTTAGTGACCCAACACTGTCAACATGAGTCTATCAATACACTAATCACACTGGGTTCTTAAAATCATATGTTTTTCTTTTTAAAATTAATTTATTTATTTGACAGAGATATCACAAGTATGCACACAGGCAGGCAGAGAGGAGGGGGGGGAAGTAAGCTCCCCAATGAGAAAAGAGCCCGACGCAGGGCTCCATCCCAGGATCCTGGGATCATGACCAGAATGGAAGGAAGAGACTTAACCCACTGAGCCACCCAGGTTCCCCTATGTTTTTCTGTGCTGAGAAAGAGACAAGGGGTTTTCTCTACAACAGAATATATTCATCTCCAGATCTTAGCATTGGCATTTGTGGAAGGAAAGAACAGGGAAGGAGAAAGGGTGGGGAGGGGAGGAGGAAAGTTTCCAGGAAAGAACCCAGAAGTCAAAATCAAGTGATAAGATTTGAATTTCAATCCAGCTAATTTGTGACTGAATGATGCAGAACAAATTACTTCACTTTTCTAAGCTTCAGTTTATGTTATATTGAGTTAATAATCTCTAGTCCTTTCTTCTTGACTCAGTTTACTCCACCATGGAATAAGTGAGGGAAAGGAAAGAGAATGCAGAGATGAAAGAGAAAACAGAAAACAGACATATAAAAGAAAACTGCAATTAGTGAGGAAGAGGAACAGTTTAAGGTCAGGGTTAAGTGTACCCCTGGCTGTTTGAAGAAAAATACCACTAGAGGGCAATATTATGGTAGTGAAAATTTGTCTAGTAGCATAGGGAACTGGTAAGGCTGAATGGACCAAATCAGATAGGAGCCAAGACTTCTGGAGGCTCAGTCAGAACTTAGTCCTCTATTAAGTTTGATACATGACATCCCGGGTGACTGACACTATATAAATGGGCCACAGCTGCCTAGTGTTTACAGCTGGAAAGAATTATTTGTTGATATTATTATTTTTTGAATTATTTGTTGATATTATTGGTATCTATCACCAAATTATGATGTGTTAGAGTTCTCACAAGCTAAAGTGCCACACTTGTGCCATCTCAGAGCAGCATCAAGTGTCTGTCTTCCTATCTCTGAGGCTGTCTAACATCATTGACCAAACACTTAGTCCCTCCTTGACCCTGTTCCCACAATTATTTCCATTAAGCACAGCTTGGATTATAATACTTAACTGTTCAGAAGCCACCAGTAGCTCTTCCTTGCCTACAGAAGAAAGTTAAGAACCCTTAGTCTGGTATTCATGGTTTACTATAACCTGATTCTGAAGAATCTTTGTCTGTCTCTTTTCTCACCCTTTTATCAAATTCCATTGAACAGCCAAGATGGACTGCTCCCCAGTCTCCAAACATGCCCCCTCCTTGCATAGTTCTATTGGCTTGACATGGCTCACTATATTGGAATCTTCCACAAGATGAAGCTCTAATAGTCGTTAATGATACACTGTTGTATAATAACACTTCCCCCCCCCATAAAACCTCCACTTATTCCACTAGTCACAAATACTGCCAAAGGCTAGAAACTTCTCTGTGATTTATATATGTTTTTTCACTTAAATTAGATTTGTTCCATTCATTCACTTACTCATTTATTCTTTTGCTTTTCATATACTGACTGAGTACTTCTTATGTGCAAAGTACCATATAAAGAGCACAGAAATGATGAATGATTAGTTGTGGCCCTCCAAGAACTGTGTGCACCTGGAGAATGATAGATCTATCACACCATATTGGTTGTGTGTATATTATGTGGTAATAGAAGTACACAGGTGCACCAAAGGACAGAAAAGGACTGAGAAAACTAGTTTGGAGCCAGACTGGAATGTCAGATAAAAGAATTAGGATATGAAGGTTGAGAGTGTACCTTTGGGTAAATGCTATTCATATACTTACCATGTCAACATATGTTTGATGAATCACTCAATCCAGTGTAAAATGGATCATTTGAAGGGATTTTTTAATTGGAGAGAAGGCTGAAGATTTTTGACTTGGGCCAAGGATTCTAGATGAGGTAAGCAGGATAATCACAAAAACCTCCATTTTTTTTCTCCTAGATGTGAAGTTGTTTGGGAGTAATAACTTGCTTTATTTAATTATTCCCCCTCAGAGCACTGGAAGTAGGGAATTTTTAATTGAAAGCTTATGCATTTGTAGAGTTCCCAAGTTGGAAGTTACCTTAAGGATTGTCTGGTCATTTTTCCACATATGAGGAAAAGGAAAACCCCAAGAAATTATTTGCTCAGAGTCATCCAGATTGTTACTGTAAAAGTTAGGACATAGCCCAAAATTCAGGGCTTTTGTAACTCCTTTACATCTCATATCTCAAAACCTTCAACAGTCTTCATTGTGACTGAGACCCCTGGATGCAAAGTTCTGACATATATCTCCAGCATGTCTGTTTAAGAGGGAATGGTAAGGAAGATCCAGATGTAGATGGGGGGACTGAGACCTAAAAAGGAGAAGTAACTGGCTCAAGATCACAGATCTAGAGCCAGAACTTTTAAGATATCTGTCAAGTGGAATTAAATACATTCTCTGTAATCAAGGTATCATGCCTTTCATCAACTAACAAGTAAGTGCTCTTTACTTTAGAGAATAAACAGATCCCCAATTGACATCATTCATCATTTAGTCTTATTCTCAAGAATGTGTGCTTTTACAATAGTCTTCTCATAGCCTGGAATATTTTTTTATCAACAAGAATAATAATCAATTAGTTTCTCTGAGACATCTAAGCAATTTGTAACTACCCAGAGAAAATTTTCTTCATTCATTCTGCTTGGTTCCCTTCCTCTTTCCCTTCTACTGACAAAGGGAAAAAGAAAGGGGGAAATGTACATAATACTTTCCAAACAGTGGCAGTTTTCTTTGTGGAATTTGAAAGGACATTTTTCATAAGTTCTGGGAGCAGAGGGCACTTAGGCTGAGCTGGGCAGAGGAAGAGCACCAGGGTACCAGTCCTTACCAGGCCTAGATGTTCAAACATTGGGTTGGAGTAGAAAGAAAACTATTTACAGAAAAAGGATTGGGGCTGTCAGGTGCTATACAAGACCCTGGGACTGAAGATACATTTTTGTTTTTAAGCACATCTGAACCAAATTCTCATCACAGTTTGACACAAACACTAGAGGCTATTCCAGTCAAAGTAATGAAAAAAAATCATATAGTCCCAGAAGTGATTAAAATGTGAGCAAGATTTGTAATCAGGGTCTTCTTTATATGATAAACATGGTATTTCTAGAATCATGCATGCAATGTTCAATTTAGAAGGGACTTTGGAAATCAGTTGTCCTACCCCATTTTATAGGCAGGCAGCTTCGGGTCAGAATGGTGACAAGATATACCCAACCTCTTACTATTGTGTTGCAGAGAAGATACTAAAAACTGGGTTCTGACTCTAAGTTGAGTGTCCTTATGATGTAGTTTTGGGATGCTGGTGAGGTCCTGAGCTGATGGACAATAAAGAATTATTGAGACATCTTTGGTGCAAAATGGTGGTTTTATTAAAGCAGGGGGACAGGACCAATGTCCATGAGTTGATGCTGTTTGTTGCTCCAGGATTGTGAGGAGCAACTGATTAAATATTTTAGGGTGGGAGAAGTGAAGATAAGGAAAGTTCCAAAAGGATTTTCGTGAGCTAAAGAAGACTCACAGGACACTGCAGGCCTTGCTATTGTCCAACTAAAGTTTTTTTCCCTCTAGCAATGCATTAACATTAAGATGGTTGGAAACTTCCTAGAGGAATGTTATATTTTACCTGCCTCAAGTATCTGTCAATGGGTTGTAGGTTATTAAGGACACTTAATCTTACCTACATTTCCTTCTGCCTTTGTTTCCAACATCACTTCCACAACACCAAAATCTGCTCAACGTTCTTACCTCTGCCATAAATCTTCACTGTAGAGAGGTACTGTAGGTTTGGAGATATTTTTATCTAGTACATCTTTCCTGTTTCCCTTTGTCCTCTTCCATATTTCCATGTCTTTCAAGTGCAGATGATCATCTTGGTGAGTTTCTTGATTTGTCTCACCATGCACATGTGTACACTTGCACAGAAATATGAGCATGTGGTGAACTGCAGGCTGGTTTTTAGGGTATTTTCAGAAATAAAAAATATATATATATAGTCTCCAGATAAGATTAAAATACTACATCTATGATATTTCCCTGGAAGCATAGAAAAGGCTTCCTGAGTCATAGAACTCTTAGTGCTTGGGCCAAGGGAGCCAATGCAAATGAACCTAGTATGACAGAAAGTTGATGAAGTTTAGGAGGGTCTCTTGCTAAGCTCTCAGAGCCAGACAGATCATTCTCTTTTTACCAGCAGGCTGAAAATTTAAGCCATGAGGCAGATAAGTTCAGGGTTTGAATATCTTGGAGGATGATTGCCTCTTATAGTGCAGGCAAACCACTTAGGCTCTCTGAACTTTAGCTTTCTCTCCTCCAAAATTGGGCAAATAAAGCCCTAACTCATGGGATTATTAGAAGAAACAAGGGACAAAATTCCAGGGAGAGTCTCAAGAAATATATTTGAAGTGGCGGGGAGGTGGTGGGAGGTTGGGGGAACCAGGTGGTGGGTATTAGAGAGGGCATGGATTGCATGGAGCACTGGGTGTGGTGCAAAAATAATGAATACTGTTATGCTGAAAATAAATAAAAAATAAATTTTAAAAAAAAGAAATATTCATTTCCATTCCTTTGTTTACCAAGTTTCCTGACTACATCTTCATTTATTGGTCTATCTCCTTTTCTTTTCTTTTATATTCTTTTCTCTTCTTTCTTTCCTTTCCTTTCCTTCCCTTCCCTTTCTTTTCCTTTTTCTTTTCTTTTCTTTTCTTTTTTTTTTTGTTTTTTTTTTGTTTTTTTTTGTTTTTTTTTTTTGTTTTTTTTTTGTTGTTGTTGTTATGTAGGCGATGTAAGAAAGATGTTAGGTAGGGTTCAAACCCAGTGGCCAAGAAAGAATTCTTGAGACATCTTTGGTGAAAAAACTTGGTTTTATTAAAGCACCCTTGGACAGAAAGAGAAACAGCACTAGGGTCACGAGGAGTGGCCCATTATATACTTTCAGGTTGGGAGGGAGTTAGAGATAGCTTAAGTCTCCCAGGTATTTTGGAAACAAGGTCTCCAGGATTCTGAGGGGGCTAGTGTTGGGAAAGTTCATTTATTATTGTTGAGTAAACCTTCAGTCATGAGATCCTTCAGATGTATATTGGTGGGCCATACGCTGGGAGGATTATTGCCAAAATGTATCTTGGGGGTTAAAGATAAAGGAGGCATTCAAAAGAATTTCTATATGTTAAAGTAGACTTACAGGGTCCTGGAGGTTGGGCTAAGATTGCCTGTTGCCTTTAGCAAAGTATTAACCTCAAAGCAGCTGAGTTCCTAGTGGAATGTCACTCTGCCTGTTTCAAGGACTTGTCAATGAGCTGTAGGTAATAAGGAAATTTAACAATTTTTCTTCTGCCTTTGTTTCCCACATCAATAGGCAAACCTCAAAGTTTTCTCCTTGGTCCCCTTCTTTTCTCTAAACTCTTCTTGGTCCCACATTATCCCCGCAGGATTTATTTTTACCTCTTTTCAAAGGAGTCCTATATCTCTTCCTACAGTCTTATAATGCCCAAGTGTCTTCTCTATTTCCAAGTATATATTGTTTATTTGTGCTTGAATAATTCACCACTAAAATCTCAACCAGGATCATTTGTTTAAATATCTATCTTCCCTGAGAAATTATGAGTTCTCAGGTCTTACATTTTTTTTTTTTTTTTAGCATCCAACTCTTTTTTTTTCTTACAATTTATTTTAATTTTAATTTTTTTTCTGTCTCCACTCAGTACATACCACAGTTCATTAATAAATGTTCAAAACTTCCTGTGGGATTAATGACTAAAGGAAAAATCAAACAAATGAAGGAAAGGTGAGTACTGTGTTAGCTAGGAAGTTTTTTTAATACTAAGAATGGTCATTTAGTCCAGATTTTTTGGGACATTCTCCATTTTATTCATTTTTTCTTTTTCTTTTCTATTTAGAGTGTTAGTCTCCATGCCATATTCTACAGATAGAAATATTTTCCATTAGAAAAATATGGTTCCTCTTCCAATAGGCTAGGTGAGAGACAATAAAGGTCTCACCTACAAAAGTAGGTAGGAAGTAGACTGGAAAAAAAAAGTTATGAGAGATAGAGAAGTACACTCATATACAATGCCATCTTTGTATAAGAGTAGTAGTGTTATGTGGGAGATAGCACTCTATTTCTATCAGTACCTCATTGAGATGATAGGACTCTCTCTTTGGCTTTGCCTTTTCCCTGAGTTCTCTCTGGGAGATGTTATGAGCTTCCATCTGAGTCTCAGCATAGGTCTCAGTAATAGGACCAGCCTCCTGTTCCAACACAACACACACACACACACACACACACACACACACACACACATCTCAGCCCTTCTAGAATTTTCTGGCCTGAAGGTTTCTCCAGTTCTAGCAGAGTGTGCAGTGTAAATCTATTATTCTAACACATCATAAGTGCCAATTCAATATAATACATCTCTTCCTGTCTCTCTGTAGGAAACTGTGTTGATTTTCATGCCTCCTGCCTCTCACTATCTCCAGCTTTGTCTAAGCTCTGCTACTTACCTCTATTTATTTATTATACCTTTTCTACTCACATCAGTTTATCAAACATTTACTGACTATGAATGCTTGTCAGGCTCCATACTAGGCAGTAAGTTGCAGAGATGACAGTCACTGAATACAAAGAACAGTTTAATGTGGGAGGTAGATGTTTTACTATCTGTTGTTGCTTAACAAGCCACCCCAAAACTTATAAAGCAACCATTTTATTAAGCTTGTGCTTTATACAGGACACAGTGGAGATAACTTGTCTCTGTTTTACAATACATTGAGAATTAGGAACACTCTAAGACTGGGAGTAATATGACAGGTGGAAGTTATCATTGTGGAAGCACCTTCAACTCAAATATTGGCTGGGATCTCAGCTGTGGCTGTACATGGAATAGCAGTTACACAACAGATAGAATGCATAATTAGAAGATATTGTTCAAGAAGAAGCTGGCCAAGGACACTATTTCTCAGTTCCTTTGGGGGGAAAAAAAAAAAACATTACATAAGCAATTCATATGCACAAGAAGTTGCTACACATGCTTCTTTCCCTATGGTATCACAATTTTCCCTTTTTTTTCTTACTTATTATATCATTGGATCTTCCCAACCACACTTAAAGGTCAGTGTGATGAAACTGAGGCATAAAGTCCTTCCGTGATCCTTATGCAGAGCTGAACATCAAGAGGGCCTAAAAGTAAAGATTTGCTAATTGGTGTATTTATATAGTTACAAGGGTGTACTGTATTGACTGGGAAAGTGTGTGTATGTGCGTGGCATTAGTGTGACAGGGTTTTTTCATTGTTTTATTTTAATTTTTTATTGATTTTCTTAAATTTTTTTCAATTTATTTATTTTCAGAAAAACAGTATTCATTATTTTTTCACCACACCCAGTGCTCCATGCAAGCAGTGCCCTCTATAATACCCACCACCTGGTACCCCAACCTTCCACACCCCCGCCACTTCAAACCCCTCAGATTGTTTTTCAGAATCCATAGTCTCTCATGATTCACCTCCCCTTCCAATTTCCCCCAACTCCCTTCTCCTCTTTAACACCCCTTGTCCTCCATGATATTTGTTATGCTCCACAAATAAGTGAAACCATATGATAATTGACTCTCTCTGCTTGACTGATTTCACTCAGCATAATCTCTTCCAGTCCCGTCCATGTTGCTACAAAACTTGGGTATTCATCCTTTCTGATGGAGGCATAATACTCCATAGTGTATATGGACCACATCTTCCTTATCCATTCGTCTGTTGAAGGGCATCTTAGTTCTTTCCACAGTTTGGCGACCGTGGCCATTGCTGCTATAGACATTGGGGTACAGATGGCCCTTCTTTTCACGACATCTGTATCCTTGGGGTAAATACCCAGGAGTGCAATTTCAGGGTCATAGGGAAGTACTATTTTTAATTTCTTGAGGAATCTCAACGCTGTTCTCCAAAGAGGCTACACAAACTTGCATGCCCACCAACAGTGTAAGAGGGTTCCCCTTTCTCCACATCCCCTCCAACACTTGTTGTTTCCTGCTTTGTTAATTTTGGCCATTCTAACTGGTGTAAGGTGATATCTCAATGTGGTTTTCATTTGAATCTCCCCGAGGGCGAGTGATGATGAACATTTTTTCATGTGTCTGATAGCCATTTGTATGTCTTGATTGGAGAAGTGTCTGTTCATATCTTCTTCCCATTTTTTGATATGTTTGCCTGTTTCATGTGTGTTGAGTTTGAGGAGTTCTTTATAGATCCTGGATATCAACCTTTTGTCTATACTGTCACGTGCTAATATCTTCTCCCATTTCGTGGGTGGCCTCTTTGTTTTCTTGACTGTTTCCTTTGCTGTGCAGAAGCTTTGGATTTTGATGACGTCCCAAAAGTTTACTTTCGCTTTTGTTTCCTTTGCCTTTGGAGACATATCATGAAAGAAGTTGCTGTGGCTGATATCGAAGAGATGACTGCCTATGCTCTCCTCTAGGTTTCTGATGGATTCCAGTCTCACATTGAAGTCTTTTATCCATTTTGAGTTTATCTTTGTGTACGCTGTAAGAGAATGGTCGAGTTTCATTCTTCTACATATAGATGCCCAGTTTTCCCAAACAATTTATTGAAGAGACTGTCTTTTCCACTGAATATTTTCTCCTGTTTTGTCGAAGATTAATTGACCATAGCGTTGAGGGTCCATATCTGGGCTCTCTACTCTGTTCCACTGGTCTATGTATCTGTTTTTATGCCAGTACCATGCTGTCTTGGTGATCACAGCTTTGTAATAAAGCTTGAAATCAGGTAACGTGATGCCCCCAGCTTTATTTTTGTTTTTCAACATTTCCTTAGCGATTCGGGGTCTCTTCTGATTCCATACAAATTTTAGGATTATTTGCTCCAGCTCTTTGAGGAATACCGGTGGAATTTAGATCAGAATGGCATTAAAAGTATAGATTGCTCTAGGCAGTATAGACATTTTAACAATGTTTATTCTTCCTATCCAAGCCTTCCATCTTTTTGTGTCTTCTTCAATTTCTTCTTCAATTTCTGTAGTTCTTCAAGTACAGATCCTTTACCTCTTTGGTTTGGTTTTTTCCCAGGTATCTTATGGTTCTTGGTGCTATAGTAAATGTAATTGATTCTCTAATTTCCCTTTCTGTATTTTCATTGTTAGTGTATAAGAAAGCCAGTGATTTCTGCACATTGACTTTGTATCCTGCCACGTTGCTGAATTGCTGTATGAGTTCTAGTTTGGGGGTGGATTCTTTTGGGTTTTCCATATAAAGAATCATGTCGTCTATGAATAGAGAGAGTTTGACTTCTTCTTTGCCAATTTGGATAAATTGGAGAATTAAATTCTCCAATTAAAGAGTTGAGGGTCCATATCTGGGCTCTTTATTCTCTTTGTTGTCTGATTGCTGTTGCTAGGAATTCTAATACTATGTTGAACAGGAGTGGGGAAAGTGGGCATCCTTGCCTTGTTCCTGATCTCAACGGGAAGGCTACAAGCTTTTTCCCATTGAGGATGGTATTTGCTGTGGGTCTTTCATAGACAGATTTGATGAGGTTCAGCAATGTTCCCTCTATCCCTATACTTTGAAGTGTTTTAATCAGGAACGGATGCTGGATTTTCTTAAATGCTTTTTCTGCATCAATTGAGAGGACCATGTGGTTCTTCTCTCTTCTCATATTAATTTGTTGTATCACATTGATTGATTTGAGAATGTTGAACCATCCTTGTAGCCCAGGGATGAATCCCACCTGATCATGGTGGATAATCTTTTTAATGTGCTGTTGGATCCTGTTGGCTAGGTTCTTGTTGAGAATCTTAGCATCCATATTCATCAGTGATATTGGTCTGATGAATAGGGTCTTTGCCTGGTTTGGGGATCAGGGTAATGCTGGCTTCATAGAAAGAGTCTGGAAGTTTTCCTTCTGCTTCCATTTTTTTGAAACAGCTTCAGGAGAATAGGTGTTATTTCTTCTTTGAAAGTTTGGTAGAATTCCCCAGGGAATCCCTCAGGTCCTGGGCTCTTGTTTTTTGGGAGGTTTTTGATCACTGCTTCAATCTCGTTACTAGATATCAGTCTATTCAGGTTGTCGATTTCTTCCTGGTTCAATTTTGGTAGTTTATATTTTTCCAGGAATGCATCCATTTCATCTAGGTTGCTAAGCTTATTGGCATATAACTGTTGATAATAACTTCTGATGATTGTTTCTACTTCCTTGGTGTTCGTTGTGATCTCTCCCTTTTCATTCATAATTTTATCAATTGGGGCTTTCTCTCTTTTCTTCTTGATTAGTGTGGCCAATGGTTTATTGATCTTATTGATTCTATCAAAAAACCGGCTTCTAGTTTCATTGAAATGTTCTACTGTATCTCTGGTTTCTACCTCTTGATCTCAGCTCTAATCTTGATGATTTGCCTTTTTTTTTTTAAGATTTTATTTATTTATTTGACACAGAGAGAGAGAGAGAGAGAGATCACAAGAAGGCAGAGGCAGGCAGAGAGAGAGGAGGAAGCAGACTCCCTGCTGAGTGTGGAGTTGGTTTGATTTGGTGTTGATTCTCCAGTTCTTTAAGGTGTAGAGACAGCTGGTGTATTCTGGATTTTTCAATTTTTTTGAGGGAGACCTGGGTGCCTATGTATTTCCCCCTTAGGACCGCCTTTGCTGTATCCCATAGGTTTTGGACCGAGTGTCTTCATTCTCATTGGTTTCCATGAATTGTTTCAGTTCTTCTTTGATCTCTTGGTTGATCCAAGAATTCTTAAGCAAGGTGGTCTTTAGCTTCCAGATATTTGAGTTCCTTCTGAACTTTTCCTTGTGATTGAGCTCCAGTTTCAAAGCATTGTGATCTGAGAATAGGCAGGGAATCATCTCAGTCTTTTGGTATCGGTTGAGTCCTGATTTGTGACCCACTATGTGGTCTATTCTGGAGAAGGTTCCGTGTGCACTTGAGAAGAATGTGTATTCTGTTGCTTTAGATTGGAATGTTTTGTATATATCTATGAGGTCCATCTGGTCCAATGTGTCACTCAATGCTCTTTTTTCTTTATTGATTTTCTGAGAGAGGCGTGTTAAGATGTCCTACGATTAGTGTATTCATATCAATATGACTCTTTATCTTGATTAACAGTTTTCTTATGTAATTGGCTGCTCCCATATTGGGAGCATAGATATTTACAATTGTTAGGTCATCTTGGTGGATAGTCCCTTTAAGGATTATGTAGTGTCCTTCTCTTTCTCCGACTACAGTCTTTAGTTTAAAGTCTAATTTATCTGATATGAGAATTGCTACTCTAGCCTTCTTTTGAGGCTCATTGGCATGAAAGATGCTTCTCCATCCCTTCACTTTCTGTCTGGGTGTACCTTTAGGTTCAAAATGGGTCTCTTGTAGACAACATATGGGTGCGTCCTGTCGTTTTATCCAATCTGCAACCCTGTGCCAATTTATGGGCACATTTAGGCCATTCACATTGAGAGTGATTATTGATAGATACGTTTTTATTGACATCGAGTTACTTTTGAAGTCTTTCTTTCTGTAGACTGTCTCTATATTTCTGTTCAATGCTATTCTTGGGATTTTTTCTCTTTTATAGAACCCCCCTTAATATTTCCTGCAGTGTTGGCTTGGTGGTTGCATAGTCTTTTAAGCCTTGCCAGTCTTGGAAACTGTGTCTCCATCCATTTTGAATGTCAGTCTTGCTGGATAAAGTATTCTTGGCTGCATGTTCTTCTCATTTAGTGCCCTGAATATATCTTGCCAGCCTTTTCTGGCTTGCCAGGTCTCTGTGGACAGCTCTGAAGTTATTCTAATGGGCTTCCCTCTGTAAGTAAGGAGCCTCTTTGCCCTGGCGGCTTTCAAGAGATTATACCTACAATTATAATTCCTCAATTTGACTATCAGGTGTCGTGATGTTTTTTTTGTAATGTATAATCTTGAGTGGAGACCGTTCAGCCTCTAGTACATGAATGCTGGTTCCATTCGCCAGATTGGGAAAATTTTCATGAAGGACTTGTTCCACTATATCTTCTAGACTTCTTTCTTTCTCCTCCCCTTCAGGGATTCCAATAATTCTGATGTTGGAATGCTTCATGGCATCATTTATTTCCCTGATTCTGCTTTCGTGGTTTCTAAGCTGTTTGTTCCAGGCTTCCTCCTGATCCTTTCTCTCTATCTGTTTGTCTTCCAGATCACTAATTCTATCTTCTGTCTCAGTTATCCTAGCTTTGAGAGAGTTTAGATTAGATTGGAACTCATTGAGAGCATTGTGATCCTCATCCCTGGTAGCTTTAAGCTCTGCCCTAACATTGTGAACATCCTATCTGGTCGCTTTCAGTTCGGCCCTAATCAATTCCATTTGGTCATCCATGGCTTTTTCCAACCTAGCTATTGCCTGGATTATTGTTAGCCTGAATTCTCTTTCCGACATATTGTCTATGTTGATAGCCATTAGCTTTGTTGAAGAAGGTCCATCCTCTGTATTTTTCTTCTGTTGGGCATTCCTCCTCCTAGTCATTTTGGTGGGAGATGACTGAAGAGATGTAGCTGGATGTATCAACTGTGGTGCAGTCAAGGGGCACCCTGGAACACTTCTGAGCAATCAGGATTCCCCACCCAAACGAGAGACAAAAGAAAAGAAGAAGAAAAAGATAAAGAAAGAAAAGGAAAAAAAGAGAGAGAGAGAAGAAAGAAAGGGAAGATGAAAGAGAAGGTTCATCCCAGATGGGCCCCAAGGTAAGATTTATGAAGTAGACAAACAAAAAGAGACAAACAAAAAGACTGATACAAGTATATGACAAGAGAAATATATACATATGCAAATAAAGGAAGAACCTCGTCAAAAAGAACCCCATATGTAAGATTTATATGCTAGCAGGACAAACACAAAAACACAGCAACACTGGTGAAAGAAGAAGATGTGAGAGTTCTTATAAATTCTCAGTGTGTGCAAGGATGGTTGTTTTGATTCTTCCTGGATGTATCTTGATACCTTTGTTAAAGGACTCAACTTTCCTAAGATAAAGGGGATTAAAAATTGGTTTACCTTTCGTGGTAGTATTGATTGGGGAAAGGGGATTACTTTGAAGTTTATATGAATATTAGAGGATAAAAATAAAAAGGAATAAACTAGACTAAACTAAACTAAAATTTAAAAAAAGGAATTAAAAAAATAAAAATGCAAAAGAAAAACATAGCTGTATGTATCAAAAAGTTCAGGTTAGAAGGGTATTATGGAATTTGATGTACTGCACAGCTTGCTGTGATGGTAAATAGGTTAAAAAAATTACCTATGTGTAAAAAAAAAAAAAAATGAACCAGAATAGTCCGAACGATTGAACAATAAAAGTTTTCCTATGAAGTAGTGGTTGTTCTCTTGTAGTCCTTTTTTTTTCCCCTCTTTTTTTTTTCCTTCTTGGTTTGTTTTATGGGGGAGGGGCCTGACACGTGGGTTGTCAGTCAATGATGTTTCCTGAGTTAAGTCCTCCCACCCCCCTCAAGGGGGTGGGTATCTGAGGAAACTGTTTTTTTCCTCTGGCGGTTTTTATGTTTGTTTACTTTTTTCTCTCACCTTGACCGCTTTTGATGGTTTTTGTAGTTTTAGAAGAAGAAAACCACACCCTGATCTCCCTCTCAGAGAGACGCCTCAGTCTGGATGCAAAGCCTAAATAAGTTCCCCCTTGGCCGCTGGCAGAGCAGGTTCCAAATTGCAGACCCTGTGGATACAGGATCTTTTGCTTGTACCCAAAGCCAAGGCAGTTCTGGCTGTCTGGGAGCTCCCAACCGCCAGAGAGGTTCCAAGCAGCAATCGCACACTGAGATTTTACCGCTAGCCCGGGCTGGGAGTGCCTGGTCCTGTTGGGTCTAAGAGTGCCCGGCTTGCGCGCACCTCTTTCTGGAGCAGCTATGGGTCCCACCCGCGCCTCAGGCACTGAAAACGGGCGCAGGTCCGAAAGCACCAGGCTCGGCTTTTGTGCACTTCTGTCAGAGGAGAGAGTTTGGGGCGTGCGGCTTAGGCTCTGAAACAATGGTGTGGGTCAAAGAGCACCGGCCAGGCCTTTGTGACTCTCTCAGGGGAGCATGAAGGACATGCTCATGTATCTTGGGCTTTGTAGTAGGGCTCGCGCATTCTGCCGACCTGCATGGCTCCTGTCCCCTCACAGGAGCTAGAACCCATGCATTCTCGGGCGCACTGGCAGCTTAGGGACCAAGACCTGCTTTCTCCGCCGCACTCTCTCTGCCTCAGCGCAGGGGAGGCTGTTCTGGGACAGGGACTTAAGCCCCTGTCCCTAGCCACCCCAATTCCCACAATTTCCCCCCACGATCCTTTGCTCTTTTGGAAAGCTTTCAACCAGTCTCCAAGTTAATGCTGGTCCCCAGACGCAGGGCACTCTCGCTCGTATTGGGGTATTACTTTCCAACCGGTCGCCTCTAGTGGCTCCCTCCCCCTTTTGTTTATCTTCTGATATCAGTCCACCATTCCCACTCCACTTTACCTGCCCACTGGCGTCTTCTGCCCCTGTAGAGATCCAGACGTGTATAATTCTGATCTCAGGCTGATTTCATGGGTGAATGGAGTTCTTTGGTAGGTAATCAGCTCACTTTGGGGTATAGGCTGGAAAAGGCACCTCCTTCTACTCCCCCGCCATCTTGTCCCCCTGTTTGGAGATTTTTAATGACTGTTTCAATCTCCTTACTGGTTATGGGTCTATTCAGGCTTTCTATTTCTTCCTGGATCAGTTGTGGTAGTTTATATATTTGTAGGAATGCATCCATTTCTTCCAAATTGTCAAATTTGCTGGCGTAGAGTTGCTCATAGTATGTTCTTATAATTGCTTGTATTTCTTTGGTGTTAGTTGTGATCTCTCCTCTTTCATTCATGATTTTATTTATTTGGGTCCTTTCTCTTTTCTTTTTGATAAGTCTGGCCAGGGGTTTATCAATTTTATTAATTCTTTCAAAAAACCATCTCCTAGTTTCATTGATTTGTTCTATTGTTTTTTTTTTTTTTTTTTTTTTTTTTTTTGGTTTCTATTTCATTGATTTCTGCTCTGATCTTTATGATTTCTCTTCTCCTGCTGGGCTTAGGATTTCTTTCTTGTACTTTCTCCAGCTCCTTTAGGTGTAGGGTTAGGTTGTGTACCTGAGACCTTTCTTGTTTCTTGAGAAAGGCTTGTACCGCTATATATTTCCCCCTCAGGACGGCCTTTGCTATGTCCCACAGATTTTGAACCGTTGTGTTTTCATTATCATTTGTTTCCATGATTTTTTTAAATTCTTCTTTAATTTCCTGGTTGGCCAATTTATTCTTTAGAAGAATGCTGTTTAGTCTCCATGTATTTGGGTTCTTTCCAAACTTCCTCTTGTGGTTGAGTTCTAGCTTCAGAGCATTGTGGTCTGAAAATATGCAGGGAATGATCCCAATCTCTTGATACCAGTTGAGTCCTGATTCTGGACCGAGGATGTGATCTATTCTGGAGAATGTTCCATGTGCACTAGAGAAGAATGTGTATTCTGTTGCTGTGGGATGAAATGTTTGAATATATCTGTGATGTCCATCTGGTCCAGTGTGTCGTTTAAGGCCTTTATTTCCTTGCTGATCTTTTGCTTGGATGATCTGTCCATTTCAGTGAGGGGAGTGTTAAAGTCCCCTATTATCATATTATTGTTGATGTGTTTCTTTGATTTTGTTATTAATTGGTTTATATAGTTGGCTGCTCCCACGTTGGCGGCATAGATATTTAAAATTGTTAGATCTTCTTGTTGGACAGACCCTTTGAGTATGATGTGGTGTCCTTCCTCATCTCTTATTATAGTCTTTGGCTTAAAATCTAATTGATCTGATATAAGGATTGTCACTCCTGCTTTCTTTTGATGTCCATTAGCATGGTAAATTCTTTTCCACCCCCTCACTTTAAATCTGGAGGTGTCTTCGGGCTTAAAATGAGTTTCCTGTAGGCAACATATAGATGGGTTTTGTTTTTTTTATCCATTCTGATACCCTGTGTCTTTTGACTGGGGCATTTATCCCATTAACATTCAGGGTAACTATTGAGAGATATGAATTTAATGCCATTGTATTGCCTGTAAGGTGACTGTTACTGAATATTGTCTCTGTTCCTTTCTGATCTACCCCTTGTAGGCTCTCTCTTTGCTTAGAGGACCCCTTTCAATATTTCCTGTAGAGTTGGTTTGGTGTTTGCAAATTCTTTCAGATTTTGTTTGTCCTGGAAGCTTTTAATCTCTCCCTCTATTTTCAATAATAGCCTAGCTGGATATATTATTCTTGGCTGCATGTTTTTCTCGTTTAGTGCTCTGAATATATCATACCAGCTCTTTCTGGCCTGCCAGGTCTCTGTGGATAAGTCTGCTGCCAATCTAATATTTTTACCATTGTATGTTATAGACTTATTTTCCCGGGCTGCTTTCAGGATATTCTCTTTGTCACTAAGAATTGTAAATTTTACTATTAGGTGATGGGGTGTAGGCCTATTCTTATTGATTTTGAGGGGGTTTCTCTGTACCTTCTGGATTTTGATGTTTATTCCCTTTGCCACATTAGGGAAATTCTCCCCAATAATTCTCTCCAGTATATCTTCTGCTCCCCTCTCTCTTTCTTCTTCTTCTGGAATCCCAATTATTCTAATGTTGTTTCATCTTATGGTGTCACTTATCTCTCGAATTCTCCCCTCGTGGTCCAGTAGCTGTTTGTCCCTCTTTGCTCAGCTTCTTTATTCTCTGTCATTTGGTCTTCTATATCGCTAATTCTTTCTTCTGCCTCATTTATCTTGGCAGTGAGAGCCTCCATTTTTGATTGCACCTCATTAATAGCTTTTTTTTATTTCAAATTTGTTAGATTTTAGTTCTTTTATTTCTCCAGAAAGGGCTTTTATATCTCCTGAGATGGTTTCTCTAATATCTTCCATGCCTTTTTCGAGCCTGGCTAGAACCTTGAGAATTGTCATTCTGAATTCTAGATCTGACATGTTACCAATGTCTGTATTGATTAGGTTCCTAGCCTTCGGTACTGCCTCTTGTTCTTTTTTTTGTGTGTTGAATTTTTTCACCTTGTCATTTTGTCCAGATAAGAGTATATGAAGGAGCAAGTAAAATACTAAAAGGGTGGCAACAACCCCAGGAAAATATGCTTTAACCAAATCAGAAGAGATCCCAAATCATGGGGGGTGGAGAAAGGGGATAAAAAAAGGTTCAGAAAGAAAGAAAGAGAAAAAAAAATAAAGAAAGAAAAAAATTAAAAAAAGAAAACGAGTAAAGAAAAGTATAAAAAAGGAAAAATTTCTATATATCAGATAAACTACTTAACAAAACGTTAAAAAAAGAAAAGGGTAAAAGTTAAAAAAAATTAAGCAGAAGAAGAGAAAAAAATGAAAAGGAGAAAAAAAAATTAAATTAACTGCAAGACTAAAGAATCATAGCGAGAAAGCCGTGGGTTCCGTTCTTTGCTTTCTCCTCCTCTGGAATTCTGCTGCTCTCCTTGGTATTGAAACCGCACTCCTTGGTAGGTGAACTTGGTCTCCGCTGGATTTCTTGTTGATCTTCTGGGGGTGGGGCCTGTTGTAGTGATTCTCAAGTGTCTTTGCCCCAGGCAGAATTGCACCGCCCTTACCAGGGGCTGGGCTGAGTAATCCACTCGGGTTTGCTTTCTGGAGCTTTTGTTCCCTGAGCACTTTCCATAGAGTTCTGGAGGACGGGAAAACAAATGACAGCCTCCTGGTCTCCAGCTCAGAGGAGCCGAGAGCCCGGGGCCCCACTCCTCAGTGTGCCCTCAGAGAACAGCGCCCAGCAACTCCCATCTGCCTGACCTCCGGCCACGCTCCGAGCCCACTGAGCCCGTGACTGGTTCAAGGTAACCCCGAGCTGTGAGCTCACTGTCAGCTCTGTCTCTGTAGCTGGCTTCCCCGTTCTAATACCTGTAAGCTCTGCGACACTCAGACACCCCCAATCCTTTTGTGACCCTGCGGGACCTGAGGCCACGCTGACCCCACAGGGGCTTCACCCCGGTTTAGCCTCTGGAGAGATGTTTCTCAGTGGAACAGACTTTTAAAAGTCCTGATTTTGTGCTCCGTTGCTCCGCCTGTTTATATTATAAGCTTTTGCTCTGTTTATACTCTAAGCTTTGAAATAAAGATCTTCTTATTTTCACCATGTAGAATCTTCAAAAGTAACTCTCTTCCTCAGATTCCATAAGACCTATTGAGGAAACATGTGTTGGTCTCTATTCCTGTCTGCACAACCCTGAAGTGTTCCTATTAACATTTCCTCAGATGTACACACCTTCAATGATGATACATACTCTTTTCCTTCCCTCTAAAGATCACTTTCTAAACCAAACAACAATCACACTTTCATTTCCCCAAATGTTCTCAAGAGATCAGATAATGGGGAAGAGGGTCTAAAGCCTGCCTTAATCTCCCATGGACACATACCTCATTATCCTGCTGCTCTGTCCAACATGCTGCTTGGTACTCTTCAGTAAACTTTGCTGAGCACCTTTACCAGTCACAGTGTTGAACTGCCTGGTAAAACCATTGCAAAACACTGGAGTTGTAGATGGGCATCTCTGAAATTATTATAGATACCCAAATTACAGAGAAACAAGCTAATAACGAAGTTTGTCTCTCAACTCATAAGGAGCCTTTGAAAGAAAGATCAAGAACCTAGTCTTAATTCTGTCACTATTTCATTAATTCAAAGTGGGACTTGGTGATGAAAGGCAGTATCCCAGCCAAGGAGGGGTTTCCTAGGAATTCTGTCTACCATGTGCACTCCTAGACTGGCATCATAAAACCTAAAGCAGAGCTTAGTAGCCTTAAAACCCTATGAGTAAACTGAGACAAGATGGTAATATACAAAGATCCTTAATTCACCTCCTCCCATGGACAAAATAAATCTACAGGTACATACAGAATAATTACTCTGAAAAAGTCCTGGAAACTAGATAAACACCACTACAGAAGAAGTTCTTATTGTGTCCATCCATTCTTCTCTCAAGTTTGTGGTGCATCTTCCACAACAAAAGATAAAAGGGTTACATCAAGATAGGTATCTTGCCAAAAATTCTACCCCAAATGTGGCAACCTACAATTAGGAACAATCTTAAAAACATGGAACTTTTCCCTGAGGAGCAAGGGGTTTGTTCCCTGACATAAGGCACTGTGGCCCTTGGATTCTGCGATGGAAACATAGTCCCCAAAAATGTTTGCCTGTAGAAACAAATAGGAATATGTCCAGGAGAACCATAGCACTGTAAGCAATGAAGAACCTGTTCTTAGGGTTCACATGCAGTCTCAATCATCCCCAAACCCAGAAAAAAAGCAGTAGTTTGAAAAGTGCCAAGAACATATGTGGAGAAGGCCCACTTATTAATCATAACATGGGTAAGAACCCGTTGGGACTCTCACCACAAAAACAAATGTTGGTTGATGCCATCTTTTTTTTTTTTTTTTTTTTTTTTTTTTTTGAGATCTCATTCTACCTGGATTATTCCGGGGCTGGCAGGCAACATTTTGGGAATCTCTCTTTAACGTGTTAGTGCTACTGGGCAAGCCTCATCCATCCATGCCACATCTGTGCCACAGTCACCAAGTGAGTGGTTCACACCCCCTCTATGCTGCAGTCACACTACTGCTAGTGAGGGCAAACATCCCATATCCCCTACAATGCAGCCATGCCACAGCCAAATGAGTGACCCCTCACTCCCCTGTACCACAGACATGGCTCCACTATGGCCAGCATGTTTGTGCAGCCAACATGAGGAACACCTCTTGAGTATATGCCCATAAGTCTAGCAGCCAGAGGAAAATGCATTCCTGGGCTCACAAATCATTTCCTACAGAAAGCCACTTATGTAAGACTAAGAGAGGTAGTTATTTCACCTAATACATAGAAACTAACACAGACAAACAGATAAAATGAGAAAAAGGAATGTTTTAAATGAAAAAAAAAATGAGACAAAATCTCAGAAAAAGACCTTAATAAAATAGAAACAAGTAATTTAAAAAAAAAGTTAAGTGTAGTGGTTATGAAGATATGCCACAAACTTGAGAGAAGAATGGATGGACACAATAAGAACTTCACTGAAGAGTTAGAAAATACGAGAAAGTACCAAACAGAAGTCACAGAGATGAAGAATACAATAATTACATTGAAAAATACACTAGAGGATTTCAACAGAAGACTGGATGAAGCAAAAGAACAAATCAGTGAGCTGGAAGACAAAACAATGGAACTCATCCAGACAGAGCAACAAAAAGAAAAAAAAAAAAAGAGTTTTAAAAAATGATAGAGTCCAAGCTAGTGCCATAGAAAGATCCTGAGTTCACATATTCTCTTAGACACAATGGATATACATTTTTATGTAGAGCAATTCCTCATGAAAAACTGAAGGCTAATTGAACAGCTTCTGAACAACAAATGATAGAAGGACCACAAAGAGAGAAGTAGGAGAGATGGAGACATGGTAATAATAGGAACTTCACCCACAGTGCAATGACCTGAAGTGTAGTGAGGGATATCTCTAAAGGGTCTGTGTACAAATTTTCTTATACAGTGCAAAAACAGGGATTTAAAGGGCAACTAGAATAAAAGTGAAGGAAATAATTTACTAAGCCTAGGGCATCGCCAAACAGGCAGGGAACTGCTAAAACCCCAGGGTCAAAGGCACTGGTGAACACCACTTTTTAATTATTTACTTAAATTCAATTTACTTAACATATACTGTATTATTAGTTTCAGGGGTAGAATTTAGTGGTTCATTAGTTGCACAGAGCTCCCAGTACTCATTACTTCAAGTGCCCTCCTTAACGCCCATCACCCAGTTATTCCTTCCCACCAATTGCCTCCCCTTCAGCAACCCTTAGTTTGTTTCTACAGTTCAGTGTCTCTTATGGTTCCTTCTATGCCTCCCTCTTTATCTTCATTTTATTTTATTTTTCCTTCCCTTCCCCTACGTTCATCTATTTTGTCATAAGTTCTACATATGAGTGAAATCACATGGTATTTGTCTTTCGCTGACTGACTTATTTTGCTTAGTGTAATACCCTCTAGTTCCATCCATGTCATTGCAAAAGGCAAGATTTGTTTCTTTTTGATTGCTGAGTAATATTCCACCGTGTGTGTGTGTGTATGTGTGTGTTCTTCTTTTTTTTTTTTAATCCATTCTTCTGTCCATGGACATCTGGGCTCATTCCATATGTTGACTATTGTGGACTTTGCTACTATAAACATTGGGGTGCATGTGCCCCTTCATATCACTGTTTGTATTCTGTGGGTACTTAGTAGTACAATTGCTGGGACATAAGGTAGCACTATTTTTTTTAGTTTCCTTTTTTTTTAATATTGTAATTTTATTTTATTTTTTCTCAGTGTTCCAAGATTCATTGTTTATGCACCACACCCAGTGCTCCATGCAATATGTGCCCTCCTTAATACTGACCACCAGGGTCACCCAACCCCTACCTGCATCCCCTCCAAAACCCTGTTTGTTTCTCAGAGTCTACAGTCTCTCATGGTTCTTCTCGCCCTCTGATTTCCCCCAATTCCCTTCTCCTCTCCTTTTCCCAATGTCCTCTGTGTTATTCCTTATGTTCCACAGGTAAGTGAAACCATATGATAATTGACTCTGCTTAATTTATTTCACTCAGCATAATCTCCCCCAGCCCTGTCCATGTTGATAAAAAAAAACTTGGATATTCATCCTTTCTGATAGAGGCATAATACTCCATAGTATATATGGACCATGTCTTCTTTATCTATTTTTCCGTTGAAGGGCATCTTGGCTCTTTCCACAGTTTGGTGACTATGGCCATTTCTGCTATGAACATTGTGGGGTATAGATGACCCTTCGAAAAGAAAAAGTGAAAACTACATCTGTATCTTTGGGGTAAATACACAGTAGTACATTTGTAGGGTCATAGGGTAGCTCTATTTTTAATTTCTTAAGGAATCTCCACACTGTTTTCCAAATTGGCTGCACCAACTTGCATTCCCACCAACAGTGTAAATGGGTTCCCCTTTCTCCACATCCTCTACAACACTTGTTCTTTACTGTCTTATTAATTTTGGCCATTTTCACTGGTGTAAGGTGGTATCTCAATGTGGTTTGCACTTGAATCTCCCTGATGGCTAATGTTGCTGAGCATTTTTTCATGTGTCTGTTAGCCATTTGTATGGCTTCTTTGGAGAAGTGTCTGTTCATGTCTTCTACCCACTGTTTGATGTGATTATCTGTTTTTGAGTGTTGGGTTTGAGGAGTTCTTTATAGATCTTTGATATTAGCTCTTTGTAGTTTCTGCACAGCAAAGGAAACAGTCAACAAAGAAAAAAAGAGGCAACCCACAGAATGAGAGAAGATATTCGCAAATGACCCTATAGGATAGACATTTTCACAATACATGTTCTTCCAATCCATGAGCGTGAAATGTCTTTCCATTTATTTTTGTCATCATGCACATCTTTAATCAGTTTTTTATAGTTTACAGAGTACAAGTCTTTCATGTTTTAGTTAGGTTCTTTTCTTAGGTACCTTATCACTTTGGTGAAATTTAGGTGGAATCAATTCCTTGATTTCTCTTTCTGTTGCTTCATTGTTGGTGACTAGAAATGCAACAGATTACTGTACATTGATTTTTGTATCCTGAAACATTACTGAATTTGTTTATTAGTTCTAGCAATTTTTTGGTGGAGTCTTTTGAGTTTTATAGAGAGAGAGTCATGACGTCTGTAAATGCTGACGTTTTTTCTTCCTTACGAGACTTTATTTCTTTTTGTTTTCTGACTGCTTTGTCTGGGACTTCATTCCTATGTTCACCAAAGGTGACAAGAGTATATATCCTTGTCTGTTTCCTGAGCTTAGGGAAAAAGGTGTCAGTTTTTCTCCCTTAAGGATGATGTTAGCTGTGGGTATTTCATTTATTTTGTTGAGATATGTTCCCTCTAAACCTACTTTGTAGAGGCGGTTCACCATGAATTGGTGTTGTATTTTGTCAAATTTTTCTTACTGTGTCTATTGACATGGTCACATGGTTTTTATCCTTTTTCTTATTGATGTGCTGTGTTACATTAATTAATTTGCAAATATTGAACAATACTTGCAAACCATGAATAAATCCCACTTGCTCCTGATGAATGATTCTTTAAATGTCTTGCTGGAATCGGTTTGCTACTATCGTTTTGAGGATTTTTGCATCAACATTCAACAGGGATATTGACCTGTAGTTCTTGTTTTTAATTGTGCCTTTATCTGATTTTGGTATCAGGGTAATGCTGGCCTCATAGAATGAATTTGGAAGTTTTTATATCTTTTCTAATTTTTGGAATAACTCGAGAAGTATAAGGGATTTTTATTTTTAAATTTAATTTCTTTTCAGTGTAACAGATTTCATTGTTTATGCACCATACCCTGTGCTCCATGCATAATATCCATATGGAGTGCCCTCCATAATACCCACCACCAGGATTCCCCAACCTTTCACCCCCCTCCCTTTCAAAGCCCTCAGATTGTTTTTTGGAGACCATAGTCTCTCATGGTTCATCTCCCCCTCCAATTTCCCTCAACTCCCTTCTCCTCTCATCTCCCCATGTCCTCCAAGATGCCCTTCAACAAATAAATGGATAAGGAAGATGTGGTCCATATACACTATGGAATATTATGCCTCCATCAGAAAGGATGAATACCCAACTTTTATATCAACATGGATGGGACTGGAAGAGATTATGCTGAGTGAAATAAGTCAAGCAGAAAGAACCAATTATCATATGATTTCACTTATTTGTGGAGCATAAGGGATAACACGGAGAAGAATAAGTTTTAATTTTTCTTTAAATGTTTGGTAGATTTCATCTGTGAAGCCATCTGGTCCTGGAGTTTTTTTTTTGGGGTGGGAGTTTTTAAATTACTGAATTTAATTCTTGGCTCTCTATTGGTCTGTTCAAATATATTTCTAGGATATTTTTTTCCATTTCTACATGGTTGTCCAAATTGTTGGCATATAGCTTTTTTTTATAGTATCTTACAATAATTGGTTTCATTTCTTTAGTGTTGGTTTTTATTCCTTCTCTTTAATTTATGATTTTGTTTCTTTGATTCTTCTCTTTTTTACTAAGTCTGACTAGATGTTCATCAATTTTATTGATTTTTTCAAGGAATTACCCCCTGGTTTTACTGGCCTATTCTACTGGTTTTGTTTTGTTTGGTTTCCAAATCATTTATTTCTGTTCTAGAATTTATTATTTCCTTCATTCTGGTGGTTTTACATTTTGTTTATCATTCTTTCTGAACCTTCTTTAAGTGTAGAAAGGTTAGATATTTGAGATTTTTCTTGCTTCTTGATGTAGGTCTGTTTGTTATAAACTTCCCTCTTGGACCAAATTTGCTGCAGCCCAGTGGTTTTGGACTAGTGTATTTTCATTTTCACTTGTCTTCATGTACTTTTTTATTATTTTTTAAACTTATTTTTAATTATTTTCAGCATAAAAGTATTCATTATTTTTGCACCATACCCAGTGCTCCATGCAATCTATAATACCCACCACCTGATACCCCGACCTCCCACTCCCCACCCCTTCAAAACCCTCAGATTGTTTTTCAGAGGTCATAGTCTCTCATGGTTCACCTCCCCTTCCAATTTCCCCCAAATCCCTTCTCCTTTCTCCCCATGTCCTCCATGCTATTTGTTATGCTCCACAAATAAGTGAAACCATATGATAATTGACTCTCTCTGCTTGACTTCTTTCACTCAGCATAATCTCTTCCAGTCCCATCCATGTTGCTACAAAAGTTGGGTATTCATCCTTTCTGATGGAGGCATAATACTCCATAGTGTATATGGACCACATCTTCCTTATCCATTCATCTGTTGAAGGGCATTTTGGTTCTTTCCACAGTTTGGCAATCGTGGCCATCGCTGCTATAAACATTGGGGTACAGATGGCCCTTCTTTTCACGACATCTATATCTTTGGGGTAAATACCCAGTAGTGCAATGGCAGGGTCATAGGGAAGCTCTATTTTTTTTAATTGATTTATTTATTTTCAGAAAAACAGTATTCATTATTTTTTCACCACACCCAGTGCTCCATACAATCCGTGCTTTCTATAATACCCACCACCTGGTACCCCAACCTCCCACCCCCCCGCCACTTGTCTTCATGTACTTTAAAAAAATAATAATAATTTCTTTCTTGATTTCCTATTGCCCCCTTCACCGTTTAGTAGCATGTTATTTATCTTCCATGTGTTTATGTAGTATCTAGTCTATTCAGGAGAAATTCCATGTGCTTTCAAGGAGAATGTGTATTCTGCTGTTTTATGATGGAATGTTCTGAATATATCTGTTAAGTCCATCTGGTCCAGTGTGTCATTCAAAGTCATTGTTTTCTTCTTTATATTCTGTTTAGAGGTTCTGTCCTTTGATGTAAGTGGGGTGTTAATGTCCCCTAGTATTGTTATTATCAATTAGTGCCTTTAGGTTTGTTATTAACTGTTTTGTGTATTTATGTGTTCCCATCTTGGTTACACTATGTTGGTGTTTTTATGTTTTTAAGTTTAAATTCAATTAATTAACATATAATCTATTATTTGTTTCAAAGGTAGATGTCAGTGATTCATCAATCTTGTATAATACTCAATACTCATACATCACATGTCCTCCTTAATGTCTATCACCCACTTATCCCACCCCTCATGCCCCTCCCCTACAGCAAACCTCAGTTTCTTTCCTATGATTGAGAGTCTCTTGTGTTTTTTTCTCCCTCTCTGACTTCATCTTGTTTTATTTTTTCATAAGTATTTACAGTTGTTATATCTTCTTACTGAATTGTCCCCTTAATTATGATATCGTGCCCTTCTTTATCCCTTGTTACAGTCTTTGTTTTAAAGCCCAGTTTGGAGGGAAGAGCAACATAGCAGAGAGGTAGGAGACCTAAATTTTGTCTGATCTCAGGAATTCAACTAGACAATTATCAAACCATTCTGATCACCTGGAAATTCAACAGGAGATCAATAAAAAGAATAACAGCAATTCTATGAACAGCAAAGTGACCACTTTCTGAAAGAAACATTTTATTTTTTTTAAGGTTTTATTTATTTATTTGAAAGAGGGACAGTGAGAGAGAGCATGAGGGGTAGAAGATCAGAGGAAGAAGCAGACTCCCTGTGGAGCTGGAAGCCTGATGCAGGACTCAACCCTGGGACTTCAGGATCATGATTTGAGCCAAAGGCAGTTGCTTAAACAACTGAGCCACCCAGGCGCCCTGGAAGCAACATTTTACTTTATCAATTAATTTTTAAAAGATTTTATTTATTTATTTGAGAGAGAGATCACAAGTAGGCAGAGGCAAACAGAGAGAGAGAGAGGATGAAGCAGGCTCCCTGCTGAGCAGAGAGCTCGATTCAGGACTCTATCCCAGGACCCTGAGATCATGACCCGAGCCGAAGGCAGAGCCTCAACCCACTGAACCACTCAGGTGCCCTCAATTCATTTTTTAACATCATTTTTAATTTTCATTTTTACAGTAATATTATATCCCTTCATTGTATTTAACCTTATTTGTACGTGTGTGTGTGTTTCATTCTTTAAAATTTGGGGATACAGTTTCTTCTAACAGATTAAAATATACTCTAAGTATAGTATATGGCTTTGTTCTAGTCTCCTGCCTGATCACACTCTTCTTTTTAATTTTTTTTCTTTCTTTTTACAACCAACTTCTGATCTTCTCAATTCATTTTTTAAAAGCTTTTTTAAATTTTCATCTTTGCAGTCATATTCCGTCCCATCATTGAATTTACCCTTAATATTGTATATATGTGTTTTTCTTTCTTTAAAATTTTGGAAGGCATTTTCTTCTAACAGACCAAACCATGACTAAAATCTAGTGTGTCCCTCTGCTCTAGTCATCAACTTGATGCTATCCTTTTTTTTTTTTTGCCTTCCTTCCCCCCCCAGTTTCAGGTCATTTTTTATTTGTTTAGTGTATATTTTACTGGGGTTGTTGTTACCCTCTTAGCATTTTGTTATTTCATTCATTTACTCTTCTCTGGACAAAATGACAAAATGAAAAAAAAATCACCTCAAAAAAATAATAAGCAGTACCAACTGCTAGGGACCAATCATTATGGACATTAGTAAGATGTCAGAACTAGAGTTAAGAATGATGATTGTAGGGCCGCCTGGGTGGCTCAGTGGGTTAATCCTCTGCCTTCCGCTCAGATCATGGTTTTAGGGTCCTGGGATCGAGCCCTGCATCAGGCTCTCTGCTCAGCAGGAACCTGCTTCCTCCCTCTCTCTGCCTGTCTCTCTGCCTACTTTTGATCTCTTTCTGTCAAATAAATAAATAAAATCTTAAAAAAAAAGAATGAAGATTGTAAAGATACTAGATGGGCTTGAAAAAAGCACAGAAGAGTGTAGAGAATCCCTTTCTGGAGAAATAAAACAATTAAAATCTAACCAAGTTGAAATCAAGAAAGGTATTAATGAAGCACATAAAAAATGGAAGCTCTAACAGCTAGAATAAATGAGGAATAAGAGAGAATTAGTGATATAGAAGATCAAATGAGGGAGAATAAAAAGGTGAGAAAAACAACTACTGGGCCATGAGGGGAGAATTCAAAAGATAATACAAACCATAAGAAAAAACAATATCAGAATAATTGGGATCCCAGAAGAAAAAGAAAAGGAGAGGGGGGAAAAGGTATATTGGAGCAAATTATAGGGGAGAACCTCCCTAATTTGGGGAAGAAAACAAACATCAAAATCCAGGAGACAATAGAACCCCCCCTCAAAATCAATAAAAATAGGTAAACACCCCATCATCTAATAGTAAAATTTACAAATCTCAGAGACAAAGAGAACATCCTGAAAGCAGCTCAGGACAAGAGATCTGTAACCTACAATGGTAGAACGATTACATTAGCAGCAGACCTATCTACAGACATCTGGCAGACTAGAAAGGATTGGCATGATATATTCAGAGCACTAAATGAGAAAATTATGCAGCCAAGAACACTATATCCAGCTACTCTGTCACTTAAAATAAAAGGATAATAAAAAGCTTCCAAGACAAACAAAAACTAAGAGAATTTGCAAACAACAAACCAGTCCTATAGGAAATATTGGAAGGGGTCCTATAAGCAAAGAGAGAGCCTAAAAGTAACATAGATAAGAAAAGAACTGAGACAATACACAGTAATAGTCACCTTACAGAAAATACAATGGCACTAACATCATATCTTTCAATGGTTACCCTGAATATAAATGGGCTAAATGACCCAATCAAAAGACACATGGTATCATATTGGATCAAACAAAAAACAAAAACAAAAAGACCCATCGCTATGCTGTCTGTAAGAGACTCATTTTAAACCCAAAGACACCTCTAGATTTAAAGTGAGGGGGTGGAAAACAATTTACCATGCTAATGGACATCAAAAGAAATCTGTGGTGGCAATCGTTATCTCAGACAAATTAGATTTTAAACCAAAGTGTGTAACAAGAGAAAAGACACTATATCATACCTAAAAGGTCTGTGTGACAAGAAGATCTAACAATTTAAAATATATATTCCCCGAACATGGGAGTACCCAATTATATAAGCCAATTAATAACAAAACCAAAGAAACACAATGACAATAATACAATAAGAGTAGGGAAATTTAACACCCTTTCACTAAAATGGCCAGATCATCTAAGCAAAAGATCAACAAGGAAATAAAGGTCTTAAATGACAAACTGGACCAGATGGACATCACAGATATATTCAGAACATTCCATCCCAAAACAACAGAATACACATTCTTCTCTAGTGCACATGGAACATTCTCCAGGATGGATCACACCCTGGGTCACAAATCAGGAGTCAACTGGTACCAAAGATTGGGATCATTCCCTGCATATTTTTAGACTACAGTGCTCTGAAACTAGTACTCAACCACAAGAGGAAAGTTGGAAAGAACTCAAACACATGGAGGCTAAAGAGCATCCTACTAAAGAATGAATGGGTCAACTAGGAAATTAAAGAAGAATCAAAAAATTTCATGGAAACAAATGAAAATGAAAACACAACTGTTCAAAATCTTTGGGATACAGCAAAGGTGGTCCTGAGAGGAAAGTATATAGCAATACAAGCTTTTCTCAATGAACCAGGAAGGTCTCAAGTACACAACCTAACCCTACACCTAAAGGAGCTAGGGAAATAATAGCAAATAAAGCCTTAACCCAGCGGGAAAAGAGAAATAATAAAGATCAGAGTAGAAATCAATGAAATAGAAACCCAAAGAACAATAAAACAGAGTAATGGAAGTAGGAGCTGGTTCATTGAAAGAATTAATAATATTGACAAACCCCTGGCCAAGCTTATAAAAAAGAAATGAGAAATGACCCAAATTAATAAAATCATGAATAAAAGAGGAGAGATCACAAGCAACACCAAAGAAATACAAACAATTACAAGAATATATTATGAGCAACTTTATGCCACAATATTAGACAAGCTGGAAGAAATGGATGCATTCCTACAGAGTTATAAACTACCAAAACTGAACCAGGAAGAAATAGAAAACCTAAACAGACCCATAACCAGTAAGGAAATTGAAGCAATAATCAAAAATCTCCCAACAAACAAGAGCCTAGGGCCAGACAGATTCCCAGGGGAATTCTACAAAACATTTAAAAAATTAATACCTATTCTCCTGAAACTGTTCCAAAAATAGAAATGGAAGGAAAACTTCCAAACTCATTTTATGAGACCAGCATTACCTTGATCTCAAATCAGACAAAGACCCAGTCAAAAAGGTGAATTACAGACCAATATCCCTGAAGAACATGGATGCAAAAATTTTCATTGAAATACTAGCCAGTAGGATCCAACAGTACATTAAAGGAACTATTCACCATGACTAAGTGAGATTTATTCCTGGTCTGCAAGGTTGGTTCAAAATCCACAAATCAATCCATGTGACACAATACATTAATAAAAGAAAGAACAAGAACCATATGATCCTCTCAATAGATGCAGAGAAAGAACTTGACAATGTACAGCATCCTTTCTTCATTAAAACCCTTCACAGTGTAGGGATAGAGGGTGCATACCTCAATATCATAAAAGCCCATCTATGAAAAACCCACAGCAAATATCATCCTCAAAACCTGAGAGCTTTTCCCCTAAGGTAAGGAACATGGCAAGGCTGTCCACTATCACCACTGCTATTCAACATAGTACTAGAAGTCCTAGTTTCAGCAAGCAGACAACAAAAGGAAATAAAGTGCACCCACATTGGCAAAGAAAAGGTCAAACTCTCATTCTTTGCAGATGGTATGATACTTTATGTGGAAAACCCAAAGGACTCCACCCCCAAACTGCTAGAACTCATACAGGAATTCAGTAAAGTGTCAAGACATAAAATCAATGCACAGAAATCAGTTGCATTTTTATACACCAACAGCAAGACAGAAGAAAGAGAAATTAAGGAGTTAATCCCATTTACAGCTGCACTGACAACCATAAGATACCTAGGAATAAACTTAAACAAAGAGGTAAAGGATCTGTATCAGAAAACTATAGAATAGTCATGAAATAAATCGAGGAAGACACAAATGGTGAAATGTTCCATGATCATGGATTGGAAGAAAAAATATTGTGAAATGTCTATGTACCTAGACCAATCTACCCATTTAATGCAGCCCCTACCAAAATACCATTAACTTTTTTCAACGAAATGGGACAAATAATCTTACAATTTGTATGGAAACAGAAAAGACACCAAATAACCAGAAGAATGTTAAAAAATAAAACCAAAGATCATGGCATTACAATTCTGGACTTCAAGGTCTATCACAAAACTGCAGTCATCAAGACAATATGGAACGGGCACAAGAATAGACATATAGATTAATGGAATAGAATAGAGAGCACAGAAATGGACCCTCAGCTCTATGGTCAATGAATCTTTGATGAAGCAGGAAAGAATCTCTAATGGAAAAAAGATAGTCTCTTCAACAAATGGTATTGGAAAAATTGGACAACCTCATGAAGAAGAATGAAACTGGTTCATTTCCTTACACCACACACAAAAATACACTCAAAATGGATGAAGGCCTAAGTGTGAGACATGCATCCATAGAAATCCTAGAGGAAAACACAGGCAGCAACCTCTTCAACCTCAGCCACAGCAATTTATTCCTAAAAATATTGCCAAAGCCAAAGGTAGCAGGGGCAAAAATGAACTATCGGGACTTCATCAAGATAAAAAGCTTTTGCATAGCAATGGAAATAGTCAACAAAACCAAACAACAACCAACAGAATGGGAGAAGATATTTAAAAATGACATATCAGATAAAGGGCTAGTATCCAAAATCTATAAAGAGCTTATCAATCTCAACACCCAAAGAACAAATAATTCAGGCAACAAGTGGGCAGAGATGTGAAAAGACATTCCTGCAATGAAGACATCCAAATGTCCAACAGACACAAGAAAAAGTGCTCAACATCATTTGGCACCTGGGAAATATAAATCAAACCCTCACCAATCAGAATGGCTAAAATTAACAAGTCAGGAAACAACAGATGTTGGTGAGGATGCGGAAAGAAGGGAACCCTCCTACAATGTTGGCGGGAATATAAGCTGGTGCAGCCACTCTGGAAAACAGTTTGGAGCTTCCTCAAAAAGTTGAAAATAGAGCTACCATACATCCCAGTAATTGCACTATTGTGTATTTACCCCAAAGATACAAATATGGTGATCCAAAGGGGCACAGGAACCCCAATGTCCACAGCAGCCAATGTCCACAATAGCCAAACTATGGAAAGAGCCTAGATGTCCTTCTACAATGGAATGTCCATCTACAATGGAATGGATCTACAGTGGAATATTTTGCAGCCATCAAAATGAAATCTTGCCATTTGCAATGACATGGATGGAATTAGAAGGTATTATGCTTAGCAAAGTAAGTCAGAGAAAGTAAATTATCATATGATCTTGCTGATATGAGGAATTTGAGAAAAAGACAGAGGATCATATGGGAAGGTAGGGAAAGGTGGAACAAGACAAAATCAGAGAGGGAGACAAACTGTAAGAGACTCAATCTCAGGAAACAAACTGAGGGTTGCTGGAGGACAGTGTGGTGGGAGGGATGGGGTAGCTGTATTATGGACATTAGGGAGGGTATGTGCTATGGTGAGTGCTGTGAAATTTGTAAGCCTGATGATTCACAGACCTGCACCCCTGGGACAAATAATACATTATATGTTAATAATAAAAAATCTGTTGCATTTCTATATACTAATAATGAAGCAGCAGAAAGAGTGATTAAGAGAACAATCCCAGGGGCGCCTGGGTGGCTCAGTGGGTTAAGCCTCTGCCTTCAGCTCGGGTCATGATCTCAGGGTCCTGGGATCGAGCCCCGCATCGGGCTCTCTGCTCAGTGGAGAGCCTGCTTCCCTCTCTCTCTTTCTCTCTCTTTCTGCCTCTCAGCCTACTTGTGATCTCTCTGTCAAATGAATAAATAAATAATGAAAAAAAAAGTTTTTTAAAAAAGAGAACAATCCCATTTACAAGTGTACCAAAAATAATAAGATACCTAGGGATAAACTAACCAAAAAGGTGAAAGACCTATACTCTGAGAACTATAAAACATAGATGATAGAAATTGAAGATGACACAAAGAAATGAAAGATATTCCACGCTCATGGATTGGAAGAACAAATATTGTTAAGATGTTTAAAATACCCAAAGCAATCTACACATTAAATGCAATCCCAATCAAAATACCAACATTATTTTTTTACAGAACTATAACAAACACTTCTAAAATTTGTATGGAACCACAAAAGATCCCTGATTGCAAAAGTAACATTTAAGAATAAAAGCAAAGCTGGAGGTATCACAATTCCAGACTTCAAGTTATATTACAAAGCTGTAATAATCAAAATAGTATGGTACTGCCACATAGATCAATGATACAGGATAGAAAACCCAGAAAGGTTCCCACAACTATATGGTCAATTAATATTTGAGAAAGCAGGAAAGATGATCTAGTAGGCTTAGGACAGTGTCTTCAACAAATGGTGCTAGGAAAATTGGTCAGCTACATGCGAAAGAATGAAACTGGACCACTTTCTTACACCATATACAAAAAGAGATTCAAAGTGGATTAAAGACCTAAATATGATAACTGAAACCATAAAAATTCCAGAAGAGAGCACAGGCAGTAATGTGACTGACATTGGCCCTAGTAATATTTTTCTAGGTATATCTTCTGAGATTAGGGAAATAAAAGAAAAGTTAACTGCTGGGACTACTTAAAAAAAACAAAAACAAAAACAAACAAACAAACAAACAAAAAACTTCTGCACCATGAAGGAAACAATCCACAAAATAAAAGGCAATCTACTGAATGGGAGAAATATTTGCAAAAGATGTATCTGATAAATGGTTAGCATCCAAAATATATAAAGAATGTATATAAATCAACACTCAAAAACCAAATAATCCAATTAAAAATTGAGCACAAAAAATGAAGAGACATTTTTCCAAAGATAACCAGATCACCAACAGACATACAAAATGATGCTTAACATCACTTGTCATCAGGGAAGTGCAAGGCAAAACTACAATGAGATACCACCTCATATTTATCAAAATAACTAAACTCAAAAACACAAAAACACAAGTATTGGCAAAGATGTGGAGAAAATGGAACCCTCTTGCACTGTTGGTGAGAATGCAAACTGGTGAAGCCACTGTGGAAAGCTATGGATGTTCCTCAAAAAGTCAAAAATAGAAACACCTTATGATCCAGCAATAGCAGTACTAGGTATTTACTCCCCAAAATGTAAGGGGATACTTACATCCCTATGCTTATAGCAACATTATTTACAATAGCCAAATTATGGAAGTAGCCCAAGTGTCCATTGATAGATGAGTGGGTAAAGAAATGAGATATATTACACACACACACACACACACACACACACATACACACACACACGAATATTATTTAGCCATAAAAATTATGAAATCTTGCCGTTTCCTATGACATGGATGGAGCTAGGGAATATAATACTAAATGAAATAAGTCAGTCAGATAAAGAAAAATGACATATGATTTCACTCATGTGTGGGGTTTAAGAAATAAAACAAATAAGGAAAGGAAAGATTGGGAGAAAGAGACAAGCCAAGAAACAGACTCTTAATTATCGAGAACATACTGTTAGGTTACCAGAGGGGAGGTGGTGGGGGGAGAGTGGGTGAAACGCGGGATGGGATGAGGAGTACACTTGCTGTGATGAGCACTGGGAGATGTGTGGAATTGTTGAATTACTGTATTGTACACCTGCAACCAGAGTAACACTACACGTTAACTATGCTGAAATTAAAATGAAATTTAAAAATTTTAAGAAGTGTTAAAAAATAGTATGTCTTCAGAGCAGTGTTTCCCAAGTCTATCTACACATTGAAATCACCAAGTGTACTGGTCTGTACTACAGATTATAATTTGATCTGAGGATGTGGTCTGGGCTTTTCAACCTTTAAAATTCCAATGTGCAGACAAGTTCAGGTTCCCTGGCTCAAAGGTTTGTTGTGAAGGATTTAAAGCTCACAGAATACATAGTTTACTTTTCCTTGCAAGTGTTGGTTCACAAAGATGGGGACTGGTGAGTGAGATAATGTGTCAGGTTCAAGAGAGCTGAGAAATCTTATCCCGGTATCAGTTTTCTCATTTGTTAAACTGACATAACCCCATTTAAGCTACAAAATAGACACGTTTTGTAAGCTGTAAAGTACTTCCCAACAGCTTTTGTACATATTCCATTTCACTTTACACTTCACTCCCCACTGCCTTTTACAACAGGGCTCAAGGTAATTTTTCTGATCTTCACTGGTAGTGCAAAAATTTAGTAGTAGGAAGTAGGCAAGCCTGGAAGATTTCCTGACAAGAAGGCAGGACAGGGCTTAACTATCCCAGGAGGAATCTAGAGATACAAACCATTTCTCACAAGCAACTCCAAAGTCCCAAGTGCAAGTGAGCCCCAGAACATTACATGGTCAATGCAGGGCCCACCTACACCGGAAAAATTAGCCTGGAGCTGTGGAAAGGGTGTAAGTGATTAAGAGAGTCCTGTGCCCTTTGGCAGTTACTCTTCTTTTTCAATTCCCTTGGCCCCTCTATAAAATGAGGATGGTCATATCTGCTCTCCATAGGACTGAAATGAGGATGAAATGAGCCCAAAGATTGGAAGGTGGTCTACAGAATGGAAATTTTAGTGTAGTATTTTATAGCCACTACTCACACCACAACAAAAATAAAGGCACGGAGAAGTCATCCTAAATTTTATTGGCACTGAAATAGAACATGGGTTGAGCATAAATCCTTCCAAAAACAATTTTTAAAAACTCCCAAAAAACACACACAAAAAAATTGAATACAAAATCTAACCTTTCTCCCCAGGCTCCCTGTGGGTGCATTATTGCCCTTAAGAGGCAGCTAGAGTACCCCACAATTCCAGGTTTGAATTTAGCCAGTATAGGGCCTATCACCAAAAGAGTGTCAATATAATTCACAGCAATGCACATAAGACTCCCCAAAGTCAGGCAGGATGGAGTTTGGGAGGGATTGAAGCCAAGGGCTCTGGGCTAGGGGCACTGCCATGGAGCAACAGTATTACCCTTTGGGGACTGAACTCTGGGGAGAAGGGAAAATAAAAAGAACAATAAAACCAAATACCAAGTAATTTAAAAATGAACTGTATGACCTATAGTGATAGATGACATCACTAATACTGAAAGCTTCTTACAATAGTATTTCTGGCAAAATATTCTTTTATAATATAGTATATGCTTCCTAGTATATGCTTCCCCCCATATGTGGGAATGGTA
The DNA here is from genome assembly GCF_030435805.1 of Mustela lutreola. Classification (NCBI taxonomy): domain Eukaryota; kingdom Metazoa; phylum Chordata; class Mammalia; order Carnivora; family Mustelidae; genus Mustela; species Mustela lutreola. The sequence continues at coordinate 58,533,429 of NC_081308.1, read as the reverse complement.
AGGAAATGAGGCCAAAATCATCCTGCCTCAAAACTAGTATCTTCTAAGGGTGCACTAGCAAGAAACACAGAAATCAATATTGAATTAGATGCCACTAGAATATATAATACTGGTAAGAAAAAAAAAAGGAGCACACATGAAACAGAGAAGAGGAGGAGGTTGCTCCTGTGTTGAGAAAAGGGGGTTAGAGTGTAGAAGGGACCAGACCAGAGCCCCCAACAGCTCTCTGAAGCCCATTGTGAACATTTACCCCCACTGGCAAGAGTTCTGGATGGGATGGCTAGGCTTTTGGGTAAACATCCCTACTATTCTATCTGGAGGGAATTTGGGGATTGGAATGGGGAGGGGCAGATCCCAAGAAGGGAGAGACCCAGAATAATAGTAAGGGATACCTCTTCCCATAGAGCTCACTTGAAACAAGCCTAGGCTCACATAAGGCATTGGGGAGGATCTTCTAAACAGCCCTGCCTGAATAGAATGGGCAATAGCCTTCTAAGATGTTCGTGAAGTCTCTTGAAGATACTGTCTCCTCCCATCTCACTGTGGGGAAAATCTGAAATCCTGAACTCAGGGACAAGACTTAGAAGGATTTTGTAACAGGTCCAATCTGGGAGGTATAGAGAAGAATGACTGACATCTTTTTCACTTCCAATCATTATGAAGCCTAAATAACTCTAGAAGAAATGGACATTGTAAGGTCTAATCCTAAATTCGCTGATATCCTAGAGCATACACCCAGGGCCCTACCTCCTTCTGTAAACTGTGTGATGCTCTAATTCTGCAAATCACAGGACCCTGAAAAGGAAGGAAGTTGTGGGGCAGGGATGGGGGTTAGTTTTCAACTTATATCACACTTAAGTCCCACAGAACAGTGGGGGTATTTCCCCAATCAAGTAGGAACTGCCTCTAAGCTACAAAGTGGTCTCTTCTAGCAATCTAGATTAAAATGGACATAGAGGGAAAAGACGGTCCAATTGGCACTATAGTGGGCCATTTATTTGCCCAATGAGGTGAGTGAGGGCTGAGGGGCTAGGTTTGGTCCCATAGGGGCACTGAAGACTTGGCATGACTCCAGGGTTGCTCTAGTTAGTTGCTTCAGCACAATGTGAGTTAGGCAAGAGTATAGGAGTGTGGGGGCAAGGAAGAAGGGAGGAGGGGTCCTTAGAGGCTTGGTGAACATTACATGGACTCAAATTCATCAATACGCTGCTTAGTATTGCCCTGCCGGATCTGACGCAGGGTTTTATATTTGTCTCGGCCAAGTCGCATGTTCTCAGCATGGATCATGTCATTGGCAGTCTTCTTGGACTCATCACGGGCATTGGCCAGTTCTGAAGTGAGGGCCTGTGAGGGTGTAAGGGGATGAGGGGTTAATGGCTTGCTCTCACTTTACTTCTTCTTATTTAAGCAGATTCATCAGATTCATTCTCTCTCCCCCCCCTCTACACACACACACACCCCTTAACTCCTCTCTTTCTACATACAAACACATATATATATTTTTGAGGGCCATTTTCAGCAATGTTGGAAATGCAGTGGGGCAAGAATAAAATAATCAAAAAAAGAAAAATCCACAAACTTTGTGGACCAATGGCAGGTATTCTCTGAAAGTAGAAAAATGTACCAAAGATTCAGGTAGAAATTAGGTCAGGGTATTTTCTGGATACAAGAAAAAAAATGGAGTATAGGGCAAAAAACAAAAGGAGGAGGTGGCCCAAGTTCTGACTGATAAATGATGGGTGCTTATCCTTAAAGCTCTCATTAGAGAAAGGCTCAGACTCCCATACCCCAATGAGACAGGCTCCTCTACCTAACCCAATAATGATATAAGGAATGTACATGGTATCTTTGACCCTCTGGTCCTGTTGGAATACCTTCAGGTGCTTCTGAACACGCTCATTCTTCTCTGCCTCAGTGGTACGTTCCTCCTCACTGCGATCCTTAGCCATGGCATCAGCCCGCAAGTCAGCACTGGCCTCTGCTCCATTCTCATCCTGCTCATCCTGCTCATTCTCAGCCGGCTCAGCTACGTGAGGTGTACTCATGGCAGTCTTCAGCTCAGCACGGGTCTTCTCCAAGTCTTCTTGTACCATCTGAGCCTGTCCAGTAATAGAGGGCAGGAAGAACCAACAGTCAGATCAGGCTAACTTGTGGCATCCTACAAATGCATAGAATGGCCCAGCAGAAGGCAGGCACCAGGAAGGCCAAGTCACTTTGTCTGCCTTTAGTTTCTGCATCTGTGTAATAGGAACAATTTACCAACTTCCCTGGTGTATTGGAGAATTCTGGGAAGTATTTGAGAAAGCCCCGAGCTCCTTCTCCCATGATGCCTGCTATCAAGGAAGGATGCAAAGAATAAGGAGCCCAAATCTGAGGAATCTAAGGAACTGAAACCTATCCTTTATCATAAGGCTTTTACTCAGGGCACTGTGTCTTACCTTCTGCTGCCATTCCACAGCCTCACTTTCCTTCTTCTGCCGAGCCATCTCCAGCTGAGAGATTCGAGCTGTCAATTCTGCCATTTCCAAGGCCTATGGATAAATTGGAAGCTTGTGAGAGCTGAGCCTTCTGGTCCTCAGGACCTAGGTATCTTCAACCCCAGTTCCACTGGGGAGCCAATAGAAAACCTGCTGTTCCACTTGCTTGCTGTTCTGGAGGCTCTTTTTACCACACCTCCTCCAGGATGACTGGAAGACCATCCTATTCTCAGATTTACTATTCTTTTTAACTCCAAATCATTTTGTTAGAAGTCATAGATCCACACCTAGACTACAGACCTCCTGAACACAAACATGTAATTTCTCTCTCCCTCATCTCTCTCTCCCTCTCCCCCCTTTCCTTTCATCCTCCCCCTCTTTCTCTCATGCATACACTATTGCCCACTGCATATTTAGGGCCTTCATAAACCTTTGGGAATCAATGTGTCACTGTATGAAGTACCAGACCCCTTCCTGCTTTTCTGGAATGCTCAGGACTCCACTAAGACTCCTCCCAGGACAAGTATAGGAAAGATGCTATAGTGTCACAAGGCAATCTGAACAAGGGGAAAAAATAACCCTTATGCACACCCTCTCATCTTGGACACATCTATCTTCTAGAGGAAACTTCTCCCTGGTAAATAGGTCTTAGTTCCTGCATTCACACTCCAAACAGTAGAGTGAAAGAACATATATAAAGGAATTTGGGACATGGGTTCTTAACTTTTGAGTCACAAAAGTAATAAAGATGAAAATTTGTCTGGAATCAGAAGAGACCCCTAATCACTAAGGAAATCTTGAAAAACAAAAATAAAACTGGGGACATCACGTTACCTGATTTCAAGCTTTATTACAAAGCTGTGATCACCAAGACAGCATGGTACTGGCATAAAAACAGACCCATAGACCAGTGGAACAGAGTAAAAAGCCCAGATATGGACCCTAAACTCTATGGTCAATTAATCTTCAACAAAACAGGAAAAAATATACAGTGGAAAAAAGACAGTCTCTTCAATAAATGGTGCTGGGAAAACTGGACAGCTATATGTAGAAGAATGAAACTCAACCATTCTCTTACACCATACACAAAGATAAACTCAAAATGGATAAAAGACCTCAACGTGAGACAGAAATCCATCAGAATCCTAGAGGAGAACATAGGCAGTAATCTCTTTGATATCAGCCACAGCAACTTCTTTCAAGATATGTCTCCAAAGGCAAAGGAAACAAAAGCGAAAATAAACTTTTGGGACTTCATCAAAATCCAACGTTTCTGCACAGCAAAGGAAACAGTCAAGAAAACAAAGAGGCAACCCACGGAATGGGAGAAGATATTTGCAAATGACAGTACAGACAAAAGGTTGATATCCAGGATCTATAAAGAACTCCTCAAACTCAACACACACAAAACAGACAATCATATCAAAAAGTGGGCAGAATATATGAACAGACACTTCTCCAATGAAGACATACAAATGGCTATCAGACACATGAAAAAATGTTCATCATCACTAGCCCTCAGGGATATTCAAATGAAAACCACATTGAGATATTACCTTACACCAGTTAGAATGGCCAAAATTAGCAAGACAGGAAACAACAAGTGTTGGAGGGGATGTGGAGAAAGGGGAACCCTCTTACACTGTTGGTGGGAATGCAAGTTGGTGTAGCCTCTTTGGAGAACAGTGTGGAGACTCCTCAATTAATTAAAAATAAAGCTTCCCTATGATCCTGTAATTGCACTACTGGGTATTTACCCCCAAAATACAAATGTAGTGAAAAGAAGGGCCATCTGTACCCCAATGTTTATAGCAGCAATGGCCACGGTCGCCAAACTGTGGAAAGAACCAAGATGCCCTTCAACGGACGAATGGATAAGGAAGATGTGGTCCATATACACTATGGAGTATTATGCCTCCATCAGAAAGGACGAATACCCAACTTTTGTAGCAACATGGACGGGACTGGAATAGATTATGCTGAGTGAAATCAGTCAAGCAGAGAGAGTCAATTATCATATGGTTTCACTTATTTGTGGAGCATAACAAATAGCATGGAGGACATGGGGAGTTAGAGAGGAGAAGGGAGTTGGGGGAAATTGGAAGGGGAGGTGAACCATGAGAGACTATGGACTCTGAAAAACAGTCTGAGGGGTGTGAAGTGGCGGGGGGGTGGGAGGTTGGGGCACCAGGTGGTGGGTATTATAGAGGGCACGGATTGGATTGCATGGAGCACTGGGTGTCGTGAAAAAATAATGAATACTGTTATGCTGAAAATAAGTAAAAAATAAATTTAAAAAAAAGATGAAAGTAAGGATGCTCACTCTATTCCCCTGAAAAGTGCCTGGACACAGTTTTACATACAATTTTAGTGAACAAACCCTTCAGAAAGAGGCAAAAATAGGTTCTCAGCCTTACTCGGCCACACTGTGGGATCTTTGACAAGTCTCTTAAACCTCCTTGAGTCCTAATTTCCTTAACTGGGCATAGTATCCCATATGGGCTAATCCCATAGGATTATTGGGAGAGGAAATCAGAAAGTAAGGGAAGAGGAAAAGTTGCTAGCATAACTTGTAACACACAGTAGGTAGTCAATTAAGTGTAAATTCTTTTGCTTCTTTCCTCCCTCCCTTTCCTTTTTCAGGTCATCAGCTCAGATCCCTAAGGGCTAAGTTAGTAGAATAAAAGTAAGGGTTAGGGAAGACTGCAAAGCTTTCTAGGCCACATCAGTGACTCTGCAGCTTGCTTTTGAATAAAATATCTGCTGGAGACCTGTTGACTGGCACCCTGATGGAAGGAGACAGCCCTGCAGGCAGGAGTAACTGTGAATAGGTAGGCAGACAGGGAAGAAAATTCAGTTACCACAATCCTAGCTCATTTTATAGCTTTACCAGCTGTTCCTGAGTCTTCTTCTGATCTCGGGAGGCCTGCAACAGGGCTTCCTTGGCCTCTTCAGCTTCTTGACGCTCTTTGGCCAGTTTTTCAGCCTCACTCTGGGCACGCTTCCTCTCCTGTTCAAGCTCCAGGGCCCTGCGGGTCTGTTCTTCTAGTTCTGGAAAGAGAAGAAGGGGGAAAGATAGTGAAATATGCAGACATGGAAGGAACACCTAGCTTCCTTCCTGGAAATGCTTTATCCCAGGGCACAGCTGGCAGAAAGCTCTGGGAACTCTTCCTTTTGCCCTGTCTTTCATCTATCTGTAGCCACATATGGATTAGATAGCCTGAGTCTGCAGCTCAGGCAGAAGAGCCTCTAGCTCAGAGTTAGGCTCTAGGAAAACCCAGTCTCCAAGGTGACTGACTCTAAGCCTCACCGTGCTGAGCCTTCTTAGTCTGTTCCTCAATTTGCTTCAGCCTCTCCATCAGTTCCTCCTTTTCCCGTTCAATCTTCTCCTTCTCCTTTTCTGCCATCTCACGCTTCTTCTTCTCATTTTCCAGCAAAGCACTAAGGAAAGAGAAAGGATGGAATAGGTCACATGGAAAGGCCCCAAGGCTCTCTGGCCCTGGACCCTCAGCCCTTACCCATCTAACACACTTAGAGCTTGTGAGTTAGGACCACGCTCCCTTATCCCCACATCCTGTCCTTACATTATAGCCCCACATTGGTCAGTACACCCAGGACCCTGTCATTTATTCCAGAGTCAGGATCTAACCTGGACTCCCAGCTCTACTACTCACCAATGGGTAACCAGTGGGTGAACTTAACTATGTCATTTCTTTGCTCTTGTTCTCAGCACTCCTATCTGTAAAATGGCCTAATAAGTCCTGCCCATCTACCTCATAGTTATAGGGTCAAGCTTTGACTCTGCGTTGGGAGTCCACTGAGCTCTATGGCTTCTACAGGCCCTCTACATCCCAGCTCTAGGCTCTTTTCCCCCAGAATTTGTTGCAAATCTAAAACAAGTATTCACTTTTTTTGCCCCAATGCATCTTCTAGGAGGTTCCTTTTTCACCCTGGGCTAGGCGTTTTTTCTTTCTCTGGGCCCTCAGAATACTTGACCTATATTCTCCCCATCCCTCCTCTTTATTATTTTTCTCCACAGCACTTTCTCACCAACTTACATACTATATAATTTCCGTATTTGTTCTCTTTCCACGAGAATGTCAGATTCCTGATAGCAGGGATTTTTGTCTATTTATTTTTCACTACTCATTAAATACTTATTGAATGAAAAAAATTTGTACCTTGAACAGTTATGTATATATTGCTTTTCCTCTTTCTCCTACCAGACTTTAAGATCCTTGAGGGCAGGTTCCTGCCAGATCCAGCTCTGTACACTTCCCCAATCTCAGTAAAATTTTTCCGAATAAATAAGAACTTTGGTTCTTATTTGGACTTATTTGGACTCCTTTTCTAGGCTACTACATTTAGAAGCCTCCTGAGGTTCCAAACTGTTTATGAGAGAGTATCTACTACAACACTGTTCTCAAACCTTAACATGAACAGGAATCACCTGGGATCTTATTTTTTAAATAATTTATTGAGGTGAAATTTACATTATAGTAACCACTATATAGCAAAAAATTTGGTGGCATTTAGTACATTCATAATGTACATTCACTGCCTCTATCTAGTTCCAAAACATTTTCATCACTCCAAAGCAAAACCATATACACATAAGTGAGTTTCTTCTTACCTCTTCCCGCCCATTACCCCTAATAACCATCAACCTGCGTTCTGCCTCTAAACATTTATCTATTTTGGATATTTCATATAGTGGAATCATATGGTATATGAAATTTTGCGTCTGGTTTCTTTAACTTAGCATTCTGTTATAGAGGTTCATTCACATTGTAATATGTATCAGGACTTTATTCCTTTTTATGGCTGAATACTATTCCATTGTATGGCTATACAATGTGTTTATCTATTCATCTGCTGACCATTCGGTCTATTTCTATCTTCTGTCCATTGCAAATAGCACTGCTATGAACATTTGTGTACATGTACTGTTTTTTTTTAAGGATTTTTATTTATTTATTTGACAGACAGAGAACACAAGTAGGCAGAGAGGCAGGCAGAGAGAGAGGGGGAAGCAGGCTCCCTGCTGAGCAGAAAGCCTGATGCCAGGCTCAATCCCACGACCCTGAGATCATGACCTGAGCCAGGCAGAGGCCTAACCCACTGAGCTACCCAGGTGCCCCACATGTACTGTTTTCAATTATTTTGAATATATACCTAGGAGTGGAATTTGGGGATCATATGGTAATTCTATGTTTAACTTTTTGAGAAACCACCAAACTATTTTCCATAGTAATTGAAACATTTCCACCAGCAATGTACATGAGTTCCAATTTCTCCACATCCTTGACAACAGCTCTTATTTTCTGTATTTATTTATTATATCCATATTAGTGAGTTACCAAGTGGTATCTCACTGTAGTTTTGATTTGCATTTCCCTGATAATTAGGGATGTTTTCACATGTTTGCTGGCCATTTGCATACCTTTTTTGGAGAACTGATCTCCTAGTATCTTAATCAAGATGCAGATTCTGGGGGTGCCTGGGTGGCTCAGTGGTTTAAGCCGCTGCCTTCGGTTCAGGTCATGATCTCAGGGTCCTGGGATCGAGTCCCACATCGAGCTCTCTGCTCGGCAGGGAGCCTGCTTCCCTCTCACTCTCTCTGCCTGCCTCTCTGCCTACCTGTGATCTCGTCAAATAAATAAATAAAATCTTAAAAAAAAGATGCAGATTCTGAGTTAGAAGGTCTGGAGTAGGGTGTTAGATTCTGCCTTTCTAATAAGTTCTCAAGTTGATGTCACTGTTGCTGAGTCTTGCTACACTTTCAGTAACAAGGGAGTTACATAAGGAAAATTCTGGTGGCTCTCCCCAATTCCACTCAGAAATCCCTACAGAGTCCATGTTTAAATGTGCATGGAGCTTTCTGCTAATGACACTACACTGGTCAGATAGGCTGGAGCAACCGAGAAATCTGCCTAGAAAAGCAATGGCATGAGGATCAGAGACTATATGGAACTATGAAATATCCCTCCCCCCATAAGCCTCTAAAATCCTAGGCTTCTGATGTCAGCTTCCTGGGGAAGGTGATGCCTGAGACTTAATAGTAGAGGTGATAACCCTGTACAGCTCTCTCTTCCCCCATCCCAGGATGGTTCCATGTCTTTCCTTTATCAATCTTGACACTTTTGGGAAGCTTCTTTGCCCTAGCCTCCACCCTCCACTCTAGTGCCACAGAACCTACCGTTCCATCTGTTTCTGGTGCTTCTCTTCCCGGGCCTGTGCCTTCATCTGCTGTACCTCAATGGTGTCAGGCTTGCGGCGGCGCATGTATAGTTCATGGTTCCCCATGCACAGGGCCAAGATACGCTTGTTAATCCTCAGCCGGGGAGCATAGAAGACAAAGTCCTGATAGGAAACCAACAATCAAAATGAGTTTGGAAGGACAGATGAAAGTGAGCTTCTGCCTTTTGAAAGCACTGAAAGGGTTATTTATCCCAATTTTCTCATATTACAGATAAGGTTAATTATCAGAGTAGTGAAGTAACTTGTCCATGGTAACACAGAAGACTAGTGGCAAACCCAGGACTAGAACCCAGACCTCTAGACTCTAAAACCAGTGTTCTTTCCATCAAACCACAATTTCTTTTAACCTTTGCTTATGAAAACATCACATCCTAAAATATCCTCAATCTAATTGAAAGATAGGAATGGAACCTATTTGCTAATGAGGGATCTTGCTAAATCTCAGGGGTCTCTCTTAGAGGCCCCTGGGATATGGTGGTGTGGGGAGCTGGACTGTTTCTGTATCCTCCTAAAAGCATATCCTAGACACAGCCCCTTAAATCATTTTTGGGATAATGCAAATCGTAAATACATACATAAATACATAAATTTGAACACTGATTGCTCTGGCTGTCATTTAAAAAAATAAGCCTTTGATCTCAGCTGTCTTTGTTAATTAACTTTTCCCACTGGAAGTTGAACACAGCAGCAATTTAAAAAAAGAAGAAAAGGAAAAAACACACACACAAGAATCTAGTTTGCTTAATTGTTACTATAAATACCATTGGACCAAGGTTACCAATTAATGGGTTAACTACCAGTTCCTCTGCCATGGAACCCAAATTACTACTGTTTCATATGGCTTAGTGTGCAGTGGAAGGAGCACAGGCTTTAGAGGTCAAATAATGTATATATAAACCCCAGATTTATATTTTTTAGCTGTGTGATCTTGAGCAAATCACTCCAATTCTTTGAACCTTAATTTCCACAAATATAAAGCAGGTATACTACTACTTACCTGACAAGGTTGTTGAGCATTAAACAAGATAAAATATATAAAGTACCTAGCAGCAGAAGTTCAGAGAACTTACAGCTGGAGAAGAATTGTTGAGGCCTTATGAGAAGGGTCTATCTCAGCATGGCCTTTAACCCCTGTTGGACATGAGGTATACCAAAAGACAAGACCTTTTTCTTTTTTCTATCTTACTCTCAATCACCAGCTTTCCAGTCTTATCAACCACAGGCAGCTAAGTAAGTGAAAACTGTGGTGAGCATGTTAGAGGAATGCCTGGACCCAAAGCCCTTTCTTGTTCTTGGGTTGCCCTGGAGATAAGTCTTGAGAGGACAGCAGTAAAGTTATACCAAAGAGCAAGTTTCGAAGATCATCTTTTGGATCTGGATTTCTGGCTCTGTCTATTCTCCACAATTAAAAATAAATCAAGTATACCAACAGTTTCCCTTTCTGGAGCCTACAGGCTTAAAAAAAATAAGATGTGCTCTCCGTTTCCACCCCCACGGCATCAGGGCAGCAGAAGACAGTGGCAGAGAGGGAGTACTTAGACTGCCTGGGGCTCTCCCTCATCTATGTTTCTCCTAACACACATTTGCCAGGGTGGCACCAGCTACAGGATGTCTCCTGATCATGTCTCGTCATCAATAACCCCTTTCAGGGCCAATCTCCTTTTGTGCCTCCTATTCCTAGCCCCCGCACACATACAAAAAAAAAAATCCAGAAAAATGAGAGAAACATACAATGACATGTTTGCTCCTAGCATTATCCAGGTCTTGGCAAGTACCTTTCTTGTCCAGTAGGAAGAATCACTTACCGGGGCTTTTTTGTCAATGGGCTTGATGACAAATTTCTTGTCATTGAAAGAAATATTTCTGATCTCACTCCAGGGAAAGCCTATCTTGGGAGTCAGTCTGTAGAGAACAAGAACATTAGGACCATGGAAAGACAAGAAGGACATAGAGGGTTGGTGGTTTGCCTTTTGCACCCCCTACTTCTTCCTTAAGGAGGTAGATTCATTATCAGCTCAGCCAGTGTTATCACAAGCTACCAGGTCAGTTGCCAGTTTGAGGGTGCAAAAAGGACCTCCTGATACCACAACCAACTTATTATTTCTTGTCCCAAACTCTGAGGTTTGTTTTACTGTATTTTTTTAATTAAATTTTACTTTTCAGTGTTCCAAAATTCATTGTTTATGCACCATACCCAGTGCTCCATGCAATACGTGCCCTCCTTAATAACCACCACTAGGCTCACCCACCCCCTTACCCCCTCCCTTCCAAAACCCTCAGTTTGTTTCTCAGAGTCCTCAGTTTTACTGTATTTTTTGTTGAGGCAGGAACACTGTGAAAATCTCTCACAAGAATCTCCACCCCTGCTTTACTGGGACTCTTCCACCCAAGGTTGTAACAGTTGGGGAGAATGTAAACAATGAGCTCCAAGATTCAGAAGTTACATGGAACAATCATTTACTACATCCATCCTCACCAAGAGCAGACCAATGGAAAAAATAAGAAAATGAGAAAAGTCTATAGAAAAAGGGAATGTAGGCCAAAAAGCATTTAATCATCATATGGGAGTGGGATTAATTACAAATCCTGACAAGGTTGGTGCTAGGGTGATGCTGTCCAATGGAAAAATAATGATATTTTAAATTTTCTAGTAGCCACATGTTGGAGTTGAGGGAAGGGATAGGGTGGCTAGATAATGGACATTGGGGAGGGTATGTGCTATGGTGAGCACTGTGAATTGTGTAAGGCTGATGATTCACAGACCTGTACCCTTGAAACAAATAATACATTATACATTGATAAATTTTTAAGAAAGAAAAGAAGTAAAAAAGAAACAGGTGGGAGTAACTATAATAACAGTTCATTTAACCCAACATACCTAAAAGACTATCATTTGAACACATAAATATCTTAGAAAGTATTTAATGAGACATTCATCATTCTACTCTTCACACTAAGTCTTCAAAGTCTTGTGTATAGTTTACACTTACAGTGTATCTCAATTTAAGAGTAGCTGTATTTCAAGAGCTTAATAGCCACATGTGGCCAGTGACTACCATAGTGGATGGTGCAAGTATGGTCAATGCAAGATTTTGAGGCCTGGGAGGTTATGCAATCATTTAGGCTGATCTAAACTAGGTAGAAAAGGGTGGGACCTAGTTGGGACCCAGGAGATACAGTCCTACTTCGTGATGAGTACTAGGTGTCAGAGTGGCCCAAATAAACTAAGAGAAATCTAAGTTATACCTGTCATTCTGCTCATAGATGTTGAGACCTAGGGCATCCACTCCCAGCCACAATTCTGAGCCTTTCTTGTTCTTGATGCTGAAGTAGTTCACACCATACATCTCCAGGTCCTGGGCAATCTTCAGATATTCTAGAACAGCATCCTCCCTAAATAAAAGATTTGGGGGGATTATAGAGGCGAGCCTGTGAATCAGACCCAGGGAGATAGCCTATATGCTCTGCACTTCTGACAAGAATCTTGCCATTAGGGGAGGGAAAGGGGATAGAGGGTGAGCAGATGACATGTTTGACATTGTCAAACAAAACCTGCTGACAGGAGCCTAGGATCTGAGGTTCCCAAGGGTAACAAGGGTGGGCCGACCCTTGCCGGCCTCTGGCATGTTAGCTGCATTGAAGTATCTTACGTTCTTAGCAGAACCCAGATGGTGTGATGATGGCAAAATGATAAGATTCATTCCTCAACTAGACAACACCAAAAGATCTGCCATGTTTAGAGATCTCCTTGACCATTTCTTTCTTGTGGAGGGGGCCCTAGTACTCTAGAAGCTCCCTAGGGATCCTGAGGTCCCTTCAGTTTCTTTGTGGTCAAAACTGTTTGGGCTATCAGTTGCCATCATTTAAAAAAATACAGTTTCATAATGATCTTTATTTGCCTTCTATCTCTAATTTCCCCTATAAGTTGCATTCTTATCCCTTTCTCCCCAGCATCCTCCAGTGCCCCTAGTCCTTTATCTCTTTGGACCAAAACCTACTCTCATTCTCCCTACAAAAGCAGTAATACTCATAGTTGCTAGGGTGATATTACCTGAGCATGCCCCGGTGCTCCTCATGCCACACCTGAATCCGCTCCTCCCACTGGTCCTTGTTGAGTTTATGCTGCTCTAGAACCCTAGAAAGACAACAGATAGTAGACTCAAGCACAAAACCCAAATGCAGGAGTAAAGCAAGTAAAGGGAAGCCCACTTAACTTTCTGAGGGATTGATGCAAAAAAGATATGGAGTCAGCCCACTAAGATCATACTGGAAGTAGACTGAAATTGTAGCAGGAGGTATTAATCAGAGATAGGGAACTGCCTGAGAGGTAGGAGAAATACAAGAATGGGTGGAAAAGAAAGACAATGTTAACACCTTCCTTTGTAGTTTTAACCAGAAAATCCAATAATATGCTGTGATTTTCAAGTAGGGCAGGAATGTATCAAGACTCTGTGCTGACTTGAGGGGTTAAGAGTAGAGATGGGCCTCATGGAGGAGGCATGACACTCTCTCCTAGATCCTTATGGGACAAATAGTTTTTGTTTATGAGAAAATTGCTCAGGTATGAGATTACAGCATATAGCTCCAGTACAGAGAACTCAGCCCAAATGACTTTAGAAGAAAGAGGCTTAACTAGATCTACTGGATCTACTAGATCATAAACAAGATCTACTAGATCATAAACAAGACTTGTTTTAAATATGCCATCTCAGACATCAAAGCAGTGACTCAGGTAGTGTTCCAGAGAACAATCATTATCCCTAATACTTTCAGGTAAGTTGTGCATATGCCACAGCTCCAATGGGACTGAGGCTCCCAGAATGAAGAACTTTTTCTTCCATCCACAAGCTTAGGAAAATGGCCACTGGAAGCAGTAGGAAAAAAACCAGGGTTAAAAATTCAAAAGACTAGGGTCCCAGGTCTGGTTCTGCCTCAAATGAGCTGTAGGAGGTCTGGCAAGTCAGAGTGAGCACTCTGCTCTATTTCCTTAGCCAGGAAATAAAGATAATGCCTGCCTTATTCATTTTGTGTGTTGTTGTGATGCTAAAACAAAAATAATGTGTGTTTGAGAGCATTCAGCTTTGAAGTTTATAAAAGCAGAAAGCTCTGTGCACTGGTTATTGATATTAAAATACAGTTGGAGCTCCCCCCACATCCCTGGCTTGGGTATTTCTCTGTCCCTCCTGTAAACCTCTGATACAAGAGGTCTAAATCAGTGAAAAGGATTGAAAAAAAATGGAACTGGGGTAGAAGGAGTCAATCTGTCTTTGGTAATCTATATAAGCACCTGTTTCCAGAGCAGTACAATTCTGCAATCAGGCAAAAGAAGAGAAGGAAAAAAGCTTTTGGTTTTGACAGAGAAACAAAAGGGCATGGTGCCATATGCAAATATGTGTCTCTTATACTAACTGCCCACAAATTTTGAGGTTAGGCTTAAGAAGGCTCCTCTTTTAACACTCCCCCAACACCATTAATTAGCAAAATAAAAACCAGTATGCATAACATGATCTTCAGAGAGACCCTAGTAGAACAGAACAGATCTGGCAGTCCCTGTATAACAGGGCCTGGTCAGCCACGGACCTTCTCCATGCAAGGGCAGATGACCAAGGGCACCACCTCACCTCTGCGGCAGCAACTTGTCCCCAGCTAAGTAGCCAGACTTGTGGACTTCCTTATTGAAGTCACCATACTTAGACTGGACAGCATAGGAGGCCAGTAGCACAGCAGTCTCTGGTGGGCAGTAAATATCATCATTGAGAATGCCCTCCTTCACTTGCAGGAAGAACAGGCGCTGTGTGATGTCCTGGATCAATTCCTCAGATACATCCTCAGGATAGAACTTGGCCCGGAACTTGAAGAGCAGAGGACTTTCCTTCCGCACATCCTGGGCAGTCACCTGGGAGCAGCAAGGGGTTACAGCTCTTAAAAAAATGGTCTTTGCCTGTAGGGTGGGGAGAGACACTGAAAAGTCATCAATTTGGGTAATCCTGAAGAGCCAGGTGGCAACTGTTCTGGTTAATTCAGAAAAGAGACATTTTTTTTTCACTGGGGACCCAACTCCATGCCCATCATTGCTTATTTTTGGGGATTCCTTCCTGAAATGACCTTCGACCCACTGATGGTCATAAGCCTTCAAGCCACCAACATCTGGCAATATACCAACTGCCCCTAAATTTTGAGGTTAGGCTTAAGAAAGCTCCTCTTTTAAGCACCCCCCCCATACCAAAAATTAGCAAAGTAAAAACTATTATGTATCATTGAGGCTTAGAAATTGGCTAGACAAGAGAACAAAACTAGACTATCTTTTAAAGCCTGAAATTGGCTCTTAACAGCAACACATTTGTCCAGCAAAAGTCTCCACTCCTTGGGGAAACAAGATTCTGCCAGGTGAAGGTGAGGCACTTATCCCCTAGACACAATCAGAATCAGATAACACAAGACACTGGAAACCTCCAACAACAAAATTAGGAAGTTTGAGGATATTGAGATGGAGGACTGACATGCTCCTGCAGAGACACTGCTTGGAGGTGAAGAGCCTGAATGGACTTCTACTCAAACCATCTCATCTGGAGTTGAACTGAGATAGAAAATCAAAAAAGAATGGGTTATAAATCGGTGATGGGTATAAAGGAAGGCACTTGTGATGAGCACCAGGTGTTGTATGTAAGCAATGAATCACAAAATATTACACCTGAAAATAATATTGCACTGTATGCTAACTAGCTGGAATTTAAATAAGTACCTGAAGAAACTTTATAAACATATATATATATTTTTTTTCTTCAGTCTGTTATTCTCCTTTTAACAAACCTCCTAAAGCCCTTGGGTTTGGAAAGAAAAAATAGGATGCCGATCTCCTCTTGAAAATCCATTAATGATTATGGTATAAGACAAGTCAAAATTTAAAACAGAGCTCCAAGGAAAGGGGGAAGGGTCTCTTCCTCCTTGGACAAAGGCCATTCTCACTGTTAGAAGTCAAAGTGGAGACAGAGCAGGAGTTCTACCTTGGCTGAGTCTTCTGTCTTTATTCTGATCAATAGACCACCCAGTGAAAAGCACAGCCCTGGATTTGCCAGCTACCACATGTTACCCACTTGAATATAAGATATGATGGAGGAATGAATTACAAACCCAACAACTGGGTAAGAAGTTACCTTCTTATTGAGTTTCAGCCAAGTGGAGAAATTTTTAGTGTCCTGGTATTGCAGACCAAAAAACCAAACTTCCCTCAGGCCAATAGTTTTCACCACCTAGAAAAGAAAAGAAAAACATTGCTTGAATGTACGGAGGACACAAAACTGAAACTAAGATGGTCCCTGACTTCAAAAGAGATAAGGTGTCCAGGGTCTGGCAAGGAAATACACTTGGGCAGTAGTCAAGAAATGATGTCAGCATCTCTCTACACAAAGTACTTTTGTTGAGATAGAGAACAGGTCTATCACTTAGGAGCACTACCACATACCAATAACTATATTCATTATCCCCTTTGATTTTCACAATAGCTCTGTGATACATTTACAACTAGGCCCATTTTATAGATAGTGAAACTAAGTTTCCAAGAAGTGAAGGTTCAATTAGTGAGTAGAAGAGTCAGGTCTGTTTGACTCCAAATCCATGAGTTTTTCAAATCCAGTGTTGACTGCCACTTCTTCCCTCTATTATGTCATGTGCCTTTCTACTCTCCGGATGAATTAAAAGGCTGGAAATAGAGAGTGTTGGCTTAATTCCTTTATCTTCTTCTCTTGGGTTACTCTTTTATCTTTAGCAACTACAAATATGTCCACACTGTTCCCAGTCCCATTTACAATGCCCTAAGAAAGAATGTTCAGGGAGACATAGCAGGTATTGTGGTATCCATTAATCCAATGATGTGCTGTGTCTGGGTATTGAGATGCTTCTTCCCAGCCCTGATTAGAGGCTAGTCATGATTACCTTTACCAATAGCACAGGTTGAGAATGGGAAAGAGGGTAGAAACAGGGTGAGTACCTCAGTATAGTAGCGAAGTGGCCCCTGGTGTTCTGGGCCTCTTGGCTAAGCAGTGGGTAGTAGGAAAGGGAGGCCAGCCAGCAGATGGAGATTGTTTTCCAGTCCCTGACATTAGCAATGTTAATGGTTCTGGCTGACAGCTGAACCCCAGCATGCCCACCACTGGAGATGGGAGGCAATAAAGCCGACTCATAACCTAATGAGGTTGTGCTGATGGTTTTCTTTCTTTCTTTCTTTCTTTTTTTTTTTTTAATTTTCTTCGGGGGTAGGCAAGGGAGGTAGGGGAGTGAGCCGAAGGAATTTACCTGGATATAGAAATAGGAAAGGAGGACCCAATATTGCTAATGTCCTTCCTTATCAATAAATTATATCTTCCCTCAACACATACATACACATACACTCCTCCACTATATCTACAAAATTTCTACTATGCACCCAAACCCAAACCCCATAGTCATTCCTGAAGCTTACAAGCTTACAAGCTTCAGAGGCCCTAAGGAAAAAGTAGCTCATATCTATTAAGTACCTATTATGTAACAGGTATTGAACACTGAACAACCCTGAGATAGCTATTATCTCTATTTTATACATGAATAAACAAAGGCTTAAGAGGCAACCTGCCTAGAAGACATGACTAGATACCTTTCCATCCAGATGGCTTACTGACACATGAAAAGATGTTCAACATCACTTATGAACAGAGAAATACAAATCCAAACCACAATGAGATACCACTTAACACTGGTCAGAATGGTTAAAATTAACAACAAAGAAACAATAGGTGCTGGCAAGGATGTGGAAAAAGGGGAATCCTCTTGCACTCTTGGTGGGAATGTAATGCAAACCAATGTACTCACTCTGGAGAAAAGTATAGAGATTCCTCAAAAAGTTAAAAATGAAACTACACTACAATCCAGCAATTTTACTTAGGTATTTACCCAAAGTATAAAAAATACAGATTCAAAGGGGTACATGTGCCCTGATGTTTATAGCAGCATTGCCAAAATAGCCAAACTATGGAAAGAACCCAAATGTCCATTGACTGATGAGTCAATAGAGAAGATGTGGTGTGTGTGTGTGTGTGTGTGTGTGTGTGTGTGTACATATAATGGAATTTTACTCAATTTTTACTCAACCATCAAAAAGAATGAAATTGGGGGGGGGGGGGCAAGATGGCAGGGAAGTAGGAGGAGGCGCCGTTTCAACCTGTATCCTAAAGTGAGCTGATTACCTACCAAAGAACTCCGATCACCCATGAAATCAGCCTGAGATCAGAATTATACACGTCTGAATCTCTACAGGAGCAGAAGACGCCAGTGGGCAGGTAAAGCGGAGTGGGAGTGGGAATGTTGGACTGATATCGGAAGATAAACAGAAGGGGGAGGGAATCACCAGAGGCGACCCATTGGAAAGTAATACCCCAATACCAGAGTGCCCAGCGTCTGGGGACAAGCATTAACTTGGAGTCTGGTTGAAAGCACTCAAAAAGAGCAAGGAATCACGGGGGGAAATTGTGGGAATCAGGGTGGTTAGGGACAGGGGCTTAAGTCCCCGGACCCAGGACAGCCTCCCCTGGGGCTGAGCCAGAGAGAGTGCGGTGGAGAAACCAGGTCTTGGTCCCTGAGCCGCCAGCGTGCCCAAGAACACATGGGGTCTGGCTGCTGTGAGGGACTGGGAGCCTCGCCAGATGGCAGAACGCCAGGCCCTGCTATCAGAGCCTGAGATGCGTGTGCCCAACACCCTCCCTGAGAGAGGTGTGTGCAGGTGCCAGCCCGGTGCTCTCAGACCAGAAATACCAGGCACTCCCAACCTGGGCAAGTGGGAAAATCTCAGTGCGCCATTGCTGCTTGGAACCTCTCTGGCGATTTGGAGCTGCCCAGACAGCCACCGCTGCCGTGGTTTTGGGTGCAAGCAGGAGATCCTGCATCCCCAGGGACCATGAGTCAGAACCTGCTCTGCCAGCAGCTCTGCAGCACCCACAGGGGAGCAGACTGAGGCTTCTCTCTGAGGGGGAGGTCAGGGTGCAGTTTTCTTTCCTCTAAACCTCCAAAAACCATCAAAGCTGTAAAGGTTAGAGAAAAAAAAAAAAAGAACAACCAAACATAAAAACCCCCAGAGAACAAAAGCCTGAAAAACCGGTTTCTTTAGACCCCACCCCCTTGAGGGGGATGGGAGGACTTAACTAAGGGAACATAATTCACTGAAAACCCACGTGGCAGGCTCCTCCCCCAGAAAACCAACCAGGAAAGAAAAAAAAAAAAAAAAAAAAAAAGATGACAAGAGAACAACCACCACTACTTCATAGATACAACTTTTATTTTTAACTCGTTCCCACTATTTTGGTTCATTTTTTTAAATATAGATAATTTTTAAGCTATTTACAATCACAGTGAGATGTCCAGTACATCAAATTCCATAATGACCTTCTAACCTTCACTTTTTGATACATGCACCTGTGTTTTTCTCTTGCTTTTCTATTTTTTAATTTTTTTAAAATTTTAGTTTAGTTTAGTCTAGTTTATTCTTTTTAATTTTTATTTTCTAATATTCTTATAGAATATTAGAGCACTCTCTCTGGCTCAGCCCCAGGGGAGGCTGTCCTGGGTCCTGGGACTTAAGCCCCTGTCCCTAACCACCCTGATTCCCACAATTTCCCCCCGTGATTCCTTGCTCTTTTTGAGTGCTTTCAAAGTAACCCCCTTTCAAGGTAACCCCCTTTCCCCAATCAAAGCTACAGCTATAGGTAAACCAATTTTTAATTCCCCTTTATCTTAGAAAGTTGAGTCCTTTAACAAAGATAACAAGATACATCCAGGAAGAATCAAAATAACCTTCCTCGCACACACTGAGAATTTATAACCACTGTCCCAACTTTTTCTTCCACCAGTGTTTCTGTCTTTTTGTGTTTGTCCTGATAGTATATAAATCTTATACTTGGGGTTCTTTTTGACGAGGTTGCTTCCTTTTATATATATATATAAATATATATATATATAATATATATATATAATATATATATTATAATATATATATAATATATATATTATATATATATTTTATATATATATATATATATATATATATATATATATATATATCTTGTCATATACTTTTGTCAGTCTTCTTGTTTGTCTGCTTTTGTTTGTATACTTCATAAATCTTACCTTGGGGACCATTCGGGCTGAGCCTTCTCTTTTATCTTCCCTTTTTTTCCTGTCTCTCTCTCTCTCTTTTTTTTTCTTTTTCTTTTCTTTTTTCTCTCATTTGGGTGGGGAATCCTGATTTCTCAGAAGAGTCCTAGGGTGCACCTTGACTGCACCACAGTTGATACATCCAGCTACATCCGTTCAGTCATCTCTCACCAAAATGACTAGGAGGAGGAATGCCCAACAGAAGAAAAATACAGAGGATGGCCTTCTTCAACAGAGCTAATGGCTATTGACATAGACAATATGTCAGAAAGGGAATTCAGGCTAACAATTACCCAGGCAATAGCTAGGTTGGAGAAAGCCATGGATGACCAAACGGAATTGATTAGGGCAGAACTGAAAGCCACTAGGGATGATGTTCAAAATTCTCTCAATGAATTCCAATCTAATCTAAATTCTCTCAAAGCTAGGGTAACTGAGACAGAAGATAGAATTAGTGATCTGGAGGACAAACAGATAGAGAGAAATGATGAGGAGCAATCCTGGAACAAAGAGCTTAGAAGCCATGAAAACAGAATCAGGGAAATAAATGATGCCATGAAAAGTTCCAACGTCAGAATTATTGGAATCCCTGAAGGGGAGGAGAAAGAAAGAAGTCTAGAAGATAGAGTGGAACAAGTTGTCCATGAAAATTTTCCCAATTTCACGAATGAAACCAGCGTTCATGTACTAGAGGCAGAACAGTTTCCCCCCAAGATTATAGATTATCAATGTCCTCAAGACACCTAATAGTAAGAATGAAGAATTATAATTGCAGGCAGACTCTCTTGAAAACAGCCAGGACAAAGAAGCTCCTTACGTACAGAAGAAACCCATCAGAATAAACTTAGACCTGTCCACAGAGACCTGGCAAGCCAGAAAGGGCTGGCAAGATATATTCAGGGCACTAAGTGAGAAGAACATGCAGCCAAGAATACTTTATCCAGCAAGACTGACATTCAAAATCGATGGCGAGATAAAGAGTTTCCAAGACCGGCAAGGCTTAAAAGATTGTGCAACCACCAAGCCAACACTGCAGGAAATATTAAGGGGGGGTTCTATAAAAGAGAAAAAATCCTAAAAATATTACTGAACAGAAATATGGAGACAATCTACAGAAAGAAAGACTTCAAAGGTAACATGATGTCAATAAAAATGTATCTATCAATAATCACTCTCAGTGAATGGCCTAAATGTGCCCATAAAAGGACACAAGGTTGCAGATTGGATAAAACAACAGGACCCATCCATATGTTGTCTACAAGAGACACATTTTGAACCTAAAGATACAGCCAGACTGAAGGTGAAGGGATGGGGAAGCATCTTTCATGCCAATGGGCCTCAAAAGAAGGCCAGGGCAGCGATTCTCATATCAGATAAATTAGATTTTAAACTAAAAACTGTAGTCAGAGATACAGAAGGACACTACATAATTCTTTTTTTTTTAAAGATTTTATTTATTAATTTGACAGAGAGAAATCACAAGTAGACAGAGAGGCAGCCAGAGAGAGAGAGAGGGAAGCAGGCTCTCTGCTGAGCAGAGAGCCCGATGCGGGACTCGATCCCAGAACTCTGAGATCATGACTGGAGCCGAAGGCAGCGGCTTAACCCACTGAGCCACCCAGGCGCCCCATAATTCTTAAGGAGATTATCCACCAAGACAATATAACAATTGTAAATATCTACGCCCCCCAATATGGGAGCAGTGAATTACATAAGAAAACTGTTAATCAAGATAAAGAGTCATATTGATATGAATACATTAATAATAGGAGATCTAAACATGCCTCTCTCAGTAATAGACAGATCATCCAAGCAGAAAATCAATAAAGAAACAAGAGCATTGAATGACACATTGGACAAGATGGACCTCATAGATATATACAGAACATTCCATCTTAAAACAACAGAATACTCATTTTTCTCAAGTGCACACGGAACCATCTCCAGAATAGACCACATACTGGGTCACAAATCAGGACTCAACCTTACAAAAAGACTGACAGTATTCCTTGAATATTCTCAGATCACAATCCTTTGAAACTGGAGCTCAATCACAAGGAAAAGTTTGGAAGGAACTCAAACACCTGGAAGCTAAAGACCACCTTGCTTAAGAATGCTTGCATCAACCAGGAGATCAAAGAAGAACTTAAACAATTCATCGAAACCAATGAGAAACAAGACATTTTGGTCCAAAACCTATGGGATACAGCAAAGGCGGTCCTAAGGGGGAAATATGTAGCCACCCAAGCCTCCCTCAAAAAATCGAAAAAGCCAGAATACACCAGCTGTCTCTACACCTTAAAGAGCTGGAGAACCAACAACAAATCAAAACAACTCCACACATAAGAAGGGAAATAATCACGATTAGAGCAGAGATCAATGAGGTAGAAACCAGAGATACAGTAGAACGTATCAATGAAACTAGAAGCTGGTTTTTTTGAAAAAATCAATAAAATCAATAAACCATTGGCCACATTAATCCAAAGAAAAGAGAGAAGGCCCAAATTCATAAAATTATGAATAAAAAGGGAGAGATCACAACGAACACCAAGGAAGTAGAAACAATCATCAGAGGTTATTATCAACAGTTATATGCCAATAAGCTATATAACCTAGATGAAATGGATACATTCCTGGAATACTCTAAACTCTCACAATTGAACCAGGAAGAAATTGACAACCTGAATAGACGGATATCTAGTAACGAGACTGAAGCAGTGATCAAAAACCTCCCAAAAAGCAAGAGCCCAGGACCTGACTGATTCCCTGGGGAATTCTACCAAACTTTCAAAGAAGAAATAACACCTATTCTCCTGAAGATGTTTCAAAAAATTGAAGCAGAAGGAAAACCTCCAGACACTTTTTATGAAGCCAGCATTACCCTGATCCCCAAACCAGGCAAAGACCCCACCAAAAAGGAAAATCTCAGACCAATATCACTGAAGAATATGGATGATGGATGCTAAGATTCTCAACAAGATCCTAGAAAACAGGATCCAACAGCACATTAAAAAGATTATCCACCATGACCAGGTGGGATTCATACCTGGGCTACAAGGATGGTTCAACAACTGCAAATCAATCAATGTGATAGAACAAATCAATAAGAGAAGAGAGAAGAACCACAAGGTCCTCTCAATTGATGCAGAAAAAGCATTTGACAAAATCCAGCATCCGTTCCTGATTAAAACGCTTCAAAGTATAGGGATAGAGGGAACATTCCTGAACTTCATAAAATCTATCTATGAAAGACCCACAGAAAATATCATCCTCAATGGGAAAAAGCTCACAGCCTTCCCGTTGAGATCAAGAACACAAGGATGCCCACTCTTACCACTCTTGTTCAACATAGTATTAGAAGTCCTAGCAACAGCAATAAGACAACAAAGAGATATAAAAGGTATCCAAATTGGCAATGAAGAAGTCAAACTCTCTCTCTTCACAGATGACAAGATTCTTTATATGGAAAACCCAAGACTTCACCCCCAAAGTACTAGAACTTACAGAAATTCAGTAACGTGGCAAGATACAAAGTCAATGTTCAGAAAACAGTGGCTTTCTTATACACTAACAATGAAAATACAGAAAGGGAATTTAGGGAATCGATTCCATTTACTATATAGCACCAAGAACCATAAGAATCCTGGGAATAAACCTAACCAAAGAGGTAAAGGATCTACACCGAGGAACTACAGAATGCTCATGAAAGAAATTGAAGAAGACACAAAAAGATGTAAGACCATTCCATGCTCCTGGATCGGAAGAATAAACATTGTTAAAATGTCTATAGTACCTAGAGCAATCTACACTTTTTTTAAATTTATTTTTTATTTATTTTCAGCTTAACAGTATTCATTATTTTTGCACCACACCCAGTGCTCCATGCAATCGGTGCCCTCTATAATACCCACCACCTGGTACCCCGACCTCCCACCCCCCACCCCGTCAAACCCCTCAGATTGTTTTTCAGACACTTTTAATGCCATGCCGATCAAAATTTCACCAGTATTCTTCAAAGAGCTGGAGCAAATAATCCTAAGGTTTGTATGGAATCAGAAGAGACCCCCGAATTGCTAAGGAAATGTAGAAAAACAAAACTAAAACTGGCGGCATCACATTACCTGATTTCAAGCTTTACTACAAAGCTGTGATCATCAAGACAGCATGGTACTGGCATGAAAACAGACACACATACCAGTGGAACAGAGTAGAGAGCCCAGATATGGTCAAATAATCTTTGACAAAACAGGAAAAAAATATACAGTGAAAAAAAAGACAGTCTCTTCAATAAATGGTGCTGGGAAAACTGGACAGCTATATGTAGAAGAATGAAATTTGACCATTCTCTTATGCTATACACAAAGATAAACTCAAAATGGATAAAAGACCTCCCTGTGAGACAGGAATCCATCAGAATCCTAGAGGCGAACATAGGCAGTAACCACTTCAGGATCAGCCACAGCAACTTCTTTCAAGATAGGTCTCCAAAGGTGAAGGAAACAAAAGCGAAAATAAACTTTTGAGACTTCATCAAGATCAAAAGCTTCTGCACAGCAAAAGAAACAGTCAAGAAAACAAAGAGGCAACCCACAGAATGGGAGAAGATATTTGAAAATGACAGTAGAGACAAAAGGTTGATATCCAGGATCTATAAAGAACTCCTCAAACTCAACACACACAAAACAGACAATCATATTAAAAAATGGGCAGAAGATATGAACAGACAATTCTCCAATGAAGACATACAAATGGCTATCAGACACATGAAAATATGTTCATCATCACTAGCCATCAGGGAGATTCAAATTAAAACCACATTGAGATACCACCTCGCACCAGTTAGAATGGCCAAAATTAGCAAGACAGGAAACAACATGTGTTGGAGAGGATGTGGAGAAAGGGGAACCCTCTTACACTGTTGGTGGGAATGCATGTTGGTGCAGCCCCTTTGGAGAACAGTGTGGAGATTCCTCAAGAAATTAAAAATAGAGCTTCCCTATGACCGTACAATTGCACTCCTGGGTATTTACCCCAAAGATACAGATGTAGTGAAAAGAAGGGCCATCTCTACTCCAATGTTTATAGCAGCAATGGCCACGGTCGCCAAACTGTGGAAAGAACCAAGATGCCCTTCACTGGATAAATGGATAAGGAAGATGTGGTCCATATACACGATGGAGTATTATGCCTCCATCAGAAAGGATGAATCCCCAACCTTTGTAGCAACATGGACGGGACTGGAAGAGATTATGCTAAGTGAAATAAGTCAAACAGAGAGAGTCAATTATCATATGGTTTCACTTATTTGTGCAGCATAACAAATAACATGGAGGACAAGGGGAGATGGAGAGGAGAAGGGAGTTGAGGGAAATTGGAAGGGGAGGTGAACCATGCGAGACTATGTACTCTGAAAAACAACCTGAGGATTTTGAAGGGGTTGGGGGTGGGAGGTTGGGGGAACCAGGTGGTGGGTATTTGGGAGGGCACGGATTGCATGAAGCACTGGGTGTGGTGCAAAAACAATGAATTCTGTTACGCTGAAAAGAAATAAAAAATTTAAAAAAAAGAAAGGGTATAATATATAAAGTTCTATGGAAAGAGCCAAGATGGCCTTCAGCTGATGAATGGATAAAGAAGTTATAGTCCATACACACAATGGAATATTATGCATCCGTCAGAAAGGATGAATACTCAACTTTTGTGTCAACATGGATGGGATTGGAGGAGACTATGCTGAATGAAATACGTCAAACAGAGAGAGTCAATTATCATTTTCACTTACTTGTGGACCATAAGGAATAACATGGAGGACATTAGGAGAAGGAGAGGAAAAGTGAATTGGGAGAAATTGGAGGGGGAGACAAAGCACGAGAGACAGTGGACGCTGAGAAACAAACTGAGGGTTTTGGAAATGAGGGGGTGAGGGGATGGGTGAGCCTGGTGGTGGGTATTAAGGAGGGCACATATTGCATGGAGCAGTGAGCATAGTGTATAAACAATGAATCTTGAAACACTGAAAAAAATAAAATAAAATATATAAAAAAAGAAAAAAGGAAATAAATTAAAAATAGAGCTTCCCTATGACCCTGCAATTGCACTCCTGGGTATTTACCCCAAAGATACAGATGTAGTGAAACGATGGGCCATCTGTACCCCAATGTTCATAGCAGCAATGGCCACAGTCGCCAAACTATGGAAAGAACCAAGATGCCCTTCACCGGATAAATGGATAAGGAAGATGTGGTCCATATACACGATGGAGTATTATGCCTCCATCAGAAAGGATGAATCCCCAACTTTTGTATCAATGTGGAGAGGACTGGAAGAGATTATGCTGAGTGAAATAAGTCAAGCAGAGAGAGTCAATTATCATATGGTTTCGCTTCTTTGTGGAGCATAAGAAATAACATGGAGGACATGGGGAGATGAAGAGGAGAAGGGAGTTGAGGGAAACTGGAGGGGGGGATGAACCATGAGAGACCATGGACTCTGAAAAACAATCTGAGGGTTTTGAAGGGATGGGGGTGGGAGAGCGGGGGATCCTGATGGTGGGTATTTTGGAGGGCACGTATTGCATGGAGCACTAGGTGTGGTGCATAAACAATGAATTCTGTTACACTGAAAAGAAATTAAATCTTAAAAATAAATAAATAAATAAGATTTACCAGTTCAAATGAAACAAAAGAAAAGAAAATAAGAAATACAGTCCTATTTCCCACATACCTCTTGCTGACTTGAGTAATTAGGAACATGTTTTTAAAAGATAATTTGTGTGTGGGCAGTGTTAAGGAAAGATCAAAATACTTCCAGGATTCAATGGCAAGGTGAATTCCTGAGTCTAAGTTGATAGGCAATATGAATTGTCTATAAGTTTTAGATGGAGAACACAAAATGCTCATGTTGAAATGTGATATTGTGTTTTTATTTTAATATATTTGACAGAGACACAGCTAGAGAGAGGGAATACAAGCAGGGGAAGTGGGAGAAGGAGAAGCAGGGTTCCCGCTGATCAGGGAGTCCGGGGAGCAGGGGCTCGATCCCAGGGTCCTGGGTCCCAGGGTCCTGGGATCATGACCTGAGCCGAAGGCAGATGCTTAACAACTGAGCCACCCATGTGTCCCGTTTTGTTTTGTTTTCATTTGGATTTTTGGAGAGGATAGAGGGGGAAGGTATTAGAAAAAGATACGTTTTATTTAAAGCACCTCTTATCTCATCCTAGACCTAAGGCAGAGCCTAACTAACAGTTCTAAAGATTTTCCACAGGGTTTTAGAAGAATAGCGACCAGATGCAATTGGTGCAGAAGAAGTAATTCAGCCCCAGGTGAGAAAGAGACACTGAAGATGCTGAAGATGGACCATTAGGGCCAGGACCCTAAGTCATGGGATGGCAGACTCAGAATAGAATTGGTAGGGGAGCAACTGGCCTCTGCCTGTACCAACTGTAGAGGCTTGGAGATCCCAGAATTAAAATGAACTAAGGCAGATAGACTACATAATCAGTCCTAGATGTCCCAAGAATGGGCTCCTTAGCCTCTTTTTGCACCATATTGTCCATTTCACTAGAAGGATGAGTAGGTTTATAATGAGAGGAAGATCACAGGACCTAAAATCGTTCCAGGATGTGGAGTATCTCTGAGGAGCGGTTGGAAAAATGACAGTTAAAGTGAAATTAAAAAAAAAAAATCAGGATCAGTAGCAAATTTAATCTCTCTGAGCTCTGCCTCTTCCATTATGAACATAAAGAAATCAGATGCATATAAATTTTCCATATCCTTAGGCTTCAGGGTTTTGGAGAAATGAGCGATCTCTCTCAGCGTCCACGAAGTCCCAAAGTGAGGAAATAAGGATGTGGAGGGAAGGAAATATGATCTAAAGTCAGAATTGAGACTGAAAAAGAAAAAAGGATATAACTCCAAGCTATAAGGAAATCTCCAATTAAGGTCCACAGAGTACTGAGAATCATTTGATCAGGCAACTCTTGTCTCTACTTGGAAATGAGGCCAAGCTTTGCTTGCTTCCAGCTTTGCTTCTGGCTGAGACTTCCACCCCAGAGAAAAGAGAAATCTTATTTTCTAGGTCCTGTTCCAGAAACAACATTTATGGCTGTAGTGACTAGGGTCCTTCCCATTCCATTCTGAGAACTAACTAACTAAATAAATAAATAATAAATTTATATGTGTGTGTGTGTGTGTGTGTGTGTGTATGTATACATATATATACACACACACACATATATAAATTTTATATATATTCTTTCTTGGCTCCCTTTGACCCCAGACTGCCAACTTACTGAGATGAGCCAGCACTTTTCAAAGCTTCTATGGAAGAATCCATAAGCAGCAGAACATAATAAATGCATATACCCCAGAGGACACAAAGGATAGCAGGATATAAGTAGATAGCTAAAGCCAGAATTTCTTTGAAGCCTCAGGTTTAATCTTAATTACATGCACACATTTTACATTCTACTCCTTAAATATCTATTTTTTTATTTTTTAAGATTTATTTATTTATTCAAGAGAAAGAGTACACATGCATGCATGAGTTGGGGGAGGGGCACAGGGGAGAATCCTCAAGCAGACTCGTGGCTAAGTGTGGAACCCCAGGTGGGCTGAGTCCCATAAACCAGAAATAGGATTGGTGGCAACCCCTACCAGAACTTTCCAGTTGTACATTGATTTGCTTTTAGGTAGGTGATTGATGCAGCTGCTCCCAAGCCTGTAATGGGGTCTCAGTGGGCCTCAGGTGTTTGGGCACTGATGGAGTTTGGAGGGACAAGAGTTGGACACTCAACCAACTGAGACACCTATGTACCCCAATGTTTTAAAAAGATAACATCTATAAGTAAAAGTGATGCTCCAAGATACTAAATCAAGGGACACCTGGGTGGCTCAGTCACTTAAGCATCTGTCTTCAGTTTAGGTCATGATCCTAGGGTCTTGGGATAGAGTCCCACATTGGGCTCCTTGCTCAGCAGGGAGCCTGCTTCTCCCTCTGTCTACAACTCCCCCTGCTTGTGCACTTCCTCTCTCTCTCTCTCTCCCCCTCTGACAAACAAATAAAATCTTTAAAAAAAGATACTAAATCAAATTCATCCCACAGCTCTCTGTACCTCCTAAAATCTGCAATATACACATACAGGAACTAGGACTTCAGTTTTTTAAGACACTGGCTGTGAATTCTATTGAGCCACACAACACAAACCCTCATGACAGACTGTGAAGCATTATAGGGTCCAAGCAGCATAAACTTGAAAACTGAGGTCCAGTGAGGGGAAGGGATTTGCCTCTGAGAAAATCCTCACTAATTACTAGGAGCATCTGAATGTAACAAAGAACCCTCTTTTGTCTCTCTTCTGCATGTGAAGGTGGCCTATATCTGAGGTTTATGGAGGGAAGGGGCAATTAGGTCAATTCCAGAGCCCATGCAGAATCCCCCATGCATCTGAGTGAACCAACTAGTGAGGAAATGAGCCACTTCAGAAGTCCAGAGCAGGACTGGAAAGCAAGGCTGGAGCCTCAAAATGAAAACTGTGAAAAATTACGTGCAAACTCCATCAGTGCCCAAACACCTGAGGCCCACTGAGACCCCATTACAGGCTTGGCAGCAGCTGCATCAATTACCTACCTGAAAGCAAATCAATGTACAACTGGAAAGTTCTGGTAGGGGTTGCCACCAACCCTGTTTCTGCTACTCCACACTGCCTGTGTTCGAGTGGCCACCTGATCTATAGCACAGAACAAACTCAGCTAGGATTCTAAGTTTAGAGACAAATTTCCTCCACTCAGAATAGGAACAGGCAAAGAGAAGAGAGGTCACTGAGGACACAGCTGACAAAAGGTTCTGGGAAAACCACAAATTATATATGCCTCGATTCAAGCCACTATACCACTTCCTAGCTATCTAACCTTAAATAGACCTTTTCCCCCTGTAAGACTCAATCCTTCACCTAAGATAGAGTTATTACTATTATAATAATAGATGTTAATTATTTTATAGAATAAAAATGAAAGAAAAAGAAGAAAGGTTATTGTCTTCAATGCAGAATCCACAAATCATAAAGACTTTACCAAGCCAGAAAAGCTTCCTGATTTAATGGCTCCCTTATCCGTACCTCCAGGGCAATTTCTACTACCTATTTAGCCCTCAATAAGAGCAACAAACATTTGAGTGTCTCCTATACACGAGACACTTTACTTATTTGAGGATTAAATAAGACCACAAAATCTCTGAAATTAGTTTGATTACCATTTCACTAAGAAGATTTAAGTCCCAAGAGGCTAAATGAGACATCCAAGATCACACAGCTAAGTAGGACAGAATTTGAGCCCAAGGCTGACACTAAATCCCAGACTTTAAACACTGTACATCACTTCTTTTTTTTTAAAGATTTTATTTATTTATTTGACAGACAGATATCACAAGTAGGTGGAGGGGGGGAAGCAGGCTCCCCACTGAGCAGAGAGCCCCATGTGGGGCTCAATCTCAGGGACCCTGAGATCATGACCTGAGCTGAAGGCAGAGGTCTTAATCCACTGAGCCACCCAGGCGCCCCTATACATCACTTCTATACACAATCTGAACTTCAAGGGTGTTTTATTCCATGTGGGAAGAGAGCGGTATTGCATTTACTTGTCTCTCCTTCTATAGGTACAGACAGGACAGAGATGGTATTTAACAGTCTAGAGATTTTTCCTGAGACACAGTAGACCTTTAGTCAACAGTGAATCAGTCAGTGAACAAATGAATGAATGGTTGCTCTGAGATTTCACCTTTCTTGCGGAGTTCAGTATCTTGAAGCCAAGAGGCAGGTAGAGTTAGAGCCCCTGGCGGGGGTGGAGCCAGGCAAGGGGTTCTCAAAAATGTAACTCATGGTGGTCACACTGCCCCTTAGTGGCACCTAGGTAACCAAGAGCCCTCTGAAGAACCTCAGGCTTTAGAAGTGGTGGTAAGTGCAGGACTGCTGTAGCAAAACATGTTCTCTCCATTCCCTAGTTGTGCACACACTCACAAAGTTAAACGGAAAAACTGTAGGCCACATTTCCCTTTCCCACCAGGTCTTGTGTGTCCTCGAGCTATGACTTCCCATTGTTGCTTGTGTGTCCTCGAGCTATGACTTCCCATTGTTGCTTGTTATTTATTACTAATGCCAAAGAGGGTGCTTCCTTTCCAGTCAGCTTCCTCTCTGGTCAATGGCCAGAGTTCCAGGGTGGGCCCAGAGCTTTTGTCTATTCCTTCCAAGGAGTCCAGCTCCTTCCTCCTAGGCCCCAATTCCACCAGGAGGGCCTCCCTGAATAATGGATCTCAAAGGCCAGTAAGAACGGACTTCTTCTCTTATGACTCACTCATTAAGTTAGAGAGAGAAAAAAGATAGTATTCCCCAACAGCATGTGAACACATACCTCTGTGGATTCCCATCCAGATCTGACTTGGCCCTGAGAGTGCCAGATTGTCAACTCCTTATTT
This sequence comes from Mustela lutreola, assembly GCF_030435805.1. Taxonomy (NCBI): domain Eukaryota; kingdom Metazoa; phylum Chordata; class Mammalia; order Carnivora; family Mustelidae; genus Mustela; species Mustela lutreola. The sequence continues at coordinate 58,502,047 of NC_081308.1, read as the reverse complement.
GAGTTCAAATCTTTTTCCCTTTTTCACCCATGGAGTCCCATATCTTCCCCAACTTACCTCACAGAACATTACTGCTCCCTCCTTCCTATGACAGCCCCTCAGAAATATCAAGACAGAAAACACATCTTCTCTTAAGTCTTCTAGACCCAACCAGCCTCATTTACCCAGGCAGGATATTACAGTGGGAAAACTATAGTTTTGCAGAGTTGTATTTGAAACTCCATATTATAACTTACTAACTTATATATATTATAACTTACTAAGTTATAACATAGCATAGCTTACATAACCTAGAGTATGTTCTTTTACTTGTCAGAGGCAAGATCTTTGCAAGGATTAAAGCACCTAGCCAAGGCTAGTTCATATTAAGTGCTCAATAAATGGTATTTCTCAAAACAACACTGATCTTCCAGATGAGAAGTCATGAACTCACTGGTTTTCTCCCTTTCCTCTCTCCAGCCAGTATGAAAGCTTCAGAGTCTCTCAAAGGTTTTGTTTGGGAAGTAGTTGCTTTCACAACTAGCATACCATCTGTCCAGGGCTCCCTACCATCTGAGCTTCATACAGAACAACACCCACAGTACACAAATCAAACCAACACGAACAAAGAATTACCATGCCTTGTGGCTTTTTGAAGTTAATAAGCCTCTTTGTTCAAGAATTTTTCTGCCCTAGGTTCTAAATGATGCCTTCCTCCCCTCCCTCCACAGTTACCTCCCTCCAATGAAAATGAACAAAGCCCCAGTGTTGAAGGCAGGGAATGGAATCATTTGGCTTGAGAAGGGTAATGTGTAGAACAAGGGGTCTGGGAAGGAGTCTAAGAAGAGGCCAAAGGAGCCTTTCTTCCTTTCCCTCCACAGCTCTGGTAAGTTCTTAGACAACAAAGGGACTCAGAGGGCAAAGGATAAAGAAGGCCTAGAAAATCCAACAAGGTAACATATCCTAGACAATATCAGACCCCCACTTACCAGAAACTGGTAGGCAAACAGGATAATGACCCACCTGAAGGGATGCAAACCCCATTTTGCTTGTCACAGACAGCATGTTCCCTTGGCCCCTGGAAAGTCTTTGAATGCTGAAAGATTCTGTGGCCCCCCCCACCCAGGTATTAGATTATATATAGCATATCCCTTCTGATAATAGTGACTCCCCATGAAGGGATATCCCTTGCATTGGAGATGGGAATGACACATCAGCATTATTTCCATGGCATGAGTGCAAGGTATGAAGTACCCTCATAATGCATTTAGCACTCCCAGTGGTGTCCTAAGTCCCAATATTCTTCTGAAGGAAATGCACATAGAGGACAATACCTCAGAGAGAATAAGTTTGTTTCCTTCTACTAGGAAGAAAACAAAAAAGTGACAGAGGTCAGTGACTAGAATGCAGCATTGAAATCCCAGCCAGATATTGGATAGATACACTAAGTTATTTTATTTCTGAGTCTCATTATTAAAATGGGGAAGAGATCACTTGCATCTTTCAGAGTTGAGAGGAAGGTTCCATGTGTTAATATTTTTAGAGCATGTAACACAGAGTCACACTCTGCTTGCTTCTCTTTTCTACCATGTTCAGGACCAAGGATAGGATTAATTGGAGCCATCTGAGGTGCAGGTTGCCAAAGTTAAACTCTGCCTCCTTTGTTATTAAGGCAAGGGTCAGCCTTTGCTTGGAATTATCTTGGAGGAGCATGTAGGAGAAAAGATTCCCAAGAAGTGGGCATTGTGGAGGGAACTACTGGGAGAGGTAGAAGAGACTAAGAAACAAATAGTCCATCCCTTACCTGGTCAAACAGCTGTTTGCCAGTGGTGTTGGGCTGAATGGCAAACTCCAGCTCTGCGTCCATGGTGGTCACACGCACATTGATCTAGGATGAGATCAAAAGAGGCAAGTTAGTTGTCTGGCTCTGAGCTTAGCAGAGCATGGGACAGATATATTGTTCAACCACAGAAGAAGGAACTAGGGTTCTAAGAATCTGAGCAACTTAGATATTGGTGGGAAGGAAGGGAGAATACTGAAATAAACAAAAAATAACTAGGCCCTGGCTCCCAACCAGCTTATGAAGACAAAAAACATAGTCAAAGAGCAATGCTTACCAAGGGGCAAACACATAAATGCAAATCAGCCAACTTTCAAGAGGAAGCAAGTGCTGACTGTACTTCTTCCAGGAAGCCTTCCCCACCTACACCAGGCAGCTCTAGGCCCAAAGCATTCTCTTCCCACCTCTGATCCACAGCCTGGATTATCTGCAGTACTTGTCTTTGCAGACACAAGTTAAGGGGAAGATAAAGAACATTGGGCTCCAAGCCTAGCACTGCAACTGTCTCAATCTACAACCTTGGATAAGTCTTATCTCTTTCCTGGGCCCTAGTTCACCTCATCTGTACAACAATAGTAATGCAGGGGCGAGGGTGTCAATTACACTAGGTGATGACCATTTCAATACTGGTGTCTATGGTGGTATATACTGACTTGCACTGTTACTACATCTTGCTTTTATATTTCATTGGTCTCTCTAAGCACAAAAGAGAGAAGGGGCCTTACCAAAGGTAGGTGTGGGTGGCACAGAGATGCTACAAAAGCCAAGTCAGCAGAGGGGAAAAAGGAATGGGACAGGTCCCAGTGAAACTAATAGGTAGCCACACACACAATTTTATAACCACTGGAAAAAGTACCATCTGCTTTTTTTTTTTAAGATTTTATTTATTTATTTGAGAGAGAGAGAGAGAGAGATTTCAGGTAGGTAGAGAAGCCTAACCCACTGAGCCACCCAAGCACCTCGAAAAGTACTGTCTGCTTTTACAAATAGAACCCTTAGCTGATATTGATAGCTGAAATTTCATCAATAAAGATTTGTTCTTTTGGCTGAAAACTTGGTAGTATTGGTAGCAGTAGGAGCAATATGCAGTAGCTTTTATGTTTGGAGACTTGCTACTCACTAGGTAATTCATGTGCACCATCCCATTTAATATCAACAATCACCTTGTGAAGTAGATAAGGTTATCTCCACAAGAAATAAATATTTGTCTAAAGTCATATCATTAGTAAAGCAGAAGACAGGGTTTGAATTCAGATCTAAGTCCAAACCTCAATTTAAACGAATACACTAAAACTTTTATACATCAAAGTGCAAAATATTCCCCATGAGAGGAAATAAAATATTAATTATTTAAGTTGTGGGACATTTTTCATAAGTACTCTATATAGTATGGCCACAATCTGACTTGTTATATATGGTCATATAAAATATTTTGAAGATTGGGTGCCTGGGTGGCTCAGTGGGTTAGGCTCAGGTCATGATCTTGGGGTCCTGGAATTGAGCCCCACATCAGGCTCTCTGCTCAGCAGGGAGCCTCCTTCCCCTTCTTTCTCTGCCTGCCCCTCTGCCTGCCTCTCTGCCTACTTGTGATCTCTCTCTGTGTCAAATAAATAAATAAAATCTTTTAAAAAATATTTTGAAGACTATTTCATGCCCAGGGAAAATACTTCAGTAATATGAAACAAGGAAGGGTAAGCAACAAGACTACATGAGCTCAATTCTACAAACAGTATGTACAGAGAGAGAATTATTGCAATCATGCCCAAGTACTAGTCAGGCTTGGTTTTAGGGTGGTTATGAATGTGTTCTCTATTCTTTGAATTGAAAAAAAAAATGAATCTACATTTTCTAAGATGCTTATATACTACTTACACGATTAGTTGAGACTAAAAATAGAATTAATAAAAAATGCAAATCCCCATTAGGTTTATGTAGGTAAGACATAAACCTAATCAGTCTTTGACATCTCTGGGTCTTTCCTGGGCGTAGGGGTCAGTTAGGGGGTAAGAGGGGGCCAAATACCATTTTGCCAGCTGAACAATTCTGATGAGGACCAGGCCTGGGGAACAACTTTGTAAATAAATATCACTAGGGAGTCAGGGAGGAAATCTATTTCAAGATAGACAATGGGACAGGAAAGGCCCTGAAGGCAGGAACAAGTAAGGCAAATTACCCCAGAGGGGGACAACAGGCAAGATTAGCCACCTTGACTTGGTGTTATCCTAGGCTTCCTGCCAATCCAGTAACCCTGTAGAATGGGCCTTCATAAGGTAGTGAGAATGAAGCCTGATGGCCTAGAATTTGGCCTCAACATCTAGCCTCATATCACCCTTGAACGGACTCAAGGGAGACCTCAAAACACCAATGACTGAGGAGGTAGGAAAAAGTGGAAAAGAGCCAGTAGGGCTTTTAATACACTGGACTTCATTATCACCTCAAGGTTTCTGTCTTACTTTGAGTTACCTCTCCAGTACCCAAGACTCAATAGGTACTCAGAAGATGGTTAAATGAGCAGTTCTAAACATGGGAATATAAGAAATACAGAGATCAAGCATAGTCTAAAGACCCAGAGGTGGGAAGATTTTATATCTTATCTTTTTACTGTGCCATGGACCCTTTTGGGCAGTCTGATAAAGTCTATGGACCAACCCCTTTTCAGAATATATGTGAATGCATGAAATACAGTGATACAAAGAAACCAATTATATTTAAATAATTATAAAAATGTGTGCTTTTTATAACATTAAGTAATTGCCTAGCACTGTATCTTAGTAGTTATTATTAGTGTAATTTTAACATTATGTTGAGCATAGAAATATTTTGAGAAATCTATAGTACAGAGAATTGAGTAATGTATTGAATTGCCAAATTACTATGTTGTATACTTGAAACTAATATTAACACTGTGTACCAAGTATACTTTAATAATACATTTTTAAGTTAATAAAATAAGAATAAAACCTCAGCAAAAAATTGTGATATAAAAGTTTCTAAGATTTCCATTAGTGACAAAGTCACTGGTACTGCCATTTTTACCACTCCTTTTTTTGTTCATATTCATTTTTTTTTCATTTTATTATAAACAGATGTAACTCAGAAACAGCCAAATGGAAAACATGCACAGGACAGGGTAGGCAGGGGTTTGAGAGATACAGAGCTTCCTGCCTTCTCCAGCTGGGCCACCTTCCTAGCACCTCCATGCTTTTATCAGCTCTAAGGCTCTCCTCATTCTGTCATTTAGGGTTTTTTGTTTTTTTGTTTTTTTATATTTCACATTTTTATTAAGTTCAATTAGCCAACATATTAGGGATTTTTTTGAAAAATAAAAAAATATATTTTGTTTATACACCAGCAAGTTGGGCTTGCTCATTAAAAATAATTATGTTGGAGCACCTGGGTGGCTCAGTCAGTTAAGCGTCTGCCTTCAGCTCAGGTCATGATCCCAGAGTCCTGGGATAGAGCCCCACATCAGGCTCCCTGCTCAGCAGGAAGTTTGCTTTTCCCTCTCCTACTTCTTCTGCTTGTATTCCTCTCTCGCTGTCTCTCTCTCTGTCAAATAAATAAATAAAAGCTTTAAAAATATATGTTTATTAGCATTTTAATTTTTTTGTCCTTGGTTTATTTTTCTATTGGGCTGTTCTCTTTATCTATTAAGTAATTAGTTATATCTATTATATACTAAGGTCATGGTTGGACAAATATTTTTTCCCGGTTATTTGTGTTAGATCGTCTAACATTTTTTTCCTATAGTATTTTGTACATAATTAATTTGTCATTATTTTCCTTTGTAGATTCTGAGGCTTGTATCTTTCTTTTCTTTTTTTATTTATCATGTTCAATTAGCCAACATAAATACATCATTAGTTTTTGATGTAATGTTCAAAGATTCAATAGTTGTATATAACACCCCATGCTCATTACATCACTTGCCCTCTTTAATATCCATCACCAGGCTCACCCATATCCCCACACCCCTCCCCTCTGAAACCCTCTTTTTTTTTTTTTTCCGGTAGTCCATAGTGTCTCATGGTTGGTTTCCCTCTCTGGTTTCTCCCCCTTCATTTTTCCCTTCCTTCCCCTAATATCCTCCATGCTATTCTTTATGTTCCACATATAAGTGAAACCATATGATAATGCTCTTTCTCTGTTTGACTTATTTTTTTTTACTTATTTCGCTTAGCATAATCTCCTCCAGTTCCAACCATGTCGATGGAAATGGTGGGTATTTATCCTTTCTGATGGCTGAGTAATAGTCCATTGTATATATGAACCACATCTTCTTTATCCATTCATCTGTTGAAGGGCATCTTCGTTCCTTCCATAGTTTGGCTACTATGGATATTGCTGCTATAAACATTGGGGTGCCTATGGCCCTTTTTTTTCACTACCTCTGTATCTTTGGGGTAAATGCCTAGTAGTGCAATTTCACTTATATTCATAATTGAAGGAGGTCCAAATCTCAGTGAGAGGTTAGTACAAACAGATATGTAATTTTTCTCAATCCACTCTCATAGATCTTTCCCACTTCAGATTATATCCATGGACCCCTATGGAGGCCTAAAAATTCCAAGTTAAGGAGCTCCCTATAAATTTATTTCAATTCACCCAATATTAATGGAACAAAACATTTAAGGAACTATCATTAGAGTAGAGCTCTAGGACCAGTCCTTGACCCCGAAGCACTTATTGAATAATAGGAAAACTATACTATACAAGGAAGACCCTGAGAAATGCCATAGCAGAACAAAAGAAACATTTTGTGGTGATAAGAAACCACAGTTCAGAGTGATATTTGCACTGGTCCACAAGGATAAGCTGTATTAAAGAAAGAGAGAGAGAGAGAGGGAGAGAAAGAAAGAAATATAGAAAGATTGTGGGATGGGGGGGAAGAACATCCAAATGTCCCAGGTAGAGAAATCAGTATGTGCAATGGCCCAGAATGAGACAGGGATGGAGATGGCCCATTGAGAAGCAGATCTACTTCAGGGTGAATGTGGACTACACAGTGAAGTGTAGGCAGAGAGGCTGGGAAGCTAAGTGGAGGGCCTTGAGGTTTATACTAAAGAGCTGGGCCTTAACCTATTGGAAGGCCAGCCATCCTTGAGGCTTTGAGCAGAGTGGGGCAGACTCAGAATGATGCTTTTTGAAGAAAGTGCCCAGGGAAGAAACTGATGAAAGAGGTAGGATTCCAAGGAAATATTCCATAGTCTATGAGTCCCCTTTATTTCACACTATTGGGAAGAATTTTCAAAGTAAATAAGCCAGTGTTAATCACAGATCATATTAATCACAGGTCATGCCAATGTAACATCTTTAGGGTCTAGTTCAGAAGTCCAAATATTTAAGTCAGATATTTGTTAAAGAAATGTTTCTTGAATAAATCAATTGGTAGAAAAGGACGTAGCCTGGGTTAGGAATAAGAATGTCATACACATTAGTGTTGTCTATGCTTCCTTCCTCTTAAATAGAGCATGACCCCAGAACAAGGGCTCTTCTAAAATCTAAAGATGTCTAGCTGAAACCAAACTGGAAACTACTTCTCCAGAATTCCTGTCCAGGGTTTCTGCCATTTCCACAGTAGCTGTTACTCTAGGGAAAACAGTCTAATATCTCCTGAATTTCACTGAGGACAAATAATCTTAGGTTTAAAAAAATAGAAAGAAAAGCAAACACAAAGGGACTTCTATTCTTGCCACCACTTAACTCAGAAGAAAATGTGAGTCATGAGGACAGGGTCATTGGTCTGTACTCTCCTGTTTTCTGTATGTCAGAGGTAGAGGGGGAATAAGGGTAATAACACAGCTGGGGCTTGAAGGTGATAGGTAGAACAGGTGTCTTGTTCAACGAAGATCCCTTGTTCTCCCTTAGAATAATCTGGAACCCAAGTGTGTAAAATAAGCTGCATGCCCAGACCCACTGATACACAGGGCCCACTGGACTCTCACCCTAGTACTTAGGTACCCACTGCCTTCCTTTGAGGCCTGTTCTCTGCAATTTCAGTGAGAAGAGGGTTATCTTGTTTGAGAGGCAAGAACCTGAAAATAAAACCTCTGAAGTCAGCAGAAATTTCCTGGGAAGCCCCTCAGCTTGGCAGGAGTAGAGGAACTGGCCTGGGTGGGGGTATCATTTCAATATGTAGAGAATTAAATCCTTTTCAAACCCTGTCCCTGAGGATCTAGCCGCAGTCTGAGTTTAAAGACTGTGTCTCTGGAGAACACTAAGGGTTTAAGGAACAAGAACAAAAAGTTTGGTTGTGGTAGGGATGGTGTCATCCTCTCATACACTAGCCTCCCCACCTCTAGCCCAAGAACAATAAATATACTGTTATTTATTGAACAACTGAACACAGACACTTTCCACACCAATGTCCTTCACTGGAGACTAACAAACAAATCTTAGTGATCTGCCATCCAAAGCCGTCAGGAAACTGGGATCTCTCCTCTGTCCCCAGGTGGCTGACCTAGAAAACAAAAATAACCAGGCAGATGCTGCAGCAGCTGGGGTACTTTGGATTCTGGGCCTGGCCAGCTTCAAAGAAGGGACCAACCCTCTCTTTTCCTAGAGCCAACAACATCCAGGTAAGCAGTAGCCAGACCACACAGTGAGGAGATCAGGGCAATGTTTCCCCTCATTTGTCCAATATCGCTGAACTTCAAGATGGCTTTCCCTGGAAAGAAATTTGGGGGAGGCAGAGCAGCAAGTAGAGAGAGTTAAATAACCACAAGTTACTTGCCTGAAGCATGGACATGTAAACCAGAAAGAATTAAAATTACAGGTGGTGGGTATTAGAGAAGGCACAGATTGCATGGAGCACTGGGTGTGGTGCAAAAATAATGAATACTGTTATGCTGAAAATAAATAAAAAATAAATTTTAAAAAATTACTGGCCCCACTTCATGGATGATGAAACTGAAATACACAGAAGCAGGTGACAGAAGGATAGAAATGAACACTTACTGAATACCAACTATGTGCCAAGCCCCATCATCCACAGCCCCACTTTATATCACTGAAGCCAAATTTACTCAGCCAGCAAGCGAGGAAGGTCTTCTCTAGACATTCCCAGAGCTCCTTCCATGACTTCACTCCTCTCTCTGGTCATGCTGGTTTCACTGCTGACTTCAGACACTGCCTTGGCAACTCTTTTGGCCAAGGACCAAACACTCTGGCATTGGAAGCCTGAGCACATCTGGGAAACACTCCTTGGGAAGGCCCCCTCACAGGGGCAGAGCTTGTGAGTCAGCCCAATTGTGTCTGAGCTCAATGACCTCACCCCCAATTGCCACCTCCCCATTCTCAAGGGCTCTGGCATTTCTGTGGAGCTGCTGGTATAAAGAAGACAAAGGCAAGTGGGAAAGGGGGACAAAGCAGGATAAACCTTACCAGGGCAACCTCAGAACTTCAGTCTCTCCACTGGACAGAGAACAGTCACCACAGTGTTACTCAAACTACCTAATCCCCACTATTTAGGCTCCAGCACCAACCATTTCCTGCTGCCAGAACGGAGGCAAGGCCAGGGCAGGGCAGAGCAAGGCCTGGTCTGTCTTGCTTCTTGGAATGACAGCACTGCCTCAAGCAGCTGTTTTCCATAAGGAGGGAAACAAGGGTTGCTTTGAATCTCCAGCTTAGGAGGTATTCTCCTTCCCCCCTCCCCTCTTCCACTGACTCACTTACTTCCCAGCAACTCAGCCACTGTTGACTTGGAAATGGTACCTGGAACAGTAATCTGTTCTGACCTCTTCCTGCCCATCTCTAGACCCTTAACACAGCCATCAACACTTGCCTGGGATTAACCCTTCCCGTGCCTGTGCCTTTTCCCAGTAGTTTCTACAAAGGAGAGCTATATCCAACCCCATCTATACTCGTATCTTAATGGGTCAGCACTTCTTTACTTCAAGTGCTGCAAAGACCATGGGAGACAAGGATTCCCCTTTTACTTGCTTTGACTCAGTCCTGCCCTCCCAAAGCTCCCCAAGAATCAATGGGAGATAAGTACATATTAGAAATGGGGTGTTACTCCACCATTCACCATATATTTGGGGAAGTAACCCCCACATGTAACTAATCTCTCTTAGCAATGAGAACATATCTAGTCACTATGGGACTGAGAGTTCAGAGCAGAGGCCAAAGCTGCAAAGGTCAGATACAATGAGACTACCTTAGCAAGCTGCGGCTTCCCCAATTAATCTAGCTTTAATTGTATGACCTTTCGAATCAAGCTCAGACTGAGGTAGAGTCCCCCTCTCAACACATGAAGATCAGAAAGTAAACTTTTCACCATGTGCACCTAACTCCAGGACTTACTCTCAAAATCAGCTCAGCCAAACCATACTCCAGGATCAAACAATACCTACTCCCTTACCCCTACCCCAGCTCATCTCTCCTTCTTAGTTACAGAGACTGCCCAACCAGTTCCTCAGCACAGCCATTCCTCCTCTTAACAGTTCCTCAAAATTAAAATCCACTCATTCTAGTCTCTCATCTGGCTCCCGCAGAATAGCATCCTTCTGAACTTCTCATCCCTGCTCTCAGAACAAACAGACCAGAATCCCAAACTGTCAGACCTGAAAGGAACCTTAGAGATCATTTGGTTCAAACTCTGCAACATAACAGCTGAGGAAACTGAGGTCCAGGAAAGGAGAGGCATTGTCCCAGAGTCATATAGCTGCTAGGTAGCCTGAGATCAGGGATAAAAACCTGGATCTTAATTTAGTGGCCATTTAATAAGCTATAGAACCGCCCTGGCACTTAAAAACAGTAGATACCTCAGGTGAACCACTGCTGAAGACTATGAAGACTATGTGGAGGAAGCTGGGCCATCTTGCTTCCATGAAAAACCCCAAGCTGGCATGGTTAGGAAGTCTAGCTTTCAACAGAAGGCAGGCCTAACTTTCAGACTCTGAGACATTCACCAACATTGATTCTAGAGAAACTAAACCTTTCATAACACCATAGAAGAAAACTCAAAGATCCTTGTTTCTAAGACAGCTTCTTTTGCAAAAACTTGGATAGCAACTGATTGGGAAGTTCCCCGACAGCAGACACAGCCAAGATCTGAAACAGAATCTGGTGAGGAGAGAGTGGGATGCAACAGGCAAAGAGGCATGGAATTTCAGGAACAGATTTATATCTAAGTAGCTAAGAACAACAGATTTCTCAATTCCCATAAAACTCTGAAGCTGCTGAAATAAAAGAGAACAGGACCCATCATTAATAAAATAGTCTCCCAAATGGCCAAAGCCCCTCTCTGGGACTACACCCAGCTGGATTTCAGTCTTTCACATCAGTTCCATGCTTGACCCAGCTTCCCACCTGCAAATTTAAAAAGAAGTATTTGCAGGCTAGAAACATGGAGCATTTGCAGCTGTCTGGAGATACCAGGTCTGCCCAGGGCACCAGAAGCGGGCTCTACTTTCTCTGATTAGGAACCCACCCCAGAAATCTCCAGCATCACAGCTCTGAAGCACACTGGGGCTGATCCAAGCATCAGCCTGAGTTCTGTCTAATACTCATGGGATTTCTTCCCTGTCTTATGCTCCTGGGTATTAAAAATCGCTGAAGCCAGGATCAGTTGACTCAGCAGGGGCAGGAGGAGGCTTCTAGGCCAAGTCAAAAAGCTGTTTTTAACCCCAGAGGTAGGCTAAGGTCTGCTTTCTGCCAACCTTATTGGTAAGCCAAGAGCTAAACCCAGTATCTGGAAAACCCACAAAATTTGAGTCCTTGTCCCAGAAATAATTGTCTCAGCTCTTTGAGGAGTGAAGCATGGCATGACAGAAAAAGGCTTTGCAGCTTCTTTCACCTCCCTTTTTTTTAAAACTCAGTTTCCAAAACTATAAAACAGGTCTAATAATATCAACTTCACAACAAGGTCATTGGGAGATTTAGGTTAAAATAAGAGACATGAAAATACATAGCACATCACAAGTAGAATGGGAAGACTACTAACCCCTCCTTTTTGACCGTATATTTTTAAAATATTTTATTTATTTATATATTTCTTTGAGAGAGAGGGAGTGAGCAGAGGGAAAGGAACAAGCAGACTCCCTGGTCAGCAGGGAGCCCAGATGCAGGGCTCAATACCGTAGGCAAGGCTCAATCCCAGCACCCTGGGATCATGACCTGAGCCAAAGGCAGACGCTTAACCAACTGAGCCTCCTAGGCACCCCACATTTTTAGCCATGTTATTACAGATATCCTACCTCTCAGAAATGATTTAAAATGAAAATGTGTCCAACTGTAGAGGTCTAGGGGCTACCCAAGAAGACCTCCAGAAAGCCCTTTCAGCATAAAGGACATGTGCACTTTGGGGACAAACTCTAAAATGTGATTAGAATTCTAGTTGGTTAACAATGTGAAGCCATGTACATCAGGTACACACATGCATATCCTTGCATGCATTATTTTAAATATATTCTCTCTTGGGAGGAATGGGGATTTTCCCCAAGAAGCAAAGTCCTGGGGAGAGGTAGAACACAACAAAGCACCTATCCTACCTTGTCCTTTATAGAGGCTGCCTGATTTTCATTAAGCTGGGCTCTGCCTTGCCATTTTTTCCAATCAAGTTTCACCAAAATACACAACTCCCTACCCCTCAACACAACCCACCAGGACCTCCAAACTTTCTTCAGCTGGTATCCAGAAAAATCACAAGCTGTATCTGTAAACTGGCTTATCATATTCACCTAAGGAAATTTTTGAAATACACATACCCTGAACTCACCCACAGAAATTCTGATTTATTATATAAGAGGGAGGGCATGGACATCAGAAGTTAAGAACTTCAGATAATTCTAAGGCTCAGCCAGATTTGGGAAACTGTCATGGAATACAGTTCCCTGAACCAACCTTCTCACGGGCTAGTGTTATTATGGTTAGATGGATGCTTGAAGGAAGGGAAACACAAGTAGAGAACAACTATGGAGACATTTAGGCTACTGGGCCTGGTGAACAGCTCTCCAAAATTGAATGCAGCCCACCTCCACAAAAGATGAGCAATGCAAACAGTCCTGCTACTGCTGCCAAATCCCACTGCAACCTGGTCTCCCTATTTGTAAAATAGGGCAGGGATTATCCTTGTCCCTTGCTAGCTGGTATCACTCCCCACCACCAGAGATAGTATCATGCCCTAAAGCAATGCCTCTGTTGTAGGAAGAACATAGCTTTGTATTCTGAAACTATATGCAAGCTCCTACTTTACCAATTAAGACATGAGCTTTCCAACTTCTCATCTGCAAAATGGGCATAATGATGCCAACCTGGCAGAGTGTCCTGCAGTGTTTCCCAAACCTAACTGATCGTAAGAATCATTAGGGGCACTAATTTAAAAACACAGAATCCTGGACCCCATTCCAAACTGAAACAGAAGAGGATCTTAGAAATTAGTGGGTTTTTTTTTTTTTTCTTATCCCTTAGGAAATTTAAAGAAACTTCACCTGCCACAGACACTGTTGAGAGGAGATGAGGGGTTGGATCAGAGGTCTGGTTTTCTAAACTGCTCTCTGGTCCAGATACCCTTATGACAGGGACTTTGAAGTTAGGGCCAGCAGAGAAGGCTCTGCAGGCAGGAGAGGGAGACTTTGGAATTCTAAACAGAAATCTAAATGCTTTCTGGAATGATCAAATGCTTAGGTGATTGTCCAGAGCCTTCCACCATCCTCACATCTAGTTAAGAATCAGACAATGGGAGGGGCACCTGGGTGGCTCAGTCAGTTAAGCATCTGCCTTCAGCTCAGGTCATGATCCTGGAGTCCTGGGATTGAGCCCCGCATCAGGTTCCCTGCTTAGCAGGGAGTCTGTTTCTTCCTTCCCTTGCCTCTTCCCTGGCTCATGCTCTCTCTCTCTCTCTCTCAAATAAATAAATAAATTGATTGGACAGTTGCCACTGGACACTGGATCACTCAGCCTCCCAAATAAATAAATAAAATCTTTTAAAAAATCAGACAATTGAAGAAAACAACTGATGCAGATACCTCACCAGCCAAAACACATTGATCAGAATGTTCTAATTAGGGTCCCAATCAAAGCCTTCTTGAGTTCTCTGTCCCTAAAATACTCTATATTCACTCTTTCCTGGGAGAATTTTTAGGCAAGGAGCACCTTAAATGATACTCTCCCTTTCTTGGATGCTCTGGGAACTTGGTAGAACAGAAGAGACATGGTGAGGGGGTCCTATATTTGCTTTGAGATGTGAGCATATGGGGAGGATGAGGGTGGAAGCTGAGACAGGTGTGATTAATAATGGTGCACTGGAACTAGCTCACACTAGTCCTGATTATGTGCATCTCTTTACAGTTCCTCCCTCAAGGACTTCACATTGGTACCTTTGATACAGCCATGGTGAGAGTATTTACACCATGGGGATAAGTAAACAGTATAAACTTGACTTCACCAGAAAATTTGTTTTTAAATATTTACCAGCACATGATACACATGCAGGTAAGAATCTTTAGCCCCATTTTACAAATGAGGAAACTGAGCCTCAGTGAAAAGAAACAACTGCCATCTTCTAGCTTCATAATCTTGGCCAGGTCTGTCTGACGAGCAACAAATCTGACTCTCCTTGCCAGCACCCCAAAGGAGTAGGAAGCCCCTCTTGTCAATAAAAAAGACTGCTGACTCTGAGGGCTTCCCCATTAGCTAAAGGCCAAACAAGGGCACCTAAATGTGCCCGGTGCCAAGGAAAGCTGGAGGTAAAAAGCTGTGGACTGAGATATGAAAGCAAAAGAAAGTCCCATCACTACCTCATGAGAGAGGCTGGAGTGAGGCAGGGAATGGCTTAGAAAGCCCCAATTGAAACCAAAGCACATTCTTAGGGTCTCTTCACAAATATCTGACAGTCTGAGCTCTGGAGGGAGACCCTGGGACACTGCAAGTCCATAGTTCTCTTGAAGCCTCAATTTTCCTACAAGTAAAATAGGAGTAATAATGCCTACCTCACAGGATTATAATGAGAACAACCATCAACTCCTTTATTTTTAAGAAAAAACCTGGCTTGGGGAGGCTGGGTAGCTCAACTGATAAAACTTCTGACTTCAGTTCAGGTCATGATCTCAGGATCCTGGGATTGAGCCGTGCGTCGGGCTCCCCATTTAACAGGGAATCTGCTTCTCCTTCTGCCCCTCCACCACTTGTGCACTCACTCTCTCTCTCACTCTCTCTCACTTTTTCTTGCTCTCAAATAAATAAATAAAATCTTAAAAAAAAAAAGATATTTGCAAATGACACTACAGATAAAAGGCTGGTATCCAAGATCTATAAAGAACTTCTCGGGGCACCTGGGTGGCTCAGTGGGTTAAGCCTCTGCCTTCGGCTCAGGTCATGATCCCAGGGTCCTGGGATCGAGCCCCGTATCTGGCTCTCTGCTCAGCAGGGAGCCTGCTTCCTCCTCTCTCTCTGCCTGCCTCTCTGCCTACTTGTGGTCTCTGTCTGTCAAATAAATAAATAAAATCTTTAAAAAAAAAAAAAAAAAAAAGAACTTCTCAAACCCAACACCCAAAAAACAAGTAATCAAGTCAAAAAATGTACAAAAGACATGAACAGACACTTCTCCAAAGAAGACAATAGACACATGAAAAAATGTTCAACATCATTAGCCATCAGGGAAATTCAAATCCAAATCACATTGAGATACCAACTTATGTCAGTTAGAATGGCCAAAATTAACAAGGCAAGAAACAACAAATGTTGGCGAGGATGTGGAGAAAGGGGAACCCTCTTACACTGTTGGTGGGAATGCAAGCTGGTATAGTCACTCTGGAAAACAGTATGGAGGTTTTAGAGCTACCCTATGACCTGGCAATTGCACTGCTGGGTATTCACCCCAAAGACACAGATGTAGTGAAAAGAAGGGGCCCCTGCACCCCAGTGTTCATATAAGCAAGATTCACAATAGCCAAACTGTGGAAGGAACCAAGATGCCCTTCAACAGATGAATGGATAAAGAAGATGTGGTCCATAAATACAATGGAATATTACTCAGCCATCAGAAAGGATGAATACCCAACTTTTGCATCAACATGGATGGAACTGGAGGAGATTATGCTAAGTGAAATAAGTCAAGCAGAGAAAGACAATCACCATATGATTTATCTTATATGTGGAACATAAGGAATAGCATGGAGGACATTAGGGGAAGGAAGGGGAAAATTAAAGGAGGAAACCAGAGAGGGAGATGAACCATGAGAGACTATGGACTATAGGAAAAAAACTGAGCATTTCAGAGGGGAGGGGTGTGGGGGTACGTGTAAGCCTGGTGATGTGTATTAAGGAGGGCACATATTGCATGGAGCACTGAGTATTATAAGCAAACAATGAATTATGGAACACTACATCAAAAACTAATGTACTGTACAGTGACTAATATAACATAAAAAAAAAAGAAAAGAAATGAAAAGAAAAAAGAAAATAATCTGGCTTGGCACTTAGCGTGTATTATATGTTTGATAAATTTTAGTTCTTTTTCTTGTGCAACCTATCCAATCCAGATTCCTCCAGGGTGCCTGGTTTACTCTTATACAGTAATAACCCTAGCCCCAGGTACACAATGCTTTACAGCTTAAGTGACACTTGTTCATATGCATTATCTCACCTAATTCAATTCTATATGGAAGACAGGGCATAGACAAGTCCTGTTTTGCAGAAGGGAGAAATGGAGTTTCAAGGAGGTAAATAGCAATTTGCTCAAGTATGAAAGAGACAGGACTAGAACCCACGTATCCCCAACTACTAGTACACTGTTTTTTACCCTTCCAAGTTTCTCTTTATTAAGACTAAAAGGAAAAAAAAAAGGTTGAAGGAGATTCCAATGGCTTACCTATTTTCATTTATTTCATCCAAGAAATCAAGTGGCCTCTAGCTCTGCCTCAGGTGCTACAAACGGAACTATTCTTGGGAGAGGAGAAGATCAATGCAGCAATGGGGTAGAAATAGTCTTCTTGTGGTAGAGGGAGCTACACAATTATCTAGGAGCAACCAACCAAGAACAGCAGGCCAGAAATTGGACCTGGGTCTTGCCCCAGTAACCTCGGAATAATCTTTTTCTCTTCTTGGAAGAGTGTCTCCAATTGTATTAGGCAGGTATTGCTCAGTGGTTTTCAATTTTATTATATATTTTTAAAGATTTTATTTGTTTATTTGACAGAGAGAGAGAGATCACAAGTAGGCAGAGAGGCAGGCAGAAAGAGAGGGGGAAGAAAGAGAGCAGAAAGAAAGCAGAAAGCCTGACATGGGGCTCGATCCCAGGACCCTAAGATCATGACCTAAGCTGAAGGCAGAGGCTTAACCCACTGAGCCACCCAGGCACCCTAATTTTATTATATTTTTAGCAGCTGCTTGCCTCTTCACTCTTAAGACAGAAAGAAAACCACATGAAACTTTAAAATATGAAGTACTATAAAAGTAGAACTTTTCTAGTTAAAGGACTGCAGCTGCCCAGAGAGCTCAGCCAAATACAGTTTGCAAACCACTGGACTACCAGCTTAGGGAAAGGGAAAGAGCTCCAGGTATAACTTTCTAGAATTTTACTCAACTTGGCCACGATTCTTTATAGAACTTATAGACTCTTTTGGCCTCAATTTCCCCATCTAAGGTAGCTGGACTAATTGGCCTCTAAAGGATGTTTTAGCATTGGGATTCCAGGAAAAGGAAGCCTAGCAATCCCCATGGTGAAGAACTGTGAAGAGAGGCCATTAAAAGCAAAGACCCATCCCTTTGCCCTTGGAAAATCCCTCGGCCTTTGGTGACTCTGAACTCTTTAGTCAGTTCCTCAAGCACTGAGTAAATGGCAACTGGGCGGGTGGGCAGACAGGCAGGAAGGCAGGCACCCCACCCTCCCTTGTACAGGAAGCTAGCTACATCCTCTTTTCCCCGCCCCACACAGCACATCTCCAAAGTCCCCAGCAGAAGTAGTGGGGGCAGGGAGAAGAAGAGGATGAGGCCTGAAAAGAAACTGAACATGCAAATCACCACAGTATGCTAGGAAGCCATCTGGGGGAGGGAAATGACTAGGGCCTGAGAAAGAGAAACAAAGCAGCCCCATTCTTTACTGGGGTCCAGTTCCTCCCAACAAAACCTTGCCAAAAGGCCTATGGCTGCAGTCACAAGGCATGAGCTGGTAGTGGGAAGCATAGGCCCACCCACTCCTTACCACTGAATTTCTACAGCCTGAAAAGTTAGGCTTCATTCACAGGTGTTTTAAGTTCTTTATTAGGGTAAGAACACAGACTGTATGCATAAGTGTACACATAAGTACACATAAGTGAACCCTTAAAAATACAGGGGCTTTTCATGCCTTTCAAAGCCAAGGAGGCAGGTACCAACCCGCATGCCCAAACCACCAGCCCACTTTCCCTGGCCTCTGCAAGCCCTGTGACTGGGGCCCAGCCCTCCCCACATCCTGTTCTCAGAGAACACGTGGCTGCCTGGGGAAAGATAATGTCATTACCACACTTCCCCTCCTTGGAGGAGGCTTTGGTTGACTGTGAAAGGAGCTGGAGTTCTCTGCCTGATCAAGCTGAATAATCTACAATAAATCTCCCAGTTTTACAGACAGGGACAGGAAGGGTAACAAGTTACCACTGACTGAGAGCACCTTCGACATTTCAGGATCCATGCCTAGACACAAATGGTGATGATCCAAAGTACTTCTAGAAAAACGAATTTTCTGGAAAAACACAAATTGGCAACTTCTACATTTGGAAACTGGAAAACAACATGCTAATGCTCTTCTTTGATTAATGAACCAGGAGATACAAAAATGCAGGAAACTTATTTTTCAAAAAGTCTCCCAAACATTATTCAAGGTACTACAAATGGGTTTCAGATGCCAGTTAACAGCATTTCTGCTAAAGTAGCATGATCTACAAGCAGTCTTAATAGGCCTAGGGTGGCTTAGGCCACTATAAAAAAGAAAATGGCTTCAGACCCGTAATAAATAGCTCCTCCAACACAGAGTAAGGGATGGCGAGAAGGTACCACAGCCTAAGTCTATTCATTGTTCAATTTCCCTTCTCTCTGACAAGCTGACTCCCGGGCTCTCTCTTGTCTTTACTTCCTAGACTATAAGTAGCAAAGAATGTGTCTGAACATTCCATCTGAATGTTTAGGGAGAACCTCCTCATTCATCTAGAGTGAAGCAGAGGCAGATGTCATTCCACAGCACTGCCTCACTAAGTGTGAATATTCGGTGCAGCATGATTCTTGGCTAAAATTGTACGGAGGACCTTGGCCGATCACCCCTAAGCAGGATGTCCTCAGTCCCACCCAGCCTATTACTTCCCTACACCTTATCTTACAATGTAATCTAACTCTTGCCCGCATCAAGGAACAAGGTTTATCACATAGGCCTTAAGAAAATACCAACGTCTCAGCACCTGCCTCCAGTGGATGTGCTGAAGACTGAGGAATACTCTTATACCTGCCCTAGGTATCTCTGTCAGTGGTCATAGCTTAGTCTTCATTTTTGTCATGGTCGTCTTCCTGGGAGCAGAGGTAAAGAGAGCCTAAATAATGCCCTTGGGCTCTACAGATCTATGATTATTTTGGAAAAGTTGCAGAAAGGGTGTGGTCATAACATCCATCTTATTAGTTTAGGTCTGATATAATATAATATAATATAATATATATGATAATAGAATATGATAAACTGATATAACTTCTTTAAAAGATGGCTTTGTATTTTTTTTCAGTTGATAAAGCCACCTTTTGCCTTCCAAACTACAAGCCCAGCTACCAAACTGGTAAAACCTGTTTAACCTATTCAGACAATACCAGGGTTTTTAGCATCCTTACCATCACAAATATACAGTCTTTGCACCCCTTAATGCCAAAGTGAGTATGCATGAAACCACTTAACCTACACACACACACACACACACACACACACACACACAAGCATGTGAGCTCTTTGGGTAGACTCAGAAGCCCTTTCCCCCACTACCCTAATTTTGGTCTAGCTTCTTCAGAGAGCAGCAGGAAAGAGGCCTACCAGAATCTCTACAGTAATTACCCACAAGCCCTCCCAATGGCCCAGGCAATACACATTTTTCCAAAATAAACCCTTAAATTATACCTACAATTCTAGTAAGATCCAGAAAAGCAAATAGGGCCAACTCTTACCTACCTCAGGTGTTTTAGAAAGGATCGACTTCTCTAATACAGTTGTGTATGCACACACGCTGGTTCCATACACCAATTTCTCAGATACCTAGTATGAATCAGGCCTTAAGATGATTTTAATGCTTACACATGTGTGTGTGAAAGTGAGTGAATGAGCATGTAACAGATTTTGGGGGGGGGGGCGGCAAGGAGGCAGTGGCATGCAGACAAGTGAATGGGTAATTACCATTCTATACAGTAAAAGCAGTGATAGAGTTAATCAGAGGGAACTGTGGAACCATAAAGGGGCACTCAGGCCATAATGGAGAAAACAGAAGGGCAGAAGGTTTTTAGAGGAAGAGCTGACATGTCCTGAGATAAATGAGGCTGTCATAGGAAAAAGATGTTAAATGGAAAGGGAAACTTAACGTGTTCCGTTTAGAGAAATAGCATGTATAAGGACACAGAGGCAAGAAACACAATGTATGCCCCCAAATGCTACAGGGAAATATACAACATGTGAAAAACATTCCTAAGGTACGAAGGATCCAGATCTCCTTTTCCAGCTCCCAGACTCTCTCCTCAGAATTTATCAAAAGAGTAAATTACAGACCACTTCACCACCATGATACTAGGCACAAGATCATAAGATTTGGGGAATAGTTGTTCCACAGGCAGAGAGAGAAATTCCTGAAGACAAAGCCAGACAAGGAGGCCTAATATACAAGATAAAGATAGGAAGCTGGCTCTGTTCTGCACAGTCCCACTGAAGTACACGCTTAGTTTAATGAGTACTCCCTACCCTAGCTCCCACAAACCTAGGTGGAACCACTCTCCAGATCTCAGGGGAGCCTACTACAACCCATTCAGGCACATGAAAACCATGTCTACCTACAGGTAGACCTGGAAAGGCAACCAGACTAAGATTACCACTGTACCCACACCCCACCATATACACACAAAGAGGAAGTGAAAGCTACCAAGACAGCAAGAGCTTGGGATGGGCCTCAGCCACAGCTGCCTGGCTTCTGCAAAGAGGTGGGGCACACTAATTTCACAAACTACTTTGCCCTCTTGAGTAAGGGTTCCTCTAATCATTTTTTCCTCTGCACATCATCTCTTCCTCCCACCCCATAACCATCCAGTCTAACATGGGTCTCAGTATAGCTCTTCTTTTCCCCCACTCCCTCATCCTGAGATTTGCAAGGCTCTCAAGAGCTGGGGTTCCTCTTCATAAAGCAAGACATGCCCACATAGATTCTCAGTCCCCCTCAACAGGCTGCAGTGGAAGGTACAGTGGGGTTCACCACAAACTAGGCCAGTAATTGGCATCATTGTTTCAAATATCAGTTTCCTCACCTATTAAAAAAATCATAAAGAGAAAGAGCTACTTGCACACAGAGAGCACACTTACAAATTAGAGGCAAAGCCTAACTAGGGTTTTGAATTGTTCTGATCTCAAATACTTAAAGGGAGCAAAATACATGACAGAAATTAAGAAAAATGAGGTATTTATCAAGCACTTTCAATATTCCAGGCACCCTCCTAGATGTACTTTCACACTTGCAAGCTATTTTCTCTCTCATAAATCCCAAGGAAGTGGGTATCACTGTTACCCACATTTTTAAAATGGAAAACTCAGGTTAAGAAAGAGTCAATGCCTAACCTAAGGTCATACACCTATAAATAATAGTTGAAAATGATCCTTTATAACTGACCTACTTAATTTATATTGTGGCTACCACGCTTCTTTTCTCTCAAGTCACCTTAAACAATGTTGACCAGACCCCCACCCAAAAAGTTACAGGAAAACCTGAAGCAACTCTACTTGGAATGCTTACCATCAATTGTGATATTAAAACAATTTAAACTAACTTTACTCACTGACTATTCACAAATATGCTTCAGTAATTAAGGACAGAAACATCTTTGCATATTCCACAGGTCTTCTATGTGTTGGATAGAAGTGTAGAGTCGGATGACTTTAGGGAAGGGGAGAAGAAGAGCAGTTCTGATGAATGCTGTTTACCCCTTGTGCCCTGATCACCTCAGGTCAGGAAGCTCAGTGGTTGAATCTCCCTAGTAGTCTGGAGTTGGGTGTGTATCCATCCATAACTCTCAGTGTGTTTGGCAAAGGGTAGTCACAGCAGAAGGAAAAAGAAAAAGCATTCCAGAGCAAATCTGGTACAACCCCTTTTAAAACTCTGACCTTTACAGAAGAGTGACTCAGTCTTGGCACCACATTCTCTCTGTCTTAGGATTCCCAAAGTTTTGGCATGAAGAGGCACAGGTGCCCAAATAGACATGTACTCACATAAACACACAACAGCTAACATAGTGGAAGCCCCCAGAACACTAGATGTAAGGGCTACAGATAGAGCTGGGAATGTCTCTGTGTCCCAATAAGCCTATCACTAGAGCCGTACTGTGTCATTCCCATAACTCCAAAGAGTTTCTGTGTCATACTTCAAAATTACCTTCTGTTTAGGCATGGTCTCAGAAAAACACAAAGGATGTATCTTCTCAAAAAGCCAGACTGGTACCAGGTGGTGGGTATTATAGAGGGCACAGATTGCATGGAGCACTAGGTGTGGTGAAAAAATAATGAATACTGTTTTTCTGAAAATAAATAAATTGAAAAATTAAAAAAAAAAAAGCCAGACTGGATTTTAGGAGGCTCAGCAAAGCCAAAAATAAAGTGTGGTGGAAGGAATAGGAAGAGACAGTCCCAGCTCTGGAATCCACTGTTGAGTATAGCTTTGGACTTTGTGTTTTCTTTTTCAAATCTCCCTAATTACTATCAACAGCAGCTGCATACTTATCAGATTCAGGGCCATCTGATCATAGGAATGATGAGCTGGAAGAAAACTATCATCTATCAGGGTCTTTTTGCTCTGAGGATACAATTTTAATTCTAACCCTAGTGACTAAGGCCCCAAATTACATCAGAAGGAGACAGAGTGGTTTGGTTAGTTAGTAACAAATATGGAAGGGGCTGGCTACAAACAACCCTGTAACTATAAATCAGGATTCAACCCTATAAATCAGGATTCAGAGGTCTACCATATGGGTGCATGGCTCAGGAATTTGGTGACTATAGACACTGTTATAATGGTGTCGTGAGTTTATAAGAAATTGGTATATAGAGGTGCCTGGGTGGCCCAGTGGGTTAGGCCTCTACCTTCAGCTCAGGTCATGATCACAGGGTCCTGGGATCAAGCCCAACATTGGGCTATCTGCTCTGCGGGGATCCTGCTTCCCCCTCTCTCTCTGCCTGCCTCTCTGCCTACTTGGGATTTCTCTGTGTCCAATAAATAAATAAAATCTTAAAAAAATTGGTACATAATAAACTGGTAATATAAAGCACAGACTATCAGGGATAGGCAAACTGTTTCTATGAGCCACATATGGTCTCTGTTGCATATTCTATTTTTTTTCTCTTTTTATTTTTATTTTTTTAAAGATTTTACTTATTTATTTGACAGACAGAAATCACAAGTAGGCAGAGAGGCAGGTGGCGGGCGGGGGAGGTTAGGCAGGCTCCTGGCTGAGCAGAAAGCCGATGTGGGGCTCAATCCCAGGACCCTGAGATCGTGACCTGAGCTGAAGGCAGAGGCTTTAACCCACTGAGCCACTCAGACACCCCTTTTTTCTCTTTTTAGCAGGTTTTTTTTTTTTTTGAAACCTATTCTTACAATACACACAATAAATAGGACCCAAACAAGTTTGCCAACTTCTAGACTGGACCAATACTTGTCAGGCTAGTAACTCTACTCACTATCAGTAAGGCCTCAAATCTGGACTAACACCTCTCATAACATTCTACTTTCTATAAAACACGGGCATCAAGGGTCTTATCCAAAAGTTAGCCAAAGATAACTGGCCCAAACAATCATACACAGTAGGTTACTTCCTTCCTAAGTAAAAGCACTGGGAAAAAAATAAGCAGTAAGCTTAGAGCACTAACCATCTTCCCCAAAGGTTCATTCACGTAACAGAAAGGCCCTGGTTAATACAGATCCCCCTCAGTAGTAGGCCCCAGGCCAGGAGCTGAGCCATGGAGTACCTAGCCCCTAGGCCTCTGGCTCAAACCCCCGGCCTTGAAGAACAAGAGCCATGCATGAAGAAGAAAGAAGAAAGGGACCTGCCCAGCTTCCCTATTAAGGGCTCAAAAAGGAAACAGACATGTATGGCTTGCTTCCCTCCCTATCCCCTTAGCAAAGGTTTAAAGAATAAAAAGAAATCAAGGCAGAGACATCTAACTCAGTGGGAAGGAGAGCTAAGAATGAAATTAGGTTTCACTTATTTGTGGAGCATAACAAATAGCATGGAGGACAAGGAGAGATGGAGAGGAGAAGGGAGTTGAGGGAAATTGGAAGGGGAGGTGAACCATGAGAGACTATGGACTCTGAAAAACAATCTGAGGGTTTTGAAGGGGTGGGGGGTGGGAGGCTGGGGAAACCAGGTGGTGGGTATTGGAGAGGGCACGTATTGCATGGAGCACTGGGTGTGGTGCAAAAACAATGAATACTGTTACACTGAAAAAAAATTAAAAAAAAAAAAGAATGCAATTAGTGAAGAAACTGTTTTCCACTGTATATTTTTTCCTGCTTTGTCGAAGATTATTTGACCATAAAGTTGAGGGTCCATATCTGGGCTCTCTACTCTGTTCCACTGGTCTATGTGTCTGTTTTTGTGCCGGTACCATGCTATCTTGGTGATCACAGCTTGATAGTAAAGCTTGAAATCAGGCAACGTGATACCCCCAGCTTTGTTTTTCTTTTTCAACCTTTCCTTAGCAATTCAGAATCTCTTCTGATTCCATACAAATTTTAGGATTGTTTGTTCCAGCTATTTGAAAAATGCCGGTGTAATTTGTATTGTAATGGCATTGAAAGTATAGATTGTTCTAGGCAGTATAGACATTTTAACAGTGTTTATTCTTCCAATCCATGAGCATAGAATGATCTTCCATCTTTTTGTGTCTTCCTCAATTTCTTTTGGGTATTCCATATAAAGTATCATGTCATCTGTGAAGAGAGAGAGTTTGACTTCTTCATTGCCAATTTGAATACCTTTTATTTCTTTTTGTTGTCTGATTGCTGTTGCTAGGACTTCTACTACTATGTTGAACAACAGTGGTGAGAGTGAGCATCCTTGTCATGTTCCTGATCTCGAAGGGAAGGTTGTCATCAGCTTTTCCCCATTGAGGATGATATTCACTGTGGGTTTTTCATAGATAGATTTTATGAAGGTGAGGAATGTTCCTTCTATCCCTATACTTTGAATTGCTTTAATCAGGAACAGATGTTGTATTTTGTCAAATGCTTTTTCTGCATCAATTGAGAGGACCATGTGGTTCTTCTCTCTTCTCTTATTGATTTGTTCTATCACATTGATTGATTTGCAAATGTTGAACCAACCCTGCATCCCATGGATAAATCCCACCTGGCCACTTTGGAAAACAGTGTGGAGATTCCTCAAGAAATTAAAAATAGAGCTTTCCTATGACCCTGCAATTGCACTACTGGGTATTTACCCCAAAGATACAGATGTAGTGAAAAGAAGGGCCATCTATACCCCAGTGTTCATAGCAGCAATGGCCACAGTTGTCAAACTGTGGAAAGAACCAAGATGCCCTTCAACAGATGAATGGATAAAGAAACTATGGTCCATATATACCATGGAATATTATGTCTCCATCAGAAAGCATGAATACCCAACTTTTGTATCAATATGGATGAGACTGGAGGAGATTATGCTGAGTGAAATAAGTCAAGCAGAGAGAGTCAATTGTCATATAGTTTCGCTTACTTGTGGAACATAAGGAATAACATGGAGGACATGGGGAGATGGAGAGGAGAAGTGAGTTGGAGGAAATTAGAGGGGGAGATGAACCACGAGAGACTGTGGACTCTGAGAAACAAACTGAAGGTTTTGGAGGGGGCTGGGAGGTTGGGTGAGCCTGGTCGTGGGTATTATAGAGGGCACATATTGCATGGAACACTGGGTGTGGTGCAAAAACAATGAATTCTGGAACACTGAAAAGAAATTAAAATAAATGAAATTAGTGCCAACCACAAAGTTCCAAGGCTAAAGACCTCTATTAGTAGTCAACACTGCACACAAGCCTTTCTCCTCTGGACTAGGTCTAGGATCCTCAGGGTCCAGTTAGTACTTCTCTCATAAGGAAGTGGTGAGAAAAAACAACCATTCAGAAGTCCACCTTCTGACCTCCCACTCCATGCCCCGGATCCTCACATTTATCCCTTCTGTAGAAAAAAAGAAAGAAAAGAAAAATATGTATGTGTGAAAGCATATATACCTTTAAATCAGCTACTACTAAGAACTGTGGGCTTCTGGATACAAGGGGTACCACTGATGGCCAATACTCAGATGTAACCCTTTTCTCCCCATTAGCTTCTAGATTCTTCCCTCTGGAGATGGAAGGTTTCCAGAGAATCTAGTCTGACTCAAGGGATAAATAGGAGAAGAAAACCCAGCAGTTATTGAATACCTGCAAAGTGTGGGGCAGAGTACTGGGTACTGAGAACACAAAGATTATGACAAGCCCTTACTTCAAAGGGTTCCCCATCTAGTAGTGAAAAGATATACTTATTGGGTCCCACAGAATGCAGTATGTGTTATATCCACCCTGAAGCTCCTAGTCACCTTTCTTCCCAAATAAAAAGTTCTTTTGGAGGCTGGTGGGTGAAAAGAAACCAAGATGTCCTCCTGGAATTGCCTGGGTCTCCACATTAAATACCTTCTTGGGCCCCAGGGAGGACTTGAAACATAATCCCCTTTCCTACCATAGAAGAAGCTTGTGGTGATGGGTATTAAGGAGGACATGTGTTGTAAGGAACACTGGGTGTTATATGCAAATAATGAATTATTGAATGCTATATCACAAATGAATGATGTACTCTATGATGACTAACATAACATAAAAAAAAATGCAATCCCAGACAATGGATGCATTATTTGAAAAGAAGAAGAAGAAGAAGAAGAAGAAGAAGAAGAAGCAACCACCAACCTTCTACTCAAGGTGAGCAGACCCATGTCCACTGTCAGGGGAATATAACATTTCTGAGTAAATCACAGACTTTCAGAACAGGAATGGCCCTCAGAGATTAGGCAAACCAACTCCTTGTAGAAAAGACTATGGCCCCAAAAGGCCAATGGTACTCTGGAAAGCTAGCAGCAGAGCCCAGACAAAACTCCATCTCTTCAACTCCAGAAGGGTGCTCTTCTCACAATTCCCCAGCACCTCCTCCATTCAACAAGTTGGACCAATGTTCATGATCCCAAGGTACAAACAAGATGCTACATTAGCTAGGTCAAAGCAGTCCCCAAACAATTCTCACTGCAGGCAACATCTATGTGTTCAGAAGTAAGGCAAAACCAAGTAAGTTACTGGCTCAACCAGGTGGAAAGCTTGACTAGACTTGAAAGCAGTGGTTTGACACTAGCAAGAAGGGTGACACAGGATACCAGCTACAAAACAAGAGTCAGGCTAGACCCCAAATGGGCAGAACATAAACAACTAACAGATGGCCATCCACACACCAATCTCAATTACTAGAATTCTCTCTAAACTTTATTCTTGATTAGTGATATATTAGAAGGAGAAACTAAAGGGAGGTTGAGCAACTATTGGTACAGGGGAAGTACCTCATGTTTAAGCCTGAAACTTCCTTTCTAGTCTTAGAACTCTGGCCTAATTATGACTAGAGCTTAAGTTCAGGCCTCGGTGAAACAACATTTATCTCCCCTTCCCATACTCCACCTTATGCAGAGTCTAAAGCTAAAGTCTTCTTGTTTCCCACTCAAGTCCTATCTCCCTTATTCATTAGCTGAGTAATTTTTGTAGAGTCTGTGTTCCCATATGAAAATAGGGGGACAATAATTCCTAACCTGCCAATTGGAGAGAGCTAATAAATATCAAATGACATAACACTGGTAAAAAGGGTTTTGACAGCTATGATGCATATCACAAACACAGAGAATTATCAGTATTTGTGTTGGAGACCTTGTTTTGTTGTTGTTGTTGTTTTGCTTTGTTTTGTTTTGTTTTTCTTTGTTTTGTTTTTGTCCAGGCAAGGGATAAGTAAAGCTAGGAACACTGGAAAATAATTGCAGGGCAATACTAGCCAACCTGTAAAAGGATTCCTTCAATTCACATCTGTCAAGGTTGTTTTAAACAGGGAACTATGTGGAGAGCAGATAGCTATCCTTAATTTATAACTTCCTCCTAGCTTCCTCACCCAAGCATTCCTTTTTCTGGGCTGTTCAACAGCTAGAGGTTTCAGAAGAACTCACCTAGATGGGTCTCTAAAAGCTTTATCAAGATTTCTTCAGTCTTGGCTCCCTTGACAAAGGTTGAATCCCAATAGAGTGTGGAAAGGAGAACGGTTCAAACCCCCTTGGAATAATGTAGAATGCTGGAATAATGTCCTATGTAGGACAATCTCATACATGGTCTCTTCTATCTCCACTCTTTGAAAGGATACCTCCCTCTGTCAATCCCAGTCTTATAAATTTGGTACCCCTATCTGAGTTCATAGCCTAGAAGGATGCTACTGAGGGCACAAATGGTCAGGAAAGTAGAAGCTTATTTCTTTCCTTGTTTCAGAAGCCAAGTTCACTGTTTTCCTTTTGGTTAAAGTCAGTTATCCACATCAGCATAAGAGTAATACCCTATGCCAGTACCATGTTGTCTTGGTGATCACAGCTTTGTAGTAAAGCTTGAAATCAGGCAACACGATGCCCCCAGTTTTCTTTTTCTTTTTCAACATTTCCTTAGCAATTCAGGGTCTTATCTGGTTCCATACAAATTTTTAGGATTATTTGTTCCAGCATTTTCAAAAACGCTGGTGGAATTTTGATCGGGATGGCATTGAAAGTATAGATTGCTCTGGGCAGTATAGATATATTAACAATATTTATTCTCCTGCACGAGCATGGAATTCTTTTTCATCATTTTGTGTCTTCTTCAATTTCTTTTATGAGCATTCTGTAGTTCCTCAAGTACTGATCCTTTACATTTTTGGTTAGGTTTATTCTTAGGTATCTTGTGGTCCTTGGTGCTATAGTAAATGGAATTGATTCTTTAATTTCCCTTTCTGAGTTTTCATTGTTAGCATGTAAGAAAGCAACTGATTTCTGTAGATTGATTCTGTATCCTGCCACATTACTGAATTGCTAAATAAATTCTTGTAGTTTGGAGATGGAGTCTTCTGGGTTTTCCACATAAAGTGCCATGTCACCTGCACAAAAACACACACAGAGACCAGTGGAACAGAGTAGATAGCCCAGATATGGACCTGCAACTCTATGGTCAAATAATTGACAAAGCAGGAAAAAATGTCCAATGGAAAAAGATAGTCTCTTCAATAAATGGTGCTGGGAAAATTGGACAGCTATGTATTGAGGAAACATGACCATTCTCTTACACCATACACAAAGATAAATTCAAAATGGATAAAAGACCTCAACGTGAGGCAGGAATCTATGAAAATCCTAGAGGAGAACATAGGCAGTAACCTCTTCGACACTGGCTACAGCAACTTCTTTCAAAACATCTATCAAAATGCAAAGGAAACAAAAGTGAAAATGAAGTTTTGGGACTTCATCAAGAACAAAACTTCTGCACAGCAAAAGAAACAGTCAACAGAACAAAAAGGCAACCCACAGAATAGGAGAAGATATTTGCAAATGACACCACAGACAAAGGGCTGATATCCAAGATCCATAAAGAACTCCTCAAACTCAACACCCAAAAAAATGTTCATCATCATTAGCCTTCAGGGAAATTCAAATCAAAACTACATTGAGATACCACCTTACTTACACCAGTTAGAATGACCAAAATTAGCAAGACAAGAAACAACAAGTGTTGGAGAGGACGTGGAGAAAGAGGAATCCTCCTCTTACATTTTTGGTGGGAATGCAAGTTGGTGCAGCCACAGTATGGAGAATCCTTAAGAAATTAAAAATAGAGCTACCCTATGATCATGCAATTGCACTACTGGGTATTTACCCCAAATATACAGATATAGTGAAAAGAAGGGCCATCTGTACCTCAATGTTCATAGCAGCAATGGCCACAGTTGCCAAACTGTGGAAAGAGCCAAGATGCACTTCAACAGATGAATGGATAAAGTGTCCTTCAACAGATGAATGAATAAAGAAGATATGGCCCATATATACCACAGTATATTATGCCTCCATCAGAAAGGATGAATACCCAACTTTTGTATCCACATGGATGAGACTGGAGGAGATTATGATGAGTGAAATAAGTCAAGCAGAGAGAGTCAATTATCATATGGTTTCACTTACTTGTGGAGCATAAGGAATAACACAGAGGACACTGGGAGAAGGAGAAGGGAGTTGGGGAAAATCAGAGGGGGAGAAGAACCATGAGAGACTGTGGACTCTGAGAAACAAACTGAGAGTTTTGGAGGGGAGGATGTGGGGAGTTGGGTGAGCCTGGTGGTTAAGTATTAAGGAGGGCACATATTGCATGGAGCACTGGGTATGATGCATAATCAGTGAATCTTGGAACACTGAAAAAATAAAAAAAAGTTTAAGAAAATACAAACTATAAGCTTACTAAAAAAAAATAAAAATAAATAAAAAGTATTTCCCAGAATAAAGTGGAAAAATAGCATTAAAAAAAAGTGTAGGGACGCCTGGGTGGCTCAGTTGGTTGAGCAGCTGCCTTTGGCTCAGGTCATGATCCCAGCGTCCTGGGATCGAGTCCCACATCGGGCTCCTTGCTCCGCAGGGAGCCTGCTTCTCCCTCTGACTCTGCCTTTCACTCTGTCTGCCTGTGCTCGCTCTCACTCTCTCTCTCTTACAAATAAATAAATAAAATAAAAAGAAAAGTGTAATACCCTACGGACAACTCAGCAGTAGCACTCTAACCACTTTATGTCTGGGAAATTGTTTGGACTTTATTTCCCTAACTAATTATTCTTGTTTGGACTGTAAGAAGAGCAAAGAGAGTTTGCATTCCCTGGGCTTACATGGCTTAGGAAAGCCAGTGTAGGTAACTGGAAGAAGAAAGTAGCAACATGGACGGGACTGGAAGAGATTATGCTGAGTGAAATAAGTCAAGCAGAGAGTCAATTATCATATGGTTTCATTTATTTGTGGAGCATAACAAATAGCATGGAGGACAAGGGGAGTCAGAGAGGAGAAGAGAGTTGGGGGAAATTGGAAGGGGAGGTGAACCATGAGAGACTATGGACTCTGAAAAACAATCTGAGGGTTTTGAAGGGGTGGGTGGTGGGTGGTCGGGGTACCAGGTGGTGGGTATTATAGAGGGCATGGATTGCATGGAGCACTGGCTGTGGTGCAAAAATAATGAATACTGTTATGCTGAAAATAAATTTTTAAAAAAGTGTTGTTATGGTTAGTTGAGAGCTGATTATACGGCAATGCATCACTGGTCCTGGATGGTTTATAAATGAGTTGTTTCACGGGAATGAACTCTTCCTAGTAACCGAGGCTTACCCTTTTAAGGATAACCATTCTTAATGATGAGGTTAAAGTCTTTCATCCACCGGGACTCTACTACCTTTGTCAACAGAGGCTGTTAAAACGTGACTTAAGCATCTCTGAGGACTTGAATCCTGTATGTTTATTTTCTACAGAATTAACATTTGAGGGTTTTCCAGTTTTATCTTATCCAAGTTTCCCACCAACTCTGAGGCTAGCATTATCATCTCCACTTTACTAATGAAGAATGGGAGGCACAGGGAGGTTAAGGGACTTCCCTGAGGTCACACAACCAATATGCTAAAATACAGAACTTCTTGCAAGCTTGGCCTACAGTAAATGCCTGAAGATATTTTTGACCCAAGTAGCCCAAAGAATAAAGTATCCCAAGTGTCATCTCCTTTCCCTTTTTGGAGTTCTCTCTCAGAGCCTTGCTCTCCTTGCTCCATAAGATTCAGAAAGTTCCAATCACTCAGAATCTTCAGGCAGCTTCCTGTTTATCTAAAGAAGAAGGCGATGGCACCTGCTGCAGCCTGTAGGTCTGTCTGAATCAAGGTTAACCTCTGGTGTCAGAGGCTTTAGGATTAAAGGCTGGACAAGCAGAAACTCTGTTCCATCCACTATGAAAGTCTGGGAACTAAGAAACAAGAGAAGGGAGGGGCATGCCATGAGTGGGCAGAAGATATCTTGCATATCCGGGAATTTCTGCTTGTCCTCATTGGGTCTGGCTCCTTTCAACATGATCAGTATCTTCAAGCTAGCAAGCTTCGAAGACCAGGGGAAGCTACTAGGCTAAATTTGTTTTCAAAATATAGTGTATATATATTTTTGTAATTCAAAAATCACTATTTTCCTCAACTCTTCAACCAGATGGCTTAATTATAACTGAATACTCTGCAAAGTTCCACTTTTCTGCAACCTGAACAAGATCCCTGATAACTATGAGTGGTGGGGAGGATTCTAATCCAACTTCAATGCTCTTCTCTGGGGAGAACTGGAAAGGCATGTGACCACCACCACTACCCCACCTACTACGCACACACACACACACACAGCTACTTTCCTTAACCTTAAACAACTAAGGCAACTAGAGGTCTTCTAGGAAACAGGGTTCTCAGTCAGGTACTGTTTGGACTCAAGCTACTCCAAAGTGGCAAAAATGCAAGAGAAAGGGTCCACATAAAACAGAGGGAAGTGGTTTACCTACTTGCTAGGCATTCCACTAAGATTATTTACACACAGATGAAAGCACAGCAATCTTGAGATGAGGGGCTTGGAAAGGGAAATAACTTTCCTCATCCTATCCTTCATGCTAACAGAATGGTCCACAATTCCTGCCTTCTCCAAGAAGCCTTTCTTTCTCTGGCAGGTAAATAAAATATCTTCTTCATTTTCCACTAAACAAAGAATATGGGTCCTTTTCTTTCATGTAGATTTTATGTGTTCCACCCATTTGATAACTTGCTTATTAATGAGTTCATCATATAGACATTAAAACATGATTTGACATGAAAAGATGGCCACCACAAAATAAGTAAAAAAATGCAGAACAGTATGGATTTGTGTTATGCATGTATTTAAAATCATATGTGTATAAATACATTTACAAAGGACTGTAAGTTCAGATAAATGGTTGTTATCTCCAAAGAATAGTCAGGTCAGAAGACAAGGAATTCTCCTTTTTTTGTACTATTTCATTTCTCACAGCAAATATATCTTAGTTTCATAATAAAAAAAGCCAAATCATAAATTGTAATAGTCTTTTAAACTATGCCCTACCAAGCAGCACAGACTGTTAATATACCCTATATGGTATCTATCTCAGCACTTTAAGAACAGATGGAGAAATTATTTAAAGACAAGATGACTTTCAGAGGAACTTACCTATTTTGGAGCACCCAACTGTATCTAGTAGGCTTCAACCTAAACCTCCCGAATGCTAGCCACACCTTACTCTCAAAAATGGGTAGGAAAAAGAGTACCTTCTATTGCTCCCCTGATTAGCTGACCTTGATTAAAATATGCCCAATTCTGCAAAGAATTGCCGTTCTGGGCCCTAAGGCAGCAAAGGTAATGGTGGTGGCAGTGGTGGTGGCAACAGTGGCAACAGGAGAACACAGATGTTGAGTGCCCCAAAATGATGATCTATAGATCTTCCCTGCTATCTTCCTTGATCTGTGCCTGGTCCTGCCCATCCCTGAGCATAGGAGTCAACTCAATCCCTAAACCTCAGGAGCACATACCTCTAAATATTAGATAATACAAGGCATCCCTGCCTGCTGGCTATAGCACAGTGAGCAGCACACACACACAAAAAACTTAAATTTAAAAATTGGGTAGGGGTAAATTTTAAAACTGGGTGGCTCAGATGGTTAAGCATCTGCCTTAGGCTCAGGTCATAAGCTCCAGGTCCTGGGATCAAGCCCCACGTTGGGATCCTGGCTCATCATGGAGTCTGCTTCTCCCTCCCCCTCTGGCTCTCCCCTTGCTTGTGCTCTGTCTCTGTATCTCTCTCAAATGAATAAATATAAAAAATATTTAAAAATTGGGTAATGTTTCAAATATGTACTCCAGAACCAAAGTGTAGGTTGCTTCACAAAGGCATATAGAAATGTCTGCATGGCTGCTATAGAATCCACCAAAAACTTTGATTCAAATATTCTCCCTTGTGATGCTACCAATATTTTGTGAAGACATAAAACAGTGAATGGGAATTGTCTGTGAACTAGCTGACTGCTCACAGGTAAACAGGTTCTCTAAGGTACACAAGAGGGACTACTCCTCCCCATTCCTTGGCACTACTCAGCTTCTTCCAGGGCCCAGCTGGGTTTATATTAGGTAATTTCCAGTGCACCACTGAAATTGTTGTTTGGCTTTCTAGTAGACTTAGTCAAAGAAGTCTGTGAAACACAATCCAACTTGACAATAGTAGCTATTAATGCATCTATTCAACATATATTTTTTGAGTCCCTCCTCTATGCCAGGCATTGTACTAGGTACTGGGATACAATGAGTAGTGGGAAACTCTCCCTGTTCTCATGAAGTTTACATTCTTAGTGGCATAAGCTGATAGAATGGAAGGAACACACTCCTGAGAGTCCTGGCTTTAAGACCTGATTCTGTCCCTGACTATGGGACCTTGAGCAAGTCCTTCCCTTTGTTGTACTTTATAATTAATAGATCTTCCATAGGTTCATATAATTTGTTTCCTCTATAAAACAAAGTCCTGGGTTACTTAAGGGTTTTCAAATGGCCACAACAGCAGCAAAAAGCCACAGTAGTATGTGGAGAAAACAAAACACATCCAAAGACCATGAATCTGGCTTGGATGGTTGCCCATGAGCTATCTGCCCAAGACAGGTGGATGGGCAAGCCTTTGAATAATATATAGTCAATGACAGACACAGCCCCTTGGGGCTATTCTTGACTAGGGCCAGCTGGAGCCACCCTGCTTACATGAATGGGACTTCCCTGCATAACTTCTACTAAAGTACAAAGCTGTGGGTCTTGCTCAGGGAAACCATAGCATCTGTCTTTCTGGGCTCAGAAGCTTAATAGGGAACACACAAGGAAAGAACTTTAAGAGGACAACCAGAAAAATTCTGGGATAGCCTCAGCCTAACTTCCCTCCTCTGTACCCCACACCTCACAGAGCACTTTCAGATGCATTAGTGCCTGAATCTTTGCCATAACCCTAAGAAGTAGGGTGTTATTACTCTTTCCATATCACAGATAGGAAACTGAGATCTGGAATGTTTAAGAAGTTTGCACTGGTGGGTCAAGGCCAACAAAACTCTCTCAAGGAGCGTCTCTGCCCTGTAGGTGTTAATTATCTTTCCCTCCTCCAAGGTGTATTTTTTCTATTACTAGTGTCGTGTATGTCCTACTAGGTTCTAATTCAACACTCTTGGATCCCTTGCATACATTATTGCTGCTTCTCTCTCTCTATGTCTGCCACTGACTATACATTCTTCAAAGACCTGTCCATCCCTAACCACCTCCACCTGGACAAAGATCCCCTTCTTGAGGCAGAGTAGTTAGAAGTTTTCAAGTCCATGAGTTTACTGAAGGAAAAAGTCTGAGAGCCTAATGGCTGCAACACCACATGTTAAATATCATAACAGAAGTTCTTATAAAGGAAGTACAGTCCACACACAGAGGATGGTACAACAAATACTAACTACCTAGGAGTATTAAAGAAAGTTTCCAGTGGAGGTGACATGGAGTGGAGGGAGATGAAGAAGACACACTTGATGTTTCAAACTGAAAGGGAAGACATATGCTAGAGCTGAAAGGTATAAAAGGTATGGCTTACTTAGAAAACCTTGTTCCCACAAGCCCATAATATAGCATACATCTGGGGAGGTAAGTCCAGAAAGTAAGCTAGGATGGATCCAGGCATCAAATGGCTTTCTATATATATATATATCATGCTAAGGGGTTTAGATTTTCTCTTCCTCACATTCACTGCAGTGTTATAAATACTGGCAAATGCTGGGACTAATCTAAATGACTCCCAAAAGAGTAATAGTAAATTATGGCATAGACATTGGATGGAATTTTACAAAACCATGAAAGTGTTCATTTTCGAAAACTAAGCAGCATTTACTTAAGCTTTTAGTGATATATTAAGTAAAGATAAAGTAGTAGTACTTTTTTATATATATAATGACTACACAATGGAAAATTATTATATGAGCTATGACAAGAAATATAAATAAATAATACTTACTATGTTAAATGGTGGGGTTTGATGGAAGATTTCTCCACTTACTAAACTCTGTCATATGTCATGTTGTGTTTTATAAAAAGGGGAAATATAATGGCTAACAGACACATGAAAAAATGTTCAACATCACTAGCCATCAGGGAGATTCAAATCAAAACCACATTGAGATACCACCTTACACCAATTAGAATGGCCAAAATTAACAAGACAGTAAACAACATGTGTTGGAGAGGATGTGGAGAAAAGGGAACCCTCTTACACTGTTGGTGGGAATGTAAGTTGGTGCAGCCACTTTGGAAAACAGTGTGGAGATTCCTTAAGAAATTAAAAATAGAGTTTCCCTATGACCTTGCAATTGCACTACTGGGTGTTTACCCCAAAGATACAAATGTAGTGAAAAGAAGGGCCATTTGTACCCCAATGTTCATAGCAGCAATGGTCACAGTCACCAAACTGTGGAAAGAACAAAGACACCCTTCAATGGACGAATGGATGAAGAAGATATGGTCCGTATATACTACAGAGTATTATGCCTCCATCAAAGAAGATAAATACCCAACTTTTGTATCAACATGGATGGGACTAGAAGAGATTATGTTGAGTGAAATAAGTCAAGCACAGAGAGTCAATTATCATTTTGTTTTGCTTACTTGTGGAGCATAAGGAATAACACGGAGGACATGGGGAGATGGAGAGGAGAAGGGAGTTGGGGGAAATGAGAGGGGGAAATGAGAGACTGTGAACTTTGAGGAACAAACTGAGGGTTTGGCAGGGATGGGAATTTGGGTGAGCCTGGTGGTGGTCATTATGGAGGGCACGTATTGCATGGAACAGTGGGTGTGGTGCATAAATAATGAATTCTGGAACACTGAAAAGAAATTTAAAAAAATATATTTTTTTTTAAAAAGGGGAAATATAAAAATAACTACTCTTCTTCCATTTGTCTCCTCTTTTTCCTTCTCCCCTTCTCACTCATCCACCTGCTTGCTTACTCTTCTTCATGAACAGTTATTCTACTCTACCACCTGAGAGGTCTCTAGAAAGGAAAGGCTGACAACAAGGTGGCTGTACCCAGCAGAAAGCTCCTACACAGCCTGGAGGATATTTCAGCCCAATTTTGAGGAAGAATCTTCCACCCAAAAGCACTACCTAGCTCTACCCAACTAAGTCTTCTTCAGTTAAGCTGTCTAGGAACTTGTTCCCAAAGGAAGACAAACACCAAAATACTTCTATTATAACCTCCCTACTGGGAACTCAGGGTAAGTGAAGATCAAATTTGTGGACAACTCCTAGGTGGTTGATATCCTTTATTCATAAATAATAACTATACAAAATGTCAATAAAGAGGAAGAAGAAGATGGGTGAAAACAAATCCAGCCAAGACCACATCATTTCTATGAACTTGCTTATGCCATATCAGCCCATTAGGCCTTGATGGGAAATTCAGAAAATACTCTCTTTTGATCCACAGGTCTAACACCAAAGAAAGCCATATTCGCAAAATACAGGGCCAGTTGAAGGCTCAACACCAGGCATGTGGCAATCTTCCTTAAAAATTCCTCCCAAGCCCACATCACCTAGCTCTCCCCATGCAAGGGCAATATAGATATCAGTGACTCAGACAGAGGAAAAGGAAGGGGACCTTCCTTTTAAGGTCTTAATTTAAGACTTGGCCAAAAGCAACTTCATAGCCCTAAGAAGAGGGATGTTGTGGAGGAAGGGAATAAAGGAAGTCAAATCTCATTTGCATTCAGTTTTGGTTTGTTTCTTCGCCTCCCCCTTCCCTGGTGGAACAATGACCAATTCCAGGGTCTTCTATTCTTCTTGGATTCACCAACGACCTAAAATAGCCAGCAATTGTGGTTTGCAGGCTGGGCTCCAAGGCCCCACCCAAGGCACTTAGCCAACAGTTGTCTCTCCAAACCAGGATGCCCACAGTGAGTTCTGGGGTAGGTGGATCAAAAACCTAATATAAGCAGAGCTCACTGAAATAAAGAGGGTTACTTACGCATGGATAGTTGGGGGCAAAAATAATGTTCCCAGTGTCATTGTAAAGAAAGGACAACTTCTCCAAATAGTCACTGCTCTCTCTTTTGTTAACGCTCTTTCCAAGAAGCCTTATTATCTTCTTAAAGATTGAGCACAAATAGTAAGAATTTCAGGAAAAACCAATGTTCTCTTTAAACAGATATTAAGATTATAGCCCACAGAAATGACTTGCTCAAGGTCACACAGGCAGAGACTAAGAAGCAGATATCCTTTTTAAGTATACTATTTTTTTCATTGCACCATTTCTATTAAAAAGCATTAAGAAAAAAACCACCCAGACAGTATGTCAAGGTTTAAATGTCAGAAAGTTCAGCTCTTTTAACCTAGGGCTAGAAAACTCAGAACTGAGGATGGGAGGCAGAGTGACATCAGACTCATTCCACTCAGGAGAGCCAAGTCAGAAGCTTATGCATACAAAGGGCACACAAAGAATTTATTAACTGGAAGGCTTTACCTACTCCAAAGGAATAGTTTAAGATGCTGAGGGGGCCAGGATGACCCCACCCTCCCCCAACACTCTGAGCCTTTTTAGGTTAAGCAGGACTACCTAGGCTGTCAGAGATCAAAATAAGAAGCTAGACAGAGGTGACCAGACTGGGTCAAAAGAGCTTGCAGAGATTTAAAAAAAAAAAAGAAAGAAAGAAAGAAAGAAAGAAAGAAAGAAAGAAAAAAAATGAAGGCAGAAATCACAGTTATTCCAGAGCTCTCCCATCTTTCTCTCTTCTCTCCCACCTCTCCCTCACCTCCATCAAAGAGCCTCAACCACCCACTCTAAGCAAGCCCTATACTAAGGCAAAAAAAAAAAAAAAAAAAAGTTTGCAGGTGGCACTACATAAACTTGAGAAAGGCATTCTCTGTAGCAAAAAAGAACAGGGGACTAGTTGAGGTGGTAAAGGGCATTTGAGGGGGGGAAAGTACCAAATAAGGCATACTTGACTGGTAAGGAATCATCAGGAAAGGTTCCAAAAGCTGACGTCACAGGGAGGAAGCGTTTAGTCATTGGTTTCCTCTGGCAACTGGCCTAAGGCCAGGAGGCAAACTCCCAACCTTAGGAAAATGCCCAGGCTATGGCAAAGAGAAAGATAACCAAAAGAGGTTTTCCCCAAGCCCACCCTCAGGCTCTTCTGGAGCAGCTTTTCAAGTACCAACAGAGAGGTATAGCATAACTCTGAAGCAAATTACCAGATGTTCTCACTAAGCATATTCCAGATCCACCATGGTCCAGGTGCCAAGAGGAGTAAGAAACCTGAGGAAGAGGCCTCTGATCTACTCTGGTTACGTATTTTTGTTATTATTGACAGTCTCATGTTAGAGAAAAGAAAATTTCAAAGGCACCCTTCAACGGATGAATGGATGCCTCAAAAGCAAAGAGGTTAAGTGACTTTTGTTCTCGGCATAGGAATTTCTGAGTTATTAATCTCCCAGGTATATCAGCAAGGATGTTTGGAGAGGAGTTTTGCTCACTTAAAACCCTTGAAGATAGTAGTGGGATGCCTGGGTTGCTCAGTCTGTTAAGTGTCTAACTCTTGATTTCAGCTCAGGTCATGATCTCAGGATCATGAGATTGAGCTCCCCAGTGGGCTCCAGTCTCAGTGAAGAATCTGCTTGAGATTCTCTCTTTCTCCCTTGGCCTCTCCCCCTACTTATGCCTCTCATACTCTAAAATAAATAAATAAATAAAACATTTTTTAAAACACCCTCAAAGATCACAAAGGTTTGTACAGCTTAACTGATGACACTTAAATAGATGACACTATTACCTTGACCCCCGTCCTACAACTCCATCTCAGATTAGTCATTAGGCCCTGACTGATACTCTGCCACACAAAATATCTACATGGGCAACAGAGACAACAATATTTATTTCAGTTAATTCACCCAATTCTAGAAAACCCAAGGTGAAGTCTTCCCCAACAAACTCCTTCAGAACTATTGGCTCTAACTGACCTTACAAAGAGCAACTTGGTCTATGCTTACAGGTACTCTGTCACTGTCCTTGAAACACCTCAATGATTCCTTCATTTCAGACAAACTCACTTTCTTTTTTTTAAGATTTTATTTATTTATTTGAGAGAGAGTGTAAGCATGAGCTGGGGGAGAGAGAGAGAGAAGCAGACACCCCACTGATCAGGGAGCTCAATTCAGGGCTTGATCCCAGGACCCTGGGATCATGACCTGAGCTGAAGACATATACCTAACCAAATGAGCCACCCAGAATCCCCCAAAATCACTTTCAAGAGAGCACTGGACTAGGGTTTACATCCATGTGCCAAAACCACGTCCTCTCCCACTCAGAACAGTCCCTGCTCCCAAGTATACACTTCCTTCAAAGCCCTGTTCATGTCGCATTAAACCCCCTTCTTCTCAAAATCTACAGAAAATGCCATGTAAAATTTATTTTTGTCAAAATGTTTTTAAGTGAGTTAGCCCTAAATCTCCAATTAAATAGGAGATCTATGAAGGCAGCTCCATTCATTTATTTGTTTCTCTCATAGTAAATAGTACCTAGTAAACACTCAATAAATGGTGAGAATACAACTGCCTGCTTTCTTTCTTACCCTTCTTATACCTGGCACAACGTTGGGCATATGATAGTTCAGTTCCATAAGTAATCATAACAAACATTTGCATCTAACTTAGTAGATGCTAGGCACAGCTCTAAGCACTTCACAAAAATTGCCTCATTTAAGCCTCAGAACAACCCTATGAAATAGGCACTACTATTATCTTCACTTTACAGTTGAGGAAAATGAGGCACAAGGTAAGTAAATTGCCCAAGGCTGCACAACTAATTGGTCACAGAGCTCAGATTTGAGTCTAAGCAGTCTGATTCCAGAAGCTGTGTTTTCCCCACTACTCTATGCTACCTTTCTATGAAGTCATGAAAAGGAATTTTTTTAGCTCTCTACCTACCTTAGGCTTGGCCTACAACACCTAGAGGTGAGTAGTGAGGGGTTGAGGCCAGGAGACTCCAGTCTGAATTCAAATATCTGCTACAGCAGCAACTACTTCGACCAAAGTACCATAATGTTCTCCTAATTCATGGAACAGGTCAAGCTGGAGCATTGAGTCAGATACAGAGATGTCAGAACTCAAAATTTAAGAAGGCAAAGAGAAAGCAATAATGTGGGTGAGGAGTGAGCAGGAAGAGAAAACAGTCATTCTGGGGCCCCAGAAAAACTGAGTCACCCACTGACTGAAACCTGCTACAGCAGAAGCTATTTAGGGGAACTCTGCTGCAGCCATCTTGTTAATTTAATCACCACAGAACCAATTCTCTGGAAGTCTGTGTCACCTTGGTGAATAGTCATTCTTCCAAGATAGGCAAGTTAGTGAGAGACCACTAACTTAGTAACTGGGAAACCCAAATTCTGCTTTCCAACTTCATGTGATCCTGGACAAGATGACCGACTCCTCTAGCTATGAATACACAAAAGAAATAACCCCTATCCATAAAGACTTTGAGGAGAATAGAGGCCCAGTCTCAAGCAAGAAAATGTGGCTAGACTGTTCTCTTCTTCCCTTCAACACATACATCTGTTCTCTACCACTCATTGCAAACAGAGCAAAAAAACATTTACCTTCCTGGTAAGTGTTACAGTCCCAAAGGCATTGTCAGAGCCTGAGCTATCTCCATATAACCTCTGAGGTCAGCTCTAAACACTCAGAAAGAATTGCTCTTCCCATTACCATAATAACACTACGGTCAAGTCACCCCCAGCGAAGAGGTAGGAAACACTGAGCACCCTGCACCAAGTGCGACTTAGAAGGCAGACCTTAAAAGTTCCTTCCCTAGGGGCACCTAGGTGGCTCAGTCAGGTGGGCATCTGACACTTGATTTCAGCACAGGTCATGTTCTCTCTAAAATAAATGAGTCTTGAAAAAAAAAAAATCCTCCCCTACACTGGGGGCCAGCCAACTTGGGTTTTAGTCCCAACCTTATTACTATTTACTCATATCACTTCCCTTTTCTGACTTTTGCTGACCCCACCTAAAACATAAAGGTAGAACTAAATGTTTAAGGCCAGGTCATTTGCTCTATGGCTCATGCCAGTGTTTCTGTTAGAGCTACTAATGAAACAAACCAACTCCCAAGCTAGAAACTCCATTCTGAAGTCAACACCCCAAAAAAAAAAACAGTACTCCAGGGGTACCTGGGTGGCTCAGATGGTTGGGCCTCTGCTTTCAGCTCAGGTCCTGAGATCGAGTCCCACAATGGGCTCCCTGCTCAGCGGGGAGCTTGCTTCTCCCTCTCCCTCTGCTGCTCCCCCTGCTTGAGCACTGTCTGTCAAATTAATAAATAAAATCTTAAAAAAAAAAAAGTACTCCAGAGGTGTGGGGGGAAAAAGAAGGTACATTCTAGCAAGTGCTGATGAACTGTGTATTCCCAGCAAAGCCTAGCACACTGCCTGGTATAGAAGGCACTCAAATTTTGAGGAAAAAAAATTTCTGAAGGAAAAAACATAGAAATGGGAGGCTTGAAAGTGTATCATCAAGGCTCTCAAGGATATCAGTACCAGAAAAGTCCCTAAGTGTCCTTATTATTTTTACAATTCCTTCATGACAAATTGGGAGAGACTGAGAGCCTAAAGAAAGGATTTGTCTAAATATTTACTTCATTTGGATCACTTTATTGAGGACAGGGAAGATGTTCTTCCTACATAGAAAGAGAAGAAGAAAAATTCCCAGGTCAGTGTTATTTGCCAATTTCCAAATCAATGGAGTCCTGAGCTACCCTTCAAGTGACTGTTCCTATACCACAAATCCAAACCTAAAATTGAAAAGTTTTTCAGCTCTATCAAGCATGAATTTGGAGGGATGAATAGCAAAACCAGCCAATCACGACAAGACCACCTCTTGACCACTAGACTGGCCCAAAGGAGACCATCTTTGTACTCTTTTTTGGGGAGGAGGCAGAAGAGTGGCGCAGAAAGAGTGGTAGCAGAAAGAATACTGTGAGTTGGGAAAGATGTACATAATAAACTCAGTTCTATCTTTGAAAAATCAGAAACACACTGTTCCCAACCTGTAATAATGCCAATTTTCATCAACTCTAGCCATTAAAGGTCCAACCCTGATTGTGGTGGTAGCCAAATATTCTCCTCTCTGGGGACCATGAGTCTGGAAATTCCAATGAGGGGGACTCCCAAGAAGATACAGATGAGCCTACATAGACTGTTGCCAAGCAACACTAGCAGAACAGAGTTCAGAATATAAGGGTAGCTGTCATCTATAGAATTGGATTTAGAGTCAGCGAGATAGACCAGATGGATGACCTCTAAATATCACTTCACCATCCAGGAAAGCACTCTCCTAAGAGGGGGAAGAGAAAAAAATAAAAATAACTCCACTAAAACAAAGCTATTGTTATAGGCAGCTAGATAATAATGGAGAGCTAGCAGAGTAGTGGTCAGTACTGCCTCTGTCATCCACTCACAGAGAAACTTTCCCCTCTACAAAACTAAGTACAGATTAGTTGATATCTTCAAGTGTCCTCCTACCCCACCAGCACCTCTCTGCCCAAAGGGCTGTTCAAGGAACTGCCTAAAGAAAATCCCCAAGATGGTTCCTGC
The DNA here is from genome assembly GCF_030435805.1 of Mustela lutreola. NCBI lineage: Eukaryota > Metazoa > Chordata > Mammalia > Carnivora > Mustelidae > Mustela > Mustela lutreola. The sequence goes on along the minus strand of NC_081308.1, from coordinate 58,458,276 downwards.
TCTATCATCCATGCTTCCACAAAGGGCTGAATGAACTGGAGAAACAGGGGTGGAGAGATGCAGGATCCAGAGCTGCCCTCTCTCACATATAACTTCCATTCCTAATCTTTTGCCCTACCCTGAAGTCTGTAGGCAGGGTTGGTTCAAGAGTTAAAAACTGAGATTCTTCCTTCTATTCACAAAGTACCATTTCAGTGCCACTCGAGTGGCTCAAGCAATGCTAGGAATGGCAGGAGAATAAACAGTCCACACAGTCCCTGTTAAAGTTTAGCTGAATGCAGATCCAGAAGCCTTCAAATACTTTAAGGAGGTGGATGCTACATCTGCACACATGGATGGTCCTATCAACAATCATTTGATAACCTTCCCCCTGACCTGCTGAGCTAGGGTTAAAAATTCAGCAAATTGAAAAGATCTTACCAAACTGATACTCTAACTAAGACTTAAATTCAAGTTCTGGCTTTGCTACTGATGTGCTATACTATTCTAGGTCAGGTCCTCCTTATCTGTGGGCCTCATTTTCCCCCCTCTATAAATTAGAAGGGTTAGACTTGACAGTTGTGAAGAGCCTTTTCAACTCTAACAAATCAAAAACTCAAGAAAACCTTGAAAATTCAAAACAATCTCTTTCTGGGAGATCAAAAACTCCCAAAGACTTTGTGACCTAAAAAAAATTTAAAGAGGGCAGAGAAGGGAAAAGTTGTTTTTTGTTTTTTGTTTTTTTAACAACTGTCTTAGCAGAAAGTGTAGATGTCAGTTAAATAAGCTTCTTCATTCTGGCAGACTTAGGAAACTGGCAACTAGAAACAGAATCCAAGAATTGTCAGGGAGAGGGTACAGAGAAGCATGTTTTAACAGATTTAACAGAGGTTGGGTTGACTAAGGGAGACAATTGGATGTAAAAGTGAAACCAACTCTGGACAGACTATAGACATAGTTCATATGAATGAACGGATTTGATTTTTCCACTACCCTTCCCTATCTGTCATAATCCAGAAATAGCCTAATAGCCTAACTAGTGAAGGAGGAGCGGCAAATAGGGAATTTTCTTCCTCCATTAAAGTTACTAGCTGGCATGCAGTGAACTAGTATATGCTCCTGGATGCCTCAGCATTGGGATGAGGAATGAGAAAAGTAACAGGAGGCACCTTGTGAAACCCCCAACTCTCAACAGGAGACCACCAAATGCCAACATCACTATGTCTGAATTATCTACCTCCTTTTATCTGAGGACCAGGAAGTCCTAAGAACAGGGGCAGTTTGCTTTGGGCAGGGGAGAGGACTCAACTTCAAGAACCTAGTCACAGGGCGCCTGGGTGGCTCAGTGGGTTAAGCCTCTGCCTTCGGCTCCGGTTGTAATCTCAGGGTCCTGGGATGGAGCCCTGCATTGGGCTTTCCGTTCAGCGGAGGGCCTGCTTCCCCCTCCCCCTCTGCCTGCCTCTCCACCTACTTGTGATCTCTCTCTCTCTCTCTCTCTGCCAAATGAATAAAATAAAAAAACTTTAAAAAATATTAAAAAAAAAAAGAACCTTGTCACTGAGGCAGAAAGAAGGGTCCTTGAGATAAGCATCAAAGAGTCTGGGCCCCAGTCTTGGTTATGTCACCATGTACTCTTAGGTTCTTTTCTGTAAGCCCAATATCCTCATTAGTTAAAAGAGAAATAGTGGAGTGGGGAGAGGAAGAAAGTTGCACTAGAGAGTCTCAGAGGTCCTTTTCAGGTCAAGATTCTATGGTCTTAATAGGCATGATATAGTTGTTTCTCCTAAAAGTTGACTATTCCTTGAACTGAACAGTATGGAAAATTCTCCAAAGCTTTCAGACTATCAAAATTCAGCCCTCTCCTTCCAATCTGATTCAAGTTTCAGACAATCTGCATAAAAATACCTTCAGTATTCAGGTACCTTCAGTACCCTAGGCCTGACCTCAAACAGCTCATTCTCCAGGCTCTTTCAAAGCCCAGGAAAAGGATCACCAGGCTATCTTCTTCACCACTTCTGACTGAGATGGGATGGTTAAGGCAACTTTGAGACAATTTCCAGGCCCATCAAGTTGTATTTAAAGGTGAGATATTTTAGAATTGAGGATGAAGGATGCCAGTAGTGAAGAGAGATTGTGGGGCAAAGTCTGTTCTCAGAGATCCACCAATCTATTTAGGTAAAACCACCCACAGAGAGATAAACTGAAGAACAGTCTCCTGTAAGGATCTTTATAATCTTCTGTGTTGGCAGAAACAGTGGGCTTTTTTTTTTCCCTCTCTCTTTTCAAAACCATTCTCTGTCACTTTATGTGTATTGGGGGAGGCGGAAAAACTCCATGTCATAAAACCATGAGCAATTTTAAAAAGAGAGAATGTAGAAGCACATGCTTGTTGAAAACTTGGTGTTTCTAATAGGGTTTTGAAAAGACAAGAATGACTTGGCAGAAAGTCTGGACTATAGCAACGTGGCAACCAAAATCAGCATACACCCAATGAACCAGCCCCCCACTTCTCTCCTCCAGGGACCCTCGGACCTTCTCAGGGCTACTAGTCACTATCTCAGCACTACAAGGCTCAGACAATCCTCTAGGGAGAGGGATCGGCAAGCACAAGCTTCTTGGCCTTAAGGACGCAAGCCAGGGTGGTCACTAGGCCTTCCTGAACAAGAGAAGGGCTCCAGAAACCTCTTGGTATGACTTGCACAAAAGAAGTAGGACTCATTATTCAGGCACACCCCTCCCATGCCCCTCCCTTCTGGGCATCCGGCCTCCCTATAGGCCCCACTCCCAGGAGGCTTCTGCTCTTCTCATAACAGCCAGCGGGGTGGAGATCAAATCTTAGAAGCTACCACCATTCTAGAAAGGTGTGGCCCTACCGGGGAGAATCCACACCTTACAGAACAATCTGGATGGGATAGAAGGAGACAGAGAACTATTAAGCAATGGGAAGGGCAAGAATCTGTCGGTAGAGAGAGGAAGAAACCAGTCTTCCACACTAGGAAGTAAAGTAGACCTCCTCCTCCAAGTGAAGTATTAGTGATCCTGGATGGAAGCAAACAGCATCTGTTGAGTCCCTCCACAACTCTCTCCTCCACCAACTCTTTCTCCTCTAATAGTCAAAAACATATGGAGTCTCCAGGGGAGACTATGAGAAAGGTGAAAGAGGGTGCTGGATCAGCCCACTGCACTTCCTACACCTTTCCCATGGACTCTCCTGGACCAAAGCAGCCTTGTCCCCAGAAAGGCGCCAATTCCTGAACTGGAGGAAGTGTTTCCCTCCCCTGCCCCCGCAGACCATCAGGAGCAAGAGGAGACCTCGGGGTCCCCAAGGAACCTTCCCTACTGCCTCATCCCACATGCCGCCGGAAACTGGAATCTGAGAAAGAGGCCGGTCCCGCCCTGTCCACTTCTAGCCTGGTACCCACTCACACAAGAGGGCTCACCAGACAAGGACTCCATTCTCGCTCCTCCCCAACACAGGCCTCAGCGGACGGCGCGGCGTTCTGAGTGGGCGGATGGCTGGCCAAGCCCATAACCATCAGCAGAGGGTTACTAGAGTCTGCTAGAGCCCCTAGGGCGGCAGCGCACATCCCCTGTACTCACCGTCTTAGGCATGGTGACTGCAAAAGTGGCAGAGTTGATAAAGTTCGGCTAGGAGCTGTCTGGCAGCGCTGAGAACACAGTACAGACAGCACAGACTCAGGGGGCTGGAGGTTCAGATTGGGTCCCTCTCTAGCGCTGGGGCAACTGTTCGGCTTCCTGCTAACGGGCCACGACTTCAGAAACCCCACCCAGGAAAGAGCCGCCCCTGTCGCGTCGCCCGTTTCTTTATGTGGCTGGGCTTCCGCGCTGCTCCCCGCCCTCGAGCCCGCCTTCTTGCCCGCCGCTGGCCTCGCCCCGCCCAGCCCAGCCCCGCCACACCAGCCACTTGGGGGTCAGGCTGGGCCTGGGCACTCTTAGGGAGACTCCCCCCCACACGCGCGCGCGCGCGCGCACACACACACACGCACACACAGGCCTACTCTTTCTCCAACGCCTTTCGCAGCCCCCACCCTTTCAAATCCAGGCGGCCCGGCCCCACCCCCAAGCAAGGCCCGACCTTGGGCGGCACCCTGGCAGAGGCTTTCAGCCCTTGACTGCAAGTTTCCATAAATGAGGAGCTCACTACCTATCAAAAGTGTCTGTTCCCTCTCAAGATAGCACTGACTCTCAGAAAGTCCTTGCGTATAGCTAACTTCTTTGCCCTGTGACTTGCCCTGGGGATTTCCGCTCTGCTCCCGGTGGCCACACAAATCCCCGATTCTCCCTAATAATCCCTTAGAGCTCTGAAGATCCCATGTCCCCCTGAAACTTCTCTTCTCTTGGCTACACCGCCTCAGCTCCTCCAACACTTCAGTCGTTCTCTTCTGTAGCTCTATGTATCCCTTTTCCCATCATATTCCCACCCCATTCTTACTCAATCCTCATTTTCAACAGAATTTGGCTTATTCTCTGTATCTGTTCTCTATTCATTTTCCTTCCTTCAAATCCCGGTCTTCATCTTCTTCAAATCAATGCCTTGATGCTTTATTCCCTCCCCCCAATACATTCATGATTTATGTGTTTCCTTTCTGATAAGGCTGTAATCTCCCAGGTGGGATGCACCCTCAATCCACGCATTGGAGACGTGTTTGCCAGAAATCATTCTACTTCTTTCAAGGTCACAGAATCTCAAGACAATAGAATTCAAGACTGTAGCAGTTAACTGGATAAGTTTGAGTTTTACTTTGAAAGTGACTGATCATAGTTCTTTTTCCTCCTATCCATAGGCAACAGTGTGCAGGTATGGTCTGAGTATCCTTTACAATGTAGAGCACTACATACCCCAAGGATGATGAGCCAACTTGGTGAAGTGAAATGGATACTTGAGAAGGGTGGTCAGAACACCTGGCTTCTAGGTGAGGCTTTGCCATTAACTCACTCTGTGACCACTTTGTGGCCTTGGGAAGTCCCTTCCCCTCTCTGGACTCGAGTTTCCCCTTTTGTAAGAAAAGAATGGATTCCTGGGCTTCCAAGGTCCTTTCCCACTCTGACATTATAAAAGGATGGGAAGGGTAGTAGAATCCCTACAACAATAAATTGAGTCTAGTAGGGTTGCGTAAGAACTGACCTTGCATTTGCCCTCAGGAATCAGCAGTCTTATTTCCTGCTCCTTTGCTTTCCCAACTCAACAATGTGCATCAATCAGTGTGCCTCAGTTTCCCTCAGTGCTCCCAAGATTCATTGATGTGTGCTAGGGTAAACAAAGTTCCCTGCTCAACTCACTATCAGGGAAAGGCAAATCAAAACTACAAGAAGATATCACCTCACACCTGTCAGAATGGCTAAAATCAACAACATAAGAAACAACAAATGCTGGAAAGGATATGGAGAAAAAGGAAATTTCTTGTACTGTTGGTAAGAATTCAAATGTGCAGCCACTCTTGAAAACATATGCAAGTTCCTCAAAAAGTTCAAAATAGAACTACACTATCATCAAGTAATTTTACTTCTGTGAATTTTTACCCCCAAAACACAAGAACACTGATTCTAAGGTATAATGCACCCCTATGTTAATAGCAACATTATTTACAGTAGCTATATTATGGAAGCAAACCAAGTGTCCATCAACATATAAATGGTTAAAGAATATGTGGTATATATACACAGTGGAATATTATTCAGCCATAAAAAGCAATGAAATCTCACCATTTGCAATGACATGGATAGAGCTAGAGAGTGTAATACCAAGTGAAATGAATCAGTCAGAGAAAGATAAATATCATATAATTTCACTCATATGTGGAATTTAAGAAACAAACAAAGAAGCAAAGTAAAAAGAAATAGAGAGAAAGAGATAAATCAAGAAACAGACTCTTTGAAAGCAAATTAATGGTTACCAGAGGGGAGATAGGGTGGTGAGGATGGGTGAAATAGGTGATGGGGATTAGGGAGTACACTTGTTTGTGATGAGCACTGGGTGATGTATGGAATTGTTGAATCACTATATTGTACATCTGAAAGTAATATAGCACTGTATTTTAACTATACAGGAACTTAAAATAAATTCAAAAAATGAAAATTAGATGCTTTAGATGTATTAAGAATTGAAAAAAAAAAAGTTCCCTGCCCAAACTATTTTCTTAAGTTGAGCAGTTGACCCTCTAAGGAAGAGCAGCACTCTCCAGAAAGCCTCAGCAGCAGGGATAGCAAGAGCAGCCAGTCACTTTCCTTGACATTACCATGGCCTCAGGAATCACTGATTCCCTCATTTATTAAAGCCCACAAGAGCCTCAGACTAGGCTAAGTGCTTAAAGGGGTAAGGGAAGTTGTTTGAAGACTCCAACTGTCATTATCCATTCTAGAAAGTGGAAACCCCCGTGTGTCATTCCCCATATCCCATGTCAACACCTTCTATAACACACAAGAGAGAGCTGGTTAGGGAGTATCAAGCAGCTTTACACACTATTAAAAGGAAAAGGGCCACAGGGGTCCAAATAGGGAAGGAGGAAGGGAGATCAGAGGGTGGGCAAGCTAAGTAATTTGATGGAAAGAGGGGCCAAGAGAGGATAGGTTTTGCCCTTTGGGCAGGAGAAGGTTGAAAAATAGTAGGAAAGCACAGACTGTCAGAAACTATTTTGTCCAGCCTCCATTCAGGTTGAGGGAACTGAGGATCAGAAAGAGGAAAGAACTTACCCAAGATCAGGCAATAAGTATAAAGAATGGATTCAGGGATAGTAGAGAAGACAAAGAAGTCAGTTAAGCTGTTGTGATAATATAAGCAAGAAATTTTGAAAGCTAGAACAAGGAAAGTAGACCCCCTTCAACTTCACCAGACAGAAGCTGATTATGGTGATTATGGTGAAGCAGCTAGATATTGCTTGAAGGTTACAGTTAAAATCCTCTAGCTAGGAGGGACCCATCTTAGGTATTCTCCCCATCTCCAGAGCAAAGTGGAAGTGGCTGAGGGTCTCTTTTTTTTTTTTTTCAAGATGGCCAGAAAAACACATCTTCGTTTCTTACTTCTTTGTAAGACCCTTTATACCTATATGACCAGAATGTCTTATCTCCCTCACACCCCACTTCCTACCAAGATCCCTTGTGAAATGAAAGTTATCTCAATCTTCCTGTGGCCAGAGTAATCCTGACACTTGGGTTTAGATATGATGACATTTATGCCCTGCTTATAAAAAGAAGACACGTGAATAAGGGTTAACATATATTGGCTACCCTGGGTGAGGGAAGTCAAAGGTGTAAAGACAGATTTTCAAAAGATCTAAATTCAGAAGGTTCAAGGATGAATAGGCAAGTATTTTTCAAGCAGTAAATGTAGGTGAGGGCCAGTTATGAGCAGAGGGTGGTACAGAAAAATTCTAGACCTGGAGCCCATGGAAGCCTGGGGCATCTTAATTGGCAATAAGAGATGCAAAAGATCTGGGCTTTAGAGCCAGACATGGGGTCCATGTGGAAAGGTTCAGGATTCCTGGGGGACTATGTCTATTCTGGAACAGCAGCAGATATGGATATCAAAGTCAAATAAATTGAAAGCAGGAACTGCATGATGCAGATGTATGTGAAAGACTATGCCAAACTCAAGAGAGAAATGAGATCAGACTTGTAATCACCTCCCACCCCTAGGATCTAAACTCACTGCAGTAAAGAAGTTTCTGCATTCTAAATGGTATTTCTCCTTCAGAGGACACAACAGTACAGGAGAGAATACCAGAGAGGAACTGGATAGGGAACAGTACTGAATCACAGAGATACTTAAGATAAAGCAGCACCTCACTTTCCCATTTATTGGATGGTAACAGTTGAAAGATCCCATCACTTAGAACTTTCTGAGGGCCGCTTTTCATTTTGATCACTGTTGAAAAGTCCTTCTTTATATCTAAATAAAATCTTTTCCTCTTCACTCAGCACAATTGCTCTTGGCTGATGCTTAGGGAAAGAATTAACTAAGCCTATGAAGTCTCTTTTCTCCCCTACTCCCTTTTCCTTTCTCTTTCTCTCTCTCTCTCTTTCTCTTCTCTTTCTCTTTCTTTCTCCTTCTCCTTATTCTCCTTCTTTCCTTCCTTCTCTCCCTCTCTCCCTTCCTCCCCTCTTTTCTTTTCTTTCCCTTTCTCTTTTTCTTTCTCTCTCTCTTTCTTTCTTTCTTGTAGGATCCACACCCAGCATGGGGCCCAACATGCGGCATGAACTCACTACCCTGAGATCAAGAGCTAAGCTAAGATAAAAAAATTTGACGCTGAACCAACTGAGCCACCCAGTTATGACTAGTTCCCATGTTCATAAAAGAGAAATTTGGCAGACATGAAAGCAAACTTTAGCTTAAGGTCACACACTCTAAGGCCTTTCTCTCTCTTCCTTCCTCTGAGTCAGTAGCCCAGGCACTAAACTATCTGTACCCTTTACACAAGAGAATTGGGGCACTTAGGTGGTTCAGTGGGTTAAGCCTCTGCCTTTGGCTCAGGTCATGATCTAAGGATCCTGGGATCGAGCCTCGCATCGGGCTTTCTGCTCAGCAGGGAGCCTGATTTCCCTCTCTCTCTCTCTGCTAGTTCTCTGCCTACTTGTGATATCTCTCTCTCTCTGTCAAATAAATAAATAAAATCTTAAGAAAACACACAAGGGGGGTGGGGTTATGGACATTGGGGAGGGTATGTGCTTTGGTGAGTGCTGTGAAGTGTGTAAACCTGGCGATTCACAGACCTGTACCCATGGGGATAAAAATATATGTTTATAAAAAATTAAAAATTAAAAAAAAACACACACAAGAGAATAAACATAAGCATATACTGCTATCTCCCCCAAAGGAAATGGGTCCTCCTGGTACAATATGGTTGAGAGTACAGTATACTTGAGCAGTAGAAAAATATTGCTTTTAGGCACCCTCAGTCTTTTACCCACTTCTTGGAAGCAAAAGCTAGGGTTTGGGTGAAAGGGGAGAAGATAACTTTAATAAGGCACTTTTTGTGTGCTGAGAACTGAGAAGGACATTTCAATATCTAGCAAAAAAACTTTAGAGGTAGAAATGAGGAGTTTGAAGTTTTGAGGAGTGAAGTGACTTATCACAAAGTTACAGTTTTTTGATTAGTGGGACAAGGATTTGGGCCCAAGTTATGTGAGTCCAAAGTCCACATTCTTCCACAACCTGAACTATGACCAGACAAACCCAAGGAGAGAGATGCATTTTAAGATTCATATCATCCTTACACATCAATGGTCACACTGGATAGCTTGAGATAGCAGGTGGGTAATAATAAACAGTGGTGATAACAGAATCTTGGCAATATCAACTGTCTGGGAATATTTATGATTAATAACGGACCACAGTGAGAAGGAAAAGCTTCTCTCTGGCTTTTCCTCTAAAAAGCCTGGAAATTTTTCAAGAACTTCCCTGAGGCAGCCAATATCAATTCAGTTTGAGTCATATTACTCTTGGAATATGAAATTAACCCTGCAGAAAGGGTCTTCCCATAGAGTCCTTAGCCCCTATCCCCATCCCCAGTGACCAAAGACCATGTGGGGCCAGAGAGCCTGCTGAGCATAATGGCAACCTCCATGAATAACTCACAGTTCAGTTCACAACTCAATACACCTAGAAGGAAACTATTTGTCCACTCCAACCACACCTCCAGCAGTGACCAGACCCCTGGTCTTATAAGAGCCTCTGCAAGGGGTGCTTACCCTCTTCCTTCTTAGGAGCTCTCCTTCCTGTTGGCTCTGTGTAACTGGTTTTGCTAGTAGCACCATCCTTTGCATGCACACTGTTATCATCTTTAACTCCCCTCTGACTGACCCTTACCATGGGTCACCAAGCCCTGTTCTCTGTCTTTCACAGCTTCTCTCCTCCTCATCTCCATGATCAGTGCCCTAGGTCAACCCTCACCAGCTCCCTGGTCTCCCTGCCTCAAGGTTGTCCCATCTAGGCCATCCTCTACATCCTCCATCTGGCCATCCTCCACACAGGCACCATGGTGATCTTCAGAAATGCAGCCATCACCTGTGCTTAGAGTCATCAGATGACCCCCTCTTCTTAGCACACACACTTAACCTTTGCACACTTCTCTTCCTCTCTTCCTCCCACAGCTTCCCAGCACAGCCCTTCACCTGGAGCCAGGCTACTCCTACCACATGTACACAATATAGTGTGCTCACTCTTGTCTCTGCACAAAGCCCTCCCTTGATCTCTCCTGCCCTCCTTGTACTCTCTGCCTCGCCCCAGCTCCTGTAGTGTGCAAGGTCTGCTGTGCTCATCTGGTTTCCCTCTCACATCTTGCTTTGTCCTGTCAACTACTGTTTTGTTTTGTTTATTTTATTCCCTCCATTTCATGCAAGGCTATAGTTGCTCCTGGGAAGGGATCACATTTTGTGCTCCAGGCATAAGGAGCCCAACACACTTTCAGGCATATCTTTGGAGCTCAGGACAAATTGCTCAGCTAGGCCAGGGAAAGACAGGGATCCACCATTCTCACATCTAGCCTTGCAGGCCTATCAAATTGTATTATGTCCTAATTCTCTAATGGCCCAAATTTCCCCTTACACTAACTTAAGTTCACCTGTTAGGAGACAAAACTAATAGAACAGAGTTTTCTATTCCTGTCTCATTACTTCTGCTCCCACTTACAACTCTCTCTCTCCTCTCTTTTGTGTGCGCTGTGTGTGTGTGTGTGTGTGAGCCAGTTCTGCTACCAGTCTATCTTAGGAAAACATTCTACTTCACAAGGAGGAATGTAGAAGAACATTTACTGTGATACTATAATAAAGGAAACAAACTAAATATCCATGACTAGGGGACTAATTATGTACAGTATACGTTATGGTATATCCATTCAACAGGACACGGTAGAGCCTTTTAAAACCATGATCTACCATGAAGAGAACTGTGAGTGTGAAGTTACAGAACAATATGAATAGTATGAATTAAAATATCCATGTGATTATATACATGTAAGTTCCCAGAAAAGGAGAAATATGCACAGCAAATCATAGCAGTTGTTATCTCAAGAAAGGAAACTGGTATTAGAAAGGAGAGTAAAGAGAGAATTTTTACTTCCTAATGTATGTATTTCTATAGTATTTAATTTTTTAGTGAGCCTAAATTATTTTTGTAATTATATAAAATGGTAAAAAAAAAAAGAAAAGAAACATGAATACATGAATAGGAGGAGAAAGAAGAGGAAGAGAAGGGGGAAGAAGAGAACAAAGGAGAATAAAAAGAATCTAGGAGAAAATGTAGGTAGGCTGTGCAATAGAGTTAGAAGCCAAAAGTTTGTGATAGGCCCAAATAATGGTAAAATTAAAAGGTAGAACAAATGTAATATTTGTGCTGGAGTCCAAAAAGTCAACATCATGGGGAAGATGTGTCTTAGATACAGCATGGGTTAAAAAAAACCTCTGAAGTGATGTATGGAATTATCAAATCACTATACTATAGACCTGAAACTAATATAACACTATAAATAAAAGAAAATGAAAAAAAATGAAATGAAATAAAATAATTGAAAAGAAAGACCTCTGAAGTTTTACTTAATAATAAACTTCATAAATGTTAACAGTGAGCTGTGGTTTCCAGTAGAGTTAATTCAGGCCTAGTAGACTAAGGTCCAGGAGGAAAAGATAGTTCTGTCCTCTTTTAGTCAGACCCCATTTGAAGAACTGTATTCTATTGTGGTTCCCCCACTTTAAGGGGAGATACACACATTGGGATATATCCATAGGAGAGTGAGCTAGTTGCAGAGGGCCTGGGACCCAGGATGCATGAGAAATAGTTGGAGTATCTGAGATGGTTTAACTTTGAAAAGATTTAGGGGGATGTTGTCTATGTGTTTGGACTTCAGAATGGTCACCTTAAGAAAAGGTAATAGATGGGCTCTATACAGCCCCAAAGGACAGAGCTGTGAGAAAGTTATGAGATGCAAGGAAGAAGGCTCTTATCATACCTGTCTAAAACTGGAGAGTCACTGAATATGTTCTGAAATCATGGGGCAACTGGGTGGCTCAGTCTGCTGTATCTGATTCTTGATTGGCTCTGGTTATGATCTCAGAGTTACGAGATCAAGCCCCACATAGGGCTTTTGTGCTGGGTGTAGAGCCTGCTTAAAATTCCCTCCCTCTCCCTCTCTCTCTGCTCCCCACCTCTTCCTCAAAAAAAAAAAAAGGAGATGTGTGAGCAAAGATTGGAGAAGCCCACACTCTGGGAGGTTGGAGAACAGATTCCTATACAATAAGAATCTATGAAACCAATGTTTTAAAGACCCTCAGGTGAAAAAGAAGCCACTATCAAATCATCATCTCATTCACTCCTAAGAACATCTTAGTTATGATAGGTATCAATCCTTATCTGACAGATAAGGTAACTGAGGCTCAAAAAAGTGAGGTCACTTAGGCTCAAAAAAGTGAGGTCACTTGGCCATGATCACATCACAGTAAGAAACCCAAATTAAGCCATTTGACTTTATTACTCAGCAGCCATGCATTGTATTCATTTAGAAAATGTGTGTGAATGCTTACTATACACAATGAATTGCACTAGGCTCCAGGGATGTAGACATATAGAAGTCACTACTTTCACAGAGCTCCCAGCCTCATTCAAGAGACAGACGAGAAATGTTATGTAAATAATGTGGTTTTTTAATTTATTTTCAGCATAACAGTATTCATTATTTTTGCACCACACCCAGTGCTCCATGCAATCCGTGCCCTCTATAATACCCACCGCCTAGTACCCCGACTTCCCACCCCCCACCGCTTCAAAAACCTCAGATTGTTTTTCAGAGTCCATAGTCTCTCATGGTTCACCTCCCATTCCAATTTCCCCCAACTCCCTTCTCCTCTCTAACTCCCCAAGTCCTCCATGCTATTTGTTATGCTCCACAAATAAGTGAAACCTTATGATAATTGACTCTCTCTGCTTGACTTATTTCACTCAGCATAATCTCTTCCAGTCTCGTACATGTTGCTACAAAGGTTGGGTATTTGTCCTTTCTGATGGAGGCATAATACTCCATCGTGTATATGGACCACATCTTCTTTATCCATTCGTCTGTTGAAGGGCATCGTGGATCTTTCTACAGTTTGGCGACCGTGGCCATTGATGATTATATACATTGGGGTACAGATGGCCCTTCTTCTCACTACATCTGTATCTTTGGGGTAAATACCCAGTAGTGTAATTGCAGGATCATAGGGAAGCTCTATTTTTAATTTCTTGAGGAATCTCCACACTGTTCTCCAAAGAGGCTGCACCAATTGCATTCCCACCAACAGTGTAAGAGAGTTCCCCATTCTCCACATCCTCTCCAACATATGTTGTTTCCTGTCTTGCTAATTTTGGCAATTCTAACTGGTGTAAGGTGATATCTCAATGTGGTTTTCATTTGAATCTCCCTGAGGGCTAGTGATGATGAACATTTTTTCATGTATCTGATAGCCATTTTTATGTCTTCATTGGAGAAGTGTCTGTTCATATCTTCTGATCATTTTTTGATATGATTGTCTGTTTTGTGTGTGTTGAGTTTGAGGAGTTCATTATAGATCCTGGATATCAACCTTTTGTCTGTACTGTCATTTGCAAATATCTTCTACCATTCCGTGGGTTGCCTCTTTGTTTTCCTGTTTCCTTTGCTGTGCAGAAGCTTTTGACTTTGATGAAGTCCCAAAAGTTCATCTTCGCTTTTGTTTCCTTTGCCTTTCAGACATATCTTGAAAGAAGTTGCTGTGTCTGATATCAAAGAGATTACTGCCTATGTTCCCCTCTAGGATTCTGATGGATTCCTGTCTCACGTTGAGGTCTTTTATCCATTTGAGTTTATCTTTGTGTACAGTATAAGAGAATGGTCGAGTTTCATTCTTCTACATATAGATGCCCAGTTTTCCCAGCACCATTTATTGAAGAGACTGTCTTTTTTCCACTGTATATTTTTTCCTATTTTGTCAAAGATTAATTGACCATAGAGTTGAGGGTCCATATCTGGGCTCTCTACTCTCTTCCACTGGTCTATGTATCTGTTTTTATGCCAGTACCATGCTGTCTTGGTGATCACAGCTTTGTAGTAAAGCTTGAAATCAGGTAACGTGATGCCCCCAGTTTTATTTTTGTTTTTCAACATTTCCTTAGCGATTCGGGGTCTCTTCTGATTCCATACAAATTTTAGGATTATTTGCTCCAGCTCTTTGAATAATACTGGTGGAATTTTGATCGGAATGGCATTAAAAGTATATATTGCTCTAGGCAGTATGGACATTTTAACAATGTTTATTCTTCCGATCCAAGAGCATGGAATGATCTTCCATATTTTTGTGTCTTCTCCAATTTCTTTCGTGAGTGTTCTGTAGTTCCTCAAGTACAGATCCTTTACCTCTTTGGTTAGGTTTATTCCCAGGTATCTTATGGTTCTTGGTACTATAGTAAATGGAATTGATTCTCTAATTTCCCTTTCTGTATTGTCATTGTTAGTGTATAAGAAAGCCACTGATTTCTGCACATTGACTTTGTATCCTGCCACGTTGCTGAATTGCTGTATGAGTTCCAGTAGTTTGGGGGTGGAGTCTTTTGGGTTTTCCATATAAAGAATCATGTCATCTGCAAGGAAAGAGAGTTTGACTTCTTCATTACCAATTTGGATACCTTTTATATCTCTTTGTTGTCTGATTGCTATTGCTAGGACTTCTAATACTATGTTGAACAAGATTGGTGAGAGTGGGCATCCTTGTTGTGTACCTAATCTCAACGGGAAGGCTGCAAGCTTTTTCCCATTGAGGATGATGTTTGCTGTGGGTCTTTCATAGATAGCTTTGATGAAGTTCAGGAATGTTCCCTCTATCCCTATACTTTGAAGCGTTTTAATCAGGAACGGATGCTGGATTTTGTCAAATGCTTTTTCTGCATCAATTGAGAGGACCATGTGGTTCTTCTCTCTTCTCTTATTAATTTGTTCTATCACATCGATTGATTTGTGAATGTTGAACCATCCTTGTAGCCCAGGGATGAATCCCACCTGGTCATGGTGGATAATCTTTTGAATATGCTGTTGGATCCTGTTGGCTAGGTTCTTGTTGAGAATCTTAGCATCCATATTCATCAGTGATATTGGTCTGAAATTCTCCTTTTTGTTAGGGTCTTTACCTGGTTTGGGGATCAGGGTCATGCTGGCTTCATAGAAAGAGTCTGGAAGTTTTCCTTCTGCTTCAATTTTTTGAAACATCTTCAGGAGAATAGGTGTTATTTCTTCTTTGAAAGTTTGGTAGAATTCCCCAGGGAATCCATCAGGTCCTGGGCTCTTTTCTTTTGGGAGGTTTTTGATCAGCGCTTCAATCTCATTACTAGATACTGGTCTATTCAGGTTGTCAATTTCTTCCTGGTTCAATTTTGGTAGTTTATAGTTTTCCAGGAATGCATCCATTTCATCTAGGTTGCTTAGCTTATTGGCATATAACTGTTGATAATAACTTCTGATGATTGTTTCTATGTCCTTGGTGTTCATTGTGATCTCTCCCTTTTCATTCATAATTTTATGAATTTGGGCTTTCTCTCTTTTCTTTTGGATTAGTGTGGCCAATGGTTTATCGACCTTATTGATTCTTTCAAAACACCAGCTTCTAGTTTCATTGATACATTCTACTGTATCTCTGGTTTCTACCTCATTGATCTCAGCTCTAATCTTGATTATTCCCCTTCTTATGTGTGGAGTTGGTTTGATTTGTTGTTGATTCTCCAGTTCTTTAAGGTGTAGAGACAGCTGCTGTGTTCTGGATTTTTCAATTTTTTTTCAGAGAGGCTTGGATGGCTATGTATTTCTCTCTTAGGACCGTGTCGGACGCAGGCCCCTGGCCAGGGCAGCCTCCGCCATTAAAAGATGGCGCCTGGCTAGTTGCCTTGTTAGGATTGCCTCCTGAGACTAAGCGGAACGCCCAAAGAGAAAGTAAACAGCATTGGTTGATAGCGAAGTTGTTCGTTTAGGTGCACAGCCTGATTCGCTCCCTCCTATACCCTGCTTGCTGATTGGTCATGTAAGCGTATATAGGTGTGTAGACTTGCGGAAATAAAGAGAGAGAAGATGCATCCGAACCAGGGCGTCTTGTCGTCCTTGCAGGGCGAGGGCGATAAATGGCGCTGGCACCCAGGAACTAAATAAAGGAATCTTGCAAGGTAATCAGCAGGAAAGCGGGGAGTAAAGGTCCGCAGGTAAACGGGGACATTAGCCACGTTCAAAAGTGGGAATTCCACGGTAAAGCGGGGAGTAAAAATAGAAAAACCGTGCAAGGGAGAAGTCCGCAGGTAAGCGGGGTAAAACCATGACAAAGGTGGTGGGAAACTTGTACAAGACCGCAACAAGAAGCGGGGCGGCCATAGAGCCGGGATTTTCTTATCGAAACTGCAGGTAAGCGGGGAAGGGACCACGATCAAAGTGGTGGGAATCTTGTACAAGTCCGCAACAAGAAGCGGGGCGGCCTTAGAGCCGGGATTAACTTGTACAAGTCCGCAATAAGAAGCAGGGCGGCCTTCGAGCCGGGATTTAGCGAGTCGGGATTTAGCGAGTCCGCAATAAGAAGCGGGGAGGCCTTAGAGCCGGGATTAACTTGTACAAGTGCGCAATAAGAAGCGGGGCGGCCTTCGAGCGGGGATTTAGCGAGTCCGCAATAAGAAGTGGGGCGGCCTTAGAGCCGGGATTTAGTGGCGAGTATATGCGGAACAGCCATTAGGTTGGGATTCTAATTATAGGATCTGGACTGTCAAAGTCGAAGTTAGAGGGTTCCCTAAAGGACCTTCTAAAGGCCAATGGCACGCCGTTAAAAACGAAAACTGCTAGGATAAAAACGGTCAAGCAGCAGCTGATAGACATTCAGCCCGTATGGATTCTTCCCCCAAGCCCTTAGTTCTTTGGAGGACACTGCCCGCTGTAATGCAGCGGCTGGAAATCCTCAGTGGGACCTAGAAATGTTAATGGGAATAGGACCGTACGTGGGAAAGCAGGCCCAAATACAATACAACCCTGCGGTGTATCTGCAAATAGCCGCGGCAGCCACTAAAGCATGGAAGACAATTCAAGGCAGTGGGGATTTACAGGGGCAGCATATGCTGATTTTGTAGCGAGGCTGATGCAAACAGCTCGTCGAATATTTGGGAGGTAGAGACAGCCATGCCATTGATAAAACAGCTGACTTATGACCAGGCTAATAATGGTGTAAAGAAGTCATCAGACCTTGGAAAAGCAAAGACTTGAGTACATATATTAAATTTTGCAGGGATATCAACGACAGTGTTATTCAAGGGCAGGTTATGGCTGCAGCTATCACTCAAGGTTTACAAGGATTACAGGGAGCTCAACAATATAAACATAGGGGTACTCCTGGAGTTTGCTATTACTGCAAGAAGCCAGGACACCTGTAGGAGCTATAGTTACCAAAGAAGAGAGTTGGACCTTCCTATTTCAAAGCTCCTCTCCCCAAGAAACCAAGCTGCTCACAGTGATAAAAGCATTTCAAATGTTTCATCAAGAATCCTTCAACCTTTTATCAGATAGTAGATATGTGGTGCAAGCTGTCTCTATCATTGAAAATGTGGGTTCTATTAATGCCAGGTCTACTATCTCTGAGGCATTACAAGAAATCCAAACATTAGTTTGGGACAGGAAGGCTCCATTTTATATTGCCCACATACGAGCTCCTACAACCTTACCAGGACCCCTGACAAAAGGTAATCGGTTAGCAGACTCCTTAACCAGAGGAGAATTTGTCTTTGCCATTGAGGACCCGGTGCAACAGGCAAGACATTATCACAAGTTGTTCCAAGTGAATGCTTTAACTCTTCGCCTCAAATTTAACATAACAAAAGCACAGGCACAGGACATAGTAGTCTCCTGCAGAAATTGCGTGACCTTACTACCTGCACGATCCTTGGGGGTTAATCCTAAGGGTTTGTTACCTAATCACATATGGCATATGGATGTCACACATGTTTCAGAATTTGGAAAGTTAAGATATGTTCATGGCTCTGTAGATACCTGCTCTGGAATAATTTTCGCCTCAGTGCATACGGGGGAAAAATCCAGAGATATTATCGCCCATTGCCCACAGGCTTTCGCGGCATGGGGAAAGCCACGCCAATTAAAGACAGATAATGGTCCAGGCTACATCTCACAACCCTTTAAAGCCTTCCTACAACAACTTGACATTCACTTGATACATGGAATACCCTATAACCCACAAGGACAGGGTGTTGTGGAGCATGTGCATCTCACAATAAAAAATGCACTTTATAAACAAAAGGGGGGAATAGGGGACACCTTCAGGTCCCCTAAAGATAAGCTCAACACCATTCTCTTTATTTTGAATTTTTTAACATTGGACAAAACGGGTAAATCAGCTGCAGACAGACATGCAAGTGATGCTGCTGCTTCCCCTAAGCCTTTAGTACTTTGGAAGGACATCCTCACAGGAAAGTGGAATGGACCAGATCCAGTGTTAGTATGGAGTAGGGGGTCTGTATGTGTTTTTCCACAGGAAAAGGAGGCTCCAATTTGGATCCCAGAGCGGCTGGTGCGTGCAGCCTTGCCTCCAAACACCAGTCATGATACTGAAGATGCTGATGATAACTCTGGGGATGCTACACCTCCTGTGGCAGACTGAAGCCAGAGAGCTGTGAGCAGTGACTAACTCTTCTCTCATATTCCCTCCTCTCCCTTTGATGCATGGCAGGTCTGTAACTTGCTAGGAGCATGTACTGATATCTCAGCAATGTCCATGTTAAATGGTGGCAAATTCCTCAACTGTTCTTATAAACAAAATGACTCTAGTACCTTTGAGACAACAGTTAATGTGTCTTGTCCCAATAATATTACTTATCAGCCCACTCCCATATGCGTCTGGCCACTGTTCCTTTTCCTCGTAATAAATGCTAGCGAGCTGAATGATACGTTGAATTGGACTAAGAATTGCTATCTTTCCCAGTGCTGGAATGTCACAGCCTTCAAGCTGGCTGTGATTATGCGTATCCCTACCCATGTTGCTTTCCCAGTTTCCATTCCAGAGGACAAGTTACCGGTGGTGCTATCCAGAAAGAAGAGAGATTTTGGTATCACAGCCGCTGTTGAGACAGCATTGGCTATATCTACAGCAGCTGCCATGGCAGCAGCAGTCTTGCTTGCTGCAACTATACCCACTGTGGAAGCTGTGAACACCCTTACAGAAGGAACGGCGGCTGCCCTTCAAACACAGACTCAGATCAATGCACATCTGCAAGCAGGAATCCTAATAGTCAACCAGAGAGTGGATTTGGTTCAAGAACAAGTGGACATATGGGGGGCCCTATTGGGACTGAGATGTAGAGTACCCTTCCTGGCAATTTGTGTAACTCCCATAGCCTATACTAATATGAGTGACTTACAGAATGTCTCCCGACAGCTCTCCCAATACTTGCGGGGGAATTAGTCCGCAGAATTCCAAAACTATACTCAGCACCTGCTACTAGGCATAACAAGGATAAATAACACCAGAGTTGAGCTTGCAACCCTCCCAGAAATAATCAAAACATTGCAAGATGTGTTAGCCTTTAGGAAACAATGGGCTAGCGTAATTGGTCTGATGACAATCCTCATAGTGGGCTTGATTCTGCTAGTAAGGAAACTGCAAATTTGGAGGCGACAGCAACATAGGCAACAGCAAGCCATGGTGCAGGCCTTGTTAGCCATCGAGGCTGGAACATCCCCCCAAGTGTGGCTAAGTATGCTGGATCGGTAGTCAACAATGGGTAAGTTTGGTGGGAGAAATATACCAACCTAAGACAGGACACAGATCATTGATATCTGCCGTCTGATGACAGGTAAAGATATTCCCCACCACTGAAAACCTAAGACAGGCACGATCCCTGCCATAAAAGAAAAAAGGGGGAGATGTCGGAGGCAGGCCCCTGGCCAGGGCGGCCTCCGCCATTAAAAGATGGCGCCTGGCTAGTTGCCAGGTTAGGATTGCCTCATGAGACTAAGAGGAACGCCCAAAGAGGAAGTAAACAGCATTGGTTGATAGCGAAGTTGTTCGTTTAGGTGCACAGCCTGATTCACTCCCTCCTGTACCCTGCTCGCTGATTGGTCATGTAAGTGTGTATAAGTGTGTAGACTTGCGGAAATAAAGAGAGAGAAGATGCATCCGAACCAATGTTCTTGTCCTTGCGGGGCGAGGGCGATAGGACTGCCTTTGCTGTATCCCATAGGTTTTGGACTGAAGTGTCTTCATTCTCATTGGTTTCCATGAATTGTTTCAGTTCTTCTTTGATCTCCTGGTTGATCCAAGCATTCTTAAGCAAGGTGGTCTTTAGCTTCCAGGTGTTTGAGTTCCTTCAGAACTTTTCCTTGTGATTGAGTTCCAGTTTCAAAGCACTGTGATCTGAGAATATGCAGGGAATAATCTCAGTCTTTTGGTATCGGTTGAGTCCTGATTTGTGACCCAGTATGTGGTCTATTCTTGAGAAGGTTCCATGTGCACTTGAGAAGAATGAGTGTTCTGTTGTTTTAGGGTGGAATGTTCTGTATATATCAATGAGGTCCATCTGGTCCAATGTGTCATTCAATTCTCTTGTTTCTTTATTGATCTTCTGCTTCGATGATCTGTCTATTTCTGAGAGAGGCGTGTTAAGATCTCCTACTATTAGTGTATTTATATCAATATGACTCTTTATCTTGATAATAGTTTTCTTATGTAATTGGCTGCTCCCATATTGGGGGCATAGATATTTACAATTGTTAGATCATCTTGGTGGATAGTCCCTTTAAGGATTATGTGGTGTCCTTCACTATCTCTGACTACAGTCTTTAGTTTAAAGTCTAATTTATCCGATATGAGAATTGCTACCCCAGCCTTCTTTTGAGGCCCATTGGCATGATAGATGCTCTTCCATCCCTTCACTTTCAGTCTGGGTGTATCTTTAGGTTCAAAATGGGTCTCTTGTAGACAACATATGGATGGGTTTTGTTGTTTTATCCAATCTGCAACCCTGTGCCATTTTATGGGCGCATTTATGCCATTCACATTAAGAGTGACTATTGATAGATACGTTTTTATTGACATCGTGTTACCTTTGAAGTCTTTCTTTCTGTAGATTGTCTCTTTATTTCTGTTCAATGCTATTATTAGGATTTTTCCTCTTTTATAGAACCCCTGTTAATATTTCCTGCAGTGTCGGCTTGGTGGTTGCACAATCTTTTAAACTTTGCCGGTCTTGGAAACTCTTTATCTCTCCATCCATTTTGAATGTCTGTCTTGCTGGATAAAGTATTCTTGGCTGCATGTTCTTCTCATTTAGTTCCCTGCATTTATCTTGCCAGCCCTTTCTGGCTTGCCAGGTCTTTGTGGACAGGTCTGATGTTATTCTGATGGGCTTTCCTCTGTAAGTAAGGAGCCTCTTTGTCTTAGCAGCTTTCAAGAGATTATACCTACAATTATGATTCCTCAATTTGACTATCAGGTGCCTTGATTTTTTTTGGAATGTATAATCTTGGGTGGGGACCTTTTGGCCTCTAGTACATGAACACTGGTTTAATTAACGAGATTGGGAAAATTTTCATCAAGAACTTGTTCCAATATATCTTCTAAACTTCTTTCTTTCTCCTCACCTTCAGGGATTCCAATAATTCTGATGTTGGAACGTTTCATGGCATCATTTATTTCCCTGATTCTGTTTTCATGGTTTCTAAGCTTTTTGTTCCAGGCTTCCTCCTGATCCTTTCTCTCTATCTGTTTGTCTTCCAGATCACTAATTCTATCTTCTGTCTCAGTTACCCTAGCTTTGAGAGAGTTTAGATTAGATTGGAACTCATTGAGAGCATTGTGAACCTCCCTGGTAGGAGGTTCTTTCAGCTTTCACCTCGGCCCTAATCAATTCCGTTTGGTCATCATGGCTTTCTCCAACCTAGCTATTGCCTGGATAATTGTTAGCCTGAATTCTCTTTAAAAAATATTGTCTATGTTAATAGCTGTTAGCTCTGTTGCATAAGGTCCATCCTCTGTATTTTTCTTCTGTTGGGCATTCCTCCTCCTAGTCATTTTGGTGACAGATTACTGACCAGATGTAGCTGGATGTATCAACTGTGGTGCAGTCAATATGCACCCTGGAACACTTCTGAGCAATCAGAATTCCCCACCCATATGAGAGACAAAAGAAAAGAAAAGGAAAAAAAGAAAAAAGAGTGAGAGAGAGAGAGAGAGAGGAAAGAAAGGGAAGTGTAAAGAGAAGGTCAGTCCAAATGGGCCCCAAGGTATTATTTTTGAAGTATACAAACAAAAACGGACAAACACAAAGACTAATAAAAAGTATGACAAGAGAAAAAAAAATACATATGCAAATAAAGGAAGAGCCTCGTCAAAAAGAACCCCAAGTGTAAGATTTATATACTATCAGGACAAACGCAAAAACACAGAAACAGTGGTGGAAGAAAAAGATGGGAGAGTGGTTATAAATTCTCAGTGTGGGAGAGGAAGGTTGTTTTGATTTCCTGGATGTATCTTGATATCTTTGTTAAATGACTCAAATTTCCTAAGATAAAGGGGGATTAAAAATTGGTTTACCTATAGGGGTAGTATTGATTGGGGAAAGGGATTACTTTGAAGTTCAACTCTATATGAATATTAGAAAATATAAATAAAAAGGAATAAACTAGACTAAACTAAACTAAAATTAAAAAATATTTCATAAAATAGAAATACAAAAGAAAAACACAGGTGTATGTACCAAAAAGTTCCGGTTAGAAGGTTATTATGAAATCTGATATTCTGGACAGCTCACTGTGATGGTAAATCGGTTAAAAAATTATCTATATAAAAAAATGAACCAGAATAGTGGGAATGAGTTAAAAATAAAAGTTGTCCTATGAAGTAGTGGTGGTTGTTCTCTTGTAGTCTTTTTTATTTTTTCCTTTCTTGGTTGATTTTCTAGGGGAGGGGCCTGCCACGTGGGTTTTCAGTCAATGATGTTCCCTGAGTTAAGTCCTCCCGCCCCCCTCAAGGGGGTGGACTCTGAGGAAACTTTTTTTTCATGCTTTTGTTCTCTGGCCGTTTTTATGTTTGTTCACTTTTTTTTTTTTTTTTTTTTCTCTCACCTTGACCGCTTTGGGTGGTTTTTGTCGTTTTAGAGGAAAAAAACTGCACCCTGACCTCCCTCTTAGAGAGAAACCTCAGTCTGGCTGCAGAGTCCAAATAAGTTCCCCCTTGGCCAGTGGTAGAGCAGGTTCCAAGTCGAGGTCCCTGGGGACACAGGATCTTTTGCTTGTACCCAAAACCAGGGCAGCAGCAGCTGTCTGGACAGCTCCAGACTGCCAGAGAGGTTCCAAGCAGGGATCGCACACTGAGATTTTCCCGCTGGCCCAGGCTGGGAGTGCCTGGCTTGCGCGCACCTCTTTCAGGGAAGGCTGTGGGTCATGCACACATTTCAGGCTCTGAGAAAGGGGCGCAGGTCCGAAAGCACCAGGCTGGGCCTTCGTGTACCTCTCTCAGGGGAGAGTTTGGGGCACTTGTCTTAGGCTCTGAAACAATGGCGCAGGTCAAAGTGCGCCGGCCGGGCCTTTGTGTACCACTCTCATGGGAGGATGAGGGGCGCTCACATCTCAGGCTGAATAGCAGGGCTCGCGCGTTCTGTCGTCTGGCGAGGCTCCCAGCCCCTCACAGGAGCTGGACCCCACGCATTCTCGGGCGCGCTGGCAGGCTTAGGGACCAAGACCTGGTTTCTCCGCTGCACTCTCTCTGCCTCAGTGCCAGGGGAGGCTGTCCTGGGACTGGGGACTTAAGCCCCTGTCCCTAGCCACCCTGATTCCCACAATTTCCCCGCATCGATCCTTTGCTCTTTTGGAGTGCTTTTAACCAGTCTCCAAGTTAATGCTGGTCCCCAGATGCAGGGCACTCTCGCTCATATTGGGGTATTACTTTCCAACCGGTCGCCTCTGGTGGGTCCCTCCCCCTTTTGCTTATCTTCCCATATCAGTCCAACATTCACACTCTGCTTTACCTGCCCACTGGTGTCTTCTGCCCCTGTAGAGATCCAGACGTGTATAATTCTGATCTCAGGCTGATTTCATGGGTCATCGGAGTTCTTTGGTAGGTAATCAGCTCACTTTAGAGTACAGGTTTAAAAGGCGCCTCCTCCTACTTCCCCGCCATCTTGTCCCCCTCCGAAATAATGTGTTTTTCTAATATTCCTCACATCCTACAAGCTGAGTGTTGAGGTATGAAAATCAAAGGCTTAATCTTAGCAATGTCAATTGAAACTATTTCCAATGTTCTGAAAAAGCATAAGTAAATGGACAAGAAACAGAAGGAAGATGCCTCAAAGGTTTGAGCAGACTCCTCCCCAATTACTGAGGCCTCCAAAAGAGCACTGCTCAATACCTTCTACTAATAGCTAGAGTTGTATGTGGTTGAGATTATATATATATATATATATATATATATATATATATATATATCCAGATAGCTACATAATTTTTTTTGTCCATGCATGAGAGAGAGAAAGAAAATTTCACTTAGAATGCGGCATAAAATAATATAAAGAACACTGAATTTGGAAGAAGACCTGTTTTTAGCCCCTGTTTTGTCATTTGATGATCCAAAAAATTTATGTAAATCAATTGATTAACCCCAAGCTTCAGTTTCCTCATCTGTAAAAACTGAGGAAATAATAATTTATACCTCCCAGGATTGTTGTCAGGATATATAAGGTTGAACATGAGAAGCATTTTTGCAAACCATAAAGTGCAAACCAGGAAAAAAGATAATCATAGCTATGTGGGTGGAAATGTAGGTTCCACGGTGCTCCTGTGTTTAGATATGCCTGTTTTGTCATATGTGTATTGTCTATACACTCACATACTTGTGTGTTTATGTGTCCTTTTGAGTGCATGTGTGCTGATGAGCCTAATTTGTGTTTTCATGTTTCTGATAAGTAGATGTACTTCAGAAACACTTTTTCTCATTCCTTAACCCTGGTCTTAGACCAGAAAACATTCCAACATTTTTCTAATCTGAGAAATACAGGTCTCAAAATGTGTTTTGAGAGCCTTTCTTCTTCTTCCCATCCCCTCAAAAGCACTTTGCTCATGTTCAACACAGCCATGTGTGTACATACAGATGAAAGCCCATATGCAAATAAGTCTCATAGACAAAAATGCAGGGTCCTCCACCAAGTTTGACTTGCCCCCTAGAACCAACTACACATGTGTTCCTGGATGACCCCAGTGCTTCCAGAGACTATGTTACTGGCAGGTGTAATGCCTCAGGGGAAGAGGAGGAACTGTTTTCCTCTTTATCTCACACACATATCGCTACCCAACCCCCTCAGCCTCCTCTTTTCAAGGCTGAGAGATCTGATTCTACTTT
Source organism: Mustela lutreola (assembly GCF_030435805.1). NCBI lineage: Eukaryota > Metazoa > Chordata > Mammalia > Carnivora > Mustelidae > Mustela > Mustela lutreola. The sequence continues at coordinate 58,432,920 of NC_081308.1, read as the reverse complement.
TTCCATATCAACAAAACTTCAAATGTGCTTCCAGGTATACTGGGTTCGAAGATATTCAGCTAATTTTTCTGTGCCAAGAATGTTTAGGAGAAGAAAGAGAGCCCAGAGAGAGAGCCTTGTGTTTAACTCATAGAAATATGGAGTCTGAAAAAGCTAGCCTAGTCTTTCATCACTGTCTAACCCCACCTTGTGAAAAATGAAAACAGAAATCATAATTCTAGAATATCACACTTTTACCTATCATCTAGCCTACATGTCTCACTTTATGTGTAAGGAAACTAAGGCCGAGTGGAACAAATTAACTTGCTCAGGGAAAAAACCTAGCTCCCACGATTCTCAGACTAGTGTTTTTCTGCTGGGCCTCCAGACTCAAGAACGATAAGGATCAAGAAAGTTAGTTAAAAAAAAGAAAAAAAAAAAAAAAAAGGTCTGGGGCACCTGGGTGGCTCAGTGGATTAAGCCGCTGCCTTCAGCTCAGGTTGTGATCTCAGTGTCCTGGGATCGAGCCCTGCAATGGGCTCTCTGCTAAGCAGGGAGCCTGCTTCCCCTTCTCTCTCTGTCTGACTCTCTGCCTACTTGTGATCTCTCTCTCTCTCTGTCAAATAAATAAATAAAATCTTAAAAAAAAAAAGGTCCTATAATTCTATTGCTTTGAAGATGTCTTCTAAAAACAGAAGCTGAATGATTCTCAGGGAGGAAAAATAAATATGAAGGCTGGCTTTTGGATCTCTCTGCCAAGAGCAAACCTGGACAAGGTATCTACCATGGCTCAGGGAAGGATCTGAGACCCAGGAAAATGTGGGCTTCTTTTGTCCAGCAACTGATCTGAAAAACTGGGGAGGTCTTGTTCCTCTTGCAACATGAGTTCTAGATCTGCAACATAAGCTCCTAATGTCAAAGGTTATGGCTTGCATTTTCTTCTCATCTCCCAGAAACTTGAACAGCTCCAAGCTTTCTTGATTGATGGTGTTTGTCATAGAGATGGTTTCCTGGGCAAAGGCCTCTGTCTGGATCCACCCACTGACTGGCTGTGTACCAGATCTGCAGGTATACTGTGGCCCTCTGGTGCTCCACACTCTGGTCATTTCAATTTTTTAGAGAGCTGGATCAGCAAAGTATACCCTAGGGGTCAAAGGGTTGCCTGCTTGTCTAGGGGGGCTGATTCTCATCCTTAAAGGCTCTGGCCTCACAGATTATATTGAAAATGGAGATGGAAGTAATAAAATCACTTTACCTCATTACATTCAGTCATTTGATCATCTCCTTTATTTCTACAAGTTGTTCTGCTCCTACCTGTGTTCTCCCACTCCATATGAAAGACTGGATGTGGGATACTTCTGCTTCCTGTTCAGTGTCATACTTTTCCTACTTTAGGGTCTCTGGAGATGCTATTCCTTCTGACTGGTACACTCTTCCTGGGACACTCTTCCACTGGCTATTTGCATGGCTGGCTCTTTCTCTTCCTTTAGGTATCAGTTTAAATATAACTCCTTTTCTTAACCATTCTTTGTAAAACAGAATGCTCTCGACCCTTCTTCCAGAAACAACAACAATTTTATTTTCAATCTCAGAGATTTATCTTCTTCACAGCATTAACTATAGTTTGCAATAATGTATTTTATTTTTGTATTTACTTGTTTAATATCTACCTTCTTACAGTAGATAGAATAACAGAATAGTGGTCCCACCAGAGATGTGCACATCCTAATCCCCAGACCTATAGATGTGTTATATTACATAGCAAAGAGGAAACAAGACTGTAGATGGAATTAAGGTTGCTAATCAGCTGACCTTGAGACAGAGATTATCCACAACCAAGGAATGCAAGAAGTCTCACGAAACTGGAAAAGGCAAGGAAATGGATTTTCCCCTTGTCTCCAGTAAGAATGCAGCCCTGCTAACCCATTTTAGACTTCTGACCTCCAGAATTGTAAGAAAATAAATTAGTGTTGTTTTAAGCCACTAAATTTGTAGTGATTTATGGCCGTAATCATAGAAAACTATTACACTCTCCATTAGGCTATAATGACAGATGTTCTTTTTCATACTTTCTTAAGTACAGATGCAGATTTTCAACCAAGAACGTTTTTTTAAATTTCATTTATTTATTTGACAGACAGAGATCACAAGTAGGCAGAGAGGCAGGCAGAGAGAGAGGGGGAAGCGGGCTCCCTGCTGAGCAGAGAGCCCGATGCGGGGCTTGATCCTGGGACCCTGGGATCATAACCTGAGCTGAAGGCAGAGGCTTTAACCCACTGCTTCACCCAGGCACCCCTCAACCAAAAACTTTTTCTGGGGCAACTATTACGTGCCATATGCAATGATAAGAGCTTGCTCATAGGTTATTTGCAGTAGTCTGTTTTTTCACACATTATATCTTACTATCTCATTTACTCTTTGCTTTTGAAAGGTAAAGATTCCTAGCCCTACTATGAAAAGGCTCAGAGAAGGTACGACCCCTCCCCAAGGCCACACAAGCTAATGAGTATAAGAGCTAGAATTAGAATCACCACTCCCTTATGCATAAACTCTCATACACTGGACCTATCTTATCTCTTCCTTTAGACTACATCTTGAACATTCCACATTCTCCTTGCTGAAGTGATACACCCTGCCTTTTAGCAACTATTTTTTCTCCATTTTTCTCCTGGTGAAAGTCAGCACTAAGCTGAGTAGAAAGGTCACATGATTTGGAATCCCAGCCGAGGTTTGAGTGCTCACTTGGTGACTTATTGACACTGATCTTTGGCACTCTCTCCCCATTCACATCCAAGCACTACTTTTCATTTCCAGCTTCATATCTCTTTTTAAATACAGCTGGGTATTTCTAATCAGGCTGGTGTCTTCATTATTCACATCTGTTCCTTACTTTACCCTGACAAACACTCAACACAATAACTATAGTCAATATTTATGGAGTACTTATTATGTGTCAAGCATCTAATTACTTGATATGAATTATTATCTCATTTAATCCTCACAGCTTCAAATCATGGTTATTATTATCTCCATGTTATAGATGAGTAAGCTGAAATTGAGAGAGATTAAATAACTTGCTCAAGGTCATTGACAACTGAAGCTGACTTGTTATGAGCCCAGATGCTCTTACATAGGACCCCCACTTTTAACTAGTAAACTCACTTATTCTATATTCTCACACACACACACACACACACCCTGCAAAGCCAAACAGACTTTCCTCAAGCTACTACTTCCACTTGGACAGTGGGAATGGAGGGCAGGAGTAAGGAAAGTGTTGCATCACACAGAAGGAACAGAATCTATAAAATCAAGGAAGCAAAAGAGATCACAGAAAGTTAGCAAGTTAGCATGTTGGAGCTGGGTGAGGCCGGAACACTAAGTCATATGAAAAAGAGGTTCCACCTCACAGATGCCTCCAATTCAACATTTTTAAAACCCCTTCCAGTCTTCCCTATTGAACCTGTTCTCCTTCAGAAACGTAAGAGTCTAAAAAGAACTCCTCAAACTCAACACCCTAGAAACAGATAATCACATCAAAAAATGGGCAGAAGATATGGACAGACACTTCTCCAATGAAGACATACAAATGGCTATCAGACACATGAAAAAATGTTCATCATCACTAGCCATCAGGGAGATTCAAATTAAAACCACATTGAGATATCACCTTACATCAGTTAGAGTGACCAAAATTAACAAGACAAAAAGCAACAAGTGTTGGAGAGGATGTGGAGAAAGGGGAACCCTCTTACACTATTGGTGGGAATGCAAGTTGGTGCAGCCTCTTTGGAGAACAGTGTGGAGATTCCTCAAGAAATTAAAAATAGAACTTCCCTATGACCCTGCAATTGCACTACTGGGTATTTACCCCAAAGATGCAGATGTAGTGAAAAGAAGGGCCATCTGTACCCCAATGTTCATAGCAGCAGTGACCACAGTTGCCAAACTGTAGAAAGAGCCAAAATGCCCTTCAACAGATGAATAGATAATGAAGATATGGTCCATATATACCATGGAATATTATGCCTCCATCAGAAAGGATGAATACCCAACTTTTGTATCAACATGAACAAGACTGAGGATATTATGATGAGTGAAATAAATCAAGTGGAGAAAGACAATTATCATATGGTTTACTTACTTGTGGAGCATAAGGAATAACACAGAGGACATTGGGAATTGGAGATAGAAATGAGTTGGGAGAAATCAGAGGGAGAGAAGAACCATGAGAGACTGTGGACTCTAAGAAACAAACTAGGGTTTTGGAAGGGAGGGGGTTGGGGGTTGGGTGAGCCTGGTGGTGGGTATTAAGGAGGGCACATATTTCATGCAGCACTGGGTGTTGTGCATAACCAATGAATCTTGGAACACTGAAAAATCAAAATCAAATTTAAAGAAAGAAAGAAAAAAAAAAAGAAACCTAAGAGTCATCCTTAACATCACCTTCTTCCTTATCCTCTGCCGTACCAGTCCATTGCCAAGTCCTATCAATGGGCCTCCTACCTAGTTGTTGTTGTTGTTGTTTAACTGCTTGCTTCTCTCCATCTCAGCTGGTGCTACCCTTGTCCCAGCCAACCTGAATGGGCAGATGCAGCAGGTTCCTAATTGATCTCTCCACATCCTTTCTGGCTCTCCTCCCATCTGTTCTCCATAAAGCATTTAGAGGAATCTTTTCAATATAAAAATCTAATCATGTCACTTTCCAGATTAAAGGCCTTCAGTGGATTCTTCTCTTTGCTCTTATGATGGAGAACAGAATGATGAAGAACAGAATCTTTGTCATGGTCTTTAAAAGCTTTTTGTGGTCTGGTTCCTGCCTACCTCTTTAACCTCTGAACCAACACTCCCTGTTACTATTTGGATCCCAGTCACACTGGCCTTCTTTCTGTTTCTAAAATGTATCATTCCTCTTATAATCCACCCTATAAAGATCTTTTCCAGCTATTTATTCTGCAAGGGGTACATGTTTCTTCCCTCCCACAATTTACCTAGTTAGCACTAACACAATCCATCCTTTAAATAAAATGTTACTGGGACACCTGGGTGGCTCAGTTGGTTAGGCGGCTGCCTTCGGCTCAGGTCATGATCCCAGCATCCTGGGATCGAATCCCACATCAGGCTCCTTGCTCGGCAGGGAGCCTGCTTCTCCCTCTGCCTCTGCCTGCCACTCTGTCTGCCTGTGCTCGCTCTCTCTCTCTCTCTCTCTGACAAATAAATAAATAAAATCTCTTAAAAAAAATAAAATGTTACTTCTTGTGGAACTTTCTAAAACTTAATAAGGCTCCCTGACATATGTTCACAGAGCCAGTCTTCCTCCAGATAACTTAACCACAATTTGTAAGTATACATTTATTTGAGTCTTGAGTTGAGTAATATCAATCTCCCCAAGTAGAGTATAAGTTTTATGAGAAAAGAAACAGTGCCAATTTTTGATCATTATCAAATGCCAGTGGCTGACACAGTGTTTGTCATATAGTATAGTTGGTACTCAGTAAGTATAAATAAATGAGAGGCGGTAAGTTTGCAAAGGGCCTTGCATCTCATACTAAGGGTTTTTAATGTCATTCTCAAGACAATGAGAAACTGCTAAGGTTTTCAAAACAGGGGAGTGAATTGACTAGGTTTTGCTTTTAGAAAAGATAACACTGCTGAACAGAGGGAGACCAATTAGAGGGGATGAGATAGAGTATGGAATATAGCACTCATTTTTGGAAGACATCGTAATAATTTAGGCAAAAATAATGAGGATCTGAACTATTTAATCTCTTGTGGGCCAACCATATCTCAATTTATCCATCTCTGAACACATTCCACAGATGATCTGAGACAAAGTACCACAGAAAAGCAATAAAATTATAAAAATAAATAAATAAAAAACCTTAGATAAAAATGACTGATGTCAGAATTGGGAAGTCAAAATTGAGGAACCCTGTTGATGATGGTAAGAGAAAAGGAGAAATTAGTTAAGAATAAAGCACAGACAGATATGAAAGTATCTGTGATTCATACAGTTGAGCTGTGAATTTGGCTTTGAGCATCCTGAAGTCTATATGGAAAGGAAGATGTGATGACTTACATAGTTTTCATTATAGTAAAAGAAAAGACAGTACTCTTCAGTTCTGATGAAGGTGGTAGTATTAGGAATTGGGAGAAGAGGATAAATTAGAGAGAGTTTAAAGAGGTAGAATTGCTAAGACTCAGTGATTGAAAGTCCTACGTAAGGGCCAGTTTGTGGGGCAAGGAAAAGAAGTTTTGGGTTATGATGAGTTTAAGCTACCCATAAGCCATCCAGGTGGAGATGCCCAGAAGTAGTTGAGATGTCTCATTTCAGCATTTCCTCTCCCATTCCCTAATTTCCCTTATTCTACCATGCCTTCTCTCTCTGCTGGAATCACACCTAATCAACACCAGAAAGGTTCAAATATCTGTACTTTTGAGCCTACTGTTCCCTCAGTTCTATACTCTTTCTCCACTTGACCAACTCCTACTCACTCTTGATAACCCAAGTCAAATGTCATTTACTCTGGGAAGATGCTCCACCACCCACAGAAACTCCCTTCTTTCTCTGTGCTCTCACCATGCTTGGATACCAAACTCCTATTGTCCTCTAATTACTGCTGTCTGCCTCCCCCATTAGACTTTCAGCTATATGTACATGCTTTAGATAAACTCTGTAGAGGAGAAAGAGAGAACCCCATGGTCACTGGGTGTGAGGCATAAACAATGAATCTCGGAACACTGAAGTTTAAATTAAAAAGAGAGAGAGAGAGAGAACCCCATGCTACGGTGACCTGAGAGTATGAAGGGTCATTACATGAATCCCAGAAGACAAATGGGGAAAACTCCTCCAATGCAGATGAGAATAAGGACCAGAGCAATGATCTTAGGGGACACATTCCCAGGGGGCAGTAGCGGCCAAGGGCAGAGGAACCAGGGTCTTTGGGCCCCTGACTCTAGAGCAAACTGGGAAACATACTCTGGAAGAGTTAACCTGAAGATCGACCAGCCTAAGCCCAGATTTTTCCTGGTTCAGCCCACAGAGAAGAGGGTGGGACTGAACCTCCACACAGGAGCTGAGTCTCCTCCCAGGCCAGTGTCACAGAAATGAGTCAGTCATGTCTAAACCTCAGTTCCATTACTGACAGCTTGGGCCAGGAAAGTGTTAGTCTTGTTCTGAGAGTCAGGATAACTAACTTTCATACTGTTTTTGTTAAGCCCTCTCTATTTGCCCTGGAGTTACCAGTTGTTCAAGAGAGTTAAATATCTGACCCAAGCTTAAAAACCTTCTGTGGTATTGACACCTATAAACTAAAGTCCAGACTCCTTAGCAAGGCATATATGACTAGCCTCAGCTGTCCAACTAATGATCACCTTACTCTCCACTCATACAACAATGGGAGAGAACTGAAAAATCATATTTTCTGACTCCTTTAGGCCACTGGGCATGCTATTCCCATTACCTAAACTGCCTTTCCCCTGCTGGCTTCCCCCTGCCCATCTGCCCCATTTACCTGAAAAATGAGTAATTTTCTTTTAGTCTCAGCTCACCTTATCTTATAGGTCTTCCCTGACAATAGCCACTTTGCCAGACTGAATTTTGTTACCCTGCCCTGAGCTCCCACAGTTCCTTGAGCTTCTTTTCTCTTTGAACTCAGACAGTGTTTATAGGAGAAATCAAAAATGATGCCCTTGGAAAGGATATGGGCCTATTGGAATCAAGGAGTTGGTTTGACAATGTTTTGTGACTCTGAAATGAAGGGGCTAGGCATCAAGGTATGCTGAGTTTGAGTTTCAACTCTACTACTAATGAACTGCATTATCTTGTTATATCTATTATCAATTATTTTACCTCTCTAGGCCTCCATCTCTCCATTTGATGAAGGGATAAGACTGAAAGGTATCAATGGGTCAATTCCAGCTCTGATATCCTAGGATTTTTTTTAAAAGTGGAAGAAGAGATAAATGAACCCATGGGAGAAAAGAAAAGGATAAATGTGAGCCATCCCATGACTACAATGGACATTACAGATTTAACTGGCAAGAATCCTGTGACCCCAAGCCTGACAGGTACTTCTTATTATTTATAACATTCTATCCACTACTGCATGCATTGCTTTATAGATCACTGAGGCCTTTCACTTGCATTATATTTATATCATCCAGTGAGAGAGGCAGAACAAGCCTTTAAAGGCTGCTAGTATTCTTCAGAAGAGAAAACTGAGGGGGAAAAAGAAGTAGTTGTCCCAACAAGTGTTGAAATGACTTAAGGTTTAAGTACTTGCAGTCACCCTGTGTAGGGTTACCAACCTTTCAACTTTACTACATATACAAGACTTTCAGTTTTAAAACCAGAAAACTCCCAAGCAAACCAGAAAATTTGGTCATCTATATAAGTAATCAGCCCTCCTGCTCCTAATCACCCTCAAGGCAAGCAGATATAGCTAGGGAGCAGTGGACTAGTGCAATCCCTTACCCATGGTCCTGAACTACTGAAGATGAGGAAGCTAATCTAGCCCCGTTTGTTCTCCCTCAGTCTGGATTACATCTAACTGGGCTTCTCTTGGCTTAGTGGTTCACAGCTCTGGCTGCACATTAGAATCACTTGGGAGGATTTGCAAAAATTACAATTCCTGGACCTCACCCTAGACCAACTAAATCAAATCTTCCTTGAATAAAGTCTGCTCATCAGTATTTTTAAAGATTTTATTTATTTATTTGTCAGAGAGAGAGAGAGTAAGGGAGCACAGGCAGACAGAGTGGCAGGCAGAGGCAGAGGGAGAAGCAGGCTCCCTGCCAAGCAAGGAGCCCTATGTGAGACTCTATCCCAGGATACGGAGATCACGACCTGAGCCAAAGGCAGCTGCTTAACCAACTGAGCCACCCAGGAGTCCCTGTTCCCCAGTATTTTTAAAAGTTCTCTGGGTGATTCTAATGTGCAGCTAGGCCTACGAACTACTGAGTCTAGCTCTTAAAAGATTTAACCACAGATTAGGTAAGGTCCCTGGATTAAAGAATTCCTTCCCCAAAGGCCTCCTCCCCTCTTCTGCCTTGCATAGCCTTCCAACATATAAAATTTCCTCTAGATACTCAAAAGAGACCTTCTACAGAGTGCAGAAGCCCTTCCCCTCCTCTCCCCCCTTCCTGGCAGCTTAAGGGGATCCCCTTCCTCGAATTATCTGCATTTTTGCAAAGGGATTTTGGAAAGTATTCAAGATTCAAAAGACAAAGCACTAGTCATGAAAAAATTTAAGAGACATCGGGAGGTCTCTTAAAACAGGGGGATTGATCGAGTACCCTTGGAATCATATTACCTAGGTAACCTCCTACCTATAGGCCTAATTAATGGAACTAATTTAAACCATGACCCAGATGGAGAAAGAGTTGTGAAAGCTCCACAGTTCTCCACAGGTAAGATGTTGTACAGGAAGGAAGGGGCTGCTGGGGGAGTAAGGCCAGGCAAGGGAAAGAGAGATTTCTACAAGGATCTGACCTGGAAGCCAGGATGACTATGGTTTTTGCTCTAACTCACTGCAAGTCCCAGTGGGCTTTATTTTCAGGGACCCCTGTCCTTGCCTTCCCCATCAGCCCCAGGCAGACAGTGTAGGCCTACAGCATTTGTCGAGACCCTCAAAAACTAGAAGGAAAGTGACTTGGAGATCCCCTGACTGCTTTACCCTCCCCTTACACACCTTCTTTGGTGATGAGCTCACTCCAGTCCTTAGCTGGACAGTCATGACAATCACGAAAGGTAGGATATTCAAAGAGTTTCTTTTATTTAAGCCAAAATTGGTTTCCCTGGAATTTTTACTCTATGGTTCTAGCTCCTTCACCTATTTCCCTGAGATAGGTCTAATTCCTCCTAGCCCACTCACTTCCCTCTGGACAGATACCAATTTATCTTTGTGCCTATTAACATGCCATGCTCAGTACTGGACCTGGACTCTGCCTACTATAGAGATAAACTTTTTCTAGAAATGGTATTTCTATTAATATAGTCTGAGATATCACACACATGCATACACAAACCATAATTTACACTCTCTGTATGCTGATTTATAATCTGCTTTTTTCACTCAACAATATTTCATGGGCATCTTTTTATGAGTCTACTCACCATTTTAAGTGGTTTAATTACATGGCTTATTTAATCATTCTGCTATTAAAGGACACTTGGATTTTTTTTTAATTTAAATTGAATTAGCCACGGCACCTGGGTGGCTCAGTTGGTTAAGCAGCTGCCTTTGGCTCAGATCATGATCCTGGAGTCCCGGGGTCGAGTCCCACATTGGGCTCCCTGCTGGGCAGGGAGTCTGCTTCTCCCTCTGACTTCTCACTTCTCATGCCCACTCTCTCTCTCTCTCTCTCATTCTCTCTCGTGCACGCAAATAAATAAATAAAATCTTTAAAAAATTGAATTAGCCAGGGCGCCTGGGTGGCTCAGTGGGTTAAGCCACTGCCTTCAGCTCAGGTCATGATCCGAGGGTCCTGGGATCGAGTTGCATTGGGCTCTCTGCTCAGCAGGGAGCCTGCTTCCCTCCCTCTCTCTGCCTGCCTCTCTGTCTACTTGTGATCTCTGTCTGTCAAATAAACAAATAAAATCTTTTTAAAAAATTGAATTAGCCAACATATAGTACCTCTTTGGTTTTTGGAATAATGTTTAGTAATTCATTAGTTGCTTATAACACCTAGTGCTCACTTGGATTCTTTTCAATTTTGTACTATCAAACAACATTGTGATGAATAATCTTGGGCAAATCTGTATACATTGGTCCACATTTATTTCTCAGTTAGTCAAAGGGGAAGCAAATTTTAATTTTCTCAAACATTTTATTTATTCATTTGTCAGAGAGAGACACAGTGATAGAGGGAACCAAGAAGAGAGTGGTAGAAGGAGAGGTAGGCTTCCTGCTGAGCAGGGAGCCAGATGCAGGGCTAGAAGCCAGGACCCTGGGATCATGACCTGAGCTGCAGGCAGACACTTAATGACCAAGCCACGCAGGCACCTCTCCGATTTTAAATTTTGATACCTATCACCAAACATTCCTCAGAGAAATTTTTCTTACTTCTATTTCCATGATCATTGCATGCAAGTACTTTCATCCTGACATGCTCATCAACACTTGGTATTGGTCATTTTAATATTTGCCAATATGCTACACCAAAAAAAAAAAATCCTCTTCATCTTTGTTTTCATTTATTTAATTACTAATGGGTTGAACATCTTTACATGTTAGTGTTTTATATTTCTTGTTTTATAAATTATTTATTCATATCTTTTGTTCAGTTTTTCCTGAGGTGTTCTCTTTTAATTATTGATTTATAAAAATTTCTTTATATTTTAAGGATGGCATCCCCTTTTATGTTGAATATCTTGCAAGTTTGTCCCTAGTTTGTCCTTTGGCTTCTGATTTTCATTTTTGCAACATAATTTTTTTGTTTGTTTTTTTATGTCACCAACATTTATAAATATTCCTTTTGTTATTTCTGTCTTATCCTGCCAAGGTTATAAAAATACTAATCTATATTTACTTTTAATACATTGGGCCTTCATTCCAGCTGCTCTACTTTCCTTCTTCTACCTCTGCCCTCCACCATAATTCACCACCTGGTACCCACTCTTCTCTGCTTTTTGCCAGATAACTGCTATATTAAAGCTCATAAACTGAGATACACTAATAGCTGCTTATATGTCTCAGGTTCATAGGTATGTTATACTGATAGGGATAGGGAATTCTTGGATATAACTATTACCCCATAGAAGTAACTTTCTAATGGTGCCATTTTGAGCACTAAGACAGGTAGGTGAAAGGAATGATTTGGAGGAAGTGGTATAGTGGAAAGAATACTAGGTTTAAAGTTAGACAAATCCGCATTTTGTCCCAACACTAACTGTGTTTCATGGCTAATTCATATTCCCTCTCTGAGACCTCATCCATAAAATGAGAAGACTACGTGTTCTTTGTAGTTATTATTTGTTTGCCATCTGTGTTCTCCCCCTCCAATTTCATTACCACTATACTCCCAGCATCCAGTATAGCACCTGACAAATAGTAGGTGTATAGCAAGTGTTTACTACCTGAAAGAATGGACACATGAAAAAGTGGCTGACAAATAGTAGACACTATATACAGCAGTTCCCTCACTTTCCTTCCCTCTCAGAATCGCTCCAGAGAAGGCCCAACCCTTAGCTGCTCCTCATGGAAGAAAACACTCACGTTTCTCCACCTTCTATTTCAGATAGTAGAAAATGGTCTCCTGCTCCCTGATTAAGAAGATTAAGAACACCTGGACTAAGGCAGACCTGGGGATAAAAGGAAACCACTCTCCATTTTCTTCAGTGGGGTAAGGAATATTGCCAAGGATGTGCCAGTCTTCTTTGAGGGCAACACACCATACCCACATGCTGGTTTAAAAACCAAGAATCCTGGAGTCCATAACATTCTTAATTGCCAGACAGACAGCAAGCTTCCAATCCGGAAGATTCATATTGGGGTCCCAGCTCTGCCACTTATTTATCCTACATCCTTCGAAAATTCATTTTAACTTCACAGGGTCTTTGAAAAATGGAGTACCATCTAGTTCCATCCACTTCATTGCAAATGGAAAATACTTGTCCTACTTCCCTCTTAAGGAGCAAGTGAGATAATGAGAGGTCTACATATTTTTACAGCCCTTTATGCATACAGACTTATTTCATTGCATCCTCATCACAACTGCATGTGGTATCATGATGCCTATATTATAGGACAGGAAACTGAGACTCAGCAGGGTTAAGTAAGTTGCCCAAGATCACATAGCTATAAATTGGCACAGTTGTATTTAAATTCAGCTCTGTCTGATTACAGCTCTTCCTACTGAATTCCAGATATCATGCTAGGCACTAGGGATACCATCACCAAGTCTTGGTTCCTCACGGTCCTTACAGTTTACCAAGGGAGGCAGATGTGTAAATCAATGACCAAGTCACAGGGTGATAATTACAATGGCAGAGAGACTATGAGAGAATGGAGGAGGGTTATCTAATCCAGCTTTGCAGAAACAGGGAAGTTTCACAAAATGGTGTAGCTTGAGCTGAGACTTGAAGAGTAAGCAGCAGTTCCCTACATAGACCAGAGAGGATAAAACTCATGCCAAGTAGAAGGAACAGCAAGTACACAAGTCAGAAGTGTGAAAGCATATATCAACCATAAAAAGCTATAGTAACTGAAGCAATTTGGTACCAAAGAAAGAAAAAAAACAAATCAGTTGGTCAGCATAGCATGAATTTACAGTCTCAAATACATAAAAGAATTTATGTTATCACCTATTGAACTTCATTCAGTGAATATTTTATTGAAAACCTATAATATGATAGGTGCTCTATTAGGTACTGAGGGTACAGCTGTGTGGAAAAATCACTGCCCTCATGGAACTTACATTCTAGTGAGAGATACAGAAAATAAACAAATAAATAAGTTTAATATGTAGTAAATTAGGTGGTGATAAGTGCTATTTAATAAAGCAGGAGAGAAAACAAGGGATGTGGGGGCAGTTGTAAATTTAGATAGAGGTCAGAGAACGCCTCATTGACAAGGACACAGTTAAGTAGCAACATAAACGAACTGAGGGAACAAGAAAGATACATAGGGAAAGAGCATTCCAGGCAGAAGGATCATCAAGGGCAAAGGTTCTTAGGTGGGAGTTCATGTGTTCTTACAACAACAAGGAGGCCCTCATGGCTGGATCAGAGAGGGATAGAATAATAGGACTGATTAGGTTGGAGAGGTGATTGTCTTTAGATGGCAGTAGGGCATAGAAATCATGAGGGTTTTACTTTCTTTTTATTATGTTGTTCAAATTTTTACCTGTAGGTTTGTGTTAACTATTGTGGGTTGGTTGTTGTTGTTGTTTTATTTGTTTTTGAGAGAGAGAGAAAAAGAGAAAGAACATTAGGTTAGGAGAATGTGGAGGATGGTACTTTGAAGGTTCCATTGCAAGTAAGGGAAATAGGGGAAGAATTTGGAAAGGTAAGTGGAGGCTAGATCACAACCAGGTTTAGGCTGTGTGTCAGGCTAAGAGGTTTGGGATTTTATCAAAGTACTCAAGAACTAGTGAAGTCTTTTTTTTTTTTTAACATTCCAACTTTTATTTTTATTTTGTATTAGCATATAATGTATTATTTATTCCAGGAGTATAGGTCTGTGATTCATCAGTCTTACACAATTCACAGCACTCACCATAGCACACACCCTCCCCAATGTCCATCACCCAGCCACCCATCCCCCCCACCTCCTCCACTACAGCAACCCTCATTGTGTTTCCCAAAATTGAGTCTCTTATGGTTTGTCTCCCTCTCTGGTTTTGAAACCATTTCATTTTTAACTCTCTTTCCCCATGATCCTCTGACTTGTTTATCAAATTCCACATATCAGCAATATCATATGATAATTATGTTTCTATAATTGACTTATTTCACATAGCATAATACCATCTAGTTCCATCTACATCATTGCAAATGACAAGATTTCATTTTTGATGGTTGCATAATATTCCATTGTATGTATATGTGTGCCTGTGTATTTCACACTTTCTTTATCCATTCATCTGCTGATGGATATCTAAGCTCTTTCCATAGTATGTCTATTGTGGGCATTGCTGCTATAAACATTGGTGCCCATACTGGCCAAGGAAATCTATCATATTTGGGGGGGTGAAAGCAGCCCACCAAACCCCCATCCCTCAAATATAATAGGTTTCTCTGGCCAGTATGGACACTTGATTGCCCAGGAAGAGCCTGCAAGCAGAAAAACCAAGCTATCACAATAATCCATGCCAGAAATAGTAAACTAGGGTAGAGGTGAAGGGGATAGGTCTAAGAAATTCTTTTTTTTTTCCTCCCCTCCTTTTGAAAGATATTAATAGTACCCTCTCCGAACTTCCCTACACATATATATTGAGGGAAAAAGACAAAACTTATCTCTAGGATCCCTCTCAGCTGAGATACTTAAAGATTTTGGGATTTAAAGTCTCTATTAACCTTCCTATTTTCTGGCTGGATCATTATCTGTTGCCACTGCTCCCGTTTCCCTTCAGGCCCCACTCTGGGAGCTGCATCAGTACTGTTTTTTTAGAGGTGGTAGGAGCTAAGGAAAAATAGAAAGGAGGCCTCAGTTGTTTTATCATCTATGAATCCTCTGGCATCCCAGCCTGAATGGAAGGGTAGGAGCCTTCTGGGATATTTTGAAAGCATCTAAAATTAGCCTCAAGGCTTCAGTCAGAGAACACAGGGCCAGGACACTGACTGAACAGTAGAACTCACAGTCTTTGCCAAGTTCCCACCCCAGGCTCCATTCTCTTCCTAAATAAGCCAGTTTTCCCTCCTTCTTTAGCTGTCTCCTTGGAGGCCCCACCCAAGCCTGAAAAGTTCAAATTTAGCCCCAAACCTCCACCCCAAACTCTCCTGGAAAGAGCCCAAGATATAGTAGCTTATCTTCTCTAAAAGTCCCTATGGGTTCTGGGATGGTAACGAAAATAAGACAAGGAAAAGCTGAGACCAAGACACATGCCCACAGAGGTTAAGGAGCAAAGGAAGAGACACTGGGATGTGAGAAAAATAGAGAAGAAAACAGAATGAAAGAACCAGAAAAAATAAGATAAAAGGAAAAATGGAGTCTGTGACTGGAGAAAAGAAAAAGATTCAGAGATAGAAATAAATAGAGATGGTAATAAAAAGGCTAAAATAAATAGCAAAACAGATACATAGAGTCAGAAACAGAGGAGAAGGGAGTGGGAGACAGAAAAGAGAGGGAGCCTCAGTTCCTTGTTCTGTCCTCAACTTTTACATCAAGCCAAGAGCCTGTGGCTAGAGGCGTGAATTCAGCCCTGGAGGTAGACCCTATGTAACCTCAGTAGAGGTTACCCTCAGGGGTAGGAGGAGGCGGGGCCTCCCAAAGGCAAGACTGACTGAGAGACCAAGATAAGCAAGACAATGAGCCCAAGCAGCCCTCATATTTGCACAGTGTTGTCATTAGGCACTCACACCCATCATGCACTGCAGACAGGCCAATAAACAGTCACCCTCAAAGCAAATGCACAAGAACCGTTCCCCCAAGTAAGAACACTTTTCTATTTGATATTTAAAAAAGACTTCAAATTAGTTATCATAAGCAGTATCAGAATATTAATAAACTTCTTCACACTGATTTCAATGGCTTGTTGTTTTTATTTTTTATTATATATGGGCAGGGATGCTAAAATCTGTTCATGATTTAGGGACTTTAAAGGTCTGCACCTGACCTACCACCATCGTTCTGGGTTATTAGGGTAAGGTAATAGAAAGGACATGCTCTCCTTCTGGGCCTGTTTGGATGCCTCTTTGACTGCTCTTTCTCAGTCATCTTTGACAGGGTCTCTGGACAAGTAGAAACTTTTTAGCAAAACATCTTTTGGGAGTTGTGAGGACCAGCTGAGGAGAAATCTAAAAGGTTTGGCTAAGAAGGTGAAAAAAAGGGTGTCTGCTCTGGTGGTAAGATATTGGATGACTTAAGTCTAAGGCCTAATTCTGTTCCTGAAATGCTGTGTGACACTGGGTACTGACTTCAACCTTCGGAAACTCAGCCTCCTTCTTAATAAAATGGAACTAAAGCCCATTATGCTAGAAGTCTTATGAGATTTGCAGGAGAATAAGCAATGAGAAAGTATGTGTATAAGAATAATTCCTGTTAGTACAAATCACTTTAGGAAATGTCAGACCACTGAGGTGAACACAGCTCCTGGTACAGATGAGGCAACTGAGGCTCTCTGAATTTTACTAGAGCAGGAACAAGAAGAGAAAGAAAGTCTGAGAGAAGCCTGAGGAAAAACGGGAAATTGGAGCAGAGTTAAAAAAAAATGGAAATCTGATTTATTGTCTTAATAGGAACTGAGATGTGATTAATTTTTATGGCCTTATTAGGCTTTGTTTGGTGATGTGTTAGAAAGGAATAATAAATATGTCTAATATGTAATGAGTTCTTTATAACAGAAACCCTTTAGAAGGGAGCATGGCCAGCCCACCAAGGGACAAGGAAGTAGCTAGCTCTTTTCTAACAGGAATCTGGGCAGCAATCCCTAAAAGGTGGACACCATGAAAGTCTTCAACCTGGCCAAATGTTACAGGTTTACATGGCTCTTCAGTGCCTATGAGATTAATTCTAAACTTTTTGTATTATGTAAGTCTTTGCTTCACTCTTTATCATGTTCTCCCCAGACCCTGGCTTATTTCCTCCTTTATATCCCTGGCCTACAGCCATATTAAAATTCTGGCCACCATAATGTATATTTACACTTTGCCTGAAATGCATCCGTGTCATCCCCTCCCTTTGCTTAGTTAACTGAAGGACTTAGCTAAAGAACACCTTTACTGGGAAATCTTCCCTGACCAACTTCTATACCCAGTCTGGGATCTGGTTCATGCCTCCTCCACTTAGCAATCTGGATTGACATTATTTGTTTTCATGTCTGTGTTCCCCCCAAAATAATGAATATTTTGAGGGTAGGGACAATATCATCTCCATCTTTGTAATAATAATGGGAAGTGACTGATAGGGTACACAGGATTTATTTTCATAGTAATGAAAATGTTTTATTTTTTAAAGTTTTTATTTAAATTCCAGTTAATTAACATACAGGGTAATATTAGTTTCACGTATATAATTTAGTGAGTCCACACTGCCATACATCATGCAGTGCTCATGACAACAAGTGTCTCCCTTACTCCCCATAACCTATTTAACACATCCCCCCCCCAATAACCATCATTTTGTTCTCTAAAGATAAAAGTCTGTTTCTTGTGTTGCCTCTCTCTCTCTTTCACTTTTTACCTTTTGGTCATTTGTTTTGTTTCTTAAATACCACATATGAGTGAAATCATATGACATGTCTTTCTCTGATTCATTTTGCTTAGCATAATACACTGTACATCCATCTATGTCACTGCAAATGTTAAGATTTTATTCTTTTTTATCACTGAGTAATATATATATATATATATATATATATATATATATATATATATGCCACATCTTCTTTAGCCATTCATCAGTCAATGGACACATGGGCTGTTTAAATTATTTGGCTATTATAGATAATACTGCTATAAACATCACAAAGCATGTATCCTTTCAAATTAATATTTTGTATTCTTTCAGTATTCTGTATTTTGTATTCTTTTGTATTCTTTCAGTAAATACCTAGTAGTACAAATGATGGGTCTGAGGGTAGTTCTGTTTTTTACTTTTTGAGGAAATCCATACTGTTTTCCAGAGAGGCTGCACCAGTTTGCATTCCCACAGTGCAGGAGGGTTTCCCTTTCTCCACATCCTCACCAACATCTGCTGTTTCTTGTGTTGTTGATTTTAGCCATTCTGACAGGTGTGAGATGATTATCTCCTTGTAGTTTTGATTCACATTTCCCTGATGATGAGTGATGTTGAGCATTTTTTCATGTGTTTGCTGGCCATCTCTATGTCTTCTTTGGAAAAAATGTCTATACATGTCTTCTCATTTTTTTAAACAGGATTATTCATTTTGGGGGTGTTGTGTGTTATAAGTCATTTGCAAATATCTTCTCCCATTCAGTTGGTAGATTTTTTCATTACTGATTCAATTTCTTTGCTGGTTATTGATCCGTTCAAGTTCTCTCTTTCTGTTTCAGTTTTGGTAATTTATGTTTCTAGGAATTTATCCATTACTTCTAGGTTGTCCAGTTTGTTGACATACAGTTTTTCATAATATTCTATTATAATTATTTGTATTTCTGTGGGTTTTTTTTTGTTTGTTTGTTTGTTATTTCTCTTCTCTCATTTGTGATTTTAATGGGAGTTCTCTGTGTCTCCTGGATCTGGATGTCTGTTTCCTTCCCCAGTTTAGGGAAGTTTTCAGCTATTATTTCTTCAAATAAATGTTCTGCCCCCTTTTCTCTCTGTTCTTTTTGGGACTCCTGAAATACAAATATTATTACAATGGATGATAACTGAGTTCCCTAAGACTATGCTCTTATGCATAATTCTTCTTTCTATCTTTTATTCATCTTCGTTATTTTCCATTACTTTGGCTTCTAGGTCACTAATTCTTTCCTCTGCTTCATCTAGCCTGCTATTCCAATTCAATCATCAAGACTGTTTCTAGTCTTGTTTATTGCACTCTTTGTTTGTGATTGATTCTTTTTTTAACTCTTGTATCTCTGTGGTAAGGGTTACACTGATGTCTTCTGTTTTTTTCCTCAAATCCAGTGAGTATTCTGATTATTCCTTTACATTCTCCATCAGGCATGTTACTTATATATGTTTCACTTAGATCTCTGGCCTGAACCTTATCTTGTTCTTTCATTTGGGATAAATTTTTCAATCTTCACATTTTGTCTGTCTCCTCCTTCTTCTCTGTGTTAGAAAATCTAGTCATGTTTCCTGCTCTTAAAAGTGATGGTCTTATGAAGAGATCATGTAGTGCCCAGGGTTGCACTTTAGGTAATGTCTCTGTTGTGTGCTGCATGTGCTCTGTTGTTGTGTTGTGGCTTCTCTATCCATTAGGCCAGTTGTTGGCACAGGCTTTCCTTGGCTGCTATGGGCAGTGCTTGGTTCCAGGCCTGAATGCGGTGAGTTTTAACTAAGTGTACTCTAGTCTGTTTGTGAAATGAGACCTGACACAAACTTCACCAGAACTGAGGCCCTGAAGAATTCCCTGGCCCAGAGATGTGGTGTGCCTGGGGGTTGGCAGTGGTCTTCTAGAAGAAGCACTTTCTGCACTGGGACTGAGGCAAGTTTGACTGCTTAACTTATATAAGCAAGTTAGGTAGCCAGTGACAGTGCTGTGCTCCTTTCCACAAGTTGTTCTCTGTTTAGGCTGGAGGGTGGCAGGGGGTAGAGGTGGGGAGGGTAATGGCACCAGCCAGCTCCTTTGTTCCCAGACAGGTGTCTCCATGAACACTGCCTCTCAGTGAGGTGCTCTGAGAAGAGCAAGTAATCTTCCCACTGTGTGCCCCAGGCAATCTTCAAATTGCTGTTCCCATGCTGTCTGTCCCTGGATTTTTTTGCCTGCCTTCTCTGTAGGAGCAGCAAATTGCCCTTCAGGTTCTATACCAGCCAAACACACTGACCTTTAAAACTCTAGGCTTCAAACCCCACTGGCTGCAAGAATTCATGAAATTCTGCCCCTCTTGTTTTCCAAGCCAAAGGCTTTGGGAATATGTTCTCCTTCTGTATCTCCCTGTGTGTTTCTTTGTCTCTCACCCTTCTCCATGACCCTGGTTCCCTTCCCTCCAAAGAACCCATGATCTGTTTTTCCCCTCACCCTATCTCTGCATTCCTTACCTTTTTTGATGGGACCTCTTCTCTCCCTTTAGCTGTGGAGTTTGTTCTTTAAGTCTTCAGGCCTATTTATGGTGCATTTAGGATGATTTTTTTAGGTATCCAGTTGGGTTTGTGGAATTCAAGGACATATATCAAAACACTAACCAGATGTGAGCTAAGGAAATAGAGATTTCAAAGACCATACATTATGAGGAGTTCATTTTTTCTAAAAATAGTTCAGAATGCTCACTAAACATACATACCTTTAGCAATCAACAAAAGAGCAAACCTTGGGGGAAATAGATGGATCTAATTTCCAGATTGGCCACATTATAATATTTGAATGTCCATCCAGTTTTCAACAACAATAACAAAACCCTCATAAGATATTTTACAAGGGAAAAAGTTCACAGCTAGAAAAAAGCTGTAAACCAAGAATTTTGTATCTGGCAAAACTCTTCTTCAAAAATAAGGGAAAAATTGAGGCATTTCCAGATAAACAATAGCTGAGGGAATATATTTACACTAGACCTGCCCTACAAGTGATACTTCTAGGTTGATCTAAAGGACGTTAGACAGTAACTAAAAATCATATGAAGAAATAAACATTTCTCATAGAAGTCCATAGATGGGGAAACATAAAAGCCAATGTTATTTAGTTTTTGGATTTTAACTCCAGTTTTTATTTCCTACATTATTTAAAAGATGTACATATAAAAATAATTATAAATCTTTATTACTGAGCACACAATATATAAAGCTATAATTTCTGAATACCATAATACAAAGGGACAGAGCTGTATCTTAGCAAAGTTTTTGATAATATTTAAGTTAAGTTAGTAACAATTAAAATTAGCTTGTTAAATGTAATCCCCATGGCAGCCACAAAATAAAATCAAATGAACATACACAGAAGCAAAAGAGAAGGGGCTATAAACTTTTTTTTTTTTTTTCAAAAAACACTGAACATACAAGTAGGCAGTAATGGAGAAAATGAGGGTCAAATAAGGGAACAGTAATTATATTAAATAGAAATGTATCACACTACCCAATCAAAAGGCAGAGATTAATGAAATGGTTTGAAAACATGACCCAACTATATGCTGCTTACAAAAGATTCACTTTGGATCCAAAGACACAGATAGATTAAAAGTGAAAAGATGGGAAAATATTTTCCATGAAAATAGCAACCAAAAGTAGCTAAGTATGAGTATCAGACAAACTAAACTTTAAGCTAAAACATTTTACAAGGGACAAAGGAGGAAATTATATATTGGTAAAGAGTCAATTTATCAAGAATGTATAATTATAAACATATACACACCAAAAAATTGAGCCACCAAAATATGAAGCAAACATTGACAAAATTAAATTGAGAAGTAGAAAATTATACAATAATAGTGAATAACTAAATACCTACTTTCATTAATAAATAGAACATTTATAGAAGGTAAAGAAATAGAAGATTTGCAGAGCATTGTAAACCAACTAAACCTAACAGACATATATAGAATTCTCCAACCAGAAATAGCAGAATGCTCATTCTTGTTTTTTTTTTTTTTTAAGATTTTATTTATTTATTTGAGAAAGAGAGAGAGAAAGAGCACAAGCATGAGGGGAGAAGTCAGAGGGAGAAGCAGACTCCCTGCTGAGCAAGGAGCCTGATGAGAGACTCTATCATTGGACTCCAGGATCATGACCTGAACTGAAGGCGGTTGCTAGTTGCTTAACCAACTGAGCCACCCAGATGCCCCCAGAATGTTCATTCTTCTCAAGTGTACATGGAGCCTTCTTCAGGATATGACATGTGTTAGGTTACAAAAGAAGACCCAATAAATTTTAAAAAGACTGAAACATATGAGCTGTCTTCTCTAACCACAATGGAATGAAGCTAGAAATCAATAACAAGATAAAAATGTAAATGTTGCAAATTTGTGGAAATTAAGCAGCATAATCTTAAAGAACAAATGGATCAAATAAGAAAATCAATGTAATATAGCAACATTAATAGAATGACAGGAAAAATCATATCATTATTTCATTTGAAGGAGGGAAGGCACTTTACAAAAATCCAAACCCTTTCATGACCAAAAAAAACACTCAGAAAACTAGGAATAGAAGGGAAATTTGTCAATATGGGGAATTATGTTTATTAAAAACTCACAACTAACATCATACTCAGTTGTAAGAGACTTAAAAACTTTCTTCTTAAATATGGAACAAGACAAAAATGTCTAATTTTACCACTGCTATTCAACATCATACTGGAAGTTCTAGCTAGAGTAATAAGAACCATAAAGAAAGAAATAAAAAGCATCTAAATTGGTAATTAAAAAAGTAAAATTATCTTTATTCACAAAAGACATCATCCCATATGTAGAAAAAATCCCAAAGAATTAATCAAAAACCTAGTAGAGCTAAGACACAAATTTAGCCAAGTTGCAAGATCCAGCATCAGGATAAAAATTATATGTATTTTAATTTACTAGCAATGGACAATTAAAAAAAGGAAATTAAGGAAGCAATTCCACTTAAAATCACATGTAAAATAATAAAATACTTAAGTAATTAATTTAATCAACAAGGTGAAGTAAGTGTACATTGAAACTACAAAACTTTGCTGAAAGAAAATTAATAAGATTTAAATAAATTGAAAGTACCCTATGTTAATTGGTATGAAGAGTTAATATTGTTAAAATATCAATATGACTACTCCAACAATCTACAGATTCAATGCAACCCTATCAAATTCCAGTAAGATTTTTTGAATAAATGGAAAAGCCAATCCTCAAATTCATATAGGATTGCAAGCCAAAAAGTTATTTAAAAAATAAAGAAGGATAAAGGTGGAGGGATCTTTTCCCAATTTTAAAACTACAAAAAATTTTACCACAAAGATACAGTAATCAAAATAGTTAGGAAATGGCATAGGTGTAGACATATAGACCAATGGAATAGAATTGGAAGTCCAGAAATAAATGCATATGTCTATGGTCATTTGATTTTTGAGAAGGGTATCAATACCATTTAATGGGAGAAAATAATTTTTTCAATGGATAATTCTGGGACAATTGGACTTCCATGTACAAAAGAATGAAATTGGACCCTGACTTCACAGCATATACAAAAATCAAGTAAAAATGTATTAATGGCTTAAAAATAAAAGCTTAAACTATAAAGCCTTTAGAAAAAAATATAGGGCTTAATATTCATGATCTTGGATTTGACATTCTTAGATATGACACCAAAGCAACAAAATTTAAAGTAGATAAATTGGACTTCATCAAAATTAAAATTGAAAGAAATTGAAGAATTAAAATTAAAAGAATTGAAAATCAGGACTCAAACAGATACTTGTATCCCAATGTTCATTGTGGCACTATCCACAATGACCAAAATGTGGAAGCAACTCAAGTATCCATAAACAAATGAATGTATAAAAAAAATGGGCATATACATACAATGGAATATTATACAGCCACCGAAAAGAAATGACATTTTCATACATGACATAACATAAATGAATCTTGAAAACATTATGTTAAGGTAAATAATCCAGAAACTAAAGGACCAATATTGTATGCTTCCACTTAGATGAAATACCTAGAATAGGTAAATTCATAGAGACGGAAAGTTGGTTAGGGGTTACCAGGGATAGGGGGAGTGGAAGAGTATACAGTTATTGCTTAATGGTTGCAGAGTTTCTGTTTGGGATGACAGAAAAGTATAAGAAATAGAAAAGTGATGATGGTACATTGAATGTAATTAATGTCCCTGAATTGTAGACTTAGAAATGGTTAAATTGGCAAATTTTATGTTATATATGCTTTATCACAATAAAAAATACAAAAAAGAGAGCAAGAGAGAGAAAGTGATAATAACACCTACACTTAATACCCTTACTGCTGGATCTAGTATAACCCTTTGTGAAGTACAGACTCCATGCCAGGTACTATTTTAGGTTCTGGGGAAATGGTTGTGAAGAACATTCTAATCAGAGGAGACAGACAATATACAAACAAATGAGTAATCAGGAAACCTAATTTATAGTCTCAACACTGTTGTGGACCTGGCACTCTGTAACTACTTTTCTCCATGACCACTTGAGGGGCTCCTGACTGGGGCAGGCCCTGGAGACTTAAGTTGTAAAACTATGCTTTACATTTCCATAGCAATGGGCAGATCCTCTGCAACGGTTTTTCTCCTCCCATTTCTCTGCTTCATAGGTGGCCAGTTTTGCCTTGTCCTAAGTGGGCTTGAGCTTCAAATCCAAGAGCTGCCTTGGAATAGCAGAGCTTAGGCCAGGCATGGAGAATTCAGATGTTTTCCATCCTTCACAATATTCCCTTGGGTCCTGGCACCTTACTGCCCTTCACCTTTCCTTGACTCAGTTTCTTGAGTACATGAAGAGCTTCTGGGTCCTTCCCCTGCTTTTTGTCCAGGCCTCGCTAGGACATCCTATTTCCTCCAATCCCACCTCACCCACTATGGCATTTGAAATTCCAGGGCTCCCACTTAAGAGTTTTCAACATAGACAAAATAATGGGCCAATTCAAGAACCAGTTTAGTTATCAACTGAGTGTCTGCTGAGTATCAAACAGGTAAAAACAAACCAAACAAGTCATTCAGTCTTCAGTTTGACAAACATTTAATGAACGCCTGCTCTTACCCAGAAGTCAGCAACTACACTTCACAGCCATAATAATGGTCATGATAATATTTTGAGCATCTATTTATGTATACAGGACACTTCCCATGGGTTAACTCACTGAATTTTCATACAATCCTGACCATTCCACAGGTCATGTATTTTCCACACAGCCAGTGCACCATGACCTCTGCCAACACCTCACTTCAATGTATTCCCCACAATTTACTTCACCACACACTTCACCCCTTGTTCCTCTTGCAAACCTCATTATAACACTCCTTAAACATATTCTCTATGCCTAGTATTCTTTTTTTTTAAAGATTTTATTTATTTAATTGACAGAGAGAGATCACAAGTAGGCAGAGAGGCAGGCAGAGAGAGAGGAAGGGAAGCAGGCTCCCTGCTGAGCAGAGAGCCCGATGCAGGACTCAATCCCAGGACCCTGAGATCATGACCAGAGCCGAAGGCAGCGGCTTAACACACTGAGCCACCCAGGCACCCCATATGCCTAGTATTCTTGAATACCATACAGAAACTGGCATGCACATACGGACACAGACACAACTCTTTCTCCCCAAGACTTTACACACATATACATATGCTTTCACAGGCCATGCTTCTGATAAGCCATGTCTCCCACCCAGGTATAAACACTTCTTTCAGAAATATAGAGTCACACTATGTCTTGTCAACAAAATTAGGCACAGAGATTCTTCATTCACTCTGCCACATTCCTTTTTTTTCTTGTAAATTATTTTTTAATTTTAATTCCAGTGTAATTAGCATGGGTGTACAATATAGTGATTCAACAATACTGTGCATTACTCAGTGCTCATCACAATAATTCCCTTTACCTATTTCCCCCATCCTCGCACCCACCTCCCCTCTGGTAGCCATCAGTTTGTTCTCTATAGTTAAGAGTCTGTTTTGGGGGTTTGTCTCTTCCTTCATTTTTTTTTTTTTTGCCACATTCCTTTTTGTGTATCCTCCTATCCCAGACCTGCCCTGTCTCGATGCCATCCTGTATTCATTTCACCCACATACAGACCCTGCACACAGTCTCATAGTCACAGACAGGCCAGTCCACACACAGGAACTGCCAACTCTTCTCTTCCTTTCCTTCTGGCTCTCTTCATGCTGCAGCATTTGGAGTCAATCAGTAGAAGGTGGCTGTGCATACAGAGTTCTACCCTGAACCTCAGAGAAGGACAGTCTGGCAGGGCTAACCCCCCTTCCACCTGTCCTTGCACCTTTTTTCTCTTATAGTGTTAGTCTTTCCAAACATCTACCTTTGTGGTAGGAGAAGTTGAACCACAGAATTATCTCCTCTGCCTCCTGTCTTCCAGATACATGCCCCAGGGAGGAGTTTGAGGCAAGGGTTCATATAATGGCATGGAGGTGTGTTCTTCTTCAGGAGTCCAAGCTTTAAAGTGACAATTGAGTATTTTTTCCATAGCTACCACTACCCTTCCCCTTCCTGGAGTTAACCCCCAGTGCCCTATTTCTATGGTCTCTTAAATTACAAGCATGCCAGGACTTTTCTTCACTACTCTTAGGTAACTCCCTCCTTGACCTATGTCTCTATTCCCCCATCTGCCAAATAGAAACCAATGATGAGGTCTATCTTATCACCACGAGAAATGGAGAGTGCAAAGGGATACATGTCAGACCTGGTGTAGGCTGGTAGTTTTCTTTTTTTAAAGATTTTGTTTATTTATTTGACAGAGAGAGAGAGACACAGGAGGAAATACAAACAGGGGAGTGGGAGAGGCAGAAGCAGGCTTCCTGCAGAGCAGGAAGCCCAATGTGGGGCTCAATCCCAGGACCCTGGGATCATGACCTGAGCCAAAGGCAGACGTTTAACGACTGAACCACCCAGGAGGCCCAAGGCTGGTAGTTTTCTGTGTGGCTTTATTTTCTCAAGGTCTTCCTCAGAGTCAGATGCCCTGCAAGAGGTTCCAGTGTATCATTTTAAGCCCAGAACTGATATATCAAAATCAGTGTGCTGTAGTGTAATGAGTAAATTGGCAGGTGTTTTGGATAAACTCCTGTACTTGACTCCTTACTAGTTGTGTGACCTAGGTGAGTTGCTAAATCTCTCTGATGTCAGGTGCTCTATCCTAGAAATGGGGTTAATGATGGTATCTCTTTCAGAGGATTATTTTGATGATTAAATGAGAGGTTGGAAAAGTGCCTGGTACATTGAAAATAATAGATGTTTATTGAATAAATAGATAAATTAATATAGTTCTACTCAGCATCACAGACCCAATAAACATCAGATATAATCCCTAACATTCACTGTGTGTCTCAATGGACTGTAAGCTCCACGAGGGCAAAGGCTTTATGTCCATTTTGAATCACAAGCTTCTAGAATAGTGTCTGGAAAATAGTAAATGCTTGATACATATTTCTTGAATGAATGAATGAGCAAGTAAATGAATACTATATTCCAGAGATGGTGTTAGACATGTTGTCTAGAGCTCTAAGACAGACAATACCTGTCCTCATGGAGCTCACAGTCTAGTTATTAAACCAATAATCACATCAATAATTGAACCTGGGGTGAATGCTATGAAAAAATAGAGGAGGGTGCTGTGAGAATGACACATAAAATAATTTCCTAGTCTCAGAGGTGAGAGTGAATCTCCCAGAGCCAATGACATCTGAGTCTAAAGAAGAAGGAATCGGGTGACAAGGTAGCTCCAAACCCATGTGGCCAACCATCTACTTGGATATCTTCCAGATGTCCCACATGCAGCATAACCCTGTCATGAACCAAACTAAAATCTTAAATATTGCTCCCTGTATATCTGTTCCTCTGCCCCACTGTTCCCTATTTGCACGAACGTCCTACTATATACCCAGAGTTCCCTGACCAAGAAATTCATAAGTCATCTTTGACTGCTCCTAGTCCCCACATTTAACCCAATACCAAGTCCCATAAATGTTACCTTCTGTAAAGTACAGAGCAGTGATTAAGAGCTTGGATTCTAAAGCCAGCTTTTCCTGGCTTATGTCCTGGCTCTGTAACTTACTACTCACTTAAACTTTCTGTGTCTCAATGCCCTCAGCTGAAAAATGTGTGATAATAATAATACTTCATAAGGTTGTTGTGAGGATCAAATGAATTAATCCAGCTAAAGCATTTTTTATTCTATTTTTTCAGTGTTCCAAGATTCATTGTTTATGCACCACACCCAGTGCTCCATGCAATATGTGCCCTTCTTAATACCCACCACCAAGCTCACTCATCGCCTCCCCCTCTCCCCTCCAAAACCCTCAATTTTTTTTCTGAGTCCACAATCTCTCATACTTCATCTCCCTCTCCTATTTGCCCCAATTCACTTTTCCTTTCTTTCTCTGAATGTCGTCCATGTTATTCCTTATGCTTCACAAGCTAGATCATTTAAAGCAGTTGCCTAGCATATAGAAAGTATTTAGTACCTGCTAACTATCTATGATAATGGTAATGATAACAAGCTCTCAAGTATGTCTCCTCTATCCCTCTTGACTGTGATTGTCATAGTGCAAACTCTCATTTTGCCTAAATCACAAGAGCCTCCTCATGTAGTTGGATTTGACCATAATAGATATGTTATGCACTGGGTGGAGAACTGTGATGACACAAACATTTATTAGATATGATTCCTAACCCCTTGGAGTCTGAAAAATCAGGATTCCAACAGTTTTTCTGTGAAACATGGTAACCACAACTTCAAGTGGCTATTAAAATTCAACTTTAAATTCATTAAAATAAAACAATATTAAAAGTTAAGTGTCTTAGTTACAGTAACTATATTTCAAGTGCTCATCAGTTTGAAATCAGGCTACTTAGATTCTTAGCCTAGACCTGTCATTTCCAGCTGTGTGACCTTGTGTAAATTACATACCTATCTGAACCTATCTTGTCATCTATTAAGTGGGACTAATAACAGTACCTACCTTAGAGAGTTGTGGTAAGGATAAAATGAGTTAATACTTGTAAATTATTTAGACTAGTTCCTGGCACATAATAATACTTAATAAATTATAGTAATTTAGTCTAACAGTAGTAATATCAGTATATCACATAGAGGGGACATACATGCGTGCATGCACGCGCACACATACACACACACCAGAAAACGTCTCAGAGAAAAGTAACATTGCCAGTTAATGCATCTTAAAGGCTAAGTGTTCAGTCCAGTAGTTGGTGAAGTGAAACCAGCGCTGAACTAGAATTCTGGAGAATCCTAGTTCTACTTCTAGTAGTGGTTCTACCTGAGGCTCTGATATTCATTCTCTATGTAGCCTTAAGCAGATTATTTATCCTCATTGGCCCCAGGGGGCTGATTGCATTGCTCTAGATGGTATTTCTGTCCTACAAGGGCAATTCTCTTTAAGGGAAATTGTCCTTCTTCAGATTGCTTAAAGGAATTAGGACAGAGAAGAACGTGGCATTTCTTTTTTTTTTTTCTTTTTTTTTAGATTTTATTTATTTATTTGACAGAGAGAGATGACAAGCAGGCAGAGAGGCAGGCAGAGAGAGAGGAGGAAGCAGGCTCCCTGCTGAGCAGAGAGCCTGATGCGGGGCTTGATCCCAGGACTCTGAGATCATGACCTGAGCCGAAGGCAGCGGCTTAACCCACTGAGCCACCCAGGCGCCCCGAACGTGGCATTTCTGAAGGATAATAATTAGAGCCCATTTATCAAATGCTAACTCTGTACTGGACACCATGTGTGCATTATTTCATTTAATTCTCACAGAAGCCCTAAAAAATAGTCATTATCCTCATTTTGCTAATGAAGTAGGGGTTTAGAAACGCAAAGCCACTGCCCACTTTCAGACAGGCAATGGTGAGCGATAAGGTAGACATTCAAACCCAGGTCTGCTTGGTACCGAGACCACATTTTGAGCCCTTGTCATTTTTCCTAGGAGGCTTAATGAGAGAGTGGAGCTAGAAAGGAGGGTCAGAGTCACTCTAGCATAACTATGGAGGAAGCATGGGAGGAGGGAAGACTGGAAACAAGGAGACCCATTAAGAGATTATTAAATGTAAGGGAAGTGATGGGGACCCTAAACTGGGCAAAAAACCTTTGGGATGAAGAAAATGAAACAGATGAAGGACATCATACTGCTACTCCACCACTCAATTGTCAATTCCTTGAGGGTATGAACTGTTGTTGCTTTTTTCATCTTTGTATGGCACCACTGCCTGCATTTTCCACTGACACAGACTCACAGACACAGCACAACACAGCACTTTGCATACAAATTACTACGGATTAAATGGATTGAATTAAATTGAATTTATAAGACTAGGTGACTGATTTCATTTTAGGAAAATCTAAGATGGCTTCTAGGTTTAGAACCTGAATCTTAGGGAAAATTCTGAAGTTTCTTTCCATGGAGTTGTAGAACACTCAAAATATGCCCTAATTACCTTGCTTTCCCTACCCTACAGTCATTTCTTGGCAGGGCTCCAGATAGAGTAAAGCCCTTTGGGCTGGGGAAGGGGCTATTTCTCCTGGGGGCCTCCCTTCCTCTTTCCCTGCCCTAGGCAGTGAGTCCCTCTTCATAGTATTTGAATTAGAGGAAACAGATAGACTGAGGAAGTGAAAAAAAAAAAAAAAAAAAAAAAAACAAAAAAACAACAACAACAACAACAGGCTGCCTGGGCTCTAGAAGCCAATGTAAACACTCAGTGGTTTCCTGTTGTTGCAGCCCAAAGTGTCCCATGACATCATTCCTGGCCTTTCCAGAACACAGTGGCTTAACACAGCCTGCTTACCTGTCCAGGACTGAGTGGCAGTCACCCCCCTTTCTCACAAGAATTAGACCCTCTAGACCAGAGAACTTCTCTCGGCCAACTATTTCCCACCTGCCCAGTTGGGGACTTAGTCTTCCTAGCCCTATAAGGCTTTGGAGGCTATGGGTTGGACATGCTGTCCCACTTTCCAGAGACCCAGTGGCTTATGGGTCAGATCAAGATCTCCCAAGCTCGAAAAGTTATTTTACTTCTTTTAATGGAGATTCAGGGTCAAAAGAGAGGGAGGAAGGTGTGACACACAGCCTCTGAAGCAAGCCCTAATTGCTTCCTCTCCTCTCTACACTACCCAAGGGCATGTGGGTTTATGTTCTCAGTGTTGGTCACAAACTCCTAGAAACAAACCTGTAAGGACCGTTCAAAACCATTAGTCTAAACTTCCCAAGGTACATATGAGAGCACTGAGACCCAGAGGAAGGAAAAAAAAAAACAAAAACTGGTGCCAGTCACACATTTGGTCAGTGCAACATAAGCCATCCACTGCCAGAAGTCTGAACCTGAACTATCTTGAGACAGGATGATATAATTGCAAGAGCTCTTGATAGGAAATTCAGAAACTAGGGCTTAAACTCTAATTCCTCTTTGAGAACTTAGATAAATTCCTCATTTTCTTTGGTCATTGGTTTATGCATAATTCAATTCAACATAATAAATATTTATTGAGAATCTACTGTGTTTGGTAGAGCTGATGGCTCCTGGGAATGAGAAGAAAGCATGGTGAGAACACTCACCATTCCAGGTTGGAATGAAAAGAAAATGAAAGAGATTGTCTGAATTCTGGAAGAGATCCTGTCTCTAGGCAGAATCAAACCATAATCAGGGGTATGAGGTCCTTCAGGGCTGCACCCCCTCCCCTCTTCCCTCGCAAGGCAGCAGAGAGCCCTCACTGAGCCAGAATTTTATTTCCAAAAATGTTTCCCAGTTATGGTCCCATTTAGTTGGGTAGATTTGCATAGAGATGTGGCAAAGTCCTAAATTTCTGTCTGCAAAATCAAGTTAAATGATTTATGGTAATTCCTGTAACCAGCAGTAATTGGATTTCAAGCCCTAACTGTGCCATGGAGCACAGGCAATTTGAAATGGCTTTTTTAACCAATCAAATTCATCATATCCTAGATTAGCTAGTGGAAATCTGAGACATCTAAAGATGCACAAGGCAATGTAAAGTCATTCCATTAGCCAATCAATTTAATCACAACATGGGTTAGATGAAACCCAGAGAGAGAATATGGACATATTTAGATGTGTGAAGATGCACAAGCCTACACAGATGTAGGGGGCTACACAGGCACATTGGGAGACACAAAGCGACACACACAGACACACACACACACACACACACACACACACACACACACTTAATCCAACAGAAACTAGGAATAGATAGCTAACTGTCTGGGAGTTCTGGGAGGACACTTTCTGACCAACTGCTCATCTTTCTCCTTCCTCCCTCCACAACCATCCTAACTCAAATAAAACAGGGCATTTTTTTCCTATAGAAACATTAGAAAGTTGAACTCTACTGCACCACATCCATACCCACTCCCACTCCATCACATCAAATTCTTATTAACTGTTTGTCACCTGGACTGCAGCAAAGATCTTCTATTTGGGCTCTCTAATGTCAGTGTCTTTCCAATAATCCATTTTCTAGGAGGCTGCATTTCCTTGGGAATCTGCCTAGAGTGCAGTCCTGTTCTTGCCTCATTAATGCTAAAAATTCTTCCTTTCCTTTCCACCATCCACATAAGCCAACCCACATGCTTGACATTCATGGAGTGACAAAAACCTGGAATTCCTTGCTCCTATTCATATCATCTACCCTTCAGAAGGCAGATGGCACATTCCCAGCTCCCTATTACCCACTTTAAACTCTCCTGTGCTATTATTTGAGCTAGAACAGCTCTCTTCTGTACCTATCAAAATCCAACACACATTAACCAGATGGATTTGACAGATATATTAAGAACATTCCACCCTAAAATGGCAGAATACACATTCTTCTTAGGTGCACATGGGGCATCCTCCAGAATAGATCATGTATTGGATCATAAAACAATTCTCAACAAAGTCAAAATATTGAAGTCATATATCATGTATCTTTTCTGACCACAACACTATGAAACTGGAAATCAAGCACAAGGAAAAAAAAAAAAAACTCTGCAAAGAGCACAAATATGTGGAGGTTAAATACCATACTACTAAACAATGAATGGGTCAATCAAGAAATCAAAGAGGAAATTAAAAAAAAAAAAATGAGACAAATGAAAATGAAAATGCAATGATCTGAGATCTTTCAGATGCAGCAAAAGCTATTCTAAGAGGGAGGTTTATAGCAATACAGGCCTACCTCAAGAAGCAAGAAAAATCTCAACTACACAAACTAGCAAAGAAAAATCTCAACTACACAAACTAGCCTTATACCTAAAGAAGTTAGAAAAAGAAGAACAAACAAAACCCCAAACCAGCATGTGAAGGAAATAATAAAGATTAGAGCAAAAATAAATAAATAAAATAAAAATAAATAAAATAGAAAGTTTATATATATATATTAAAAGTTTATATATATAAATATATATAGTATATATATTCCATACTCATATATATAAACTATATATATATATTAAAAGTTTATATATATATAATATATAATATATATATTATATAATATATATGTTATATATATAATATATATTTATATATATCACTGATATATATATATATATATATATATCACTGATGAATATAGACGACAAAATCCTCAACAAAATATTAGTAAACAGAATCTAACAATACAATTTAAAAAAATCATTTACTACAATCAAGTGAGATTTATTCCCAGGCTGGTTCAGTTTCCACAAATCACTCAAAGTGATACCTAACATCAATAAGAAAAGGATAAAAAAGGATAAAAACCATATGACCATTTCAATAGATGCAAAAAAGTCATTTGAAATAGTACAACATTTATTCATGATAAAAATCCTCAATGAAGTAGATTTAGAGGGAATATACTTCAACATAATAAAGGCCTTATGTTTAAAAAAAAAAAAAAAACCTACAGGAGAAAAACTGAGAGCTTTTCCCCTAAGGTCAGGAATAAGACAAGGATGTCCACTCTCTCTACATTTGTTCAATATTGTGCTGGAAGGCCTAGTCACACCAATCAGAAAACAGTAAGAAATAAAAGGCATCTGAATTGGTAAGGAAGAATTAAAACTTTAACTATTTGCTGATGACATGATACTATATACAGAAACCGCTGAAGACTCTGCCAAAAACTACTATAACTGATGAATTAATTCAGTTAAAGTTACAGGATACAAAATCAATATACAGAATTTCATTGCACATCTATACAATAAAAATGAAGTAGCAAAAAGAAAAATTAAGAAAACAATCCCATTTATAATTGAACCAAAAATAGTAAAATACCTTGGAATAACCTTAACCAAAGAGATGAAAGACTTGTACTCTGAAAAGTATAAAGTATTGATGAAAGAAATTGAAACTGATGCAAATAAATAGAAAAACATTCCATACTCATTAATTGGGAAAAAATGTTAAAATATCCATACCACCC
Organism: Mustela lutreola; assembly: GCF_030435805.1. NCBI lineage: Eukaryota > Metazoa > Chordata > Mammalia > Carnivora > Mustelidae > Mustela > Mustela lutreola. Next base: position 58,398,588 of record NC_081308.1, on the reverse strand, counting down.
AACACAATCTACAGATTTAATACAATCCCTATCAAAATACAAACAGCATTTTTCAAAGAACTAGAACAAACAAACCTGAAATTTGTATGGAACCACAAAGGACTCAGAATAGCCGAAGCAAAGTTGGGGGAAAAAAAAAAAAAAAAAGCTGGAGGCATCACAAATTTGGACCTCAAGTTATATTACAAAGCTATCATAATCAAAACAGTGTGGTACTGGCACAAAATAGTCACATAGATCAACAGAACAGAATACAAAACCCAGAGTGTAACTCACAACTATATGGTCAACTGATCTTCAACAAAGTAGAAAATAATATCTAGTGGACAAAAGACAGTCTCTTCAACAAATGGTGTTGGGAAAACTAGTTAGCTACATGTGAAAGAATGAAACTGGACCACTTTTTTACACCATACACAAAGGTAAATTCAAAATGGATTAAAGACCTAAATGTGAGACCTGAAACCATAAAAATCCTACAAGAGAGCAGAAGCAGTATTGTTTCCAACATTGTTCTTAGCAACATCTTTCAAGATACATCTTATGAGGAAAGGGGATCAAAATTAAAAAAAAAAAAAACTACTGGAACTTCAACAAAATAAAAAGCTTCTGCATAGCAAAGGAAACAACCAACTAAACTAAAAGAGAATATGCTGCATGTGAGAATATAATTGCAAATGACATATCCAATAAAGGGTTAGTATCCAAAATATATAAAGAACTTGTAAAACTCAACACTCACCAAAATCATCATCATCATCATCATCATCATCCAATGGGAAGAATATATGAACAGACATTTCTCTGAAGACATTCAGATGGCCAACAGAGACCTGAAAACAGGAAAATCCAAATCAAAACCACAATGAGATGTCACCTCACAGGTGTTAAAATGGCTAAAATCAAAAACACAAGAAAAAAGTATTGACGAGGATGTAGAAAAAAAGGAACCCTCCAGAACTGTTGGTGGAAATGCAAACTGATGTAGTCCCTGTGGAAAACAGTATGTAAGTGTCTCAAAAAATTAAAAATAGAACTACCCTACTCTACGATCCAGCATTCACACTACTACGTATTTGCCCAAAGAGTATGAAAACACTAATTTGAAAGGATATATTCACCCCTATGTTTATTGCAGCGTTATTTACAATAGTCAAATTATGGAAGCAGCAAGTGTCCATGGACAGATGAAAGGATAAAGAAGATGTAGTATATGGATACAGATAATGGAATATTATTCAGCCATATAAAATAAAATCTTGCCATTCACAACAACATGTTGGAGCTAGACAGTATAATGCTAAGTGAAATAAGTCAGTTAGAGAAAGATAAATACCATGTGATTTCACTGATATGTGGAATTTAAGAAGCAAAACAAAAGATCAAAAGGGGAAAACAACAACAACAACAACAAAACCAGACTCTTAACTATAGAGAACAAACAGATGGTAACCAAAGGCAAGGTGGGTGGAGAATGGGTGAAACAGGTGAAAGGCATAAATGGTACACTTATCCTGATGAGCACTGAGAGATATATAGAATTGTGGAATCACTATAGGATACTTGAAACTAATATAACTCTGTGTATTAATTTTTAAAATTAAACTGTAGCAAACAAACTGAGGATTGCTGGAGGGGAGGTGGGTGAGGGATGGGGTATTGGGTGATGGACACTAAGGAGAGCACATGATGTGATAAGCACTGGGTATTATACAAAGCTGATAAATTATTGAACACTACATCTGAAACTAATAATTTACTATAAGTTGCTAATTGAATTTAAAATTTAAAAAAGAAAACAGGGGCCTCTGGGTGGCTCATTCTGTCAGGCATCTAACTCTCGATTCCAGCTCAGGTCATGATCTCAGGGTCATGGGATCAAGCCCCACGTCAGGCTCCCCTGAAGCACAGAGTCTGCTTCTCCCTCTCTCTCTGCTCCTCCCCCTGCTCACTTTCTTGCTCTCTCACTATCTCACTCTCAAATAAATAAATAAAATCTTTAAAAAAAAAAGAAAAAAGAAAACAAATAAATAATTAAAAAAATCTTACCCACATTAGATTTTCCCTGGTTGATTGAAATTTTTAGAAGGATGACTGCATATTTGCCATTATTTTTTTTTAATGTTTTCACCTTTCAAGGCTCCACCCTAGTTAACTCCTACATGAAGTCTGCTTGTAATCTCCCAAAACATTGTATTTGAAAATTAAACTTACCCAATTCAGTCTTCACAGGTATGTGTTTCTAGGCCATCAGAGCAGAGCTAGTGGAGGAAGAGGATAAAATTTCCCGATGCCAGTGCTTCCTCTGGGGCAAATCATGTGGTGGCACTCTTGTGTTAATACATTCCTCATAGTTATGTAAAGAAGACTTACAAACCCCAAGCCTCTGGACTTTTTTTTTGAAATATCTTATTTTAGTTATGGGTTTGAATCCCGGCACTGCCTCTAACTTGCTGTGTGACTATGAGCAAATTTCAATTCCTTTCTGATCTCAATTTCTGAAGGATCCTTCCAGTTCTGGGTTCTATTACTACAAGATGCAAGATTTTATGCAGCTCCTTTCGTGAAGACTTCTGGGACTGGGTGTGTCCACTCTCATTCTCTCTCTCTCTCTCTCTCTCTCTGTTTCCCACCCCCCCACCATGTGTGATCTGTTTCTGTCTCTTTCTTTCTCCCTTTTTCTCTTTTCTCCTCCCTTCTTCCTCTTCTCCCTCTCTGGAATTCTTTATTGCTTCCTCTTTGTCTCTCTGACTTACTTTCTGCCTCTCTCTCCTCTGTGGCTCTTTTTCTTATTCTTTCTCTCTCTCTCTGCCCTACCCTCAACCCCAGGAAGTGCATCTGGCTGAATAGTTCCCAACCCAAAATAGCTTTGATACTTCCTGAATGTTGCTGGTTAGTAGAAGTAGAAATGAGATCCCTCTGAAGGCCTCAGGAAGCTCAAATCCCCCACCCGTCCCCTAAGAAGTGTTCACAGAGCTAAGGAGGAAAGCAAAAGGATGAAGCATCTCATAGCAGTGCCAGCTGGCTCTTACCCTCCAGACTTTTGCTCAAAGAGAAGGCTTTGCCCACAGAACACAAAGGATCTCCATCTCCTAAGTGATCTGCAGCAGAGATTCTTAACAACCCTCTTCCCTCTCCCCTGCCCCATCATTTTAAATGAGTGAAAGCTGAGGCCCACAGACATGAAGGGAACTGAGCACTGTTTCACATGAAGTAATGAAAGAACTGGAAATGGAATGCTCGTCTCCAGATTCCTGATCAAGTCCCCTTGAAAAAACTATAAACTGATTCAACCCCATTAGTTGAAAGATAATTTTCAGAGAATTTTGCTAAGAAAAAGAAGGCTGAAGATAGTGAGGTAGAGACTCAATAGATACCCAGATTATGGGATGCCTGGGTGGCTTGGTTGGTTAGTCAGGCTGACTCTTGATTTTGGCTCAGGTCATGATCTCAGGGTCCTGGGTCTGAGTCCCATGTTGGGCTCTATGCTCAGCAGAGAGTCTGTGTGCTGATTCTCTCTCTCCCTTTGCTCCCCTCTCAAATAAGTAAATATTAAATAAATAGATACTTATCTTGAGAACACAAAAAGACAGGGTCCAAATCTCCTTTGTCTCCAATGAAAGCCCAATACAGTATCTGGTACAGGTCAGTGATGAATAAATGAGGGAGGGAGCTGCCATCAGGGCACTTGAAGGACAGGGATTACTCCTCCGGGGCTATGGATATTTATATGGAACACTCCAGAAACTTGGAAATCAATGGATCAAGAGATTTAGCCACAGTCTCTTTTAAACTTGCTCAGTCAAGAGCTACACCCTTATTAACCCCCATAAATTAGTTTCTTCCTTATAAAAGGAGTAATAATATCTGTCTAATCTGTCTCCCTGGGGCTTAAAGCAGTAGCACTTTCTTTTTATTTTGTAACAGATTTCATTGGTTATGCACCACACACAGTGCTCCATGCAATATGTGCCCTCCAAAATACCCACCACCTGACCCCCACAACCTCCCAACCCCCTCCTCTCCAAACCCCTCAGATTGTTTTTCAGAGTCCATAGTCTCTCATGGTTCAACTCCCCCTCCAATTTCCCTTAACTCCCTTCTCCTCTCCATCTCCCCATGTCCTCCATGTTATTTCTTATGCTCCACAAATAAAATAAACCATATGATAATTGACTATCTCTGCTTGACTTATTTCACTCAGCATAATCTCTTCCAGTCCCGTCCATGTTGCTACAAAAGTTGGGTATTCATCCTTTATGATGGAGGCATAATACTCCATAGTGTATATGGACCACATCTTCCTTATCCATTCGTCCATTGAAGGTCATCTTGGTTCTTTCCACAGTTTAGCGACTATGGCCGTTTGCTGCTATGAACATTGGGGCACAGAAGGCCCTTCTTTTTACTACATCTGTATCTTTGGGGTAAATACCCAGTAGTGCAATTACAGGGTTATAGGTTAGCTCTATTTTTAATTTCTTAAAAAATCTCCACACTGTTCTCCAAAGTGGCTTCACCAACTTGCATTCCCACCAACAGTGTAAGAGGGTTACCCTTTCTCCACACCCTCTCCAACACAAGTTGTTTCCTCTATTGTTAATTTTGGCCATTCTAACTGGTGTGAGGTGGTATCTTAATGTGGTTTTAATTTGTATCTCCCTGATGGCCAGTGATGATGAACATTTTTTTCATGTGTCTAATAGCCATTTGTATGTCTTCATTAGAGAAGAGTCTGTTCATGTCTTCTGCCCATTTTTTGACACGATTATCTGCTTTGTGTGTGTTGAGTTTGAAAAGTTCCTTATAGACCCTGGACATCAGCTTTTTGTCTGTACTGTCATTTGCAAATATCTTCTCCCATTCCGTGGTTGCCTTTGTTTTGTTGACTGTTTCCTTTGCTGTACAGAAGTGTTTGATCTTGATGAAGTCCCAAAAGTTCATTTTTTGCTTTTGTTTCCTTTGCCTTTGGAGACATATCTTGAAAGAAGTTGCTGTGGCTGATATCAAAGAGGTTACTGCCCATGTTCTCCTCTAGGATTCTGATGGGTTCCTGTCTCACGCTAAGGTCTTTTACCCATTTTGAGTTTATCTTTGTGTATGGTGTATGAGAATGGTCAAGTTTCATTCTTCTACATATGGTGCTGTCCAATTTTCCCAGCACCATTTATTGAAGAGACTGGTTTTTTTCCACTGGATATTTTTTCCTGCTTTGTCAAAGATTATTTGACCATAGATCTAGGGGTTCATATCTGGGCTCTCTACTCTGTTCCACTTGTCTATGTGTCTGTTTTTATGCCAGTACCATGCTGTCTTGGTGATTTCAGCTTTGTAGTAAAGCTTGAAATCAGGCAACATGATGCCACCAGTTCTGTTTTTGTTTTTCAACATCCTTAGCAATTTGAGGTCTCTTCTGATTCTGTACAAATTTTAGAATTATTTGCTCCAGCTCTTTGAAAAATACTGGTGGAATTTTGATCAGAATGGCATTAAAAGTATAGATTGCTCTAGGAAGTATAGATATTTTAACAATGTTTATTCTTTCGATCCAAGAGCATGGAATGGTCTTCCATCTTTTTGTGTCTTCTTCAATTTCTTTCATGAATGTTCTGCAGTTCCTCAAGTACAGATCCTTTACCTCTTTGGTTAGGTTTATTATCAGGTATCTTCTGGTTCTTGGTGCGATAGTAAATGGATTCGATTCTCTAATTCCCTTTTCTATGTTTTCATTGTTAGTGTATAAGAAAGCAACTGATGTCTATACATTGACTTTGTATCCTGCCACATTACTGAATTGCTGTATGAGTTCTAATAGTTTGGGGGTGGAGTCTTTTGGGTTTTCCATATAAAGTATCATGTCATCTGTGAAGAGAGAGAGTTTGACTTCTTCATTGCCAATTTGGATACCTTTTTTTTTTTTACATTCTTTTTATTATTTTTTTATTTTTTATAAACATATATTTTTATCCCCAGGGGTACAGGTCTGTGAATCACCAGGTTTACACACTTCACAGCACTCACCCAAGCACATACCCTCCCCAATGTCCATAATCCCACCCCCTTCTCCCAAACCCCCTCCCCCCCCCCTTCTCTTTGTTTTCTGGGTTGGAGAAAGCCATGGATGACAAAATGAAATTGATTAGGGCAGAAGTGGAAGCCACCAGAGATGATGTTCCCAAAGTTCTCAATGAGTTCCAATCTAATCTAAATTCTCTAAAAGCTAGGGTAACTGAGACAGAAGATAGAATTAGGGATCTGGAGGACAAACTGATAGAGAAAAAGGATCAGGAGGAATCCTGGAACAAACTTCTTAGAAGCCATGAAAACAGAATTAGGGAAATAAATGACGCCATGAAACGTCCCAACATCAGAATTATTGGAATCCCTGAGGGTGAGGAGAAAGAAAGAAGACTAGAAGATATAGTTGAACAAATTCTCCATGAAAATTTTCCCAGTCTCATAATGGAACCAGTGTTCGTGTACTAGAGGCAGAATGGGTCTCCCCCAACATCATAGAATCTAGAAAGACCTCAAGACACCTGACAGTGAAAATAATGAATCATAATTTTAGACAGGAGCTCTTGAAAGCAGCGAGGGCAAAGAAATTTCTTATGTACAGAGGAAAGTCCATCAGAATAACGTCAGACTTGTCCACAGAAACCTGGCAAGCCAGGAAGGGCTGGCAAGAAGTATTCAGGGCACTAAATGAGAAGAACATGCAGCCAAGAATACTTTATCCAGCAATACTGACATTCAAAATGGATGGAGAAATAAAGAGCTTCCAAGACTGGCGAGGTTTCAAAGAGTATGCAACCAATAGGCTGACACTGCAGGAAATATTAAGAGGGGTTCTATAAGAGAGGAAAAATCCTAAGAATATCATTGAACAGAAATATATGGAGACAATCTATAGAAACAAAGACTTCACAGGTAACATGATGTTAATAAAAATGTATCTATCAATAATAACTCTAAATATGAATGGCCTAAATGCACCCATAAAATGACACAGGGTTGCAGACTGGATAAAATGGCAGGACCCATCCATATTTTGTCTACAGGAGACACATTTCGAACCTAAGGGTACACCCAGACTGAAAGTGAAGGGATGGAGAAGCATCTTTCATGCCAATGAGCCTCAAAAGAAGGATGGGGTAGCGATTCTCATATCAGATAAATTAGACTTTAAACTAAAGACTGTAGTCAGAGAAAGAGAAGGCCACTACATAATCATTAAAGGGACTATCCACCAAGATGATCTAACAATTGTAAAAATTTATGCCTCCAATACAGGAGCAGCCAATTACATAAGAAAACTGTTAATCAAGATGAAGAGTTATACTGATATGAATACATTAATAGTAGGAGATCTTAACACACCATTCTCAGTAATAGATCATCCAAGCAGATAATCAATAAAGAAACAAGAGCATTGAATGACACTTTGGACCATATGGACCTCATAGATATATAGGGAACATTTCACCCTAAAACAACAGAATACTCATTCTTCTCAAGTGCACATGGAACCTTCTCCAGAATAGACCACATACTGGGTCACAAATCAGGACTCAACCCATACCAAAAGATTGAGATTATTCTTTTCATATTCTCAGATCACAATGCTTTGAAACTGGAGTTCAATCACAAGGAAAAGTTTGGAAGGAACTCAAACACCAGGAAACTAAAGACCACCTTGCTTAAGAATGCTTGGATCAACCAGGAGAGCAAAGAAGAACTTACTCAGTTCATGGAAACCAATGAGAATGAAGACACTTCGCTCCAAAACCTATGGGATACAGCAAAGGCGGTTCTAAGGGGGAAATGCATAGTCATCCAAGCCTCCCTCAAAAAAAAATTGAAAAATCCAGAATACACCAGCTGTTTCTACACATTAAAGAACTGGAGAATCAACAACAAATTAAGCCAACTCCACACATAAGAAGGGAAATAATCAAGATTAGAGCAGAGATCAATGAGATAGAAACTATAGATACAGCAGAATGCATCAATGAAACTAGAAGCTGGTTTTTTGAAAGAATCAATAAGATAGATAAACCATTGGCCAAACTAATCCAAAAGAAAAGTAGCACTTAAAAAAAAAAAGAAAGAAAGAAAAGGAAAGATAGGAAACAGCTTTGACAATAACAAGACAGTGCTCTGCAAATGTGATGGTTGGGTGCCATGGTGATGTCCCAGCTGGCAATTATGTTCTCAGCAGCCACTGTAACACCAAGTGTGTCATTTTCAAACCTGAAGACCTTGAAAGGGGAAAAATGAGTTGAGCCTTTAGTTAAAAGATTTTTCTGTGAAGGGGGACCAGAAAAGGGGTGAACAGAGCCCCCCACATATAGGCTGTGCCCCAGATTCTAGCTTTCTAGGCATTAACAGCCAGCTTAAGCAAGGACTGCATTCCCTATTCTGCTATTTATTTTTCTTTTAATTTCTTTTTTTTTTTATTTTTCAATTTTTTAAATTTAATTTTATTTTTTCAGTGTTCCAAGATCCATTGTTTATGCACCATGCCCAGTGCTCCATGCAATACATGCCCTCCTTAATTCTCACCACCAGGCTCATTTAACCCCGATCCCCTCCCCTCCAAAACCCTCAGTTTGTTTCTCAGAGTTCGCAGTCCCTCATGCTTTGACTCCCCCTCTGATTTCCCCAATTCACTTTTCCTTTCCTTCTCCTAATGTCCTCCATGTTATTCCTTATGCTCCACAAGTAAGTGAAACCATATGGTAATTGACTCTCTCTGCTTGACTTTTGATTTAAATTCTAGGTAGTTAACATAAAATGTAATACTAGTTTCAAGAGTAGAATTTAAGAACTCATCAATTATATATAACACCCAGTGTGCAACACAAGAGCCCTCCTTAATACACATTACCCTTTTAGCCCATACATTGCCCACCTCCCCGCCATCAACCCGCAGGTTGTCCTCGATCATTAATAGACTCTTATGGTTTGCTTCTGTCTCTTATTCCTTTCCCCTATGTTCATATGTTTTATTTATTAAATTCCTCATATGGTTCTTGTCTTTCTCTGACTTATTTTGCTTAGCATAATACACTCTAGCTCCACCTATGTCATTGCAAATGACAATATTTCATTCTTTTAGATGGCTGAATAATATTCCTCTGTGTGTGTGTGTGTGTGTGTGTGTGTGTGTGTGTATCACATATTCCTTATACATTCATCAGTTGATGGATATTTAGGCTCTCCACGATTTGGTTATTGTTGATAATGCTCCTATAAATATCAGGGTACAGGTACCCCCTTGGATCAATATTTTTGTATCCTTTGGGTAAATACCTGGTGCAAGGTTCCTGAGTGGCTCAGTCAGTTCAGTGTCTGCCTTCAGCTCAGGTCATGATCCTGGGATCTTGAAATCAAGCCCCACATCGGGCTCCCTGCTCAGTGTGGAGCCTTCTTCTCCCTCTCCTGCTCCCCCTACTTGTGCTATATGTCAAATAAATAAATAAATAACTTTAAAAAATAAATAAATACCTAGTAGTTCAACTGTTGGGTCATAGAGTGGCTCTATTTTTAACTTTTTGAGGGACCTCTATACTGTTTTCCAGGGTGGCTGCACCAATTTCTATTCCCATCAACAGTATAAGAGGATTTCCCTTTCTACATATCCTTGCTAGGATCTGTTTTTCCTGTGCTGTTAATTTTAGCCATTCTGACAGGTATGAAGTGGTATCTCATAGGGGTTTTTATTTGTCTTCCTGCTGATGAGTGATGCTGAGCATATTTTCATGTGTCTGCTGACCATCTGAATGTCTTTGAAAAAAATATTCATTCATGTCTTCTGCCTATATCTTAACTGGATTGTTTATTTCTTGGGTGTTTGGTTTGATAAATTCTTTATAGATATTGGTTACCAACCCCTTAATAGATATGTCATTTGCTAGATTTTCCCATTATGTAGGCAACCTTTTAGTTTTGATGATTGTTTCCATCACTGTGTTGAAGTTTTTATCTTAATGAAGTCTCAATAGCTCATTTTTGCTTTTGTTTCCCTTGCCTGAAGAGACGTGTCTTGTAAGAAGTTGCTTTGACCAAAGTCAAAGAGGTTTCTGACTGCATTCTCCTCTAGAATTTTGATGGTTTCCTGTCTTGATTTAGGTCTTTCATCCATTTTGAATTTATTTTTGTCTATGGCATAAGGAAATGGAACATTTGAATTTCACTGCACGTTGCTCTCCAATTTTCAAACATCATTTGTTGAAGACACTATTTTTTTCTGTTGAATATTCTTTCCAGCCTTGTCAAAGATTAGTTGACCATAGACTTGTGGGACTATTTCTGGATTTTACTATTCTGTTCCATTGATCTATGTGCTTTGTGCCAGTACCATAATGTTTTTATGACTACACCTTTATAATATAGTTTGAGGTCTGCAATCATGATGCCTCCAGTTTCTTTTTATATATTATTTTTCTTTTTCAGGATTACTTTGGCTATTCAGGGTCTTTACATATGGTTCCATACAAATTTTAGGATGGTTCTAGCTCTGTGAAAATGCTAGTGGTATTTTGATAAGAATTACAGTGAATGTGTAGATTGCTTTGGGTAGTGTAGACATTTTTTTTTTATTAATCTATAATGTATTATTTGCTTCAGGGATACAAGTCTGTGAATCATCAGTCTCACACAATTCACAGTACTCACCATAGCACATACCCTCCCCAATGTCCATAACTCAGCCACCACCCTACCCCTCCCCCAGCAAACCTCAGTTGTTTCCTAAGATTAAGAGTTTATTATGGTTTGTCTCCCTCCCCGATCCCATCTTGTTTTATTTTTCCCTCCCTACCCCTCACCCTGCCTCTCAAATTGTCATATTGGAGAGACCATATGATAATTGTCTTTCTCTGATTAACTTACTTTGCTTAACATAATACCCTCTAGCTCCATCCATGTGATTGCAAATGGCAAAATTTTAGATTTTTTGATAGCTGCATAGTATTCCATTGTGTGTGTGTGAATATATATATATATATATATATATATATATATATATATATATAAAGATCCTATATGTGCATCAACAGATGAGTGGATAAAGAGGATTATATATATATATATATATATATAATATTATATATATATATATATATATATATATATATATAATCCTCTTTATCCACTCATCTGTTGATGCACATATAGGATCTTTCCACAGTTTGGCTATTGTGGACATTGCTGCTATAAACATTCTGGTGCATGTGCAACTTTGGATCACCACATTTGTATCTTTAGGGTAAATACCCAGTAGTGCAATGGCTGGGTCATAGGGTAGCTCAACTTTCAACTTTTTGAGGAAACTCCATACTGTTTTCCAGAGTGACTGCACCAGCTTACATTCTACCAACAGTGTAGGAGGGTTTCCCTTTCCCCACATCCTAGCCAACATCTGTCGATTCCTGACTTGTTAATTTTAGCCATTCTGATTGGTGTGAGGAAGTATCTCAGTGTTGTTTTGAATTGTATTTCCCTGATGCTGAGTGATTTGAACACATTTTCATGTGTCCGTTGGCCATTTCGATGTCTTTGCAGAAATGTCTGTTTATGTCTTCTGTCCATTTCTTGATTGGATTATTTGGTTTTTGAGTGTTGAGTTGGATAAGTTCTTTATAGATTTTGGATACTAGCCCTTTATCTGATATGTCATTTGTAAATATCTTCTCTCATTCTGTTGGTTGTCTTTTGGTTGTGTTGACTGTTTCCTTTGCTATGCAAAAGCCTTTGATCTTGATGAAATCACAATAGTTTATTTTACCCTTGCTTCCCTTGCTTTTGGTGATGTTTCTAGAAAGAAGCTGCTGCTGGTGTTCTCGAGGATTTTGATGGATTCCTGTCTCACATTGAGGTTTTTTACCCATTTTGAGTTTATCTTTGTGTACAGTGTCAGAGAATGGTCGAGTTTCATTCTTCTACTTATAGCTGTCCAGTTTTCCCAGCACCATTTATTGAAGAGACTGTCTTTTTTCCACTGCATATTTTTTCCATATTTTAATTTGACCATAGAGTTGAGAATCCATATCTGGGCTCTCTACTCTATTCCACTGGTCTATGTGTCTGTTTTTATGCCAGTACCATGCTGTCTTGGTGATCACAGCTTTGTAGTAAAGCTTGAAATCAGGTAACATGATGCCCCCAGCTTTATTTTTGTTTTTCAACATTTCCTTAGGGATTTGGGGTCTCTTCTGATTCCATACGAATTTTTGGATTATTTGCTCCAGCTCTTTGAAGAATACTGGTGGAATTTTGATCAAATGGCATTAAAAGTATAGATTGCTCTAGGCAGTAGAGACATTTTAACAATGTTTATTGTTCCGATCCAAGAGCATGGAATGGTCTTCCATCTTTTTGTGTCTTCTTCAATTTCTTTCATGAGTGTTCTGTAGTTCATCAAGTACAGATCCTTTACCTCTTTGGTTAGGTTTATTATCAGGTATCTTATGGTTCTTGGTGCTATAGTAAATGGAATCAATTCTCTAATTTCTCTTTCTGTATTTTCATTGTTAGTGTGTAAGAAAGCCAATGATTTCCGCACATTGACTTTGTATCCTGCCATGTTGCAGAATTGCTGTATGAGTTCTAGTAGTTTGGGGGTGGAGTCTTTTGGGTTTTCCATATAAAGAATCATGTCATCTGTGAAGAGAGAGAGTTTGACTTCTTCATTGTCAATTTGGATTCATTTTATTTCTCTTTGTTGTCTGATTGCTGTTGCTAGGACTTCTAATACTATGTTGAACAAGAGTGGTGAAAGTGGGCATCCTTGTCTCGTTCCTGATCTCAATGGGAAGGCTGCAAGCTTTTTCCCATTGAGGATGATATTTGCTGTGGTTCTTTCATAGATAGATTTGATGAGGTTCAGGAATGTTCCCTCTATCCCTATACTTTGAAGCATTTTAATCAGGAACGGATGCTGGATTTTGTCAAATGCTTTTTCTGCATCGATTGAGAGGACCATATGGTTCTTCTCTCTTCTCATATTAACTTGTTGTATCACATTGATTGATTTGCGAATGTTGAACCATCCTTGTAGCCCAGGGATGAATCCCACCTGATCATGGTGGATAATCTTTTTATTGTGCTGTTGGCTCCTGTTGGCTAGGATCTTGTTGAGAATCTTAGCATCCATATTCATCAGTAATATTGGTCTGAAATTCTCCTTTTTGGTAGTGTCTTTGCTTGATTTGGGGATCAGGGTAATGCTGGCTTCATAGAAAGAGTCTGGAACAACAGAATACTCATTCTTCTCAAGTGCACATGGAACCTTCTCCAGAATAGACCACATACTGGGTAACAAATCAGGACTCAACCGATACCAAAAGACTGAGATTATTCCCTGCATATTCTCAGATCACAATGCTTTGAAACTGGAGCTCAATCACAAGGAAAAGTTCAGAAGGAACTCAAACACCTGGAAGCTAAAGACCACCTTGCTTAAGAATGCTTGGATCAACCGGGAGATCAAGGAAGAACTGAAACAATTAATGGAAACCAATGAGAATGAAGACACTTCGGTCCAAAACCTATGGGATACAGCAAAGGCTGTCCTAAGGGGGAAATACATAGCCATCCAAGCCTCCCTCAAAAAAATTGAAAAATCCAGAATACATCAGCTTTCTCTACACTTTAAAGAACTGGAGAATCAGCAACAAATCAAACCAACTCCACACATAAGAAGGGAAATCATCAGGATTAGAGCTGAGATCAATGAGGTAGAAACCAGAGATACAGTAGAACATATCAATGAAACTAGAAGCTGGTTTTTTGAAAGAATCAATAAGATCGATAAACCATTGGCCACACTAATCCAAAAGAAAAGCGAGAAAGCCCAAATACATAAAATTATGAATGAAAAGGGAGAGATCACAATGAACACCAAGGAAGTAGAAACAATCATCAGAAGTTATTATCAACAGTTATATGCCAATAAGCTTAGCAACCTAGATGAAATGGATGCATTCCTGGAAAACTATAAACTACCAAAATTGAACCAGGAAGAAATCGACAACCTGAATAGACCGATATCTAGTAACGAGATTGAAGCAGTGATCAAAAACCTCCCAAAAAACAAGAGCCCAGGACCTGAGGGATTCCCTGGGGAATTCTACCAAACTTTCAAAGAAGAAATAACACCTATTCTCTTGAAGCTGTTTCAAAAAATTGATGCAGAAGGAAAACTTCCAGATTCTTTCAACATTCTTTTCTTTTTCAACATTCTTCTGGATATTCAGGGTCTTTTCTGTTTCCATATAAATTTTAGGATTATTTGTTTCATTTCTTTAAATAAATGATGGTATTTTGATAGGGATTGATTTTAAATGTGTAGATTGCTTTAGGTAGCATAGACATTTTCTTAATACTTATTCTTTTAATCCATGAACATGGAACGTTTTTCCATTTCTTTGTGTCTTCCTCAATTTCTTTCATGAGTACTTTATAGTTTTCTGAGTACAGACTCTTTACTTCTTTGTTTAGGTTTATTCCTAGGTATCTTGTGTTTTTTGGCGCAATTGTAAATGGGATCAATTGCTTGATTTAGCTTTCTGTTGCTTCCTTATTGGTGTATAGAAATGCAACTCATTTCTGTAAGTTGATTTTACATCTGTGACTCTGCTGAATTCCTTTATCCATTCTCCCAATTTTGGGTGGATGCTTTCAGGTTTTCTACATAGAGTATCATGTCATCTCTGAATAGTGAATGTTTGGCTTTTTCATTGCTGATTTGGATGCTGTTTATTTCTTTTTATTGTCTGATTGCTGAGGCTAAGACTTCCAGTACCATGTTAAATAACAATGGTGAGAATGGATATCCATGTCTTGTTCCTGCCCTTAGAGGAAAAGGTTTCAGTTTTTCCTCATTGAGGATGATATTCGATGTGGGTCTTTTGTATATGGTCTTTATGATGTTGAGGTATGTTCCCTCTATCCCTGCTGTGCTGAGGGTTTTTATCAAGAATATATGCTATGTTGCAGAAACAGTGGCTCTTGGAACAGTGAAAAAATGAAATTATATTTTAAAAAAGGAAAAACAGAATATATGCTATATTTTTTCAAATGTTTTTGCTGCATCTGTTGAGAGGATCATATGTTTCTTATCCTATCTTGTATTACTGTGGTATACCATGTTGATTGATTTGTGAATATTGAACTATCCCTGCAGCCCAGGAATAAATCCCCCTTGATCATGGTGAATATTTCTTTTAATGTACTGTTGCATTTGATTTGCTAGTATTTCATTGAGATTTTTTTCGTCCATGCTCTTTGGGGATATTGGCCTGTAGTTGTTCTTTTTAGTAGGGTTTTTGTCTGGTTTTGGAATCAAGATAATTCTGGACTCATAAAATGATTTTGTAACTTTTCCTCCCATTTCCATTTTTTGAAACAGCTTGAGAAGAACAGGTTTTAACTCTTGAAATATCTAGTAGAATTCCTCTGGGAAGCTATCTGGCCCTGGACTTTCATTTGTTGAGAAATTTTTCATTATGGGTTCCATTTCTTTGCTGATTATGGGTATGTTCAAATATTTTATTTTTTTCCTGTTTCAGTTTTGATTGTTTATATGTTTCTAGGAATTTATTTCTTCTGAGTGCCCAATTTGTTGGCATATAATTTTTCATAATTTGTATTTCTGTGGTGTTTGATATTATCACTCTTCTTTCATTTGTGATTTTATTTATTTGGGTTCTTTCTCTTTTTATTTTGATAATTCTTAGTAGCAATTTATCAATTTTATTAATGCATTCAAAGAATCAGATCAAAGTTTCAGTGATTTGTTCTACTGGGTTTTTTGTTTGTTTGTTTGTTTATGTACCATTTATTTCTGTTCTTGTCTTTATTATGTCCCTACTTCTCCTGGCTTTAGGCTTCATTTCTTGTTCCTTTCCTAACTTCTTTAGGTATAAGTTTAGGTTGGGTATTTGAGATTTTTCTTGCTTCCTGAGGTACACCTGTATTACTGCATACTTCCCTCTCATGACTGTCTTTTCTACCTCCCAAAGGGCTGGACTGCTTTGTTTTTCATTTTTATTTACCTCCACATATTTTTTTTTAGTTTTCCTTTAATTTCTTCATTAATCCATTCATACTTTAGTGGATTTTTCAAATCTCCTTATACTTGAGGCATTTCCATTTTTTTTTCCTTGTGGTTGATTTCAAGTTCATCGTATTGTGGTTGGAAAATATGCATGGTATGATCTTGGTCTTTTTATATTTGTTGAGGTCTGATCTGTGACCCAGTATGTGATCTACTCAAGAGACTGTTCTGTATGCACTCAATAAAAAATATATTCTGCTGCTTTAGAATGAAATGCTCTGAATGTATCTGTTAAGTCCATCTGGTTCAATGTGTCACCCAAAGGCATTGTTTCCTTGTTGGTTTTCTTAGATGATATGTCCATTGACCTAAGTGGGTATTAAAGTCCCCTAATATTATTGTGTTATTGTCAATGAGTTTCTTTATGTTTGTTATTAATTGATTTATATATTTGGATTTTCCCAAATTTGGGGGTATAAATATTTACAATTGTTGGTCTTATTGATAGACTCTTTAATTATGATGTAATGCCATTCTTCATCTCTTGTTACAGTCTTTGATTTAAAATCTGGTTTGTCTTTGGTGTAAATACCCAGTAGTGCAATTGCAGGGTCATAGGGAAGCTCTATTTTTAATTTCTTGAGGAATCTCCACACTTTTTCCAAAGTGGCTTCACCAACTTGCATTCCCACCAACAGTGTAAGAGGGTTCCGCTTTCTCCACATCCCCTCCAACACATGTTGTTTCCTGTCTTGCTAATTTTGGCCATTCTAACTGGAACAAGGTGGTACCTCAATGTGGTTTTAATGTGAATCTCCCTGATGGCTAGTGATGATGAACATATTTTCATGTGTCTTATAGCCATTTGTATGTCTTCATTGGAGAAGTGTCTGTTCATATCTTCTGCCTATTTTTTTATATGGTTGTCTGTTTCATGTGTGTTGAGTTTGAGGGTCGCCAAACCATGGAAAAGAACCAAGATGCCCTTCGACGGACAAATGGATAAGGAAGATGTGGTCCATATACACTATGGAGTATTATGCCTCCATCAGAAAGGACGAATACCCAACTTTTATAGCAACATGGTCAGGACTGGAAGAGATTATGCTGAGTGAAATAAGTCAAGCAGAGCCAATTATCATATGGTTCCACTTATTTGCGGAGCATAACAAATAGCATGGAGGACAAGGGGAGATGGAGAGGGGAAGGAAGTTGAGGGAAATTGGAAGGGGAGGTGAACCATGAGAGACTATGGACTCTGAAAAACAATCTGAGGGTTTTGAAGGGACGGGGGGTGGGAGGATGGGGGAACCAGGTGGTGGGTACCAGAGAGGGCATGGATTGCATGGAGCAATGGTGTGGTGCAAAAACAATGAATACTGTTACGCTGAAAAGAAATTAAAAAATAAAATAAAATAAAATAAAAAGGAAAAAAGGAAAAAAAATCTGTTTTTTTTTATATAAGTATAGCTACTCAGGCTTGCTTTTGATGTCCATTAGCATGATTGATGGTTCTCTACCCCCTTACTTACAATCTGCAGTTGTCTTTAGGTCTATAATGAGTCTATTGTAGGCAGCATATAGATGGGTCATGTTGTTGTTTTTAATCCATTCTTATACCCTATGTCATTTTATGGAGCATTTAGTCCAATTATATTCAGAGTGATTACTAGAAGATATGAATTTAGTCCCATTATATTACCTGAAAAGTAACTGTTTTTGGAGATTTTCTCTGTTTCCTTTCTAGGCTTTGTTGTTTTTGGTCTTTCTTTCCCACTCACAGTCCCCTTTAATATTTCTTTCAGGGATGGTTTAGTGGTCACAAACTCCTTTAGTTTTTCTACCTCTCCTTTTTTCTTTTGAAAAATAATTTTCTCTTTATTATTACTCATGTATAAATATTAGAATGAGAGTATCATAATTTATAAATGTTTATACTGGAATCTTATGAATATAGAGTCATTACAACCACAAAACAAGAAACCTGAATGATTATCGAATGATTATTTCCTGATATACTGGGATAAATTACCATTTGGCTCCTAATCAATGAGTTTGGAGATGAACTACAGACAATCGTGGGATTTGACTCATACAGTTTTTCTTTTAATTTTTTATTTTTTATAAACATATAATGTATTATTAGCCCCAGGGGTACAGGTCTGTGAATCACCATCTACCTCTCTTTTTATTCTAAATGAAAGCCTTGCTGGACAGTGTTTTTGGCTATGTATTTTTCATTCATCATGTTGAATATACCATGCCACTGTCTTCTGGCCTGCCAGGTTTCTGTAGAGAGATGGAGAGACAAATTTTTGTCTTCCCTTCTAGGTTAGGAATTTCTTTTCCTTGCTGCTTTCAGGATTCTTTCCTTATCTGTGTATTTTATAAATTTTACTATAATATGTCTTGGTGTTGGTCAGCTTTTGTTGATTTTGGTGGAAATTCTTTGTTCCTCTTGGATGTAGATGTCTGGTTTTTTTCCCCAGATTAGGGACGTTTTAGCTACAATTTCCTCAAAGAAACCTCTGACCCCTTTCTTCTTCTGGGACTCCTTTGATATGAATGTTGTTGTTTTTATGGAGTCACTGAGTTTCTTAAATGTACATTCCTGATCAAATATTTTACTTTCCCTCTTCTTTTCAGTTTTATTATTTTACATAATTTCATCTTCATGTCACTTAATTGTTCCTCTGCTTGTTCCATCTTTGTGGTCTTTACATCCAATCAGTTTTATATCTCTGCTACATTTTTAATTTAATGTAATGTAATTTTATTTTATTTTTAATTAACATACAAAGTATTATTTGCTTCATGGGTACAGGTTAGTGATTCACCAGTCTTATATAATACTCAGTGCTCATTACAACACATACCCTCTCCAATGTCCATCACCAAGTTACCCCCTCATCTCCTGCAATGCTCAGTTTGTTTCCTAAAATTAAGAGTCTCTTATGGTTACAGCATTTAAAAGAAATTTTAGCCTGATTAGTTTTTAGGTCTTTTATCTCTGTGGTAGGGTTTCTCTGGTTTCTTTTATGCTTTTCTTAAGCCCAGCTAGTATCCTTATGATTCTTGTTTTAAATTTTATTTCCTACACTATATCTATATTGATTAGCTCCCTGGCTAGGGAGCTAATCTTTCGTTTGGGTGAACTCCTCCAACTTGGCATTTCATCTAGGACTCTGTCTTTTGTGTGTTAGGAAAGCCTGTGCCTGCTCCTATTTCCACTCATGCTGAAACATTCCAGTACTCTATGATCAGTGGATCGGCTGTGTGCAGGAGGGAGCATGGGTGGAGTAGTTTTGCTGGTCTTGGGCAGGAGGAGTCCATTGTTGCTCTGGCTCTCAATCACACTTGCCCTAATTAAAAAAAAAAAAAAATTATCTGCAGAGCGCAGTGTGGTAGGTTTGATGTAAGCAGCTCAAGCCTTCACTACATGTGTTGTGTCACTCACTGAAGTCCATTCATGCATAGGAGGGTGAAATATGGTGTCAGCCCATTTTCTTTCCTAAAGAGGGGAGTTCACACCCACTGCTGTCCAGGAACCCCTCTCAGAGGAGTGAACAATCTCCCCTCTTGTGTCCCAGGCTTCTGTCTGATCCCTGCCTTCACCCTGTCTGTTCAAGCCAGCTGCCCACCTGGTAGTGCAGTGTTCTTGTGTTTTATTTCAGGCATATGCTTGGGTTTCAAGAATCCATGTTTTAGGGACACAACACATTGTGAACTTACACTGATCCTCTGGGCAAGGGTCTTACAAAGCTGTGGCTGGTGCGGGTTTGTCCCAGAAAAGCAGTCACATGATTGTGCAAGGGCTTGGATTTAATGGTAACGCATAGCAAAACACCAGCATCCAGGTTAGTTGCCCTCATCATGCATCTCTGCCATTATACAAATGAATGGGGCAGGTCAATAGTGCCTGCCAGTTCTTTTGTTCCCTGAGAGGCAGTGCCACCTCTCCCAAATGCACTTCAAGAAGGGGAACTGTCTCTTCCAGTGTGATCCAGGGGATTCTCAAACCACACTGTCTGCTTCTGGGCCTCTGTCTTCTTTCTCCACAGAAGCAACACTATGCTCCCAGGCTTGACCCTGGTGATGGTACAGACTTCTAAAACTTCAGTTTTTCATCTCTGCTCCTTGTAAAACTTGCAGTAATCAGCTTCTCTTGTTCTACCAGTCAGTGGTTTGAGGGTCTGTGTTTTTCTTGTGCCAATCCCTGTAATGCTGCTTTATCTCTTTCTCTCTCTCCTATCTCCATGATTATGCCCCCACCCCTTTCCATAGCACCCATGATTCTTTTCTCCTGAGAATCACATCTCTACACCTCCTGCCTTCCATAATGTGGCCTCTTTTCTCCCTCTAGCTGTTCAGTGTGTTCTCTCAGTCCCCAAATCAATTTTCTGGGTGTTCAGAATGATTTGATAATTATTTAGCTGTGTTCAAGAAATAAAGCAAGCATAAGGTCCTCCAACTACTCTGCCATATTAACTCATCCTTCTCCTATTCTGTTATTTAATTCAGAGACACTATGTCCCCAGGCCACTGGGTTTTCTCAGGGACTAGAAGTCAAAATCCCCAATTTCTATTCAGGCCCAGTTTTACAGCCAGCTTTGGGGTCTAGTTTTGACTGTAACTAATTTATTCTGTGACCAGACAAATCACATTCCCTTTCTGAGCCCTTCTTGCTTGTAATATACAGAATGATCTAGATGCATAAAATTATCTTTCAAGAGTCCTGGACTAGGATTTTGAATATCTGTATATCTGTATATCCCAGCTTTGTCACAATAACTGCATGACCTTACACAAGTTGTTTTTTTTTTTTTTTTTTTTTTTTGGAGGGGGGCCTGTTTTGGCAACTATAAAGTGAAGTATTTGGATTAGATCCTTATCACTGTGTTTCAAGAATCCTGAGACTCAGGAAATCTGAGTTCTAACTCTAATTGTCACAGAGTGAATCACTGTCTCAGTTTAGACTGGTCTTATCCTTTCCCTGGGCTTTAGTTTCCCCATATGTATCATGAGGGGGTCTAAATATAATTTTTTTAAAGATTTTATTAATTTATTTGACAGAGAGAGATCACAAGTAGGCAGAGAGGCAGGCAGAGAGAGAGAGAGGAGGAAGCAGGCTCCCTGCTGAGCAGAGAGCCCAATGCGGGACTCGATCCCAGGACCCTGAGATCATGACCTGAGCTGAAGGCAGCGGCTTAACCCACTGAGCCACCCAGGTGCCCTAAATATAATTTATTTTTAAATGCACCCTGTGATTCTAAAACCTTTTGTTCTAAAATTTTAAAAGCACTGAAAATAAGTGAGAGGAGTGGGAGAACACACCCAGAATAATTTCTCACAAATTAACAGTTGTTACCCTCTCTAGATCTAACCTGAAACTGTGGGACCAGCTATACTTAGCCTGCTGATAACTGCTGGAGAGCTGAAGCAGGAGTGGAATAGAGAAGACAACTGGGTACTTCACTAGATAGGGCCAGACAAATAGAGACTAGGATTGACCTACAGACTTCCTGGCCCCTTCTTAATAAAAAAATACAGATACAAGTATGTGCTGGGAGAGTACATCTTCCCTACCAGCTACCAATAACAAAAGATTTTCCAGGACTTCACAGAGAGCCTGGCCAATGGCATATCTGTCATGGGTAAAGTTGGTATATTTGGGGAGTTGTGGATGAATGTTTGAGGATGGAGTGTGACTGTGCTATGAGGGGGAATGTGAGAATGAGTTAATTCCATGGCTGCGAGTGTTCACATGTGAGGAAAAGAACTGTTCTTAACATATGGCAAGAGCTGCTCAAGTTAAAGTGTTTCCCAGTGTTCGCTTCTACTCCCTGCCCTCCTCAGAGTAGAAACAATTCATGCCTGGGCAGAAGACCCAATATGACCTTAGTGCAGAAGTAAGTACCTAAGTCATTGAAAGGAGCATAAGTATTGAGGAGTGCTCAGTATTCAGAGAAGACCCTAAAGGTCTAGAGGATTTGTAGGCTAAGTCTTGGAGTATCACTAAATTTGGGACAATCCACGGATTCATTCTTACAAGACATTATGTGCTGGAGGCTGAGGACACATTCAGATATAGGGTTCTGTTACAAAAATAAGGACATACTAAACCTTTCATAGCCAGGTCATGAAATTCTCCCCCTTCTCTCCTTTTCGATTAAAAAGTCTTACCATCCCACCCAGATACAAGGGGGGAAATAAAGGAAGAACTTGTCTTTTGTTGTGTGATAGACGTGGTTGCAACTTTATATCTGCATATAACTCAAGTCAAGTCCCAGTCTCTCTCCAGGCCTGTTTTCCCACCTGAAATGGAAAGGGGCTGGACTTGCATTTCAAGGATTCTCTTAGCCCTAACATTTTATATGTTTTTTTTGTTTTCTTTTTGTATAATGTTCAGACATTCTTCACCTATCCAAATAGGTCCCACTCATTCCCTAAGGTCCATTCAACTCTAAGGTCCTACCTAGTCATTTAAGCTTCTAAGGCTTTCCATAACACCCTAACCCTACCCCCCACCCCTTCATTCCACTGTCATCACTGCTGTTGATTGCAATGGGGTACGGTCTTCTTGACTTTTGGTTGGAAATCCTAATCAGCTATTTCTGATGTTGGTGAGGTAACAAAGATTGGTACAGTATTCCTCTGAAGTGACAGAACTCCCAGCTTTGCCACGACTTCTATATGCCCTTGGGAAAAATCCCCGTCCTTCACTACAACTCATTTTTCCCATTTTTTTAAAGATTCCATTTATTTGACAGACAGAGATTACAAGTAGGCAGAGAGGCAGGCAGAGAGAGAGAGGAAGGGAAGCAGGCTCCCTGCTGAGCAGAAAGCCTGATGTGGGGCTCGATCCAAGGACCATGAGACCATGACCTGAGCTGAAGGCAGAGGCTTAACCCACTGAGCCACCCAGGCACCCCCATTTTTCCAATTTTTTAAAATTTAATTTTATTTTTTTCACTGTTCCAAGACTCACTGCTTATGCACCACACCACACCACACCCGGTGCTACATGCAATATGTACCCTCTTTAATACCCACCACCAGGCTCAACTAACCCCCCAACACCTTTCAAAGCCCTGAGTTTGTTTCTTAGAGTCCACAGTCTCTCGTGCTTCATCTCCCCCTCCTATTTCCCCCAATTCACTTTTCCTTTCCATCTCCTAATGTCCTGCATGTTATTCCTTATGCTCCACAAATAAGTGAAACCATGTGATAATTGACTCTTTCTCCTTGACTTACTTTACTCAGCATAATCTCCTCCAGTCTCAAAGATGAGTGGAACAGAGTAGAGAGCCCAGATATAGACCTGCAACTCTATTGTCAAATAGGCTTTGACAAAGCAGGAAAAAACATACAGTGGAAAAAAGAGAGTCTCTTCAATAAATGGTGCTAGGAAAATTGGACAGCTATGTATAGCAGAATGAAACATGACCATTCTCTTACACCATTCACAAAGATAAACTAAATGGATAAAAGAACTCAATATGAGGCAGGAATATATCAGAATCCTAGAGAAGAACATAGGCAGTAACCTCTTCAATATCAGCCACAGCAACTTCTTTCAAGATATGTCTCCAAAGGCAAAGGAAACAAAAGCAGAAAATGAACTTTTGGGACTTCATCAAGATTAAAAGCTTCTGCACAGCAAAGGAAACAGTCAACAAAACAAAGAGGCAACCCACAGAATGGGAGAAGATATTCATAAATGACACTACAGACAAAGGGCTGATATCCAAGATATATAAAGAACTCCTCAAACTCAACACTTAAAACACAGATAATCTCATCAAAAAAGTACAGGAGAAAGCTGGGATTGGGAGGGAGACAAACCATAAGTGACTCTTAATCTCACAAAACAAACTGAGGGTTGCCGGGGGGAGGGGGTTTGGGAGAAGGGGGTGGGATTATGGACATTGGGGAGGGCATGTGATTTGGTGAGTGCTGTGAAGTGTGTAAACCTGGTGATTCACAGACCTGTACCCCTGGGGATAAAAATATATGTTTATAAAAAATAAAAAATTAAAAAAAAAAAAAGTACAGGAGACATGAACAGATACTTCTTCAAAGAAGATATACAAATGGCTAACAGACACATGAAAAAATGTTTATCATCACTAGCCATCAGGAAGATTCAGATCAAAACCACATTGAGATACCACCTTACACCAGTTAGAATGGCCAAAATTAACAAGACAGTAAGCAACATGAGTTGGATAGGATGTGGAGAAAGGAGAACCCTCTTACACTGTTGGTGGGAATGCATGTTGGTATAGCCACTTTGGAAAACAGTGTGGAGATTCCTTAAGAAATCAAAAATAGAGCTTCCCTATGACCCTGAAATTGCACTACTGGGTATTTACCCCAAAGATACAGATGTAGTGAAAAGAAGGGCCATATGTATCCCAATGTTCATAGCAGCAATGGCCACGGTTGCCAAATTGCAGAAAGAGCCAAGATGCCCTTCAACAGATGAATAGATAAAGAAGATATGGTCCATATATACAATGGAATATTATGCCCAACTTTTGAATCAACATTTTTTCCCATTTTTAACTTAAAAACAGTGGGCCAGAATAGTCTCTGAAAGCACCAAATTGTTCCAGCATCTTTTAGGCATGAGAAGGTGGAGATTTTCTTTGACATCTTGCCACAATCTTGATCTTCTTTCAGTGTTTTTTAAATGGAAACCTTTCTCCTTACAACCTGCCACTCCTGAGAAGTGTCCAGGGTTTCCACCACTATGCCCTAAACAGGAGAGTCAACCACCCATTCCATTTCAGCTTTTGGAGTTTTCTTCTTCCCCTTCTCATCATATTCCCACCAGAAATAGAAAATTCTTTACTAACCAAGGTGTTTGTGAGTGATTAGAGTTTATTGTGAGGAGCAGATGCAATAAAAATAGTAAATTTCTTTTTATATTATCAAATTATGTGCCCACATATCTTATCATTAGTTTTATATATCACCACATCCCTGCTGATGCCCATAAGCCTCTTCCAGAAAATCCACAGACAGACCCTAGAATGGAGATTCCAAAGGATATTTTATTTAAAAATTTTATAAACTAAATTATGTTCATAGCTTTAGCAATGGCGAGAGTTCAGTTCAACCTCCCAGCTCAGCTTCAGTTTCCATCACACTTCCTCAAACACCTCAGTGGTTTGACTTGAAGTCAGACCTGAAGAAGTCCCTTTTCTCCCTCCTAGAAACCAGTTCCAAAAAAGGCAGGGTATATGGTGGTGAGCAACACAAAAAAAGCCAGGGGGGAAGAGCATGCAAGTAGTAGAAGGAAGAGGAGGAAAAAGAGGAGAAAAAGGAGAAGAAGAGGTGGGAAAGTAAGAATATTCAATAACAGCAAGGATTGGAGGTAGACCCTTTGTGGATAATAAAAAATGTTGGAAAAAATAAATAATTAATAATTAAAAATGAGTAAAATCCAAGAATATATTTTAAAAGTTCTGGAAGAGGAAGTCATTTGCTTATTCTTGCCAATAAGTAGTTTCCTCATTCCCGTCTATGCAATGTGTGATGATAACAATTCATGTCTATTAGTGACTATATATTGTTACTATAGCTGGACTGTGTGGCTAACATTAACTAATATATTGTGACGAAGGTCAATACTCTACTTAAAATATTACAGAAGAAAAGTCACAGAATAGGAAATAAAGGGAAGAAGTGGGCAAAGAAAAAATGGGATAAAGAGGAAGTCCTGGAGTTAGAGTGTTTCTCCAGGTTCAGAACTGGCTGACCAGCATTTGTTTAGATTCTTAATCTTCAGAGACTTCCTTATGGATCTAAGGAACACTTGTCCCAGGAGAAGTATGAGGAGCAATGCTGCAATCTGGCTATCTCTGGGCACTGCTGATACCAATTGTCACCAATACCCATAACCACCTGTCAGATATCCACAAATAATTGCTATTGATATTCACAGCCAATCACCATTGATATCCATAGGTGACTGATGTTGCTATCCAATTGTTACCACCACTCAAAAGACGTCCACCTAAACTATGGTCTTGTTAGGGGACAGGAATGAGAGAATGAGAGGCAAGAACCTGTTGAGAGGGGAATATAATGCCAACCCAGGAAGAACTATCCTCTATCCTTCCTGATCATTCCATGATTAAGAGAAAGGCCTATGGTATGACAGGGGAAATCTGAGGTCTGGCTAACCTTGCCCCTAAGCCCTTTGCTTCCAGTGCCCCAATGATGATGGGGAGGGATCTAACCTTCTGACCATGGCTAGCTAAACCTGACTAGGAGGTATTGCCATGACCTGGAACTACTCTTGAAAGACTTTGCCAAGTTCAAAGCTAGAAATCCTTACCTCTAATCAAAAACTGGCAAGATGAAGGAAGGGAAGGTAGAATTCACCTTCTTACCTTCTTGACCAATAGACCAACTAGAGGTTCTCACTGGGCCTTAGTCTATGGTGAGCCAGGGTTATAGCATAATAGTGCTGGAAGAGGATCAGGAGCATGGGCACCAGCAAGACATAGGTGCATACACCCATGCTGTGACAACAGCAGTGAGCTGGCCCAGAGCAAACAGGAGGTAGACACCTTCATAGCCAACAGTGGTGAGAGTTATTACAGTCTACTAGAGACATGTAAAGATGTCCCCAAAGTGAGACTTACCCTGACCTGGCGTCGATATACCCAAGAGTTCCCCATAGAGGAAGAATAAGCCAAAGAATAAGATCTCAGCCATCCAAATCAGCATAAAGGCACACACATCCTTCCAGGAGGAATGGAAGGTATGAACAAGGACTACCATGGCCAAAGCTTTTTCAAGGAAATGCAGGAAATGTATCAGTTTAAGGATGTAAAGAAAATGAACGGCTCCAAACATTAAGCTGAGACAGGGTTGCGATTCAGCATTGACACTCACCACCAATCCCTCCAGCACAAGGAATAGACATAAAATGTTGGCTAGATTAAGAGGGCTACACAGGAAGTACAACTTATCAGGGCAAGAAATGGCCCAGGCAAGGAGCTCGGTTCCAACCCAAAGGGCACAGAGCCAGGTAGAGCTGATGGGAGGCACAGCAGTAAATGAGACTGTTGTTCTGCTGCTATTGCTGCTACTGCTGCTGGTGGTTTCCTCCTGCCACCACCCTATGTCCCATAGGAGTGAGGCTGGACCTTCATCTCCTGGAACATGACCATAGAACACACAGAAAAAAAGTGTGGAGATCAGATTATTATCAGATCAGATTATTTTCTAAGCTCCCCATGGCGAACAGTGAGCCTCCTTCTTGGCTGGCTTGGATACTCTGGTAAAAGGAAGGATGACACAGTTTGCCTTCTTTTTCCCTCTCAAGCATGGCCAGGGCAGGAAGGGGAATGAGGACCACAAAGGTGGTGTGTAAACCCAGGCAATCAAGGGACACTACCCCAGACAAGAAGCTGGGGATGTTTCTTACTTCTGGTTCTTCAAGTATCAGGAGGACAGCCAGCTTTCAAGTGTGGTCACAGTGACTAGCCAGTTATTTCCTGGGCCCAGAAATTGCAGAAGCAAAGAACAGCTTAGCCTGGAAACAGATGTTTTTCAGGAGCTTTTAGGAGATGCCTGGAGACTCTGAGAGAACAATTGTGCCACAGTATACAGCAGGGAAAGTCACAGACAACCACAGACTAAATGGCCAAGATGGGTCCATGTCTTAATCCTCTGTCATCACTTTAAAAACTTGAGGCAGGGGTGTAATAGACTGGGGAAGGGGGTAAAAAGAGAAGCCACCAAAGAAGGCTAAGTGTAAGGGGTGAAGATGGAAGTGACAGAAGAAGCTGGAAGGCTTAGAGATCCCTAAGCCTCCACAAGGAGTAGGAGGTGCCTGACTTGAGAAACTGACTAGGGGTCAGCAGACCTGACCGTGATGGCTTTTGACTCCAACTCCCTGAGCACCAGGTTCTGGGCACTCATCAGCAGCACCAACAGCAGCAGCAGCAGCTCCTGCTGCTGCCTCTATGAGTCTCTCTATTAGGTGTCCTAAAATTGCTTTGAGTTTAGTGAGTTCCTTGCCTAGGAACAGAAAAGACTAAAAGCAAAGTGGGTGTAGAGAAGAGGGAGAGAAGGTGGGAGGAACACAGAAAGGCAAATTCATGGGTCAAAACACCTACCCAGATCAACATTTCAGTGTTACCTACCCCCCACAGCCTGCTGAAGGTGCACCTCATGCTTGTCTCTGAGGGCAATAAAGAATGAGGGTACAGGCAGCCACTTGCAGTCTGGAAAACTCACATACCATATCCGCAAATGCCCCTACCTCTCAGCCTGCTCTTCTTGCTCACTCACTTGGTTGTTTTGTATGGTCCACAAACACTGGCAGTGAAGGGACCAGCAGCTGGCTGGACAGCAGGACAGGTTGTGTGGCCAGGATTGCTACCACCTCCAGAGTTCTTGACTTCTCCTGTGTAGAGGCCCAAGACCAGGGTGTGCTCATGGAAGAGCTGGCAAAGAGCTGGGGTTTTCCAGGAATGTCTTGTTCCTGCTGTGCCCAGAGGAGCAACTGTTGAGCGACAATCTGACTCAAGTCAGCAACAATATGACTCAAAGCTATATGCATCCCCTACTACTTGTTTAGGGAGGCTGTCCTGGCCCTCAGCCTGCAGGAAATCAGACAAGAAACCCGGGCAATTTTGCTGCTCCTTCTTCCTTGTGAGGCTCAGTTCCAGCCCAGAATAGAGGGAGGGGAAGAGGTAGCTGGAGTAAAAACCAGAAGTTAGGTTGGCAGGCCCCAGCCAAGAGGTCACTTCACAAGACCAGTTAATATTTTGAATAACTTTCTCCCTGCACCCCAACCCCAACAGCCCACTCTAATTCCTCACCCTTCCCCTAGTTCTACACAGACTTCCTACCAGAAGCCTGAAAAAAGAGGAAGGGGTATAAGGGGAGGTGGAAATGAAGACCAGAAGAGAGTCTGGGAAGCCAGATGTGCTCTTGGCTATATCCAGCTGTTTTCTACCCACTTCTTTTTCTTTCCTATTCTCTAGAGGCCCTAGTACCAAAGATAGGGGCAAGAATAGGGAAGGGGAGGGGAGGGGGAACAAGCCACCTTAGAATGAAGCCTGCTTGCCTGAGGCCTATACCAGGGTGGGCAGAGTCCCTAGCCCCTTGAGACAAGCCACATCCCTTCTTCCTCTTCTTCCCCTTCTTCCATAAACTTTGCTCCCAGGACCCCGCCCTGGGTATTGAGCCAGTCTCCACATTTGCTACTGATGAGAGTTTGACAATGGAGTGCCCAGATGATCCTAAATTCCAAGATAGCTCCCCATGCTCGCCCCTTGGCTCAAGCCCAATGCCGCTCTCCCATCCCTAGACCAGAATTTTCTAGGAGAAATAAAGATTTCTACCACAATTCAACACCCTCTCCAGCTCTTTCTTTTTAACCCAGCCCTTAAAACCAGGGCCAAGTTGGATTAAGAGTTACAAGACATGCAAGCTGGTTCCTGGCTCCTCTCTTTCCTCTTCATCACTGCCTTGCTGTGAGGCTGGTACAGGTGAGGGTCTCCTCAGTGGACTTCATAGTGAGAATGGGGGGAGGAGGCAGGTGACAAACACAGATGGAGCAGGCTGTAGCTCTACAAAGCCAGATTCTTACCTTAGCCAAGTTGGGCAGACAGTAACCTGGGCAATTCAGCTCTTTCCCAGTGAGGAGGGTAGAGGCAGCAGCTTCTTCTCTCACTCCTTTCCCCCTCACATGTCCTACCCTTCACCCACCCTAGTCCATTTGTTTCTCAATTCCCTAAACAAGCCCATCTCTTTTAAGACTGTCCTATCCCTTACAGCCACCTATCAACTCTTTATTCTTCCATATTCATTACCAATGTCACATCTCTTTTGGGGAGACATCTCTGAATCCTCCCTAAGACAAGGTCCTGACCTCTGAATTCTCACAACCTTCTTTGGGTTTTTTTCTAGAACACTTTTCATACTAGAACATTATTGTTTATGTTTTCATTGCTCCATTGTATGAGTTTTACGATTGCTGCTCTAACAAATTGCCACACACTTAGTAGCTTAAAATAACATAAATGTTGAGAACATGCTGAGTCATGTCTGATTTATCATTCCACCCCCCGACCCTGCACTTCTCCCCTCCAGTCATGTATCTGGCACAGAGTGGGCGTTCATCAGTGATTGACCAAATACATGTTATAACCTCTCATGGTTACCAGATTTTTCACTTCTCAGAGAACAAATTTCTTCCTTCTGTAAATCTAACCTAAATCCAGCCTGCTTTGTTACTCTAATTGGACTGATGCCAGATCCTACAGTGCCTCAACCCTTTTGTTGTTTGCCCTTGTCCAGTGAGGTATAACTGGAAACAAACTGAAAACTAGCCTGATAACATAGCCATAGTAGGGCAGTCAGTCAGTTCTCCTCAGATGGCTGCCCCATTCTTGAGGCAGGCCTTCCTGTTCTTCTTAGGTCAGATTTTAAAGCTTTTACCATCTGGGTTGCAGGATAAAATAGAGGAGGAATACTCCTGCAGGAAGACCACCATGCCTCAGTGTGCCCTCCAAGACCCTCTTCCTTTGGTAGCCTTTTATATGTGTGAGAGAGTGGGTCTTGTTTCCCCAACCTGAAGAACTAGAGCCCTATCCACATCTTGAAAATGTTCCCTACAACCGGTACAGAGCTAGACATGTGAAAAGGGCTCCCTAAACCAAGAATCTGGCCCCAAACCAGTTTTGCAAACTCTTTTCCCACTCTATTCCTTTTGTCACACAAAATTACTCCCTTTTCCTCCAAACAGCATAAATGAACCTATCCCCATCTTTTCTTAAGATATTCCTTCTGCCTAGAATGCCTGGTTTTTCTTTCCCTCCTCCCCTCCCTTTCTACAAGTCACACACACACACACACACACACACACACACACACACACACACAGACACACGTTAATCTTTTAATTTTTTGTGGTTTTCTTTGTTCATCTTTTAAAACCTAACTAAAATTATTCCTTCTCTGTAAGACCTTCCTTACCACCATGTCAGAATTTATCCTTCCTTCTTCTCCATCTCCCCAGCAGATTTTAGTTCTAATTAGCAAGAAGTCCATTCACCCTTGTGCGCTGGCTGTTCATTTACTCATTTACTTCCCCACCTTTGGGGTTTATTCACTTTGGTGTCCCACCCATCATCCACTCCACTCCCACATACCACCACAGCCTTACCTTCATCACACAGTGACAGGTCCCAATTTTGTAATCAGTCAGTGTTTACTCAGCAAATGAATGGCTTCTTCATCTTTTTCCTGCTACCTGAAAGGCCCAGGAGAAATCATGGTCCATATGTTAGAAAGTCCTCCCGCTTCCATGACCCATGTCACCCTCTTTCCCAACTTTACACACATAACTTGGCTGTTGTGATTTTTTTCTGCATTTATCCTCTGTAGCCCAAAGGCCCCAGATTCCATCACTCAGATGATTATCAGAGTACACTCATATATTTACAGGATAATGGAGCTGGAAGAGATTTTAGGGGACCCCATCTGCTTCCTAGTTCATAAAATTAGAAACTGAGACACAGGGGTCAAGGGATTTTTCTCAACATCCCTTGTCATATTCGTAACCAAGTCAGAACTAAATCCCTAAAAAGTTTTCAGAGTTTTAAGTTCAGTTTGCTTTGGACAAAACCACCATTAACCTTGCACAGAGAAGTAGGTAAATGGTGCCACATAGTGGCTGAGAGTCTTAGCTTCATCTACTGGCCTTGTTTCTGGAAAGTGGAACTTCAGCCACACACTGCTCTCCCTTCCTCCCATGAAGGATGAAGGGAAAGGAAGGTCATCTTCTAGGAATAATCCACAGAATGTCTACATAGCCCCACCTTCTGCTGGCAGAAAACAGGACCCAACTATGTGTTATCCCTCATCTTCACCAGGAAAAGTTGGGGAGTCAACACAGCAGACAGCTTGGAAGCCAGAGTCAGGCTTCTTAAAAGGGCTTTGAAGAGGTTGATTCATACCTTCATTTTCTGAACCACCTCTGAAAAGCTGTTCCTTGGGCCTGTGCAGCTGGGCAGGCTGTTTACCAAATGTTTGATTACCACATTTGGAATGTGAAGAACTGGCTTCACATCCTGGCACAGGCCTTTCTGTGCCAGATCCGAAGACCCAGAACTCAGGGCTAGAAAGGTGGATATTCACTCCAGATTCTTTCAATAGGGGTCTTAACAAGTTATTTGGAGGTTAAGATGCTGGGTCTTTCCCCATTTAAACACATACAGCACTCTAATTGACCTCCTAAAGCTTTTTTGATTTAGCTCCTAGCAGGAAATCTCTACATTGTAAGTCAGAGGAAAAGAAGGTTTCGTTTCAGGCAGAATAGGAAAATGTGGGTGGGTTTTGTGTCATCTGCCAAGAACTGACAGCATGTCTTATCTGGGAATGGAAATTCATACCTATACCAGAGCCCCCTGCTTGGACCCTCCAATGAATCATTACATTACTTTTGACCCCTAGCTGACTTCTGGGTGGATGCCTAGGTAGAAGAAAAGGTGGAGAGGAGTTGGGTTGCCAGGAAAATGAGGCTGACCCTAGCCTGGTTCTGGAATGAAAATGGGAGCAGATGACTACAAATCGGACAGAAGCTCAACAACAAATCAGGCAGAATTTTCTTCATTTCTCTCTCATTTGGGTTTCAAGTTCCAGGAATCTGTCCAAAGGATGGGGCCGTGAGTGAGCTGGTTTCAGGCTGGAGAGGGAAGGGGAACTTAGAAAACTAGATGAGAGGAAAAGAAAGGTGATGATGGGATGGAAAATCAAAAGCGCTGGGGGAAATGTATTTTGTGGGCTGGGTGGAGTTTATGCAAATTATGTTTAAATAAAATAATCTTGAAAATTAATTTCCTAGTTGGCTCAGAAGTCCTGGAAACAGAGTAAGACACTCTTTCCCAAGCCAAGGTCTCAGACCACAGTTTCCTCTTCCACAACCCCTCTCCTCAGGCCCAGAACACATACTATTTTCCCTTGGACCTGCCCCTCTAACTGATTCTGGAGCTTGGATGATTCTAATATTCATTGACTAAGCTCTTTATATCCTTGGAGAGGTATATATATTTCACTTACCTTTCAACATATTAACACTCAATTAGACTGCAGGGGCAATCTGGCCATCACAGATTACCACCCAAATGGCTCTGGTGCCCCATAGGTCTTTGAGGTTGGCAGGACAGGGAAAGTTAACTGCATTTTAAATATAAATTGATGTTCTGAGAGATGAAGTTAATTGACTTAGAATCTCACTGTTTTGGGTGCCTGAGTGGCTCAGCTGGTGAAAAGTCTGCCTTCAGCTTAGGTCATGATCCCAGAGTCCTGGGATTGAGTCCTGCATTGGGCTACCTGCTCGATGGGGATCCTGTTTCTCCCCCACTTCTCTGCATGCTTCTTCACCTGTTTATATCCTCTCTATATATATCAAATAAATAAATAAAATCTTTAAGAAAGGAATCTCAGTGCTAAAGGGATCTAAGATCATTTTAGTCAAAATCACCCTTTATGCTCAATTCCTTCCATCCCCTAATAATGCCCGTGTCCAGTGACTGGATAATAGTAATTGAGCACCCAGCAACTTGTAAATCACTATAATCTGAGAAAGATTTTGTCCAAATCCCACCGCTTATTAGATACAGGACTTGAAGTAGGAAACCAGTGTTCAGACTGAGTTTACATAAGAGCCTATGTTGAGACACTTGCTGTTTCCCCTGTTGGGGGTTCTTACATGGGTTTTAGCTGATTTACACCATACATGTTCTTATGTTGTAGAAAAATAAAAACTCAAGGAAGGAGAGGGTCAAAACCACCTGAGCAGAAGGAAGAAAGAACAAAACATGGGGTGTTGAACTTAAATATTCATTCTAGAAATGCATCTGGGCCAAGATGAGAATGAGGGGTGGAGTGAAGCTGGAATGGGAGGAAAAAGGGAAGTCTAGCCAACTCCATAGAGCCAGAAAACCTGAAAGATATTCAGCCAGTATGGGATGAGGAGTTTGGATGTTGGTCAGAGGTGACAGCATGGGGATCTGATTCCAAATTTGGGTACTACACCATTTGGAGCAATTTGTAAAGACCGTCTGGGTTAGCAGCTGCCCTGTTGCAGATAAACACCTCCTCCTCTTTACCAGAATGACAAAGACTGAAATTTAAAAAGGAATCCAGCCCTCTTCTATCTCTGAGCGAGCTTTGGAGTTAGGGGTGGTTTGGGTGGCAGCCAGAACCAGAGAAGATAGCTTTAGAAATAATTCTGTAGTGTTGTTATTATATAAGTAATAGTTACCATACATAAAACTACTATTAATAGGAAAACTGATGACAGGAAAAAGTTACTGTCTATATGACATTAAAATTAAGCACACCATTTGGTCAGTTTAGGTCAGCTTGATTCACCTGATTCATTGAGTGGAAATTAATCAGCCAGCCGAGCTTCACGGCATGAAGGTGACCAAATAAAGTTTCTCTTACTGAAGTTTTGCTTTCTCACCCTTTATTTTTGATGCATTGAGATACTATGTATGGGCCTAACTTGGATTTCTGGTGTTCTCATCTTACCAGGATGCTCAGAGCACAGAATACAGAAGTACTCCGGTGCCCGTCCCATGACCACAGTTGTTATCTCTGCCCGTCTTGCCTATGCTAGGCCTGGATCCCATCTCCAAATGAGAAAGGAACCTGTGGGAAATAGCTTGGAGCCCACTTTTTCTCTTTCTCAATTCCTTTTCCTGTGGCCCTCCTTCTTTCCCTTCCTCCCTTTTCCTTCCCTCCTTACCTCTCTTCCATGGGCCTATAAAGGTCTCTAGATTCCTAACTCAGGGTCCAGCCAACTGTGCACTGCTTCTTCTCTGCTAGCATGGGTTCCATCTTATCCAACTCAACCACTCATCACTCACTCATTGGTTTTGGCAGTAACCATCTGTCTCTGAGGAGACCCAATGAAACAGTGGGGATGGACCTGTTTTTCCTTTCCCTCTTTTGACTTAGGGAAACACTGAGTGAGAGGAGAGACATTTCTATGCTGAGGAAAGTAATTCTCTAATTCAATACACTCCCATAATCTTGAAAGGCACCCCCAGTTGAAGGGGGTTTTGTTAAAGGAAACCAAGGGATTTTCTAAGGAGCAAAGACGAAAATGAAAGGAAGGGAAGGGAAGATTAGAGAAAAGAAATGGGGAAGGGTCTTTCTCAAATGAGGTTGGCAAACTTAATCTCTAGAGTCTCAATGGAACTCCTCCTTTCAGGAGGCCCTGGGAACACTGAATTGCTCTACAACATCTTCATCCTCTCCAGCTTGCTTGGTTTTCCCTCCAGGAGTTAGAGAGCCATCTTTTATACAGCTGTGTAATTGAATGCATTTGTTAACACCCATTTTGGATGCTTGTGATCAAGAAGTGACAAGCTGGGGCGCCTGGGTGGCTCAGCTCAGGTCATGATCTCAGGATCCTGGGATCCAGCCCTGCATCAGGCTCTCTGCTTGGCAGGAAGCCTGCTTCCCTTTCTCTCTCTCTCTGCCTGTCTCTCTGTCTACTTGTGATCTCTGTCTGTCAAATAAATAAATAAAATATTTTTTTTTAATCTTAAAAATTAAAAAAAAGGAGTGACAGGCAGAAAGCTAAATAGTGAAAGGATGGTGGGGAAGATTGTTGAGGAAAGAGGAGTGAAAAAGAGTAAAAGGACAAAGAAGTTAAGGGAACAAATGAAAGAAACAAAGATGGTGCAGAGGAAGCTTTAAAAGTGTGGAGCTGAACTTATAACTGGGCACCTCTTTCCTTGTGGGACTGCCATCTAATTTAACTAAAGGATGGCATCTCAACAACTAGATACATTAGGGCCTGGTTCTTCAGTGAGTAGAAAGCCAAAATGTGAAGGTTTTCTTCAAATTTCCATGAAAATACTCCACCAAAATGGTACCTAATAAATATGGCCCTCCTTAAATAGGAGTTAGTGAGGTAAGCCTGTACAGTTGGTATAGGGAGCTCAGGACCCATCTAGGCCACCGTCTCTAGGTGGAGAGGAAAACAGAACTTCCTCTCTTCTCTCTACTGCCACTTCTGTGGAGCTGAAGAAACTAAAGGGAGAGACACCAACAAGTTGGCCACTGCTATATTCTCCTGACCTGGAGGAGGAAGGGAAAAAGAATGCTACCAGGGGCCTTCTGTAACTATCAGTTCTTAACACAAAAGAACACTTCCTGTGAGTAGATTTTCAGGTACTCTGATAGGTCAGTAGGGAAAATTGGGAATAAAAGGCCTTTCCAATGTCTCTCTAGCCACATCAAATGATCCTGGACTAGAAAACTTTAGGGTACAGATCCCCAGGTTTTCAAAGGGGCCCTAAAGGCATACCCTCTTGTCCTCATCCCAGTAATCCAGATCATCCACTGCTTGGACCTTAATTCCAAAGAGAAGGGCAACACCCTTTTAATCTAGAACCCTGGAAAATAGGACAGCAAGTTGACAGTATATTCTGGGAAAGAAAAAAAAATAGAGAAGGAAAAGGTTTAAGGAGGATCTTCGTCATTTTTCTCCAAGCCAGATGTCCCCAGATGTTGCTTGAATAATCTGAGCTAGCCACAAAAGTCCAAAAGAATGTGGAAACTATTTGAGAAGGGGCTTAAGGTTAGAATTAGCTATTTCTCGTAAGAGGCAATATGCTGTATGGGATATTTCAAAAATCAATTATGCTATCAGTTCAAGACAAAAGCAACCATTTGTGTATTATTCTGCAAGAATATCCACCATCCAAATGCACTGTTCAGTCCTCTGATCGGGCCTATACATAATCTAGTTTACTTTGCATGTAGACATGCCTATATTCAAACTCCAAATGCCCTGGGAAGAGGACAGGGCAAGTTACAGTAAATTGATAATATAGCTATAGGAAACTGAGGTCAGAGTAGCAAAAGATTTGTCTAAGCTGGCAGAATTGGGAAGGACCAAATTTTCCGAACTCCCAGGTCAGGGTTCTATCCCCTATATGTATACTCCTAGTGTAAAAGTTGGGGAATATGAGACCATCTAGATCTTGGACCCAACTCAAAGATCATCGCAACTTGGCCAACTCAAACCTGTTCCAGCTGTTGTTGATGTCAGACCCTAAAACGTGGAGGTGATGCCAAGGAGGAAGTTCCTGTGCCTGTGTGCCAATATATAAGGCTGTGGCTCTATGTTAATTCAGCCACTTGCAATGAATACATTTGACAAGCTGGAAGAGGAAGATGTCCACTTTGCAGAACATGTTCTCTCTATGCAAAAAGGAGACAAGATAAACTGGACCCAGGGCTAAAGCTCAGCTACCTTTGGGCCATGACAGGTGCTATAAGCCATGCCATGAATCCTGTCAAGGATCTAAGAGAGCCAGAAATGTGTAAAAGAATCCAAAGCCCAGGCTCTTACCCTAAATCTTTGTCTAGTCTCAACTATTAAAAGCACCCTTACAAAAACTTCCAAATATTTCTCAGAGCTCACAGGCTTGCATCTTGGGCCATATGGTGAAAAAGCTTCTGGAGCTCTGACCACTAGAAGGATTTAGAACAGTAGAAGATGAGTTTGGCATTCTATAGAGCAATACAAGGGGGCCAAATAAGGGATCCAGACTATTGTCCTGGCCCCAGGCTATGAGATTCCTCCAACAACAGCTCTCTCCCTAGACATACATTGACTTCATCCCCAGTTTTCTGGGAGGAAGGGGTAAAGTGGGCATCTGGCCCAGGCCTAAACAGGGCAAGTGAGAAAAGCAGAAGGGGAAAGGGGGAGGATAGGACAGAAGAACTTTGGGTACTGGAGGAGAGGAGTGATGAGGCAATTAAGTAGGTCTCAGATAAGTTTTACACTGATGAAGTTATCTAACAGGCTGGAGGGATGGGATCTTCTCAGGCTTCCTCCCCATATTTCACCAGCCTTCCTTGCTTGGGGAAACACAACAACTCTAGCTACCACAGGAAACACCACAGCCATCCATTGACTCTAGAGGCCAACTTGTAACTTGCTGTTAATGAGTACTAGGAGGTGTTGAGGCATCTGGGGGGCTCAGCTGTTAAGTGTTTTCCTTCAGTTCAGGTCATGATCCCAGGGTCCTGGGATTGAGCCCCTCCTCCAGGCTCCCTGCTCAGTAGGGAGTCTGCTTCTTCCTCTCCTTCTCCCTCTGCTCCTCTCCCCCCACTCATTTGTATGTGCTTTCACTTTCTCAAATAAATAAATAAAATCTAAAAAAAAAACCACTAAGGGCGCTGCTAGGAGGAGAAGGGGTCAGAGAGGGGAGCATAAGGGAAACTAGTTGAGGACTGTGAACTCACCTTCATTACCTCTTTTGTTTGTTCATGAGGTAGAAGAGCAAGGGAATGAAGCTGCAACAACCCTGATTCTGGAGGAAAGTAATGTCCCTCTTGTCCTCTAAACTAGCTGCCAGTTTGGCTCTTGCACAGACACAGTCTCACTCCTTAAGGAGATAAGTGTTATGTGTTCAGTAGCTTTGTATGCCTCAGCCTCAGAACAGCCATGCTACCCATTTCCATAGCACTCAACCTCTTTTCACTAGTCCGGAGGAACAGAACACAGTACCCTTAGATTCACAACCCTGAGTGAGTCACCACTCTCTTAGATTGCATACACATTGAATCCTCTAAATTTACTATACCATATTCATACTACTACATACTCAATTCAACCTGTTCCTTGATTATACACACATACCCCAGATATGTGTGCATGAATAATATGTACATACAAACACAGAACCATGAAATATCCACAAGTACATAGCCCTGAACATACAAACTCTCCTACAACCTACATATGCATATATTCGATTAAACCTGTACATGCACATCAACCACACTAACAATGTTTACATTCATCTCCTTAGGTATAAAAGTGTCTACAATCTGTCACATTCATATACTCCTTTGCACACATGCACTCCTTTGAATGCACGTACAACCATATCACTCTACATACAAGATGATATATAGACACAAAGGCGCACTGCGCATTCACAGATGTTCCTACCCTCTGTGCTGCCTACATACATCCCAATACTACTTTCACACATACCCAGCATATTGGTTGGCAAGTACTAGAACTAAACATTGCTTTGTAAGTTCTCCTAGGTCCATTGTGTGACATCCATTTTTCCTGCTTCCTGCTCTGTCTTTCTTGGTATATATATATATATATATATATATATATATATAATATGTATATATATCACATTTAAAGATTTTATTTATTTATTTGACAGACAGAGATCACAAGTAGGCAGAGAGGCAGGCAGAGAGAGGTGGGGAGGAAGGCACCCCGCCGAGCAGAGAGTCTGATGCAGGGTTCAATCCCAGGATCCCGGGACCATGACTTGAGCCAAAGGCAGAGGCTTTAACCCACTGAGCCACCCAGGCACCCTTTTCTTTTTAAAAACTTTTCTTTTTTTGAATAGCAGTGGTGATAATGGACATCCCTGCCGTGTTCCTGACCTTAGCAGAAAAGCTTTAAAGAATTTTTTTTAAAAGTCTTTTTAAAACGTTTTAAAAATTTTTTAAAGGTTTTAAACTTTTTAAAAATTTTTTATTATTTTCAGCATAATAGTATTCATTATTTTTGCACCACACCCAGTGCTCCATGCAATCTGTGCCCTCTATAATACCCACCACCTGGTACCCCAACCTCCCACCCCCCTGCCCCTTCAAACCCCTCAGATTGCTTTTCAGAGTCCATAGTCTCTCATGGTTCACCTCCCCTTCCAATTTCCCCCAACTCCCTCCTCCTAACTCCCCATGTTCTCCATGATATTTGTTATGCTCCACAAGTAAGTGAAACCATATGATAATTGACTCTCTGCTTGACTTATTTCACTCAGCATAATCTCTTCCAGTCCCGTCCATGTTGCTACAAAAATTGGGTATTGGTCCTTTCTGATGGAGGCATAATACTCCATAGTGTATATGGACCACATCTTCCTTATCCATTTGTCCGTTGAAGGGCATCTTGGTTCTTTCCACAGTTTGGCGACCGTGGCTATTGCTGCTATAAACACTGGGGTACAGATGGCCCCTCTTTTCACTAAATCTGTATCTTTGGGGTAAATACCCAGTAGTGCAATTGCAGGGTCATAGAGAAGCTCTATTTTTAATTTCTTGAGGAATCTTCACACTGTTCTCCAAAGATGCTGTACCAACTTGCATTCCCACCAACAGTGGAAGAAGATTCCCCTTTCTCCACATCTCCTCCAATACATGTTGTTTCCTGTCTTGCTAATTTTGGCCATTCTAACTGGTGTAAGGTGATATCTCAATGTGGTTTTAATTTGAATCTCCCTCATGGCTAGTGATGATGACCATTTTTTCATGTGTCTGATAGCCATTTGTATGTCCTCATTGGAGAAGTGTCTGTCCATATTTTCTGCCCATTTTTTGATATGATTGTTTGTTTTGTGTGTGTTGAGTTTGAGGAGTTCTTTATAGATCTTGGATATCAACCAAAATGACTAGGAGGAGGAATGCCCAACAGAAGAAAGATACAGAGGATGAACCTTCTGCAACAGAGCTAACGGCTATCAACATAGACAATATGTCGGAAAGAGAATTCAGGCTAACAATTATCCAGGCAATAGCTAGTGGAGAAAGCCATGGATGACCAAACGGAATTGATTAGGGCCAAGCTGAAAGCAACCAGAGATGATGTTCACAATGTTAGGGCGGAGCTAAAAGCTACCAGGGCTGAGGTTCACAATGCTCTCAATGAGTTCCAATCTAATCTAAACTCTCTCAAAGCTAGGGTAACTGAGACAGAAGATAGAATTAGTGATCTGGAGGACAAACAGACAGAGAGAAAGGATCAGGAGGAAGCCTGGGACAAACAGCTTAGAAACCATGAAAACAGAATCAGGGAAATAAATGATGCCATGAAACGTTCCAATGTCAGAATTATTGGAAACCCTGAAGGGGAGGAAAAAGAAAGAAATCTAGAAGATATAGTGGAACAAGTTCTTCAAAAATTTTCCCAATCTTGCAAATGGAACCAGCATTCATGTACTAGAGGCCAAAAGGTCTCCACCCAAGATTATAGATTCCCAAAAAATCATCAAGGCACCTGATAGTCAAATTGAGGAATCATAATTGTAGGTATAATCTCTTTAAAGCTGCTAGGACAAAGAGGCTCCTTACTTACAGAGGAAAGCCCATAAGAATAACGTCAGACCTGTTTACAGAGACCTAGCAAGCCAGAAAGGGCTGGCAAAACATATTTAGGGCTCTAAATGAGAAGAACATGCAGCCAAAAATACTTTATCCAGCAAGACTGACATTCAAAATGGATGAAAAGAAAGACTTCAAAGGTAACACGATGTCAATAAAAACGTATCTATCAATAATCACTCTCAATGTGAATGGCCTAAATGCGCCCATAAAATGGCAAAAGGTTGCAGATTGGATAAAACGACAGGACGCATCCATATGTTGTCTACAAGAGACCCATTTTGAACCTAAAGATACACCCAGACTGAAAGTGAAGGGATGGAGAAGCATCTTTCATGCCAATGGGCCTCAAAAGAGGGCTGGGGTAGCGATTCTCATATCAGATAAATTAGATTTTAAACTAAAAACTGTAGTCAGAGATACAGAAGGACACTACATCATTCTTAAAGGCACTATCCGCCAAAATGATCTAACAATTGTAAATATCTATGCCCCCAATATGGGAGCAGCTAATTACATAAGAAAACTGTTAATCAAGATAAAGAGTCATATTGATATGAATACATTAATAGTAGGAGATCTTAACATGCCTCTCTCAGAAATAAACAGATCATCGAAGCAGAAAATCAATAAAGAAACAAGAGCATTGAATGACACATTGGGCCAGATGGACCTCATAGATATATACAGAACATTCCACCCTAAAACAACAGAATACTCATTATTCTCAAGTGTACATGGAACCATCTCCAGAATAGACCACAAACTGGGTCACAAATCAGGACTCAACCTTACAAAAAGACTGACATTATTCCTTGAATATTCTCAGATCACAATGCTTTGAAACTGGAGCTCAATCACAAGGAAAAGTTTGGAAGGAACTCAAACACCTGGAAACTAAAGAATGCTTGCATCGGGGCACCTGGGTGGCTCAGTGGGTTAAACCGCTGCCTTCAGCTCAGGTCATGATCTCTGATGAGATCGAGTCCCACATCAGGCTCTCTGCTCAGCAGGGAGCCTGCTTCCCTCTCTCTCTCTCTCTCTCTCTCTGCCTGCCTCTCCACCTACTTGTGATTTCTCTCTGTCAAATAAATAAATAAAACCTTAAAAAAAAAAAAAAGAATGCTTGCATCAACCAGGAGATCAAAGAAGAACTTAAACAATTCATCGAAACCAATGAGAAAGAAGACACTTCGGTCCAAAATCTATGGGATACAGCAAAGTCGGTCCTAAGGAGGAAATACATAGCAATCCAAGCCTCCCTCAAAAAACTGAAAAATCCAGAATACACCAGCTGTCTCTACACCTTAAAGAGCTGGAGAACCAACAACAAATCAAAACAACTCACACATAAGAAGGGGAATAATCACGATTAATGAGGTAGAAACCAGAGATACAGTAGAATGTATCAATGAAACTAGAAGCTGGTTTTTTGAAAGAATCAATAAGATCGATAAACTATTGGCCACACTAATCCAAAAGAAAAGAGAGAAGGCCCAAATTCATAAAATTATGAATGAAAACGGAGAGGTCACAACTAACACCAAGGAAGTAGAAACAATCATCAGAAGTTATTTTCAACAGTTTTTAAACTTTTTAAAAAGTTTTAAAAACTTTTCTATATGGGAATTTTCAAAAGTATACAAAAGTAATAAGAATAGTAAAGTGAACCCTGTGAACCCATCACCTAGCTTCAAAAATTATTTACATATATTTAATTTAAACAATCCAACAATTCGCTCTTCAGCTTCTAGAGTTAACCTGGTCCTTTGTCATCACTGAGGCCATGGTTTCTAATTGAGGGACCCACTCTGTGGCTCCAGGGTTCCTCTGCCTCATTCTTTGATATGGCCCTGATGGTGCAACAGGCTCTGGACTCCAAAAGCTTTGGCACAAATTTAAGAAGATTTTGTTCATGTGTATGGTATAACAGATGAATTCTTCCTCCTCCACCATGAATGAAGAACCCAATAATCTCTCAGTAGTTAAATAGCTAT
This sequence comes from Mustela lutreola, assembly GCF_030435805.1. Taxonomy (NCBI): domain Eukaryota; kingdom Metazoa; phylum Chordata; class Mammalia; order Carnivora; family Mustelidae; genus Mustela; species Mustela lutreola. Next base: position 58,355,325 of record NC_081308.1, on the reverse strand, counting down.
GGGATCTAGAAGCAGATACATTAAATAGAAGAGACAATGTCCAGGATCAGACATGTCTGCCTGGTCTTATTTGTTTATGGACCATCCCAACCCCCCTGTTGTCCATTCCACTTTGCTCACTCTTTAGTACTTAGCAGAATGCCATGCCAACAGAGAAAAGATGAAAGGAAAACATATGATGTTAAGCTTGCACAATGTTATATAGAAGACTACAACTCCAGGAGAAACAAAACTGCTGGCTTCTGAAATTTATGACATTTTTTGGTTTTCCATATAGAGCAGATGGTAAATTCACAATAAGGAAAGCTCAGTTTTTTTCTGGGAACTACAAACAAACGTGCCAAAACAGTGGTTTTGTATATAGATGGTCTTGATGATATGTCTCAGACAAATCTCTGTGAAGAAGCTTTGTTAAGAATTAAAGGTGTACATGGGAAGATGGAGAGGAGAAGGGAGTTGGGGGAAATTGTAGTGGGAGATGAACCATGAGAGAGTATGGACTCTAAAAAACAATCTGAGGGTTTTGAAGGGGCGGGACATGGGAGGTTGGGTGAAACTGGTGGTGGGTATTATGGAGGGCAAGTATTGCATGGGACACTGGGTGTGGTACATAAACAATGAATTCTGGTACACTGAAAAGAAATTAAAAAAATAAAAATTTTTAAAGTTAAAAAAAAAATTAAAGGTGTTATTAGCTTTATTTTTCAAATGGCTATTCAAAGATGTGTGGTGTGTGTAAGGGCCTACTTAGCCATAGAGAGCCATTTTGTTGTTTATGCAGTAAACTTAGATTGAACCTGCCCCTTCCCCCCAAGAGAAAAGCGCTTAGAAACAGAACTGGAGAAATATGACTGACCAGTCCCTGATAGTGGAGCCCACATACAAGGATGTGTCCGGCCAGGTGGAAACGTCCAATCAGTAAAAGCACATGTATTACCTCCCTACCTGCAAAGGATGAGCCAGGCCAGGTGGAAACATCCAAACAAGGGAAAGCGCACGTATTACCCACCAAGGAGTGTGAGCCCCTCCTTTTGGACACCAGACAAAGGAACCGATTCTAGCCAAGGTCATAGGCTGAATTAGATGACTATCATGGGGTAAAATGTAATTCAGTTGGCCACCTGTGTGTGGCCAGGCCACATGGCCTTTACTCTATAAAAGTTAGTCTGTGAGACTGGGAGGGGTCACCTCTTTGCAAGAGATGGCCCTGGACAGTCAGTTTGATTCTCGATGCTTGGCGTGAAATAAAGCTTTGCTTGACCTTCGCTTTGTATCAGTCTTGTCCTTTTGTCTACAGACCCTTTCAGTGGGGGCTCATCCAGGATAAAATGGCGAGGACTGAGCCAGCATCAGAAAGCCTCCGGATGTAAGATCTCAAGACCCCTTGAGATCCTATCTGTCTGTTTGTCTGTCTTGTCTGTCTGTCTGCGGAGCTCCAGGGTAATAACGGGGAGAAGCTGGATGCAGCATAGCTCCCAGGGCTGGAGTGGATGCAGGGACGCCTCATCCCTCGTGGGGGGTGGGGATTGCCAGGGTTAGGGGCCCTCCCAGGCAATCAGGGGACTGAGAAAATCCCCAACATTGGGTGCATGTAGGGGACCAGGTGCAATCCCCACCAGCGAGAGCATCTAGGCGACCAAAAAAATCCCCACCAACGAGTGTGTCAAGGGGACCACAACCGTTGGGTTTACGGATGCACGTAGGGAACTGAGAAAATTCCCCGCTGGGTCAACGGATGCTCATAGGGAACCAAGAAAATTCCCGACAGTGGTAGGTTACGTTTTTAAGATGGGATTACATCTTGTACATCTTTGGGTTTAACATCTGGTCGAAGATGGGCCGCTGGGCCTGTGGTTGTCTTTGTCTTGTCTTCTTGTTGCTTGTTGTGTTGTTTGTTGTGTTGCTTGTTGTGTTTGAAGGAATGGGGCAAGCAGAGTAAGGGGACTCTGGTTTTCATCTCTCCGTTCCGCCTCATAGATGTGGGGCTTCTCCCTTACTCATTTCTTGTGTTAATGGCTGGCTATAACTGGAGCCAGCTGGGATTGGTCTAACTCGAGACAGAGACTTTAAGGAATATTCCCAAGCAGCTGCCAAAACTTCCTTTGTTTCGGGGAAGTTCCTTGCCCTCTCTGGCCCGATGTGGACTGACTAGCCCCCACCCCTTGCTGGTGGGAAAGCATGATGTCTGCTCCTCTGTTGAAGTTGATAAGCTCTAAAACTGGGAATCCTTTTTCTGCCTTCTGGTGGCACTTTGTTTCTTCTGTCTCCCACTTCTCATGTTTCTGCACCAACGTGCGTGCAGCCTGCATGACTAGCCTCTAGATCATGCACTATGGCTCCTTCTCTCTTCACTGTCAAGAAGCAAGAAGAGCAGCCCCTGGACCTAACACCCCCCACTCCAAATCCTCCCACCCATGTCTCGAGTAAATATTCAAAGTGGAGTGGGCCCAGGTGGAACGTAAATCAGTATTTGAACTAAATTTGTTGGTTTAATTAAGATATACACGTCTTTTAAGTTATCAGCAGTAAATGTAAAACTTCAGAGTTTACTTAAGATTAAATAAGCTCATTATTTCTGTTAAAATCTGTTGAAATCTATTAGCAAAGAAATGACTAAACTGATGGTTAATTGTCTGTCTCAAAGTTTAATAGGTAATTGCTAAAGTAGCTTTCAAAGTCTTTGGTAACCTGAAACTTTAAAGTTTTGGTTGGATGACAAATGGTTTTAAATTATGGACATCTAGATGTTAACCAAACAGGATAAAATGCTGACATTGATTACTGAAACTAGGTTTGTGCTTTTGAAATCTGTTGGCAAACATGTTTTGCGCTTAACTGATTCATAAATTTGCCATCTGAAGAATTCTGTTGTAACAGCTCACAATTGGTTAATAACTGATTAAGGTCTTTCTAAGAGTACAAAATTCTGTTAAATGTAACTAAGACTGATGGAAATAAGGGAAACAACTCTGTATATAGGAAAGTAGATAATATGTAAGAAAGATTTAAGAAATGGAAGTACATTTTGTTGAAAGTAAAAAAGGTAATTTTGTCCTAAATGAGATGGTTGTTTGGAAGGAAATGGCTTGGGACAAAATCTGAATGCAAAGGAAGGTTGTAGAAGGTTTGTGAAGGAAAATCTTCAGGAAAAAAAAAATTTAGGTATGGTCAGGACAGACTAAGGAAAAAAAAAAAGGGGGAGAAAAGACCAGATGCCTGATCCTGTTTAAATAAGAAAGAAAGAAAGAACAGCCTCCAAGGTGATTTAGCACTCTCCTGACCTGCCTTCACATAGATTATACTTCCAACTGAAAGGGCCATTTGGCCTTGAGAGATTAAGGAAGCAGCCCAACTTTGAGGGACTGCAAAAACACCCTGTTACCATCCTCCATTGCCTGTAACCATAGAAACTCACTCTTTTTTAATTTTTAATAGTTTTTTTATTTTTTATAAACACATATTTTTATCCCCAGGGGTACAGGTCTGTGAATCACCGGTTTACACACTTCACAGCACTCACCAAAGCACATACCCTCCCCAATGTCCATAATCCCACCCCCTTCTCCCAAGCCCCCTCCCCCCAGCAACCCTCAGTTTGTTTTGTGAGATTAAGAGTCACTTATGGTTTGTCTCCCTCCCAATCCCATCTTGTTTCATTGATTCTTCTCCTACCCACTTAAGCCCCCATGTTGCATCACCACTTCCTCATATCAGGGAGATCATATGATAGTTGTCTTTCTCTGCTTGACTCACCCTCACTGTTCTTGCTGAGCTTATGTAAATAATTAGGCCAGGTTTGTTAAAAACTGGACTTGTTTTTCAAATAAATTAGTCCTGATTTGGCTATCTCTGGAAATGAGGGTTATTTTAGAGAGAAAAAATTATGTTTTAATAACACGCCTTTATGGATGTTAAATTCTAGATTCGGTTGTCTTTAAATGTTTGTTTACCTAAGCTAGACAACTTGAGGCAAACTTTAGAGGAAGATTTAAAATATTTATAAAATGGGTTAAACTAGACTATGAAGGGGCCTGGGCTAAGACTAGGAGGAAATTAGTAAGCCAAATACATCAGGGCACTCATTTGGGGACATGCAAGCTTAAGGAGCTTATGGGCAAGCAGTTTCAAGTTTCTAAATTATGGAGTATGGCTCAGGATGTGGTTGATAGATGTGCTCAATGTCAGGTAGTAAATGCGGGAAGAACTAAAATGGGAAGAGGAAAAAGAGAAAGTGGTAAAGAGCCAAAAATTTATTGGGAAATGGATTTTACAGAGATGAAACTGGGAAAATATAGACACAAGTATATGTCAGTTTTTATGGATCCCTTTTCAGGCTGGGTAGAGGCCTTTTCTGCCAAACATGAGATGGCAAGAGTGGTAGCCAAAAGCTACTAGAGGTTTGGGTTACCTCTCGTGATGGGGTCAGACAATGGCCCTACATTTGTGAGTTCAGTAGCACAGGCATTGGCCAAAGCCATTGGCACTAATTGAAAACTACATTGTGCCTACTGGCCCCAGAGTTGCGGGCAAGTAGAGAGAATGAACTGGACTCTTAAAGAGACCTTGACAAAGCTAAGTCTGGAGGCTGGTGATGGATGGGTGACTCTCCTTCCTTTCGCCCTCCTCATGGCATGATGTACACCCTATTTAAACAAGGTGACCCCATTTGAAATAATGTTTGGGAAACACCCCCACCCCTCGCTCTGCCCTTGGCTACAAAAGGTTGCCCTAGCAAAAGTGACTAATCAGTCTGTACTCCAGTCACTGCAGGCATTGCAGTCTGTCTTAAAAAGAGCCCACTCAGGGATCCAAACTGCCCACACTGAAATGGAGATGGAGCTGGAACCACATCCTTACCAACCCGGGGACTTGGTTTGAATGTGCCGCCGCCAAGTAGAAAACTTGGAACCTCGTTGGAAGGGACCATTTACTGTCATCCTAACCACCCCCAGAGCAATAAAAGTAGAAGGCATCCGGGCCTGGATTCACACGAGTCACGTCAAGCGAGCCGAAGACAGGGATGCCCCCAGAGATGGATGCCATTGTTGATGGACCCCGCCGACCATGAACTAAAGCTAAGACTCAAAAAAACAATGAGTTCATTAAGTTTATTGTTACTTCTATTATTACCGATCTATGTAAAAACTTCTGAGTCACCCCATCAGACAGAGAAGTATAAATGGGAAATTAGACAAGTGGGATTAACAAAAATTGAAAAGGTTATACAAAGCAATAAATGGCTGACCCATCAGCTAACTATGCAATTTAATATAACCATATGTCAGTTGGCACCTGTAACTCCTTGTGTCACGCATGACTCTTACTACATGTGTCCTTACACAGGGACTCATACAGGGTGTGGAAGAGCTTCAGACTATTACTGTGCATGGTGGGAATGTGAGACAATAGCCTCTGATTGGGGGATAAACCGTGACCCCTATATAATAGTAGTACCCATCAGAACAGATAACTGGTAACACAAAAAGAATTTGTTAAAAATTTAGCCACAGGGATCTTTCCTTCAATTGCATCCCACTGATCTGGAAAATATTGTACAAATATATCTATTACAATCATCAACCCCAAAGATCATCTCTGGGAATATGGCCGATCTTGGGGCCTTAGATACTATGAACCTGGTGCAGATAGAGGAGGGCAATTCACCATCCAGAAGATAAGAATTCGAGAACCGCTTCAGCCTATAGGGCTGAACCCAGTTTTAAATCCTCCCAAGCTATTAAAACCAACCAAGCTACCCGCCACGTCTACCCCAAGGGAAACTATCATAAAAAAGAAAAGAGAAAAGGTTGACAATGGCAATAATGTTATAAAAAGTTTACTCCCACTGGCAGATACAATGTTTAATTTTTTAAATGCTTCAAATCCTAATATCACCTGAGACTGTTGGCTATGTTTAAATCCTCAGCCCCCATACTATATTGGCATGGGGGCCAATCTTACTATAGGGACCCAAAAGGGCCAAATTAAAAATGAAAGATCTTATAACTCCTGTGAATGGGAAAAAATACCTAGACTAACTTTAGGAGATATAAGAGGTAATGGACTTTGCTTTGCTACATGGAAAGGGAAACAATCTTCCCAATACAAAAACTTATGTGAGGGTATAATGGTCCCTACCGTCTTCACTAATTTCCTTAAGGCCCCTATCAGGGCCTGGTTTGTTTGTAATTCAGGGCTCACACCATGCCTTAATCTTGCTTTATTCTTCATGGAATGAACTCTGTATAACAGCTCACATCCTTCCCCAAGTAGGTTATTATAAGGGGGTCAAAGGATTCCAGCATCTTACTGCAGGGACAGGGCGAACAAAACGTGCGGTCCCATCCTAATTCCACCATTAGAGGCTGCAGGAATAGCAGGATCTACAACAATAGGAACCGCAGCCTTAATAAAATAAAAAGTAGATTTTGAGGCTCTGGGATCACAAGTAGATGCTGATTTATGTCACATGTATGAAAATATAGATAAGCAAACTGATTCCCTAAGCTCTCTAGCCAAAATGGTACTGCAAAATAGAAGGGGGCTTAACATACTATTCTTAGAAAAAGGGGGACTTTGTGTAGCCTTGGGGGAAGAATCCTACTTTTGGGTAAATCACACTGGGGCCATTAAAGACAGCTTGACAGCCGTCAAAAGAAAATTAGATGAGTGCGAACAACAGCGCAGGGACTCCCAGGGATGATATAAAAGTTTATTCAACTGGTCTCCATGGATGACTTCCCTAATATCAGCAATTTCAGGCCCCTTAATCTTACTATTATTGATGATACTCTTTGGCCCCTGCACTATAAAGGCCCTGATGTCCATTGACAATGGCAAAAAAAAAAAAAAAAAAAATGGGGCGATAAAGATGCTAATCTTACAAACTCAGTATAATCCCTTACAACAGGGGGACATAGAATCCTCAAAGATTTGACTAATCTCCAAAGAAAAGGGGGGAATGTAAGGGCCTACTTATCCAGAGCAAGCCATTTTGCTGTTTATGCAGTAAACTTAGATTGAACCTGCCCCTTCCCCCCAAGAGAAAAGCGCTTAGAAACAGAACTGGAGAAATATGACTGACCAGTCCCTGATAGTGGAGCCCACATACAAGGACGTGTCCAGCCAGGTGGAAACGTCCAATCAGTAAAAGCACATGTATTACCTCCCTACCTGCAAAGGATGAGCCAGGCCAGGTGGAAACATCCAAACAAGGGAAAGCGCACGTATTACCCACCAAGGAGTGTGAGCCCCTCCTTTTGGACACCAGACAAAGGAACCAATTCTAGCCAAGGTCATAGGCTGAATTAGATGACTATCATGGAGTAGAATGTAATTCAATTGGCCACCTGTGTGTGGCCAGGCTCAACCACATGGCCTTTACTCTATAAAAGTTAGTCTGTGACAAGATGGGATTGGGAGGGAGACAAACCATAAGTGACTCTTAATCTCACAAAACAAACTGAGGGTTGCCGGGGGGAGGGGGTTGGGGAGAAGGGGGTGGGATTATGGACATTGGGGAGGGTATGTGATTTGGTGAGTGCTGTGAAGTGTGTAAACCTGGTGATTCACAGACCTGGGGATAAAAATATATGTTTATAAAAAATATATGTTTATAAAAAATAAAAAATTTAAAAAAAAAAAAAAAAAAAAAAAAAAAGTTAGTCTGTGAGACTGGGAGGGGTCGCCTCTTTGCAAGAGATGGCCCTGGACAGTCAGTTTGATTCTCGATGCTTGGCGTGAAATAAAGCTTTGTTTGACCTTCACTTTGTATCAGTCTTGTCCTTTTGTCTACGGACGCTTTCAGCGTGGATCCATTTGGATTTGAAAGCAGAGGCCTTGGCATCAGTAATAGCATCAATCAAGGATATGAAGGCTCAGCATGTTGTGAAAAGTGAAATTGGAGAAGAGATGCTGGTCCCATTCCAAGATATACCTGTGGAAGTAGAACAGAACACAGAAAAGCCCAACTACCTGCCTGCGGATAAGAGTCCCACAAAGAAGCAAGAAAAAGCAGTGTCCCAGGTCATCTCACACCCAGAGGGTGGAGCTAGCTGACTAAGCACAGCTGCAGGGTTTTGTTTTTTGTTTTTTTGTTTTTGTTTTGAAGGTCAAGCAAGGCTTTATTTCGTGCCAAGCATCAGGAATCTAACCGAACATTCAGGCCGCACCTCTTACAAAGAGAGGGCAACCCTTCTCTGTTTCACAGACTAGCTTTTAAGGGCAAAGACCATGCGGTCAGGCCTGGCTACTCACAGGTGGCCAATGGGATTTTAACACACACAGGAAACTCCACAGTGATGCTAGGTGACCAATTGAGTTACAATTTACCCTCGTAGACATTTGAACCAGCCTATTACACCTTGATTGGGATTGGCGCCCAAAAGGCTCCCAAAGGGCAGGGCCTATACTCCTTGGTAACCAGGGAGACAGTATGCATCCCCCACTGATTGAATACCTCCACCTGGCCCAACCCACGCCTGTACTTGGACTTTGTTACGTGGGACTGGTTTCCCGGACTTGCTTTTAAATAAGTTCCCCTGGGGGGGCAAGGTCAATTTAAGCTTTACAGCAAAATTGCAGTTCAACTGGGGTGGGGATGCTCTGGCTGAATAGGCCCTTACATTCTCCCTTTTCTTTGGAGATTAGTCAAATCTGACTTTTCAGCCAGTTCTACATCCCTTTTTTAACAGCTGCCAGACTGTTTTAATGATTCCAGAGTGGTTTACCCAGAAACAGCATTTCTCTCCTAGGGCTATGCAGAGCACCCCCTTTTTAGAAATAGTATGTCAAGCCCTAATTGTCTATATTTCCCACCTATACTTTAACAATAGAAGCAACAATGAACTCAATGAACTCATTGTTTCTGAGTCTTAGCTTTAGTCCATGATCAGCGGGGTCCATCAGCAGCGGCATCCACCTCTGGGGGGCGTCCTCATCCTTGGCTCGTTTGACGTGACCCGCGTGAATCCAGGCCCCGATGCCTTCTATTTTCATCGCCGTGGGGGTGGTTGGGATGACAGTAAACAGTCCCTTCCAGCGAGGCTCCAAGTTTCCCACTTGGCAGCATGCATCCAAACCAAGTCCCTGGGTTGGCGAGGATGTGGCTCCTTCCAAGACAAACCGCAATGCCTTGTTTAAGCAGGGTGTACATCGGGCCCCTTGGCCATCTGTAGTAGTGCCTTGGTGAATGCAATCAGCTCCGTTTTCCGCCGAGGTCCTGTGTGGCAGGTCCGTCATCCAGAGTCCCTGCTCAGGAGAAACCACGGCAGCCTCCGCATACCTCTTTCCATCGACCATGTAGCTACTTCCGTCTCTAAACAGTCATTTCTGCATCTGGGAGGGGAGTGTCTCTGGGATCCGACCTTATTCCTGTGACTTGGGCTGGGCCTTCCCGCAGTCGCGTGGGTGGTCAGCCAGCACCTCTGGTAGCAACGTGGCTGGATTTAGCACCGCCTGAGGCTGGGAGATCACTTTTGGTTCTTTGAGGAGGAGGGGCTGATACCCCATCACTAGGACATTTGTTATCCACCGGTCTGGTGGAGTCCAGAGAAGGCCCTCGATAGCGTGGGTGGTGGTCAAGGTGAGATTTTGACCCAGAGACAATTTTCTTGCATCCTTGACCAGGAGGGCCATGGCAGCAATTATGCAGCTACTCCATGGTGTAGCCTGGTCCGGGGTTTATACAGACAGACCTTAGCTAAGACGCTCCTAAGTTCCCGCAAGGGACGCGAGCAGGACAGCAGCTGAAAGATCTCCCCTTCCCTTTGTCTGCGACATCATTTATGATGGGAGGGAAACCCAGAAAACTCATATCTTAAGGATGCACATTTAAAAAAAAAAGGACAGACACTGGTATAGAAAGGCTGGTTTTCTCTCTATTTAAAAGGGCAAAGTTTTCTTAGGTTAGTTGATCTGTATAAATGGTTTTCTCTTTGCCTTCCCAGAATTGTAAATGAGATCTTGTAAGGACCTATTTTACTGTCCCTGCTCCCTTCCCCCAGGGGACTTAAAAACAAGTCCCAGAAACCAGCTCCAGGTGTGAAGGCCAAGAAAAACAAGGCTGTACCCACCTGGAGTCTAGCCCTGACATAAGTACAGCCATCTCTGCAAAGCAAAGCAAAAGCTGGCACCTTGCACTCTTAAGAGTGGGTTAGCATAAGAATGGCCATCCTGAAGGCTGGGAACCCATTTTACTGAGTTAGCCCACGGGGCGCATGTAACTTGAGATAAGAGAAAGTAGCTAAAACCTGAAAAAACAAAATCATATACCACCAGGGGGGTTAGGTGATGGTGTCATAGGGACCAAATGTTAAAGAAAAACAAAAAGTTAACTTGCAGAGATCACAATCCTGCCAGACAGGAGTCTCCCTTGGTTTGCAAATGTCCTGATGATTTACAACAAAAAAGGGCTCTCTCTTCAATGGCCCAGTTTCCAGAGACAAGTGGCTCAGTTCCTCAAGGCCTAAGGTCGCACCATAAAACTGAGGGAGGCTGAGGTGGAAGGAAATGTAAATAAAGTTGAATTTCTTCTAAACCTAAATCTCGCTTAACCGCCAGGATGGCGCCAGGGTGATGCCGGGGTGGCAAAAGGTTAAACAAAGTCAAACTGTCAAAGTGGGGTGCATGATATGTATGTAGCTATGAAGACGTGCCTTGAAAATGCTATATATACTCTTGGCTTTGAGTGCTTGGGGTCCTTGTTGAAACCTGCTGCGCCAGGCGGATACTAGGACCCCAGCTAGCTGGAAATAAACCTCGCTGTGTGACTTGCATTATCTAGAGTGTTCTCTGTCTAATTGAGTGGTGGTTGACTCCGTATCCTAACAATCTCTTTGGCTCATAAGGCTTCTTTGATATGCTAAGTTACTGATAAACCTTGGGTTGCATTTGGGTAAATGCTGTAATTATTCTAGAGTTTCTATACATTTCCTAAAATTTTAATGTCTTGATAAGGGTCATCACTTGATATTTAATTGTATCTGTTGAGCTGCAGATGTTTTATCCAGATCATTTTACTGGGTGACCTCACTTTGGGTCTCAAGTACTGTGTGAACCAACAAGGGGACAGTTTTCCATTGTTGTGGTGAGCTGTCAAATGCAATTTGTGATAAGTTATCATTTTTAGATTACATGATTGCATATGCTGCATTTTACATTCTTTAAAGAAATTTTTAAAGGATTGTATTTGTTTATTTATTTATTTATTTGAGACAGAGAGATACTGGGCAAAAGAGCATGAGCAGGGGGACAGGCAGAGAGAGAGGGAGAAGACTCCCTGCTCATCCAGGAAACCAATGAGGGGCTTGATCCCAGGTTGCTGGGATGATGACCTGAGCTGAAGCACACTTAACCATCTGAGCCACCCAGGTACCCTGCTGCATTTTACATTTTATCAGACATTTTGCCCCACTCGATGGTAAAAAGGACAGAGGCTACAGGTGGAGTTCTTTGTTTATGAAGGTATTTTGATTTTGTTTTCCTTTAATTGCCTTCCTTTAAAAAAAATGGCTCCAACTGTTAAACCAAATATATGTATGTGCAGGTTTACATTTTAATTTACATGAAGCATGTGATTAAGAAAAGTCATTTTCTCCTCAAGCCTCGGGACCTATCTGAAAAGAAGTTTGCTTTTTGTTTTGTGGGTTTTTTTCTCAGTCATTCATTTTATTTGAACATTTTTGTATTGTTATGTTAGTCACCATAAAATATATTGTTAGGTTTTGATACAGTGTTCCAAGATTCATTGTTTATGCACCATACCCAGTGCCCCATGCAATGCATGCCTTCCTTAATACCCACCACCAGGCTCACCCATTTCTCCTTGCCCCTCTAAAACCTTCAATTTGTTTCTGAGTCCATAGTCTCTCACGGTTCATCACACCCTCCAGTTTCCCCCAATTCACTTTTCCTTTACTTCTTCTAATGTTCTCCATGGTATTCCTTATATTCTACAAGTAAGTGAAGCCATATGATTGACTTTCTCTGCTTGACTTATTTCACTCAGCATAATCTCCCCCAGTAACATCCATGTTGGTGCAAAAGTTGGGTATTCATCCTTTCTGATGGCTGACGAATATTCCATTGTATATATGGACCACATCTTCTTTATAAATTCATCTGTTACAGGGCATCTCTGCTCTTTCCACAGTTTGAATATTGTGAGCATTGCTGCTATGAACATTGGGATACATATGGCCCTTCTTTTTACAGCATCTGTATCTTTGGAGTAAATATTCAGTAGTTCAATTTCCGGGTCATAGGGTAGCTCTATTTTTAATTTTTTTTTCAGAGTAACAGTATTGATTATTTTTGCACCACACCCAGTGCTCCATGCAATCCATGCCCTCTCTAATACCCACCACCTGGCTCCCCCAACCTCCCACCCCCCACCACTTCAAACCCCTCAGATTATTTTAAATTTTTTGAGGTATCTCCACACACTTTTCCAACGTGGCTGCACCAACTTGCATTTCCACCAATAGTGTAAGAAGGTTTCTTTTTCCACAACCTCTGCAACATTTGTTGTTTCCTGTCTTGTTAAGTTTTGTAATTCTGACTGATGTAGGGTGTTTGTTTTAGCTCAAGTTACTGAACATTTTTCTCTGCTTTTCTTCATGAAAGATACTTGCTTTGGTATTCTTTACTGAAAGTTAAAAACTTTCTCATTTTCACCCTTTTGTGCCTTTTAAATTTTTTTCAGCCATGTTTATACAAAGAACATTAATATAGAGACATTTGGTGAATAAAAATATATCCATATGAACATAACTGTCCCCTAAAACTACAAGTCTACAAAAACTACAATCTTTTGTACTGTAATTTTAATAAGATCAACACAAAGTCAGCCAAGAAGAAGGTATTGGAGACTATTTTAATGTGATCAGGTATGGTTCCATTTGACATTGTTCAGTATGGTTTATATCAGCTCTTAAAAGTCCCGTGCAGCATAATACTGGGAGCAACTATAAATGGCCTTTAGGCCTTACTTTGTGATCATATACCATCCTTTGCTAGGAAAAAGAAATACTAAAGAACTGATAAACTTGAAAAAAGAAAACAAAAGTTGAATGCCTGTAATGACATAGTGCCATTTGATAGTTTAATCTTGAAACATAAATTGATTGGCAGATGCCTTATCAGTAGGTATTTCCTTGTATAGCTTTTTGTGAATTTATTATGAACAAGCAATCATACTGAATGGAAAAAAAAAAGACTCAAATTATTACTTATAAAGAAATAAAGCCAGCACTGGTCCACTTAATCTTGTTCTCATGTCCAGCCAGAAAGAAAGAACTTCAGTGAAGGTAAGATAAATAAATAAATAGAGGGAGGGGGTCAAGATGGCAGAGTAGTAGGAGACGCTGTTTCAACTGGTCCCCTAAAGTGAGTTTATTATCTACCAGATCACTCTGAACACACATGAAATCAGCCTGAGATGTAGGATTACACACTTCTGGATTCTACCGGGGCAGAAGATGCCAGTGGACAGGTAAAGCAGAATGGGAACATCAGACTGATATTGGAAGATAAATAAAAGGGGGAGGAAGCCACCAGAAATGACCCACTGGAAAGTAATACCCCAATACAAGAGTGCCCTATGATTGAGAACCAGCATTAACTTGGAGTCTGGTTAAAAGCACTTGAAAAGAGCAAAAGATCTTAAGGGGAAATTGGTGGAATCTGGCAGAGGCACGGGCTTAGGCCCACAGACCTAGGACAACGACTGCTGGCCCCTGCCAGAGATAGTGTGGCAAAGCACCCAGACCTTGGTCCCTGAGCCTCCAGCCCATGTGAGAGCATCTGGGTGGCAGTGCCCAGGAGTCTGTTGTGAATGCCAGCTGGCGCTCTCTAGAACCACAGCATTTTGCACTCTGCTTGTGCTCTGTGGAACCGGGTTCTGAGTCGCGCTCCACATGGCTCCACACCCTCCCCTGAGAGAGGTCCGTGTGGGCACGAGCTGGTGTTTTCTAGGACTGGAGAGAGTCTGAACACTGCCAGCCCCTGCCAACAGGAAAATTTCAGTGCACGCTATCTCTGGTTGGAATTGCTCCAGCAGTCTGGACCTGCTCAGACAGCAGGGCAAAGGCAGCTGCTGGAAGCCAGCTCAACGGACTAATACTGTTCATGGTTTTAGTAGCACCAGCGTAAAACCAGGAGCTCCTTGGACCCTGAGACTGTGGCTGGGGACATGCTCTCCCTGTGGGAGGTGGCACAGGGTAAGTTTATGTGCTCTGGAGAACTCAGAGGGGAAGAGACTGAGGCTTCTCTCTGAGATGGAGGTCTGGGTGTAGTTTTCTTTCCTCTAAACCTTGAATAACTGCCAAAAGCCACCAAGGTGAGAAAAAAAAATACCTCCAGAGAACAAAAGCCTGAAAAACCTCTTTCCTCAGAGTCCAGGCCCTTGGTAGGGGGCGGGAAGACTCAACTCTAGCAAGACTGCTTTAAAAGCCATGCCACAGGCCCTTCCCGCAGAAAGACAGCCCCACCCAAAAAAAAAGAGGACAGACCACCACAGGATTCCCATGAAACTGTAAAACCCCAGTATCAGGGGAAAAGAAGATATTAAGCTCCTGGTATTGCCCTAAAACCTGTATACTTCATCGATACAACTTTTATTTTTAATTCTTTCCCACTATTCTCATTCTTTTTAATTTTTAACAATTTTAAACTATTTGCCATCACAGTGAGAGATTCAGTACAACAAATTCCATAATAACCTTTTAACTTGAACTTTTTTGATACATTTACCTGTGGGTTTTTTTTGTTTTTTGCTTTTCTATTTTTTTAATGTTCATGTAAAGATAAGCTTCAAGGCAATCCTCTTTCCCCAATCAATTACATATATATATTACATATATATTATATATAGATATATGTTACATATATATACACAATACATATGTATATATTACATATTAAATATATATAATTACATACACACACACACACACACACACATATATATATACCAGTTTTAATCCCCCTATATCTCAGGAAAGTTGAGTCCTTTAACAAAGATATACAGATAAACCCAGGAAGAATCAAAATAAGCTTTCTTGCCCAGACTGAGAATTTATAACCACTCCCCCATCTTTTTCTTCTGTCAGTGTTTCTGTGTATTTTTTTTTTCTGGTAGTATATAAATCTTATACTTGGGGTTCATTTTGGCTGGATTCTTTTTTTTTCTTCCTTCGCATTTACTTTTGTTGGTCTTTTGGTTTATCTTTGTTTGAATACTTTATAAATCTTACCTTTGAGTCTGATTTGGGCTGGGTAGTCTCCTTTTTTTTTGTTTTTCTTTTTTTTCCCCCATCTCTTTCTTTCTTTCTTTCTTTCTTTCTTTCTTTCTTTCTTTCTTTCTTTTTTTCTCTCTTCATGGTGGGAACCCCCAATTGCTAGAAGCGTTCCAGGGTGCACCTTGCCTGGATCGTGGTTGATACATTCAGCTACACATCCCCTCAGTCATCTCTCATCAAAATGACTAGGAGGAGTAATGCCCAACAGATGAAACATTCAGAGACTGTGCCCTGTCCATCAGAGGTATTGGATATGGACAAAAACAATATGTGGGAAAGGTAACTCAGACTAACAATTATATTGGAAATGGCTAGGTTGGAGAAAACTATTAATAACAAAATGGAATCAATTAGGACAGAAGTGAAAGCCACCAGGGAAGATGTTAACAATGCTATCAATGAATTCCAAACTAATCTAAATCCTCTAGCAGCTAGCATAATGGAGGCAGAAGATAGGATCAGTGATCTAGAGGAAAAACTGTTAGAGAAAAAGGATCAGGAGGAGGCCTGGCACAAACAGCTTAGAACCCATGAAAACAGAATTAGGGAAATAAATGAAGAAATGAAACATTCCAACATCAGAATTATTGGAATCTCTGAGGGGGAGGAGAAAGAAAGAAGACTAGAGGATAGATTTAAACAAATTCTCCATGAAAATTTTCCCAATCTGGGGAATGGAAGCAGTGTTCATGTCCTAGAGGCAGAAAGGTTTACCCCCAAGATCATAGAGTCTAAAAAGACCTTGAGACACCTGATTGTGAAAATGATGAATCATAATTTTTTACAGGAGCTCTTGAAAGCAGCTAAGGGAGGGAGACTCCTTATGCACAAAGGAAGGGCCATCAGAATAACATTAGACCTGTCCACAGAAACCTGGCAAGCCAGAAAGGGCTGGCAAGATGTATTCAGAGCACTAAATGAAAAGAACATGCAGCCAAGAATACTTTATCCAGCAAGGCTGACATTCAAAATAGATGGAGAGATAAAGAGCTTCCAAGACTGGCGATGTTTAAAAGAGTATGTGACCACCAAGCCCACACTACAAGAAATAATAAGGGGGGTTCTATAGAAGAAAAAAGAACCCAAGAGTGTCATAGAACAGAAATTTACAGAAAGAATCTATAGAAACAAGGACTTCACAGGCAAAACGATGTCATATCTCTCAATAATCACTCTCAAAGACCTAAACACTCAATGACCTAAACACTCAATGACCTAAACACTCCAATAAAATGGCAAAAGGTTGCAATTTGGATAAAACGACAGGACCCATCCATATGTTGTCTACAAGAGACCCATTTTGAACCTAAGGATACATCCAGACTGAAAGTGGAGTGATGGAGAAGCATCTTTCATGCCAATGGGCCTCAAAAGAAGGCTTGGGTAGTGATTCTCATATCAGATAAATTAGATTTTAAACTAAAGACTGTAGTCTAAGATAAAGAAGGACACTACATCATTCTTAAAGGGTCTATCCACCAACAAGATCTAATAATTGTAAATGTTTATTTACAATTATAAATGTTTATCCCCAATATGGGAGTAGCCCACTACATAAGACAACTGTTTATCATGATAAAGAGTTATATTGATATGGATACTTTAAGTAGGGGATATTAACACGACACTCCCAGTAATAGAGAAATCAATCAAGCATAAAATCAATAGTGAACGAGTGAACAATTCAATGACACATTGGACCAGATGGACCTAATAGATATATACAGAACATTCCACCCTTAAAAAACAAAACAAAACAAAACAAACAAACAAACCAGGATACTCATTCCTCTCAAGTGCACATGGAACTTTCTCCAGAACAGACCACATACTGGGTCACAAATACTCAACCAATACCAAAAGATTGAGATCATTCTCTGCATATTCTCAGAACACAGTACTTTGAAACTGGAACTCAACCAGAAGAAAAAGTTTGGAAGGAGTTCAAGCACCTGTAAGTTAAAAGCCACCTTGCTTAAGAATGTTTGGATCAACCAGGAAATCAAAGAAGAACTTAAACAATTCATGGAAACCAATGAGAAGGAAGACACTTCAGTCCAAAACCTATGGTATAGAGCAAAGTTGGTCCTAAGGGAGAAATATATAGCCATCCAAGCTTCTCTCAAAAAAAAAAAAAAAAAAAAAAAAAAAAAAAAAAAAAAAAAAAAAAAAAAAAAAGAAAGAAAGAAAAAGAAAAGAAAAAGAAAAATCCAGAATACAGCAACTGTCTTTACACGTTAAAGGGCTGCCGAATCAACAACAAATTAAGCCAACCCCACACATGAGAAGGGAAATAATGAAGATTGGAGCAGAGATAAATTAGAGAGAAACTAGAGATACAGTAGAACACATCAACAAAACTAGAAGCTATTTTTTTTAAAGAATCAATAAGATCGATAAACCACTGGCCAAACTAATCTAAAAGCAAAGAGAGAGGTCCCAAATTAATAAAATTATGAAATAAAAGGGAGAGATCACGACTAACACCAAAAAAATATAAATAATCATCAGAAATTATTATCAACAGTTATATGCGAGTAAGTTAGGAAACTTGGAAGAAATAGATGCATTCCTGGAAACTTATAAACCTCCAAGACTGAATCAACCTGACAATCTGATTAGACCTTTATCTAAGAAGTATGAATCAGTGATCAAAAACCTCCCAAAAAACAAGAGCCCAGGACCTGATGGATTCCCTGGGATATTTTATCAACCATTCAAGGAAAAAAATTATATCTATTCTCCTGAAGCTGTTTCAAAACATAGAAACAGATGGAACACTTCCAGACTTTTTCTATGAAGCCAGCATGACATTGATCCCCAAACCAGGCAAAGACCCCACCAAAAAGAAGAAATTCAGACCAATATCCCTGATGAATATGAATGTCAAGATTCTCCACAACATCCTAGCTAGTAGGATCCAACAGTATCTTAAAAAGATTATTCACCATGACCAGGTAGGATTTATCCATGGGATGCAGGGGTGGTTCAACATTCACAAATCAATCAGTGTGATAGAACAAATCAATAGGAGAAGAGAGAACCACATGGTACTCTCAATGGATGCAGAAAAAGCATTTGACAAAACCCAGCATCTGTTCCTGATTAAAACGCTTCAAAGTATAAGGATAGAGGGACCATTCCTTAACTTCATAAAATCTGTCTAGGAAAAACCCACAGTGAATATCATTCTCAATAAGGAAAAGCTGATAGTTTTCTCTTGAGATCAGGAACACAACAAGGATGCCCACTCTTGCCGCTCTTTTTCAACATAGTACTAGAAATCCTAGCAACAGCAATCAGACAACAAAGAGAAACATAATGTATTCAAATTGACAATGAAAAAGTCAAACTCTCTCTCTTCACAGATTACATGATACTTTATATGGAAAACCCCAAAGACTCCACCTCCAAACTACTCTAACTCACACAGCAATTCAGTTATCTGGTAGGATACAAAATCAATGTACAGAAATCAGTTGTTTTCTTATACACTAACAATGAAAATACAGAAAGGGAAATAAGAGAATCAATTCCATTTACTATAACACCAAGAAACACAAGATGCCTGGGAATAAACCTAACCAAAGAGGTAAAGGATTTGGACTTGAGGAACTACAGAACACTCGTAAAGTAATTGAAAAAGACACAAAAAGAAGGAAACCACTTCCATGCTCATGGATCAGAAGAATTAACATTGTTAAAATGTCTATATTGCCTAGAGCAATCTACACTTTCAATGCCATTCCAATCAAAATTACCCTGGCATTTTTTTTTTCTTTTTAAAGATTCCATTTATTTATTTGACAGATCACAAGTAGGCAGAGAGGCAGGCAGAGAGAGGAAGGGAAGCAGGCTCTCTGCTCTCGATCCCAGGACCCTGGGACCATGACATGAGCCGAAAGCAGAGGCTTTAACCCACTGAGCCACCCAGGTGCCCCTACCCTGGCATTTTTCAAAGAGCTGGAGCAAACAATCCTAAAATGTGTATAGAACAAGAAGAGACCCTGAATTGCTAGGAAAATGCTGCAAAAGAAAAACAAAACTGGGGGCATCATGTTTCCTGATTTCAAGCTTTACTACAACGCTGTGATCACCAAGACAGCATGATACTAGCACAGAAACAGACACATAGACCAGTGGAAGTGTAGAGAGCCCAGATATGGACCTCCAGCTATATGGCCAAATAATCTTAGACAAAGCAGGGAAAAATATACGGTGGGGAAAAAAAGAGTCTCCTCAATAAATGGTACTGAGATAATCGGACAGCTATCTGTAGAAGAATGAAAATTCACCATTCCCTTACACCATACATGAAGTTAAACTCCAAATGAATACAAGAGGATAAATATGAGGCAGGAATAAACATGAAGCAGGAATTCACCAGATTCTTAGACGACAACATAAACAGTAACTTCTTCAACATTGGCCACAGCAACTTCTTCCAAGATACATCTCCAAAGGCGAAGGAAACAAAAGCAAAAATGAACTTTTGGGACTTCATCAAGATCAAAAGCTTCTGCACAGCAAAGGGAACAGTCAACAAAACAAAGAAGCAACCCAGAGAATTGGAAAAGATACTCACAAATGACAGTATAGACAAAGGGCTGATATCCAGGTCTATAAATAACACTTCAAACTCAACACTCAAAAAACAGATAATCACATCAAACAATGGGCAGAAGGCATGAACAGACACTTCTCCAAAGAAGACATACAAATGGCTAACAGACACATGAAACAATATTCATCATCACTAGCCATCAGGGAGATTTAAATCAAAACCACATTGAGATACCAGTTAGAATGGCCAAAATAAACAAGACAGTAAACAACATGTGTTGGAGAGGATGTGGATAAAGGGGAACCCTCTTACACTGTTGGTGGGAATGCAAGTTGGTGCAGCCACTTTGGAGAACAGTGTGGAGATTCCTCAAGAAATTAAAAATAGAGCTTCCCTATGACACTATAA
This sequence comes from Mustela lutreola, assembly GCF_030435805.1. NCBI lineage: Eukaryota > Metazoa > Chordata > Mammalia > Carnivora > Mustelidae > Mustela > Mustela lutreola. Next base: position 58,335,054 of record NC_081308.1, on the reverse strand, counting down.
TTGCACTACATGGTATTTACTCCAAATATACAGATGTAGTGAAAAGAAGGGCCATCTGTACCCCAATCTTCATAGCAGCAATGGCCACAATTTCCAAACTGTGTAAAAAGCCAAGATGCCCTTCAATGGACGAATGGATAAAGAAGGTATGGTCCTTATATACTAAGGAGTATTATGCTTCCATTAGAAAGGATGAACACCCAACTTTTGTATCAACATGAATGGGACTAGAAGAGATTATGCTGAGTGAAGTAAGTCAAGCATAAAGAGTCAATTATCATTCGGTTCCACTTATTTGTGGAGAATTAGGAATAACACGGAGGACATAGGGAGATGGAGAGGAGAAGGGAGTTGGGGGAATTGGAGGGGGAGATGAACCTTGAGAGACTGTGGGCTCTGAGAAACAAACTGAGGGTTTTGGAGGGGGGTTTGGGGTTGGGTGAGCCTGGTGTTGGTTATTATAGAGGGCACATATTGCATGGAGCACTGGGTGTAGTGCATAAACAATGAATTCTGGAATACTGAAAATAAATTTTAAAAAAGAAAGGAAAAGAAAAAAATAAAAACCAGTTCAGAATCTAATAAAAAAATAAATTAATAATAAAGCTACCCTATGACCCTGCAATTGCACTACTATTTATCTACCCCAAAGATACAGACATAGTGCACCGAAGGGCCATCTGTACCCAAACGTTCATAGCAGCAATGGCCACAGTCACCAAACTGTGGAAAGAACCAAGATGCGCTTCAGCAGACAAATGGATAAAGAATATATGGTCCATAAATACAATGGAGTATTTCACCTCCATCAGAAAGGATGAATACCTAACTTTTGTATCAACATGGATGAGACTGTAAGAGATTATGCTGAGTGAAATCAATCAAGCAGAGAGGGTCAATTATCATATGGTTTCACTTACTTGTGGAGCATAAGAAATAACACAGAGGACATTGGGAGAAGGAGAGGAGAAGGGAGATGAGAGAAATCAAAGGTGGAGATGAACCATGAGTGACTGTGGACTCTGAGAAACAAACTGAGGGCTTTGGAGGGCTTTTGGAACTAAAGACACCTTCAGAATGAAAGTAAAGGGATGGAGAACCATCTATCATGCTAGTGGACATGAAAAGAATGGTGGAGCATGATACTTGTATCAGAGAAATGAGGTTTTATTTTTTTAGTAGGATCCACACCCAGTGTGGCATCCAATATGGGACTTGAATTCACAATCCTGAGATCAAGACCTGAGTTGAGATCAAAAGTCAGACCCTCAACCAACTGGGCCACATAAGGGCCCCTAGATTTTGTCACAAAGACTGAAACAATGGCATCCTATCATAATTAAGCATTCTGTCAATCGAGAAGATCTGACAATTGTAAATATTTATGCCACCAACCTGGGAGCACTCAAATAGGTAAATCAATAAGGAAGCTGATTGAAAATAATACAATAATACTAGGGGACTTGAACATCCCTCTTATAGCAACGGGCAGATCATCTAAGCAGAAAATCAACAAGGAAACAATGGCTTTGAATGATTCACTGGACCAGATGTACTTAACAAATATTCAGAACATTTGATCTTTAAGCAGAATAATACACATTCTTTCTGAGTGCACACAGAAGATTCTCCAGAATAAAAAAAAAAAAAATTAAAAAAAAAGAAGATTCTCCAGAATAGATCCCATTCTGGGTCACAAATCAGGTCTCAACAATTAAAGATAATTTAGATCATACAATGATTATTTTCAGACCACGATGTTATGAAACTTGAGGTCAATCACAAGAAAAAAATTGAAATGACCACAAATACATAGAAGTCAAAGAACATCTTACTAAAGAATAAATGAGCATGTGCTTTGGTAAGTGCTGTAAATTGTATAAGACTGAGGAATCACAGACCTTTACCCCTAAAACAAATAATACATTATATATTAATTAATTTTTTTTAAAAAAGGATGAATGGGCTAGCCAGGAAATTAAAGACAAAATAATAAAGCACATGGAAGGAAATGAACAAGAAAACACAACACAGCAAAGGCAGTCCTAAGAGGGAAGTGTATTGCAATATTGGCTTACCCCAAGAATCAGGAAAAGTCTCAAATACACAACTTAAACTTACACCTTAAGAAACTAGAAAAAGAAAAGGAAATAAAGCCTAAATCCAGTAAAAGAAGGGAAGTAATAAAGATTAGACCAGCAGTAAACAATATAGGAACAAACAAACAAAAAAGTAGAACAGAGGGAGGAGCAAGATGGAAGAGGAATAGTAGACCTAAAGTTCATCTGGTCCCAGGAATTCATCTAGACAGTCATCAAACCATTCCAAACACCTACAAACTCAACAGGAGATCAAAGAAAAGACCAGCAGCATTCTATGAACAGAAAAATGACCACTTTCTGGAAAGTGGGACATGCAGGAAAGAAAATCTGAGGCGATATACCAGTAGGTAGACCACAGGGGAAGGGAGCTTCCTTCAGCTGGGTATCAGCAAGTGATAGAGCAGTGTAACACAAAATCAGAACTTTCAGAAGTCTGATCCACTGAGGGATATCACTCTTGTAGCTAATCAGAGGGTGGAGTCCTCTGGGACAGTGTGGTCTCAGGACCCTCAGGGTCACAGAAAGACTAGGGGTGCCTGAGTGTTGCAGAGCTCCCAGGTTTCAGAGCCAGGAAGCCAGCTGCAAAGATGGAGCCGGCAAGCGGGCTCTCAGATCGGGGTTGCCAGAAGCTGTGATCCTTGGCACAGTCAGGGGACCCCACAAGTGGCAGGTCCAGGGAGAAGACCCCCCCTCTTTCTCCACAGGGAGGAGAAACATGGGAGCATGTTGCAGGAATCTGCTGGATTTGGAGTTTCCAAATAGGGTCATGTGCCTGAGGTAGAAATACTCAGTCAAAGGGTGGGTGAACATAGAGTGTAGCAGACATGAGCAGACATGAGTCTCCATGAGCATGGAGACTAGGCAGATAAGAGTGACCGATTTTCTTTGAGGGCTCACCAAAGAGAGTGGCCCTGAGCACTCAGCTCCTCCAGGGCCAGAGATTGGGAGGCCAGCATTTCCATTCTCATCCTCCAAAGCTATATGGAAAGCTTTCAGGGAACAAAAACTACTGAAAGCAAACCCTAGCAGGTTGTTTTTCCTGGCTCCTGGCAAGGGTGATACAATTCTACCTCAGGCAAAGACATCTGAAAATCACTGAGATAGACCCTTTCCCCGGAAAATCAGCAAAAACATTCAGCCAAGACCAAGTTTACTGATTAATGAGAACTGCAAAACTCCAGTACTAGGGGAATACAACACATAGAATTCATGGAATTTGCCCATGATTACTGTCTTTCAAAATTAAATTTATTATTTTTTTTATTTTTTCTTTTTCTATTTTTACTGAAAATTTCCTAATTCCTATTTTAACCAACTTCTTACCAAAATCTTTCTTTAAAAAATCTTTTTAATTTTAATTAAAAAAATTTTATTGTGTTAGGTTAGTCACAATAAAATAAAATACATCATTAGTTTTTTTTTTTAAGATTTTATTTATTTATTCGACAGAGAGAGATTACAAGTAGGCAGAGAGGCAGGCAGAGAGAGAGGAGGAAGCAGGCTCTCCGCTGAGCAGAGAGCCCGATGCGGGACTCAATCCCAGGACCCCGAGATCATGACCCGAGCCGAAGGCAGCGGCTTAACCCACTGAGCCACCCAGGCGCCCCATCATCATTAGTTTTTGATGCAGTGTTCCAAAATTCATTGATTATGTACAATACCCAGTGCTCCATGCAATACATGCCCTCCTTAATATCCACTATCAGACTCACCTATCCCCCTCAAAATCCTCCCCTCTAAGACCCTCGTTTTGCTTCTCAGAGTCTACAGTCTCTCGTGTTTCATCTCTCCCTCTGATTAATTTTCATTTTCATAGTCATATTCTATCTCATCATTATATTTAACCTTATTTGTATATATATATATATATATATATATAGAGAGAGAGAGAGAGAGAGAGAGAGATTTATAAAGTTTTTTTTTTTCGTTAAAATTTTGGGATACAGTTTCATCTAACAGAACAAAATATACCCAAAATCTAGTGTAAGGCTTTGTTCTAGTCTCTCACCTGATCACATTTTCTCTTATTTTAATTTTTTTCTTCCTTTTTTCAACTAACTTCTTTTTTTTAACTTTAGTTATGTTTTGAGTGTTCCAAGATTCATTATTTATGCATCACGCCCAGTGCTCCATGCAATACCTGTTCTCCTTAATACCCACTACCAGGCTCACCTAACACTCCATCCTCCTCCCCTCCAAAACCCTCAGTTTGTTTATTAGAGTCCATAGTCACTCATGGTTCATCTCCACCTTTGATTTCTCTCATCTCCCTTCTCTCCTTCTCCCAATGTCCTCTGTGTTATTTCTTATGCTCCACAAGTAAGTGAAACCATATGATAATTGACCCTCTCTGCTTGACTGATTTCACTCAACATAATCTCTTACAGTCTCATCTATGTTGATACAAAAGTTAGGTATTCATCCTTTCTGATGGAGGTGAAATACTCCATTGCATTTACGGATCATATATTCTTTATCCATTTGTCTGCTGAAGGGCATCTTGGTTCTTTCCACAGTTTGGTGACTGTGGCCATTGCTGCTATGAATGTTGGGTTACATATGGCCCTTCTTTTCACTACATCTGTATCTTTGGGGTAAATACCCTGTAGTGCAATTGCAGGGTCATAGGGAAGCTCTATTTTTAATTTCTTAAGAAAGCTCCACACTGTTTTCCAAAGTAGCTGCACCAACTTGCATTCCCATAAACAGTGTAAGAGAGTTCCCCTTTCTCCACATCCTCTCCAACGTTGTTTCCTGTCTTGTTAATTTTGGCCGTTCTGACTGGCATAACTTGGTATCTCAATGTGGTTTTAATTTGAATCTCCCTGATGGCTAATGATTATGAAAATTTCAAGCAACTACTTGTCTTATAAATTCCTTTTTTAACATATTTTTTTAAAAATTTTCATCCTCACAGTCATATTTCATCCCTTATATATATATATAATCTTTCTCTTAAAATTTTGGGAAAAAGTTTCTTCTAACAGACCAAAATACAACCAAAATCAAATGTGTGGCTCTGTTTTATTCACCAGCCTGATCATTTTTTTTCCTTCCTTTGTCCCTCAGTTGTGGGTCTCTTCTGATTTATTTATTGTATATTGTTCTGGGGTTATTGTTACACTTTTAACATTTTGTTCTCTCATTCAACTATTCTTCTCTGGACAAAACAACAAAGCAGAAAAACTCACCACACACACACAAAAAGAACAAATGGCAGCACTAACTTCCATGAACTTAATCAACGTGGACATTAGTAACAAGTTGGAAGTAGAATTCAGAATGGTGATTATATAGATAGTAGCTGGGCTTGAAGCAAAGCATAGAGGATACTACATAATCCCATTCTGGAACTAAAATTAAACCATGTTGAAATTTAAAAAAATTATGAAGTGCAATAAAAAATGGAGGCTCTTACTGCTAGGATAAATGAAATACAAGAGAGAATTAGTGATATGGAAGACCAAATGATGGTGAATAAGGAAGCTGAGAAAAAAAGAGAGCTAAAAAACTATGGGATTATGAGGGAAGGATTTGAGAGGTAAGTAATACCATAAAACAAAACAGTATTAAAATATTTGGGATTCCAGAAGAAGAAGGGGGGGCAGAAGGTATATTGGAACAAATTGTACCAGAGAAGTTCCCTAATTTGGTGAAAGGAAACAAGCATAAAAATCCAGGAGATATAGAGAACCTTCCTCAAAATCAGGAAAAATAGGTCAACACCCTGCCATCTAATAGTAAAACTTAAAATTCAGAGACAAAGAGAAAATCCTGAAGCCATATATACAACAGTAGAAATATTAGAGTGGCAGCAGACCTATCCACAGGGACCTAGTAGGGCAGAGAGGACTGCCATGATATAGTCAGAGCACTAAACAAGAAAACTATGCAGCCAAGAATACTATACCCAGCTAAGCTGTCATTGAAAATAGAAGAAGAAAAAAGAAAAGCTTCCAAGACAAACAAAAACTAAGAGAATTTGCAAACAACAAACCAGCCCTAATGGAAATATTGTAAGGGTTCCTCTAAGCAAAGAGAGCCTAAAAGTAATGTAGACCAGAAAGGAACAGAGACAATATACAGTAACAGTCACCTTACAGGCAATACAATGGCACTAACCTCATATCTTCTAATAGCTTTCCTGAGTGCAAATGGGCTAAATGCCCCAATCAAAAATCACACAGTATTAGAATGGACCAAAAAAAAAAAAAAAAAAAAAACCCAAGACCCATCAATATGCTGTCTGCAAGAGACCCATTTTAAACCCAAAGACATCTCAATATTTAAAATGAGGGTGTGCGATACAATTTACCATGCTAATGGACATCAAAACAAAGCTGGGGTGGTACTCACTATATCAGACAAACTATATTTTAAACCAAAGTGTGTAACAAGAGATGAGGAAGGACACTATGTAATAACTAATGGGTCTATCCAATAAGAAGATCTAACAATTTTAAATATCTATGCCCCTAACATGGGAGCAGCCAATTATATAAGCCAATTACTAACAAAATCAACGAATCTTTGACAAAGCAGGAAAAAATATACAGTGGAAAAAAGACAGACTCTTCAATAAATGGTTCTTTGAAAATTGGATAGCTATATATAGAAGAATGAAACTCGACCATTCTCTTACAACATACACAATGATAAACTGAAATGAATAAAAGACCTCAAAGTGAGGCAGGAATCCATCAGAATCCTAGAGGAGAACATAGCCACAGCAACTTCTTTCAAGATATGTCTCCAAAGGCAAAGAAACAAAAGTGAACGTGAATTTGTGGGACTTCACTAAGATCAAAGTCTTCTGCAAAGCAAAAGAAACAGTCAACAAAACAAAGAGGCAACACACGGAATAGGAGAAGACATTCGCAAATAACAATACAGAAAAGGGGCTGATATCCAGGATTTATAAAGAACTCCTCAAGCTCAACACATGCAAAACAGATAATCATGTAAAAAAAAAATGGGCAGAAGACATGAACAGACACTTCTCCAATGAAGACATACAAAGGGCTAACAGACACATGAAAAAAATGTTCAACATCACTAGCCATCAGGGAGATTCAAATCAAAACCACATTGAGATACCACCTTACGCCAGTTAGAATGGCCAAAATTAGCAAGACAGGAAACAACATGTGTTTGAGAGGATGTGGATAAAGGGGAATCCTCTTACATTGTTGGTGGGAATGCAAGTTGGTGCAGCTACTTTGGAAAACAGTCTGGAGATTCCTTAAGAAATCAAAAATAGAGCTTCTCTATGACCCTGCAATTGCACTACAGGGTATTTACCCCAAAGATACAGATGTAGTGAAAAGAGGGGCCATCTGTACCCCAGCATTCATAGAAGCAATGTCCACAGTCACCAAACTGTGGAAAGAACCAAGATGCCCTTCAGCGGATGAATGGATAAGGAAGATGTGGTCCATATACACTATGGAGTATTATGCCTCCATCAGAAAGGATGAATACCCAACTTTTGTAGCAACATGGACGGGACTAGAAGAGATTATGCAGAGTGAAATAAGTCAAGCAAAGATAGTCAATTATCATATGGTTTCACTTATTTGTGGAGCGTACGAAATAACATGAAGAACATGGGGAGATGGAAAGGAGAAGGTAGTTGGGGGAAATTGGAGGGGGAGACGAACCATGAGAGACAGTGGACTCAGAGAAAGTGAGGGTTTTGGAGGGGAGGGGGGGGAGATTGTGTGAGCCTGGTGGTCTGTATTATGGAAGGCACGTATTACATGGAGCACTGGGTGTGGTGCAGAAACAATGAATTCTGGAACACTGAAAATAAATTTAAATAAATAAACAAAAATTTAAAAAATAACAAAAATCAAAGAACCACATTGAAAATAATACAATAATAGCAGGGACCTTTAACATCCCCCTCACTGCAATGGACCAATCATCTAAACACAGAATCAACCAGGAATTCCAGCTTTGAATGACATACTGGACCTCATGAACTTCACAGATATATTCAGAACATTGCTTCCTAAAGTGAGGGAATACTCATTCTTCTCGAGTGCACATGGAACAGTCTCCAGAAGAGATTACATACCGGGTCACAAATCCAGTCTCAACTCATACCAAAAGACTAGGATTATTCCCTGAATATTTTCAAGACAGAATGCTTTGAAACTGGAACTCAACCACAAGAGGAAAGTTGAAAAGAACTCAAATACATGGAGGCTAAATTGCATCCTCCTGAGAAAAGAAAGGGTCAACCAGGAAATTAAAGAAGAATTTTTAAAATTCAGGGGAAAAAATGAAAATGAAAACACAGCTATTCAAAACCTTTGGAACATTACAAAGAAAGTGTATAGCAATGCAAGCCTTTCTCAAGAAATGAGAAAGGTCTCAAATGCAGAACCTAACCCTACATCTAAAGTAGCTGAGAAAGAACAGCAAATAAAGCCTAGACCCAGGGGAAGAAGAGAAATAACAAAGATCAGAACAGAAATCAATGAAATAGAAACCAAAAGAAGAGTAGAAGAGATCAATGAAATTAGGAGATGGTTCTTTGAAAGAATAATTAAGATTGATAAACCCCTGCCCAGACTTATCAAAAAGAAAAGAGAAAAGATCCAAATTAATAAAATCATGAATGAAAGAAGAGAGATTACAACCAATACAAAAAAAATTTAGAACACGTTATGAGAATACTATACACCAACAAATTAGACAATATGGAAGAAATGGAGACATTCCTAGAGACATATAAGCTACCAAAACTGAACCAGGAAGAAATAGCAAACCTGAACAGACCTATAACTAGTAAGGAAGTTGAAGTAATGATCAAAAATCTCCCAACAGGGGCACCTGAGTGGTTCAGTGGGTTAAAGCCTCTGCCTTCAGCTCAGGTCATGACATCAGGGTTCTGGGATCGAGCCCTGCATCGGGCTCTCTGCTCAGCAGGGAGCCTGCTTCCCTTCCTCTCTCTCTGCCTGCCTCTGCCTACTTGTGATCTCTGTCAAATAAATAAATAAAATCTTAAAAAAAAAAAGATCCCTGCATTGGGCTCTCTGCTTAGTAGGGAGCCTGCTTCTGCCTCTCTCTCTCTGCCTGCCTCTCTGCCTACTTGGGATCTCTGTCTGTCAGATAAATAAATAAAATCTTTAAAAAAAAAATCTCCCAACAAACTAGAGCCCAGGTCCAGATGGATTCCCAAGGGAATTATACCAAACAATTAAAGAAGACTTGATACCTATTCTCCTGAAACTGGTCCAAAAAATAGAAATGAAAGGAAAAATTCCAAATTCATTTTATAAGGCCAACATTACCTTGATCCAAAACCGCACAAAGACCCCATCAAAAAGAGGAATTGCAGACCAATATCCTTGATGAACATGGATATAAAAATTCTCACCAAAATACTACCAATAGGATCCAACAGTACATTAAAGGACTATTCACCACAACCAAGTGGGATTTATTCCTGGGCTGTAAGATCGGCTCAACATCCACAAATCAGTCAATGTGATACAATACATAAATAACAGAAGGGGAAAGAACCATATGATCCTCTTAATAGGTGCAGAAAAAGCATTTGACAAAGTGAGCATCTTTTTTTTTTTTTTCAATCCTTTAATAATACTCAACTGTCTTCTGGCATCCAGTGCTCCTCTTTTTTTTTTTTTTCCATTTATTTATTTTCAGCATAACAGTATCATTATTTTTTCACCACACCCAGTGTTCCATGCAATCTGTGCCCTCTATAATACCCACCACCAGGTACCCCGACCTCCCACCCCCCCGCCACTTCAAACCCCTCAGATTGTTTTTCAGAGTCCATAGTCTCTCATGATTCACCTCCCCTTCCAATTTACCCCAACCCCCTTCTCTCTAACTCCCCATGTCCTCCATGCTTTTTGTTATGCTCCACAAATAAGTGAAACCATATGATTGCAGATGATATGATCCTTTTTGTGGAAAACCCAAAAGATTCCACTCCAAAACTGCTAGAACTCATACAGGAATTCAGTAAAGTGTCAGGATAAAAATTGATGCACAGAAATCAGTTGCATTTCCATACACCAGCCACAGATAGAAGAAAGAGAAATTAAGGAGTCAATCCCATTTACAGCTGTGCCCAAAACCATAAGATACTTAGGAAGAAATCTAACCAAAGAGGCAAAGAATACATACTCAGAAAACTAGAGAGTACTCATGAAAGATTAGGAGAGGAGAAGGGAGTTGGGGGAAGTTGGAGAGGGAAGTGAATCATGAGAGACTGTAGACTCTGAGAAACAAACTGAGGGTTTTGGAGGTGAGGGGGGTGGGAGGTTTGGTGAGCCTGGTGGGTATTAAGGAGGGCACGTATTGCATGGAGCACTGGGTGTGATGCATAAACAATGAATCTTGGAACACTGAAAAAAATAAAGTTTAAAAAAAGAATGATAAAGGTACCTTGATATTTTCCCCTTTTTTCAAGTTTTTATTTAAATTCAGGTTAGTTAACATATAGTGTAATATACTGGTTTCAGGTGTAGAATTTAGTGATTCAGCACTTCCATACAACACCTGGTGCTCATCACAAGTGCAGTCTTAATCCCTATTACCCTATCCACCTCCCATCCAACAACCATCAGTTTGTTCTCTATAGTTTTGTTTCTTAAATTCCTTCATATTTAAAACAAACTCATTTCAACTATGCATGAGTCTATATTAATTAGATGACTTCTGGAATGTGCTTAAGGATGGGACTGGTTGCTGACATAACCAACCACATGGTTAGAGTGTTGGAACTTTCAGTTCTCTAGGAAGGGGAGAAGGGCTGGAGGTTGAATTAACTGGCCAATGGCCAATGATTTAAAATGTCTATGCTACCTAGAGCAATTTACACATTTAATGCAATCCATATCAAAATATAGTAATCATTTTTCAAAGAAATGGAACAAATAATCCTAAAATTTGTATGGAACCAGAAAAGACCCTGAATAACCACAGGAATGTTGGAAAAGAAAACCAAAGCTGGCAGCATCACAATTCCAAACTTCAAGCTCTATTACAAAGTTGTAATCATCAAGACAGTATGGTACTGGCACAAAAACAGACACATTGATCAATGGAAGAGAACAGATAGCCCAGAAATGGACCCTCAACTCTCTGGTCAACTAATCTTTGATGAAGACTCCATTGTTCCATTGAAGATGTGGGGAAGGGGAAAGGGGAGCATCTAGGCCCTTAGAACAGAAGACTGGAGAGTGGAGACCTCCTTTCAATCTTTCTGCTTTTATCTGGGTCCAGAACTGGGTAGATGGACATCTCTTCTATACTGACAGAGTCCTGGGCATTGCTGTCTCTCTGACATTTCCAGGATCTAGATCTAGACAAAGAATCTTCTTCTGGGTTTGAACTTCAGCTCTAGTTATTTGCTAGTTTTGCTTTCCTAATATCTAAAGTAGGGATAATTGTAATGTGAAATATTTTGCAGGACTATTGTGAACATTTAATGTCCCTCAAACATTTTATTTAGAGAGAGAGAAGTAGGACATATTGGTTCATTCAATCACTTCACAAATATTTATCAAGTGCCCTCTAAGTGACAGGTGCCATGTTTGGTCTTGGGAACACACAGTACAGAACAGACAAGGTGTGACAAAGAGTTTAAGGGGTTCTTCTGTGGCAAGCCCTAGTTTATTTAAAACATCTTATTTTAACCTAAAAATCCATAAAATTTTTCTTCTGCCCTGACTGAAGGCAATGCCTTGTATGATGGAGAAGGAAAAGAACAGAATGTGAACATGAGAAAAAATTAGCTTTTGGTTCCCTCTTCCTCCATGCCTCTCTCATGGTGAGTGTCACAAGCATGCTATGAAGGCACACACAAGAGTTGTGTCTTTCCACAAAGTCAAGTTTATTCAATCATAAAACAAGGTTAACATAATTTTAAAAGAGGCTCAGGATTCCAAACTCAATACCATTTCATTACATGTTTAACTTAGCTTCCTATATATCACACAAAGCAAAACACAATATAAAGTCACACAACAAACAAGATACAGCAGAGTAGGTCGTTAACAAACCAAACATAACATCAGTCCACAAGTGAACAATTTAGATGAACCTTTAGTCTGGTCTGGGTCACCTCTCTGAAGGTGCTGCTTATTAGGTTCAAGAAGTGGAGACTCTCTGCTACATTCAGAGATCAATCTGGCAGTTGCCTTTTTGATGTGATCACACGTGAAAGGGTCAGCATCTGGAGAATCTGACAGTTTGCTGCAGAAATCCTCACTTTAAAAAAAGTTTAATGAGTCCTAGGCCTTTGCAAACCATCTCTTGTTCTGTTGGTTATCAGTTCTGGGTGTTGTCAGCTTGTGCTGGTTTCAGTACTATCTTCTCTTAGCTGAAATGCCCTTGGTTTCTTACATCACTGCTTGACATATGTCACTGATTGACATGAATGATTCCATCTTGCTCTCTATAGAGGCACCTGGCCTGTGTTTGGGACCCACATCTGCCCAACAGCTCGATCTTGGTCAAATTACTTTGTCAACTGAAAGAAAAGCCAACCTCAAAGTAGGTTAGTAAATGCTTTCTTGATTGTCTTACTCAAGACTATAGCCTGGGAGACAGTCTCAGATTTCTCTGGAGAATAGTTCTGAAGCTTCTTAGCTTAAAAGGGATCATATGCAAAAAGGGAAAGGGGGTATATGTGCTTGCAAGCAGTTCTCTAAGGTATAATTGCATATCACAAGGTATAATTGGTTTGATTGTAAAAATTAAGGTTTACTAATTTCCACATAGACACATAAGAGACTCTTAGGTCATCTTAATACCTTATGATTCTATCATACCTAGTTGTTCAAAACTATTGCTTACGTGTCTTCACTTAACTGGTTTTCCAGTACTTCTTGTTTTTGATATTTCTTTAAGGTTACTTGAAATGGTCACAGAGGGCCGACATTAGTCTCCAACTGCAGTTCTATTGCACAACTTTGACTAGTATCCTTTGTTTCCTCACCTATAAAATAGAAGAGAAGCTCCTCTTCCCAGGGTAGTTGTAGAGATCTAAAAAGACTGTGATAAAGTGCTAAAGCAGAGTATATGTATGAAAATTATGCATATAAATCCATAGGTTTACTGCTATTGCACAAAGAGACCAAGTGAAACTGCTAGAAGACCAGACTGTATCAAGACCCCCAAGAGACTTTCTCACAAGGCTGAGGGACCCAGCTAGAGAAGGCCCTCACGGCCAAGCTGAATCAGATGGGGAGGAAGGAAGTTTTGTCAAACTGTATTGCTGGTATTGAAGATATTTGGCTGAGGGGCCCTCCACCCTGCAACAGAGACTAAGCCTTCTGAGCTTCCCAGGCCTTTATATTCTGTGGGGCTCCTTAATCCTTCACCTTCTTCTACCAAGTTCCCTAAAGGGGCCAGGACTTATTCTTTGGGAGGTCTTTGTGCAGGAAGCAGTTTTTTCTCATTCCCTGGTGTCCTGGATTCAGCCACCTTCCCAAGGGCTTCTGGGCCCTGCCCCCAACCCACTGCCCTTTTGGGAAACTTTGAATTGCATAGCACAAGAATTAAGAGAGTGAGGTTTGGAATCAGATTCCGTGGGTTTGAAGCCCACTGCCAAGATTTTGCTAACTCTGTGATCTTGGGAAGGTGGTCTACCTGCTTTGAGCTTCATTTCTTCCATTTGTAAAATGGTTATAATTATATTCTCTATCTCATAGGGTTGTTATGAGGAATAAATGGTATTTTGCATAATATCTAACTTCTTAAGTGCCAAGCACTGTGCTCAGCACTTTTTATTTTTCTTTAGTTACAAATGAAAGAAATGAAGGAACAGAAAAATTGAGTCACTTGTCAAAGGACACACAACTAGTGAGTGTCAGAGCAGGATTCCAGTTCAGATCATCTTGTTCCAGAGCCCAAGTTCTCATCTGCTCTGTTGATTTGGTGAATAGCCAGTGTTCAATAAATGATAGTTATTATTACCATTCTTAATAATCATCATAGTTTCTAAAGAAACCATCCTAGAGGAGCTAATATTAGAGATTAAAATGGTGATAAAATTTTAATGCTGACAGAGAACTTGTGGATTATGTGGAGCAGTTCTTGCATTGTACAGAAGAGAAAACCGAGCCCCAGGAAAGGTGGAGTTGGTTGCCCAAAGACACGCAGCAGTTGGGGCACAGTTACGGTCCATTCCTGCTGTGCTGACTCTAAGGCCCATGCCCTTTCTAACCCTCTTAGGCCTCTTCCCCCAAACCTCAAACCCAGGAACCATTGATAGAATATTGAGTGGGAGTGTTCCAGATGGTACAACATACTGGGTTTCCCAACCTTTTCCCTAACCATTCTCTTTGCACTGTCATATTTATTGGCGAGAGGTCTCCAGTAGGCTGCTAATGTGATCCTGTGCTAGGTGGACATTATCTAACACCCTCAGGATAATGCCATAGTGCATGCAAAGCCTAGCCTGAAAAGATACTAGAATTATATGAGCCTGGAGCAGGGAAGGGGAGGGAGAGGCAGGCTACAAGTTGAAGGAGATGGATCTGAAAAGATCCCTCAAAACATGCAGGAGGAGTTAATGTACAAACAACAGCCAGATCCAGAAAGTTGCCATCCCTCCTTAATTCTTCAGCCTATTACCATACACAAAAGTCATCATGTGGGCAGGCAGATCTCTAGCTGAGGGTGCACTGGATATATAGCCCTAGATTTGGTCTTCAGAGAAGCCCCCCAAAATGCAAGACAGTGCAGTCATGGGTCTGATTTTTAGGGGTTATTGGAGAGTGTTATGGGGAAAAACACTGAGCCTAGTGTCAGAAGCCCTGGGTTTGCTTGTTCACCACTGAGCCCCATACGACACTGTATGTCCTTGGGCTAGCTATCTAGCCTACCTGAACCATAGATACATTGTCTGTAAAATAGGCTGACACAATGCTAGTGAAACATACCATTCTCAGGTGCAAACAAACAAAAAAGAAACAAACAAACTTCAGATTGTGTTTTTTTGAGAAGTAATTTCATCTCTGCCTGCAAATTTGAAGTTCCCAAAGGGAAGCAAGGTGGTGAGACAAAAGTAGAAAGATAAAGAGGGTTACCTACTATTGTGGTCTGCAGGAATGAATGAGAGCTCCAGGATTCATAACTTTCAGTGATAAAACTGGGAAAATCCCTGGGAAACAAGGATAAGCTTTTCACCCTAAAAGGAACCCTGGCCAGAAAATCAGGAAGAAGAAAGCAGATAAACATTTGATTTCCTTCTCTGCACTAGGCATTGTCTAGGTATTTTCTTTTGTATTCAAATCCCAGCTCTAACTTCAACTTACCTTGGACAAGTCTCTCAGTCTGAGACAAAATAAGACCTCTGAAGTTCATCTCCATTTGAATACTCTGTGAATCCTTTCCTTCAAACTCAGGTAGAATTTGAGGTCCAGGGAGGTAAAACCCACCCAGCAAACTGAGGCAGAAAAATATGGCCACGCCTATCCCACCCTGACCCCCTGATCCATCTCACTCCCCCATACTTCCCTACACCACCCTCTCTAAGGACTCTGGTAAATCTGTACCCACACTTTCTGAACTTTTACTAGAGTTCTGTCATCTGGATTTTCTCTATAAACATCTGCAGGGACATTTCATGGATCTGAGAAAACTTGCTTAGATCTCAGGGATTAAGGCAAGCTAGGGAAGGCTTCACAGATGTGGGGGTCAGATTCTAGCAAAAGAGTATGGGGATGGAACCTGGGGCTAATATGTAGGGGGAAAAGGCTTACTTTGAGTCTAGCTTAGCTCAGCAAGAAGCAGTTTCAAAGGTCCCCAGTTTATGGTGGGGGTTGAAATATCAGGACTGGATGGCTAAGGCAGAGGCAAAATAGAGGTGGCATTGTCTCAGAAACATAGGCCTGCCCCAGACACAGAAGATGGAAATAATCCATAATGACCCATAATCTCTCCCCAATTTTCTGGACAGAGGCTTCAGAGGGAACTTGCTATCTCCCAAAGTTTACTGGTCCAGAACTAGCTGAACTTTCTCTAAAGTGAATTCCTCTCCTCTGCCCATTCCCGGTGGAAATGGCCCCAGGCTTCTCTGGGCTTGGCTTTTATCCCTCTGTTCTCTCTGGGTTAGCAGATCCAAGACCCTGACTACCTCAGCTCCCTGTTCATTAGTATCCCTACTCCCCAACCCAAGTTCCAGGGATCAAGAGTAAAGAGGGAGCGTAGTTGGACACTTTGCCAGGGAACATTAAACCTCTAGTCACAGAAATGGCAATTTAGGCTTTATTAGGGAGGACTGAGCTTGGGTAACAAGGGTAAGACAATGTCAAAGGCCCAGGCTTTGGAGAAAGAAACCCTGGGCCAGAGGTCCTATTCTGCCATTTACTTACTGGCTGTGTGGACTAACACAAATCACTTGCACTTATTTGAGGTTCAATTTCTTCCTCTGTAAAATGGGAAGAATGACAATCCATCAGCCGCAAAGTGGCTGGTATAAGCAACAAATATGTAATGGACATGGATTTTGTAAATTGTCAAAGTCTCCACATAAGTTTGCCATTTATCTACTTCTCCCTTCTAAGTCAGTTGAACAGAAGACTTTGATTGAGTGACCACTATGTGCCAGGTACTCTGGGGGCTGCAAAGATGAATAAGCCAGGATCCCTGAAGAATCCTAGAGACCAAACATTATTATATCAGGATAGTGGAACTGTGGATAATTTTTCCTTCTTTTCTCTATTTTCTCTATTTTTTCTTCTGCAACTTCGTTATTTTTCATAAACAAATGATAAGCAAATATTGGTTAGATGTGTACTATATGCCAAGCACTATACTGGGTACTTTGCACACATTATATTATTTAATTCTGGCCACAATTCTATATCCCCCCACACAAAGGATTTTTGCAAAGATTAAATAAAACTTCCATAAATCTTTTACATCATTTTACAGACACAGATACTGGATTCAATAGGTTAAGCCTCTTGTTGAAGGTTATACAGACAATAAATGAGTGGTAGAGCTAGAGTTTCAATCCAGACCTGTCAGAATCCAAAGCCCAGTGCTCCAAAGCCAAAATCACTCTCCAGGAATAGCCACTCTTAAGGGGTAATGGAGATACACAACACACTTTATTCTAAAATTGATTATGTTAAGTTCCAGAATAAGGGTGGAAATTTCTGCGCATATAAAGAGGGAGAAGAAGTAAACTCAAATTTGGATGAGTGTGTGAAAAAAAAAAAAAAAAACCTTCTCAGAACAACTTGGGACCAGCCCTCTTACTAGAAATATCTGGGACTCCATTACAGATGGTAATCTAAGCAGAGAGGTTGGCCCTTTTAAAATTAGAAAAAGTTTGGATTCTCAGTCCTTACCATCTGGGTGCTCATTCATTTATTAATTTATTTAAATATTCCCTGAACACCCTCTCTACTGTAGCATTAATGCTGTTCCTTGGAGGATCAGAAAGGATTAAGTCAGTTTTTGACCACATTTAAAATCTAGCCGGACACACACAGTGACAGAATCAAGTAATTATAAAACAATGCAAAAAAAAGCAGAGATAAAAATGCATTCTTATCATATTAACAGAGTACTCAGACTAGCAGAGGGCAAGGGGAACTTTTAATTGCTATGCTTCGCTTTGGGATAGCCACACTGCAAAATTGGTTTTGGAGTACAGAAGAGGACAGGGTTAAGGGAGCTGGGACAGGACTTACGGGAATGGCGTACTTTTTCCCAGATAAGTTGCTGCAATATACCTATAGGTCCCAATGCTCTAAGCAAAATAAAACAGCACATAGTAATGATGTTAATAAACCTTATTGGCTAAGCATACATTCAGTGTTTGCACCAGGCACTAAGCTAAACACTTGACCCACATCATTTCATATCATTCTCCCAATAACCGAGTCAAGTGAATATGATAGCCCTCATTTTTCAGCTAGAGAAATCAAGGCTCAGAAAGATTAAACAACTTTCCCAAGTTTTTTTTTTTAATTTTATTGATTTATTTGATCCTGGAGAGAGAGAGAGAGAGAGAGAGAGAGAGAGAGAGAGAGAAAGATCACAAGTAGGCAGAGAGGCATGCAGAGGGGGAAAAGGAAGCAGGGCCCCCACTGAACAGGGAGCCCAACGCAGTGCTCAATCCCAGGACCCTGAGATCATGACTTGAGCTGAAGACAGAGGCTTAACCCACTGAGCCACCCAGGCACTGCACAACTTGCCCAAGTTTATGCAGTTAGTTCAAACTGGGACTGGAATCCTCATCTGTTTCCAAAATTCCTGCTCTTTATTTCATGCTTTCACAAAAACCACACACACACAAAATTCCTAACAGACAATGTATTGTACACATATGTCTAGAATTATAACCCACAGCATACATGTCTATTAAAAAAATGAGAGAAACTGCCTGGATCTTTCATCTTAACATGTGCTGCTGGCTTATTGCAGTAATTTAACAGAGATTTATGGAAGTAAAAATTGTCAAGCTACACAAATGAGTTACATCCAGGTACATACCTCACAGTAACAGCCACCAAGACATTGGTCACTTCACCACTTTCTCTAATGATCTTATCTCCTTCTCCAGACCAATGCCGTCTATGTGGACTGGACCCTTAGGCAAGGACACTGACCTTTCCAAGGAGCAGGAAGTTAGTGAACTCTTCAGCTCAAGGTATCATGTAGCAAGAATGCTGGCTAAAACTTCCAATCCCTTAATCTTCACAAGGGCTAGGATGGAAAGTAAGAAGTATTCTGAATGGTAATTTAGATTCCAGCAACTGTGGATTCTGATTCCAGGCTCAACCCCCAACTCATTGAGTGATCCTGGACTGGGGTGTTGGTCTTTCTGGTCATCACTGCCTCCACTTCCCTAAAATTACCTAGGGAGTTAAACTGGCTGACCTTCTGAAGTTTCTTCCAGCTTCAAAAGTCCATGCTTCTAGGAGAATTTACCTCAGAAGTTTGAAGTGTAAGAGTAGATCTGTGTGAGCGTGCTTCCACACCCCTGTTCTGAGGTCTCTCTGACTGACTGGAGACCAGGAGGTAGAAGTAGGCTGGAGCATAAAACAAAATACATTATTCTGTGGCAACGTTGGACTTCACAGAGGACCAGGCAAATCTGTGATGAGAGTGGGTAACTCCTGTTATGCAAACAGCAGCACTAATAAATTCTAGCAATACTCAGGGGAAAGAAATGAGCAGTTCGCAGATTCTACTGTGGGTGCTAGAAGCAAATACAAGTTTACGTTTCTAAGACTAGAGTGAGGATAGCTGTTTAGGACATCAAAATGCAGGCAGGAAGAAGAGCAAAAGAGACAGACAATATATTTTCTAGCAATTAGCAGAAAAAACTCCAGAATTCCCTAAAGAAAATTATTCACCCTTGGAAATAAAGCTTTTTACAAAATGCCTGGCAAGGTTTTGTGATACCAGCATCACCACTGGGCACAGACTTCCAGAATCAAATCCTTTTTTCAATTTTTATTTTATTTTGGTTGGGGTTGAAGTGAAATGGTGAGAATTCCTGGAAATGATGGCACACTGAGGAAATGTGAGCTCCAGAATGGCACAGAGGATTTGTTGTCTCTTCTGCCTTGTCATCCCACTTACCTCTCCCACCCCACCTCCTCCAGTTCAAGTGTAATGTTCCAAAAAGGTGCCAAAACAATCTTGCAGATGGTTATTTTTAGGGAATTCCCCCTTTCCTCATGACTACCTCCTTACCCTTGGAGACAATATTGCTGATGTATAATATACTGCAAGGAGGCCCACCTAAGCCCACTTTATGCTGAAGGTTTTGGGCATGATATGACCTGTGCATCCATACTGTCACCAGCAAGTCATAGGCTGTGTTCTGGTAGGCCTCCTCTGTGTCCTGGGTCTAGGAATGGGGAGAAGAAGATCTCAGAGTAGAGCATAGAGTGTTTTTGGAAGGCCTGAAACCATCCCACCTCCTTTGAGTAGACTTGCCCAAATACCTGTTACTATCCCATTCTGTTGCACCAAGTCTCAGTAGGTTATGCAAGCAAATAGAGATATGATGTTTGTCACAGGTTTATTGCCAGGACTGAACAATGTATGTAAAGTGCCTAACACAATGTCTGGTATGTAGTACGTATTGGTGGTGACCATTTTTGACTAGAGTGACATCCCTCTTTGGTCAGAATGTTCCTGATTTTGGCACTGAAAGTCTCACATTGCGGGAAACTCCCTGAGTTCTGGAAGACTGGGATTTTTGGTAATCTTATTTTCAATAATTTCTTCTCAAATCTCCGAATGAAGTCATAATCCAACCCTCACCTCCTCATTTGTTTGACTTACAAATGTGTCTATTTCTATATTTCTCCAATCAAAATCCTAAATATTTATTTAAAAATATATAAATTCAACATATTACAATGTGCTTCTACTTTCCACTCTTCTCAGTAACTCTGTGTTCTAGGATGGTGCTTCTCAACCAAGGTGACTTTAATCACAGGGGACATTTGACAATGAATGGAGGCATTTTTTAGTGTTACAACAAGGGAGGAGAAGAGTGCTACTGATATCTAGGGGATAGGAGTCAGGGATGCAGTTAAACATCCGTCAATGCACATGACAACTCCAACAAGGAATTATTTAGTTCAAAATGTCAATAGGGCTAAGTTTAAGAAATCCTGGACTAGTAGATATTATTAGTTCAACAGATGCTACAAATGAAAACTCTAAGGCTGAATGAGTTAAATAGCTCAAGGTCAAAGAGCTGAAAAGTGTCCTAGATAGGATTCAAGCCCAGACTGGTTGACTCTAGATCCAGTTCTTTTCTTACAATATTACAATGCTCCTGAGAAATGTTTTCTTTGTCATCTCATTTGGGTTTATTACAACCCTGGCTTGATAAGATACAGCCCTTGTTAAACATGAGGAGGTAAGTCTTCAAAATTCAGGTTGAGAGCTTCTTCTTTTTTTTTTTTTTAAGATTTCATTTATTTATTTGACAGAGAGAAATCACAAGTAGACGGAGAGGCAGGCAGAGAGAGAGAGGGGGAAGCAGGCTCCCTGCCAAGCAGAGAGCCCGATGCAGGACTCGATCCCAGGACCCTGAGATCATGACCTGAGCCGAAGGCAGCGGCTTAACCAACTGAGCCACCCAGGCACCCCAGGTTGAGAGCTTCTTAATCCATTTTAGCATTATACCCTGTGGCCTACTCTATTCCCCTCACACACACACATCATGCACACACACACACACACACACACACACACACACAGGGCACAGGATATGGTGGCAGTGAGGGTTAGGTAGTCAGCTGGGGTCCCTGAGAGGCTTAGAGGTGAGTGGTGAGTGACAGCTGGAACTAGGGTATTGGTGGAGAGGGAAGAGTGGGAAGTCCATCCCTTCCAAGATTGTAGAAAGTTATGGGGAGACAGCAAGCCCATTCCTCTAGTCTCTTGGCATCCACAAAATTCTCTCCAGTCCTTGGTTCCAAAACCAGCCCCCAAGAAGAATCACATCTTGCACTGTAGAGCTCATTGAGGTGGCCCATTGATATTGTTGTGGGATCCTTGAAAGCAATGGTCAAGAAAGAATTTCTGAGATACTTCACAATGCAACTTAGTAAGTTTATTATAATTTATTTATTTTTAATTTTACTTTATTTAAATTCAGTTAACGTAGTGTATTATTAGTTTCAGAGGTAGAGTTCAGTGATTCATCAGTTGCATATAAACTTAGTAAGTTTATATAAGTTGCATGGGGACAGCACCTGTGGACAGAAAGAGTTGCACTTTTGCTCTTTGAAGCTGGTGGTTATATACTTAGTGCTCAAAAGGAAAGGGACATGCAGGGAGTTTTAGATCATAAATGTTTTCTTTAAATTTCTACTCATAAAGCTACTTTTGCAAGATTGCTCTGGTGTTTGTCATTCAGTTCAATATTAACTATTGGTGAGATTTACAGGTGGTCATGAGCCCACTTGAATATAGCAACCAACACATATTTGATCCCTATTGAAACTATTCAGGATATAGGTCAGGCTTCTGGGATAAAAGTGAACATTTTTCTGCTTCTATCCTTTATCAGTATAATCTACCCCAAAGCTCTCATTTTACAGATAATACAAAATGAAGTCCAAAGAAGTGTTGGGCTCATTGTCTCGAGGGCGAAGAGCAACAGGAACAATAGGGTAACCTGCCACCTAGTGCAGAGCTCATGTCACTACATTCTCTGGAATCAGGCTTGTAGGCCAAGCAGGCCCTTTTACATTAGTGCTGAGTGGAAGCCAATATATCTTCTCACACCTCTGTACCTTCAAATATTACCTAGCAGGTTCTTAATACCCTGAAATTTGAGGATCTTGAAGCATATGTTAAAATGTGGTGGTGAGAGAGTATTAGAAAGAAAGAGGGCTAGAGACCCTCTCCCTTGCCCTTTTGATATCTATTTTATACTGTTGGCCTGGGCTGCTGACTCTTCTCAACCCCATCTCCCAGCCTTAGTGTCTAGCTCTTATTCCCCCAGTGTCCTTGGCTTTGCTCAGTTTTTCCTTTCTAAAGCACCTAAACCTCAAAACAAAGAAATTGATCCTAAACATAACATTTTCAACATCCCAGCTAACCACTACACATACTTCTGCTACCTGCCAAGCCCCAATAGGGGCTAACAAATAGAGTTTGGTACTCTACTGTGAGCCCTTATTCCATAAGGCAATCATTCTAATTGAGTGGTCCGGCCATGTATTTCCTACTCACAGAGAAAACACCTCCTTTATTCTATACCACTAGGTCTCAAAAGGTGGTCCCTAAATTGACAATGTCACCACCATTGGGAACTTAGAAATGTAAAATATCAGGCCCCACTCCAGACCTACAGAGTCAGAGACTCTGGGATTAAAGCCCAGTAATCTTGGTTTTAACCAGTATCCTGGGTGATTCTGCTATATGCTAAATTGTATAACTTCTGCCCTGCATCCTTATGTTAGCCTTACAAAGAAGCAAAAGGCACCATTTTAGGGGCACTGGGAAGTAGGACCACCAAGAACAGTTGTGCTTTGCATAACTCCAGAGGACATCCT
The DNA here is from genome assembly GCF_030435805.1 of Mustela lutreola. Taxonomy (NCBI): domain Eukaryota; kingdom Metazoa; phylum Chordata; class Mammalia; order Carnivora; family Mustelidae; genus Mustela; species Mustela lutreola. Next base: position 58,311,914 of record NC_081308.1, on the reverse strand, counting down.
TCATGTAGATGTGAATGGTACCATATAGAATTATGCAGTGTGGACTTGGTAGTACTGTTGATGTTCTTCTTCCTGCCACCAAAATAAATTAACAAGTAAAATACAAGAATGGAATGCCACATTTTCTATTAGTCTTCACGGTGCTGTTCTGGAGCTCGTTCTTATAGGCTGGAGCCAATTGTGTACATCTCTTCCCAATCTTGTGTTCAATGATTTCACATTGGTAGCTTGAAATTGGCTATAATGAAAGTATTGAAACCACAGATATTGGTAAATAGTACAGAGTTAAAAATAATTACAGAGCCTGTTTACCCTTCTTGGCAGGGCCACCAAGTATAAAAATGTGAGTTATGTATGGCAACAATATCTTTAGCAAATCTATACAAAAATATGATTGCATCATAGTTCTTTGTGGCAAAAAGTTGGTAACAAAATGAACGTCCAGCAACAGGGAACACTTGAAAAAATAAAGTATGTTTGTAGGAGGGATTATTATAAAATCATCAAAAAAATAATTTCAGCTATATCAGATGACTTGAAGGAGCTTTAATGACATACTGCTGATGGAAATATGTGGAAAAGTCTTTATGATATGATCCCATTTTGGAAAACAAACAGCATATGCATCTATGCATAGGAATATCTGGTTATGTGCAGGGAAAGATATATATTATCAACATGAATTATGGGAATAATGGGAAGATTCCCACAAAAAAGACTGTTCAAAACATCGCTAATATTTATATGGTTAGATTTATGTAGTTGATGAAAATTTACATATTTTGTAAATGTAAACTTGCTTGGAAGAATATAAAACAACATGAAATTGGGAGGTGTTAAGGTAATGATAGGCATGGTGGTAGTATTAAGGATGCATGTGGGGTCACACTTCCCCAAGTGAAGCAGTCCCCAAACTCTGGTCAACAAGGATCAGGATTTAGCAGTTCTCACAGCCTGGATGTCCAAACCCAAGCTCTGGCTTTCCAACCTGATATACAGGTCAACTGCTGAGCAACATATAGCACAGGTGGATCATTGGACAACTGAAAATTGAGACACAGGAAAGTGACCAACCAGAAATCAGCTGTGCTATTTCTGTTCTAACAGCACCAGTCCAGGTACCCTATATTTATTCCCTTCTATTAGCAGGGCTAAGGACAGGGGCTTTGACACCTTTTTTTTTTTTTAATTTCTTTTCAGAATAACAGTATTCATTGTTTTTGCACCACACCCAGTGCTCCATGCAATCCGTGCCCTCTATAATACCCACCACCTGGTACCCCGACTTCCCATCTCCCACCCCTTCAAAACCCTCAGATTGTTTTTCAGAATCCATAGTCTCTCATGGTTCACCTCCCCTTCCAATTTCCCCCAACTCCCTTCTCCTCTCTAACTCCCCATATCCTCCATGCTATTTGTTATGCTCCACAAATAAGTGAAACCATATGATAATTGACTCTATATGCTTGACTTATTTCACTCAACATAATCTCTTCCAGTCCCGTCCATGTTGCTACAAAAGTTGGGTATTCGTCCTTTCTGATGGAAGCATAATACTCCATAGTGTATATGGACCACATCTTCCTTATCCATTTGTCCGTTTAAGGGCATCTTGGTTCTTTCCATAGTTTTGCTGCTATAAACATTGGGGTACAGATGGCCCTTCTTTTTACTACATCTGTATCTTTGGGGTAAATATCCAGGAGTGCAATTGCAGGGTCATAGGGAAGTTCTATTTTTAATTTCTTAAGGAATCTCCACACTGTTCTCCAAAGAGGCTGCACCAACTTGCATTCCCACCAGCAGTGTAAGAGGGTTCGCTTTTCTCCACATCCTCTCCAACACATGTTGTTTCCTGTCTTGCTAATTTTAGCCATTCTAACTGGTGCAAGGTGGTATCTCAATGTGGTTTTAATGTGAATCTCCCTGATGGCTAGTGATGATGAACATTTTTTCATGTGTCTGATAGCCATTTGTATGTCTTCATTGGAGAAGTGTCTGTTCATATATTCTGCCCATTTTTTGTGTTTGTCTGTTTTGTGTGTGTTGAGTTTGAGGAGTTCTTTATAGATCCTGGATATCAACCTTTTGTCTGTACTGTCATTTGCAAATATCTTCTCCCATCTTAGAGGAGAACATATGCAGTAACCTCTTCGATATCAGCCACAGCAACTTCTTTAAAGATATGTCTCCAAAGCCAAAGGAAACAAAAGCGAAGATGAACTTTTGGGACTTCATCAGGATCAAAAGCTTCTGCACAGCAAAGGCTTTGACACCTTTTATGTGAGTGATATCTCCTTTATCTTTAACACTTTTCCTCCAGTATCTAGTAAATAAACTTGATTTCTAGTACTTAATCACCTTTTCCTATCCCTTCCCTTGTCTCCATTTGCTATACTTGCTCTTTTAAAGATTTATTTATCTTATTTTAGAGAGAGAGAGCAAGAGTGGTGGAAGGGGAAGAAGAAGAGAAAACCTCAAGCAGACTCTGAACACTGAGAGTGGAGCCCGAGGGGGGGCTTGATCCCATGACATTGAGATCTCAGAACAGAGTTGAAACCAAGAGTCTAATGCTCAACTGACTGTGCCACCCAGGAGCCTCTCAGATATTTTAATCCCAACTCTAGATTGGATTCATTCTTTAGAGGCCTTCCATTAACTCCTTACTACTTTCTTATCTTGTATCTATTTTTCCCCCATAACTCTTATCATTACCTGATATTATATTACACAATACTTATTTTCTTATAGGTTGTCATTTTCCTTCTACTAGAATCTAGTCTCCATGAAGGCCAGGGCCTTAATTTTGTTCCCCGCTGCATCCCTTAGAAGAGTGCCTGGCAAATATGGGTGCTTAATTAATATTTATTTGATGAATTATTGGATACTTGAATACCACTTAGTATTCATAATTCTCCTATCCCCTGAGGATATTTGAATTTTTTTTAACCAGGGTGACAGAAGGCCCTAAAGAAATTTGTGTCTGCTGGATCCTTGAAGCAACTTTCACTCTCCACACTCTTTTAATAACTGTGCAGCCACGGTTCAGATCCTTAATACATGTTCTTTCTTTTTTTCCTCTTTTATTTTTTTTATTTTTAATTACTTTTCAGTGTACTAGAATTCATTGTTTATGCACCACACCCACTGCTCCATGCAATCCATGCCCTCCATAATACCCACCACCAAACTGGCCCAACCCCCCCCCCCAAAAAACCCTCAGATTGTTTTTCAGAGTCCATAGTTTCTCATGGTTCACCTCCCTCTCCAATTTCCCCCAACTCCCTTCTCCTCTCTAACTCCCCATGTCCTCCATGTTATTTGTTATGCTCCACAAATAAGGGAAACCATATGATAATTGACTCTCTCTGCTTGACTTAATTTCACTCAGCATAATCTCTTCCAGTCCTGTCCATGTTGATACAAAAGTTGGGTATTCATCCTTTCTGATGGAGGTGAAATACTCCATAGTATACATGGACCACATCTTCTTTATCCATTTGTCTGTTGAAGGGCTTCTTGGTTCTTTCCAGAGTTTGGCGACCATGGCCATTGCTGCTATGAACATTGGGGTACAGATGGCCCTTCTTTTCACTACATCTGTATCTTTGGGGCAAATACCCAGTAGTGCAATTGCAGGGTCATAAGGAAGCTCTTTTTTAAATTTTTTTAAAAGATTTTACATATTTATTTGACAGAGGGAGATCACAGGTAAGCAGAGAGGCGGCGGGAGTGAAGCAGGCTCCCCGCTGAGCAGAGAGCCTGATGCAGGGCTCTATCCCAGGACCCTGGGATCATGACCTGAGCTGAAGGCAGAAGCTTTAACCCACTGAGCCACCCAGGCAACCCTCTATTTTTAATTTCTTATGGAATCTCCACGCTGTTCTTCAAATTGGCTGCACCAACTTGCATTCCCAACAATAGTGTAAGAGGGTTTCCCTTTCTCCACTTTCTCTCCAACACATGTTGTTTCCTGTCATGTTAATTTTGGCCATTCTAACTGGTGTAAGGTGGTATCTCAATGTGGTTTTAATTTGAATCTCCCTGATGGCTAGTGATGCTGAACATTTTTTCATGTGTCTGATAGCCATTTGTATGTATTCTTTGGAGTAGTTTCTATTCATGTCTTCTGGCTGTTTTTTGACATGATTATCTGCTTTGTGTGTGTGTTGAGTTTGAGAAGTTCTTTACAGATCCTGGACATCAGCCTTTTGTCTGTACTGTCATTTGCAAATACCTTCTCCCATTCCGTGGGTTGCCTCTTTGTTTTGTTGACTGTTTCCTTTGCTGTGCAGAAGCTTTTGATTTTGATGAAATCCCAAAAGTTCATTTTTTGCTTTTGTTTCCTTTCCCTTTGGAGACATATCTTGAAAGAAATTGCTGTTGCTGAAATCGCAGACGTTACTGCCTATATTCTCCTCTAGAATTCTGATGGGTTCCTGTCTCACATTGACGTCTTTTATCCATTATAAGTTTATCTTTATATATGGTGTAAGAGAATGGTCGAGTTCCATTCTTCTACATATAGCTGTCCAATTTTCCCAGCACCATTTATTGAAGAGACTTTCTTTTGTCCACTGTGCATTTTTTTCTGCTTTGTCGAAGATTATTTGACCATAGAGTTAGGGGTCCATATCTGGGCTCTCTACTTTGTTCCACTGGTCTATGTGTCTGTTTTTATGCCGGTACCATGCTGTCTTGATGATCACAGCTTTGTAGTAAAGCCTGAAATCAGGCAATGTGATGCCGCCAGTTTTGTTTTTGTTTTTCAACATCCTTAGCAATTTGGGGTCTCTTCTGATTCCATACAAATTTTAGGAATATTTGTTCCAGCTCTTTGAAAAATACCGGTGGAATTTTATTTGGAATGGCATTAAAAGTATAGATTGCTCTAGGCAGTAGAGACATTTTAACAATGTTTATTCTTCTGATCCAAGAGCATGGAATGGTCTTCCATCCATGTTCTTTATTTTTTGAAGTTTTGGTTTGTTTTTGTCTTCATATCTGTGTGGTGAAATTCATTTAAAAATATGCAGGAGATTTCCAAACACAGGCATAAATAGCTTTACCATTTACCAACATATAACCAGTCTTCTTGCATCTAAACCCTGTTATCTACCCCTTTTTATTTATTTTTCATAGCTTTAATGGGGTATAACTTTCATAAAATAAACTGCATATATTTAAAGTATAAAATTTGATGAGTTTGTTATATGTATATACTCATGAAATCATGGCCACAATCAATATAATGAACACAATAATCACCCTAAAAATTAGAACAGTTTTTTTTAAACTGCAGGTTGCAACCCAATAGTCATTTGTGGAATGACTTCCAGGTGACAGATGTGAGACAAGTCTGAATAGTCCTAGAATCTCATTTCCTCCCCCTTTTCAGCAGCTCAGTTGAGAGTTGAATGTGCTGTACTGAACCACCTGTGGAAAGACAAGGTCTCTGGCTTATATCAGCATTCCTGGTGGGAAAGGTTCTTTCTCGGGCCCTTAGTATGTACACTTTGGCCTTGGGCATGCCATAGTTCCTAGCACTGTTACTGATCTGGACGATCACTGTTACATTTCTTGTTACTTAGAGAAACAAGGTGTGCCTTGGCTCCTTTTCCCAGTGTGGAGACAAAGCTTTTACTCTCTTGGAGTGCTCACAGTTGTACAGCCAGCTTACAGTTCAAGCAGGCTCCTCTTTGCTGGGACTTTGGTCTTAGTGCACACAGAATATCTATGACTGGCATATGCCATGGAACAAGCAGAAATCAAGAGAGGCTGCATGTGCTCTGCTACTTCTTGGCCTGCTTAGAAGTTTCCCCCCAATAAATCCCATGTTGTAACTGCATCATATGGTATATCAAAAGCTGTCTTCCCAAATATCGCCAACCCAGACTACTGGTAAGCCCAAGTTGAGTTTATTGCTTACCAGGGTGAAGATGAACACCACCTATGTAAAGCTTTGGCAAAGATGTCTCAAAGGGAGGAAAGGAAAAGTTAGAACTTGAATTGGAAGTTTGGTTTGACGTAGGTCTTTTAATGCAGGGATTGATTAGAATTAGGTAAGGATCATAATGCAACAGTCCAAGACTGGTGGAAACAGCAAGAAAATGATTTTGAGGTGATGGATTAAAAGACTTTTAGTGCATTTTAAACTCTCTGTGGATACTTTCCATTGAGGAGTTAATTGTTGCATTTTTCAGGATAGTCCTATAACAAACAATTTGCCTGGGCAGGGGAGCTCTGGAAAAGTAAAGCCATGTTAATGAAGATAATAGAATAAGGAAATACGTTTGCATAGACAATAAGGCTTAGTTTTAGTTTTCAATGTCCAGGCTAAGTATGGGAATAGAAGGTTATGATTCTCAGTTGTTGGCAGTATATGGTCATGAACCCCTTACATGACAGTGATGACCAGCATTTTTCAAAAAATAAAACTAAATAAACTTTGTTTCAGTTATACATATGTATGTGTGAAATGAGTCATGAAGTAAAATGTGTCTCCTTATAATGGGTCTGGACCCAGAAATGTTTGAACCTAAGAGAAATGCTGACAGACCTCTAAAAGTTATAATTCCCTCACTCAGCTAGCGTGCACTGCTCTGATCTAACCTTCTGGTTTTGTTAGGAAATAATACATAATTTGATAATTAAAATGGAGGTCTTCAGGCAGACTAGGGTTTGAGTGGGAACTTTGAATCTATAAGTTTGTCTGCCATTTCAGCAGAAAGCTAAAAGAAGGTACATTGCTACTGAAGCACAAAACATGGAAGCTAGACACAAATAACAATGACCTACAGTGAGCACTGTTAGTTTCTAAAGCAAATACCTAAGAAGGCATAGGTTCCCATGTGAATGATATGCAATCTACTTTATCAGGTAACTAGATAAGACGACCCTTGGGGTGCCCTCCATTGAGAGGATATTATGATTTTAGAGAGCATCTTACAACAGAAGCAAGCAGTTAGCCTCAGATTTTATTTGGCTCTTACCTCTCAACACCTGATCCTGAGGTATTATTGGATAGAATAATAAATGGGACACAGTAGACAATGAAAAGCTTCCATTCTCAAATGGGCCATCTACTTCTCTGAGGAAATTCTGCCACTTGAGGGCTTTAGAAGGCTGGAGGTTTTAGAAGGGAACTTAGCCAACCCCCTTCACCACTATCCCCCCTCATCAGGCCTGAAATTCCTCAGAGGGCCCCAATCCTTAGGATAAATCATTATCTTCTACATTTAAAATATAAATTTTCCTTTGGCTCAAAATTTTAGCCTTTCATGTTTGTTTGTCCCACTTAGGAAAAAGAGTCTTAGGTTAAAAAGGAGTGAGAAACACTGCCACACTACCTCAGTGGGAACTGACATGGTTTATTCAGGAACTCATTTAGCAAGCAAGGATTAAGATTAATTGGAGATCTGGATGTCCCTGATTCTTTAGGTTTCATGGTCTGAAGCCAACCTATAAACAGGTAAATCACATCCCATGTCTGAGAGTTGTGGAAAGAACCTAGGCTGAAGCCACACAGATCTGGGAGTAAATCACATTTCCTCCTTCTTAATGGTACCATCTTAAGCCATACAGCTAAGCTTCAATTTTCTTATCTGTAAACTAATAAGAACAAAACTAACTTCACAGAATTAAGAAGATGATTTTATTCAGGCCTTAGCCATAGGGAGACTGCTCAAAGAAAAGAAATGAAAGTTTTATAGAAGCAGGTGAACAAAGGAGTCATCATCAGTCTTATGGGAGTCATGAGGAAGTATGGGTAGGGTCTTATCTCAGAATATGACAGGACAATATGGTCCCTTACAATTAGCTAGCTTTTTTTTTTTTTTTTTTGGAACACAAAAGGGTGGGAGAGTTTTCTCGACTGTAGCTGCTTTCTTGCACCCTAGGGCTCAAAGTTCAATGTTGTCAATCATTTAGCATAGGGCCTGGACCATGGTAGGCATTCAACAAGTGTTTCCTTCTTTTCCTTTCTCCAGTATAAGGATGTACAAAGTGGTGTGGGGTTCAGAGATGGGCCTAACAGATTTATTTTGCTTGGGAAAATTTGATTTGGCAAAGGATCCTAAATTTTAAAGGATAAATGATGTTTTGCCAGAAAGGGGAAAAAATGAAAGCTTTCTAAATAGGCTAACATAATAGGGAAGGGCATAAAGGCTTATAAGAGACATATTCAGAGACCAACTGTAACTTCAATGTGTTACAAAGAATAGCTAGACATGAAGTCGGTTTGAGCCAAATTATAAAAACCCAAGGAAAGCCATTTAATGCTTACTGTTTCAGGAAAAATATCCAGGAATGTATGACTCTATCAAGATGAGGTTTCATTTTATGAGACTGCAGCGTAAGGGATGGAAGCAGGGAGACCAGTTAAGAAGGTAGTATATGATCTAGAGAGGACCAAGGCTTGACCCAGAGTAGTGGCTATGAGGATGTCAAGGAGAGGGCTTATTAAGAAGACAGTAAAGAGAGTTTACTAGATAGATTATCTAGTTATGGGGAGGGGTAACATTCAAGTGAGGGAGAAGATAGACTAGTAGAGGATGATAATATTAATAACAAATATACTAATATTTCTAGTGCTTACAATGTGCTCTGCATTGTTCTAGAAGCACTACACTTCTCTCTTTTAATCCATACAGTTATGTGAGGTAAGTGCTTTACTCCCCTCCATTTTCAGATGAAGAAAATGAGGCATAGAGAAGTTCAAAACCTTGCCAAGTATTTCACAGACAGTAAGTAGAGACAGAACTGAACCCCAAGCTGTCTGAGTACAAAGACTGAAGCTTGGATGCCTTGTGCATACTGTTGCCATTTACTAGGATCAAAGGATATAGGATAGGGGGTCAAATTTATGGCAAAAGTATTTTAGTTTTGGACAGGTTGACATTGAGTGCAACAAGCAGTTGATTAAGTGGATTTTGAGCTCCGGGGAGAGATAGGACCAGAGCCGGAGACTTGAGGGTTATCAACATATAGGGGTATGCTTATTAGGGGCCTCAAGACTGCCTTAGGTAAATGGGATGCACAAAAGTAGGGATGGGTATTTAGAAGGAGGGGGATGGTGAAACAAGCAAGGGGAAGCATTAGCTTGAAGACAAATTTGATCAACCTACAGATTTCACAGGCAACGCCTTAGACTTGGAGAGCCCATGTTTAATTCAAGCCCATTCGTACAGCTAGAGGGGTCCTGGAGGGACTGGAGGAAATTATGGTATGTGAAATAAGTTAAGCAGAGAAAGTCAATTATCATATGCTTTCACTTATTTGTGGAACATAAGGAATAGCATGGAGGACATTCAGAGAAGGAAGGGAAAAGTGAAGAAGGGGAGAATCATATGGGGAGACAAACCATGAAAGACTATGAACTCTGAGAAATATACTGAGGGTTTTATAAGGGAGGGGGTGAGGGGATAGATTAGCCTGGTGATGGGTATTAAGGAGGGCATGTATTGCATGGAGCACTGGGTGTTATACGCAAACAAGGAATCATGGAATGCTACATCAAAAACTAATGATGTACTGTATGGTGACTGACATAAAATAATAATAATAATAATAATAAAAGATCTTAAAATGGGGATATTATCCTGGATTATCCAGAATGGGCCTGAATGTGATCACATGTAATTGAGGGAGGTAGTAGATCTTATACACACGAAGAAAAGGTGAAGTGAAGACAGAGCAGAGAGACATTTGATGATGCTGGCCTTGAAGATTGGAGTGATGTGGCTACAAACCATGGACTGCCAGGAGTCACTAGAATCTGGAAAAGACTAGAGATGGATTCTCCCTAGAGCAGCCTGAAGGACCTTTGCCCTAGTAACACCTCAATTTCAGCCAAATAATACTGATTTCAGACTTTTGACTTCCAGACCTGTGAGATAATGAATTTCTATTGTTTTAAGCCACAAAATTTACAGAAATTTGTTACACAACCACAAGAAACTAATATAGTGTCTCCTCAAAGCTATCACTACTTAACACACTTTTTGACCCAGTAATCCCTAATTATCAAAAAGTATCAAGCTTCATTTGTCACATACTAAACATGGTGCTCTTGTTAGGTACTTTGGTCAAGTTTTCTTAGAACACATAGAATAGAGAGACCTTCAGCTTCATGTGGAATGAAAGGGGAAGGATAGGGGTCTTTCCAGAAAAGCAAAATCCAAAATTAGCCTCTAAACCCCCAAAATTTTCACAAATGATTCCTTCAGACTCAGTACCTCCTCTGACTGGATTAGATCTTAAGGAGTCATATAAGCCATCTCCCTGTCTTTGCCTGTATGAAGCCAAGATCCTGAAGCTTAAAGGGTATCTGGTTTGGGGCAGATAACTGGCTTACTGGTTGGCATGGCTAGTCAGAACAGAGTATATGTCATTCAAGAATCATGAGAATATTACATTTTAGGAGAAATTGGCTGGGGAAAGTAGCATGTATGGAAAATGGATTGGGATTTGTTGCTATAAAGTGAGAAAGAGTTACTCATAGATACGTTGTTAAGATTGCTATCAACAGCAGAGAAAGACAAATATCATATGGTTTCAGTCATATGTGGAACATAAGGAATAGCATAGAGGACCTCAAGGGAAGGGAGGGAAAAGTGAATGGGAAGAAATCAGAGAGGGAGAAAAATCATCAGAGTCCGGACTCCAGGAAACAAACTTAAGGTTACAGAAGGGAGGCGGGTGGGGGCAGGGGTAACCCAGTGATGGGTATTAAGGAGGGCACATATTGCATGGAGCACTGGGTGTTATGAGCAAACAATGAATCATGGAACACTACAGTCAAAAACTGGTATGTTGGCTAACTGAACATGATAACAATAAAACTATTGCTAGCAACAGTTCTCTCTCAAGTGTTAGACTGGAAAATAATTTCGTGAGAAGGATTGGGATGGAACCCTGAAAAATCTAGCTAACCTGTAAAATCAGAAGGGCTTCAGAAAATTGTCCCCCTGGCAACTCCCGAATCCTAAGGAATTATGCAGAAAAACTAAGTATACCTATGTAGATACTGAAACCAACATAGCAGTGGATTGTTGAAAAAGTAAAATCCTACAATTTCCGCTACGAAAGAGAACCTAGAGATCACCCAGTTTAAGCTCATAGCTTTACAGATGTGAAAAACCAGCAGATTTTCCAATCCAACTTTAAATAGTTCAGTATTTCCTCTGTAGACTTGCTTCAGTGTCCACAGTGTTTTTCTGGGTCAGGTGCTGATTCATGGCAATAACAACATACTTATAAACGCATTCCCGGTACACAGGACAATCACATGCCTCCCCAGCCCGCCAACGGGCGCAAAGCGAAATTCCTCGCAGTTTAGACACCCTTCTTGGGGTCTGGGACAGAAGCACGTTAGTAACCAGGAACTTAGCGGAACCTTGAAGCTGAACACTTGATGCCGGCACGGTTGCTTTGAGAAAAGAACACTTCCGTCTAAGGAGGCCTGGCCTCTAATTTGTGGGTCGGTCGGCTCCCAGTTCTCGCGTTCTGATTTGCCACGCTAACTTAGGGAGGCGGGCTTGCGTCTGGGTCACGCTCTCCCATTGGCTGCTGGCACAGCGGCGGTTTGGAGTGAAGGTAGCATGTTGAACTGAAAGCTGTGGGAGTGCTGCGACAGAAGGCCTGCGGTGGAGTCCAGTGTCCGGTGGGAATCCGGATCCGGCCAGGTGTAGGTCTCCTGGGTATGGATCTTGTGTGGAGTGCGTGGTGCGGAAAGTGCGTCAAAGAGAAAGGGTCGTCGCCACTTTGGGCCCAGCGCATCGTGGTCGCCTGGCTCAGTAGGGCCGAGTGGGATCAGGTGACGGTGTATCTCTTTTGTGATGACCATAAATTGCAGCGGTACGCCCTGAACCGCATCACCGTGTGGAGGAGTAGGTAAGGCTGCCGGCTCAGCCCTCCTGCTATCGTGGTAGTGGCGTCTCACCTCTTTCTTTGTAGGATTCCATTTACAAAGCCCAAGTCTGCAATTTTCTAAATGCCTAAGGTCCTTTGGAGTGATTTGGGCGTTGCCCATTTCCCAAGACCCTGGGGGAAAGTCCCAGCCACGCTTTTGTACTAATCCCATGTACGGAAAGGAAGGCGGTGTGCTTCAACCACCTTCTTGTTAAATCTTCGAGCTTTAACCCTTACTTTCCTCTGTCTTGGGGAAGGTGCCAAAAGGACCGGTGTACTCGAGCCAGGTTTAAGGAGTAGGTTTACACCCGAGGGTGGATTTTTGAGTCGAGTTGGGCGGGGAGCGGGGGCGGTGCTGGCTAGCAAAACCGTGTTTGGATGGGGAACCTCGGTCCAATTGGTAAGATTGAGTTGGGAGCAAAGGATGAAGTTTCCTCCAGCTGAATGAATTAAAGGTTTTAAAGTGAAAGAATGGAGTGTGTTCACGCTTAATTGTTGGTTGATTGCCTAGCAGTTAGGCAATCAACTGCTTTTGTAAACCCTAGCCAGCATCTCACACTCTGTATACATTTGGATTGTATACAATTAGGTTACCCTCCCTCTTCCTACTTTATTGATTTGTGTCTTGTCAATCCCTCTAGAGCCAGTTATGTCATTGGAATAATTTACAATGATCTAGGTTTTGAGGTGGTGGGTGGACCAGAGTAAGGGACCTTTATGATGGTGCTGGACTGTGGCTCTTTAGGTTAGGCAACGAACTACCCCTGGCAGTGGCTTCTACTGCTGACCTGGTACGCTGTAAGCTCATGGATGTAGCTGGTGGCTTGGGCCCTGATGAACTTAGACTGCTCTATGGCATGGCGTTGGTCAGGTAAGGCCTGCATGGGTAGGGGTGAGGATGGATTGAGGGATGGGGGTGGGGGTAGCCGCTTGATTAGCAAAGCTTGGCTTTAGGTGCTACCTGAAGCAAAGCACCCCATGTGCCTCTCTGTATGGGTCATCCTGTGATTGTTTGACATGACACCTTTTGGTACCCCCTGACAATACACATTCCTTTTTTTTCCCCTGAGAACCTTTTGTCTTCCATTTTTCTTCTCTTTCTGGAATGTGGGGTGTGGGTGATTTACACCAAGTGATCTCAGTGAATCACCTCCAGCTTTGATAATTTGATTTTTTTTTCTTCCCCTTTAACTCTTTTACCCAGAACTTTTCTGAATGGTCTGAGGTCTTTGGCCATGATTCGATGTAGATTTTTCAACCCTCCTCGCATCCATACCTAGTTCCCCCTTCTGTCCTTGACAACTGAAAGGTTGCTGAGTTGAAGTGGACACTGAGTTCCTGATTAACAAAATGATATAGAGTGGTTCTAGCTATTTCATACACATCAGAAAAAAGACTGTCACTGAATTTTCTCAGCTATCAAAATCTGCTCATTTCATACTGTTTACTTTGTGTGCCTTGAGGTCCTCCCTAGCTCTTCTTACCTTCTCCATCATTTAGGTGGGCTCCTCATATTTTTTGATATAGGTAATCTTTTGTTTTAGCATTTATAACGTGATCTAGCATAGTATGTTTTATTCTGTCATGATTATTTATCCTAGACTGACCTCTTCAAGTCCAGAGCAGTGTCTTCCTCATCTGTATGGCTTAAGTACAGGGCAGACATCCCTGCGCTGGCTGATACCAATCATAAGAAGAGGACAGACCAGTTAGTGGAAAGTTGTAGAAACTCCGGGTGTCAGTAACTTAGCAAGATGTTTTGAAGCCCCACTGGTTTGAGTAAAACCATTCCTTGGGCTATGCCACTGATTTCTTCCCCAACCCCAGGTTTGTGAATCTTATCTCAGAGAGGAAGACAAAGTTTGTCAAGCTCCCTCTCAAGTTCCTGGCTCAGGAGGTATGTATGACAAAATGGCATTTTTTAATTCTCTTGCCCCAGAAGGGCTCACTAAATGGGGCATCGGGTGTTATGGGCACACAGTCAGACTAGCTCATCCCCCCACTACCAGCCAAGCCCAGCAAGAGCCCCAGAGCCTCAGCCTCCTGCTCGAAAGAAGCAGACTTTCTCCCTTGCTCATGGCTGCTATCTTCAGTGGCTTGGCTTGTCCAGCTTTTTGGGAGTGGGCCAGTGTAGCTGAGGCACTGGATTGCTCCATTGGGTAAGGACAGGAAAGAGGTAGCAGTCCCAGCACTTGCCTTCTGAGAGTTAGCTGACAGTCTGAGGGAAGAGACAAGCTCAGCTGAGCAGCATGAAAATGCCTGACATTCCTGCCCTGAGTGAGTATGTGAGGTGTGTAGAAGCCCAGAGGGCGGGCAGGTTCTCAGCCATAAAGAGAAGCTTCCTGAAAAAGAGTGTGGGATGAAGGGAGGAAGGATAAAGGGCACCCAGGGATTGGGACTCATAGGGCATAGGAAGGCTGGGGGTGATTGTTAATGCTCTTTCACAGGAATCTTTGTTCAAAGAGGGTGGTTGGTGTTGGAGGAGATAGCTATCTTTTCTGATTTTCCAGATTAACTCCCCAGAGCAGTAGAAGGAATAAGGAGACCATGTTTCTAATCCTGGCTCTGCCTTTAAGACTGAAACCTCCTCAGGATCTCAGTATTTTTTATCTGTAAAATGTGGGGAGGCCAGGGTAATTAATCTCTTTGGTCCTTTGGAGCTTTAATATTTTCTAATTTCTGTACTCACACCCTCCCTCACAATCAGATAAACATTCCGGATTGGATTGTTGAACTTCGCCATGAGTTGACACACAAGAAAATGCCCCATATAAATGACTGCCGCAGAGGTGAGTTTTCAGGGATCATACCTATAGTTAAGCCCAGGGGCCTGGGCTGGGTGGCACTGTGGGGAGACGGAGGAGGATCTCTAACTGGTGTCAGAGCCAGAACTACAGTGAGGCAAGTGAGGCATTTGTCTTGGGCACACACTTTAAGGGGGTGTCAGAAGCTCAGTAATCAGAATAAATAACATTCTGATGTGGAAAAACCCATAATGAACAAAATGCCAAAATTTTAAAGACAGAATTATTGGTGATTTCTCCTTTTGCTTCAGACTCCAGTACAGCTTAGGAGCACACTGTTCTGATCCTCTTTTGATGTCTTGATTACTATGTTTTTTGGCATTCCCTTAAATTTCATACCTAGAGAAGTGAATGGGGAGCAGGTTGAGAGGTGTGAGCCATTCAGTGTCATGAACCCAGGAGTTCTTTAAACACCCCATCCCAACTGATTCAGCCTAGTCCCTTCATGTTGGGGAAGCTGAGATACAGAAAAAGGAAGAGACTTGGCCAGAACCCTGTAACTATCTAGTGGGCCTGGGTCCCTCTCCTTCACTTGTCAGCTCTGTATTATTTTTGGCATTCCGTCTCTAATACTGGTATTAGTTTCTTGTGAAAGGTGCTGATAAGCAGAAAAAAAGCAAAGAATAGGGAGATAACCCAGAGCAAGACGGGCTACCTCTAGATATTTGAGATTTGTGCCTTCTTAGAGTCAACCATCTTCCCTCAAGTCTTCCCATAATGCTTATAAGAGGAGGCTAGGGGCCTGCTAGGAGCTTGTTTGCCTGTGGCTACTCCAGTGATACTGCCTTCCTTCCTCCTCTCCTTTAGGCTGTTACTTTGTTCTGGATTGGCTCCAGAAGACCTACTGGTGCCGCCAGCTGGAGAACAGCCTGAGAGAAACCTGGGAGCTGGAGGAGGATAGGGAAGAGACAGATGAAGAAGACCAAGAGGAAGATAAAAATATTGTAGTTGATGACATCACAGAACAGAAACCAGAGCCTATGGATAAAGGGAAAGGTGCAGAACTGGATATCAGGGTTGATGGAGACAGTGAAGGCAACAAAGAGGTTGATTCACATTTGAAAAAGGCTCTGAGACATAAAGAGCTATATGGTAGGTGTCCTTGGGTCGGATGGGGGGTATAGAGGGGCCCCTGAGTCTGTAAGACTCAGACTTATGGTTAACACTGGTTATTTTCCTGGCTCAGCAATTCCTCTGGGGTTGTGGTGAGTTTTAGCTTAAAACAGTTACTGTCACAAACCATTTCCCTTGAACCCTGTGAAGTAGGAGAGGGAAGAATTCTGGTTCCCAATTTACAACTCAAGAAGTGAGATGAGAAGGGCTCAGAATCCCATAAGGAGCAGAGGGCCGGGCTGCCCTATCTGTTTCCATATTGTATTTTCAGAAAGAGCCCGAGAACTGCTGGTCTCATACGAAGAGGAGCAGTTTAAGGTAAGAAAGTGCCCTTGACTTTGTGTGTTTTCATTTGCCCAGCCATTTCTTCCCTCTTGCCAGCTTCCTGAGAGAAGTCCTGAAAAGGAATTTGAAAGAAAAGTGGCAGAGCTTGAGGGGACTTCTCGGAAAGAGAGGGGGGATCTAGGAAGGAGACAAGAGAAGCAGAATCCAGTTGGCTGATCCTCAACACTGATGGAAGAGAGCAGATGATGGAAGTCTGGATAATCTGCCCCACTGGGTGGTAGGGAACAACTGGGCATAGGTGGTTGCATAGTCCTGCAATACTGCAGCTGATAAGCAGATGGCACCCAGGAACTTTCCTAGATCAGGTGAGCTTGAGGAGTCCTGTTTTAGCAGGAAGGGAGGTAGCCTAGAAACCATTCAGCTTGGCTCTTCCTTTTCACAGATGAAGAAATAAATTGAAACCACAGATGAGTGAAGGGACTAGCCCCAGGTCACATATGCAATCAGTGACAGAACTAGAATTAGAATATCAATGTCCTGATTCCCTTTCTTCCATAACCCATTGCTTTTCCTCATTCCTGGGCCCAAGGGTCTCTGGCCCAATTCCAACAAAATGTCCTCACTGGACATCTCAGTATTGGAGTATCTGGTGGTTGGGAGCCACAGGGAATTCAGGGTGGGGAGGGAGGGAGAAGAAGGTCTGGCTTTCCAAGGTCAGGATATTTTAGAATGTGGGCTCAGTAGGGAATTTGTGGGCCCACCCCTGCATGCCATGCCTATCTCATGAAGGGAGGTGCTGAGAGGTCCTATGGGAAGGGATCCTTGAAGGGTGGAAGAGGGTTGCTTGGTTGAATCAGGGTTCTGATGGTAACTTCTTTGCTGGCAGGTGCTGGAGAAATTTAGGCATTTACCTCAGGCTGTTAAAGCATGGAACAACCTGTCTCCACCTGTAGAATGCATCCTGGCAGAGCTCAAAGGCATTACATGTGAGAACAGGTGTGTAACTAGGTAATTAGGGGCTCTCTAGCAGCCTCACTGAAATAGGCTTCCATATCCCAGCTTGTCAACCTTTGCTGTAAGGAAATCTTACGGATAATCCCGATTCCCTACCAGATGACCCAAATTCAGCCTGACCCTCTTCCCCTGGCCCTGCCAGCTGCCAGGTAAGGATTGCATACTCTGAATCACTAAAATGGCCAGGGACAGAAATGTCTACTGTCATCAGTCCCCTTGCCAGCTTTGTTCCTCTCTGTCCAGTGGTATGTGGAGCTCTGGTTAAGTAGGAAAAGCCCTTTATCCTTACCACTTCACTGTCTAGCCCATGTCCAAGTTTGAGGTAAAAGATACAGTGAGCACTGCTGATTTTTTAACTGCAAGTAAGCAATAATCGTGTCCCTTGGGTAGGATAATCATGGTAGGGGGAACAAAGGAGAGGCTTCCCCAGGATCTGGCTCTTTGAAAGAGTAAGTCCCTCCCTGCTCTGTGGCCATGAGCCTCCTCCCACCCTCCAAAGAGTGCTCAGTTCAATCTGGTGCAGACAATATCTATCAATTCCTCTCCTCCTTAGCTCTTGGATCTTGCTACCCAAATTCAGCTGGAAAAGGGCTTTGAGGAACCTTCCACTAAGACCCTGTGGAGGCATTGCTAGACCCTAGGGAGAGATTGGAAGGAATCTGGGCTGGGGCAGAGAGTATTAGGACAGGGTGGGCCTGGGTAGATGGCCTACAGTGCAGGTTGGGATTGCCCCTTGCATCTTTTTCATTCCAAAGATACTACTAATTCCAAAGACGTTTTTATCAGTGTCTGCCTATCCTAGGCTTCTTGGCACCCTTCAGCAAAGGCCATCTCAGCAGCTGGGATAACTGTCTCTGTACCTGTGTTCAGTAGTGTCTGCCCAGTTATGCTGGGCAGGCAGCTGGCTGCTGTAAGTGCTCTTCCTGGATACTGACCTGAGAAGATAGGAGATGGATGGAAAGACAAGTCTTTTCACCTCATACCTGGTGGAGGGAGGGATCTAAGCATGACAGAATGGTCTGACAATGCCTCTGGCCATTGAGACACCTTGGGAACTCATGTTCCCCCTCTAGGCCTGGTCAGCTTGGGGATCCTCTCTTGAGGGGAACTGTTAGATCTGCAGAAAACAGTTAGTGATTGTTGGTTTCAGTTTGAGCTACATGGGTTGAGGGATTACCCCCTATAGCCTATGCTTTCAAGCCCTGTAACGTAATTCTAGGTTCTTGGGGTCCCTAGGAATAAGGGTTATATTTGCTCCTGCAGTTGAGTCCCCAAAGTTTCTGCTTCTAGGATTTGAAAGGGGGTAACTGGGGAGAAGGGAGGGTAAAAGACTGGAGGACTGTTAAGAGAAGCAAAAAGACTGATTAGTAGCTGACGTCTAAAAGCCCTTGACCCTGTGACCCTAGGCATTACCTCCTCTGTGGACCTGGGACCTTTCTCTGTGTGTGCTTTCAGGCTTGTTCAGCCACTACCACCGTCATTATGGGCCTTAGATCAGCGTGTGCTTGGTAAATGCTTGTTCAAAATCTAGTTATCCCAGTCTTTGGCCCTGTCTCTGCCCCAAAAGGCTGAGGCCTGAGATCCAACTGTCAACAGCTTTCATTTCCCATGCTGCTTTGCTCACTTGAGCCGGAGGCATAAGCTGCCCTGGGAGTGGGTAAAGAAGTAGAAGAGGGCTTAAATAAGTATCCTCTTGCTCCAGGGAGGCTGTGTTGGATGCTTTTCTGGATGATGGCTTTCTCATCCCCACATTTGAACAGTTGGCAGCTTTGCAGATAGACTACGAAGGTATGGTCCTGGGACCTCACTTCAAAGAGTATTCTTTGTCCTGGGCAGGAACACCAGGGGTGGGCTGGGTAGCCCAGGGCTGGGAGGCAAGGGATGTTTCCTGCCTTTCCATAGCCTGTCTCAGCTGAGCAGAACATGTAGCACCACTGTTACTCAGTTGTTGGGCTATTCTTAAGTGGCCTGGAAGTGGGTGGGCTGGGGTGGGCTGGGGTGTGGGAGAGTCTTAATGTCATTATTGTGCTATGTTAATTGTGATTTAGCCACTTACTAGAGAGTTAGAATAGCAGAACTGGAAGGGCCTTGTGAAGTCATCTAGTTCAATATCCTCATGTTACAGATGGTCAGACTGAGGTCCAGAGAGGGGAAGGTACTGACCCAAAATTACACAGTGAGTTATTGACAAAGATGAAGCTAGAACCAGAGCTTTTTTGTTTTTTTAATACTTTGTTTTGAGTCATTTTATTGTCGAATACTAACTGGTTTCTCTCCTTGCTGTTGTGCTCTTCTCTTTCTGTTTTGTGATGGCAACTCTGTTGTTGTTGGGCGCCCCCCACCCCCTTTCCTCCCCACCTTCTTTCCCTTTGCTTTTCTTATTTCCTCCCTCCTTTTTTTTCCTTTCCTTTCTCCTTCTCTCCCATGGGCCCCTGCCTCCCCTTTCCATCAACCTGTATCCCTCACAAACCAGAAAATGTGGACCTGAGTGACATCCTGGTGCCAAAGCCATTCTCTCAATTCTGGCAGCCTCTGCTCAGGGGCCTGCACTCCCAGACCTTCACACAGGCCCTGCTGGAGAGGTTGCTCTCTGAGCTGCCAGCCTTGGGTGACAGCGGGATCCGGCCCACCTACATCCTCAGATGGACCATTGAACTGATTGTGGCTAACACCAAGACTGGTGAGGGAGACTAGCCCTAACCTCAGGGCCTAACACACAGCCCAGGCAGAAGCATCTGCTGCTGTCCTCAGCTCTCAGTTGAAAGGCACCAGGTGGACATTCCCCTTGTTAAAGGTTTAAGCTTGTCCAGGAGGGCCCGCAATAGCAGTAGACAAATCTTCCACCTTTTTTTTTTTTTTTTTTTTTTTTACTTTGGAGCCAAGTAAACTGGTCTGGGATAAAAGGGCCTGAAAGCTTCAGCAAATGGGAGGAATAGAGTAGGGAGTCTGGAGGAGTAGGGAGGGACAAAGCCAAGCTTTTAAAGGTATAAGATTGGGTGGGAGGCTTATTGGTTCCTTCTCCTCAGACCCTCTCTTCTCTCTCAGGACGGAATGCCCGCCGATTTTCTGCAAGCCAGTGGGAAGCCAGAAGGAGTTGGAGGCTATTCAACTGCTCTGCCTCTCTTGACTGGCCCCGGGTGGTTGAGTCCTGCTTGGGGTCCCCTTGCTGGGCCAGTTCCCAACTCCTTAAGCTGTAAGTCTCTTGAATTTCATCTGGTAAGAGGGTAAGGCTCCATAGGCCTCAGGGACACACAGCCTAGAGTGGCAGAATTAGGCCTTTGCAAGGACTCTGAGTCCTGTTTCCCTCCTATTAACAGATGGGAGAATTGAGATAGGGAAGGGGTAGGGAATTCTTGCCTAAGATTACACAACTTAAGACCTGTCTCAGCGGAGTCTGTTTTGAGAATGGATGAGATAATTTCCTCCCACCCCCACAGTGCTTAGCCCAGTGGCCTGTTCAAAGTGAGGGCACAATAAATGATAGCTGCTATTTATCATTGAACCCAGTCTTCTGACTCTGAGCCCTGTGCTGTCTCCTTTGTTATCTCCCAAAGTATATCTCTCCTAGGTGTTCACCAACCTTCAGTGACATATTCTGATGAAGTCTAGGTTTCTTGGCCTGACATTGAAAGATCTTTCTGATTCTGCTCCAACCCATCATGGTAACTGTACCTTCTGTGAGTCCCCTTTACCCAATCTACCCTGGGTGCTGTGGTCAAACTGAATATTGCACTGGTTCCTGTAAATACCTGTGGTTGTCTCCATTTCCTTTTCTCTGTCATGGTCTAATCCTGAGCCACTTCCTTCATAACAGGCAGACAGGCATAATAGGCATAACATTCCTCCTTTCTGGAATAATATCTATTTCATTTGAGTGATCCATCTGACACTCTTCATCTCCTCACTCCAGTGACTTTCATTTTCTACTACATCTGCAACACATTTCCATCATTCAGAGCTATTCCCCCTCTGAAACCTGACACCCCAGCATCCCACTCAGTGGCCATAACCTCTTATCCTTCCATTTCTCACCGTTGCATCCCATGATGTTAGCTCTTTGCCTGCCTCCAGACCTCCATCCCTCCATTTCCTCAGCCTTGCTTCTCCTCCATCCCGTGTGTGGTTGATCACTTCAACCATTCATCGTCAGGACTCTGCCTATCCTTTGGTGTATTTCACTTGCCAACCCCTGAGCTGGGATTGATTCTCCCCACTCTGCTTCTGCCACTCCTCAGTCCAAGTAGCTGAGCTCTGCTGGAGAAAACTACGTAGCATTGTGGATTGCTGCCACTACAGAGGTATGATTTTTAATCTCAGGCCTGGCCTCAGCTCTGCTTGTCTGAACTTTTTACTTGTTTTCTGCCCTCTTTCTCTCCTGTTTCCTGACTGTTCTAAGCCCTTACCACTCACCTCAAACCCCTCCCCATTTCACCCTAGCTTCCTCAAGCATCTAGCAGGGCCCCTCCACCTGAGGTCTAGCCCTTGTGAACTGATCTGTGATGACACTCAACCATCTTGCCAGTCTCAGGATGAATTGGCCTTGCCCCACCTCAAAGCCTGCCCTTCCACCTATTCTCTGGAGCCACCTCTGCCAACGTCACTGGGGCCTCAACCCTGCTTCTCCCTTGCTTTCCTGGCTCTTCCTCTTCATCTTATGAATGTGCCTCAGGTTTTTTTCCATCTTTAAACAATAACATAAGCAAAATCTCCTTTGACCCTTCATCCCTGTGTTGGGTAATCAGCAGCATATTAGTCCTTTCCCCCCACCACCGACCACCATTAGAACATCTCAAAAGAGTAGTCTGTACTCAGCAGTCTTGATTTCCTCACTACGCTTTTATTTCTCAACCTTCTGCAATTTGGCATTTAACTCCCAAATCTGCTTTGATCTCCTAATTACCAAATCCATTGAGCCCTTGTCCGTTGCGGTGTCTGCTGCATTAATGGGCGTTTACCACTCTCTCCTTGAAATGCCTGTGCTTTTTTTCCCCAGTTCCTATAAAGTGCCAAGGCCCAAATCTCTTTATCTATCCCAGGCCCCTCCCCCAAGATTCAGCCTCCTATATTTGACTGTATGTCAGACATCTCCACATGGATGGCCCACAGATACTTTACTATGACCAAAACACTGGTCATCTTGTTCTCAACCCAGTCCTAAAGTAATCTTTCTCTTTTGCTCCCTTTCTCACTTGGTATCACTATCTGTGCTGTTATGTTGACTCTTAAGCACTTTCCAAATCTGAGAATTTATGTTGCCATGTCTTTTTCCCATAGTGTCTCCTTCCCTCTATAAGAGCTTTTTAAAGGTAAGGGCTCTGTATTAGCCATCTGTGCCCTAAACCACAACACAAATCCAGACCCTAAACAGACCTCAGTAAACATTGTTGAACTAAAGTATACTCTGCTCTCTCATTGCCAGCAGTGCTCTCTTTGCTGGGAGCTCAGTTTGTGCTTGGGGACTGAATGAAGTGGGAGTCTAGATGCCAAGACCCTCTTAGTCCCCTGATCCCTTCATAGAGTCAGAAAGTCATTCTTGAACCCTGATGGCATTTGGGGCACAGTAGTAGTTTATAAGAGAAAAAAAATGTAGGTTTGTAGAGAGAGGAAGCTAGGGCAAGATATCCAACAGATGGAACTGAACCAAACAGCTAGATCTCCAGATGTGTATGCTCTAGACTGGAAGTGATATGGATAGGTGGGAAACTGGGAAGAGAACCAAAATGACCTGGAGGGGTCAGAAAAACATGACAGGGCATTTGAGCAATTCCAGAAGAATAAATGAAGTTTCAAAGTCTGGAAAGACCATGGCATGTGAAGGTAATGGGGGAAGGGAGTGAGAAGAGCAGCATGGAGAGCTTTGGGTAGGTGGCCTTCAAGGTGCTTTCCAATCCTAAGTGCCTGCAGAGTGGAAGCTGCTGGTCTTGAAGTCTGGACCACAGAGATCTCCCAATCCAAGCATACCAGAGGGATGTGGCACATACTGGCAGTAACAGCGGCTTACTTGGGTACAGTCCTTACACACAGATTTTGCTTTTCCCAGGTAATCAGTGAATCTAGAGTCCTAATCATCCCATCACACAGGTTGAGACATAGGATTATCCTAGGTATTAGACTGTAAGTCAGCGGTAAGTCTGCAAGTCAGAGCTAGAGCCAGAATCCAGATATCCTGTCCTTACTCCCGTACTCTTTCTCTAATGTTCCATTAGATTGCATGATTGTGAAAAGCATGTGTTATTAGGCACATAGAGAACCTGGCTTTGTTTTCCCCAGAAGAAGAAATAAAAGATACCACTGGCAGTTAACAGTCTGAGGCATGGTGCTGTATTTTTTGTAGAAGTAATTTCCTTTGACACAGCAGCCTTTAGAGATCAAGGATTACATCCTTATTTGATAAGAAAGACATTGGAGCGCCAAGGAGTGAAGTGATTTATCCAAAAGCTACACAGTTTGTTGATGGTGGGACAAGGATTTGGGCCCAGGTTTTGTGAGTCCAAATTCCACATTCTTCCACAACCTGACCTGTGACCAGACAAACCCGAAGAGAGAGAGAGATGCATTTTAAGATTCGTATTACCCCTACACCTCAGTGATCACACTAGACAGCTTGAGATAGCAGGTGGGCAATAATAAACAGTGGTGATAACAGCATCTTGCCAATATCAAGTGCCTGGGAATGTTTATTACTAATCATACTAATGGACCACAGTGAGCAGGAAGAACATCTCTGGCTTTTCCTCCAAAAAGCCTAGAAACTTTTCAAGACTTTCCCTGAAGCAGCCAATATCAATTCAGTTTGAGTCAGTGTCCTCTTGGAATATGAAATTAGCCCTGCAGAAAGGGTGTTTCAGTAAAGTCATTAAGCCCCAGCCCCACCCCCAGTGACCAGAGACCATATGGGGCCAGAGAGCTTGCTGAGCATAATGGCAATCTCCATGAATGACTCACAGTTCAGTTCACAACTCAGTACACATAGAAGGAAACTATTTGTCTACTCCATCCACACCTCCAGCAATGACCAGATCCCTGGTTTTATATGAGGCTCTGCAAGAGGTGTTCATGTTCTTTCTCCCTAGGATCTCTCCTTCCTGTTGGCTCTGTGTTGCTGGTTTTGCTATTAGCACCATCCTTTACATGCACCCTCTCATTATCTTTAACTCCCCTTTGCCTGACCCTTACCATCAGTCACTAAGTCCTGCTCTCTGTGTCTTTCACAGCCTCTCTCCCCTTGTCTCCATGGTCAGTACCCTAGGTCAACCCTTACCAGCTCCTTGGTCTCCCTGCCTCCAGGCCATCTTCCACATCTCCATGAGGCCATCCTCCACACAGGTACCATGGTGATCTTCAGAAATGCAGCCATCACCTGTGCTTAGAGTTGTCAGATGACCCCCTCTTCTAACACACACACTTAACTTTTGCACACTTCTGTTCCCACGGCTCCTCAGCATAGCCCTTCACCCGGAGCCGGGGTACTCCCACCACGTGTACACAGTATAGTGTGCTTACTCTTGTCTCTGCACAAAGCCCTCCCTTGATCTCTCCTGCCCTCCTTGTACTCTCTGCCTTTCCCCAGTTCCTGTAGTGCCCAAGGTCCACAGTGCTCATCTGGCTTCCCTCTCACATCTCACTTTGTCTTGTCAACTGCTGGTTTCTTTTCTTTTTCCTCCATTTCAGGCAGGACTGTAATTGCTCCTGGAAAGGAGTCACATTTTGTGTTCCAGGCAGAAGAAGCCCAACATGCTTGGAGGCATATCTTTGGAACTCAGAACAAATTGCTCAGCTAGGCCAGGGGAACAGAGGGTTCTGCCATTCTCACGTCCAGTCCTGTTAGCCTGTTGGCTAGTTTGTGTATTTACAAAGCATTTAGTACAGATGAATAGCTATCATTTATTGCATGCCAACTCACTATGTTCTAGGCGCTGTGCCAGACATTCTGTGTGAGCTATCTTACTCTTCCCAACAACCCTATAAGTCAGGTACCATTACTCTGTTTCACTGAGAGTAGAAGTGAGCCACAGAGATGAATCACAGCGCTTGTTCAGGGGCCTCGGTCCCGTTTCAGTTTGCTCTTCTGCACTGCCTTTTGGAGGCAGGTCTGGAAACTTAGAGACCACATTCAAACCATGGAATGTTGGGGTATGAAGTGAGTTGAGATTTTGAATCTGTCTTACTCCATCCTTCCCTTTGCTCAGCGTCTTCAAAGCCATGGGACAGGTCCTGCCAGACGAGGAGCAGGAAAGGCTGCTGCGCATCTGTTCCATTTATACCCAGACTGGAGAGAACAGCCTAGTACAGGAGGGCTCAGAGGCCTCCCCCATCGGGAAGTCTCCTTACACATTGGACAGCCTGTATTGGAACCTCAAACCAGCTGGTTCCTTTGGAATTGAAGGAGAACCCCAGCAGCAGGAGGAGCAGGGCTGCCTTAATGATCTCAAGAAAGATGAAAAAGAGGAGAAAAATCTGGAAGATCAGGTGGAAGAGGAGGAAGAGGAAAATGATGACCAGAAGTGGGAGGAGGAGGAAGAAGATGAAGATGATGAAGATGAAGATGAGGAGGAGGAAGAGGTGGAGGAGGAAGATAGAATGGAGGTGGGGCCTTTATCTACTGGAGAGGAGTCTCCCACTGTGGAGAATGCCAAGCTTCTGGCCCAGAAAAGAGGAGCTTTGCAGGGCTCTCCATGGCAAGTTAGCTCTGGTAAGAAACCTGATACTCACTTTCCATCACACCAGTCTTCCCTCTCCAGCTGGTTCTTGAGGCTTCCCTCCACCCTAGAGAAGAGGTGGAAAGTAATGGAAGGTAGCCAGGGTGAGGCAAGACTAGGAAGCAACTTGATGTGTAGATGACACCTAGTTTTCCTCCCCTTTAAGACAGTGTATGTAAGCTTCAGGGTCCCAACAACTGTCACACTATTGGCTGCTTCATACAGAGTGCTGCATGGGATGGTGTGGCTGTGGGCACTGAGCAGCAAAATACAGAGGAGATAGCAAGGGGTGGGTGGATATATGTGATTCTGCATGTGTTTTTTGCATGCAGTGAATCAGGAGCAGGGAGACAATAATGCTTTCTATGTATATGTGAATGTGTATGGAGGCTGGGTGGTGATGAGACAGGATTTTGCTGTATATATGAGAAAGAGGGAAACCAGGGGTATTAAGTTAGAGGAAGGGAAGGGGATCAGAAAAGTGAAAATAAAGGAGTAGTGTGGTTTTTAGGTGAGGATACAAGTTAGTGAGACAAAGCCTGGTGGTGGAAAGAGAATATGAGGTGGTAAGAAAGTGGTACTATCTCCTTCTGAGGGATGTGTTTTCAGTGCCTTTGTTTAGGTTAGGGAATAGGAACTTTAAGCAGAGAGATCCTGAAGGAATGAACAGTTTGGTGTATATGTCAGGGTGGGGGATGAAATCTGAAAGAGGGAAGGAAGGCAGCTGGAATTGGGTATGGTATAGAGTGGGCATGATAGGGAACAACAGAAAGAGAGGGGAGGTAGCAAAGGAACTTAGGGGGAAAGGTAGAGCCTTTGCTGGAAGGGCTGGGGCATAAAGGCACTGAGTGTTAGGTGCGAGGGAGTACCTTTATGTCTATGTGTGGTGTCAGAGAAGTCTCTTAGGGCAAGGAGAACTGTGTTTGGAGCCTTTGTAGATATTGAATGGGAGGGGCATTGACATAGGCAAAATTATTTATGTGTAAGAGTAGGGGCTATGAAAGAAGTCATTGTGAAGTAGACACTATGCATCTGCATAAATGCACACAGGATCATGTTATGTTTTTGAAAATAGAGGAAGGATCACTGAGACCTTTGGGAGCCAGGAGGTATCTCTGAGGAGAAGTAGCAGCAATGAGAGGTGGGGGTATATGGAAAAGTGTGGGAACAGGCAGTGAGACAACCATCCAGAGGTAGCCCATGTGTGTCTCTGTTGTCAGTGAGGGCCATGTACACAGATGTCAGTCTGGAGAGGCAGGGGCTATGATGTACACAGGGTTGGGGATGTTAGTGATGGGGCGGGAGGATGGTCAGGTCAGTGACAGACATGGGGGAAGTGGTCCTTGTGTATGAAGGTATTCTTATATTTATAGGGCAACACAGGACATTAAGATAGGCACAACTTCTTCCTATAAAAGAGTCAGGGTGGGTGGTTCTCTGGGTAACATGAAAAGCTAGTCCAGGAGTGATAGTTTCCAGAATGCCAGGAACATTATGACAAGGAGAATTTTCTGGGTACCAGGGAGATGGAGGAGGCCAGAAACTGGATCTACTTGGAGAAACTCATGAAAGCTTTACTTGAAGACATTGGTACATTGGATGTACTGGTATAAGGATGGGAATGAGGGTCTACTATAATACTATGTAGAGGGTATATAAGTTATTAGGCAGAGGATAGGGAGTACCTGATATGGTTCATTCTAAAGTGGAATTTCTGTTGTGGGGCAGTGGGAGAGTAGTTTGTGAAAGTGGAAAGGCTATGATATTAAAGTCTTTTCTTCTCTCTTTCCATTGCTGCTTCTGTGGGTATACATATATACAGGGACTAAGACTTGCCATGCATTCTTATGTACCTGTGAATGAGAGGTGTAGGAGGCAGGGAGTGAAACTGGGAACATTCAGTGAATGGTGGGTTCTGTCTGTGTGTTTGTGTGTATATACTTAGGTGGCAGTGGAGAGTGAGATATACAGTAAGACATCCCTTCCCTAGATTAGGGATGTTCTTTGTGTTTACATCTGGGGGCAGTAAGACCTTGCAGGGGGCAGGGGGAGTATAATACCTCTGAGAGAGAGTCCACCCTGAGGTGTGGTATGTGGGTGTGTGTATGTGTATCTCAAGGCAAGGCCACTAAAAAATGATGTGACATTCAAACACATTGAGAGTGGGGGTTGTGTGTAGACATGCAGGAAATCTAGATAATTCAGATACTCTGAGGTATCTGGGTTCGGGATAAAGATGTGGGAATTCTGGGACATCCAAACTCTCAGCATGTGTGTGTGTGGTAATAGCAGAGCAGGTGAAAGGTTGAGGCAGTGATACGGCCAGAACTGAAGATGATGCCCTTGTCTGTATTTGTGTTGAGGGCATGTCTGGGGAAGTGGAAGAAGAGCTGAGAAGAACAAATATGTTTGTAGTTGTGTACATGGTATCTGTGAACTTGGGGGTGGGTTGTGGTGGTAGGGAAGAAGGGCAATAAAGAGTGAATAAGGGAGTATGGAAGGGGTGGGGAGTGCAAAGAGAGGAGCTCACGACAAGTGATGCAGACAGAAATAAGGCTGGACTTGCACAGAAACCTCATGCTGAGCAGGCTAATGGAGATGGGCGGGTAGATCGCTTCTTGGCCTTTTGGGCTAAGATCAAGTGTAGGTGAGCAGGTAGACCTTGTAGACAGGCCAGTATACTGGTTTGAGAACTAGCTAATCAGCCCACTCTTGCCTCCTCCCTTTGCTCCACAGAAGATGTACGATGGGATACCTTCCCCTTAGGCCTAATGCCAGGTCAGACTGAGGACCCAGCAGAGCTTATGCTGGAGAATTATGACACCATGTATCTTTTGGACCAGCCTGTGCTTGAGCAGCGGCTGGAACCCCTAACATGCAAGACTGGGTGAGTGCCCATGGCAGCAGGATTTCTTACCCCTTTCTCTGCCTCCTGCGGGAGGGAGGGAGGAAGGGAAGGACCAAAATAGGAAGGGGGGGTTAAATGAGTGATGTGTAAGCTCTGGTCCCTGACTGGGCTCTTGACAGCCTAGTTGGGGGTTGGGGTGGGCATTGAAGTAGCCACGCAGAGCTGGCTTGGCACCCTTCAGATTGCATCCAGTTTGTGTGTGTCTGTGAGAGAGACAGAGATGGAGACAGAGTGTATGTATGTGTGCACACACATTTTTGGGAGGAGAGAGTTCCATAGCTTTCCTCGGATTCTCTAAAGGGTCCACCACTCCCAAAAGGTCAAGAATGGGTATTATAATCCAACTTCCTCATGTTCCTGAGGAGAAAACTGAGGCCCAGAAAGGGGATGGGATTTGTCCAAAGGTGCACAGAGTAATCAGTAGGCCTCCCTGCACTGTCCAGGCATCTTGGTAGCAAGGCCTGCGCAGGGCTCCATGCTCTCCCTCGAAACTCGCCTCTGGATCACAGGCGTGGGAGCCCTTGGGTCATCAGGGAGCCAGGAACCAAGCAGCCCTTGCTGAGGGGTTCTGCTGGTAACACGAAGGAGCCCGTCCAGAGGGCCTGTACATTCCGGAATGCAGGGCCATTGTGACTGGGAGAATCCTGTGAGTACCAGAGAGAGACCTCTGTGGGCCCCTGAAACTGAAGAGTGTGTCCCTGTGCTGCCTACCCACTCCCTGGGAAATGAGACCCTCTTCCTCTGGACTTTCAGGGAGAGAGCTATAGAACCCAGGGACCCCAGCAGCAGGCCAGGCCCAAGGCATTGCTGTGGATTCTGTCCTAGGCCAGGGGGCAGCAGGCCCTTGGAGAGGAGATGCAGCTGGGGAAACCAGGTGGTCTATAGTTGGGAGTGGGGCCCACATGTCTGAGAGACCTCTTCTCCCCTTGGGTAAGGCTGGCTTGATGAGCATCAGGGTATCAAGTGTGGGCAGGAGGAGCTGTTAATTCCCCAAGGGAGCTGATTCTGTCCAGTCCCCACACCCCCTGTAGTAGGGAGGTTTCCTCTGCTGAAGCAGCATGCCCATTCCTGCTCCTGGTCTCAGATCCACCTCTGACTTGGTTTTGTGGCCAGGAACAAGTCCCTTTTCATCTCTGGGCCTCAGTTCCCTTGTCTGTAAGATGGTGGGCAAGGGAAGGGAATGGGACTAGATCATCTCTAAGGGTTTTTTCAGCTGCAGTAGTGTAGCCATGGATCTACCTGAGGGGAAGGGTGATGGCTTTGCTCTCAGCTATCACCCTCATCTACCTGGAAGGATGTTCAGGAAGCAGGGGAAGCAAGGGTGTTCTGAACAGTGCCAGGGAGGGGAAGGGTAGTCCTCTCCCTAGAACAACTTTTTTTTTAATATTTTATTTCTTTTCAACATAACAGTATGCATTGTTTTTGCACCACACCCAGTGCTCCATGCAATCCATACCCTCCCTAATACCCACCACCTGGTTCCCCCAACCTCCAACCCCCTGCCCTTCAAAACCCTCAGGTGGTTTTTTCAGGGTCCATAGTCTCTCATGGTTCACCTTCCCTTCCAATTTCCCTCAACTACCTTCTCTCCATCTCCCCTAGAACAACCTTTTAATCCTGGGTTGGGATCTGGGCCTAGCCCTATAGCCCAGTCCTGGCCTTGGACCCTTTATCCAGCTGTTGGGGGTGGGAGGGATCCAGCCAGGGTCCTCTGGGATCCCAATATCTATGGCCCTAGAAAAAAGCCTATTAAGGTGGCCACGTTCAATATCTTCCTGGGGTGGGGGTGGGGTATACGGGCCCTCCCTCCTGCCTTGACCCAAATAGTTCTACTTTAATCTGATTTATATACTAGGGCTTTGCATAAAGTTTCATCTGAAAAGTTGTGCTCCTTCCCTCTTCTCAATTGTGGGGAAGGCAGAACGACCCCTGGGGCCCATCTGAAGTAGTTTCTCAGATTTGCTCCATAGTCGTCTTCATAAAACCAGGCAGGAGGGTGGGCCCTTTCCGTAGATACACATCATTCAAGCACCCTTAACCCTTCCAGAGCCTAAAGTTGTGTCTTTCCCTGACAGACCCCTCTCCCCTCTCTCCACAGCACCCTTGGCTTGAACTGTGGTGTGGGCAGTGACAACTGCAGCAACAGTAGCAACAGCAGCAACTTGGAGGGCCTTCTCTGGAGCCAGGGCCAGCTGCATGGACTCAAAACTGGCCTGCAGCTCTTCTGATGCCCACACTGGTGCAAAGTGTTTCTCCAGCTCTGCTGCAGCAACAGCCCCTTCCCTGCCCCTGTTGTCCCCCTGCTCCTGGCCCCCACCAGTGCACCTGATGCTCCATGAAACAACCTGGGAGACAGTCCCACTTCAGCCGTATCAGCTCAGCTTTCTGCCACAATGGAATTTTGAATGTTTTGGGGTTTTTTAAGTTTTGTTTTGAAAAACAATAAACAGGCAACTGTTAATTTTGGTGTTTATAAGATAAGGGGGTGTGTGCTGGGGCAGACCAGTGTAGTTCTTGCTTTTTTCTGCGGGACCCAGAGAAGATGTGATCATAACAGGACTTTAAGCAAAAGCCTGGTCCTTTGGCTCCTTGGGCCCACTGCTCCTAATTGTTTTCACCACCAGGCCCCACTCATACTTTCTTCCTGATTTGAACCATTTTCATTCCTCTCTGCTGTAGAATTGGGCCAGCTCACTTAGAAGCATCAGGCTCCAGAAGAGAGGTGTTGCTATAGAGCCCAGCAGCATCAGGAGAATCTGCTCAGAACCTCCCTGACAGTGGGAAGCCCCAGGCCTTCCTGATGTTACCTGGCAGGGTTTTGGCTCATTTCCTTGCTTACTCTCACTAAACAGCAATTGAAAACCAAAAAGAAACCTTTATTTTTCCACTCCTTTGGCCTGGAATAGATAGAGTGGACATGACTGTGATAGACACTGAAGCTAGAGGAATATCTTATCGGCTGACATAGAGCTTCTGTATGTCCCATAATTCTGCCAGACAAGAGTGCCTACTCTGCCAGCTCTGAGCTGCCAAGAGACAGGGATGAATATGTTCACACCCCTCTGAGCCCTCTGCCAAGTGAGAGAAGACAAATTGCCATTCATATAATCTGAAGTTCTCTGGAGGGAGCCCTCCTGTGCCACATGTTCTTTGTTTTTCTCAGGGTTATATTTTCATGGTGGAGGTTGATTGAGGTGAAGTCTGGCTACAGTATTACCAGTCCTCTGGAGAGAGTGATAGCTGAGCAAGAGAGTGGGAATTTCCGCAGGGCCAAGTTGGCCCCAGAAAAGGGGAAGCATAGGACAGAATTAGGCAGCATTCCAGACAAGAAGCTGGCCCAAGGAGTGGCTGAGCTAAGGAATGAAGGAAAGGGCTTATGCTATGAAAATGCCGAGGAGAAATTTAGTGGAAATGTCATGTCTGATGTCGTCAAAAGGTTAATTTGAGGTAGGACCCATAGGAAGTCCCCAACACTTATTAAAGTATATCCTGGATATCTTTGTGTGTATGTGTATATAATCATTTTTCTAGAGCTGGCCCACAGACCTAAACTATCAAAGGGATCCTTCAGTCCAACAGCCCAACAGGGTTAACATTTCCTATCTTGTGTAGACCCAAACATTAGGCACGGACTGAGCCGTCACTTGCATTGGTTAATGCAGTCAGTTTCCCTGCAAATCTTCTGACTTCTGCCACAATAGTAGGTGCTGTCTTTCAGAATCCTGGAGCTGAAGGAACCCTCAGAGTAAATGTAGTCTGGGAGGTAGCTCAGCACCGGCTCCATGTGGAGATGGGTTCTGGAAACTCTTGGTTCCCCTCCACCACTTATCTGGAGCAGCCTGGATTTTATATATTGTGTATGTATTGGTATCCTATGCAAGATTTATTATTTATTTATTTTTGGGGGGGCAAATGGGTTTCGCTGCTAAAGAATTTGGAAATCATGGTTCTAGTCTAGCCCCCAGATTTTATGCACTAAAGCAGACAAAAAGGGAAGGGATTTGTCCAAGGGCACAAAACAAGTTTATAGCATATAGATCCAAGTTTCTTGTAACATTGGCGTCATCTGGGTACTTGTTAGAAATACAAATTATCGAACTTCACTACTGACCTGAATTGGAAAGATTCAGGGTGAGCAGCAATCTGGTTTAACAGTCACCAGGTGATTCTGATTCATGCTAAAGTTTGAGCTGCACCGGAATGCAGAGGGAAAAATCTGCCCAAAGATCCAGGTTCCAGGGAACTCCATCACTTTATGGGAGCAACTTTGGGTAAATTACGCCAGTTTCTTCATGTGTAAGAAAATATTTGCCTCATATTTGTTGTAAGGTTCAAAAAAGATAATAGATGTGAAAGTGCTCTTCAAAGTGTACCATGCTTTGTATGTGTGAGTAGTGTGGATTCATAGCAGGATTAGTAGGCCTTGAACTCAAGACTCAATTCTGTATAACCTAGGTCAAAGTGCTTTACCTTGGCCTTCAAAGATGGGCCTAAAGATGAGCAGACTACATGAGCTTATTTCTAGACCAGGTTCAGGTAGGGTAAGAGTCAAGGGTCATTGTTTGCTGGAGTTCTGAAACCTGGTTTCTGTGAAGCAGGTCCTTGGGAAGAGCTGCTTTAGATGGTGGGGTCAGGGGTAGGGTCAGGTGTGGAGGGGGGGTAGGAGAGGACTGGCCAGGAAGCAATAATAGCCCAGTGCCCTTGGACCTCTTCCTTCTGACTGGAGTTCAGAGAACTGATTAGAAAAATTTATCAAACTGTACACATTTAACTGGGGAGCAGAGTTGGGGGTCAAGGGAAGGGGGTATATATTATATTGTTATTCAGTGACAATAATTGAGAGTCACCTCTTCTGATAATTCATCAGTGATGAAGAACATGGTTTCTGCTTCTAAGGAACTCCCTTATTATTTGGACAGGAGTTTGCATGCCAACATAGTTGTAACAGAGTGACAAGCACTAAGAAGGATTGTTCAAGATGCCTACAAGGCCCACTGTAGGTAAGGATCAAAAAAATGTGATCAAGGAGGTGGCACAGCTTAATAAAGGAGGTGATATTAGCAGTGAGTTTTCAAAAGTAAGTTACTCTAGTGAGAACAAAGAGTAGAAGTAAGGTAAAAGTCTGGAGGGGATAAAGAAAAAGCATGGCATGTTGGGACACCAGTGAAGGGTCCAGGATAACTGGAATATTTTAAGTCGTGAGGCCAGAGAGTTAAGCTAGAGAGAGGAATGGTCAAACTAGTTGATTTCTCACCTACGATTAGAGAGGCACTGAATAGTCAGTTGTCCCCTCTTGGAATTCTATTGTTACCACTCCCCCAACACTCAGGCTGCCATTGCCCTCCAAGAAAATCTTAATTTATTAACTTATTCTGTAAGTGCACCTTATTTCCTCATGAAAGTGTAAGTTCCAGAAGCTCGGAACTGTTTATTCCTCTTCTGTCTCTCCCTAGTCCAGTATAGGCCAGGTCCATATTTGGTACTCATTAAGAACTTAATTACATATATTCCTGAGTAATAGAGGAAGAAGGAAAAGGATAGGGAGAGATGAGCACTCTTAGTCCCAAAAGGATGATAAAAGAGAGAAATATTCTCAGGTTTATGAATAGCCCCTTCCAAAGGCTCAGGCTGGGCTTTCCTGTAGCAACTGTGGTCATCTCTGCCCTTAGAATGGGACTGACTTGGATTGTTCAGGGGGTGGGGGTGGGGAGGTTACGTTGGGAGTAGGAAGCTTCTGAAAAGCTTGAGGGAAGAGTAGACATTACTGTAATGAGCTCACTGGTGGGGCGCCTGGGTGGCTCAGTGGGTTAAAGCCTCTGCCTTCAGCTCAGGTCATGATCCCAGGGTCCTGGGATCAAGCCTTGCATCAGGCTCTCTGCTCAGCAGGAAGCCTGCTTCCTCCTCTCTCTCTCTCTGCCTGCCTCTGTGCCTACTTGTGATCTCGGTCTGTCAAATAAATAAATAAAATCTTAAAAGAAAGAAAGAAAGAAAGAGCTCACTGGCCTGGGAGCAAGGAGGCCTGAAGTTCATCCATGGCTGTGCCATTACCTCCTTCTTAAGCCTTAATCAAATCTCTTTAATTCTTAGATCCTCAGTTCCCACACCTATAACCTGATGGAGTTGATGGAGCTGAGCATTCCACCAGTGACTTCTCTGAAAGTATAGGGTGCCAGGCTGCTTTGAGCGCTGATATTTTGGTTAATGCCCAGCACATGATATTTCTGTGGCCCTAAGGCTATTCAGGGAAGAAACTAATCTGGGCCCTGAGCCCTCCATCTAGTTCTGACCTATGAGTGGAGGCTTGGCCCAGTCCAGGCCTATGAGAAACACCAGATGAGTAGCACTGGAAGCTTCTTTAGTATACAAAGAGAAAGGAAGGCATTTGCTTACTGTGATAAAATTCAGATTGAACTCATTTGGGGACAACTCTCTTCTTGCAAGTCCCAAGGACAGATTTTTTTTCCCTTGTAGTTTCAAATTTTTATTGAAATTCCCCAAGGGCAAAAAATTAGTTTTTAGAAGAGATATAGAGTATACGTACAGGTCGGTGTGGTATGGCTTTTGTTGTTGATGTTCTTAAAGAAACACAGTCATTAGTAGTTAGTAGACAAATAGTTTATGCAGAAAATATGTGTGTTACAGTTCATTATCATCAATGATACAGCATTTTCAGTCATGATTATAGGTGAAACCAATTAAAACCTCATTAGGTAGTCATAGCACATTCATGCTAGTGAGAACATTGCAAAGCACTGCACCTGCATTATAGGAGTAGACAAAACTGGGGATGGGATATATTTTCACTCACTTGTGGTTGGCTTTGTGTATTTTGTCATTGAGACTTACATTATGTTTGGGTCAAACAAAAAACCCAAAGCGGTTTTATAAAAGTTTACAACCATTAAACAGTATTTGTTTAATCCCACAAATGGATAAAGCAAACTACTATAGCTCAGTGATATACAAATCAGGACTAGAAATAGTCAATCTGCCTATGTATATAGCTAGCTACAATATGATAGACATTTAATATGCTGAGTCTTTTCAAAGGCATCAACTACTATAGACAAGCAGACTCCCAAAAAATACTGGTTTGGTTTCCAGTGAGAACAAACTGTATTGCCACTTCAGTTTAAGATTATGCCCTCCTCAGTGTCAGACGTGAGGAGAGGAAAACTAGGGGAATGCAGAGAAGAATTAGGGGGACACATGAGCAGGGCTCTTTGGATAGCTTAACATTATTTTCCCTGTGCAGTCTCAGACCTGGTTCACAGAGTAAAAGTGTATTGAAAGTGTTGGCCCTTGGAAAGGGCAATTGTACAAAGTCCCTTACTAACAGCATAGATAGAACAGTAACAGAGCGCCTCTCAAAGTGAACTCTTCTATGTTAGAAGAAAGCTCAGTGGCAAAGGTTAATGTGTATCAATGTTTGAATTATTATATAAAGATAATTTATTCTCGAATAGAAAAGTAGATTTTCATAGTTCTGGAAACTAGCAGAGAGAGAGAAAGAGAGAGAGAGAGAGAGAGTACTTATATTTATATTCTTACTTAGAAGAAAGAAAACTTTTACAGACCTTTTTCATAAGGCATATGTCATTCTCCCTTCCATACTTTGCATTTTAAGAGACAGTGCAATGGCTATATGCTACCTTGAAAGGGCTCTTGTAACTGGATTGACCATGCCACTCCAGAATCACACTTCTTCAGGTTGAAATAAAAATAACAACAAAATCACAAAAAGAGAAAAAAAATAACAAAATCTACAAAATCTAAGGCCTGAGCAGGCACAGACTTGCTATGAATGCAGAAATTTAGTGAAAAAATTAGAAGTACAAAGCACCTCTTGCAAAATATACTGGTCCTTGGAACCACACAGCACACTGTGCAGTAATTCTTGCTGAGTGCTTAGAGGTAAGTATTCTGCAGGACACATGCTTAACCCTAGAAAGGAAGCCTGGTTTTATTAGCAGGAGAGCTGAGAAGGTCCCAATGCTTCTTTCTCTTTCTCGTTTTATAATTACAAACAAAATGGAAAAAGTCAAGAAGTATGCAGACCTCAGTACAGAGAAAATGTTTTTCTAATAACTTCACTAAAAACCATGCTAGATTTATGCATTCATATATTTATGCTTCTTAAACACTTTTTTAAAAAATATTTTTTTTATTTATTTGATAGACAGAGATCACAAGTAGGCAGAGAGCCAGGCAGAGAGAGAGAGAGGAGGAAGCAGACTCTCACTGAGCAGAGAGCCCGATGCGGGGCTCGATCCCAGGACCCTGAGATCATGACCTGTGCTGAAAGCAGAGGCTTAACCCTCTGAGCCACCCAGGCACCCCTGCTTCTTAAACACTTTTGACACAAAATTCCCTTTGCAGGGACATATTAAATTTAATAGGCTAAAGAGAAATTATGCAAAATAATGCTTGCAACTGTACACACAATAGCTGTGTGCATAGTAATAAAGAAGCTTGCTCTTTGGAAATAGCTCCCTCATGACCTCCCAGGCTGCTTTCCTGTGACACACAATGCCAGAAACATCATGGTGAAAGTCAGTTACCTAACTTAGTTTATTATGTGTTTTGTACACTTGTTTTTTATACAATCAGGGAAAAAAGATAATTTGTATCAACAAAAGGTCATTTATGGTTATTTAGGAATTGCTTTTTGTTACTTCAGTTCATACACATTTTATAAGAAGAATGACAATTGTTTTTTGAAAATAAAAAATACATATGCTGCCCTAAAATTATTTCCTGTGTTGGGAGGAGCCTACAGTTTTTCTGAGTACTAAACATGAACATATTCAAGATAAATTGCAGCTAACAAGATATACCATGTGCTGTAAATATCTTGCAGCTAACAAGATAAACCATGTCCCTGTAAATTTCGCAACTAGTGGATACTGTGGTACCATTGATGATTGTAGTAGGAAGATGAACTGGTACAAAGGCAGTACAGTCATCTAAGATTGTCAAATACCCTGATTTAGACATGAGACAGATTCAGGAGGTCCAAGAAGTTGAAGATAGGAAATGGTATTTGTGTGAAATTTGGGTGAAACTGTGTGAATTGCAAACACTTCAGTGGCAACTGTCACTCTCTATTTTATACCTGACAGAAAATACTTTTTACACCTCAATATGCTGGGGAACAGAAAGATCAGAGGGTAGAAGATGAATATGAAACTGTGGTTAACTGAAGAAAAATGCTGGTTGAAATGCAGTTTTAGTCAACAAGGACAGAGACAGAAAGCCAGAAAGCAGCATGCAAGCCATTCTCAAACAACCAAAAACAACCCTGACTACAGCCTCACACGTGGAATGTTTCACAGTAAGAAACATTTATAGGCAGTGTCACCCAAAAGACCTAGTCCAGGCCTTCTCAACTTTCATGACAAAAAAAATTCATAGAAATTAGCAAGATCCATCTCAAGAAGTAGTGAGTAGGTCATGGTCCAAAATGTTTAATATACAATGGATTAAAAAAGGGGTTCATTTAGTACGGCTTAAAAAAATAAATGCCTCGTTTAGAGGCATTTAGCTACAAAGGTTTCCACCCTGAGCAAGATACTAGTT
Organism: Mustela lutreola; assembly: GCF_030435805.1. Lineage (NCBI taxonomy): Eukaryota > Metazoa > Chordata > Mammalia > Carnivora > Mustelidae > Mustela > Mustela lutreola. Next base: position 58,273,602 of record NC_081308.1, on the reverse strand, counting down.
GCACAAATGGTGCCAACCCAAAGTCCTGCAGTGTTTAGTAATGCATTTAAGAATTATCTAAGGGTAAGTGCATCCTTTTTGCATGTATTTGAAGTGCATAACTGAACCAACTATTAGCAAAGATGTAGCAACCCCTTTTGTGAGCTGCCTTTTTCCACTTAGAAAATCCCCTGGTTTTGTTCCCTAAAGAAATTCTGTTCCATCAATTATTGACCTTATTGCCCAAAGGGTAGACAGCAGAAGAAAGTGGATTACATGTCTGTGCGCTGTCCTCCATTACATTTTATCCTTTGATGTGGAATACCGCATAGGTCAGAAGTCTAAAGAGTATCCATTAGACCCTCTTTGAGTGCAGCTTTTGTGTTCATCATGTAATGCTGCACAAGTTTGACCATCACCCCTGGGAAAAGGGAAGTGGAGTCTGGTAGTAAATCCCTTGGTCCTCTCAAACTTTTCTGTGCTTGTCTAGCACACACCTGCTATGCTTAGAACTTGAGCTTATCCATCAGCTCCTCTGAAGAAGAAAGCTGTAATCTGATCCCTAATTTGCTAAGGTGAAGAGACTTAAAAGCTAAGAACTGTCAGTAAATGTTGACAAGTAAAAAGTGCAAAGAACCTAGAGCTAGTATGCTCTGATGACTAAGAAAACATTATTCAAATATTGGCATGTAATTTCACTTTCAAAACTAGTTGAAACTATGAAATGTGACATAAAATCAAGTTGGATTCATGATCTATACAACTGTAGACTAAGGACTGTGCAGAGCTTTTCTTATCATCACTATATAAAAGGTTATATGGAGATACACAAACATCTCAAACTAAATATTTACAGTTATACATGCACTATAGTTGTTAACAATAGGTTTGAAATACATCTCTAGAAGCCTTGATGTGACCCTGTAGCTTGGTTAGTAAAGATATTGAATGGTCAGATATTCATGCAATAATTTATGCATTTACTTTTAAGTAGCTTTAAATATCCTAATAAAAATCCCAAAAGGTTAATTCAAGATGTGATTTGATCCTGCTCTCTAAATTAGATATATTATCAATACTTTGTAATGTAGAATGTGATTAAGAAAACGTTGGTAATGGAATCTCTTGGGAGTTTCATATTTAGACCTCTTCCCCTGAGTTTTGTCCTCCATTGCATGGTGTCGTGCAAAAAAGCATGGGACTTGGAGTCAGAGGACTCGAGTATGAGTCCTGGTTTGGTCACTTGCTAGCAGTGTGATCTTGGCAAGTAACTTAATCTCAGTGAGATTTAGTTTCCTTTTCTAGAAAATAAGACATTAGTAAGATTTACCATACAGGGTTGTTTTGCGCTTCAAATAACATAAACATTGTAACTTGTAAAGCGCAACACAAAATTGTTTGTTACTATTATCATAGTATGAGTACATTATTAATATTAATATTTATTTTTGTATAAAGGAATAAGTCCTATGTCATGTCAACGAGCAGCCCTAAGCTTAGAAACAATCAAAGCTGCCAGTTGTTGGGCATCTGCTGTGTGGGGATTCTTCTCCATCACTGCAAGAACAATGTTTGAAGGGAAAATATTGCAGAGGTTCTTATAAGTCTGATACTGATGCTCTGGGATCATATGCTCCCTGTTATCATTGCACATTCCAACCCAAGGATTCCTCCAAAGCTGTTCCATTTTTTCAGGCATGCTCCGTACCATGACTGGCTCATAGCATGGTTGCATGAGATTGTTACTCAAGGGATAGGAGTGGTAGCCATAGGAATCAGTTACACAGGGCAATGGATCCCAGCTGGCATGTTGTTCCCGGCACAGAGGAGGTCGTCTTTGCCTCATGGGGTTGCTCTCATAGAGACGGGAGTCAGAAATGCTGTCCATCCGAGTCATTACAAGGGCACGTCCTGGCTGAGGGGTTGCCCCAGGATGGATATTGGGAGGCATAGGATAGTCTCCAGGACAGCTGGAGCAGGCTCCAGTTGCTGGGTGCTGGGTTTGCAAAACTAAGTGGGAAACTGACTGCTTGTGGGGGGCTTGTTTAGAATCCTCTGGGCCATAGCTCTGTGCTCGCGTTAAGGCGTCATGGTAGCCATGAGGAAAAGGCTGAAGACGGTTCTGAGATGCGGAGCGATGCAGCTTCAAACTGCCTTCAGGATGACTATCAGCTACAGCCAAGTATAGATTGTTGTAAGAGGAATAGTTGTCATTCCTGGTATGGCTCATACGGTTGTCAGGACAGAGGCTGGGATTCCGGGCATATACCCCTCGGTCTGTTTCAGCCATGTAGTACTCTCGATTATGCATGCTATTGATATTCAGTTTGGAGAAGTCGCCTAACACTGAATAGTAGCCATGGTCCCCCAAGGACTCAAACTTTGAGTATTGGTCAGCATAGCTAATAGGGGTCCCATGGCTGTTGGTAACCAGGATCGGGGGGTACTGCATGCTGGCCATGTGCTCCAGTGAGGCCTTCTGGTGGGGGAAATGAGAGGATCCTGGCACTGGGCTGCTGGCTGAACGGGTATTGAGTGCACTCACTGCATGGCTTTTGGGGGGTGGGATTGTGGGGACACTTAGGGCAGTCACAAGTGAGGGGACAGAGCTGGCCTCAGGCTTACGGGCAATGGACACCCATTCCTCAGGCTCCACAGCCATGGACCGGATGCTGGGATCCGATTGGCGCTTGGGGGCCACACATTTGACTTCTGAGGTTGTCTCACCTTTGGCACTAGATATCCCTGTGCCGCACTTGCCCAGGGTGCCTTCACTCACGGTTTTCACTGTGGACAGTTTGGCACTGATGCGGAGCTCATCAGCCACCGAACGCTGTGGTTGGTTGGCCCGCTCCGGATGGTAGTATTTGCACTTGTGGCCATAGGTGCATTTTTTGCCTGAAAAATAATGCCTTGGGGTAAGACTCTCTCTCATACTGGTGTAAATCTGTCAGAAACTGTTGTAAGAATCTGGTTACTCAAGTAAGAGTTTTAGTGTTTGGGCTTAAAGAAGAAAATTAATTGTCCACAAAGATGAGAGAGGCAGGACAACATCAAGGAGGCATCACACACTGTGAGGGGAGAGGGAAGAAGTGGAAAGCTGGAGAGGAAACTACAGTGTAAAAGCTAAGAACTGAGCAGTTGAACAGCCTTCATATTCCTGTAATTCACAACTTTGCCTAGACATAGCCTGCATGCTGCGGTGGTGTAGGCTAGCAGCAGGCAGCATAGTACAATGCAAAAAGCATAGGCTTGGAAGCCAGTCAGACCCGTGTTTCAATTCCAGCTTTGCCGCTTACTAGCCATGTAACCTTAATAAGTGACTTTACTTTCTGAGCCTCAATTTCCTCTTCTGTTAAAAATGTTCATAATTATGCCTATATTATATGGTCATTGTGAAGATTAAATGATGATAATGAACATGAAAATACTATATAATTTATATAAATGTTAATTGATAAAAAGAAAAAACCCAAGATGTCCCATAAATAAATGATTATCCAAAAAGAGTGAACATGCAAAGTAGCCTCAGACCAGGCAGCCTATGTTGCACTGTTAGGCTTACAAACTTTGTGTCAGAGGGACTTGTGTAAGATCATGAAAGCACTCTAAAAAACTATATTTTAAAAGAGCAAATGAAAATGAAGTTTGAAGGCAAACTGGAAAATACAGAACTGAAGAAAAGAGTATTATTAGTTGACAGAGAGTGCAATCACCTGCTTGAGAGATACGTCCTTCCTGTGGCCAAATCCAATTTGGCTTTGCCCTTTCTGCTTCCTAGGCCATGTGGGTTTCTGCATTTCCCTACCTCCAGCAACACTGGTCAGGATGGAGGCAGCAAGGACGCATGCATTATTTAAACAAGTGACAACTAATCTTTCCTTCAATTCTAGTTACCTTTCACTCATGTGGTTTATAAGATGTTTCTTTAAATGCCTAACGGAGAATACATAAGGTCACAGACTTAAAATCCCAGGAAGTGGACAAGATAAGATTTTTCCATTCAAAAGGGAAACCTTTGAGAAGTAAGTATGCATATAAGTCCTTATGTTTCCCTTAGTATAGAACTCAGTTTTGCACATAGGTACTCACCATAAGGGCATGGTTGCTTCTTATGCTCCGGAACAACAGGTCTCTTTCTCAAGAAATTTTCAAGATTTGGGCCATGGCGTCCTAAAGGATCATCTGGAGGCATAAATCTGAAATCAAACAAGCAAGAGGTAAACACTTTCTATCCCCACCCCCACTTCAGGAGTTCAGACCTTCAGTACTCCTTGCCTATACTATTGTCACAGCCTTCTAACTGCCCTTTCTGCCTTAAGCTAGGCCAGCGTTCTTCCCTCCATTCTCACTTGAACACACACACACACACACACATGCACGCACGCACACACACACACAAGATGATTTTTCTAGTGTATCATTCTTCTGTGAATTATATGTTTCAACCATACTGGCATTCCTGGTGGCTCCCCAACATGAGACTCACTTTCACATCTTTATAGCTTTATTTATGATGTTCTCTTTACCTATAACACCCAGTAGTCCCCTTTCTTCTGTTTGTAAACTTCATCTCAAATGTCATCTCCTGTTTGAGGCTTTTTCTTATCATTTCATGTAGACAAAGCAACTTTAAAAACTCTAACCATACTGCTTATCACAACACATTGTGTCTCTCTTTCTTTCTCTTCTCCACTACACTTTGAGCCTCTTTTAAGGGTGAGTCCTATTTCTTATTCAACCTCTTATCCCTATGGCAATCAGCATAATACACAGTACACAGTAAGTGTTCAGTAAATGTTTATTGAAATGAAATAATCTATTACTAGTGCAACTTGGATTTAGTCTATTCAGAGCCTATTGAAAACAACGTACTTGTCATTCACAAAAGAATACATCAGCAACCGCTCCTCTATAAACTTCTTCCATTCTGGCTTTTCAACTTGAAGGTCTCGGTAGTTATCATTAGATACAATGATGCCGTCAGAATCGAAAGCCAATTTGACTATGAACCGGTCATCATAACAGACAACTCTCCTGCCCTGGACCCTTCGGGATGGTGTGAAGACAAGAATCTTTTCTTTCTCCAGTTTGCGTAGGATATCTTGATCTGTCAAAATATAGATTATATGCCACACAGTAGAAACCATCTTTGGAAATTAACATTATCCTCATATTACAAATACAAAAGTTGGTACTAAATGCATATGTTATTTGCCCTTAGAGAGAAAGTGGTTTCTATTCCTGGCTATGACACAAATTTGGATTGTGACCTCAGGCAAGTCACTTTCTCCTTTGGACTTCAGTTTTCCATAAAGTGAAAGAACTGAATTCAATGACATTCAATGACATTAAAAAACTACCATGAAGAGTGAGAAATAGCACTGATACCCTACCATTCTTGTTGACTGATTTGCCCTTTGGAGGAAGCAGCAGCTTTTGGCTGCTGAAGAAAACAGAGCAGTATGCTGAGGATATGTCTGTCAGGAGGATGGTAAAGCATCACTCTGTGGGAGTTACATTTTTGCCTTCTGCCTGAAGGAAAGCCACAACTAAGGAAAAACAAAGCTGTAGCATGTTGACTATCGTCCCCCTTTCCTTTTGGCTTCTTAATTGCTGAGGAAAGCCAGTTTACAAGCTGGGCTTGAGCAGGGCCAGGATCCACTCTCAGATGAAGTTGGGACCCTGTTCAGAAGCTTACAGATAGATCCACAAAACAATTAGGACCAGCATTATTTCTTACTTGGCACCTCATGCAAACAGCTGATACTCAGAGAAGTAGGGTCTTTATGTTCTCAAATGCTATGAAAAGCTAGCTTCAGGAAAAAAAAGCTAACTTCATGTACTGTTGTAAGCAAATGTAGTACTTCTACTGACATTAGGGCTGCATCATGACTTTTGTGGACCTTAGACATGTTTGCCTTTGTGGGCCCCTTCTTTCATAAAGAAGTACTAAAAATTATACTTTACAACTGCTTTGGTATAAAAACAAATAATCTCATTAGATACATTATTATAAATTAATCGCTATATTTGATTTTTCCTTCATTGTTAAAGGAATATAAAATTAAAACATCTTTTTGTTATATTTTAATTCCAGTGTAGTTAACATACAGTGTTACATTAGTTTCAGGTGTAAAACACAGTGATTCCAAAATTCCATGCATCACTCAGTGCTCATTAAGACAATTGCAATCCTTATTCCTCATCACCTATTCACCCATCCACACCACCCATCTTCCTTCTGGTAACCATCAATGTGTTCCCTATACATAGAGGGTTTTTCTGGTTTGTCTAACTCTCTCTCTCTCTTTTTTTTTCTTTTGAAGGTCTTTTTTGTTTCTTAAAATCCACATAAGAGTGAAACTATATGATATTTGTCTTTCTCTGGCTGAATTTTATAACTTAACATTATACTGTCTAGCTCCATCCATGTCATTACAAATGGCAAGATTTCTTTTTTTTTGTATAAATACTTATTTTTTAAGTTTTTATTTTAATTTCAATTAACATACAATGTTTTATCACTTTCTTGTGTACTAGATTTCATTCTTTCTTATGGCTGAATAGTATTCCATTGTATGTGTATACACACACACACACACAAACATACATATATGTATATGATATACATATATCCATTATATTTATCCATATATATACACATTTATGTGTATATCCATTATATATATATGTGTGTGTGTGTATGTCTGTGTGTGTGTGTGTATATATACAGATATGTATGTATGTGTGTATATATATATGTCACATTTTCTTTATCCACTCATCAATCTATGGGCACTAACACTAGGGCTGCTTCCACATCCTGGCTATTGTAAATAATGTTGCTATAAACATACAGGTGCATGTATCTCTTTGAATTAGAGTTTTTGTGTTGTTTTGTTTTGTTTTTGTATTATTGGGGGAAAACACCCAGTAGCATGATTACTGGATGATAGGGTAGTCCTATTTTTAACTTTTTGAGGAAATTTCATACTGTTTTCCATAGTGACTGCATAAGTTTACATTCCTACCAGAAGTGCACAAGAGTTCCTTTTCCTCCATGTCCTCACCAACACTTGTTTCTTGCGTTTTGTTTTGTTTTTTTTTTTTTTAGCCATTATGACAGGTATGAAGTAATATCTCATTGTAGTTTTGATTTGTGTTTCCCTGAGGATGAGTCATGTTGAACATCTTTCATGTGTCTGTTGGCCATCAGTATGTCTTCTTTGAAAGAATGTCTGTTCATGTGTCCTGCCATTTTTTAATTGGATTATTCATTTTCTGGGTGTTGAGTTGTATAAGTCAGAGAGGTTTCTGCCAGTGTTCTCCTCTAGAATTCTGATGGATTCCTGTTTCACATTTAAGTTTTCCACCTATTTTGAATTCATTTTTTTTTTATTTTGTAAGACAATGGTCCAGTTTTATTCTTCTGCATGTGGCTGTCTAATTTTCCCAGCACCATTTATTGAAGAGACTGCCTTTTTTTCATTAGATATTCTTTCTTGCTTTATTGAAGAGTAATTGACCATATGTAATTGTGAGTTTACTTCTGGATTTTCTATTCTGCTACGTTGATCTATGTGTCTATTTTTGTGCCAGCACCATATTGTTTTATTTACTACAGCTTTATAACATAACTTGAAATCCAGATATGTGATGCCCTCAGCCTTGTTTTCAGTTTTCAAGATTGCTTTGATTTTCAGGATATTTTGTGGTTCCATACAAATTTTAGGATTGTTTGGTCTAGCTCTCTGAAAAATGCTGTTTGTATTTTGATAAGGATTGCATTTAATGTGTAGATTGCTTTGAGTAGCATAAACTTCTTAAAAATATTTGTTCTTCCAATCCATGAGTATGTGTCTTTGTGTATTTCTCAATTTCTTTCATAAGTATTCTATAGTTTTCAGACTATAGATCTTATATCTCTTTGGTTAGGTTTTTTCCTAGGTGCCTTATTGTTTTTGGTGCAAGTGTAAATAGGATTCTTTTCTTAATCTCTCTTTCTGCTGCTTCATTATGGGTGTATAGGAATGCAATAGATTTCTGTACACTGATTTTTTATCCTGCAACATTTCCGAATTCACTTATCAATCTAGCACTTTTTGAGAATTTTCAGGATTTCTGTGTAGAGTATCATGTCATCTGCAAATAGTGAAAATTTACTTCTTCCTTATTGATTTGGATGCCTTTTACTTCTTTTTATTGTCTAATTGCTGTGGCTACAACTTCTAGTATTACGTTGAATAATAGTAGACATACATGTCTTGTTCCTATCCTTAGGGGGAAAGCTCTCAGTTTTCCCCCATTGCGGATCATGTTAGCTGTGTAGTTTTCATACATGGCCTTTAATAATTAGAGATATATTCCCTCTAAAGCTACTTGGTTGAGGGTTTTTATGATAAATGGGTTTTGTACTTTGTTAAATACTTTTTCTGCATCTACTGAAATGATAATATGGTTCTTTTTACCCTTTTTAAAAAAGTTTCTGTCTAAATTCCAGTAACATACAGTGTAATATTAGTTTTAGATGTACAATATCGTGATTCAATACTTACATATAACACGTGTTGAAATCACAAAAACTGCACTCCTTAATTCCCAACACCTATTTAATCCATTCCCTCACCCACCTCCCCTCTGGTAACCATCAGTTTGTTCTCTATAGTTAAGAGTCTATTTCTTTAGCCACAGCAACTTCTTTCAACACATGTCTCCAAAGGCAAAGGAAACAAAAGTGAAAATGAACTTTTAGGACTTCATCAAGATCAAAGCCTTCTGCACAGCAAAGGAAACACTCAAAACAAAGAGGCAACCCACGGAATGGGAGAAGGTATATGCAAATAACAGTACAGACAAAGGGCTGATATCCAAGATCTATGAAGAACTCCTCAAACTCAACACAGATAATCACATCAAAAAATGAGCAGAAGACATGAACAGACACTTCTCCAAAGAAGACATACAAATGGCTAATAGACACATGAAAAAATGTTCATCTTTAGCTGTCAGGATGATTCAAATCAAAACCACATTGAGATACCACCTTGCATCAGTTAGAATGGTCAAAATTAAGAAGACAATAAATGATTTTTTTGGGGGGAGGAGGAATATGGCAAAGGAGTAGGAGATGCTGTTTCAACTGGTCGCCTAAAGTGAGATGATTATCTATCAGAGCACTGAACACCCATGAAATCAGCCTGAGATGTAGGATTATACACTTCTAGATCTTTACAGGAGGCAGAATACAATCCAGTGGACAGGTAAAGTGGAGTGGGAATGTCAGACTGATATCAGAGAATAAACAAAAGGGGTAGGGAGCCACCATAATTGACCCATTGGAAAGTAATACCCCAATATGAGAGTGCCCTGTGATTGAGGGCCAGCATTAACTTGGAGTCTGATTAAAAACACTCAAAAAGAGAATAAGATATTAAGGGGAAACTGGTAGAATCAGACAGTTACGGGAGCACGAGCTCAAACCCACAGACCCAGGATGGACACCACTGACGCCATGCCAAAGAGAGTGCTGCAAAGCATCCAGGCCATGGTCCCTGAGATACTAGCATGCACGTGAGAGCATCTGGTGTGGATGACAGCCGGCGCTCTCTAGAACCACAGCCTTTTGCACTCTGCACATGCACAACACAACCAGGGTCTGAGTCATGCTCCACACCCTCCCCTGAGAGAGGTCAGTGTGGGTGCTAGCCAGTGCTTTCTAGTTCAAGAGTCTGAACACTCCCAGCCTGGGCCAAAGTGAAAGTCTCTGTGCACTTCTCTGGTTGAGATCTCTCCAGTGGGCTGGACCTGCCCAGAGAGCTGGGGCAAAGACAGCCACTGGAAGCAGCTCTCTGGACTAATATTGCTCGTGGTCTTAGTAACAGTCGGATGCAGAGACAAGCGGGAGCTCCTGAGACCCCCTGTGGCTGGAGACATGTGACTTGTGGGAGGTTGCAGAGGAGGAGTTTATGTGCTCTGGACCAGCCAGAGGGGAACAGACTGAGCCTTCTTTCTGAGACTGAGGTCTGGGTGCAGTTTGCTTTCCTCTAAACCTCCAAAGAACAGCCAAAAGCCACCAAGGGGAAAACAAAACAAAACAAAACAACCCTCCAGAGAACAAAAGCCTGAAACACTGGTTTCCTCAGAGACCAGCCACTTAATAAGGGGCAGGAGGACTCAACTCTAGCAATACTGCCTGAAAAAGACTGCCCCTCCCCCAGAAAACCAGCCAAAAACAAAAACAGAAACAAAAACACAAGAGGACAACCACCACAGGGTCCCCATAAAACTGTAAAACCCCATTACCGGGGGAAAAGAAAATATTAAACTCCTGGTAGAGTTTAATAGATACAATTTTTATTTTTAATTCCTTCCAACTATTCTTGTTCTTTTTAATTTTTAATAATTTTTAACCTGTTTACCATCAAAACGAGAGGTTCAGTACAACACAACCTATAATAACCTTTTAACTTGAACTTTCCTGATAAATATGTCTGTGTTTTTCATTTGATTTTCTATTTTTTTAAATATTCTTACAGAGATAAGCTTCAAGGTAATCCTCTTTCCCCAATCAATACTACCCCTATATATAAACCAGTTTTAATCCCCCTTTATTTCGGGAAAGTTGAGTCCTTTAAACAAAGATATCAATATACACCCAGGAAGAATCAAAATAACCTTCCTCACCCACACTGAGGATTTAGAACCACCCTCCCATCTTTTTCATCTATCTGTGTTTCTGCATATTTGTTTTTGTTCTGGTAGTATATAAATCTTATACTTGGGGTGCCTTTTGGCTGGGTTCTTTTTTTTTTTTTTCTTGTCATTTACTTTTGTCAGTCTTTTTGTTTGTCCGTTTTTGTTTGCATACCTTCTAAATTTTAACTTTGGGACCCATTATGAGTGGGTCTTTTTTTATTCTTTCTATCCCCCCCCCCCTCAGTCTGTCTCTTCCTATCTCTCTCTCTTTTTTTCTTTTTTCCTTCTTTTTGGTGGGGACTCCCGATTGCTCAGAAGTGTTCCAGGGTTCATTCTGCCTGGATCATGGTTGATACATTCAGCTACCCATCCCTTCAGCCATCTCTCACCAAAATGACTAGGAGGAGGAATGCCCAACAGAGGAAAAATTCAGAGATTGGGCCCTGTGCCACAGAACTATTGGATATGGACATAAACAGTATGTTGGAAAGGGAATTGAGGGCAATGGCTAGGTTGGAGAAAACCATTAATGACAACATGGAATCAATTAGGGCAGAAGTGAAAGCCATCAGGGAAGATGTTAACAATGCTGGGGCACCTGGGTGGCTCATTGGGTTAAAGCTTCTGCCTTTGGCTCAGGTCATGATCCCAGGGTCCTGGGATCGAGCCCCACATTGGGCTCTCTGCTCAGCAAGGAGCCTGCTTCCCTCCCTCTCTCTCTCTGCCCACCTCTCTGCCTGCTTGTGATCTCTGTCAAATAAACAAATAAAATCTTAAAAAAAAGATGTTAACAATGTTACCAATGAATCCCAATCTAATCTAAATTCTCTAGCAACTAGAGTAACTGAGGCAGAAGATAGAATCAGTGATCAAGAGGGCAAACTGATAGAGAAAAAGGGGATCAGGAGGAGGCCTGGAACAAACAGCTTAGAAGCCATGAAAACAGAATTAGGGAAATAAATGACACAATGAAACATTACAACATCAGAATTATTAGAATCCCTGAGGGGGAGGAGAAAGAAAGAAGACTGCAGGATAGAGTTGAATAAATTCTCCATCAAAATTTTCCAATCTGGGGAATAGAACCAGTGTTCATGTCCTAGAGGCAGAAAGGTCACCCCCCCCCTAAGATCATAGAATCTAGAAAGACCTCAAGACTCCTGATTGTGAAAATGATGAATCATGATTTTAAATAGGAGCTCTTGAAAGCAGCTTAGGGCAAAGAGATTCCTTATGTACAGAGGAAGGTCCATCAGAACAACATCAGACCTGTCCACAGAAACCTGGAAAGCCATAAAGGGCTGGCAAGAAGTATTCAGGGCACTAAATGAAAAGAACATGCAGCCAAGAATACTTTATCCAGCAAGGCTGACATTCAAAATGGATGGAGATAGCTTCCAAGACTGGTAAGGTTTAAAAAGAGTATGTGACCACCAAGCCGGCACTACAAGAAATATTAAAGGGGATTCTATAAGAGAAGAAAGAACCCAAGAGTGTCATTGAACAGAAATTTCTGGGGACAATGTATAGAAACAAAGGTTTCACAGGCAACACGATATCAATAAAAACAGATCTCTCAATAATCACTCTCAACATGAATGACCTAAACACTCCCATAAAATGGCACAAGGTTGCAGATTGGATAAAATGACAGGATCCATCCATATGTTGTCTACAAGAGACCCATTTTGAAACTAAGGATACATCCAACTGAAAGTGAAGTGATGGAGAAGCATCTTTCATGCCAATAGGCCTCAAAAGAAGGCTGGGGTAGTGATTCTCATATCAGATAAATTAGATTTTAAACTAAAGGCTATAGTCGGAGATACAGAAGGACAGTACATCTTTCTTAAAGGGTCTATCCACCAAGAATATCTAACAATTGTAAATATTTGTGCCCCTAATATGGGAGCAGCCAACAACATAAGACAACTGTTAATCAAGATAAAGATACACATTAATATGAATACATTGATAGTAGGGGATCTTAACACACCACTCTCATATCATTCAAGCAGAAAATCAACAAAGTAACAAGAGCATTGAATGACACATTGGACCAGATAGACCTCATAGATATATAGGGAACATTCCACCCTAAAACAACAGAATACTCATTCTTCTCAAGTGCACATGGAACTTTCTCCAGAATAGACCACATACTGGGTCACAAATCAGGATTCAACTGATACAAAAAAGATTGAGATTATTCTATGCATATTCTCAGACCACAATGCTTTGAAACTGGAACTCAACCAGAAGAAAAAGTTCAGAAGGAATTCAAGCAACTGTAAGCTAAAGGCCACCTGGCTTAAGAATGTTTCAATCAACCAGGAAATCAAAGAAGGACTTAAACAACTCATGGAAACCAATGAGAATGGAGACAATTTGGTCCAAAACCTATGCAATACAGCAAAGGCAGTACTAAGGGGGAAATACATAGCTATCTAAGCCTCCCTCAGAAATATTGAATAATACAGCAGCTGTCTTTACATGTTAAAGAATTGGAGAATCAAGAACAAATTAAGCCAACTCCACACACAAGAAGGGAAATAATGAAAAACAGAGTGAGATCAATGAAATTAAAAAAAAAAAAAAACTAGAGATACATTAAAATGCATGAAAGAAACTACAAGCTGGTTTTTTGAAAGAATCAATAAGATCAATAAACCACCAGCCAGACTAATCCAAAAGAAAAGAGAAAGGACACAAATTAATAAAATCATGAATGAAAGGGGAGACATCATGACTAACACCAACGAAATAGAAACAATCATCAGAAATTCTTACCAACAGTTACATGCCAATAGTTTAAGCAGCCTAGATGAAATGGATGCATTCCTGGAAATCCATAAACTTCCAAGACTGAAACAAGAAGAAATTGACAACCTGAATAGACTAGTAACTAGATTAAAGCAGTAATCAAAAACGTACCCCCAAACAAGAGCCCAGGACCTGATGGATTCCCTGGGGAATTCTATCAAACTTTCAAAGAAGAAATAATACCTATTGTCCTGAAGCTGTTTCAAAAAGTAGAAACAGATGGAAAACTTCCAGACTCTTTCTATGAAACCAGCATTACCCTGATCCCCAAACCAGGCAAAGACCCCACCAAAAAGTAGAATTTCAGACCAATATCTCTAATGAATATGGATGCCAAAATTCTCAACAAGATCTTCACTAATAGGATCCAACAGTACATGAAAAAGATTATCTATCATGACCAGGTAGGATCTATCCCTGGAACGCAAGTGTGGTTCAACATTCACAAAACAATCAATGTGATAGAATAGGCAAGAAAGAAGAACCACATGGTCCTCTCAATGGATGCAGAAAAAACATTAGACAAAATCCAGCATCCATTCCTAATTAAAATGCTTCAAAGTATAGGGATAGAGGGAACATTCCTTAACTTCATAAAATCTATCTATGAAAACTCCACAGTGAATATCATCCTCAATGGGGAAAAGCTGACAGTTTTCCCTTTGAGATCAGGAACACACCAAGGATGGCCACTCTCACCACTCTTCAACATAGTATTAGAAATCCTAGCAATAAGAATCAGACAACAAAGAGACATAAATGGTATTCATATTGTCAATGAAAGGGCACATAGGTGGCTCAATACATTAAACCTCTGCCTTCAGCTCAGGTCATGATCTCAGGGTCCTGGGATTGAGCCTCATGTCAGGCTCTCTGCTCTGTGTGGAGCCTGTTTCCTCCGCCCTCTCTGCTTGCTTCTCTGTCTACTTGTGATCTCTCTCTGTCAAATAAATTAATAAAATCTTTAAAAAATAAAACAAATTGTCAATGAAGAAGTAAAACTCTCTCTCTTCACAGATTACATGATACTTTGATGTAAAACCCCAAATACTCCACCCTCAATCTACTAGAAGTCAAATAGCAATTCAGTAATGTGAAATCAATGTACATAAATCAGTTACTTTCTTATACATTAACAATGAAAATACAGAAAGGGAAGTTAGAGAATTGATTCCATTTACTATAGCACCAAGAATCATAAGATACCTGGGAGTAAACCTAACCAAAGAGGTAAAGGATCTGTACTCAAGGAACTACAGAACACTCATGAAAGAAATTGAAGAAGACACAAAAAGATGGAAGACCATTCCATGCTCATGGATCAGAAGAATAAACATTGTTAAACTGTCTCTACTGCCTAGAGCAATCTACACTTTCAATGTAATTCTGATCAAAATTTCACCAGCATTTTTCAAAGAGCTGGAACAAGCAATCCTAAAATTTGTATGGAATCAGAAGAGACCCCGAAATACTAAGGAAATGTTCAAAAATAAAAGCAAAATTGGGGGCATCATGTTGTCTTATTTCAAGCCTTACTACAAAACTGTGATCACCAAGACAGAATGGCACTTGCACAAAAGTAGACACATAGACCAGTGGAATAGAGTGGAGAGCCCAGGTATGGACCCTCAACTCTATGGTCAAATACTCTTCGACAAAGCAGGAAAAAAAAATACAGTAGAAAAAAAAAACAGTCTCTTCAATAAATGGCACTGGGAAAATTGGACAGCTGTGTGTAGAAGAATGAAACTTGACCATTCTCTTACATGATACACAAAGATAAACTCGAAATGGACAAAAGACCTCAATGTGAGGCAGGAATCCATCAGAATCCTAGAGGAGAACATAGGCAGTCACCTCTTGGATATGGGCCATAGCAACTTCTTTCAAGATATGTCTCCAAGGCAAAGGAAACAAGTAAAAGTGAACTTCTGGGACTTCATCAAGATCAAGATCAAAGACTTCTGCACAGCAAAGGAAACAGTCAAAAAAAAAAAAAAATGAAGAGGCAACCCGTGGAATGGGAGAAGATATTCGCAAATGACAGTACAGACAATAGGCTGATATACAAGATCTATAAGGAACTCCTCAAACTCAACACACACAAAACAATCACATCAAAAAATGGGCAGAAGACATGAACAGACACTTCTCCAAAGAAGACATACAAATGGCTAATAGACACATGAAAAAAATGTTCATCATCACTGGCCATCAGGGAGAGTCAAATCAAAACCATCAAAACCATCAGATACCACCCTACACCAGTTAGAATGGCCAAAATTAACAAGATGGTAAACAACGTGTGTTGGAGAAGATGTGGAGAAAGGGGAACCCTCCTCTTACACTATTGGTGGGAATGCGAGTTGGTACAGCCAATTTGGAAAACCGTGTGGAGATTCCTTAACAAATTGAAAATAGAGCTTCCCAATGACCCTGCAATTGCACTATTGGATATTTACTCCAAAGTTGCAGATGTAGTGAAAAGAAGGGCCATCTGTACCCCAATGTTCATAGTAGCAATGGCCACAGTCGCCAAACTGTGGAAAGAACCAGGATGCCCTTCAATGGACAGATGGATAAAGAAGATATTGTCCATATATGCTATGGAGTATTATGCCTCCATCAGAAAAGATGAAAACCCAAATTGTATCAACATGGACAGGACTGAAAGAGATTATGCTGAGTGAAATAAGTCAAGCAGAGAGAGTCAATTATCATATGGTTTTGCTTATTTGTGAAGCATAAAGGAATAACAAGGAGGACATGGGGAGATGGAGAGGAGAAGTGATTTGGGGCAAATTCGAGGGCAGCCAACCTATGAGAGACAGTGGACTCTGAGAAACAATCTGAGGGTTTTGGAGGGGAGGGAGATGGGGGATTGGGTTAGTCTGGTGGTGGGTATTAAGGAGGGCATGTACTGCATTGAGCACTGGGTGTGGTGCATAAACAATGAATTCTGGAACACTGAAAAGAAATTAAAAAAAATAAAATGAAACTCATGTATTCAGCATATAGATGGGTCTTGTTCTTTTAATCCATTCCACCACTCCACTAAATGGAGCATTTAGTACATTTATATTCAAAGTAAGTATTAATAGTTATGTACTATTGCCACTTTATTACTTGTTTTGTCATTGGTTCAGGAGATTTTCTCTGATCTTTTCTTGTCTTTCATCTCTCCTTTGCACAAAAGGGTCCCCTTTAGTATATCCTGCAGGGCTGCTCTTGTGTTTAGTTTTTGTCTGGGAAACTCTTTTTCTCTCCTTCTGTTATAAATGATAGCCTTGCTAGATAGTGTGTGCTTGGTTGCAGATGTTTCCCATTCAGCATGTTGACTGTCCCTTTTGGCTTGCCAGGTTCCTGCTGAGAAATCTACAACTAGCATTATGGGTGTTACCTTGGAAGTTAAGGACTTTTTTCTTGTTGCTTTTAAGATTTTTTTCCTTATGATTATCATTTGCAAATTTAATTACAATATATCTTGTTGGCCTGATTTCATTGACTTTGATGGAAGATCACTGTCTCCTGGATCTGGATTTCTATTTCCCTTGACAAATTAGGGGAGTTTTTTTCTGTGTTACCTGAAATAAATTTTCTGCCCCATTTTTTCTCTCTTCTTCTGGGACTCCTATAATATGAGTTATTACATTTGATAGAGCCAGTGATTTCCCTATGTCTATTCTTTTGTTACATAATTCTTTTTCTCTTTTGTTCAGCTTCATTGTTTTCCATTATTTTGTCTTCTAGGTCACTAAATTGTTCCTCTGCTTATTCTAGTTTGCTCTTCATTGCATCAAGTCTGCATTTAATCTTGTTTATTGGATATATAATCTCTGATTAATTCTTTTTTAACTCTTTTATCTCTATTGTAAGGGTCTCACTGATGTCTTACATTTTTTTCTCAAACTCACTAAGTATCCTTATGATTGTTACCTTAAATTCTCCATCAGGCATGTTACTTATCTCTCTTTTGCTTAGATTCCTGACTGTGGCCTTGTCTTGTTCTTTCATTGAATATAAACTCTTCCTTCTTGGCTTTTTTTCTAAGTTTCTTCCTTTTTCTGTGTTTTTGAAAAGCTGATTATGTTTCCTGCTTCTGAAAGTAATGGCCTTATGAAAAAGAGGTCATGTAGTCCCCTGAGCCTGGCACTTCAGGATTATCTCTGGTGTGTGCTGTGTGTGCCCTGCTATTGTGATTTGGCTGCTCTGTCCTTCAGGCCAGTCTTCTGCAGAGGCTTTCCTGGCCAGCTGTGGGCAGTGCTTGGTCCCTGGCCTGAATGTTGTGAGTTTTATGTTGGTACACTCTGGTGTGCTTCTAAGGTGCGACCTGCCACCAACTCCACAAGAACTGAGGACTTAAAGAACTCTGTCATCAGGGAATGTGGTGTGGGCAGGGGTTTGTTCTGTTCTTCTGGGGGAGGGGTCTTTTGTGCTGGGACTGAATCTTGCTTGACATGAAAGGCTGTCCCATCAGAGCTCAAGGGAACTGGGCTTGGCATATGCAAGTTAGCCATCCAGTGTCCATGATGAGCTGCTTTTTGCAAGTGGCTCAAGTTTATGCTATGGGCCAGGGGAGAGAAATAGTGCTAGCCATGTTATTTTTCCCAGAGAGGGATCTCTGTGAATGCTGCCTCTCAGAGAAGTACTCCCAGCATAGCAAATAATCTTTGCCCTAAGTACCCCAGGCATTTTTCAGATGGCTGTTGCCATACTGTCTATCCCAAGGTTATTTGCTTGCTCTCTCCATGAATAGCACAGTGCCCTCCTGGCTCTATCTCAGGCAAGTCTTCTAACCTTTTAATCTCCAGGCTTCAGAGAATTGTGTGGGCAGGGGCTTGTGCTGGTCATCTGGGGTAGGGACCTGCCACTCCATTTTCTTTAGGCTATCCAATTTGTTGTCATATATTTTTTTTTGATAATATTCTCTTTTTCTGGATTTCTGTTGTTTTGATTGATATTTCTCCTCTTTCATTTTTAAGTTTATTTATTTGAGTCATTTCTATTTGTTTTTTGATCAGTCTGGCTAGAGGTTTATGAATTTTTTTTAATCTTTTCAAATAACCAGTCCTGGTCTCATCGGTCTCTTCTATTTTTGTTTGTTTTACTTTTTGTTTGTTTGTTCATTTTTAGTTTCTGTATCATTTATTTGTGCTCTAATATTTATTATTTCCTTCCTTTTGCTGCTTTGGGGGTTGAACTTGTTCGTTTTTCTAGATCTTTTCTAGATCTATATCTACACCTTGATCCTTTAGGGGTAAGGTTAAGTTTTTTTATTTGAGATTTTTCTGGTTTCTTGAGGTATGTCTGTAAACTTCCCTTTTAGAACTGCTTTTGCTGCATTCCACAGAATTTGGACCATTGTGCTTTCATTTTCATTTGTTTCCATGTACTTACAGATATCTTTTTGATTTCTTGCTTAACCCATTCACTGTTTAGTAGCATGTTATTTAATTTCCATGTATTTGTGTTCTTTCCATTTTTTTTTTCTTTTGATTGATTTCTAGTTTCATAGTGTTATGGTGGAAAAAGATGTATGGTATGATTTTGATCTTTTCAATTGCTGTGACTTGTTTTGTGCCCTAATATGTGATCTGTTCTAGAAAATGTTCCATATGTACCTGAAAAGAATGTGTGTTCTGGGGGCGCCTGGGTGGCTCAGTGGGTTAAGCTGCTGCCTTCAGCTCAGGTCATGATCTCAGGGTCCTGGGATTGAGTCCCGCATCCGGCTCTCTGCTCAGCAGGGAGCCTGCTTCCCTCTCTCTCTCTCTCTGGCTGCCTCTCTGTCTACTTGTGATTTCTCTCTGTCAAATTAATAAATAAAAAAAATCTTTAAAAAAAAAAGAATGTGTGTTCTGCTGTTTTCGGATGGGATGTTCTAACTATATATGCTAAATCCACTTGGCCCAACGTGTCATCAAAGCTATTGTTTCCTAATTGATTTTCTTATTTTGGATCTTCCTGTTGATGTAAGTGGGATGTTAAAGTCCCCTACTCTTATTTTATTACTGTTAATTAGTTCATGTTTATTATTAACTATTTTATGTATTTAGTTCTTCCATGTTGAGTACTTAAATATTTATACTTGTTAAGTCTTCTTGTTTCATTGTCCCCTTAATTATCATATAGTGTCCTTTTTTGTCTCCTTACTGTCTTTGTTTTAAAATCTGTTTTTTCTTATATAAGTATTGATATTTCAGCTTTTTTTTTTAATATCCATTTTGCATGATAGATGTTTATCCATCCCTCACTTTCAATCTTCAGGTGTCTTTAGGTCTAAAATGAGTTTCAAGCAAGTAGCATAGAGATGTGTCTTGGGTTTTTTTTTTTTTCTTTTTATCTATTCTGTCACCCTATGTTGTTTAATTGGAGCATGTATTCCATTTACATTCAAAGTAATTATTGATAGATAAATATTTATTGCCATCTTAATGTTCTTTGTGGTTGTTACTGATGTTTTCTTGTGATCCTTTCTTCTCTTATTCTCTTTCATTGTTTGTTTTCCTTAATGATACATTTGGTTTTCTTTCTCTTTATTCTTTGCATCTATTAGTGGTTTTTGACTTGTGGTTATCATTATGTTTGTATGTAATATCTTCTGTATATAGCAGTCTATATTAAGTTGATGGTCATTTGAACCCATTCTTTTACTCCTCTCCTTCCAACATTTTAGGTATATATTATCATAACTTATTTTGTGAGTTCCTTGACTGATTTTTTAATAGAAATAATTATTTTTACTTCTTTTGTGTTTCCTACTTTCATATTGTTACCTTTGGTCTTTCCTTTGCATTGAAAGTGTTCCCTTTAATATTTCTTGCAAGGCTAGTTTAGTGGTCATGAGCTCCTTTAGTTTTTATTTGTCTGGGAAACTCTTTATCTCTCCTATTCTGAATGCTAGTTTAACTGGGTGGAGTATTCTCCACTGCAGATGTTTCCTATTCAGCAATGTGAATATATTGTGCCACTCTCTTGTGGTTTGCAAAGTTTCTGCTGAAAAATCCACTGATAGCCTTATGGGACTTCTCTTATACATAACTATCTCTTTTGTTTTTCTGCTTTAAATTTTTTTTTTCTCTATCACTGCATTTTGCCATAAGGAAGATGTGGTCCATATACACTATGGAGTATTATGACTCCATAAGAAAGGACGAATACCCAACTGGTGTGGGTATTTTGTTGATTTTGCTCAGGTTTCTATGTGCCTCCTGCATCTGGATATCTGTTTCCTTTCCCAGATTAGGAATGTTTTCAGCTATTATTTCTTTAAATAATTTTTCTGCCCACATTTTTCTCTCTTCTCCTTCTGTGACCCATAAAATGCAAACATTACTTTGATTAATGGAGTCACTGAATTTTCTAAGTCTATTCTCATTATGCAGTATTTGTCTCTCATACATTCAGTGTGATTGTTTTCTAGTACTCTAAACTCCAGGTCACTAATACATTCCTCTGCTTCTTGTTTCCTACTGTTTATGCCAAATATTTCATTTTTTAATGTTCTTTTTTTATATTTCTTTTTTAAAATTAATTTATTTTCAGCATAACAGTATTCATTATTGTTTCACCACACCCAGTGCTCCATGTAATCCATGCCCTCTATAATACCCACCACCCGGTACCCCAACCTCCCACGCCCCCGCCACTTCAAACCCCTCAGATTGTTTTTCAGAGTCCATAGTCTCTCATGATTCACCTCCCCTTCCAATTTCCCCCAACCCCCTTCTCCTCTCTAACTCCCCATGTCCTCCATGCTATTTGTTATGCTCCACAAATAAGTGAAACCATATGATAATTGACTCTCTTTGCTTGACTTCTTTCACTCAACATAATCTCTTCCAGTCCCGTCCATGTTGCTACAAAAGTTGGGTATTCGTCCTTTCTGATGGAAGCATAATACTCCATAGTGTATATGGACCACATCTTCCTTATCCATTTGTCCGTTTAAGGGCATCTTGGTTCTTTCCATAGTTTTGCTGCTATAAACATTGGGGTACAGATGGCCCTTCTTTTTACTACATCTGTATCTTTGGGGTAAATACCCAGGAGTGCAATGGCAGGGTCTTAGGGAAGTTCTATTTTTAATTTATTGAGGAATCTCCACACTGTTCTCCAAAGAGGCTGCACCAACTTGCATGCCCACCAACAGTGTAAGAGGGTTCCCCTTTCTCCACATTCCCTCCAACACATGTTGTTTCCTATCTTGTTAATTTTGGCCATTCTAACTGGTGTAAGGTGTTATCTCAATGTGGTTTTAATTTGAATCTCCCTGAGGGCTAGTGATGATGAACATTTTTTCATGTGTCTGATAGCCATTTGTATGTCTTGATTGGAGAAGTGTCTGTTCATATCTTCTGCCCATTTTTTGATATGCTTGTCTGTTTTGTGTGTGTTGAGTTTAAGGAGTTCATTATAGATCCTGGATATCAACCTTTTGTCTGTACTGTCATTTGCAAATATCTTCTCCCATTCCGTGGGTTGCCTCTTTGTTTTTTTTTTTTTTTTTTTTTTTTGACTGTTTCCTTTGCTGTGCAGAAGCTTTTGATTTTGATGAAGTCCCAAAAGTTTATTTTCGCTTTTATTTCCTTTGCCTTTGGAGACATATCTTGAAAGAAGTTGCTGTGGCTGATTTCGAAGAGGTTACTGCCTATATTCTCCTCTAAGATTCTGATGGATTCCTGTCTCACATTCAGGTCTTTTATCCATTTCGAGTTTATCTTTGTGTACAGTGTAAGACAATGGTCGAGTTTCATTCTACTACATATAGCTGCCCAGTTTTCCCAGCACCATTTATTGAAGAGACTGTCTTTTTTCCACTGTATATTTTTTCCTGTTTTGTTGAAGATTATTTGACCATAGAGTTGAGGGTACATATCTGGGCTCTTTACTCTGTTCCACTGATCTATGTATCTGTTTTGATGCCAGTACCATGCTGTTTTGGTGATCACAGCTTTGTAGTAAAGCTTGAAATCAGGGAACTTGATGCCCCAGTTTTAATTTTGTTTTTCAACATTTCCTTAGCAAATCGGGGTCTCTTCTGATTCCATACAAATTTTGGATTATTTGCTCCAGCTCTTTGAAGAATACCGGTGGAATTTTGATCGAATGGCATTAAAAGTATAGATTGCTCTAGGCAGTATAAATATTTTAACAATGTTTATTCTTCCGATCCAAGAGCATAGAATGGTCTTCCAACTTTTTGTGTCTTCTTCAATTTCTTTCATGAGTGTTCTGTAGTTCCTCAAGTACCGATCCTTTACCTCTTTGGTTAGGTTTATTCCCAGGTATCTATGGTTCTTGGTGCTATATTAAATGGAATCGATTCTCTAATTTCCCTTTCTGTATTTTCATTGTTAGAGTATAAGAAAGCCATTGATTTCTGCATAATTTCATTTATTGAGTTCTTCGTCTCTGATTGGTTCTTTTTAAAAATCTCTTTGTTAAAGGTCTCACTGATATTGTCCACTCTTGTGTCAAGTCCAGTGCACACTTTTATGAACATTGCTTTAAATTCTCTATCAGGTATACTACTTATTTCTGTTTTGCTTAGTGATTTTCTCCTATTCTTTCATTTGGGACAAATTTGTCTGTCTCCTCATTTTGTTTACCTGTTCCTTTGTGTTAGAAGAGTCAGCTCTGCTCTCTGCTCCTGAAAGTAGTGGCTTTATAAAGAGGAGATCCTGTAGTGTCCAGCACTGATATTCATCTGATATTCATCAGAACCTGGCACTTCATGGGATTTTCCCATGTGTGTTGTTTGCATCTGGCTATTGTGTTTGAGTAGCTTTCCCTTTCAGTCTAAGCTTCTGCACTGATTCTGTGCCTGCTGTGGGCTGTGCTTGCTCTTTGTGGTGTTAGTGAGACCCAGGTAGGCCATCCCTGAGGGGATGAGACTGTACAAGGGTTCAGGGTTAGGTAGCAGTGTTAGCAAAATTTTTAGTGAGTCAGATCCCTCAAAGTACATTTGTGACCAAAGGCATAGCACGTGTTAGTGGCAGTGGCTGGGAGCTGGGCATGTGGCCGAGGTGGTAGAAAGGAACACCTGCTGGCTGTGCAATCAGCGGCTGAAAGTCAAGGTGGCTGGTGTCATGTGGGCAGGGCATATGTGACATTACTAAAATGTGTACTTACCTAAGCCAGTTTCTCAAAGTGTGATGACAGGGTTGCAGCACACAACTGTGGCAGCAGCCAGAGGTGTTTGCCATCCATGTGTGCAGCGACCAGGTACTGATTGTGGTGTTTGAGGCACAGGATATATGTGCACATGGCTGACTTGGTGGGGCACCTGTGGCATTAACAAAATTTGCACTAAGCCTAGGGCCAAGGCCAGAAGACTTAGGAAAAGCAAGTCCTCAAGAGAACTCCTGGGCAGGGCACACTGCTAGGAGGTTAGGTAACAAGTGTCTTTGCAGTACAGCCTCCTGTAGGTGGTTCTGTTTATGTTGGAGGGTGGGGAATGAAAATGGTGACTGTCAGTTCCTTTGCTCCCAGAGATGTCCCCCAACATTCTCCAAAATCAGTATAGACAAATCTTCCTCCTGTTTTGTAAGATGTTGCTTCTATATTGCCTCTCCTTGGGCTGATGTCTCTTTAAGGATGGAGACCCAGCTATCACTTGCCCTCCCAGCTCACCCATTGCTGGCTGAGTCAGTGGACTTTTAAAGCTTTAGGCTCAAAGTCTTGCTGGTTATATAAACTCACAGAATTCAGCCCCTCTGATATTCAAAGACAGACATTATGGGGATTTGTTTTCCCTGTGTGGGCTCCCTGGTGCTTTTCCCTCTCTGCAACCATAGTTCCCTCCCTCTTTCAGGCTGCTCCAGACTAAACTACCATTTCTGCCCTTCCTAACCTCTCTGATGTGGCTTCTTCTCTACATTTAATTATGGAGTTGTTCTGCCAGTCTTCAGATCACTTTTGTTTATTGACATGAATGTGAGTGATATCTAGTTGCAAACATGGCATGGGGTGAGCTTAGGGTCCTCTTACTATGACATCTTGCCTGTGCTTCAAAACATCTTTGTAGGATCCTAAATGTATCATGGCCATGGGCAATGGGCCTGCTGTGTTTCATGGATAAGTTGGTTCTGACTGTAATGGGACTTTTCTCTATATATATTTTACCTTATATTTTGCAAATCTCATAATCACTCCTCTGGTACAGAATGTGATCCATTTTCTATCATGGTTTCTTTATTCTTTTGGAAAACACAGTCACACTCATAACCATGTTCATCCCCCTTTAGTCTGAAGTATATTGTCAAATAGAAAGCACTCCTTTGTTTTTCAACAGCTTGCTTTATTACTTGCTAAATTGAAGTTGTCTCAATTTAACTGCCATATGCCACAGCATAATAATGGTTTTATTTGGATTAGGAAAAATAATGTTTAAAAATCTACTTAATACAAGACATTTTAAGATACTTAATAAACTTAGAAAAATAATTATGTTGGGACAATCAACCTCTCCCAAAACTATCTTGTTAGCTTTTCCTCTGGATGAGAAGAAATGTCCTATTTGAAATAGTACCTGTAATTGGTGCATCAGGGCGGGATTGCTCTTTTCTCCATGCAGGCACAAATACAGTAATATCTTTATGGCCTTTGTCTAGAAACCAGTCCACAGCAAGTTGTATTCCTCTGCAGGAGAACTCTTCTTTATTCCCATGGCTTTAGGAAGATAGAGAATGAAAGGGTAAAGGATCAACAATAGGTAGCAAAGAAATACCCCAAACAGTCTTTTTCTTAGTACCAAGACATTAACAATAGACATTTTATTTCTTGATGATGTCAAAATGAATTTTCACTTTTTAAAGGATTTTATTTATTTATTTGACACAGAAAGAGAGCACAAACAGGGGAAGCAGCAGGAGGGGGAGAGGGAGAAGCAGGCTCCTCACTGAGCAGTGAGTCTGATGCCAGGTTCAATCCCAGGACCCTGGAATCATGACTTAAGCTGAAGGCAGACACTGAACTGACTGAGCCACCCAGGTGCCCAAAAATGCATTTTTAAAACAATAAATGAATCTCTTTTTTTACTCAATCATTATAAATATTTCCACTATTATTACACCTTTTTTTAAGGCCACAGATGGTTAATAACAATTCCCAATTTATAGCAAACCTGATGAGTATTTCCTGCCACTGCTTCAATTTTCTCTCTTCTCTTTCTACATCTATTACCACTTTATTTTAGAATATTCAGATATTCACAACAGATGAGCAAAGAAGAGGTGTCACCAGAGGTTTAGATAATTTATATGGAGGATTAGTTGGAGATAAGTTTTAAGCACATATATTAAATTTAAAAAATGATATTGACAGCAGAAAAGAGATGTGTAAATTCTGACTAAAAATAGTTATCACATTTAATTAAATATAATTTGCCAATAAAAATCACATTATTTTAAAATTTTAGGATGTGGGAAATGCTCACAATATAATGCTAAAAGAAAAAGGGATACAGACTCTATATAATGTAATCCCAATTTTGTGGAAGAAAGTCTATATATAAATTTAGAAAAAATGCTAAGAAATAGATACATCAAAATATTAATAAGAGAATTATTCTATGTGAGAGGATTATAAGTGATTTATTTTCTTTATTCGAAAATTTCTTCAAAATATTAAGTATTGCTTTTATAATTAGAATATGATGTAAAAAGAGAAGACATTTTATCTTTATTATTTCTAGACATAAGCATTGTAAAAACTTGAAAATCAAACAGAAATTTGATTGAAAATTTGAAGAGGGAAAATTAGCAAATGAATTGGGGAGAGATATATTTATTGCCATCAGATTAAACAGTTACAGAGAGTGTACTAAATTTGTGCCTAGTTTGCATGTGAGAATTCCAACCTCTTAGCACATAGTTTGGTATTCTAACATAAATATAAACCACACTAAATTACAGTTATTAAACAGTTTGGATGATAAATTGGCATACATTACATGTACCAATTCTAGTATAATAAAGTGGATATTGCCTGTCAAGGCTGATTAGAAAGCTAATTAAGACAATATGAAGCTCGGGGCGCCTGGGTGGCTCAGTGGGTTAGGCCACTGCCTTTGGCTCAGGTCATGATCTTAGGGTCCAGGGATTGAGCCCCGCATCGGGCTCTCTGCTCAGCAGGGAGCCTGCTTCCTCCTCTCTTTCTACCTGCCTCTCTGCTTGCTTCTGATCTCTCTCTGTCAAAAAATAAATAAAATCTTAAAAAAAAAGACAATATGAAGCTAATGATGACAATATAATGGGCCCTCTTTCTTTAGATCTCTTAACTTCTCACTAGTACTCAACTACAAGAGAAATTAGCTCCAATTGTATTGGTCCCTTTGAGTGAATTAATACATAATCTCAGAGGCCCCATTAATACATATACTGCAAGACTTCCTAGTGTCTTAATCACTCTTGAGGCACATGACCAAAAAATATTCAGTATTTTCCTAACTTTTCTAAACACATGTTAATCATGTCTAAGTGTCCAGTAATTCCCATAAAGCAATTACAGTACATTACTAAAAGTCAAAGCACTTAAGAAAAAAAAAGGACCATAACCAGTAAGGAGATTGAAACAGTCATTAAAAATCTCCAAACAAACAAAAGCCCAGGGCCAGACGGCTTCCCGGGGGAATTCTACCAAACATTTAAAGAAGAACTAATTCCTATTCTCCTGAAACTGTTCCAAAAAATAGAAATGGAAGGAAAACTTCCAAACTCATTTTATGAGGCCAGCATCACCTTGATCCCAAAACCAGACAAGGATCCCACCAAAAAAGAGAGCTATAGACCGATATCCTTGATGAACACAGATGCGAAAATACTCAACAAAATACTAGCCAATAGGATTCAACAGTACATTAAAAAGATTATTCACCACGACCAAGTGGGATTTATTCCAGGGCTGCAAGGTTGGTTCAACATCCGCAAATCAGTCAATGTGATACAACACATCAATAAAAGAAAGAACAAGAACCATATGATACTCTCAATAGATGCTGAAAAAGCATTTGACAAAGTACAGCATCCCTTCCTGATCAAAACTCTTCAAAGTGTAGGGATAGAGGGCACATACCTCAATATCATCAAAGCCATCTATGAAAAACCCACCGCAAATATCATTCTCAATGGAGAAAAACTGAAAGTTTTTCCGCTAAGGTCAGGAACACGGCAGGGATGTCCATTATCACCACTGCTATTCAACATAGTACTAGAGGTCCTAGACTCAGCAATCAGACAACAAAAGGAAATGAAAGGCATCCAAATCGGAAAAGAAGAAGTCAAATTATCACTCTTCGCAGATGATATGATACTATATGTGGAAAACCCAAAAGACTCCACTCCAAAACTGCTAGAACTTATACAGGAATTCAGTAAAGTGTCAGGATATAAAATCAATGCACAGAAATCAGTTGCATTTCTCTACACCAACAGCAAGACAGAAGAAAGAGATATTAAGGAGTCAATCCCATTTACAATTGCATCCAAAACCATAAGATACCTAGGAATAAACCTAACCAAAGAGACACAGAATCTATACTCAGAAAACTATAAAGTACTCATGAAAGAAATTGAGGAAGACACAAAGAAATGGAAAAATGTTCCATGCTCTTGGATTGGAAGAATAAATATTGTGAAAATGTCTATGCTACCTAAAGCAATCTACACATTTAATGCAATTCCTATCAATGTACCATCCATCTTTTTCAAAGAAATGGAACAAATAATTCTAAAATTTATATGGAACCAGAAAAGACCTCGAATAGCCAAAGAGATATTGAAAAAGAAAGCCAAAATTTGTGGCATCACAATCCTGGACTTCGAGCTCTATTACAAAGCTGTCATCATCAAGACAGCATGGTACTGGCACAAAAACAGACACATAGATCAATGGAACAGAATAGAGAGCCCAGAAATAGACCCTCAACTCTATGGTCAACTAATCTTTGACAAAGCAGGAAAGAATGTCCAATGGAAAAAAGACAGCCTCTTCAATAAATGGTGCTGGGAAAATTGGACAGCCACATGCAGAAAAATGAAATTGGACCATTTCCTTACACCACACACAAAAATAGACTCAAAATGGATGAAGGACCTCAATGTGCAAAAGGAATCCATCAAAATCCTTGAGGACAACACAGGCAGCAACCTCTTCGACCTCTGCCACAGCAACATCTTCCTAGGAACAACGCTAAAGGCAAGGGAAGCAAGGGAAAAAATGAACTATTGGGATTTCATCAAGATCAAAAGCTTTTGCACAGCAAAGGAAACAGTTAACAAAATCAAAAGACAACTGACAGAATGGGAGAAGATATTTGCAAATGACATATCAGATAAAGGACTAGTGTCCAGAATCTATAAAGAACTTAGCAAACTCAACACCCAAAGAACAAATAATCCAATCAAGAAATGGGCAGAGGACATGAACAGACATTTCTGCAAAGAAGACATCCAGATGGCCAACAGACACATGAAAAAGTGCTCCATATCACTCGGCATCAGGGAAATACAAATCAAAACCACAATGAGATATCACCTCACACCAGTCAGAATGGCTAAAATCAACAAGTCAGGAAATGACAGATGCTGGCGAGGATGCGGAGAAAGGGGAACCCTCCTACACTGTTGGTGGGAATGCAAGCTGGTGCAGCCACTCTGGAAAACAGCATGGAGGTTCCTCAAAATGTTGAAAATAGAACTGCCCTATGACCCAGCAATTGCACTATTGGGTATTTACCCTAAAGATACAAATGTAGTGATCCAAAGGGGCACGTGCACCCGAATGTTTATAGCAGCAATGTCCACAATAGCCAAACTATGGAAAGAACCTAGATGTCCATCAACAGATGAATGGATCAAGAAGATGTGGTATATATACACAATGGAATACTATGCAGCCATCAAAAGAAATGAAATCTTGCCATTTGCCACAACATGGATGGAACTAGAGCGTATCATGCTTAGCAAAATAAGTCAAGCAGGGAAAGACAACTATCATATGATCTCCCTGATATGAGGAAGTGGTGATGCAACATGGGGGTTTAAGTGGGTAGGAGAAGAATCAATAAAACAAGGTGGGATTGGGAGGGAGACAAACCATAAGTGACTCTTAATCTCACAAAACAATCTGAGGGTTGCTGTGGGGAGGGGGTTTGGGAGAAGGGGGTGGGATTATGGACATTGGGGAGGGTATGTGCTTTGGTGAGTGCTGTGAAGTGTGTAAACCTGGTGATTCACAGACCTGTACCCCTGGGGATAAAAATATATATTTATAAAAAATAAAAAATAAATAAAAAAAAGAAAAAAATACAATAAAATAAGTTATGGAAGAAAAAAAAAGAAAAAAAAAAGGAAAGGAAATATATTTAACTGCCAACAAACTCCAAGGTAGCCTTAGAAACAGCTACCATGCTGATTGCTTCTAAAAATTTGAACAATGGGTAAATTGGGACAGCCAATTAACTCTTAAAGAGTTAATATTGGATAAAGCCAGCATGAAACAGACAGGTAGGGAAGATGCCCAGGTGTTAGTTTGCCCAATGCTATAGTGCTGGTAAGTATGAGAATAATATGAACTCAGGAAAAATAACCAGAATTGCCAATAGAGGGGGAATTTGGAGGAAAGGGATAGGATTTCATTTCACATGACTTGGCAGTGCTATAAAGTGTGTCCTTCCAAACACAGTCTAAAACCGTAAACAAGTGAGACCATAAATAATTGAGACAGAGAAAGACAAGTACTATATAATTTTATTTATATGTAGAATCTAAAAAACAAAACAAAACAAAAATAAACAAAGCAGAAATAAGCCCATAAATACCAAGAGCAAATTGGTGGTTGTTAGAGGGGAGAGTGGGCAAAATGGGTGAAGGGAAGTGGAAAATACAAGCCCTTCAGTTATGAAAAAAATAAGTCATGGGGATGAAACGCATAGCATAGGGAATATAGTCAGTGGTATTGTGCTAACATTGTATGGAGACAGATGGTAACTACACTTGCAGTGAGAATATAGTTGTCCAGACACTATATTGTACACCTAAAACTAATGTAACATTGTCTTTCAACAATATTTTAATAAATAAAAATAAATAAAATATTTTCCACTATGAAAATATTTTTCACTATAAAATATTTTTCACTATGTTATTATGTGACAACATACTAAACAACCTAGAATAAATGGCTAAATTCCTAGAGACAGTGTCTTGTCCAAGATGACTACATAGGAAGACCCTGAACTTACCTCCTTCAGGGAACATACCAAATTACACTGATTTATAGAACAATTCCTCTTGAAGAAGGACTTAGGGCTGACTGAACTGCCTCTACACAACAAAAGATATAATGGCCAAAGAGAAAAAAGAGATGAACACATTGTAATATAGGGAACTCCCACTCCTGACACTGCAAATAGCATTGAAAAGTGATAGTACTAAGGTACGAGGAACAGAGTCCTCCGTCCTCGGGCACAGGGAAAACACACACACACACACACAAACTGGTTTAAAAAAGCAACTACCATATATAAAAGATACAGCACTAGAACTCGGCCAAATGATGGAAGAGCTGCTCCAGGTCAGAAAAACTGGAGAAATGCATGGTTTAGTTCACTCCACCTTGAAAGTGCAAAATGAAGCAACATCCTGATGCATAGCTAGCTTGCCGCCTCAGTGATCCCTTGGTCCACAAGCCTACACCAGCCCTGGTAGCTTTGGGGCACAAAAGAAAGGTGTAATTTCAAAGGCCAAAGGAGCTGAAAGAATTCTAAGTCAGAAGCACTGGAGAACGTTTGGGTTTATGCTCTCCCTCCATGTTAAAAGAACAGGTAAGAGCAGGGTCTGGTTTCTATAGCTGGCTTGCTGCCTCAGAAAACCCTAGTTAGAAGCCCTGGGCCCATATCAACCATAGCCAGCCCCCCCAAGTGGCCACAGGTGCAAAGCACACCAGAACATTCCAGGCCCACATCACTTTGGATCCACTTTAGCTTCAGCTATCCTGACAATATACCTTCTGTGCATAGAGCTCCAGGTCCTCCCAGCTTGCACCCACTTTACTTTTAGCTATTCTGTCAGGACCACAGGGACCTCCTGGGCTTTGTACCACCTCAGTGCCAACCACTCCACTAGTATATCCTCTGTACAGACCATTCCAGGACACCCTGGCTTGCATACATTTAAGCTTCAGCTGTACTTCAGGTTGCATTATTCACAAAAAGCCCTAGGATCTCCCAGCCTACATCCACTTCAGCTTTAGTTGTACTGCCTGGGTACTTGCTGCATGGAGAGCCATGGGAACTCCCAGGCCACATGTCACCTCAGCTCTAGGATCCCTCCAGGACACCATCTATGGGGAGAGCACTGGGACACCCTAGTTTACACCTACTTTAGCCTTAGCTGTCTTGCCAGGACACCCAAAGCATGAAGAACCCAGGGGCTGCACTGATCAACATGCTCTGCACCCACTTCAACTTTAGCTGCCCTTCCAAGGTGCTAA
This sequence comes from Mustela lutreola, assembly GCF_030435805.1. NCBI lineage: Eukaryota > Metazoa > Chordata > Mammalia > Carnivora > Mustelidae > Mustela > Mustela lutreola. The sequence goes on along the minus strand of NC_081308.1, from coordinate 58,241,610 downwards.
TAATGTGGAGGGCCCCAGAACCTCCAGCCCATACCAGCCACAGCTTCACCCAACCAGAAAAGTCACTAAACACACATATACTACAAAGGGGATGTATACTCATATACTGAAGCCCTGCAAAACTCTCTGGTCAAAAGATGTGGTGTGGGCAAGGGTTTCTGCTGGTCCTCTGGGGAGGGAGTATTATGTGTTGGGCCTGAGGCAAGCTTGACATGTATACACATATACTACACAAGGAGATTCCTTTACATTTAAGAGAAGTAGCTGTTCTGCTTAATCCATAAAAACAAACACAGAGAGTCAAGCAAATGGTAGAGTCAGAGTAATATGCTTTAAAAGAAAAAGTAAGACAAAACTTCAGAAAAATAACTAAATGAAATGGATATAAGCAATATGTCTGATAAGGAATTTAAATTAATGATTGCAAAGATGCTCACCAGGCTGGAAAGAAAAGTAGAAGAACTCAGCGAGACTTGTCAGGCTCCTCCCCCAGAAGAACAGCAAAAAGCCTTGCCCACATCACATCTCTGAATACTGGAGTTTTTGGATAATTGAATTTAAATTAAAAAAAATATAAAGACTGTAGTTTCGAAGGTCAGCATGATTGGCTGGGAGAGAGCCTGGAAGGCCCTGCACTGCTCCTGGTGAAAAGATAGACAAAAAACCTGGAAGCAAGTGATCTGAAAAAAGCTGGGACACAAGTAGAGAGATTATTCACTCTTCTCAGAGTGCTTCCTTGAGAGGCAGTGTTCAGAGATGCCTCTCCAGGGACAGCAGAGATGGCTGGTGCCATTTCTCACACTTGAATACTCACAATAAACACAGAGCTACCTGTGGGAAGCAGCAAAATGCCAACACAAACTGCCTAACGTACTTATCCCAAGTTCCATACCCCTTTGCTCTGGGCAGACCACCCTTCTCAGTCAAGCTTGCCTCAGGCCCAGTACATAAGACTCCCTCCCCAGAGGACCAGCAGAAAACCTTGCCCACACGACATCTTTTGACCAGAGAGTTTTGCAGGGCTTCAGTTCTAGAGAAAGCAGTATCCATTTTCATTTAACAAGCAGATGAGAGCACACCTAGTTAAAACTCACAACATTCTGGCCAAAGATCAAACACTATCCACAGCAAGTAAGGAAAGCCTCTGCAGACAACTGATCCATTGGATAGAAAAGCCAAAACATGATAGCAGAGCAAATGCTGCACACACCAGAGACACTGCCTGAAGTGCTAGGCCCTGGGCATTATATGACTTCTTTTTCATAAAGCCATTACTCTTAAGAGCAAGAAACATAACTGGTTTTTCTACCACATAGAAGAAGGCAGAGACTTTTATTTATTTATTTAATTCTTTTTTTGAATTTAAGGTTTTATTTTTGCTAGAAGACTTTTTACAGAATTAAGGAGTAGGGACCCTGTAGTTAAGTTAGAATTAATGAATAAAAATTATAACTTTTCAGAGTTAATTTTACAAAGGTATTTTGCAGACAAATAAATCTCATGTTATGTTATCCCTAATAATATTTAAAATAACTTAACTCCTTTTAAAAAATGCAAACAAAGGCAGTACATAGGCAGTAATCTCTTCGATATCAGCCACAGCAACTTCTTTCAAGATATGTCTCCAAAGGCAAAGGAAATAAAAGCGAAAATAAACTTTTGGGACTTCATCAAAATCAAAAGCTTCTGCACAGCAAAAGAAACAGTCAAAAAAAAAAAAAAAAAAAAAAAAAAAAAAAAAAAAAAAAAAAAACAAAGAGGAAACCCACGGAATGGGAGAAGATATTTGCAAATGACAGTACAGACAAAAGGTTGATATCCAGGATCTATAATGAACTCCTTAAACTCAACACACACAAAACAGACAAGCATATCAAAAAATGGGCAGAAGATATGAACAGACACTTCTCCAATCAAGACATACAAATGGCTATCAGACACATGAAAAAATGTTCATCATCACTAGCCCTCAGGGAGATTCGAATTAAAACCATATTGAGATATCACCTTACACCAGTTAGAATGGCCAAAATTAACAAGATAGGAAACAACATGTGTTGGAGGGGATGTGGAGAAAAGGGAACCCTCTTACACTGTTGGTGGGAATGCAAGTTGGTGCAGCCTCTTTGGAGAACAGTGTGGAGATTCCTCAATAAATTAAAAATAGAACTTCCCTAAGACCCTGCAATTGCACTCCTGGGTATTTACCCCAAAGATACATATGTAGTGAAAAGAAGGGCCATCTGTACCCCAATGTTTATAGCACCAATGGCCATGGAAAGAACCAAGATGCCCTTCAATGGATGAATGGATAAGGAAGATGTGGTCCATATACACTATGGAGTATTATGCCTCCATCAGAAAGGACCAATATCCAACATTTGTAGCAACATGGACGGGACTGGAAGAGATTATGCTGAGTCAAGCAGAGAGAGTCAATTATCATATGGTTTCACTTATTTGTGGAGCATAACAAATAGCATGGAGGACATGGGGAGTTAGAGAGGAGAAGGGAGTTGGGGTAAATTGGAAGGGGAGGTGAATCATGAGAGACTATGGACTCTGAAAAACAATCTGAGGGGTTTGAATTGGCGGGTGGGTGGGAGGTTGGGGTACCAGGTGGTGGGTATTATAGAGGGCGCAGATTGCATGGAGCATTGGGTGTGGTGAAAAAATAAAAATAATGAATACTGTTATGCCAAAAATAAATTAAAAAAAAAAGAACTTAAAAAATTCAAACAAAAAGGGAGGTGATAAGTATCTGTGCTGGACAGTAAGCAACTTACCAGTCATATTCTAAAGTGAAATTAGATTTATATATTTTTTAAAGATTTTATTTATTTATTTCACAGAGAGAGATCACAAGTAGGCAGAGAGGCAGGAGAGAGAGAGAGAAGGAAGCAGGCACCCTGCTGAGCAGAGAGCCCCATGCGGGGCTTGATCCCAGGACCCTGCAATCATGACCTGAGCTGAAGGCAGCGGCTTTAAACCACTGAGCCACCCAGGCGCCCCTAGATTTATATTAATACAAGAAATTCTGCTGTAGCTACAGGGCAGGAAGAAATTTCCAAGAAACTAACCATGTGATAAGAATTATCTTGAAGTAGGAAGTACATTGCTATTTGTCCTTATTCTGGCTAGAAGTTGTGTCTTAAAATTGCTAAGCTTTGAAGAAGTGGAATGGACCAGAGATGTACTGCACTGAGCTCTTAAAATTTTTCTGCAGAGTCTGTCTAGCAATAATTTTGATTAATGATTCAGTCATTTTAATTAGGATTTGCTTCAAAAGTAAATGTCAATGCAACTGGGAGGGCACAGAGTTGAAGAAGCTGGTGCTATTCCTCGGGTTTCTTCCTCTTCTTCTTCTACTCCTGCCTCCTCCCCCTCCCCCTCTCCTGCTCCTCCTCCTTCTTCTTCTTCCCCATTTTCTTCTTCTTCTCCTCCTCCTCCTCCTCCTCCTCCTCCTCCTCCTTCTTCTTCTTTCCTCAATGTGGAGCTATTTATTTACTTATCCATGCATACCTGCTTTTAAGGCTTGACTGTCGTTTACATGAAAATTGATACCAATGAAGACAATTAGAGTCAGCAAATCAAACTTACTGATACGAAAGCACAACCTGAAAATGTAATGGATTTGTATTTTTTTTAGCTTAAATTCAATTAGCCAACATAGTAGTGCATCATTAGTTTCAGATGAAATGTTCAACACTTTATCAGTTGTTATAATATCCAGGGCTCATCACATCATATGCCCTCTGTAATATGCATCACCAAATTCCATCCCCTCACTAACATCCTCTCTAGGAGCCCTCAGTTTGTTTCCTACATTTAAGAATCTCTCATGGTTTTTCTCCTTCTCTGATGACTTCAATTTACTTTACCCTCCTCTCTCATATGATCCTCTGGGCTGTTTCCTATATCCCACAAATGTGTTAAAACATATGATAATTTTCTTTCTCTGATTGACTTATTTCACTCAGCATAATACCCTCCAGTTCCATCCACATCCATGCAAAGGGTAAATGTCCTTTCTGGAGGTTGAGTAATATTACACTGTGTATATATACTACACCTTATTTAACCATTCATCTGCTCTTGGATATCCTGGCTCCACAGTTTGACTATTGTGAACATTGCTGCTATGAACATTGGGGTATAGGTGCTCCTTCAGATCACTGCATTTGTAACTTTAAGGTAAATACCCAATAGCACAATTCCTGGGCCATAGGGTAGCTCTATTTTTGACTTCTTGAGGAAACTCCATACTGTTTTCCAAAGTGGCTTTACCAATTTGCATGCTCACAAATGGTGTAAGACAGTTCCCCTTTCTCCACACTCTCATCAACATTTGTTGCTTCCTGTCTCATTGATTTTGTCATTCTGACTGCTGTAAGGTAGTAGCCCATTGTGGTTTCAATTTATATTTCCCTGATGGCAAGTGATATGGACCATATTTTCTCGTCTTTGCTGGCTATTTACATGTCTTCTTTGGAGAAATGTCTGTTCATGTCTTCTGCCCATTTCATGACTCAATTATTTTTTTCTTCAGTGAGTGGTTTGAGAAGTTCTTAATAGACCTCTTTATCAGGTATGTCATTTGCAAATATCTTCTCTCATTCTGTAGTTTGATTTTAAACTAAAAAGTTTAAAAGTTGACTGTTTCATTTGCTGTGCAGAAACTTTTTATCTTGATGAAGTCCCAAAATTTCATTTTTTATTTTTTTACCTAGACTTTGGAGAGGTGTCTAGCAAGAACTTGCTGTGGCCAAGATTGAAGAAGTTGCTGCCTGTGTTCTCTTCTAGGATACTGAGGGATTCCTGTCTCAGCCATTTTGAGTTTATCTTGGTATATGGTTTAAAAGACTGGTCCAGTTTCATTCTTCTGCATGTGGCTGTCCAATATTCCCAGCACCATTTATTGAAGAGTCTGTTCATTTTCCCATTGGATGTTCTTTCCTGTTCTGTCAAAGATTAGTTGACCATAGATTTGAGGCTCCATTTCTTGTTCTCTCTCTCTTCCACTGAACTATGTCTCTGTTTTTGTGCCAGTACCATAATGTCTTGATCACAACCTTTTAATATAGCCTGAAGTGAGTGAGACATTGTGATGCCATGAGTTTTGGTTTCCTTTTTCAACATTCCTCTGGCTATTTGTGTCTTTTCTGGTTCCATACATATTTTAGGATTATTTGTTCCAGCTCTGTGAAAAATGTTGATCTCATTTTGATAGGAATTGCATTGAATGTGTAGATTGCTCTGGGTAGCATATATATTTTAACAATATTTATTCTTCCAAACCATGAACATGGAATGTTTGTCCATGTCTTCATGTCTATCTCAATTTCTTTCATAAGTGTTCTGTAGCTTTTAGAGTACAGATCCTTTATCTCTTCGGTTAGGTTTATTCCTAACCAAAATCTTATGTTTTTTGGTTCAATTGCAAATAGGATTAATTCCTTAATTTATCTTTCATTGTTAGTGTAAAAAATGCAACTGATTTCTGTGTAGTGATTTTATTTTCTGCCACATTGCTGAATTGCTGTATGAGTTCTCACAATTGGGGGGGGGGGTCTTTTGGGTTTTCCATGTAAAGTATCATGTCATCTGTGATGAGTGAGACTTTGACTTCTATTTTGCTAATTTGAATGCCCTTTATTTCTTTTGGTTGTCTGACTGTGGAGGCTAGAACCTCTAGTACTATGTTGAACAACAGAGATGAAAGTGGACATCCCTTTCATGTCCCTGTCCTTAGGGGAAAAGTTCTATTTTTCCCCATTGAGAGTGATATTCTCTGTGGGCTTTTTGTAAATGAATTTTATGATATGGAGGCACGTTCCCTCTATCCCTACACTGTGGAGAGTTTTAATAAAGAAAGGATGCTATATTTTATCAAGTACTTTTTCTACATCAATAAGAAGATCATATGGTTCTTGTCCCTTCTTTTACTATTGTGATAAATCACATTGATTGATTTGTGAATGTTGAACCACCCTTGCAGCCCAGGAATAAATCCCACTTAGTCCTGGTGAGTAATGCTTTTAATGTGCTGTTGGATCCTATTGGCTCATATCTTGGAAGTATTTTGACATCCATGTTCATTAAGGATATTGTTCTGTAATTCTCCTTTTTGCTGGGGTCTTTGTCTGGTTTTGGGATGAAGGCAATCCTGGTCTCATAGAATGAATTTGGATATATTACTTCCATTTCTATTTTTTGAAATAGCTTGAGAAAAATAAGTATTATTTCTTCTTTAAATATTTTGTAGATTTCCCCTGGGAATCATCTGGCCCAGAACTCTTGTTTGTTGGGAGGTTATTGATTACTGTTTCATTTTCCTTGCTGGTTATGGGCCTGTTAAAGTTTTCTATTTCCTCCTGTTTCAGTTTTCTTAGTTTATAAGTTCCCAGGCATGCATCTATCTCTTCTAGATTGCCTAATTTGTTGGCATACAGTTGCTCATTATATGTTCTTAAAATTGTGTTTCCTTGTTGCTGATCATGATGTCTCCTCTTTCATTCATGTTTTTATTAATTTGGGTCCTTTCTATTTTCTTTTTGATAAGTCTGGCTACAGGTTTATTGATTGTGTTCAGTCTTTCAAAGAACAAGCTTCTAGTTTCATTGATGTATTCAAATGTCCTTCTGGTTTCTATTTCACTGAGTTCTGCTCTAATATTACTTCTCATCTCTTGCTTGGTTTAGGCTTTATTTATTGTTCTTTCTCCAGCTCCTTTAGGTGTAATGTTAAGTTGTGTATTTGAGACTTTTCTCATTTATAGAGAGAGTTCTACTTATTAGAGTTTATTAGAGTTTTCTATTTATTAGAAAGGCAGTCCTATGAAGACCACTTTTGCTGTATCCCAAAGGTTTTGAACAGATGTGTTTTAATTCTCAATAGTTTCCATAATTTTTTAAGTAGAATTTTTTTTGTTTTTTAAATTTATTTTTTATTCTTTTATAAACATATAATGTATTATTAGCCCTAGGGGTACAGGTCTGTGAATTGCCAGGTTTACAGTCTTCACAGCACTCACCATAGCTATACCCTCCCTAATGTCCATAACCTCACCACCCTCTCCCTCTCCCCGTCGCCCCGGTCACACTCAGTTTGTTTAGTGACAGTAAGAGTCTCTTATGGTTTGTCTCCCTCCCTATCTCATCTTGTTTCATTTATTCTTTTCATATATATATATATATATATATATATATATTTTTTTTTTTTTCTTCTTTATCCATTCATCTGTTGATGGACATCTAGGTTCTTTCCATTGTTTGGTTATTGTGGACATTGTTGCTATAAACATTCAGGTGCACTTGCCCCTTCGGATTTAGGGTAAATACCTAGTAGTACAATAAGGTAGCTCTATTTTCAACTTTTTGAGGAACTATCATGCTGTTTTCCAGATTGGTTGCACCATCTTGCATTCCCACCAACAGTGTAGGAGGGTTCCCCTTTCTCTGCATCCTCACCAGCATCTGTCATTTCCTGACTTGTTAATTTTAGCCATTCTGACTGGTGTGAGGTAGTATCTCATTATGATTTTGATTTGTATTTCCCTGATGCCAGATGATGTGGAGCACTTTTTCATGTGTCTGCTGGCCATCTGGATGTCTTCTTTGCAGAAATGTCTGTTCATGCCCTCTACCCATTTCTTGATTGGATTCTTTGTTCTTTGGGTGTTGAGTTTGATAAGCTCTTTATAGATTTTGGATACTGGCCCTTTATCTGATATGTCATTTGCAAATATCTTCTCCCATTCTGTCAGTTGTCTTTCGGCTTTGTTAAGTGTTTCCTTTGCTGTGCAAAAGCTTTTGGTCTTGATGAAGTTCCAATAGTTTGTTTTTGCCCTTGCTTCCCTTGCCTTGGCAATATTCCTAGGGAGAAGTTGCTATGGCTGAGGTCGAAGAGGTTGCTCCCTATTTTCTTCTCAAGGATTTTGATGGATTCCTTTCGTACATTGAGGTCCTTCATCCATTTTGAGTCTATTTTTGTGTGTGGTGTAAGGAAATGGTCCAATTTCATTTTTCTGCATGTGGCTGTCCAATTTTCCCAACACCATTTGTTGAAGAGGCTGTCGTTTTTCCATTGAACATTGTTTCCTGCTTTGTCAAAGATTAGCTGACCATAGAGTTGAGGGTCTATTTCTGGGCTCTTTATTCTGTTCCATTGATCTATGTGTCTGTTTTTGTACCAGTACTACACTGTCTTGATGATGACAGCTTTGTAATAGAGCTTGAAGTCCAGGATTGTGATGCCACAAATTTTGGCTTTCTTTTTCAATATTTCTTTGGCTATTCGAGGTCTTTTCTGGTTCCATATAAATTTTGGGATTATTTGTTCCATTTATTTGAAAAAGATGGATGGTACTTTGATAGGAATTGCATTAAATTTGTAGATTGCTTTAGGTAGCATAGGCATTTTCATAATATTTGTTCTTCCAATCCAGGAGCATGGAATATTTTTCCATTTCTTCGTGTCTTCCTCAATTTCTTTCATGAGTATTTTATAGTTTTCTGAGTATAGAGTCTTTGCCTCTTTGGTTAGGTTTATTCCTAGGTATCTTATGGTTTTAGGTGCAATTGTAAATGGGATTGACTCCTTAATTTCTCTTTCTTCTGTCTTGTTGTTGGTGTAAATAAATGCAACTGATTTCTGTGCATTGATTTTATATCCGGACACTTTACTGAATTCCTGTACAAGTTCTAAAAGATTTGGAGTGGAGTCTTTTGGGTTTTCCACATAGAGTATCATATCATCTGCAAAGAGTGATAGTTTGACTTCTTCTTTGCCAATTTGGATGCCTTTAATTTTTTTTTTTCTTTTTGGTCTGACTGCTGAGGCTAGGACTTCTAGTACTATGTTGAATAGCAGTGGTGATACTGGACATCCCTGCCGTGTTTCTGACCTTAGCAGAAAAGCTTTCAGTTTTTCTCCATTGAGAATGATATTTGCTGTGGGTTTTTCATAGATGGCTTTGATAATATTGAGGTATGTGCCCTCTATCCCTACACTTTGAAGAGTTTTGATCAGGAAGGGATGCTGTACTTTGTCAAATGCTTTTCAAGCATCTACTGAGAGTATCATGTGGTTCTTGTTTTTTCTTTCTTTCTTTTTTTTTCAATGTATTGTATCACATTGATTGATCTGAGGATGTTGAACCAACCTTGCAGCCCTGGAATAAATCCCACTTGGTCGTGGTGAATAATCTTTTTAATGTACTTTTGGATCCTATTGGCTAGTATTTTGGTGAGAATTTTTGCACCTGTATTCATCAAGGATATTGGTCTATAATTCTCTTTTTTGATGGGACCCTTGTCTGGTTTTGGGGTCAAGGTGATGCTGGCCTCATAAAATGAGTTCCCATGATTTTTTAAAAAAATTCTTCTTTAATTTCCTAGTTGACCCATACATTCTTTATTTAATATTTATTTATTTATTTGACAGAGAGATCACAGGTAGGCCGAAAGGCAGGCAGAGAGAGGGAGAAGCAGGCTCCCTGCTGAGCAGAAAGCCCAATGTGGGGCTTGATCCCAGGACCCCCCAAGATAATGACCTGAGCCACCCAGGTGCCCTGACCCATACATTCTTTACTAGGATGCTATTTAACCTCCAATATTTGAGTTCCTTCCAAATTTCATTTTGTGATTGAGTTCAAGTTTCAAAGGACTGCACTCTGAAAATATGCAGGGAGTAATCCCAATCTTTTCATATCAGTTGAGACTTGATTTGCAACCCAGTATGTGATCCATTCTGGAGAATGTTCCATGTGCACCTGAGAAAAATGTGCATTCTGCTGCTTTTGGACAGAATGTTCTGTATGTATCTATGAAGTCCATCTGGTCCAGTGTGCCCTTCAATTCCCTTGTTTCCTTGTTTATCTTCTGCTTAGATGATCTGTCTATTGCTGTGAGTGTGATGTTAAAATTCACTATTATTATTATATGATTATCAATGTGTTTCTTTAATTTGGTTATTAATTGGTTGATATAACTGCCTGCTCCCAAGTTAGGAGCATAAATATTTATAGTTATTAGTTTTTCTTATTGGATAGACCCTTTAAGTATAATATAGTGTTCTTAACTGATTTAGACTGCATCTCAGTTAGAGTATTTTTGATTTTGGCCTGATTTAATTTTATTTCTGCACTAAGAGAGTCGCTAGCTGTCTTTTATGTTTTTTCAAGCCCAGCTGGTAACTTTATAATTGTTATCCTGAATTCCGGCTCTGGCTTTTTACTTATATCCATATCAATTAGATCTGTGGCAGAGAATATTACCTCTGTTTCTTTCTTTTATTGTGAATTCCTCTTTATAGTCATTTTTTCCCAAAGAAGAATGGATAAATGAGTGAACAAAATTAAAAATATTACTCATGACCCAAGGAAAATACACACTAGATAAATCCAAACAGGTCAGAAATTAAAAAAAAAAAAAAAAAAAAAAAAGGTGGGTGGGCGGGCAGGCGGGAAGAAAGAAAGAATATAATTCTCCAGGTGGACAGTACAGCATTATCCACTTGGTCCTTGGTGTATTTTGGTTTGTTTTTTAGAAGAGAGCAAACCCCCAAATTTTTTTTTTCTTTTTTTTTTTAAATTTATTTTCAGCATAACTGTATTCATTGTTTTTGCACCACACCCAGTGTTCCATGCAATCTGTGCCCTAATACCCACCACCTGGTTCTCCCAACCTCCCACCCCCTGCCCCTTCAAACCCCTCAGATTGTTTTTCAGAGTCCATAGTCTCTCATGGTTCACCTCCCCTTCCAATTTCCCCCAACTCCCTTCTCCTCTATTTTTTTTAAACCCCAAAATTTTAAAGAAAGCAAATAATACACATACAAAAATAAAAAGTGAACATAGTAAAAGGAAGACAAAACTGAAGAATATATCTATAAAATGTAAATGTAAAAAATGAACATTAAAAATGATTTAAAAAGTTGATAGGAAAGTAATTGAAAAGGAAAAAAAAGAAAAGGAAAATTTTAAGTGGAAACATAAATGAATTATGAGAGAAACACCTTGAATTCAATATATTTATTTTCTCCTAGCCCTGGAGTTTTGCAGTCCTGTATGTTCAGTAAACTTGGTGTTACCCTGTTGTTTCAGCTGGTCTTCTTAGGTAGGGACCTGCTCTCCTGATTCTCAGGTGTCTTTGCTTGGGCAGAGTTGCACCGCCCCTTGCTGGGGCCCTGAGCTCAGTGTAATTAATGCTGTTGGTTCCTCTATGTGGCTTTTGTACCCTGCAGGGCTTCTGTGCCTCTCTAGAGGATGAAAACAAAAATGGCTCTGCCTGGATCTTGAGCCCCAGAGCAGAGAGACGACAGTCCCCTCTCCTCAGCAAACCCCTAGGGACAAACAATCTTCACTTTTGTGTGTGCCAAGCTGTGCAGATGTCTGCAGTGTGGGCCTGCATCCATCCTCCCAGGGGAAGGTAGAGGGGCCTGCTTTTCTGTCCTTTGCTGGGCCCCCCCACAGGAAGTGGTAGACTGGTGTTTCATGCTCCCATGCCATCCCTCCAGGGAGGAAGTTGGAGGTCCACCAATTTTCTTTAATTTGCAAGGCCCCTGGAATAAAGATTTTGCCTGATTGTGGTGTTGGTCATGGTTTATGGTGAATGAGCTGAGACCCCCTCCTGGACTCACTGACCCTTACTGTCTTCCTAGGTCCAGTGCATAGGAATACCACTGGCTCAGGCATCTCTGTTCTACCCCCCAGGGATCCTGAGACCACACTAGTACCACCTAGGATTCTGCTCCACTTTGCCAACTGAGCACCTTTCAGAGAACTGAGCACTTTTCAGAGAAGCCCCACATTAGAGTAGATTCTAAAGATACTGATATTTTACTTGGGGGTTATATCACTTTCTGGTAGTGGGTTTATAGAGGCTCCCTTCCCCTGCTGATTATATATATATATATATATATATATATATATATATATATTTTCTCGGATTCACTTCTCCACACTTCCTACCTTGCAAAAGTTATCAGTTTTCTATTTGTAGAAGTCCAGCAATTATTTTACTACATGTCAGGTTGAATTAATAGGTTTTCAGAATGATTTGATAGTTATTTATCTAAATGCAGGAAACCAGATGAAATGAGGTCCCCTATCTTCCACCATCTTGTCTCCAATCACAAGGTAGAGACTTTAGACAAAATGCCAAGAAGGAGGAATTCTTCCCAAATGAAACAACAAGATAAGGCCATGACCAGAGATCTAAGTGAGACAAATATAATAAAAAAATTTTATGCCTCATACCACATTAATAAAAGAAAGGATAAGAACCATAAACCCATTTCAGTAGATACAGAAAAAAAGCGTTTGACAAAATACAACATCCATTCATGATAAAAAAAAAAAAAAAAACCTTCAATAAAGTAGGTTTAGAAGGAACATACCTCAACATAAGAAAGCCCATCTATGAAAACCCCACAGCTAATATCATCTTCAATGGAAAAAAAAAAAAAAACTGAGCTTTTCCTCTATGGTCAGGAACAACACGGGGGTGACCAATCTTACCACTATTATTTAACATAGTACTGGAAGTCCTAGGCACAGCAATCAGAAAATGAAAAGAAATGAAAGGCATCCAAATCATCAAGGAAGAAGTAAAACATTCACTGTTTGCATAAGATATGATACTCTACAGAATAACCCAAAAGAATACACCAAAAACCTGTTAGAACTGGTAGACAAATTCAGTAAAGACTCAGGATACAAAATCAACCTACAGAAATTTGTTGCATTTCTTTTCTTTTTTTTTTTCTTTTTTTTTTTTTTTTTGTAAATCTCTTGCTTTTCTATCAACCAATAATGAAGCAGGAGAAAGAGAAATAAAGAAAACAATGCCATCTACAATTACACACACAATAAAAACAAGAAGGTACACAAGAATGAAACTATCCAAAATGGTGAAAGATCTTTATTCTGAAAACCTTAAAACAGTGATGAAGTAAATTGAAGAGGATACAAAGAAATGGAAAGACACCCATGCTCATAAATTTAAAGAACAAATATTGTTAAAATGTCAGTACTACCCAAATCAATCTACACATTTAATAAAATCCTTACCAAAATATGAACAGCATTTTTTTTTATATAGAGAGAACAAACCTCTTTGGTTCCTTTGTATGGAACCACAAAAGACCTTGAATAGACAAAGCAAACTTAAAGGAAAAGAAAAAAAGGCAAAGCTTGATGCATCATAATTTCAGACTTCAAGTTGTATTACAAAGCTGTGGTGATCAAGACAGTATGGAACTGACTCAAAAATAGACAAAAAGATCAATAGAACAGAATAGAAAGTTCAGAATTGATCCCGTAACTATATGGTGAATTAATCTACAACAAAGCAGGAAAGAATAGTCAATGAGAAAAGATAATCTCTTCAACAAATGGGGTTGGGAATACCAGACAGCAAAATGGAAAAGAATGAAATTGGACCACTTTCTTACACTATACACAAAAATAAACTCAAAATGGATGAAAGACTTAAAAGTGAGACAGGAAACCGTTAAAATAATAGAGAACACAGGCAGTAATCTCTTTGACACAGGCATTAGTAACTTTTTATTAAATACATCTCCTGAGGCAAGGAAAACACAGGCAAAAGCAAGCTATTGAGATTTCATCAAAATAAAAGCTTCTGCACAGCAAAGGAAACAATCAACAAACATAAAAGGCAACCTATGGAAAGGGAGAAGATATTTGTAAATCATATATCTGATAAAGGGTTAGCATCCAGAATCTATAAAAACTATATAAAACTCAACACCCCAAAAATGAGTAATCCAATTGAATAATGGTCAGAAGTCACCATTAGACACTTTTTCCAAAGAAGGCCTACAGATTGCCAACTGACTTGAAAAGATACTCAACATCACTGATAATCAGGGGAATACAAATCAAAACTACAATGAGATATCACCTTACACCTGTCAGAGTGGCTAAAATAAACAATCAGAAGAAAAAGCAGATGTTGGCAATGACGTGAATAAAGGGGAACTTTCTTGCACTTTTGGTGGGAATGCAAACTGGTACAACCACTCTGGAAAACAGTATGGCATTTGCTCACAAGGTTAAAAATAAAACTATCCTACAATCCAGCAATTGCACTACTAAATATTTACTCAAGAAATACAAAAATACTAATTCAAAGGCATACATGCACTCTGATGTTTATAGTAGCATCATTTATAATTGATAAATTATGGAAACAGCACAAGTGTCCATGGACTGATGAATGGATAAAGAACATGTGGGATATATACACAATGGAATATTATTCATTTATCAAGAAGAATGAAATCTTGGGGCACCTGGGTAGGTCAGTTTTTAAAGCATCTGCCTTTGGCTCAAGTCATGATCCCAGGGACCTCAGATCAAGGCTTACATTGGGCCCCCTGCTCATTGGGCAATCCCTTTCTCCATCTGCCACTCCCCCTGCTCATACTCAATCTCTCTCTCTCGACCTCTCTCTCTCAAATAAATAAATAAATAAAATCTTTTTAAAAAGAATGAAAACTTGGCATTTGCAACAATGTGATGGAGCTAAAGAGCATTATGCTAAGTGAAATAAGTCAAATCAGAAGTCAATCAGAAAAAGGAAAATACCATATAATTTCACTGATAGAAAAAAAGGAGCAGGTGTGTAAAGAGACAAAGAGCGACAAACCAAGAAACAGACTCTTCACTATAGAGAATAAACTGATAGGAGGTGGGTGGGGGGATGGATTCAATAGGTGATGGGAATTAAGGAGTGCAGTTGTTGTGATGAGCACTGGGTACTGTATATAAGTGTTGAATCACTAAATTGTACCCTGGAACCTAAGATTACACTGTATGTTAACTAACTGGAATTTAAATAAAAAGTTTATTTTTTAATTTTTTAAAATAAAAAATGTAAAAGAATGCATATTGAGGAAGTAATGGGAAAAGTTCCAAACCTTTAGCTGATAGCCCATTATTGTAGTGCTAGCTGCAGCAGGAGCCAATTCTTAACAAATTTCCTCTTCTATTTATGCTTTACTTGGGAGGCATCATGACATTATAAGTAATATTTTTCTATCAAAATATTTATAAATATTTTTCTGGGACTCACTGGCATATTTGTAGATATCAGGGTAGATCTGGGAAGAACTTGCTGAAAACCATGAGAGGATAGGATGAAAAGCTTTTACAGCTATATCTATTTTAAAAAGGAAAGACACCAGGAGGAATTAGTGGGCCATATCAAATAAGACTGTATTTTTGTGACTCATAAATAAAATAATGGGTTTGACTGGGGCAAGTCATTAAAAATTTATTGGTTTCAGGGGGCCTGGGTGGCTCAGTGGGTTAAAGCCTCTGCCTTCGGCTCAGGTCATGATCCCAGGGTTCTGGGATCGAGCCCCGCATCGGGTTCTCTGCTCAGCAGGGAACCTGCTTCCCTCTCTCTCTCTCTCTGCCTACTTGTGATCTCTGTCATATAAATAAATCTTTAAAAAAAATTATTGGTTTCAGTTTCTCACTTATAAAATAGGATATCAATATTTTCTTTAAATCTTTTCTGTGGGGAATAAGGGAGAATATGTCTTAAGTGCTTAGTATGCTGGAAATCATTATATGCATTTGCAATATCTCTATTTTACTTAAAGAGAAAAATTTGCTCCTTTCTCTTTATATATTACAAAATTTGTTGTATGTTAATACAAATTTCCTGTACATTCTTTGAGTGTATGAGACGGTGTGTGTATATGTGAGCTAGTGTCCATGAATGTGTCTGCAGATGCTACTGCTATTTGAAGTCATCAAAGTCAGAGTTTTGTATTTTAAAAAGAAAGAAAAAGACATAGGGTGGTAGAATAAATTTTTAAAAATAAAAAAAAATCTATATGCTGGCTACAGGACACTCACCTCAGACCTTAAGACACCTTACAGACTGAAGTGAAGGAATAGAAAACATTTATTATGCAAATGAAAGCAGAGAAAAATGCTGTGGTTCCAATACTTACATGAGAGAAAATGGACTTTATTTTTTATTTTATTTATTTAATTAATTTAATTTAATTTAACTTTGTTTTATTTTTACTCTTCTCCCCTCACGTTTTTTGGAATATGGTGCCATATTTTGCACCTTTTATTTTGTAAGTCCTTTGGCTGATTTTTACAGAAAAAGTTATTTATACTGTTTTTGTGTTTCTTGCTTTTCATATGCTCAGTTATGGTCTTTCCACTCAAAGTGTCCCCTCTAATATTTCTTGTAGAGCTGGTCTAATGGTTATAAACTTCTTCAGTTTTTGTTTGAAAAATTCTTTATCTCTTCTTCTATTATGTTGATAGCCTTGCTGGATAGGGTATTCTTGGCTGCAGATTTTTTTTCCCCTTCTGCACACAGAACATATTAAGCTTCTCCCTTATGGCTGCAAAGTTTCTGCTGAAAAAAATACACTGATACAGACTTAAAAACAAAGACTGTAACAAGACACAAAAGAGGCAATACATACTGAAAAAGTATGTAAGGGATGTAATCCAAAAAAAGATATAACAATTGTAAATATCTACACACTCAATACTGGAGCATCAAAGTACATTAAGTAAATATTAATGGAAACAAAGAAAGAATATAGTAGAGGACTTCAACAGCCTACTTGCAGAAACGCAATAAGAAAAAGTATCTTTGAATGACATATTAGGCCATATAGACATAATAGATATATATACAGAAGTCCAACTAGAGACAACAGAATACACATTCTTTTCAAGTGCACATGGAAGGTTCTCCAGAATAAACCAGGTTATGTCACAATTCAAGCCTCAATAAATTTAAGAAAAACATACCATGCATCTTCTTCTGATAACAGTATAAAATTAGAAATGAATCACAATACAAAAACTGGAAGAAAAACACAAATGTGGAGACTAAAGAACACAATATTAAATAACCAATGGGTCGACAAAGCAATTAAAGAAAAATTATACATGAAGAGAAATGAAAATTAAACACAATAATCCAAAATCTTTGGAATACAGTGAACAGTGAACACAGTTCTAAGAGCAAAATATATAGTGGTACAGGTCTGACTCAAGAAAAAATAAATAAATAACAAAACTCATTCTAAACTTACATATAAAGGAACTAGAAAAAGAACAAGCAAAGCCAGGGTGAGTAGAAGAAAGAATAAAGATAACAGCAGAAATAAATGGCACAGAGACTAAGAAAAGTCAATGAATCCAAGAAGTGTGTGTGTGTGTGTTTTAAGATAAACAAAATTGTAAACTCTTAGCCAGACTCATAAAGAAAAGAGGAAGGAAAATAAGTGAAATAATAAATGAGAGAGGGGCGCCTGGGTGGCTCAGTTGGCTAGGCATCTGCCTTTGGCTCAGGTCATGATCCCGGGGTCCTGAAATTGAGCCCCATATTGGGCTCCCTGCTCAGCAGGAAGCCTGCTTCTCCCTCTCCCACTCCTCTTGCCTGTGTTCCCTCTCTCGCTCTGTCAAATAAATAAATAAAATATTTAAAAAAAAACAAAGAAATGAGAGAGAGGTAACAAATGACACCACAGAGAAAGCCCACCCAGAATGGGCCCCAACAGTTAGATTTATAAGGTATACAAACAAAAATGGACAAACAAAAAGACTGACAAAAGTAAATGACAAGAAAAAAAGAACCCAGGCAAAATGAAGCCCAAGTATAGGATTTATATACTACCAGAACAAAAACAAATACACAGAAACACTGACAGAAGAAAAAGATGGGAGGGTGGTTATAAATCCTCAGTGTGGGCGAGGAAGGTTATTTTGATTCTTCCTGGGTGTATCTTCATATCATATCTTTGTTAAAGGACTCAACTTTCTAGAGATAAAGGGGGATTAAAACTGAATGATATGGAAGTGGGATGAGACACAATTGAAGACCTTCTTGAATTCTGAAGCAGCTTTGATTCTTTATGACTTAGTTAAGCCCTACCCACAGAACAAAACAAAACAAACGCATGATCTTTATTCAGGCCCTGGCCTTAAAATTCTTACTGTTCATTTATTGAAGTTTCACAGGAAATTTCTATTAAAAATTCATATAACTCAAAAAAAACCTGAAATATATATATATATATATATATATATATATATATATATATATATATGTAGGAGTGGAAAGAGGACTACCTTGAAGCTTATCTCTATATGAATATTAAAAAAAAGAAAAACACAGGTGTATGTATCAAAAAAAGTTCAAGTTAAAAGGTTATTATGGAATTTGTTGTATTGAACCTGTCACTGTGACGGTAAATAGGTCAAATTATTTTTTTTTAATTTAAAAAGAGTGAGAACAAATTAAAAATAAATGTTGTATCTATGAAGTATATGGGTTTTAGAGCAATACTTGGAGCTTAATATCTTCTTTTCCCCTGATATTGGGGTTTTACAGTTTTATGGGGACCTTGTGGTGGTTGTCCTCTCTATTTTTTTGGTTGGCTTTCTGGGGGAAGGGCTTGCTGTGTTGTTTTTCAGGCAGTATTGCTTGGGTTGAGTCCTCCTGCCCCCATTAAGGGGCTGGGCTCTGAGGAAAACGGTTTTTCAGGCTTTTGTTCTCTGGAGGGTTTTTTGTTTGTTTTGTTTTCTTCCCTCTGGTGGCTTTTGTTGGTTCTTCGGAGGTTTAGAGGAAAGCAAGCTGCACCCAGAGCTGCGTCTCAGAGAGAAGCCTTAGTCTATTCCCCTCCGGGTGATCCAGAGCACACAGACTCCCCCTCTGCTATCTGCCACTGGTAGAGCACATCCCCAGCCACTTTCTCAGGAGTTGCAGGAGCTCCGGCTTATCTCTGCACCCGGTGCTACTAAAACCATGATATTGTTCCAGGGAGCTCACTTCCAGTGGCTGCCTTTGCTGGGCTGCTGTCAGGGCAGGTCCAGACTGCATGAAAGATCCCAAGCAGAGACAGCACATTGAGATTTTTATGCCCACCCAGGCTGGGAGTGTTCAGACTCTAGGCCAGTCTTAGGGGGCCCACCTGCTAGCGCCCACACGGTCCTCTCTCAAGGGAGGGTGTGGGGTGCCGCTGAAGCCCTGGTCCTGCAGTGCAGTGAGCGTGTAGAGTGCAAAAAGCTGTGGTTCTAGAGAGCCACTGGTTGGCATGCACCCAGACTGTCTTGCCTGGAGGCTTCGCTGCACTCCCTGGCAGGGGTGGTCACCTGCGGTGGCCATCCTGGGTCCATGGGCTTAAGCCTCTGCCCATGACTGCCCATTTCCACCTATTGTCCCTTATGATATTTGGTCTTTTTCAGTGCTTTTAACCAGACTCCACATTAATGCTGGTCCCCAATCAGAGGGCACTCTCGTATTGGGGTATTTCTTTCTTTCTTTCTTTATTTTTTATTTATTTTCAGCATAACAGTATTCATTATTTTTGTACCACACCCAGTGATCCATGCAATCTGTGCCCTTTCTAATGGGTTTCTTCTAGTGGCTCCACCCCCTCTGTTTATCTTTTGATATCAGTCCAATCGTACCTACTCTGCTTTTCCTGTCACCTGGAGTCTTCTACTCCAATAGAGATCCAGATTTGTATAATCCTACATCTCAGGCTGATTTCATGGATGTTCAGAGTGTTCTGGTAGATAATCAGCTCACTTTAGGGGACCAGTTGAAACAATGTCTCCTACTACTCTGCATCTTGCCCCCCTCCCACAACTGACACTACAGAAATAAAAGGGATTATAAGAGAATACCACAAAAAATATGTAAATAAATTGAACAACTTAGGAAAAAAGGATAAATTCCTAGAAAACTACAATCTTCCCAAAGGATTCAAGAAGAAAGAAAAAAATCTGAACAGACCAATTACTAGTAACAAAATTGAATAAGCAATTAAAAAAAAACTACCCCAAAATGAAAAATTTAGACAAGATCAATTCACAGGAGAACTCTATCTAGCATTAAAAAAACAGTTACTACCTATTCTCCAACTATTCCAAAAAAAAAAGAAGACAAAGGAAGGCTTCCAAATACATTCTACAAGGCCAGAATTACTGTGATACCAAAATCAGATACAAATAAAGAAATGTAGGTTAATGTCCCTGATGAAGATAGGTCTAAAATACCTTTTCAAATTGTTATCAAACCATTCAAAAATACATTTAAAAGATCACTATCATCAAGTGGTATTTATTCTGAAGAAACAAATCAGACCACATATGTGATACACCACATAAAGATATGTGATACACCACATAAAGAAAATGAAGGATAGAATTCATATAATTATCTCAATGGAAGCAGAAAACATTAGACAAAATTTGCTCCATTCATGATAAAAAAAAATCTCAGCAATATGCTGTGGAGGGAACATACCTCAACATAAGAAATGGCATATATAAGAAACCTACAGCTGAGGACAGGAGTAGGACAAGATGGTGGAATAGTAGGGGACTCTAATTTCATCTGGTCCCTGGAAGTCAGCTAGATGCTATCAAATCATTCTGAACACTTACAAAATCAACCAGAGATCAGAGAAAAGAATTACTGCAATTGGACAAATAGAAAATTGACCACTTTTTGCAAGTTAGGAGGTGCAGAGATGGGAATCTGAGACAATATATCAGAAGAACAGCTGTGTTGGGGAGGAAGCATCTATAAATAGGGGACTGGAAAGTGTTATAAGCAGCAAAGCAAAATTCGAACCTTCTACAAGTCATGTGATATGTGCTTAGGGGGTGAAGTGGGGTTGAGCCCCAGGTGGGACAGTTTGGTTTCAGGATCCTTGGGGTCACAAAAAGAAGGGGGATGTCTGAGTGCAGCAGAGTTCTAAGCATTCGAACAAGGAAGCTGACTGAAAATAGTGAGTCCAAGCACCCGCTTTCTGCTCAGTGTTGCCATAAAATGTGAACTGCTGTATGGTCCAGTGATTACTCTCTGAGCAGGGGCCTAGCAATCGGATGAACTGCAGCAAGACCCTCCCCCACCCTGGAGGAGTGGTTCGGGAATTGCTAAAGTTTGGGGATTCAAACCGGGTCCTGTGCCTGAGATAAAAACACTGAATCACAGGCTGGATAAACACAGAGTTCTGTCAGAAACCAAGGAGACAAGAGTGATTGTTTTTTTTGTGAGGGCTTCCTGAAAAGTAGAGTGAGCAGACTTTCAGCTCCAGGGCTAGAGATCAGGGCATCACCATTTTTCATTCCCCACATAGATGCTGAAATCTTTCAGGCAGCAAAACAGCCACATTGATCTATCTGTGGCCACTTAGACTAAGTCAGTCCCCCTGGCAAGGACACTCTGAAAGGAAATGAACTAAATGCTTCAATCAAAAGACATAGGGTGTCAGATTGGATTTAAAAAAAAAAAACAAGACTTAATGATATGCTGTCTATAAAAGACTAATTTCAGAGTCAAAGATGCCTCCAGATTGAAAGTGAGTGTTTGGAGAACCATTTATCATGCCAATGAACATCAAAAGAAAACTGGAGTAGCAATCCTTATAGCCAAAGACTGTGATAAGAGATGAAGAAAGACACTATATGTTATAATAAAAGGATCTATCAAAAAAGAAGATATAACAATTGTAAATATTTATACCCCTAATTAATAACAAAATTAATGAAACTCAACAAAAATAATCCAATAATATTAGGGAACTTTAACACCCCACTCACTGTTATGGACAGATAATCTAAGGAGAAGATCAGCAAGGACATCAGGGCTTTAGAATGACACACTGGACCAGATGGACTTCACAAATATAGTCAGAACATTGCAAGCTAAAGCAACAGAATACACAATCTTCTCAAGTGTGCATGGAACATTCTACAGAATACATCACATATTGGGTCACAAATCACATCTCAACCAGTACCAAAAGACTGAGATTATTCCCTGCATATTCTCAAAACACAATGATTTAGAACTTGAACTCAATCACAAGAGAAAATTTTGAAGGAACAAAAATACATTGAAGTTAAAGAGCATCCCACTAAAAAATAATGGGCCAACCATGAAATTTAAGAATTATTTTAAAAATTCATGGAAACAAAAATGGAAAGATGACAATTGAAAACCTTTGGGAGGCAGCAAAGGCAGCCCTAAGAAGGAAGTATATAGCAGTAAAAGTCTTTCTCAAGAAACAAGAAAAGTCTCAAATACACAACTTAAGCTTACATCTAAAGTAGCTGGACCTAAAAGCCTAGATCCAGCAGGAGAAAAGTAATAATAAAGATTAGAGAAGAAATCAATGATGTAGAAACCAGAAAAACTGTAGAACAGATCAGTGAATTTAGGCACTGCTTTCTTTGAAAGAATAAGATCAATAAACCCCTAACCAGACTTATTAAAAAGAAAAGAGAAAGGGTCCACATTAATAAAATTATGAATGAAAGAGAAGAGATCACCACCCACACCAAGGAAACACAAACAATTTTAAGAACATATTATGAGCAACTATATGTGAACAAATTAAGCAATCTGAAAGAAATGGATGCATTACTGGAAATTTATAAATTACCAAAACTGAAAGAGGAAGAAATAGAAAACCCAAACAGACCTATAACCAGCAAGGAAATTGAAGCAGTAATCAATAATCTCACAAACAAGATTCCAGGGTCAGATGGCATCCCAGGGGAATTCTACCAAACATTTAAGGAAAAATGAACATATATTCCTCTGAAACTGTTCCAAAATACAGAAATGGAAGGACAACTTCCAAACCCATTCTATGAGGCCAGAATTACCTTGACCCCAAGCCAGTCAAAGACCCCACCAAAAAGGAGAATTACAGACCAATACCCTTGATGAATATCGATGCAAAAATTCTCACCATATACTACCTAGTGGGACCCAACAGTCCATTAAAATTATTACTACCAGGGCCAAGTGGGATTTATTCTTGGGCTTCAAGAGTGGTTCAGCATTTGCAAATGAACCAATGTAATACACCACATTGATAAGAAAGGATAAGAACTATATGATCCTCTCAATTGAGGCAGAAGAAGCATTTGACAAAGTGGAGCATCCTTTCTTGATTAAAAACTCTCCACAATGTAGAGATAGAGGGAATATACCTCAACATCATCAAATTCACATATGAAAGACCCACAGGGAATATCATCCCTCAACAGAGAAAAACAGAGAGCTTTTTCTCTAAGGTCAGGAACATTACAGGGATGTCTAATCTCACCACTATTAATCAACATAGTACAGGAAGTCCTAGCCTCAGTGATCAGACAACAGAAAGAAATAAAAGGCATCCAAACAGGCAAAGCAAAGTTAAAATTTTACATCTTCACGATGTGAAGATGATACACTATGTAGAAAACCCAAGGTCTCCAATAAAAAATTCAGTGCTGACTCAGGAATTCAACAAAGTGGCAAGATATAAAATCTACACACAGAAGTCTGTCACATTTCTATACACTAACAATTAATCAGCACAAAGTGTAATTGAGGAATTGATCCCATTTACAGTTGCACCAAAACCGATATGATACCTAGGAATTAACTTAACCAAAGAGGTAAAAGATTTGTGCTCTGAAAACTGTAGAACACTTATGAAAGAAACTGAACAGGACACAAAGAAATGGAAGAAAAATACACACTTCATGCTAATGAATTGGGAGAACAAATATTGTGAAAATGTCTACACTACCAAAAGTAATCTACGAGTTTAATCCTTATTAAACTACTTTTAAAAATATGCAGGGAATGATCCCAATCTTTTGATACCGGTTGAGTCCTGATTTAGGACCGAGGATGTGATCTATTCTGGAGAATGTTCCATGTGCACTAGAGAAGAATGTGTATTCTGTTGCTTTGGGAAGAAATATTCTGAATATATCTGTGATGTCCATCTGGTCCAGTGTGTCGTTTAAGGCCTTTATTTCCTTGCTGATCTTTTGCTTGGATGACCTGTCCATTTCAGTGAGGGGAGTGTTAAAGTCCCCTACTATTATTGTATTATTGTTGATGTGTTTCTTTGATTTTGTTATTAATTGGTTTATATAGTTGGCTGCTCCCACATTGGGGGCATAGATATTTAAAATTGTTAAATCTTCTTGTTGGACAGACCCTTTGAGTATGATATAGTGTCCTTCCTCATCTCTTATTATAGTCTTTGGCTTAAAATCTAATTGATCTGATATAAGGATTGCCACTCCTGCTTTCTTCTGATGTCCATTAGCATGGTAAATTCTTTTCCACCCCCTCACTTTAAATCTGGAGGTGTCTTCGGGCTTAAAATGTGTTTCTTGGAGGCAACATATAGATGGGTTTTGTTTTTTTATCCATTCTGATACCTTGTGTCTTTTGACAGGGGCATTTAGCCCATTCACATTCAGGGTAAGTATTGAGAGATATGAATTTAGTGCCATTGTATTGCCTGTAAGGTGACTGTTACTGTTTAAATATCTATGCCCCCAATGTGGGAGCAGCCAACTATATAAACCAATTAATAACAAAATCAAAGAAACACATCAACAATAATACAATAATAGTAGGGGACTTTAACACTCCCCTCACTGAAATGGACAGGTCATCCAAGCAAAAGATCAGCAAGGAAATAAAGGCCTTAAACGACACACTGGACCAGATGGACATCACCGATATATTCAGAACATTTCATCCCAAAGCAACAGAATACACATTCTTCTCTAGTGCACATGGAACATTCTCCAGAATAGATCACATCCTCGGTCCTAAATCAGGACTCAACCAGTATCAAAAGATTGGGATCATTCCCTGCATATTTTCAGACCACAATGCTCTAAAGCTAGAACTCAACCACAAAAGGAAGTTTGGAAAGAACCCAAATACATGGAGACTAAACAGTATCCTTCTAAAGAATGAATGGGTCAACCGGGAAATTAAAGAAGAATTGAAAAAAATCATGGAAACAAATGATAATGAAAATACAACGGTTCAAAATCTGTGGGACACAACAAAGGCAGTCCTGAGAGGAAAATATATAGCGGTACAAGCCTTTCTCAAGAAACAAGAAAGGTCTCAGGTACACAACCTAACCCTACACCTAAAGGAGCTGGAGAAAGAACAAGAAAGAAACCCTAAGCCCAGCAGGAGAAGAGAAATCATAAAGATCAGAGCAGAAATCAATGAAATAGAAACCAAAAAAACAATAGAACAAATCAACGAAACTAGGAGCTGGTTCTTTGAAAGAATTAATAAAATTGATAAACCCCTGGCCCGACTTATCAAAAAGAAAAGAGAAAGGACCCAAATAAATAAAATCATGAATGAAAGAGGAGAGATCACAACTAACACCAAAGAAATACAAACTATTATAAGAACATACTATGAGCAACTCTACGGCAATAAATTTGACAATCTGGAAGAAATGGATGCATTCCTAGAAACATATAAACTACCACAACTGAACCAGGAAGAAATAGAAAGCCTGAACAGACCCATAACCAGTAAGGAGATTGAAACAGTCATTAAATCTCCAAACAAACAAAAGCCCAGGGCCAGACGGCTTCCCGGGGGAATTCTACCAAACATTTAAAGAAGAACTAATTCCTATTCTCCTGAAACTGTTCCAAAAAATAGAAATGGAAGGAAAACTTCCAAACTCATTTTATGAGGCCAGCATCACCTTGATCCCAAAACCAGACAAGGATCCCACCAAAAAAGAGAGCTATAGACCGATATCCTTGATGAACACAGATGCGAAAATACTCAACAAAATACTAGCCAATCGGATTCAACAGTACATTAAAAAGATTATTCACCACGACCAAGTGGGATTTATTCCAGGGCTGCAAGGTTGGTTCAACATCCGCAAATCAGTCAATGTGATACAACACATCAATAAAAGAAAGAACAAGAACCATATGATACTCTCAATAGATGCTGAAAAAGCATTTGACAAAGTACAACATCCCTTCCTGATCAAAACTCTTCAAAGTGTAGGGATAGAGGGCACATACCTCAATATCATCAAAGCCATCTATGAAAAACCCACCGCAAATATCATTCTCAATGGAGAAAAACTGAAAGCTTTTCCGCTAAGGTCAGGAACACGGCAGGGATGTCCATTATCACCACTGCTATTCAACATCGTACTAGAGGTCCTAGCCTCAGCAATCAGACAACAAAAGGAAATTAAAGGCATCCAAATCGGCAAAGAAGAAGTCAAATTATCACTCTTCGCAGATGATAGGATACTATATGTGGAAAACCCAAAAGACTCCACTCCAAAACTGCTAGAACTTATACAGGAATTCAGTAAAGTGTCAGGATATAAAATCAATGCACAGAAATCAGTTGCATTTCTCTACACCAACAGCAAGACAGAAGAAAGAGATATTAAGGAGTCAATCCCATTTACAATGCATCCAAAACCATAAGATACCTAGGAATAAACCTAACCAAAGAGACACAGAATCTATACTCAGAAAACTATAAAGTACTCATGAAAGAAATTGAGGAAGACACAAAGAAATGGAAAAATGTTCCATGCTCCTGGATTGGAAGAATAAATATTGTGAAAATGTCTATTCTACCTAAAGCAATCTACACATTTAATGCAATTCCTATCAAAGTACCATCCATCTTTTTCAAAGAAATGGAACAAATAATGCTAAAATTTATATGGAACCAGAAAAGACCTCGAATAGCCAAAGGGATATTGAAAAAGAAAGCCAACGTTGGTGGCATCACAATTCCGGACTTCAAGCTCTATTACAAAGCTGTCATCATCAAGACAGCATGGTACTGGCACAAAAACAGACACATAGATCATGGAACAGAATAGAGAGCCCAGAAATAGACCCTCAACTCTATGGTCAACTAATCTTCGACAAAGCAGGAAAGAATGTCCAATGGAAAAAAGACAGCCTCTTCAATAAATGGTGCTGGGAAAATTGGACAGCCACATGCAGAAAAATGAAATTGGACCATTTCCTTACACCACACACAAAAATAGAATCAAAATGGATGAAGGACCTCAATGTGCAAAAGGAATCCATCAAAATCCTTGAGGACAACACGGGCAGCAACCTCTTCGACCTCTGCCGCAGCAACATCTTCCTAGGAACAACGCAAAAGGCAAGGGAAGCAAGAGAAAAAATGAACTATTGGGATTTCATCAAGATCAAAAGCTTTTGCACAGCAAAGGAAACAGCTAACAAAATCAAAAGACAACTGACAGAATGGGAGAAGATATTTGCAAATGACATATCACATAAAGGACTAGTGTCCAGAATCTATAAAGAACTTAGCAAACTCAACACCCAAAGAACAAATAATCCAATCAAGAAATGGGCAGAGGACATGAACAGACATTTCTGCAAAGAAGACATCCAGATGGCCAACAGACACATGAAAAAGTGCTCCATATCACTCGGCATCAGGGAAATACAAATCAAAACCACAATGAGATATTACCTCACACCAGTCAGAATGGCTAAAATCAACAAGTCAGGAAATGACAGATGCTGGCGAGGATGCGGAGAAAGGGGAACCCTCCTACACTGTTGGTGGGAATGCAAGCTGGTGCAGCCACTCTGGAAAACAGCATGGAGGTTCCTCAAAATGTTGAAAATAGAACTGCCCTATGACCCAGCAATTGCACTATTGGGTATTTACCCTAAAGATACAAATGTAGTGATCCAAAGGGGCACATGCACCCGAATGTTTATAGCAGCAATGTCCACAATAGCCAAACTATGGAAAGAACCTAGATGTCCATCAACAGATGAATGGATCAAGAAGATGTGGTATATATACACAATGGAATACTATGCAGCCATCAAAAGAAATGAAATCTTGCCATTTGCAACAACATGGATGGAACTAGAGCGTATCATGCTTAGCGAAATAAGTCAAGCAGAGAAAGACAACTATCATATGATCTCCCTGATATGAGGAAGTGGTGATGCAACATGGAGGCTTAAGTGGGTAGAAGAAGAATAAATGAAACAAGATGGGATTGGGAGGGAGACAAACCATAAGTGACTCTTAATCTCACAAAACAAACTGAGGGTTGCCGGGGGGAGGAGGTTTGGGAGAAGGGGTTGGGATTATGGACATTGGGGAGGGCATGTGATTTGGTGAGTGCTGTGAAGTGTGTAAACCTGGTGATTCACAGACCTGTACCCCTGGGGATAAAAATATATGTTTATAAAAAATAAAAAAATTATAAAAAAAAAACTACTTTTAAAAGGTATCCTTAATAAAGCTATCCTTATTAAACTACCACCATCACTTTTCACAGAGCTAGAACAAATGACCTTAAAATATCTATAGAACAACAAAAGACCCCAAAGATCCAAATAAATCTGGATAAAGAAAAGCAAAGTTGGACGCATCACATTCCTAGACTTGAAGTTATATTACAAAGCTATAATGATCATACCAGCACAAAAATAGACACATAGATCAATGGAACAGAATCGAGAACCCAGAATGCACCATCAACTCTATGGTCAACTAATATTTGACAAAGCATCCAATATTTGACAAAACATACAATGGAAAAAAGACAGTTCCTTTAACAAATGATGTTGGGAAAATTGGATAGCCACATGCAAGAGAATGAAAATAGGCCACTTTCTAACACCATACACAGAAATAAACTCATAATTGATGAAAATTGTGAGGTAGGAATCCATCAAAATCCTAGGGGAGAACATGGACAGCAACCTCTTTGAATCTGACCTCAACAACTTTTGCTAGCACATCTCTAGAGACAAGGGAAACAAAAGCAAAATAAACTATTGGGAGGCAACTGCGTGGCTCAGTTGGTTAAGCAGCTGCCTTCAGCTCAGGTCATGATTCCAGGGTGCTGGGATCAAGCCCTGCATCAGGCTCCCTGCTTAGCAGAGAGGCTGCTTCTCTCTCTCCCTCTGCCTGCTCCTATGCTTACTTGTGCTATCTATCTCTCTGTCAAATAAATAAATAAATAAAATCTTTTAAAAAATGAACTATTGGGACTTCATTGGATAAAAAGCTTTTGTACAGAAAAAAAATTAACAAAATTAAAAGACAGCCTATGGAATAGGAGAATATATTCCCAAATGACATATCGGATAACGGGCTAATATCCAAAATCCATAAAGAACTTATCAAACTCAACACCCAATAAACAAATATCCTGCCAAGAAGTGCACAGAATAAATCAGTCAGAGAAAGACAAATTTCATATGATTTCACACATATGCGGAATTTAAGAAAGAAAGCAGACTAACATAGAGGAAGGGAAGGAAAAATAAAACAAGGTAAAAACAAAGAAGAAAGCTAATCATGAGACTCCTAACTATAGGAAACAAACAGAGTTGCTGGATGGGTTGTGGTTTGTGGGGTAGGGTAACTGGGTAATGGGCATTAAGGAGGGAATGTTATAAAATTATCACTGGGTGTTATATACAACTGAGGATTCACTGAATTCCACTCCTGAAAATAATAACACACTGTATCTTTACTAAATTTAATTTAAATTAAAAAAATAGAAAAAAAGATAATACTACAAAGCTGTAGTAATCAAAACAACATAATGCTGGCACAAAAGGAGACACATAGACCTATGAACATATTAGAGACCCCAGAAATAACCTGGCATTTATATGGTCAATTAGTCCATGAAGACAGAGGCAAAAATATAAAATGGTGAAAAGACAGTCTTTTCTTTAAAATTTTTTTAATTCAATTAATTAACATATAGTGTATCATTAGTTTCAGAAGTACAGTTCTATTTTTCATGAGTTGCATATAATACCCAGTGCTCAGTACATCACATGCCCTCCTTAATGCCCACCCCCCAGTTACCCCAAATTCCCCACCAAACTCCCCTTCAGCAAACCTCAGTTTCCTATAATTAAGAGTCTCTTGTGGTTTGTCTCCCTCTCTACTTTCTTTTCCCCCCTCCCTTCCCCTATCATCCTCTGTATTTTTTTCTTAAATTACACATATGAGTGAGATCATAATTGTCTTTCTCTGATTGACTTATTTCACTTAACATAACAGCCTCCAGTTTCATCCACATCATCAGAAATGGTAAGATTTAATTTTTAATGGCTGAGTAATATTCTATTCTTTGTGCATTCATCTGTTGATGGATATCTGGGCCCTTTCCATAGTTTTGTTATTGTGGACATTGTTGCTATAAACATAGGGTGCAGCTGTCCTTTCAGATCACTATATTTGTATACCTTGTGTATATACCTAGTAGTCCAATTACTGGGTCATAGGGTAAATCTGTTTTTAACTTTTAGAAGAATCTCTATAATGTTTTCCAAAGTGGCTGTACTAGCTCGCATTGCCATCAATAGTGTAAGAGGGTACCCCTTTCTCCACATCCTCCCCAACATTTATTTTATTTGTATTTCACTGATGCTGAATGATGTTGAGCATTTTTTAACATCTTCATTTTATTTTTTTTTCATGTTCCATGATTCATTGTTTATGCATCACACCCAGTGCTCCATGCAATATGTGCCCTCCTTAATACCCACAGCCAGCTCACCCATCTCCCCACCTGCTCCCCTCCATAACCCTATTCTTGTGTCTGTTGTCCATTTGTATGTCTTCTTTGGAGAAAGGTCTGTTCATGTCTTCTTCTGATTCCCTGGCTGAATTTTTTTGTTTTTTGGGTGTTGAGTTTTAGAAGTTCTTTTTAGGTCTTGTAAACTAGCCCTTTATCTGATAAGACACTTGCAAATATCTTCCCCCATTCTGTAGGTTGTCTTTTGGTTTTGTCAGCTGTTTCCTTTGCAGTGCAAAAGGTTTTTATCCTGATGAAGTCCCAATAGTTCATTTTTTTCTTTTGTTTCCCTTGCTTTTGGAGACACGTCTAGCAAGAAGAGGCTTCTGTCTGTGTTATCCTCTAGGATTTTAATGGATTTCTGTCTCACATTTAGGTCTTTCATCCATTTTGAATTAATCTTTGTGTGTGATATAAGAAAATGATCCAGTTTCAGTCTTCTACATGTGGCTACCCAATTTTCCTAACACCATTTGTTGAAGAGACTAAGACAGTCTTATCAATAAATGGTGCTGGAAAAACTGGGCAGCTACATGTAAAAGAATTAAATTGAATCAGACTCTAACACCATACACAAAAATAAACTCAAAATGAATGAAAGGCCCAAATGTGAGACATAAAGCTTAAAAATTTAGAAGAGAACATGGGAATTAATTTTCCTGACATTAGGTGTAGAAACATTTTTCTTGATATGCCTCTTCAGGCAAGGTAAATGAAAACAAAAATAAACTATTGGGACTATACTAACACAAAAACTTTCTGCACAACATGGAAGCCATCAAAAAAATGAACCTACTGAGTGGGAGAAGATATTTGTAAATGGGAGAAGATAAGGTATTAATATCCAAACTAAATAAAGAACTTACACAGCGAGACAACAAATAAACAATCTGGTTTTTTAAAAATGGACAGTTGACCTGAGTAGACATTTTTTTTTTAAAGAGAGGGATACAAATAGTCAACAGACACATGCAAAGATGTTCAACATCACTGGTCATCAGGGAAAGACAAGCCAAAACCACAAAAAGATATCACCTTTCACCTGTCAAAATGGCTAGAATAATAATTAAAAAGAAACAAGAAATAACAAGTGTTAGAAAGGAGGTGGAGAAAAAAAGAAACTTGTACACTGTTGGTGGGAGTATAAATTGGTACAGCCAATGTGAAAAACTGTATGGAATTTTCTCAAAAATTAAACATAAAAATACCATATGATCTAATAATTTCACTCTTAGGTACTTAAAGAAAACAAAAACACTATTTTAAAGAATATATATCCATTCCCATGTTTATTGCAACATCATTTACAAAAGCCACACTATAAATATAATTACCCTACAATCCAGCAATTGCACTAGTAGATATTCACCTACAGAATACAAAAATGCTAATTCAAAGGGATACATGCACCCTGATAATAGCCAAATTATGGACACAACCTGCGTGCCATTAAGTGATGAATGGATAAAGAAGATATTTGGAACAACGTGGATGGAGCTAGAGAGTGTTCTATTAAGCAAAATATGTCAGAGAAAGACAAATACCATAAGATTTCATTAATATGCTTAACTTAAGAAACAAAACAAATGAATATATTGGGGAAAAGAGAGAGAGATGCAGCGCAAGAAACAGACTCTTAACTATAGAGAATAAACTGATGTTTATCAGAAGGAAGGTGGATGGGGGATAAGTTACATAGATGATGGAGATTGTACATGGAGTTTACTTGTAATGAACACCAAGTATTGTATGAAAGTTTTGAATCATCATATTTTACACAAACTAATATTACACTGTATGGTAACTAATTGGAATTTAAATAACAACTTAAAAATATTGTCAATAAATTGTAATACAATGATAATGTATCTCTGGTCACATTACAATAGTGGTGAGCATAACTTTATGTTTAAGGTTGTTGTATCACTATGCTGTATATCTAAAACAAATATAATATTGTGTGTCAACCATAGTAAAAAAAAAATTCCTAAAAACAAAAAATCTTCCATGACTGAATCAGTAAGAAACAGAAAATCTAATGAGACCTGTTACTACTAATGAAACTGAATCATTAATCAAAAGACTCCCAGAAAACAGTCTAGTACCAGATGGCTTCATAGGTGAATTGTACCAAAATTGTAAAGTTAATACCCATTCTTCTCAAACTATTCCGAAAAACTGAGGAGAAAAAAATGCCCCCAAGCTCATTCTATGAGTCCAGCCTTACCATGGTATGAAAACTAGACAAATTCACTTAAAAAAATGGATATAAATATTCCTGATGAGCATAGCTACAAAAATATTCAATGAAATACTGGAAAAATTTGTAAAAACATTACAAGGATCATACATCATGATTTTATAGGATTTATTCCAGGGATTCTAAGATAGTTCAATACCCACAGTTCAATCAACTGACACAACATATTAAAAAAGGATAAAAATTGGGCACCTGGGTGGCTCAGTGGGTTAAGCCGCTGCCTTCGGCTCAGGTCATGATCTCAGGGTCCTGGGATCGAGTCCCGCATCGGGCTCTCTGCTGAGTGGAGAGCCTGCTTTCCTCTCTCTCTCTCTCTCTGCCTGTCTCTCTGTCTACTTGTGCTCTCTCTCTGTCAAATAAATAAATAAAAAATCTTAAAAAAAAAGGATAAAAATTAAAGGATCATCCCAATAGATGCAGAAAAAACTTTTGATGAAATTTATCATCCATTTATGATTTTAAAAAATTCTCAAAAATGAATATAGAGGGAATGCACCTCAACATAATAAAGACCATATATGAAAAACTCACAGCAAACATCATGCTCAATGGTGAAAAACTGGGAAGTTTTCTTCTGAGATAATGAATAAAACAAAGATGTCTACTTTCACCATTTTTATTCAATATAGTTTGGAAGTCCTATATACAACAAGTAGCAGGAAATAGAAATAAAAGTCATTTGATTGGTAAGCACTGTCACTCTTTGCAGATGACATGATACTATATATAGAAAACCTTAGGGGTGCCTGGGTGGCTCAGTGGGTTAAAGCCTCTGCCTTTGGCTCAGGTCATGATCTCAGGGTCCTGGGATTGAGCCCCACATGGGGCTCTCTGCTCAGCGGGGAGCCTGCTCCCCCCCCCACCTCTGCCTGCCTCTCTGCCTACTTGTGATCTCTCTCTCTCTGTCAAATAAATGAATAAAACCTTAATAAAAAAGAAAACCTTAAAGAATCCACCAAGAAACCAAAAGAGCTAATACAATAAATGCAAAAGAGAGCTTCAGGATACAAATCAATATGTAAAAATTTGCTGTATTTCTAAACACTAATAAAGAACTGCAGAAGTTTTGAAAAAAACCCATGTACAATTCTATCAAAAAGAATAACATATATAAGAATAAACAACTGAGATGAAAGTTCTGTGCTCTGAAAACTGTCAAACACTGATGAAAGAAATTAAAAGTGACACAAATTAATGGAGAGACCACTATGCTTATGGATTAGAAAAGTTAATATTGTTACAATATCCATACTGCCCCAAACAACCTGCAAATTCAATGCAATCCCTAATAAAATATTAACAGTGTTTTTCAAAGAACTAGAACACTAATCCTCAAAGTTGTGTGAAAACCCTAAGGACCCTGAATAGGCAAAACAATCTTGAAAACAGCAACATCAGTAGCCATCATAGAAATACAGATCAAAACTACGACAAGACACTACCTTACACCTTACCACTTTACAATTTACACTAGTTATAATGGCTAAAATTAACAAGGCAGGAAACAGTAAATGTTGCAAAGTATGTGGAGAAAGGGGAACCCTCTTACATTGTTGGTGGGAATGCAAGCTGGTACAGACACTCTGGAAAACAGTATGGAAGCTCTTCAAGGTGTTAAGAATAGAGCTACCCAGGGCACCTGGGTGGCTCAGTGGGTTAAGCCTCTGCCTTCGGCTCAGGTCATGATCTCAGAGTCCTGGGATCAAGTCCCACATCAGGCTCCCTCTCCCTCTGCTGCTCCCCCTGCTTGTGCTCTCTCTCCTTCTCTCACTCTCTGTCAAATAAATAAATAAATAAATAAATAAATAAATAAATAAATTCTTAAAAAAAAAAAAAGAATAGAGTTACCCTATGACCTAACAATTGCACTACTAAGTATTTACCCCCAAAGATACATACATAGTGAAGAGAAGGGGCACATGCACCCCAATGTTCATAGCAGCCATGTCCACAATACCCAAACTGTGGAAGAAGACACCCTTCAACAGATAAACAGATAAAGAAGATATCATACATATATACAATGGAATATTATTCTGCCATCAGAAAGGATTAATACCCACCATTTGCATCAACATAGCTGGAACTGGAAAGAATTATGTTAAGTGAAGTAAGTCAAGATGAGAAATACAATTATTATATGGTTTCACTCATATGTGGAACATAAGCAATAGCTGGGAGGACCATAGGAGAAGAAAGGGAAATCCAAAAAAGGAAAAACCAGAGAAGGAGATGAACCATGAGAGACTATGGACCCCAGGAAACAATCTGAGGGTCTCAGAGGAGAGGAGGATGGAGATAAGGGGTAAGAGGTTGATGGGTATTTAGGAGGGCACATGTGATGAATACTGGGTGTTATACTTAATTAATGAATCATTGAATATTACATCAAAAAGTGTGTACTATACAGTGGCTAACTGAACATAATAATAAAAAAAGAACTACCTGGAGGTATCACAATTCCAGATTTCAAACTATACTACAAGGCAACAGAAATCAAATAAAATCAGTATGGTACTGGAATAAAACCAGATAAATAGATCAATAGAATGCAATAGCAAGCCCAGAAACAAACCCATGTTAGGGAGAGGCTAGGATGACAACATACTAGACGGACCCTAGGATTGCCACATCCTTTGAAAACAGCTAGATGTCTATCAAATCATTCTGAATACCCAAGAAAACAACCTAAGGATTGACAGAAAGAAACTGCACAACTAGAGGGAGAGACAAGGCCACAATGAGGAAGGAAGGAAGTGCCAAGACATGGTTTGGGGGAGGAACAGATCATGGGTGCTTGGGAGGAGAAGGAGGCCTGGTCACAGAGAAAGGCAAGAGAGAGTGGATTGTACAAGGATACACACAAGGAGAATACTTCCCTAAAGCCTTTGGCTGGGAAAATGACAGGAGCTGATTTTCCTGAGTGTTTGCAACCAGTGGGAATCAAGGACTAGAATTTTAGAGGTCAGGGGCTTGGCTGGAATAGAGACCTGAGTGTACTGCCCTATTCCTGTGGATAAAGCAGGCAAACAAGACCAGGGCAGATAGCGTGATCTGAGGATTGCCCAAGGTGCACAAGGAGAGACTATTTGCTCCTCTTGGAATAGATCTGTGAGAGATGGTGTGTACAGAGATGCCCCTCTGGGGACAAGAGAGCCAGCAGGTGCCATTTCCCTCCCCCACCTCTCAGCATAGGTACAGAGAAACCTGCTGACAACAGTTAACCAGGACCTTGGCTGTTTCGCCTACTTTGCTCCAAATCCCAAACCTCCTCACCCTGGTATGACTGCCCTTATCTATCAAACGTGCATCAGCCCCAGGATAGCAAGACCCTCCCCAAGAAGACCAGTGTAGGACTCCACCACAGCAAGTCCCTAAAATTCAGAGTTTTATTTATTTATTTATTTATTTTTTTAAAAATTATCTATTCTTCTAAGAGAGAGAGAAAGAACATAAGTACGGGGGAGGAGCAGAGAGTGAGAAGCAGACTCCCTATAGAGCAGGGAGTCCAAGGTGGGACTTCATCCCAGACCCCGGGATCATGACCTGAGCTGAAGGCAGATACTTAACCAACTAAAACACCCAAGTTAGTAGTTTTAAAAGTCAGTAGGCTTGGCTGGGATAAAGCTAAAATTGCCAATGCACTGTTCCAGACAGTGTCTGCAGACAGACAGATTGAACACAGCAATCTGAAAAATTCTTGGGGTGCATGAAGGGAAACTATTTGATCTTCTGGGAGTACTTCCCTGGGAGCAGTAAGCACAGAGACCTCTCTCCAGGGAAAGACGAGCTGGTTGACACCATTTCTCTCCCCTGCCCCTCAGCATAAACCGGATGCAATAAACAGCAAAGCACCAACATTGGCTGCCTAACCTGCTTACACCAACTACTGCTCCTCCTGCACTCTGCTGGTGCTGCTTTTCTCAGGCAAGTGTGCCTAAGTACCAGCACAGTGAGCCTCTTCCCCAGAAGTCCAGCAGAAACCTCTGCATGCACCACATCTACTGACTACAGAGTTCTGCAAAACTTCAATTATAGTGGAAGTAGCATTAGGTCTCATTTAACAAGTAGACCAGAGCACAACTAGTTAACACTCACCACTCTCTGGCTAAGGTCCACACACCACCCACTGCAGGCAAGGAAAGCCTCTGTGGGATGGCTAACTTGAGAAATAAAGTAGCCAAACCACTACAACAGAGTGCATGCAGCACACACCAGTGACACTCTCTGAAGCACCATGCCCTGGGCACTATATAACCTCTTCTTCATGAAACCATTACTTTTGGGAATGGAAAAAATAGCAGGCAATTCTAACACACAGAAGAAAACAGAGACCTAAACAAAATACCAAGGTGGAAGAACTCATCCCAAAATAAAGAACAAGGAAAGGTCACAGCCAGAGATATAATTGAAACAGATATATGTAATATGCCTGATGCAGAATTTAAAGCAACAGTCATAAGGATACACACCAGGCTAGAGAAAAGATTGAGAGACATCAGGGAGACCCTACTGAAGAGATAAAAGGGCTAAAAAGCAATCAGGTAGAAATGAAAAATGCAATATCTGAGAAACTGGATGTAATGACCAAATGGAGAGAAGAAGCAATTGAATAAGTTAGTGATATACAAGATAAGTTATGGAAAATAATGAAGCTGAACAAAAGAGAGAAAAAAAGAATGATGAACTGCAAGAGTAGACTTAGGGAACTCAGTTACCCCATCAGACATAGTAACATTTATGTCATAGGAGTTGAATTTGCAGAATAGAGTGATAAAGAAAAAAATCCTGAAAGCAGCAAGACAGAAGAAATCCCTAACTTACAAGGAAAGACTCATAAGTCTAGTTGCAGATCTTTCAACAGAAATTTTGCATTACAGAAGAGAGTGGCATGGTATATTAGAAATGCTGAATGGCAAAAATCTGCAACCAAGAATATTCTATATAGCAAAGCTATCATTCAGAACACATGGAGAGGTAAAGAGTTTCCCAGACAAACAAAAACTAAAGGAGATTTTGATCACTAAGACAGCCCTGCAAGGAATATTAAAGGGAATTCTTTGCATGCAAAGGAAAGAATAAAAATGTAAAGGACTGGAAAGGAACAGAGAAAATTCTCCAGAAACAATGATAAAACAAGTAAGAAAAGGGACCTAAATGCATATCTATCAATAATTATTCTGTCAATGTCCTCCATGACATTAGAACAAGGAAGGGAAAAGTGAAGGGGGGTGGGATCAGAAGGGGAGATGAACCATGAGAGATTATGGACTCTGAGAAACAAACTGAGGTTTTCAGAGGGGAGCGCAGGGGAGTGGGGGGCTGGATTAGCTCAGTGATGGGTGTCAAGGAGGGTGTGTATTGCACGGAGCACTGGGGGTTATACGCAAACAATGAACCATGGAACACTACATCAAAAACTAATGATGTCATTCACTATGCTCCACAGATAAGTGAAACCATATGATAACTGACTCTCTCTGCTTGACTTATTTCACTCAGCATAAGCTCTTCCAATCCCGTCCATGCTGATACAAAAGTTGGGTGTTCATCGTTTCTGATGGAGGCATAATACTCCCTAGTATACATGGACCATATCTTCCTTATCCATTCGTCCGTTGAAGGGCATCTTGGTTCTTTCCACAGTTTGGTGACTGTGGCCTTTGCTTCTATGAACATTGGGGTACAGATGGCCCTTTTCCCATTATATCTGTATCTTTGGGGTATATACCTAGTAGTGCAATTCCAGGGCCATAGGGAAGCTCTATATTTAATTTCTTAAGGAATCTCCACACTGTTTTCCAAAGTGGCTGCACCAACTTGCATTACCCTTTCTCCACATCCTCTCCAACACATGTTGTTTATTGTCTGGTTACTTTTGGCCATTCTACTGGTGTAAGGTGGTATCTCAATGTGGTTTTGATTTGAATTTCCCTGATGGCTAGTAATGACAAACATTTTTTTATGTGTCTGCTAGCCATTTGTATATTTTCATTGGAGAAGTGTCTATTCATGTCTTCTGTCCATTTTTTGACGTGATTATCTGTTTTGTGTCTGTTGAGTTTGAGAAGTTCTTTATAGATCTTGGATTTCAGCCCTTTGTCTGTACTGTCATTTGCGAATATCTTCTCCCATTCCGTGGGTTGCTTTTTTGTTTTGTTGACTGTTCCCTTTGCTGTGCAGAATGTTTTTTTTTTTTTTAAAGATTTTATTTATTTATCAGAGAGAGAGGGGGAGAGAGCGAGCACAGGCAGACAGAATGGCAGGCAGAGGCAGAGGGAGAAGCAGGCTCCCCGCTGAGCAAGGAGCCCGATGTGGGACTCGATCCCAGGACGCTGGGATCATGACCTGAGCCGAAGGCAGCTGCTTAACCAACTGAGCCACCCAGGCGTCCCTGCAGAATGTTTTGATCCTGATAAAGTCCCAAAAGTTTATTTTTGCTTTTGTTTCCTTTGCCTTTGGAGATATATCTTGAAAGAAATTGCTGTGGCTGATGTCGAAGAGGTTACTGCCTATGTTCTCCTATAGGATTCTACTGGATTCCTGCCTCACGTTGAGGTCTTTTATCCATTTTGAGTTTATCTTTGTGTATATTATAGATGCAGAGGAGAAGGGAGTTGGGGGAAATCGGAGGGGGAGATGAGCCATGACAGACTATGGACTCTGAGGAACTAACTGAGGGTTTTGGAGGGGAGGGGGCTGGGAGGTTGGGTGATCCTTGTGGTGGGTATTGTGGAGGGCACATATTGCATGGAGCACTGGGTGTGGTGCATACACAATGAACTGTGGAACACTGAAAAGAAATTTAAAAAATAAAAATTTAAAGAAATGCACATGTAGTGAAAAGAAGAGCCATCTGTACCCCAATGTTCATAGCAGTAATGGCCAGAGTCGCCAAACTATAGAAAGAACAAAAATGCCCTTCAACAGATGAATGGACAAAGAAGGTATGGTCCATATATACTATGAAGTATTATGCCTCCATCAGAAAGGATGAATACCCAACTTTTCTATCAACATGGACTGGACTGGAGGAGATTATACTGAGTGAAATAAGTCAAGCAGAGAAAGTCAATTATCATATGGTTTTTCTTATTTGTGGACCATAAGGAATAATATGGAGGACATGGGGAGATGGAGAGAAGTGTGTTGGGGGAAATTGGAGGGGGAGATGAACCATGAGAGACTGTGGACTCTGAGAAACAACTGAGGGTTTTGGAGGGGAGATGGGTGGGAGGTTGGATGAGACTTTTGGTGGATAATATGGAGAGCAAGTATTACATGGAGCACTGGGTGTTGTGCATAAACAATGAATTCTGGAACACTGAAAAATTTAAAGTAAATAAATAAAAATTAAAAAATGATGTACCGTATGGTGACTAACATAACATAATATAATAAAATACAAATCACTTAAAAATAATTATTCTGAATGTAAAATAAGTGAACACTCCAATCGAAAGACATAGGGTGTCAGAATGGATTAAAAAAAAAAAAAAGCTCCATCTATATGCTGCCCACACGAGATTCATTTTATTTATTTATTTTTAAATTTAATTTAATTTTTCAGTGTTCCAAGATTCATTGTTTATGCACCACACCCAGTGCTCCATGCAATATGTGCCCTCCTTAATACCCACCACCAGGCTCACCCCCCCCACCCAACTCCCTTCCAAAAACTGCAGTTTGTTTCTCAGAGTCCACAGTCTCTCATGGTTCATCTTCCCCTCCAATTTCCCCCAATTCATTTTTTTTTCTCCTACTGTCCTCCATGTTATTCCTTATGCTCCACAAGTAAGTGAAACCATATGATAATTGACTTTCTCTGTTTGACTCATTTCACTCATCTTAATCTCCTCCAGTCCAGTCCATGTTGATACAAAAGTTGGGTATTCATCCTTTCTGATGGAGGTGTAATATTCCATTGTATATATGAGCCATATCTTCTTTATCCATTCATCTGTTGTAGGACATCTTGTCTCTTTCCACATTTTGGCGATTGTGGCCATTGTTGGTATGAACACTGGGGTACATATGGCTCTTCTTTTCACTACATCTGTATATTTGGGATGAATAACCAGTAGGGCAATTGCAGAGTCATAGGGTAGCTCTATTTTTAATTATGAGATTCATTTTAGACCTAAAGACACCTGCAGATTGAAACTGAAGTAATGGAAAAGTATTTATCTTTTTTTCTTTCTTTCTTTTTTTTCTCAGTCAGTCAGTGCAGCCTAGAGCTTCCAGTGGATTCAGCACACTCTCTCATTACAGGTTTTTTATTACAGCTTTCCTGAGATCTTATTCACATATCATTCACTGATTTAAGGGTACAGTTCAGTTGTTTTCAGTACATTCACAGAGTTGTGCAACCATCACTATAACAAATTCAGAACATTTTCATCAGCCCTAAAAGAAACCTTGTGTCATTCCCCTTTTCTTCCATAGCCTCTCCCCAGCACTGGGCAGCCACTCAACTACCTTCTGAATTGATGTCAGAAGAAAGCAGGAGGAGCGATACCAGCATCAGACAAACTAGATTTTAAACCAAAGAGTGTAAAAAGAATGAAGAAAGGCACTATATAATAATGAAGGGTACTCTCCAACAAGAAGGTCTAAAAATTGTAAATATTTATGCTTCCAATGTGGGAGCACACAAATATATGAAATGATTAATAACAAACACAAAAGTACTCACTGAGAGTAATGCAATAATACTAGGGAACTTTAACACCTCAAATACATCAAAGGAGAAAAGACATCTAAGCAGACAATCAACTAGGAAAAAAATGGCTTTGAGTAGCACACTAGAAAAGATGGACTTACCGGATATATTCAGTACATTTCATCTTAATGCAACAAAATGCATATTCTTTCCAAGTGCACATAGGACATTCGCCAGAATAGACCACAAATTGTGACTCAAGAAGTACAAAAAGACTGAATTCATACCATGGATATTTTCTGACCACAATGCTATGAAACTTGAAGCAATCACAAGAAAAAGTCTAGAACCAAGATGCCCTTCAATGGATGAATGGATAAGGAAGATGTGGTCCATATACACTATTGAGTATTATGCCTCCATCAGAAAGGACGAATACCCAACTTTTGTAGTAACATGGATGGGACTGGAAGAGATTATGCTGACTGAAATAAGTCAAGCAGAGAGAGTCAATTATCATATGGTTTCACTTATTTGTAGAGCATAACAAAAAGCATGGAGGACATGGGGAGTTAGAAGGGGGTTGGGGTAAATTGGAGGGGGAGGTGAATCATGAGAGACTATGGACTCTGAAAAACAATCTGAGGGGTTTGAAGTGGTGGGGGGGTGGAGGTCGGGGTACCATGTGGTGGGTATTATAGAGGGCACGGATTGCATGGAGCACTGGGTGTGGTGAAAAAATAATGACACTGTTATGCTGAAAATAAATAAATGAAAAAAAATCATAGGAGAATAGAATGAGAGAGAGAAATAGAAGGGTTAAGAACTTAACTTCTTAATTAAAGTGGATTAAGAACCTAAGTATAAGACCAGAAAAAAAATATGTGCAAACATACTGGGCTATCTGGAAGAAATGGAAAAATTTCTAGAAACATATAAACTACCAAAGCTGAAACAGGAAGAAATTAATAAAAATAAATAGACTCATATCAGGGAGATCATATGATAGTTTTCTTTCTCTGCTTGACTTATTTCACTAAGCATGATACGCTCTAGTTCCATCCATGTTGTGGCAAATGGCAAGATTTCATTTCTTTTGATGGCTGCATAGTATTCCATCGTGTATATATACCACATCTTCTTGATCCATTCATCTGTTGATGGACATCTAGGTTCTTTCCATAGTTTGGCTATTGTGGACATTGCTGCTATAAACATTCGGGTGCACGTGTCCCTTTGGATCACTACGTTTGTATCTTTAGAGTAAATACCCAGTAGTGCAATTGCTGGGTCATAGGGCAGTTCTATTTTCAACATTTTGAGGAACCTCCATGCTGTTTTCCAGAGTGGCTGCACCAGCTTGCATTCCCACCAACAGTGTAGGAGGGTTCCCCTTTCTCCACATCCTCGCCAGCATCTGTCATTTCCTGACTTGTTGATTTTAGCCATTCTGACTGGTGTGAGGTGATATCTCATTGTGGTTTTGATTTGTATTTCCCTGATGCCGAGTGATATGGAGCACTTTTTCATGTGTCTGTTGGCCATCTGGAAAGTGGTGATGCAACATGGGGGCTTAAGTGGGTAGGAGAAGAATCAATGAAACAAGATGGGATTGGGAGGAAGACAAACCATAAGTGACTCTTAATCTCACAAAACAAACTGAGGGTTGCTGGGGGGAGGGGGTTTGGGAGAAGGGGGTGGGATTATGGACATTGGGGAGGGTATGTGCTTTGGTGAGTGCTGTGAAGTGTGTAAACCTGGTGATTCACAGACCTGTACCCCTGGGGATAAAAATATATGTTTATAAAAAATAAAAAATTAATTAATTAAAAAAAAAGGCAGTCTCTTCCACATATGGTGTAGAGAAAACTGGAGAGCAACATGCAAAAGAATGAAACTGAAACACTTTCTTACACCACACAGAAAAGAAAATTCAAAATGGATTAAGAACCTAAGTATGAGACAAGAAAACATAAAAATCCTAGAAGAGAGCTCAGGCAGTACCTTCTCCAACATTAACCATAGCAGCTTTTTCCTAGCTATGTCCTTGAGGAAAGGGAAAGATAAGCATAGTGAACTATTGGAACTTCATCAAGATAAAAAGCATCTGCTTAGCAAAAGAAAAAAAAAATCAACAAAACTGAAAGGCTGCCTACGGAATGAGAGAAAATATTTGAAAAGGACATATCTGATAAAAGTCAGGATCCAAAATCTATAAAGGACTTACCAAACTCAACATCCAAAAAACAACATCCAGTATAAGAAATGGGCAGAAGACATGAATAGACTTTTTTTTTCCAAAGAAAATATACTGATGACTAACAAACACATAAAAACATATTTAATGTCACTCATCATTGTGGAAAAACAAATCAAAACCATGATGAGATACCACCTCACACCTGTCAGGATGGCTAAAATTAACAACAGAAAAACAACAGATTTTGGTAAGGTTGCAGAAAAAGGGGACCTTCTTATACTGTTGGTGGGAATGCTAACTGGTACAGCCACTCTGGAAAACAGTATGGAGGTTCCTTAAAAAGTTAAAAATAGAACTACTTACGATCCAGGAATTGCACTATTAGATATTTAGACAAATTATACAAAAGCACAGATTCAAAAGGGCACATACACTTTGATGTTTATAGAAGCATTATCAACAATAGAAAAACTATGGGAAGAGCCCAAATGTCCATTGACTGATTAATAGATAAAGAAGAGGTGGTTCATATACATAGAATGGAATA
Source organism: Mustela lutreola (assembly GCF_030435805.1). Taxonomy (NCBI): domain Eukaryota; kingdom Metazoa; phylum Chordata; class Mammalia; order Carnivora; family Mustelidae; genus Mustela; species Mustela lutreola. Next base: position 58,197,482 of record NC_081308.1, on the reverse strand, counting down.
TTGGTCAGCCATAAAGGAGAATGAAATCTTGCCATTTACAATGATGTGGCTGGAGCTAGAGTGTATTGTACTAAGGGAAAAATGTGAGTCAGAAAAAGACAAATACCATATGATTTCACTCATATGGGGGAATTTAAGAAACAAAATAGTTGAAGGTATTGGAAGGGGAAAATAAAGAGGGGGGGACCATAAGGGATTCTTAATGATAGAGAACAAACTGAGAGCTGATGATGGATGATTGTGGGTGAGAGATGGGCTAAATATATGATGGGTATTAAGGAGAGCACTTGTTATGATGAGCCCTAGATGTTATATTGAAGTGATGAATCACTAAATTCTACTCTTGTGATTAATATTACAGTATATGTTAACTAGAATTTAAATAATGTAAAAAAAGAAAAAAATATATGTGAAACATAACCTTATATCTAAAGGAGATAGAAACATAACAACAAACGAGGCCTACAGCCCACAGAAAGATGCAAATAATAAAGATTAGAGCAAAAATAAGTGATACAGAAACTTGAAAAAAGCAATAGAACAGATCAAAAACAGATGTTTCTTTGAAAAAAATAATAAAATTGATAAACATATAGCCAGAATTTTCAAAAATAAAAGAGAAAGGACCAATTAAATAAAATTAGAGATGAGAGAGGAGAAATAACTATCAAGACCACAGAAATACAAACAATTATAAAAGAATATTATGAAAACCTATATGCCAAACAATTATATAATCTGGAAGAAATGGATAAATTCCTAGAAATCCATAAGTTACCAAAACTGAAATAAGAAGAAATAGAAAATTTGAACAGACTGATAATCAGCAATGAAAATGAATCAGTAATTAAAAATCTCCCACTGTTATTTAACAGAGTACTGGAAATTCATAATTTCAGCAATCAGACAACAGAGAGAAATAAAGACATCCAAATGGGCAAGGAAGAAGTACAGCTTTCAGTATTTGCAGATGACATGATACCCTATGTAGAAACCCCAAAAGACTGAACCAAAAATTTGCTAGACCAGATACAAGAATTCAGTAAAGGACACAAAATCAATGTACAAAAATTTGTTGCATTTCTATACAGCAATAATGAAGGAACAGAAAGAGAATTCAAGAAATCAACCCATTTACAATTGCACTCAAAACTATAAGATATCTAAGAATAAACTTAACTAGATTGTACTCTGAAAACTATAAAACACTGATGAAGGAAATTGAACAGGACAAAAAGAAATGGGACAGTATTCAATACTCACAGATTGGAAGAACAAATACTGTGAAAATGTATATATTACCAAAAGTAATATACAAACTTAATGTGATCCTTACCAGATTCCACTATCACCTTTCACAAAGCTAAAAAGAACAATCCTAAAATGTGCATAGAACCACAAAAGACCCCCAAAATCCAAAGAAATCTTGATAAAGATATTTAAAGTTGGACTTCAAGTTGTAGTTTAAAGCTGTAGTGAGATGAAAGAGGGACAATATGGCAGAAAAGTAGGAGACCCTGTTTCAACCAGTCCCCTAAAGTGAGCTAAATATCTAGTAGAATACTCTGAACACCTATGAAATCAGCCTGAGATGTAAGATATTACACTTCTGGATCTCTACGGGGATAGAAGACATCAGTGAAGAGGTAAAGCAGAATGTGAACTCTTGGGCTGATATTGGAGGATAAACAGAACAGGGAGAGAGCCACCAGAAGTGACCCATTGGAAAGTAATGCCCCAATATGAAAGTGCCCTGTGATTTGGGACCAGCATTAACTCGGAGACTGGTTAAAGGCACTCAAAAAGAGCAAACATTCTTAAGGGGCAACTGGTGGAATTGGGCAATCATGAGCACAGACCTATTCCCATGGTCCCATGACTGTCACTGCTGGTGACCACCCATGCCAGAGAGAGCCTGGTGGTGGCTTCAGTTCGTGGTCCCTGAGCTCAGGGTGTTCCACTGCTTGCACCACACTTAGGCTGGGTGCACTCCTGCCCATGCCTGAGAGTCCAGTGTGGGCACTGGCCATTGGTATCAGGGCCTGCAGCCTTCCGTGACCAGCTGTGGGGTCTGAATGCACCCAGACCATGCCTGAGAGAACCCAGCGCAGTCTCCAGTGAGGTTCCCTCCACCTGCAGGCTTCCACGACCTGTGCCTCCGCTGTGGGTGAGTGACCCCAGAAAGCAGTCCTGTCAATGGCAGACACCTAGGTTTGGGCTTGCCAGGACCAATATTTCTTGCAGTTTTAGTGGCACAGGGTTGGAGAGACAAGCAGAGGCCTCAGGCAATCACTGAGACATTAGCTGGGGGTGCGCACCACTTGTGGAAGTTTGCATTGTTCAGCAGAGTTTGCAGAGGGGGAGTCTGTGAGTTCTGGAGCACCCAGAGGAGAGCCGACTGAGGTTTCTTTCTGAGGCAGAGGTCTGGGTGTGGACAGTTTACTTTACATTAATCCTCTGAAAACCCGCAAAACCCCACCAAAGAACAAAACCCTCCAGTGAATTAAAGCCTGAAAAACTGGATTCCACAGAGCCAAGCCCCTTTAAAGGGCACAGGGCAACCAAGCCCAAGCAGGACTGATTGAAAAACAATGTGGCAGGCCTCTGTCCCAGAAGACAAGCCAAAAGAAAAAGAGGACAGCCACTAGAGTGTCCCCCCAGAAATGTAAAACCCCAACACCAGGGGAAAAACTATATTAGGCTCTCCATATTGCCCCAAAACCTGTATATTTCATATTTCATCTTTCTTCTTTCTTTTCTCCTTTCTTTCTTTCTTTCATCCCTTTCCTTCTTCCTTCTTTCTCTTTCTTTCTTTCTTTCATTCATTCATTCTCATGATTCTTGTTCTTTTATTTTTTTAAGCCAACATATTCCATAATAACTTTTTAACTTGAATTTTTTTATACACATACCTGTGTATTTTTCTTTTCTTTTCTTTTTTATTTATTTTCAGCGTAACAGTATTCATTGTTTTTGCATCACGCCCAGTGCTCTATGCAATCTGTGACCTCTCTAATACCCACCACCTGGTTTACCCAACCTCCCACCCTCCACCCCTTCAAAACCCTCAGATTGTTTTTCAGAGTCCATAGTCTCTCATGGTTGACCTCCCCTTCCAATTTCCCTCAACTTCCTTCTCCTCTCAATCTCCCCTTGTCCTCCATGCTATTTGTTATGCTCCACAAATAAGTGAAACCATATGATAATTGACTCTTTCTGCTTGACTTATTTCAAAGATATAATCTTCAAGGTAATCCTTTTCCCTATTCAATACTACCCCTGTGGACACCCGGGTGGCTCAGTGGGTTAAGCTGCTGCCTTTGGCTCAGGTCATGATCTCAGGGTCCTGGGATTGAGTCCCACATCAGGCTCCCTGCTCAGCAGGGAGCCTGCTTCACTCTCTCTCCCTCTCTCTCTGCCTGTCTCTCTGCCTACTTGTGATCTCTCTCTGTCAAATAAATAAATAAAATCTTTAAAAAAATACTACCCCTATATATAAACCAGTTTTAATTTCCCTGTATCTCTGGAAAGTTGAAATCATTTAGAAAGATAACAAGATTCACCCCGGAAGAACTGAAATAACCTTCCTTGATCACATTGAGTGTTTATAACCACCTTCTCATCTTATCCTTCTGTTAGTGTTTCCATGTTTTTGTTTTTGTACTACATAAATTTTATTCATGGAGTCAATTTTTGCTGTTTTTTTCTTTTTTTTTTTTGTCTTAGTTTTTTCGTTTGTTGTTTTTTCTTTATGTACCTTATAAATCTTACTTCTGGGGCTCATTTTGGCTGGATTTTCTCTCTTTTTCTCTTTTTTTCTTTTTTCATTCCTTTTGGTGGTGACTTCTGATTGCTCTGAAACTTTCCAGAGTGCACCTTGACTAGATCATGTTGATATATTCAGCTATATACATCCATCAACCACCTCTCACCAAAAGGATGAGGATGAGGAAAACGCAATGGAGGGAAAATTCAGAGAATGTGCCCTCACCTATGGAACTATTGGATATGGACATAAAAAGTATGTCAAAAAGGGAATTCAGGGTAAAAATTATTCAGACAATAGCTAGGCTGGAGAAGACCATTAGTGGCAACATAGAATCTCTAAGGCAGAAATGAAGGCTGATATGGCAGTACTAAAAAATGCTATCAATGAGATCCAATCTAATCTAAATACGCTAACAGCTACTGTAAGTGAGGCAGAAGATTCAATTAGTGATCTAGAAGACAAACTGATAGAAAAGAAGGATCAGGAGGACACCTGGACCAAACAGCTTAGAAGCCATGAAAACAGCTTTACGGAACTAAATGATGCCATGAAATGACCAATGTCAGAATTACTGGGATCCCTGAGGGACTGGAGAAAAAGAGAAGACTAGGAGATATAGTTGAATGAATTATGAATTAAAATATCCCTAAGCTGGGGGAATGGAATGAGTGTTTGAGTCCTACAGGCAGAAAGGACAACCCCCAAGATCAACAAGTCCAGAAAGACCCCCAGACACTTCATTGTGAAATTCACAAGTCATAATTTTAGACAAAAGTCCTTAAGGACAGCTACAGGGAAGATATTCCTTACATATAAAGGAAGGCCCATCAGAATAACATCAGACTGGTCCACATAAACCTGGCAAGCTAGAAAGGGCTGGCAAGACAAATTCAGGGCACTAAATGAGAATAACATGCAGACAATAATATTTTATCCAGCAAAACTGACATTCAAAATGGATGGGGAGAAAAAGAGCTTTCAAGACCAACAAGGTTTAAAAGAGTATGTGAGGAGGGAGACAAGATGGCAGAGAAGTAGGAGGCACTGTTTCAACTAGTCCCCTAAAGTGAGTTGATTATCAATCAAAGAACTCTGATCACCCATGAAATCAGCCTGAGATTAGAATTCAAAGAACTCTGATCACCCATGAAATCAGCCTGAGATTAAAATTATACACTTCTGGATCTCTATGGGGGCAGAAGACGCCAGTGGACAGGTAAAGCAGAGTGGGAACATTGGACTGATATTGGAAGATAAACAAAAGGGGGAGGGAGCCACCAGAAGTGACCCATTGGAAAGTAATGCCCCAATACGAGAGTGCTCTGCAATTGGGAACCAGCATTAACTTGGAGTCTGGTTGAAAGCACTCAAAAAGAGCAAAAGATCTTAAGGGGAAGTTGGTGGAATTAGGCGGTTAGGGACAGGGGCTTAAGCCCATGGACCTAGGATGGCCACCACTGGCAATGAGCCAGAGGGAGTGCTGCGAAGAAGCTAGGCCTTGGTCCCAGAGTCACTGGTGCACGTGAGAGCATCTGGGTGGTGATGCACATGAGATAGTCTGGTGCGGATGCTAGCCAGTGTTCTCCAGAACCACAGCATTTTGCTCTCTGCACACATGCTATGTGACCTGGGTCTGAGTCGCACTCCACACCCTCCCCTGAGAGAGGTCTGTGAGGGCGCTACCAGTGCTCTCTGGGACCGGGAGGCTCTGAACACTCCCATCCCAGGCCATCGTGAAAATCTCAGTATGATATCTCTGGTTGGGACCTCTCTGGAGATCTGGACATGCCCAGACAGCTGTGGCAGAGACAGCTGCTGGAAGCCAGCTCTCTGGACTAGTAATTCTCCTGGTTTGGGGTAAAATCGGGAGTTCCTGAGATCCCTGAGACTGTGACCGAGGATGTACTCTGCTAGTGGCAGAGGCGGAATTTATGTGCTCTGGAGCACCCAGAGGGGAACAAACTGAGGCTTCTCTTTTGAGATGGAGGTCTGGATGCAGTTTGCTTTCCTCTAAGAACCAGCAAAAGCAGCCAAGGAGAGAAAACAAACAAACAAACAAACAAAAAGCCCAAAACAAAACAAAAAAAATCTCCAGAGATTAAAAGCCTGAAAAACCAGTTTCCTCAGAGCCCAGCCCCTTGATAGGGGGCAAGAAGACTCAACTCTAGCAAGAGGGCCTGAAAAACCATGTGGCAGGCCCTTCCCCCCAAAAGCCAGGAAAACAACAAAACAAAACAAACAAACAAACAAATAAAAAAACAATCAAGAGGACAATCTCTACTACTTCATAGATATAACTTTTATTTTTAAATTTTTCCCACTATTCTTGTATTTTTCAAATTTTAAAATATATTTTAACCTATTTACGATCACAATGAGATGTTCAGTACAACAAACTCAGTAGTAACCTTTTAACTTGAAATTTTTTGATGCACATAACTGTTTTTCTTTTGCTTTTCTATTTTTTTATGTTTTAACTATTTTCTTTTGTTTATTTTTAATAAACATATAAAGATAAGCTTCAAGGTAATACCTCTTTCCCAAGCAATGGGAAACAAGTTTTAATTCCCCTCTATCTGAGGAAAGTTGAGTCCTTTAACAAAGATATCAAGATACATCCAGGGAGAATCAAAGTAACCATCCTCGCCCATAATGAGAATTTATAACCACCCTCCCATCATTTTCTTCAGTCAGTGTTTCTGTGAATTTGTTTTTGCTCTGGTAGTATATAAATCTTATACGTGGGGCTCATTTTGGCTGGGTTCTTCTTTTTTTATTCTTTGTCATTTACTTTTTTCAGTCTTTTTGTTTGTCTGATTTTTTTTTTTTTGTACACTTCATAAATCTTACTTTTGGGGCCCATTCGGGCTGCGTCTTCTCTCTCTCTCTCTCTCTCTCTTTCATTTCATTTTCATTTCTCTCTCTCTCTATTTTTTTCTTTTTTCTTTCTTTTTGGGACTCCCAATTGCTCAGAAGTGTTCCAGAGTTCACCTTGTCTGCACCACAGTTCATACATTCAGCTACACATCCCTTCAGCCATCTCTCACCAAAATGACAAGGAGGAGGACTGCCCAACAGAGGAAAAATTCAGAGACTGTGTCCTCTGCCACAGAGCTATTGGATATGGACATAAAGAGTATGTCAGAAAGGAAATTCAGGGTAACAATTATCCAGGCAGTGGCTAGGTTGGAGAAAGCCTTTAATGATAAAATGGAATTGATTAGGGCATAAGTGAAAGCCACCAGGGATGATGTTAACAATGCTCTCAATGAGTTCCAAATGAATCTAAATTCTCTAGGAGCTAGGGTAACTGAGGGAGAAGATAGAATTAGTGATCTAGAGGACAAACTGATAGAGAAAAAGGATTAGGAGAAAGCCTGGAACAAACAGATTAGAAGCCATGAAAATAGATTTAGGGAAATAAATAATGCCATGAAACAGTCTGATGTCAGAATTATTGGAGTCCCTGAGGGGGAGGAGAAAGAAAGAAGACTAGAGGATATTTTTGAACAAATTTTCCATGCAAATTTTCCCAAGCTGGGGAATGGAACCAGCGTTTGTGTCCTAGAGGCAGAAAGATAACCCCCCAAGATCATAGAATCTAGAAAGACCTTGAGACACCCGATTGTGAAAATGATGAATCTTAATCATAGACAGGAGCTCTTGAAAGCAGCTAGGGCAAAGAGATTCCTTATGTACAGAGGAAAGCCCATCAGAATAATGTCAGACCTGTCCACAGAAACCTGGCAAGCCATAAAGGGCTGGCAAGATGTATTCAGGGCACTAAATGAGAAGAAAAAGGAGTGAAGAATACTTTATCCAGCAAGATTCACATTTAAAATGGATAGAGAGATAAAGAGCTTCCAAGACTGGCAAAGTTTAAAAGAGTATGTGACCACCAAGCTGGCACTACAAGAAATATTAAGGGGGGGGTTCTATAAAAGAGGGAAAAAACCCAAGAATATCATTGCACAGAAATTTATGGAGAGAATTTACAGAAACAAAGATTTCACAGGTAACATGATGTCAATAAAAACTTATCTCTCAATAATCACTCTTAACGTGAATGGCCTAAGTGAGTCCATAACATGGCACAGGGTTGCAGATTGGATAGAATGACAGGACCCATCCATATGCTGTCTACAAGAGACCCATTTTGAACGTAAGGATACATCCAACTGAAAGTGAAGAGATGGAAAAGCATCTTTCATGCCAATGGGCCTCAAAAGAAGTCTGGAGTAGTGATTCTCATATCAGATAAATTAGATTTTAAACTAAAGACAATAGTCAGTGATACAGAAGGACACTACATCATTCCTCTTTTAAAACTTCTTTTCAGCATAACAGAATTCCTTGTTTATGCACCACACACAGTGCTCCATGCAATACGCGCCCTCCATAATACCCACTACCTGGCTCCTCCAACCTCCCATCCCCCGCCCCTTCAAAATCCTCAGATTGTTTTTCAGAGTCCATAGTTTCTCATGGTTCATCTCCCCCTCCAATTTCCCTCAACTCCCTTCTCCTCTCCATCTCCCTATGTCCTCCATGTTATTTGTTATGCTCCACAAATAAGTGAAACCATATGATAATTGACTCTCTCTGCTTGACTTATTTCACTCAGCATAATCTCTTCCAGTCCAGTCCACGTTGATACAAAAGTTGGGTATTCATCCTCTCTGATGGAGGAATAATATTCCATAGACACTACATCATTCTTAAAGGGTCTATCAACAAAGATGATCAAACAGTTGTAAGTATTTGTGTCCTCAAATGGGAGCAGCCCACTACATAAGAAAACTATTAATCAAGATAAAGAGTGATATTGATATGAAAACATTAATAGTAGGAGACCTTAACATGCCACTCTCAATAATAGATCATCCAAGCAGAAAATTAATAAAGAAACAAGAACATCGAGTGACACATTGGACCAGATGAACCTCATAGATATATACAGAATATTTCACCCTAAAACAACAGAATACTCATTTTTCTCGAGTGCACATGGAACCTTCTCCAGAATAGACCACATACTGGGTCACAAATCAAGGCTCAATATATACCAAAAGATTGAGATTATTCCCTGCATATCATCAGATCACAATGCTTTGAAACTGGAGCTCAACCACAAGAAAAATTCAGAAGGAATTCAAACACCTGGAAGATAAAGACCAACTTGCTTAAGAATGTTTGGATCAACCAGGATATGAAAGAAGAACTTAAACAATTCATGGAAACAAATGAGATTGAAGACACTTTGGTCCAAAACCTATGGGATACAGCAAAGGTTGTCCTAGGGGGAAATACATAGCCATCTAAGCTCCCTCAAAAAACTTGAAAAATCCAGAATACACCAGCTGTTTTTACACTTTAAAAAACTGGAGAATCAACAACAAATTAAGCCAAATCCACACACAAGAAGGGAAATTATTAAGATTAGAACAGAGATCAATGAGATAGAAACTAGAGATACAGTAGAATGCATCAATGAAACTAGAAGCTGCATTTTTGAAAGAATAAATAAGATTGACAAACCGTGGTCAACTAATCCAAAAGAAAAGAGAGAGAAACAAATTAATAAAATTATGAATGAAAAATGGGAAGATCACAATTAACACCAAGGAAATAGAAACAATCATCAGAAATTTTTATCAATAGTTATATGCCAATAAGTTAAGCAACCTAGACAAAATGGATGTATTCATGGAAAACTATAAACTTCCAAAACTGAATCAGGAAGAACTTGACAACCCAGATAGACCAATATCTAGTAACAAGATTGAAGCAGTGATCAAAAACCTCCCAAATAACAAGAGCCCAGGACCTGACAGTTTCCCTGAGATATTCTACTAAACATTCAAAGAAGAAATAATACCTATACTCCTAAAGCTGTTTCAAGAAATTGAAGCAGAAGGAAAACTTCAGACTCTTCTTATGAAGCCAGCATTACTCTGATCCCCAAACCAGGCAAAGATCCCATCAAAAAGGAGAATTTTAGACCAATAACCATGATGAATATGGATGTTAATATTCGCAACAAGATCCTAGCTAATAGGATCCAACAGTACATGAAAAAGATTATCCACCATGACCAGGTGGGATTTATCCCTGGAATGCAAGGGTGGTTCAACTTTTGCAAATCAATCAATGTGATAGAACAAATCAATAAGAGAAGAGAGAAGAACAACATGGTCCTTTCAATGGATACAGAAAAAAATATTTGACAAAATCCAGCATCCGTTCCTGATTAAAAGCTTCAAAGTATAGGGATAGAGGGAACATTCCTAAACTTCATAAAATCTATATATGAAAAACCTACAGTGAATATCATCCAATGTCAGCTTGGGAAAAAGCTGACAGCCTTCCCTTTGAGATCAGGATCATAACAAAGATGCCCACTCTCGCCACTATTGTTCAACATGGTATTAGTAATCCTAGCAACAGAAATCAGACAACAAAGAGAAATAAAAGGTATTCAACCTGGCAATGAAGAAGTCAAACTCTCTCTCTCTGCACAGATGACATGATACTTTATATGGAAAACCCAAAGACTCCACCCCCAAACTAATAGAACTCATACATACATCAATTCAGTAATGGGTAGGATACAAAATCAATGTACAGATAACAGTTGCTTTCTTATACACTAACAATGAAAATACAGAAAGGAAAATTAGAGAATCAATTCCACTTACTATAGCACCAATAACCATAAGTTACCTAGGAATAAAGCTAACCAAAGAGGTAAAGGATCTGTATTCAAGAACCTACAGAAAACTCGTGAAAGAAATTGACGAAGACAGAAAAAGATGGAAGAACAGTCCATGCTCATGGATTGAAAGAATTAACATTGTTAAAATATCCATACTGCATAGAGCAATCTATACTTTCAATGCCATTCTGATCAATGTTCCACTGGCATTTTTCAAAGAGGCTGGAACAAACAATCCTAAAATTTGTATGCAATCAGAAGAGACCTCGAATTGCTAAGGAAATGTTGAAAAAGAAAAACAAAACTGGAGGCATTATGTTGCCTGATTTCAAGCTTTACTAAAAAGCTGTGATCCGCAAGACAGCATGGTATTGTCACAATAACAGACACAAAGACCAGTGGAACAGAGTACAGAGCCCAAATATGGACATTGTACTCTATGGTCAAATAGTCTTCAACAAAGCAGAAAAAAAAAATATACAGTGGAAAAAAGGCAGTCTCTTCAATAAATGGTGCTGGTAAAATTGGACAGCTATATGTAGAAGAATGAAACTCGACCATTCTCTTACACCATACACAAAGATAAACTTGAAATGGATAAAAGACCTCAATGTGAGGCAAAAATCCAACACAATCCTGGAGGAGAACATAGGCAGTAACCTCTTCGACGTCGACCACAGCAACTTCTTTCAAGATATGTCTCCAAAGGCAAAGGAAACAAAATCGAAAACGAACTTTTGGGACTTCATCAATATCAAAAGCTTCTGCACAGCAAAGGGAACAGTCAATAAAACAAAGAGGCAACCCACGGAATGGGAAAAGATATTCGCAAATGACACTAGAGACATAGGACTGATATCCAGTATCTATAAAGAACTCCTCAAACTCAACAGACACAAAACAGCTAATCATGTCAAAAAATGGGCAGAAGACATGAATAGACACTTCTCCAAAGAAGACATACAAATGGCTAACAGACATATGAAAGAATATTCATTATCACTAGCCATCAAGGAGATATGAATCAAAACCACATTGAGATACCACCTTACATCAGTTAGAATGGCCAAAATTAACAAGAGAGGAAACAACGTGTGTTGGAGAGGATGTGGAGAAAGGGAAACCCTCTTACACTGTTGATGGGAATGCGAGTTGGTGCAGCTACTTTGGAAAACAGTGTGGGGATTCCTTAAGGAATTAAAAATAGAGCTTCTTTATGACCCTGAAATTGCACTAGTGAAAAGATGGGGTCTGTACCCCAATGTTCATAGCAGCAATGGTTACGGTTGCCAAACTGTGGAAAGAATGAAGATGCCCTTCAATGGACAAATGGATTAGGAAGATGTGTCCATATATACTATGGAGTATTATGCCTCTGTCAGAAAGGAAGAATACCCAACTTTTGTAGCAACATGGACAGGACTGGAAGAGATTATGCTGAGTGAAATAAGTAGAGAAAGTCAGTTATCATATGGTTTCACTTATTTGTGAAGCATAAGAAATGACATGGAGGACATGGGGAGATGGAGAGGAGAAGGGAGTTGGGGGCAGTTAGAGGGGGAGATGAACCATGAGAGACCATGGACCCTGAAAAACAATCTGAGGGTTTTGGAGGGGCAGGGTGTGGGAGTTTGGGTGAGCCTGGTGGTGGGTATTATGGAGGGCACATATTTCAATGGCATACTGGGTGTGGTGCATAAATAATGAATTCTGGATGACTGAAAAGAAATTTTCAAAAAAATCAAAATTAAAAAAGTAAAACACATACAACTCACTGCATAAATCTAAGAACTGTTGTAACTGGTTCAGTTTCACCAGAAAAAAATATGGAAATTTAAGTTTTTTTTTTTTTTTTTTTAAGAAATAAAAAGAAACTACAGTCTGTGGACCAAATCCATCCTGTCACCTAATTTTGTAAATAATGATTTATTGGAACATGGCAAAAAAAAAATAAAAAATAAAAGAGTATGTGACCACCAAGCCTGAATGGCAAGAAATATTAGGGGGGTTCTATAAAAGAAGAACCGAAGAGTCACATAGAAGAGAAATTTACAGAGACAATCTAGAGAAACAAGTACTTCACAGGCAATATGATGTCAATAAATGCATATCTTTCTATAATAACTCTCAATATGAATGGCCTTAATGCTCCCATAAAATGGCACAAGGTTACATACTGGATAAAATGGATTAAATGACAGAACCCTATATGCTGCCTATAAGAGACACATTTGGAATGTAAAGATACATCCAGACTAAAAGTGACGGGATGGAGAGCCATCTTTCATGCCAACAGGCCTCAAAAGAAAGCTACGGTAGTGATTCTCATATTAGATAAATTAGATTTTAAGCTAAAGACTGTAGTCAGAGATACAGATACCTTCTTTAAGTTTCTATCCACCAGCAAGACCTAATAATTGTTAATATTTATGACCCTGATATGGGAGCAGCCAACTACATCAGACAACTGTTAATCAAAATAGTCATATTGATATGAACACATTAATTGTAGGAGATCTTAACATGTCCCTCTCAGTTATAGATCATCTAAGCAGAAAATCAATGAAGATACAAGAGCTTTGACTGACACCTTGGACCAGATGGACCTTATAGATATATACAGAACAATACACCCTAAAACAATAAAATACTCATTCTTCTTGAGTGCACATGGAACTTTCTCCAGAATAGACCATGTATTGGGTCACAAATCAGAGCTCAACTGATACCAAAAGGTTTAGATTATTCCCTGCATATTCTCAGACCACAGTGCTTTGAAACTGGAACTAAACCACATGAAAAAATTTGGAAGGAATTCAAACACTTGGAAGCTAAACACCTTCTTGCTCAAGAATATTTGGATCAATGAGGAAATCAAAGAACTTAAACAATTCGTGTTAAGCAGTGATAATGAAGACACTTCGGTCCAAAACCTATGGGATACAGCAAAGGTGGTCTTAAGGGGGAAATACATAGCCATCCAAACCTCCCTCAAGAAAGTTGAAAAATCCCAAATACACCAAATCTTTTTACACCTTAAAGAACTGTAAAATCAACTGTAAAATCCCATGCACAAGAAGGCAAATAATTAAGACTGGAGCAGAGATCAATTATTTAGAAACTAGAAATACAGTAGAACACATCAATGAAACTAGAAGCTGGTTCTTTGAAAAAAAATGAATAATATTGATAAATCTCTGTCCAATCCAATGTAAAAAGAAAGAGAGAGGACACAAATTAGTAAAATCATGAATGAAGGAGGAGAGATCATGACCAAGAAAATAGAATCAATCATCAGAAATTACTATCAACAGCTATATGCCAATAAGTTAAGCAGCCTAGATGAAATGGATGCATTCCTGAAAATCTATAAACTTCCAAGACTGAAACAAGAAGAAATTGACAACCTGAATAGACCACTATCTAGTAATGAGATTAAAGCAGTGATCAAAAACTTCCCCCAAAACAAGAGCCCAGGACCTGATGGATTCCCTAGGATATTTGAGCAAACATTCAAAGAAGAAATAATACCTATTCTCCTGAAGTGGTTTCAAAAAAATAGAAATAGAAGGAAAACTTCCAGACTCTTTCTATGAAGCCAACATTACCCTGATTCCCAAACCAGGCAAAGTCCTCATCAAAAAGGAGAATTTCAGACCAATATCCATGATGAATATGCATGCTAATATTCCCAACAAGATCCTAGCTAATAGGATCCAACAGTACATAAAAAAGATTATCTGCCATGACCAGGTGGGATTTATCCCTGGAATGCAAGGGTGGCTCAACATTCACAAATCAATCAATGTGATAGAACAAATCAATAAGAGAAGAGAGAAGAACCATATGGTTGATTTTTATGCCAGTACCATGCTGTCTTGGTGATCACAGCTTTGTAGTAAAGCTTGAAATCAGGTAACGTGATGCCCCCAGTTTTATTTTTGTTTTTCAACATTTCCTTAGTGATTCAGGGTCTCTTCTGATTCCATACAAGTTTTTGGATTATTTGCTCCAGCTCTTTGAAGAATACCTGTGGAATGTTGATCGGAATGGCATTAAAAGTATAGATTGCTCTAGGCAGTATAGACATTTTAACAATGTTTATTCTTCCGATCCAAGAGCATGGAATAGTCTTCCAACTTTTTGTGTCTTCTTCTATTTCTTTCATGAGTGTTCTGTAGTTCCTCAAGTACCGATCCTTTACCTCTTTGGTTAGGTTTATTACCAGGTATCTTATGGTTCTTGGTGCTATAGTAAATGGAATCGATTCTCTAATTTCCCTTTCTGTATTTTCATTGTTAGTGTATAAAAAAGCAACTGATTTCTGCACATTGACTTTGTATCCTGCCACGTTGCTGAATTGCTGTATGAGTTCTAGTAGTTTGGGGGTGGAGTCTTTTGGGTTTTCCATATAAAGAATCATGTCATCTGTGAAGAGAGAGAGTTTGACTTCTTCATTACCAATTTGGATACCTTTTATTTCCCTTTGTTGTCTTATTTCTATTGATAGGACTTCTAATACTATGTTGAACAAGAGTGGTGAGAGTGGGCATCCTTGTTATGTACCTGATCTCAATGGGAAGGACGCAGGCTTTTTCCCATTGAGGATGATATTTGCTGTGGGTCTTTCATAGATAGATTTGATGAAATTCAGGAATGTTCCCTCTATCCCTATACTTTGAAGCGTTTTAATCAGGAACCGATGCTGGATTTTGTCAAATGCTTTTTCTTCAATTGAGAGGACCATGTGGTTCTTCTCTCTTCTCTTATTGATTTGTTCTATCACATTGATTGATTTGCGAATGTTGAACCGTCCTTGTCACCAAGGCAGCATGGTACTGGCATAAAAACAGACACATAGACCAGTGGAACAGACTAGAGCCCAGAGCCCAGATATGGACCCTCAACTCTATGGTCAAATAATCTTCGACAAAACAGGAAAAAATACACAGTGTAAAAAAGACAGTCTCTTCAATAAATGGTGCTGGTAAAACTGGGCAGCTATATGTAGAAGAATGAAACTCAACCATTCTCTTACACTGTACACAAAGATAAACTCGAAATGGATAAAAGACTTCAATGTGAGACAGGAATCCATCAGAATCCTAGAGGAGAACATAGGCAGTAATCTCTTCGATATCAGCCACAGCAACTTCTTTCAAGTTATGTCTCCAAAGGCAAAGGAAATAAAAGCGAAAATAAACTTTTGGGACTTCATCAAAATCAAAAGCTTCTGCACAGCAAAGGAAACAGTCAAGAAAACAAAGAGGCAACCCACGGAATGGGAGAAGATATTTGCAAATGACAGTACAAACAAAAGGTTGATATCCGGGGTGCCTGGGTGGCTCAGTGGGTTAAGGCCTCTGCCTTCGGCTCAGGTCGTGGTCTCAGGGTCCTGGGATCAAGCCCTGCATCAGGCTCTCCGCTCGGCGGGGAGTCTGCTTCCTCCTCTCTCCCTCTCTACCTCTCTGTCTACATGTGATCTCTGTCTGTCAAATAAATAAATGGATAAAATATTAAAAAAAAGGTTGATATGCAGGATCTATAATGAACTCCTCAAACTCAACACACACAAAACAGACAATCATATCAAAAAATGGGCAGAAGATATGAACAGACACTTCTCCAATGAAGACATACAAATGGCTATCAGACACATGAAAAGATGTTAATCATCAGTAGCCCTCAGGGAGATTCAAATTAAAACCACTTTGAGATATCACCTTACACCAGTTAGAATGCCCAAAATTAACAAAACAGGAAACAACATGTGTTGGAGGGGATGTGGAGAAAGGGGAACCCTCTTCCACTGTTAGTGGGAATGCAAGTTGGTGCAGCCTCTTTGGAGAACAGTGTGGAGATTCCTCAAGAAATTAGAAATAGAACTTCCCCATGACCCTGCCATTGCACTCCTGGGTATTTACCCCAAAGATACAGATGTCGTGAAAAGAAGGGCCACCTGTACCCCAATGCTTATAGCAGCAAGAGCCACGGTCGCCAATCTGTGGAAAGAACCAAGATGCCCTTGAACGGATGAATGGATAAGGAAGATGTGGTCCATATGTACTATGGAGTATTATGCCTCCATCAGAAAGGACGAATACCCAACTTTTGTAGAAACATGGACGGGACTGGAAGAGATTATGCTGAGTGAAATAAGTCAAGCAGAGAGAGTCAATTATCATATGGTTTCACTTATTTGTGGAGCATAACAAAAAGCATGGAGGATATGGGGAGTTAGAGAGAAGGGGGTTGGGGTAAATTGGAAGGGGAGGTGAATCATGAGAGACTATGGACTCTGAAAAACAATCTGAGGGGTTTGGTGTGGCAGGGGGTGGGAGGTCAGGGTACCAGGTAGTGGGTATTATAGAGGGCACGGATTGCCTGGAGCACTGGGTGTGGTGAAAAAATAATGATACTGTTATGCTGAAAATAAATAAATGGATAAAAAAGAAGCATATGGTCCTCCCAATTGATACAGAAAAAAAAAATTGACAAAATCCATCATCTGTTCCTGATTAATACTGTTCAGATTATAGGGATAGAGGGAACATTCCTTCACTTCATGAAGTCTACCTATGAAAAACTCACAGTGAATATCATTCTCAGAGGGGAAAAGATGACAGCCTTTCCTTTGAGATTAGGACACGACAAGGATACCCACTCTCACCACTGTTGTTCGACATAATACTAAAAGTCCTAGCAACAGCAATCAAACAACAAAAAGAAATAAAGGGTATTCAAATTGAAAAAGAAGAATTCAAACCCTCTTTCTTCACAGATGACATGATACTTTATATGGAAAATCCAAAAGACTCCACCACAATCTACTAGAACTTATACAGCAATTCAGTCATGTGGCAGGATACAAAATCAATCCACAGAAATCTGTTGCTTTCTTATAAACTAACAATGAAAATATAGAAAATGAAATTAGAGAATTGATCCCATTTACTATAACACCAAGAACCATAAGATACTTGGGAGTAAATCTAACCAAAGAGGTAAAGATTTGTACTCAAGGAACTACAGAACAATGATGAAAAAAATTTAAGAAAACACAAAAACATGAAAAAACATTCCATTTGTCATGGAATGGAAAAATAAACATTGTTAAAATGTCTACATTATCCAAGACAATCTGAAATGAAAACGCTAACTCAAAAAGACATTTGTACCCCAATGTTCATTGCAGCATTATTTACAACAGACAAGACATGGAAGCAACCTAAATGTCCATCAATAGATGAATGGATTAAGATACACACATACACACTTGAGTGTGGGAGGAGAGGGATATTGAAATATTAGTCATAAAAAGTAGTTAAATCTTGCTTTTTGTGCCAACATTAATGAAACTAGAATGTATTATGCTAAGTTTAGTAAGTAATATAGAAGAAGTTAAATGCCATATTGTTTCACTGGTACATAAAATCTAAATAAACATAAATAAATAAAATGAAATAGAAATTGATAGAAGAAACTGTTGTTTTCTAGAGGGGTGAGTGGATAGGGGATGGACAAAATAATTGAATGGGATTAAGAGGTACAATATTCCAGTTATAAAATAAAAAACATGAGAATGTAATGTATGGCATAGGGAAGATAGCCTATAATATTGTAAAAATTTTGTAGGATGACAGATGGTAAGTATGGTTATTGTGGTGACCATTTTGTAATGTATATAAGTAATAAATCACTATTTTGTACTCCTGAAACTAATACAATATTGTATGACAATTATTATTCAATAAAACATCTGTCATCATTATGAGTAATGCATATTTGTAATATAAAATGTGAAAAATATATAAAATGTAAAGAAAAACCCTTGTGGGATCTGTTTTGATGCCTCTCAGAGACAATCACTGTTAATATTTTGATACATCTATATTCTGATATAAGTTTTTAACATACTGGGAATTATCATGTTAAAAAATGTAAAATGCCTATAGCATTCCATTGAAAATGTATTAAAATCATGCCATTGCCACATTCCATGAAGTGTACCAAATGCCCAATAGGAATCAGAATTCACTTTCAACATTGATGAAGGTGGCAGTAAAAGTCCTACAAAAAGGCCCAATATACAAAGTTTAGTGTCAATAAGTATTTGAGGAGTGCATAAAAAATACAGGAAAATAAAGTGATTCTTGCAAGATGACCTGTTTTAGCCCCAACCCACAAAATACTATCTTGCAATTTACAAAGTTAGGACCAAAAAGCCTATTAAAATGTAATCTAGCACTCCTGGGTGGATCAGTGGGTTAAAGCCTCTGCCTTCAGCTCAGGTCATCTCAGAGTCCTGGGATTGAGCCCTTCATCGGGCTCTCTTCTCAGCAGGGAGCCTGCTTCCTCCTTTCTCTCTGGCTTGCCTCTCTGCCTTCTTGTGATGTCTGTCTGTCAAATAAATAAATAAAATCTTTTTTAAAAAATAAAATAAAAATAAAAAATTTAAAAAAATGTAATCTAGGGTGCTTGGGTGGCTCAGTCAAATAAACATCTGCCGTCAGCTCAGGTCATGATCCCCGGGTCCTGGGATCGAGTCCCGTGAACCTGTTTCTCCCTGTGTCCCTACCTCTCTCTCCCTGTCTCTCATGAATAAATCAATGAGATCTTTAATAAAATAAAATACAATAAAATGTAATCTTAAAAGCCTAGACCTGCAAGTTGCCAAGTGTCTTGGTGACAGTATATCTCACTTTGTTCTATAAACTATCTTAGATCCAGGTTCTAAGCCAAATTCTGCCTAGCAGATGGGTCACATGGCATTTTCCTCTGCCCTTTTTTTAGACAATGTTTGGGTTTTGCTCAGACTTAAAAAACATGATGGCATTTACATTTGAAAGCCTTAATTCTTCTGAAATGGATTTTTCATCCCCAAAGAGGCAGCTCTTAAAATGAACATACCCTTTAGGATCTTAACTTATATCAGTATGTGAATCACAGGTACACCACTATTGTAAATGTTAGGCAAATGTTGTAGACAATAAACCATCATGACTTCAAGGCAGGCTCAAATGACAGGCTAAGGAACAACAGATGTTATATGTAGTTTGCCTAAGAAGTATTAATCTAATGGCAAAGTTACAGCTAACCAATGGGGAAAACAAGCCAAGTTTAGATTAACTGCAGTAACAAATCCACAAGCAGACTATGGTACTGAATTCTGACCATGTGAAATGTGATTGCAGGTAAGTGAAACTTATCAGTACCTAACCTATCAAAAAAGGAATGAGGTGCTAACAAGGACACAGCTGGCAATTTTAGAAAATCATGACCTTCACTCTGCACCATTTTAATATGCTCCTAAAAATAAGCTTATTTTATGCTGCTTTTTTTTTTTGCTTTATTTGAATTATGTGAGGCATCTTTAATTTAGCAAAGCAACTCCTACAAAAGACAAAAGTTCATCTTTCCATCAGTATGACAGTTGGCTACTGGCATAGACTAGATATGTTGAAACTAATTACCTTGGTAATTAATTTCTCCAGTGTTCCTTACAAAGCAAAGTAACCATACTACAGTGCCTTTTATACCCAGCAATCCTTGAACAAAAATAAGGAAGGTCTTATATCACCATGAAGTCAAAATCCTCAAGAAATTCCTGGGATTTTTTCATCCCTACATTCAAAACACACACACACACACACACACACACACAACAAAACAAACTTAAAGAAATATAGGCCTTGGGAAACTGGTCTAACCTAAGGTGTTTTGGATGATCTGGTTTGGCAAGAGGTTGAGTTTGGCAGATCCCATACCTCTTCCCTTCAGAAATCACTCTAGTCTATGCCTATTAGGATAAAAGCAGAGTTACCATTGGCCCTTTGAATAGAAATCACCCTCTGCTTTTTGCAGGCCCACTACATAATTCTGATTACTTTCATATTGTGTACAGGCCATTTAACTCTCTTGTTACCGTGCTTCCAGTTTTCCCTAAGTAAAACAGGGGAGAGAGCTCACATGCTTTACTCATATTGTGACTGTGCTGTCATGATTAAAAGATTTGGAAAAGGAAATTTGTAAATGTACTCTCTGCTACCAGGAAGAATGTTAAATATTCTTTTTTTTTTTAAGATTGTATTTATTTATTTAAGAAGGAGAGACACAGAGAGAGAGCATGAGTTGGAGGAAGGGCAGAGGTACAAGTAGATTCCCCACTGAATGGGGAGTCTGAGGCAGAGCTTGGTAACAGGATCCTGGGATCATGACCTGAGCTGAAGTCACACACTTAACCAAATAAACCATCCAGGTGCCCCTCAAATATACTTTTTTTTATTATGTTATGTTAGTCACCATACAGAACATCATTAGTTTATTCTTAATAACACTGATAGCCATGTACTATTGCATTATATTGTTAAAGAACATTGGAGTCAGATTCAGATTTTATTTTATTTTTTTAAGATTTTATTTATTTATTTGACAGAGATCATGAGTAGGCAGAGAGAGAGGAGGAGGAAACAGGCTCCCCACTGAGCAGAGAGCCCAATGCGGGGTTTGATCCCAGGACCCTGGGATCATGACCTGATCCGAAGGCAGAGGCTTTAACCCACTGAGCCACCCAGGCGCCCCCAGATTCAGATTTTAATACAATCATTGTCATTTATTACCGGCATAACCTTGGGCAGTTATTCATCCTCTCTGAACCTGAGGCTCCTCACCTGCAAAAATGAACCTAATTAGTTTGCTCATGTAGGATTTTTAGTGAGAATTAAATAATGTATACAAAAGTGCCTGGCACTTGTAGAGGTGAGCACTGGGTGTTATATGTAAGTGAAGAATCAATAAATTCTACACCTGAAACTAATATTACACTGTATATCAACTAACTGGAATTTAAATAAAAACTTGAGAAAAGAAAAGAAAAAGAACAGATATTTATAAATGTTAGTTTTATTTCATTCATTTGGAACCAGAATATGTAAGTTCAAGTTCCCACAGCTACTTTACTAACTATAGCAAATGACCTCAAGAATATGGATAAAGAAGATGTGGTATACACACACACACACACGCACACACACACAAACACACACAGGAATATTATGCAGACATCAAAAACTGAAATCTTGCAAGAACATGGATGGAACTAGAGGGCATTATGCTAAGCAAAAGAAGTCAAACAGAAAAAGACAATTATATGATCTCATTGATATGTGGATTTTTTTTTTTTTTTGTATGCTAGGGATTTATCAGAACACCTGAGAAGACTTTTCTTATTATTGTGTTCAGCTAGCCAATATATAGTACATCATTAGTTTTTGATGTAGTGTTCAATAATTCATTAGTTGCATATAATGCACAGTGCTCATCAAAACACATGCCTGACTTAATATCCACCACCTGGCTACCCTATCCCACCATGCCCTTCCTCTCCATAACCTTTGGTTTGTTTTCCAGAGTCCAGAATCTCTTATGGTTTATCTTCCTCTCTGATTTCTTCATATTCTGTTTTCAATCCCTTCCACTATGGTCCTCCATGCTATTGTTTATGTTCCTCATATGGGTGAAACTATATGATAATTGTCTTTCTCTGCTTGACTTAGTTCACTTAGCATAATCCCCTCCAGTCCATACTGATGCAAATGGTAAGTATTTATCTTTTCTGCTAGCTGAATAATATTCCATTGTATATATGAACCACATCTTCTTTATCCATTCTTCTCTTGAAGGACATCTCAGCTCCTTCCACAGTATGGCTATGGTGGACATTGCCTCTATGAACATTGCAGAACAGGTGCCCCCTTTGTTTCACTACATTTGTATCTTTGGGGTAAATACCTAGTAGGGAAATTACTGGGTTTTGGGGTAGCTCTATTTTTAACTTTGCAAGGAACCTCCACACTGTTTTCCAGAGTAGCTATACCAGCTTGCATTCCCACCAACAGTGTAAGAGGGTCCCCTTCCTCCACATCCTCCACAACATTTGTTTTTCTCTGTCTTGTTAATTTTTGCCATTCTAACTGGTGTAAGGTGGTATCTCACTATGGTTTTGATCTGTATTTCCTTGACAGCTAGTGATGTCATTCACTTTTTTCATTTGTCTGTTGTCCATTCATATGTCTTCTTTGGAGAAGTGTCTGTTCATATCTTCTGGCCATTTCTTGACTGGATTATTTCTTTATTGGGTACTGAGTTTGAGAAGTTCTTTATAAATCTTGGATACCAACCCTTTCTCTGCAATGTCATTTGCAAAAATCTCTTCCTATACCATGGGTTACCTCTTTGTTTTGTTGACTGTTTCCTTTGCTGTATAGAATTTTTTCATCTTGATGAAGTCCCAAAACTTCACTTTTGCTTTTGCTTCCCTTGCCTTTAGAGACATATCTAGCAAGAACTTGCTGTGGTCATGGTTGAGGAGGTTGCTGTCTGTGTTCTCCCCTAGGATTTTAATGGATTCCTGTCTCACATTTAGGTCTTTTATTAATTTTTAGTTTATCTTTATGAATAGTGTAAAAGAATGATCCAGTTTCATTCTTCTACATGTGTCTGTCCAATTTTCCCAGCACCATTTAATGAAGAGACTGTTGTTGTTGCTGTTTCCATTGAATATTCTTTCCTACTTTGTTGAAGATTAGTTGATCATCGAGTTGAAGGTCCGTTTCTGGGTTGTCTATTCTATTCTGTTGATCTATGTGTCTGTATTTGTGCCAATACCATGCTGTCTTGATGATCACAGCTTTGTAATATAGGTTGAAGTCTGACACTGTGATGGCCTCAGCTTTGGTTTTCTTTTTGAATATTCTCCTAGAGATTCTGGGTCTTTTCTGGTTTCATACAAATTTTAGGTTTATTTGTTCCAGCTTTGTGAAAAATGTTGATGACATTTTGATAGGGATTGCATTTAAAGTGTAGATTTTTCTGGGTAGCTAGACATTTTAACAATGTTTATTCTTCTGATCCATGAACATGGAGTGTTTTTCCATTTCTTTGCGTCTTCCTCAATTTCTTTCATATGTGTTCTGTAGTTTCTAGAGTATAGATCTTTTACCTCTTTAGTTAGATTGATTCCTAGGTATCAATGGTTTTTGGTGCTATTATAAATGGAGACAATTCATTAATTTCTCTTTCTTCAGTGACATTGTTAATGTATAGAAATGCAACTGATTTCTGTGTATTGATCTCATATCCTTCTATGTTGCTGCATTGCTGAATGAGTGCTAGTAATTTTGGAGTGGAGTCTTTTGGGTTTTCCACATAAAGTATTATGTTATCTGCTAAGAGAGAGAGTTTGACTTCCTTTCCAATTTGAATGCCTTTCACTCAGTTTTAAAGGTTTTATTTATTTATTTGATAGACAGCAAGAGAGGGAACACAAACAGGGAAAGTGGGAGTGGAAGAATCAGGGTTCCCACTAAGCACAGAGCCTGATGTGGGGCCCAATCTCAGGACCCTTGGAATATAACCTGAGCTGAAGTAGATGCTTAACAACTGAGCCACCCAGGCGCCCCACCTTTTATTTCTTTTTCTTTTTTTTTTTCATTAATTTTTTATTTTTTATAAACATATATTTTTATCCCCAGGGGTACAGGTCTGTTTTGTTGTCTGTTTGCTAAGGCTAGGTCTTCTAGTACTATGTTGAACAATAGTGGTGAGAGTGGGCAACCCTGTCCTTTTCCTTACCTTAGGGAAAAAGCTCTCAGTTCTTCTCCATTGAGAATGAGACTTGCTGTGGGCTTTTCATAGATGGTGTTTATGATATTGAAGTATGTCTCCTCTATCCCTATACTTTGAAGAGTTTTAATCAGGAAAGGATGCTATAATTTGTCAAATGCTTTCTCTGTATCAACTGAGAGGATCATATGGTTCTTTTCTTTTGTTAATGTGATCTATCACACTGATTGCTTTGCAAATATCGAATTACCCTTGAATCCCTGGGATAAATTCCTCCTGGTCTTGGTGGATAATCCTTTCAAGGTACTGTTGAATCCTATTGACTAGGATATTGGTGAGTATTTTGGCATCTATTTTCATCAGGGATAATGGTCTGAAATTCTCCTTTTTGCTGGGGTCTTTCGTTTTGGGATCAAGGTAATGTTGGCCTTATAGACTGACTTGGGAAGTTTTCATTCCATTTATATTTTTTGAAAGAGCCTCAGAAGAATAGGTATTATTTCTTTAAGTGTTTGGTAAAATCCCCCTGGGAAACTATCTGCTCCTGGACTTTTATTTGGGGAGAGATTTTTCATTATTGCTTCACTTTCTTTTTCTTTTTTTAAGATTATTTATTTTATTTATTTGACAGAGAGACATCACAAGTAGGCAGAGAGGCAGGCAGAGAGAGAGAGGAGGAAGCAGGCTCCCTGCTGAGCAGAGAGCCTGATGCGGGATCCAGGCGCCCCATTGCTTCACTTTCTTTGCTAGTTATTGGTCTGTTCAGATTATCTAATTCTTCCTGTCTCAGTATCAGTAATTTATAAGTTTCCAAGAATGCATCCATTTTTTTCCAGATTGCCTAGTTTGTTGGCATATAGCTGCTGGTAAAAAATTCTAAGTTCTTTATAGATTCTGGACACTAGTCCTTTATCTGATATGTCGTTTGCAAATATCTTCTCCCATTCTGTTAGTTCTCTTTTGATTTTGTTAACTGTTTCCTTTGCAAGAATTGTCTCTATTTCCTTGGTATTAGTCATAATCTCTCCCCTTTCATTCATGATTTCATTAATTTGGCTCCTTTCTCTTTTCTTTTGGTGAGTATTGCTAGGGGTTTATCAATCTTATTAATTATTTCAAGGAAACAGCTTCTAGTTTTGTTGATCTGTCCTGTTCTTCTAGTTTCTACTTCATTGATTTCTGCTCTAATCTTTATTATTTCCCTTCTCCAGCTTGGTTTAGACTTAATTTTCTGTTCTTTCTCCAGTTCCTTTAGGTGTAAGTTTAGCTTGTGTATTTGGGATTTTTCTAATTTTTTGAGAGAGGCATGAATGGCTATGTGCTTCCCTCTTAAGTCCACCGTGCAGAATCCCATAGGATTTGGGCCAATGAGGTTTAATTTTCATTGGTTTGCATGAATTGTTTAAATTTTTCTTCAATTATCTGGTTGACCCATTCATTCTTTAGTAGGATGCTCTTTCTCCAAGGGTTTGAGTTCCTTCCAAATTTCTTCTTGTAGTTTAGTAACAGTTTCAAAACTTTTTTGTCTGGGGGAACCTGGGTGGCTCAGTGGGTTAAGCCTCTGCCTTCAGCTCAGGTCATGATCCCAGGGTCCTGGGATCAAGCCCTGCATTGGGCTCCCTGCTCAGTGGGGAGCCTACTTCTCCCTCTCCCTCTGCTGCTTTGCCTGCTTGTGCTCTCTCATTCATTCTGTCAAATAAATAAATAAAATCTTTAAAAAAAAATAACCAGGACAGCTTTAAAAAACAAAAAAAGCTTTTTGTCTGAATTATGCAGGGAATAATCTCAAACTTTCGATAGCAATTGAGACCTGCATATGTGATCCAATCTGGAGAAACTTCCATGTGCACTCAAGAAGAATGAGTATTCTGTTGTTTTAGAATGGAATGTTCTCCATATATCTATGAAGTCCATCTGGTTCAATGTGTCATTCAAAGTTCTTGTTTTTTTTATCTTCTGCTTAGATGATTTGTCTAATCCTGTGAGTGGAGTGTTGACGTCTCCTACTATTAATGTATTATTATCAATATGTTTCTTTATTTCATTATCAATTGATTTATATAGTTGGCTACTCCCATGTTGAGGCATAGATATTTACAATTGTAAGATCACCTTTTTCAATAGACCTTTTAAATATGATATAGTGTCTCTCTCCATCTCTTACTATAGTCTTTGGTTTAAAATCTAATTTATCTGATATGAGGATTGCTACCCTACTTTTCTTTTGAGGCCCATTGGCATGGTAAATTGTTTTCCATCCTTTAACTTTCAATCTGGAGGTGACTTTAGGTTTGAAATGAGTCTTGTAGATAGCATATGGATGAGTCCTCCTTTTTTAATCCAATCCAAAACCTTGTGTCTTTTGATGGGAGCATTCAGCCCATTTACATTCAGAGTAACTAATTAAATATATTAATTTAGTGCCATTTTATTACTTGTGAAGTTCCTGTTTCTGATGATTGTCTCTGTTTCTTTCTGGTATATATTAATCTTGGGGTCTCTCCTTGCTTCTAGAATCCCCTTAATATTTCTTAATATTTCTTGAAGGGCTGGTTTAGTGATCACATATTATTTCAGTTTTTGCCTGTCCTGGAAGCTCTTTATCTCCCCATCCATTCTGAATGACACCCTTGTTGGATAAAGTATTCTTGTCTGCATGTTCTTCTCATTTAATACCCTGAATATGTTTTGCCTTTTCTGGCTTGCCACCTTTCTGGGATAGGTCTAATGTTGTTCTGATGTTCTTCCATCCATATTTAAGGAAACTTCTCTCCCTCACTATTGTCAGGATAGTTTTCTTGGCTGTATGATTTGCAAGCTTCACTATTATATGTCAGGGTGTTCATCTATTTTTATTGATTTTGGAAGGGGTCCTCTCTACCTCTTCTACACAAATGCTTGTTACTTTCCCCAGATTAGTGAAGTTCCCAACTATGATTTACTCAAATATACCTTCTAGCCCTCTCTCTCTCTCTCTTTCTCTCTCTCCACCTCCTCAGGAATCCTAATAATTCTGACATTGGAAACTCATGATATCATTAATCTCTCCACAACATTTTTCATGGGCTACTAGTTGTCTATCTCTGTTTTCTTCAGTTTCCTTCCTTTCCATCAGCCTATCTTCTAGATCACTTATTCTCTCTTTTGCCTCATTTAACCTGGCTGTTTGAATATCCAGTTTAGATTGCATCTCATTCATAGCACTTTTAAGTTCATCCTGATTAGTCTCATTTCTACCCTTAGAGATTCTATATTGTCACTAATGCTTTTTTCAAGCCTAGCTATTGACTTTATGATTGCTGTCTTAAATGCTATCTCTGAATCTTCCTTATATACATATCTATTATCTCTGTGCCAGAGAATAGTCTCTAGTCCTTTTTTTTGTGAGTTCCTCTTTCTTGCCATTCTGTCAAGAGAATGATGGGCGGGCCAGTGAACAGAGTCCAAAATATCAACCACATCTTGTTTGGGATGTTGCACCCTAGCAACATCCTGAGTAGTCAGAAGCTACCACAGAAAAACAAAGTCAAAATGAAACACCAAAATAAAATTGAATAAAAGGGAAAAGGGGAAGAGAAATTATAATTTTGCAGTGTGGACAAAGCAGGGTGTTCCACTTGTTCCTGGGTGAATTTTGTTAAAAGACACTACATCCTAAAATTTCAACAAAAGTAAACCTTATAGGAAGTCTGGGTGACTCAGTCAATTAAGTGTCTGCCTTCAGCTCAGGTCATGATCCCAGTGTCCTGTGATCAAGTCCCACATTAGGGTCCTTGCTCAGCAGGGGTCCTGTTTCTCCCTCAGCCTGCTACCCTCTCTTTCTCTCTCTGACAAATAAATAAAATCCTAAATAGATATATATATATATATATATATATAGAGAGAGAGAGAGAGAGAGAGAGAGAGAGAATAGAGTGTAAAAGGAGTAAAATGAAGCATTTATCTATAAAAAAGATAAGTGTGAAAAAATACAAGTTAAAATGTGACTATGAAATACAAGTTGGTATAATAAGCATCTAGTTGAAATCAGAAAAAGGTAAAAAGAAAAATGAAAAAGAATAAAAAGAAAAGGAGAGTTTTATTTGAAAAATAAATAAGTCATGGGGCAACACCTGGAGCTCAATACACTATTTGCCCATGGCATTGGAATTTTATAGTCTTATGAGATCCATAGGCTTGTCATTCATCTGTTCTTTCAGACTGTCTTCTGGGGAGTGGCCTGCTGTGGTGTTTCTCAGGTATCCCCACCTGGCAAGAGTTGTCCCTCCCCTTCTCAGAGGGAATGGGATCAGTGCAAATGGGTCCTTTGTATGGTTTTTGTTCCCTGGAGGCTTTCCATGTCTCTTCAGAGGGTCAGAGCAAAAATGGCTGTGCCCAAACCTCTGGCCCAGAGCAGAAAGATTGCAGTCTTCCCTCTTTAATAAACCTTCCAGGAAAAACAGTCTCCATTTCTGTATGCACTGAAAACTTCAGCCTCCCATGGGGTGTGCTCACGGAAACTCTCTTAGAGGTAGTCCCAGGGGACTGGGACTGCCACTGACCTTTTTGGCTCTAAATCTATGAGTAAAGGTGGGCTCATGCATGCACACCTGAAGCTCCTAGATCATGTCTGATTGCCATTCTAAAGTCCTTTCAGGGCTGCTACTGCCCTGAGAGCTTTTGTCTAGTCAGGTGCAGGTTCCAGACTTTTTCAGGCTGCTCAAGAGAAGAGCAATTATCAACCAGCCCAACTCATGGTTTATGATGGTCTGAGCTGAGAAACCCCTCCTGGACTCACTGACCATAATCTGCTTCCTGATTTCACTGCTCAGGCACTCTACCAGTTCAGGTAGAGAGTCTACCCATTTTCTCTGTGACTCCTCAGATCCTAAGACCACAATTCCTTGTCCTACCTAGAATTCTGCCTTTTCATTTCCAGAACCCTTTTAGGAGAGAGATGTCTCTCACTGGAGACATCTATTTAGACTTATTTATTTTTAGTTCAGGTCAGGTTTCTAAGGGTTGATTTTGTGCTCCAGTGTTATATCACTTTCCAGGAACGAGCTTATGGAGCCTCCCTCCCCCTTATGTTTATCTTTCTATATCACCCCACAGATTCATGACAGCACACATCCTACCTTGCAAAAAGCAGTAGCTTTTCAGCTTGTTGAGATTCAGATATATATTCTTATATCTTAGGCTGATTTCATAGGTGTACAAAATAGTTTGTTAGATATACCGCCAAATTCAGAGGATTAGTTGAAATGGCATCCCCTATACCTCCACTTTCTTCCCTCCCTGATATGTGGAATTTAAGAAAGAAGGTAGAGGACCATAGGGGAAGAAAGGAAAAAATGAAACAAAACTATATTTGAGAGGGAGACAAACCATAAGAGACTCTTAAACCTAAGAAACAAACTGGGGGCTGTTGGAGGGAAGGGATGGGGGAATGGGGTAACTGGGTGATGGACATTAGGGAGGTTATATGTTGTACTGAATATTGGGTATTAGATAAGAGTAATGAATCAATGTATTAAAATTAAAAAGTAATACATTATGTGTTAATTAAAAAATCATTGAACCTTGTTGAACTCTAGTTTTCTCATCTGTAAAATAAAGCTGTTGTGAGGATTATATAGAACTATACACTAAGATGTACTTCCAGATAGCCTGCTAAGAAACTCCTGCATAGAACAATGGTATGGTTCATAAGACTTTTGCTATCCCTGCTCCCTCTCTAGGAACATACAGTAGTGTGTTATGTGTTTTGAGGAATATAAGAGAGGCATAAAACAAGACATAAAACATTTTCATTCATAATTGAATGAAAAACTTGCTAGTCTAAAGCTTCTTACTTTTGTTCTGGTTGTGTACAGTCTAAGATTCCAGTGAGTTCATCAACCAATGATAAACTCATTAAGAAACAGGCTCCTGATTCTTGAGAATTAAAAAAAAAAATTACTTATTTGAGACACAGAGCTCAAATTTATTTACTTATTTGAGACAGAGAGCCAGGGGAAGGGTACAGAGGGTGAGAATATCAATCATACTACTTGCTGAGTGCAGAGTCTGACTTGGGAGTTGATCTCACAACCTTGATTTCATGAGGTGCCCCAATCATTTAGAATTTTTCAGCTAAACTGAATGACAACTCATTTTGGAAATAAAAGGAGGTTTTTATTTTGATAAAATACTTAAAAACTATTTTTAATAGTTTACTTTTGTTTAAAAAAATGGAAAAAGAGATTCCTAAAGATCTTTTACATGAGATAAAAAATTATATGAGAAAGTATGGAATAAAGTATGAAGGCACTCTTGGTTATGTATTTACTATTGTTCTGTAGCAAATCACCACACATTTAGTGTCTTAAAATAACACCAACTTATTTATTTTTAGTTCAGGTCAGAATTCTAAAATTCTAAAATTCAAATTCTATCTGACAAGATAGTGTTGTTTCTGAAGGTTTCAGGAGAGAATCTGTTTCCTTGCCATTTTCAGTTTCAGAGGATATCCAAATTCCTTGGCTCGTGACTTCTTTCTTACACCACATGACCTCTTGTTTCTGTCATCACATCTCCTACTAGTCATTCTTATCTGGCTGCCTTCTCTTCCCTCTTATAAGGACTTGTGATTCTAGTGAGTCCACTTTGATAAACCAGGATAATTTCACCTATCTCAAGTCCTTAACTTAAACCAGCAAAGTCCCATTTACCATGTAAGATAACCTATTCACGGATTCCAGGGATTAGAATGTGAACTTCTTTAGGGGGCTATTATTCAACCTACCATAGGTAATGTAGCTCAGAGATAATCATTGGGATTAGAAAAGTAAGGATGGTATTTATGGAGGCAGTACATCTTGATGGGTATGAAGATAAAGAGGAGGTCACTCTTATGCAGAGGAATGACATGAACACAAGCAATGGGGGTAGAAATCATAATTTACATGGAAGCTATTAAAACGACTGATGTAAATGTAGTAGGTGTGAAAAACACAACCAAATGGAAGGGGAGAAAGGTCAGATCACAAAACCAGGCAAAGGGATCCAAAGTTGGTAGAATGGCAGTTGGGAGTTACTGGTAGTTCCCAAATAAGCTTCCAAGTGATGTTATAAAAGCATTCTCAGGATGATTGGTCCAGGCAAGTAGAGGTGGGAGAAGGGACCCCAAGAGGAACAAAGGTTGAATGAGTTGTCTCTACTGAAGTATCACTTATGTCTAAGATGCTTTAGGGTATCTGAAAACAAATTGCCAACAATTTTAAGGAAGGGAGAAAGGGCAAAGGTGGGATCATTTTAGCCTCTCTCCACCTACAAGAGCAAAAGCCATAGACAACAACCAGGGGCCTCTCAAAGCGTTTAGCAAAGGAAGATGATTTATATGAGCTCAGGGACTTTTTTTTTCCTTTTCTTTAAAGAGTAAATATATTTTACACTTACCTCATTGCCACATTACTTCCATCTATGACAACTGGCCTCAAATTTTCACTGCTGTCTATTTCATCTTCAAGAAACAGTTCAGGACTTGTGGTCTCTCTGGAGTTGGGACCCCGAGGTACTAAAAGATTCAAGCTGACCTGTCCTTCTGAATCACCTTTGTTCCCGAGTCTGACGAGCTCTGCCAAGACATCATTAATAAGTGATTCTGGGCCCAACTTGTTCAACACTGATTGAATCTGTGTCTCTGCATAGCCCAGCTTTAGAGCAAAATCCATCTTGGCTTGGTATTCCTTTTCCAAGTCAAGCTTCCCCTCTTGCAGAATGCCGCTCTGGGAGAAGCTTGGATGATCTAAGCAGGGTGATCTATAGAGCTGACGGTGTGGCTTAGAGGGAATTTCCTTTTTTTTCAAGTAAACATCCCCAGGTTGGTAGCTATTGTCATTGTTGCTGCTCTTAAGGATCATCTGTTCAGGGTCACATTCAGAGTTCATCCACTCTTCTGAGTCAGCATTGCTTTTCTCCATGCTGTCCTGCTTAGACTGTTGTTTCTCTTCCTTGGAGGCATTCTTCTCCATTTTTTGTGTCTCCACTGCAGCCGTGGCCGTCATCCCGTTCAGTAGACAGTCTGAAGACTAATCAGCTCCTTTTTCTTTTTAGCCTGCTTGGAATCCACATACAGTTATATTGTTTTGTGGTAAAATGTGGTGGTAGGGATGAAGCAAGCGTCTCCCTGTTTGGTTTGATATGTTCAGATGTTACCAGTCCCTATAAATAAACAAACATACCACAGTCATGTTTAGTAAAATTTTGGAAAAGCACTTCAGAATGCAACAATTTCTTTGTAAGAAACTACAGCCTATATGACCTTTAATTTTTGTGATTCAGGTGATTGGACTTGTCTCTCAATATAAAAAGAGAGAGACTCTAATTCTTTAATAATTCTATGCATAAAAATTTCAGTGATGGCAATAATACTGTAATTCCTCTCCCCTCTCACAAAATAAATCATGCTATAATTAACTGCTAATAATAACAGCTTTGAGAAAGAAAAAACATGACATTTCAACAAGGGTCAAGAATACATACATCCTTGAAAGGATTCTTTTCCTTTCTGCCAGTTAAATTTTACCAAATCTCACACAAGATCCTTCTTGTTAAAGCGGAGTTCCACTCCTGAAAAGCATAACATCTTCAGCACTACTAATTGCAAAATGTCAGGAACTCTATCTACTGGGCAGACTAGAAAACTAGTATTTACTTTCAAACAATTGAAAGTAGAGTATAACGTGACAAGTAGATAAATCTGCTCCAGGTTTTTTTAAAAGTTCATGTGTACACTTATGAGTTGTATGTGCAGCCTCTTTTATTTATTGTAATTATATTTATTGTATTGTAAAGAGAAAATTAAGTCAACTTGAACAATAAACAAAACATTTTTAAAAGAATATTAATTACTGAAAGAAATAAAATTAACATGTTAAAAAAGAATATTAATTACAAAAAAGAATTAAAAACAATTTTATTTAAAACACCTCCTCTCATGTACTGCATCTGTCTCTGCAGGTTTGAGTTCTAAGTTGGCCAAAGTATTTTTTCTCAGTCTGAGGCTTAGTTTCCTCATACATAAAATAAGAATATTGATACTTACCTCATAAGGTAAGGATTATGTAAGATGAATAAGGAAAGTGCTTAGAAAAGTGAATAGAACATATAATAGGTTTTCAGTATATGTAAAGGATGCAACAGACCCCATCAAAATATTGTGGTTTTTTTTTAAAGAAGTCTAACAGTGAGGCAAAGGGTGTAGACCTGTGAGCACTAACAAGCTCTTCAGATAACAGCAGTGTTCACTAATCTAAACAAGATTATCTAGGTAAACAATGTACTAGAGTTTTCCAGTTACTCTTTAGTAATATTTATATAAACAAGAAGGAAAGTCACCAATAGCTCTAAGAATAATATGCATAACTGCATGTGTGCTTTAGGAAAGTCACATATGGAAACATTGAATGCACACAGAATTGACATCTCAGAACTGATATCCCAGTAACATATGACTTCTGTAATGATTATACTCCCACTGTGACTTCAAAATATTCCCTTAATGAATTAGCTAATATATAGATATCCATTCACTTCTCTATTAATCTCTCATTTAAATTTTGAAGTCTATTTCCTTTATAAGTTCATTTACTATTTGATTTACATTTTATTCTCTTCAAAATAATTTCTAGTACAAATAGGACTTTGAGATTTTACTCTTACATTTATTCAAAGCTCAGAAGTCTCTTTAAAAAATCACTTTAAAACAACTGTTTAAAAGACTAACTATAATTTACTGGCAAAGAGAGATACCTGTAAAAGGTTTGACGGTTCCTAGCTATTGAACCATAGAATATTTTTTCTTCTCTGTTTTCTGTGCCCAAATTAACATTGTTGTGAGTACCTTTATCATGTTCATGTATACAATAAATTGCATGTTACATATAATATGTGTTCAATACATACTAGCAAATTTAAGGTCAGGAAGAAACCCACATAAGGAATCCTCATTGTGGGGGGCCTGGGTGGCTCAGTGGGTTAAAGCCTCTGCCTTCAGCTCTGGTCATGATCCCGGTGTTCTGGGATCGAGTCCACATCAGGCTCTCTGCTCAGCAGGGAGCCTGCTTCCTCCTCTCTCTCCCTGCTTCTCTGCTTACTTGTGATCTCTGTCTGTCAAATAAATAAAATCTTAAAAAAAAAAGAAATCCTCACTGTAATTACTAGTATTTATTGGGAAAATATCCTACTCAATAACCTAAAGCAGAAAAGAAATAAATGACTTAGCATACATAAACTTGGATTTACCTTTCAAAGCCTTAAGAAAGAAGATTTTATGAAAAATGTTGACAGTCTGTCCTAAAAACCTGTGTATGGGTATAGGTGTCATGTGTTTTTTGTGTTTGTTTTGTTGAACAATATAAACTTCTTGAGGCAAAGATGGCAGGAATGCTTTTCATTTGAAAGAATAGTCACTGAGTGCCAGATACTGAAATAGGCCCAAGGTCTAGAAAGAGAAACCAGAATTGATTCTGCCCTCAAAGAACTAACAAATTAATAAAGATTGGCTAGAAATGGCTCTAGTAAGTGCTAAAACACAATTCTATAGATTTTGCATTTATTATTGTCCAAGCTGAGACACCTATGAGAATAAAAAGAACACTAGGCATAAAAATTAGGTATGTCTCAGATACACATGAATGTATGGTTGGTCTTTCAAGTTACTTGAAAATTTCCATCCACATACAAAAGAGGGAATGTTAAGTTCTGCCCATGGGGTGAGAGATAAGGGTAATGGTTATAGAGATTAGGAACGAATTCAAGGATATAATATTTGGACTAAATTTCTGACTAATAAATTAATTAATAAACATTTACTTAGTTCTAACTATGTGCCAGGAAACATGTTAGGATCTGGGGACAGAAAAACCAAACATAAGATCCTGATTTCAATGTCTTATAGTGGTGTTGGTGGGGAGTGGAGACAGATAATAATAGAAATAGACAGATAATAATAGAAATATATATATATATATAATTGATATAATTGATATATATAATTTATAATTAAAAATTGTGACAAGTGGGGTGCCTGAGTGGTTCAGTGGGTTGAGCCTCTGCCTTCGGCTCAGATCATGATCTCAGGATCCTGGGATCTAGCCCCGCATTGGGCTCTCTGCTCAGCTGGAAACCTGCTTCCCCCTCTCTCTCTCCCTGTCTCTCTGCCTACTTGTGATATCTCTTTCTGTCAAACAAATAAATAAAAAATCTTTTTAAAAATTGTGACAAGACAAACCATAAGTGACTCTTAATCTCACAAAACAAACTGAGGGTTGCCGGGGGGAGGGGGTTGGGGAGAAGGGGGTGGGATTATGGACATTGGGGAGGGTATGTGATTTGGTGAGTGCTGTGAAGTGTGTAAACCTGGTGATTCACAGACCTGGGGATAAAAATATATGTATATAAAAAATATATGTTTATAAAAAAAAAAAAAAAGAATGATTGAGGCAACATGAAAATGCCTAGCACTGTACCCGGTACATAATAAATACTTAGTAAAAATTCAAAAAAAAAAAATTGTGACAAGTGATTAAACATTAAAAAAAAGCAGGAAGGTATCAGTTATCAGTTAAGCATTAAAGAAAAGAGTAACAATTTTTTGGCAAGGAAGAGTTTTCTAAATTATAAATATATAATGCCTTAGTTAACATCTTATGCTTAATATTATTGGTAAGGAGCAATAAATGAAAGCATTGAAGATGGATAAAGGAAAATAGTTACTTTTGCTCAAAAAAGAAGGTAAATAGGGAGAAAATTTTCAAAGATGATGTTCTACAATGTAAGGATGTGCACTCTGACCATTAAAATTTAACATAGTACTGAGTGTCTTAGCCTGAGCAACAGAAAACAAAAAGAAATAAAAAGCATCCAAATTGGTGAGGAAGAAGTCAAACCTTCACTACTTGCAGATGACATGATACTCTACATAGAAAACCTAAAGAATCCACCAAAAAATAGCTAGAACTAATACATGAATTCAGTAAGGTCACAAGATATAAAATCAATGTACATAAATCTGTTGCAATACTACAGACCAATAATGAATCAGGGGAAAAATAAATCAAGGAATCAATCCCATTTACAATTGCAAAAATCTATAAGATACCTAAAAATAAACCTAACCAGAGAGGTAAAAGATCTGTACTCCAAAAACTATAGAACACTTGTGAAAAAACTTGAGCAGGACACAAAGAAATAAAGAAACATTCTATCCTCATGGATTGGAAGAACAAATATTGTTAAAATGTCTACATTACCCAAAGCAATCTACACATTTAATCAAATCCCTATAAAAATATCACCAAGATTGGGGCACCTGGGTGGCTCAGGGGGTTAAAGCATCTGCCTTCGGCTCGGGTCATGGTCCCAGGGTCCTGGGATCGAGCCCCACATCAGGCTTTCTTCTCAGCAGGGAGCCTGCTTCCTCCTCTCTCTCTGTCTGCCTCTCTGCCTGCTTGTGATCTCTATCTGTCAAATAAATAAATAAAATTTTAAAAATATATATATCACCATGATTTTTCACAGAGATAGAACAAACAATCCTAAAATTTGTATAGAACCTCAAAAGACCCCAAATGATGAAAGCAATCCTGAAGAAAAAAAAAAAAAAAAAAAAAAAAAAGCTGGTCATCAAGATTCAGGACTATAATCTATGTTGTAAAGCTTTAGTCATCAAGAGAGTATGGTACTGGCACAAAAACAGACACATAGATCAATGGAACAGAATAGAGAACCCAGAAATGGACCCACAATTATATGGTCAATTAATCTTCAACAAAGCGGGAAAGAATCCTCAAAGGAAAAAGTCTCTTCAGTAAATGGTGTTGGGAAACCTGGAAAGCAATATGCAGAAGAATGAAACTGGTCCACTTCCTTACACAACAGACAAAAATAAATTGAGCATGTTTGAGAGAGCTAAAAATGAGACCTGAAGCCATAAAAATCCTAGGGGATAACACAGGTAACAAACTCCTTGGCCTCAGCCATAGCAACTTCTTACTACATACATCACCAGAGGCAAAGAAACAAAGCCAAAAACAACTTTTGGGACTTCATCAAGGTAAAAATCTTCTGTATAGCAAAGGAAACAATCAATAAAGTAAAATTCAGGCCTATGGAATAGGAGAAGGTATTTGAAAGTGACATATCTGATAAAGGTTTTGTATCCAAAATCTATAAGGAATTTGGCAAACTCAACACTCAAAAACCAAAAAGCCCAGTTGAGAAATGGACAGAAGATGAGAATACACACTTTTTCAAAAACATATAGAGGGCTAAGAGACACATTAAAAGATATTGAACATCACTCATCATTAGGGAAATACAAATCAAAACCACAATGGGATACCACTTTACATATTTAAGAATGGCTAAAATTAACAACACAAGAAAAAAATGGATGTTGGTGAGGATGTGGGGAAAGGGGAAACCCTCTTGCACTGATGGTGGCAATGTAAACTGGTGCAGCCACTCTGAAAAACACTATGGAGGTTTCTAAAACAGATAAAAATATAACTATCCTATGGCCCAGAAGTTGCACTACTAGGTATTTACCCAATAGATTTTAAAAAAAAAATGCAAAGGAGTTCATGCACCACAATATTTGTAGCAGCATTATCAGCAATAGCCAAACTCCAAAGATACTCCAAATATCCATTGACAGATGAATGCATAAACAAGATGTGGAGAGGGAAGTTTAGATGGCAGAAGAGTAGAGGACCTTGTTTCTTCTGGTCCTATGAATTTAGCTAGATAACTATCAAATAATTCTGAATATCTCTAATCCAACCTGAAATGTAAGAAAGGAACTGCTGGATTTCTACAAATAGAAAGGTGACCACTTTTTTTTTTTTTTTTTTTTTTTTTTTTTTTTTTTTTTGCAAAGTAAGAGGTGTTGAGAAGTGAATTTGAAAGGATATATTAAAAGATAAATGGGGGGAGGAGGGAGCCTCTGTAAGTCAGCTACTAGAAAGTGATTTTAACTAACCATGGAGCACAAAAACAGAACCTTTAGAAATCTGCACCAGTAAGAAACATACAAGCCTGAAACGTGCCCAGGTGGCAAAGCAGGGTAGAATCCTAGGTGGGACAGTGTGGTCTCAGGATTTTCAGGGTCATGAAAAGAATCAGGCTGCC
Organism: Mustela lutreola; assembly: GCF_030435805.1. Classification (NCBI taxonomy): domain Eukaryota; kingdom Metazoa; phylum Chordata; class Mammalia; order Carnivora; family Mustelidae; genus Mustela; species Mustela lutreola. Next base: position 58,159,221 of record NC_081308.1, on the reverse strand, counting down.
TTAGCCAACAGAGTTCCCTAGCACTAGAGCAGGGAAACCGGTCATGGTCAGTGACTTCAGAAAGGGCTCTCAGCTCCTTCATAAACTGTGAATTATGGTATGACCTAGTGAACACTCTCCATGAGGGGGCCCTTCAAAGAGCAGAAATGAAGCAACACTCCTCCTCTGTGGAGGGGCAGTGAGAGTTCAAACCACAGGAGCCTGCAGATTTTGGCACAAACGAAAGTGAAGACTGCTTATCTCTGAGTGTTTACTGAAGAGAAGGGTCCAGGATCTTTCAGCTCTGGGACTGGAGATCAGGACATGAACATATTTATTTTGATCTTCTAAAGAAGTGCAGAGGGTTTTAGAGGGGAGGTGGTGAGGGGATGGGGTTAACCCACTGATGGGTATTAAGGAGGGCACATATTGCATGGAGCACTCGGTGTTATACACAAACAAAAATTAATGATGTACTGTATGGTGACTAACATAACATAATAAAAAAAAATAAATGAATGAAGAAAAAAAAAGATGCAGAAAGCCTTCAGGTAACAGAAGGCAAGTAGAGGAACTGGTAGCAGCTTACACTGAACCTGGGCCCCTTGCAAGGGGCAGTGCAATGCCAAAAAGCAAAGACACCTGGGAACCAGTGCAGCAGGTCCTTCCCCCAGAAGACCATCTCAAACAACAGGTGAATACCAAGTTTACAGAGCACATAGGACAGCAAAATTCCAAGGCTAGGGGAAAACAATACATAGAATTCAAGGCTTTTTCTTAAGGTTTGTTTATCTTTCAGTTTAATATTTTCCTTTTCCTTTTATCTTTTTTCATTTTCAACTAGTTTCTTATTTATCAATCATTTATTTTTAGTTTTTTAAAACTTTCATTGTTTATATTTTATAGGTATATTCTTCATTTTCGCTTCCTTTCATGGTATCCAATTTCATTGTATATATAAAAGTTTTTCTTTTTGAACAATTTTGGGATTTAGTGTGTTCTAAGAAACAGACCAAAATACACCCAAAACTAAGTATATCACCCTTTTTTTCCACCAGTGAGATTATATTATCACCCCCCCATTTTTTTCTTCTTTTAATCTTTAGATTATGACATTTTCAGATCTGTCTAGTGTGTATTTCACCTGGGTCATGGTTGATATTTTTAATTTTGTTCTCTTCTTCACCCACTCTTCTCAGAACAAAAGGCCTAGAAGGAGGAATTCACAACAAAAGAAAGAACTAGAGGTAATAATCTCTGTCACAGATCTAATTGATATGGATATATATAAAATGTCAGAGCTGGAACTTAGGATAAAGATCATAACATTACTACCTGGGCTAAAAAAAAAAAAAAAAAAAAGCATAAAAGATACTCAAGAATCTCTTAGTGCAGAAATAAAATTTAATCAGGTTCAAATTAAAAGTGTTTTAACTGAGATGCAGCCTAAATTAGATGTTCTAACAGCTAGGGTAAATGAGGCAGAAGACAGAGTAAGTGACATATAAGTTGATGGAAAGAAAAGAAGGTGAGGAAAGAAGAGAAAAACAACTAATGAACTATGAGGGGAGGCTTCAATAAATCGTGATAACATAAACCAAAAAAAAAAATATTAGAATTACTAGGGTCCCTGAGGAAGAAGAAACAGAGAGAGGGGAACAGTAGGTATACTTGAGCAAATCATAGCTAAGAATGTCCCTAATCTGGGGAATTAAACAGACATTCAAGTCCAAAAGGAAGAGAGGACCCCACTAAAAATCAATACAAACAAATCAACACACCAAAATATAGGAATTTACAAAATATTTCAAATTTCATAGATAAAGAGAAAATCTTTAAAACAGCTTGAGACAAGAGGTTCTTATCCTACAGGCATAGAATATAAGGCTGGCAACAAAGACTTGGCAAGCTAGAAAGGGCTGGCATGATATATTCTGGATAGTAAATGAGAAAAACTCATACAGCCAAGAATAATTTATTCAGCTATCAATCAGAATGTTTTATCCAGACCATCATTCAGAACGTAAGGAGAGATAAAGAACTTCTAGGACAAAGAAACTAAAAGAATTTGTGTCACCAGCCAGCCTGCAATAATGGGGATCCTGTAAGTGAAGAGAGAGCCCAAAAGTAACATAGACCAGAAAGAAACAGGGATAATCTACAGAAACAGGGACTTTACAGGAAATAAAATGACATTAAATTCATATTTTTCAATAGTTACTTTGAACGTAAATGGGCAAAATGCTCCATTCAAAAGGCACAGGGTATCACGTTAGAAAAAAAAGCAAAACCCACTGATATGCTGTCTACAAGAGACTCACTTTGACCCTAGATAACCTCCAGATTGAAGGTGAGGGGGTGAAGAACCACTTATCATGCTAATAGGCCTCAAAAGAAAGCTGTAGTACAATACTCATATCTGACAAATTAGACTGTAAACTAAAGACTGTAAGGGTCTATCCAACAAAAACAACAACAACAACAACAAACCCTAACAATTATAAATATTTGTGTTCCTAACTTGGGAATAGGCAATTTTATCAACCAATTAATAACAAATTAGAGAAACACATTGATAAAAATACAAAAGTAATAAGGGTCTTCAACATCTCATTCACAGCAATGGACAGATCATCTAAGAAGAAGATCAACAAGGAAACAAGGGCTTTGAATGACACACTGGACCAGATGGACTTCACAGATATAAACAGAACATTCCAACATAAAGCAACGGAATAGACATCCTTCTTGAGTGCACATAGAACATTCCCCAGAATAGATCACATACTGAGCTGCAAATCAGGTCTCAACCAATACCAAAAGGTTGGGATTATTCCCTGCATATTTTCAGAGCACAATGCTTTAAAACTTTTACTCAATCATGAATGGAAATTTGGAAGTAACTCAAACACTTAGAGAATAAATACCATCTTATTAAAGAATGAGTGGGCCAACTATATTGTGGCTAACTGGACATAAGAAAAAAATAAGAATGAAGAAGATGGATAGAAAAGAATTTTTAAAATCATGGAAACAAATGAAAATGAAAACAACTGTTCAGAACCATTGGGAAACAGCAAAGTTTGTCCTATGGGGGAAGTACATAGAAATCCAAGCATTTCTAAAAAAAACTAAGGGTCTCAAATACACAAGCTAACCTCGCACCTGAAAAAGTTGGAGAAAGAACAAATAAAGCCTAAACCAAGCAAGAGAAGAGACATAATAAAGATTAAGTGCAGAAATCAATGAAATATAAACCAGAAAAAAAAAAAAACAGTAGAATAGATTGATGAAACTAGAAGCTGGATCTTTGAAAGAATTAATAACATCAACAAGCCCCTAGCCAGACTTATCAAAATGCAAAGAGAAAGGACCCAAATTAATAAAATCATGAAAGAAAGAGAAGACATCATGGATAATAGCAAAGAAATATAACTTTAAGAACATATTATGAGCAACTATATGCCAATAAATTAGACCATCTGGAAGAAATGGATCCATTCCTAGAAACTTATAAACTATCAAAATTGAAATAGGAAGAAATAGAAAACCTGAACAGACCCACAGCCAGCAAAGAAATTGAAGAAGTAATCTAAAAATCTCGCAAACAAGAGTCCAGGGACTGATGGCTTCCCAGGGGAATTCAACAAAACATTTAAAGAATAAATAATACCTATTCTCCTGAAGCCATTTCAGAAAAATGAAAGGGAAAGAAAACTTCCAAACTCAGTCTCTTAGGTCAGCATTACCTTGATCCAAAAACCAGACAAAGAACCCATCAAAAAGGAGAATTACAGAACAATATCCCTGATGAACTTGGATACTAAAATATGCTGCTATCCCTTGGAACAATTTGTTACTTAAACCCTAACCCCTGGAGGATTTTACTAGTTACCAAGCACATTTAGATATGGCCTTAAGAAATACATATACTGACAACAGGTCTTTGGGGAGAAGGACGATATACGACCGTGAAGCTGGGCAGCTGGGGATACCTGGCTCACTCAGGGTGGAAGGCCACCCCTTCACAGAAGCCGGGCAGCTGGGAATGCCCCACCTGCCCAGGGCGGAACACGGCCTGCTTCAGGGAAGCAGAGCACCTGGGAACGCCCTGTCAGCTCAGGGTGGATCAAAAACCACCTGCTTCCCTTATCCGTTATTGCTCCTTTCTCATCCCAGAAGTGCCCGTTTTTTAGTTTAGATGAGTCCTTTGAATGTGCTTGTTTAACTATAAACTTTATCCTCCTCCTTGCTTGTCTGCAAGACGGGATTAACGTTTGACCTTCATCAATCCTTCTATTGGCTATTGTTTTCTATCTAATAAAAGTGAGACTGTGGAGTTGCTTATGGCAGCAGTCCTTTTCGACGGTTGTCCCCTGCTGCCAGTATTTTTCAGCTGACTTGTTTGTGCCTAATTCTTCTCTCGTCGCAGACTGGAAGCGGCAAAATATTCACCAAGATCCTAGCCAATAGGATCCAACAGTACGTTAGAAATTTTACTCATCATGACCAAGTTGAATTTATTCCTGGGCTGAAAGTGTGGTTTAACTTTCACAGATCAATCAATGGGATAGATCACATTAAGAAAAGAAAAGAAAAGAACCATATGACCCTTTCAATTAATGCAGAAAAAGCCTTTGACAAAAATACAGCATCCTTTCTTGATTAAAACTCTCTGAACTGTAGGGATAAAAGGAAGATATCTCAATATCACAGAAGCCATCTACAAAAAGCCCACATCGAATATCATTCACAATGGGTCAGAAACACAATGGCAATGATAACTCTCACTACAGTTGTTCAACATAGTTCTAGAACTCCTAGTCTCAGCAATCAGACAACAAAAAGAAATAAAAGACATTTAAATTGGCAGAGGAAATCAAACTCTTCCTCATCACAGATGACATGATACTTTATGTGGGAAACCAATAAGACTCCAACCTCCAAAAATTGCTATAACCCATACAGGAGCTGAGCAATGTGGCAGGATATAAAATCAATACACAGGAATCAGTTGCGTTTCTATACACTAGTAATGAGGCAGAAGAAAGAGAAGTTAAGAAATTGATCCCATTTACAATTGCACCAAAAAAAAAAAAAAAACAAAACAAAAAACAAACAACAACAACAACAACAAAAAAAACCATAAGATACCTAGGAATAAACCTAACCAAAGAGGCAAATAATCTGTACTCCAAAAACTACAGAACATTTACAAAACAATTTGAGGAAGACACAAAGAAGTGGAAAAACATTCCATGCTCATGGATTGGAAGAAAATTGTTAAAAAGGTTTATGTTACCCAAAGTAATCTACACATTCAATGCAATCCCCATCAAAATGCCATCAGCATTTTTCACAGAGCTGGAACGAATAATCCTAAAATTTATATGGAGCCAGAAAAGACCTTGAATAGCCAGAGGAATGTTGAAAATGAAAACCAAAGCTGGTGGTATCACAAAGCCTGACTTCAACCTATATTTACAAAGCTGTGATCATCAAGACATCATGGTATTGGCATAAATATGGACACATGGATCAGTGGAGCAGGTAGATAAACTAGATATGGACCCTCAACTCTACGGTCAACTAATCTTTGACAAAGAAGAAAGAATTATCCAAAGGGTGGATACAGAGTCTCCCATTTAACTAGAAATGGGAAAGGGAGAAAAAAGAAAAAAGGACCAAGGAACTTAAATGAGTTATCAAATCTATAAAATCATGACTAGAAGAAATTACTAAAGGGATGATTTATGAGCTCTTAAAAAGGGAATTAGTGCTCACTAGAGGCAACTATGTGTTCACAGAGAAAACTTTTTGTCCAACTAATGATGCTTTGGTCCCCCTTTATACATGGTAGATATGTTACAAGATTCTCAATGGATGGCTGAAACCATGGGGAGTACTGAATATATATATATATATATATATTTCACATATATATGGTATGTATACATATATATGTATACATACATATGTACATACATATGTACATATACATATATACGTATACATATATATATATATATATATATATATAAGAGATTGAGAACAACAATAATAGAACAATTATAACATAAATAAATAAATAAGAACTTAAGAAGCAGATAAATGTCTGCAAGTCACAACTACCAACATTGACCTCAGAGAATTATTGCCAAGAAAACAAAGTGTTCTCTTTCCCATTTAGTTGACTTATTCTACTTTCTTCATTCACATCCTCCTTCCCATCTCTTTAATATGAAATATAGTTCACTTGTATGGCATTTAGACAGAACAAAATTCTGAGATCAGTCTTCATGTTTTACTACAGTCTCCACTTTATCCTTTCCAGAACCACTGGAAATGTATTAAAAAATAAAAGACAAACTCAGTAGTTATGTAGGACAGAACTGTCCAGCAGTAACCAAATCAAGAAGAAAATATTAAATTCTCAATGATCTACACGTGGCTAAGACACTTTATTATTTGTGAAAGTGTTAAATTTCAGTCAGTGCTCTGGGAGGCATGTTATGAGGGAGATACAAGGACATCTTATTAGACAACTACCCTTCTCTTTCCCTTCTAGCATTTCTTTTCATAATAGGCATCCTCAAGGATATTGCATATATCAAAAATTATCTACTATGCATGATTTTTGGTAGGGCCTAGAAAACTGAGAAGTCACCATATTTCAGTCATCATAAGAAACTAAGCTCTTTTCTTAGTTCTTACACTTTGAACTGTACCATTGTTTTTAGAATTAACTTTAAGGAGAAATAATACAAATCTGTATTATATGAAGACAACATATTTTACTTTAAAGATAGAAAATAAGGGACACCTGGGTAGCTCACTTGGTTAAGCATCCTTCTCAATTTTGGCTCAGGTCATCATCTCAGGGTCATGAGATAGAACTCTGTGTGGGGCTCTGCATACATCAGTGACTCTGCTTGAGATCATCTCTCCCTCTCCTCCCATGCTCATGTTCTCCCATTCTCTAAAATAAATAAATAGGTCTTTTAAAAAGTGGAAAATAGCAAAAATAAACTATTGGTACTTCAAGAGAAAAAGCAAAGGAGGCAGTCAATAAAATGAAAAGAAAACCCAAGAAATGGGAGAAGATATTTGAAAATAACATAACAGATAAAGGGCTGGTATCCCATATCTATAAAGAACTTCTCAAACTCAATACCCAGAAAACAAATAAAGAAGTCAATAAATGGGCAGAAGACATGAACAGACATTTTTTCAAAGAAGACATGCAAATGGCTAACACACACATGAAAAAATGCTTCACATCATTTGGCATCAGGGAAATGCAAATCAAAACTGCAATGAGATACCACCTATGTCTATCAGAGAGGCTAAAATTAACAAGACAGGGAACAACAAATGTAGGGGAGGATGTGGAGAAAGGGGAAACCTCTTATGCTGTTGGTGGGAATGCAAGCTGGTACAACCACTCTAGAAAAGAGTATGGAGGTTCCTCATTAACTTCAAAATAGAGCTACCCTATGACCCAGCAAATGCACTACTAGGTATTTACCCCAAAGATACAGATATAGTGAAACAAAGGGGGACATGTACCCCAATGTCCATAGCAGCAATATTCACAATAGCCAAACTGTCAAAGGAGCTGAGATGTCCCTTGACAGATGAATGCATAAAGTAGATATGGTATATAAATATAATGGAATATTATTCAGCCATCAGAAAGGATGAATAACTACCATTTACATCGACATGGATGGAACTGCAGTTTATTGTGCTAAGTGAAATAATTCATTTGGAGAAAGACAATTCTTACAGTTTCATTCATATGTGGTATATAATAAACAGTGCTGAGGATCATAAGGGAAGGGAGGAAAAACTGAATGGGAGGAAATCAGAAAGGGAGACAAATCATGGGAAGCTCTTGACTCTGGAAACAAACTGATGGTTGCTGAAGGGGAAATGGGTGTGGAGTTGGGGTAACTGGGTGATATTAAGGAGGGCATGTGATGTTATGAGCACTGGGTGCTATATGCAATTAAAGAATCATTGAACACTACACTAAAAACTAATGATGTACTACATATTAGCTAATTGAATTTAAATTTAAAAAGTGGAATATAATAGTTATGATATTTTAGTAATAATAATAAAGTATAAATACTTATTTACATTTACATTACCTGTTAGAGTTTCCTGTGTGCTTTCACATACATGTTCTAAATCAACAAGGTCACATCATTACCTACATAACCCTGATTTGGATTCTTATTTCTTATATATCTCACTTTTCAATTCCCTATGTCAAGTACATCAGGTAAAGAAGTTACAAAAATCCCAGGGAGAAACATAAAATGTAATCTCTCTCAATGATTGAGAGGGAAAGAGGTTAGAAACCTTTACTGATTCTCAAAATGAAAAAGGTTCACATGAAAGCGATCTGAGAAAATTCAAGATTCAAATCCTCTCATTTTAATTTATATTAAATCTATTACACACAGTAATTATATCAGAAAAGAGGTAAAGACTTGCTTTACTGCTTCTTCAACCTCTAATTACACCCACTTGTTTATGTGCTCTTGAATGGTTTTTAGGTTGTAATACTTAACAAAGACATAGTTTAAGAAATAGCGTATTTTATGTGTTTTGTAAACATAGGATTTTTCTCAAGTAATGAGAACATGCTTCTCAGCCTGTCCTTACACACCTCTAAAACAAAATTGGCTTTTTCTTTAATTTTTTTTTTAATTTATTTTCAGCATAATAGTATCATTATTTTTTCACCACACCCAGTGCTCCATGCAATCCATGCCCTTTATAATACCCACCACCTGGTACCCCGACCTCCCACCCCCCGCCACTTCAAACCCCTCAGATTGTTTTTCAGAGTCCACAGTCTCCCATGATTCACCTCCCTTTCCAATTTACCCCAACTCCCTTCTCTCTAACTCCCCATGTCCTCCATGCTTTTTGTTATGCTCCACAAATAAGTGAAACCATATGATAATTGACTCTCTCTGCTTGACTTATTTCACTCAGCATAATCTCTTCCAGTCCCGTCCATGTTGCTACAAAAATTGGGTATTCGTCCTTTCTGATGGAGGCATAATACTCCATAGTGTATATGGACCACATCTTCCTTATCCATTCATCTGTTGAAGAACATTAAAAATTTTTTTGAGCTTCAGTGCATTCCCAAAATGATGCATGTCACACCAAAAATTGTCATGAGGAGAGGTAAGCACAACTGAGATATTAAAAATTTTGGATTTCATTTCTTAACTGTGCATGATTAAGCAGCCTCAAGTCTTATACCTTGTCCCCTCAAAATATGTGTAAGCTTTAGACAAAATGTTTATAGGAAAGTAACAGTCTGTAGACTTTCAATATCCATTTGTCCTTCCAGAGTTTTAAACATAATAGACAGACAATTTGATTTCAAGACCCATTATTCTTTGATTTTGAACTGGGGCTCATTTTTCTGCTACCTTCTACCATCACTTACTTCATTAGGGAAGACTTTCATAGCACATGTAAAACATCCTGCTCTATACACAGTCTATTGTCCAAATGAACTAAAAACACACTGGTAAATAAAGTTCAAAATAGAGCTACCCTATGACCCAGAAATTGCACTACTATGTACTTATCCCAAAGATACAGATGTAGTGAAACAAAGGGGCACCTGTACCCCAATGTTCATAGCAGCAATGTCCATTAAATTATCTGAATTTAATCTTCCATTAAAAAAAAAAAAGTTCTAGTTCTCAGTCTCCTAGAAGGACAAAGAAATAGTGGGTTACAACTTACTATTTTTTTTTCTTTCTATATAAAGAATGTCTAAAGAGAGATCAGTTGAAATTCGTGTGTGGAAACTGTATTATACCTTATTGGAGAACCCTCTGTTAGAGTAACTATGCAGTAAATGTTTGTTCTCTGGCCACTAGTGATAGCTGGGGAGCAGTTATAAAAGCATTTTCTCCAGAAACTATGGCCACTTCCATGACTCATTGGTAAAGATTCTTTGTTTCTTTTGCTTTCTTCTTTCCTCAGGCAGTTATATATATATATATATATATATATATATATATATATATATATATATATATTTCTTTTCTAAAGTTGTTCTGTTCTATCTCAGTAGCAGCTATACTTCTGTAGCCAGTAACATTCATAAGAAATAGTTTTACATATTAAAATAAAATATGTGTTAATCTTTCAACTTAATAAATGGTTGATAATGCAGTGTATGTTTTCTTAATTAATACTTTAACCATGTTATGTCATGGACAATCTCCTGGCTGCCCCAATGAACTTAAGGCGCTGGTGACCCCTCAAGGTTCCAAGACATACAAGATTAAACATAGTGGGAAAACTTTTGCATTTGAGGTTGGAGTCAGGAGATCTGGGTACAAATTTTCATTCTATCATTTACTAGAGCTCTGTGTCATTTTTAAAATTTTAATTTCAGTTAGTTAACCTAGAGTGTTATATAGTTACAGGTGTACAATATAGTGACTCAACACTTCCATGCATCACCCTGTGCTCAATATAAGATGTGCATTCCTTAAACCTATTTAACATTTTCCCCCACATATCTCCCCTCTGGAGACCATCAGTTTGTTCTCCATAATTAAGTCTATTTCTTGGTTTTTCTGTCTCTGTCTCTCTCTTTTGTTTTCCCCATTGTTTACTTGTTTTGTTTCTTAAGTTCCACACATGAGTGAAATCATATGGTACTTGCCTTTTTCTGACTGGTTTATTTTATGTAGCATTGTATTCCCTAGCTTCAGCCATGTCATTGCAAATAGCAAGATTTCATTCCTTTATATGGCTGAGTAATATTCCATTATATATCACTCTATATCTTTTAGTCTATCATCTATCTACCAATTATCTATACATCAATCTATCTATCATCTATCTATCCATCATCTATTATATCTTCTTTATCCATTCATCAGTTAATGGATACTTTCCTATTCTTTCCTGCTTTGTGAAAGATTAACTAAACATATAATTGTGGATTCAATTCTGGATTTTCTATTCTGCTTTACTGATCTATGTGTCCATTCTTTTGCCAGTACCATATTACTTTGATTACTACAGCATTGTAATATAGCTTGAAGTTTGAAATTGCAATGCCTCCAGTTTTGCTTTTCTTTTTCAAGGTTGCTTTGGCTATTCAGAGTCTTTTGTGATTCCATACAAATTTTAGGACTGTTACAGTTATGTGAAAAATACTGCTAGTATTTTGATAGGGAATGCATTAAATGTTCAGACTATTTGATGTAGTATATGCATTTTAACAATATTTGCTCTTCCAGTACAGGAGAATGGAATGTCTTTCCATTTGTTTGTACCCTCTTCAATTTCTTTCATTGGTATTTTTTAGCTTTAGGAGTACAGGTCTTTCACCTCTTTGGTTAGGTTTATTACTAAATATCTTACTACTTTTGGTGCAATTTTAAATGAGATTAATTAATTAATTTCTCTTTCTGCTGCTGCATTACTGGTGTATGGCAATGCAACAGATTTCTGTATCTTGCATCTTTACTGAATTTGTTTATCAATTCTAGAAGTTTTTGGTGGAGTCTTTCAGGTTTTCTATATATACTATATATATGCAAATAGTGAAAGGTTTACTTCTTCCCCATCAATTTCAATGCTATTTATTTCTTTTCATTGTCTGAGTGTTGTGGGTAAGATTTCCAGACTATATTTAATAAAAGGGTGATAGTGGTCATTTTTGTCTTATTCCTTATCTTAGAGAAAAGTCTCTCAGTTTTTCTCCATCAGGGATGATGTTCCCTATGGGATTTTCATATATGGTCTTTATTACATTGAAGTATGTTTTCTCTAAACCTACTTTGTTGAAACATTTTGTCAAATGCTTTTTTGTGTGTCTATTGAAATGGTCATAATGTCATAATCATCTCTCTTATTTATGTGATGTATCACACTGATTGATATGTGAATATTGAATCATACTTGTAATCCAGGAGTAAATCTCATTTGATTGTGTAGAATAATTATTTTAATGTATTGTTGGCTTCAGTTTGCTAGTTTTTTGTTGAGGATTGCATGTATGTTCATCAAGTATAGTGGCATGTAGTTCTATCTTAGTGGTGTCCTTCTGGTACTAGCATAATGCTGGCCTCATAGAATGTATTTGGAAGTTTTAGTTCCAGTTCTATCTTTGGAATAGTTATAGAAGAATATGTATTAAGTCTTTAAATATTTGGACAAATTCACTGGTGAAGCCATCTGTTCATGGACTTTTGTTTGTTAGAAATTTTGTGATAACTAATTCAATTTATTTGCTGATAATCAGTATGTTCAAGTTTTCTATTTCTTTCTGTTTCAACTTTGGTAGTTTATATGTTTCCTGGAATTTATCTATATCTTCTAAATTGTCCAATTTGCTGCCATATAGTTTTTCATAATTTTCTCTTATAGTCATTTGTATTTCTGTGGTGTTGGTTGTTATTTTTCCTCTCTCATTTGTGATTTAATTTATTTGAGTCCTTTCTCTTTTCTCCTCATGGCTCTAGATAGAGGTTATTTATTTTGTTGATTTTTTTTTTCAAAGAGACAAACTCCTGATCTCATTGATCTGTTCTATTGTTTTCATATTATTTATTTCTATTTTAAAATTTATTTACTTCCTTCTGCTAGCTTTAGTCTTCCTTTGTTGTTCTTTTTCTGGCTCCTTTATGTTTATGCTTAGGTTGTTTGAGATTTTTCTGGAATCTTGAGGTAGGCTTATATTGCTGTGAATTTCCATCTTAGAACAGTTTTGCTGCAACCAATTTTGGACAGTCGTGTTTTCATTTTCATTTATTTCCATGTACATTTGCTTTTCTTTATTTTCATTCTTTATTTTTTTCTAATTTTATTTTACTTTTTCACTGTTCCAAGAGTCATTTTTTATGCACCACACCCAGTGCTCCATGCAATACATGTTCTCCTTAATACCCACCACCAGTCTTACCTAACCCCTCACCCTCTCCTCCAAAACCCTCAGTTTGTCAGAGTCCACAGTCTCTCATGGTTAGTCTCCCCCTCTGATTGCCCCCATTCACTTTTCCTTTCCTTCTCCTAATGTCCTCCATGTTATTTCTTATTGTCCACAAGTAAGTGAAACCATATGATAATTGACACTCTCTGCTTGACTTATTTCACTCAGCATAATCTCCTCCACTCCCTTCTATGTTGACACAAAAGTTGGGTACTCATCCAATCTGATGGAGGCATAATACTTCATAGTATATATAGACCATATCTTCTTTATCCATTTGTCTGTTGAAGGGCATCTTGGCTCTTTCCATAGTTTGGCTACTGTGGTAATTGCTGCCATGAACATTGAGGTACAGATGGACCCTCTTTTCACTACAAGTATATCTTTTTTAAAAATTTTATTTATTTAAAAATTTCTTTTCTGTGTTCCAGAGTTCACTGTGTATGCACCACACCCAGTGCTCCATGCAATACATGCTGTCCACAATACCCACCACCAGATCCACCCAACCTCCAACCCCCTCCCTTCCAAAACCCTTATTTAGTTCCTCAGAGTCCACAGTCTCTCATGGTTCATCTCCCCCTTCAATTCCCCCCAACTCCCTCCTCTCCATCTATACCATACACAAACTCAAAATGGATAAAAGTTCTCAATGTGAGGCAAGAATCCATCAGAATCCTAGAGGAGAACATGGGCAGTAACCCCTTCGACATCAGCCACAGCAGCTTTTTTCAAGATATGTCTCCAAAGCAAAGAAAACAAAAACAAAAATAAGCTTTTGGGATTTCGTCAAGATCAAAAGCTTCTGCAGAGCAAAATAAATAGTCAACAACACAAAACAGCAACACATAGAATGGGAGAAGATATCTGCAAATGACAGTACAGAAAAAGGGCTGATATCCAGGATTTATAAAGAACTCCTCACACTCAACATACACAAAACAGATAATCATGTCAAAAAATGGGCAGAAGACATGAAGAGACACTTCTCCAATGAAGACATACAAATGGCTGACAGACACATGAAAAACATATTCATTATCACTTGTAATCAGGGAGATTCAAGTCAAAACTACATTGAGATGCCACCTTACACAAGTTAGAATGGCCAAAATTAACAAGACTATAAACAACATGTGTTGGAGAGGATGTGGAGAGGGGAGCCCTCTTACACTACTGGTGGGAATGCAAGTTGGTGCAGCCAGTTTGGAAAACAGTGTGGAGATTCCTTAAGAAATTAAAAATAGAGCTTCCATATGACCCTTCAATTACATGGCTGGGTATTTACCCCAAGGACACAGATATAGTGAAAAGAAGGGGCACATATACCCCAATGTTCATAGACACAATGGCCACAGTCGCCAAACTGTGGAAAGAACCAAGATGTCCTTCAACAGACAAATGGATAAGGAAGATGTAGTCCATATACACTATGGAGTATTATGCCTCTGTCAGAAAGGATGAATACCCAACTTTTGTATCAACATGGACAGGACTGGAAGAGACTATGCTGAATGAAATAAGTCAAGCAGAAAGAGTCAATTATCATATGGTTTCACTTATTTGTGGGGCATAAGGAATAACACGGAGAACATGGAGATGGAGAGGAGAAGGGGGTTGGGGGCAATTGGAGGAGAAGATGAAACATGAGAGACTGTGGACTCTGAGAAACAATCTGAGGGTTTGGAGGGGAGGGAGTTGGGAGGTTGAATGAGTCTGGTGTTGGGTATTATGGAGGGCACGTATTGCATGGGGCACTGGGTGTGGTGCATAAACAATGAATTCTGGAAATCTGAAAAGAAAAATTTTTTGAAATCTTGCCATTTGTGACAACATGGATGGAACTAGAGCGTATCATGCTTAGCGAAATAAGTCAAGCAGAGAAAGACAACTATCATATGATCTCCCTGATATAAGGAAGTGGTGATGCAACATGGGGGCTTAAGAGGGTAGGAGAAGAATCAATGAAACAAGATGGGATTGGGAGGGAGACAAACCATAAGTGACTCTTAATCTCACAAAACAAACTGAGGGTTGCTGGGGGGAGGGGGGTTGGGAGAAGGCGGGGTGGGGTTATGGACATTGGGGAGGGTATGTGCTTTGGTGAGTGCTGTGAAGTGTGTAAACCTGGCGATTCACAGACCTGTACCCCTGGGGGTAAAAATACATGTTTATAAAAAATAAAATTTTTTTTTAAAAAGTCTACTAAAAAAGAAGGAAAGAAGTCTTGCGATATGCAATGAAATCGGTAGAACTAGAGAGTAAGTGAAATATGTGAAATATGTTTGTTGGAGCAAGACAGATTCATAAAAATCACAACTACTAAAATTAAGTCATGAAGCAATAGAAGACCTGAAACCTATCTACAATAAGTAAAATAGTAATACTTTTAACAATAACAATAATAAACTTCCCATTAAAAAACCCAACTCATATAATTTCACTGATAAATGCTATCAAATGTCTAAGACCTCTTCCAATGGTAGAGTAGGAGAATATATTTCCCCATATGGGAGAAGTATTACCATGAAACCAAAATCAGACAAAGATATCACAAGAAAAGAAAATTACAGGTCAATATACTTTATGAATACAGATGCAAAATCCTTAACAAACTACTGGCAAAATAAATCCATAAGGGTAAAAATAAATAATTACACATCATGATCAAATGTGAACCATCTGCGGAATGAAAGGTTGGTTCAATATATGAAATTCAGTGTAATATGCTATATTGGCCAAATAAAGGAAAAAAATAACAGGATAATTTCAGTACATATAGAAAATGCATTTGATAAAAATCTGACATCTTTTCATGATAAAATCGAACAACAACTAGGAACAGAAGGAAACTTCCTCAAATTCATAAAGGGGATCTAAGAAAAACCCATGCTAATATTGTAAGTAAGGATGATAAAATGAAAACTTTCCCCCAAGACCAGGAAAAAAGCAAGTATGAATACTCTTTTTTTCCTTTAATTTAAATTCAAGTTAGTTAACATATAGTGTATTGTTAGTTTCAGGGGTAGAGTTTAATGATTCATCAGTTTTATATAACACCTAGTGTTCACTGCATAAAATGCCCTCCTTAATACCCATAACCCAATTACCACATCCACCCACCCACCTCACCTTCAATAAACCTCAGTGTGTTCACTATTGTTAAAAGTCTCTTATTGCTTGCCTCCCTCTCTGTTTTTATTTTATTTTATTTTTCCTTCCTTTCTATGTTCATCAGGTTTTTTAAAGTTAAATTCCACATATGAGTGGAATCATATGATATTTGTATTTCCCTAAATGACTTATTTTGCATAGTATAATAAACTAGTTCCATCCATTTGTTTCAAATGGCAAGATTTCATTCTTTCTGGTGGCTGAGTAAATATTCTATTATAAAATATTATTCCATGTCACATCTTCTTTATCCATTTATCCAGTCATTCATTGATTGACATTTGGGCTCTTTCATATTTTGGCTATTGTTGATAATGTTGCTATAAACATCAGAGTGTATGTATCCCTTTGAACCTGTGTTTTTGTATCCTTTGGGTAAATATCTATTAGTGCAACTGTTGCATCATAAAGTAGCTCTATTTTTAACTTTTTGAGGAACTTCCATACTCTTTTCCAAAGTCGCTGCACCAGTTTGAATTCCCACCAACAATGTGAGAAGGTTCCACTTTCTCTGCAACCTTGCTAACATCTGTTGTTTCTTGAGGTGATAATCTTAGGCATTCTGACAGGTGAGAGGTGGTATCTCATCGTGGTTTTGATTTGTATGACCCTGATGATGAGTGATGGTGAGCATTTATCATGTGTCTGTTGGCCTTTATGTCTTCTTTGGAGAAATGTCTCTTCATATTTTCTGTCCATTTCTTGACCAGATTATTTGTTCGTTGGGTGTGGAGTTTGATAACTTCTTTATAGACTTTGGGTACTAATCCTTTATCTAATAAGTCAGTTGCAAATACTTTCTCCCATTACATGGGTTGCCTTTCACTTTTGTTGACCATTTCTTTTGTTGTGCCTTTTATCTTTTTTTTAAAATTAAGTTCAACTAGCAAACATATCATTAGTTTTGGGTGTAGTGTTTAATGATTCATTAGTTGTATATAATACCTAGTGCTCATCAGATCATATGCCTTCCTTAATGTCCATCACCCAGTTACCCCATACTCCCACACCATTTTCCTTCAGCAACCCTCAATTTGTTTCCCTGAGTCCAGAATCTCTCATGGTTGGTCTCCCTCTCTGATTCTTTCCCATTTAGTTTTCCCTCCCTTCCCCTATGGTCATCTGCACTATTCCTTATATTGCACCTATGAGTGAAACCATATAATAATTGTCTTTCTCTGCTTGGCATAAACCCCTCCAGTTCCATCCATGCTGATGCAAACAGTGGGTATTCATCCTTTCTGATGGCTGCTATGAACATTGGGGTTCATGTGCCCCTTCTTTCACTGTATCTGTATATTTGAAGTAAATACTAGGTAATTCAATTGCTGGGTTGTAGGGTAGCAGTGTTTTTAACTTCTTGAGGAACCTCCACACTGTTTTCAAAGGGGCTGTGCCAGCTTGCTCTCCCACCGACATTGTAAGAGTTTACCACTTTATCCACATCCTCTCAAAAATTTGTTGTTCCCAGTCTTGTTAGTTTTAGCCATTCTTACTGGCATGAGGTGGTATCTCATTTTGGTCTTGATTTGCATTTCCTTAATGGCAAGTGATGTGGAGCATTTTTTTCATGTTTCTGTTGGCCATTTGTATGCTTTCTTTGGAGAAATGTCTGTTCATGCCTTCTGCCTATTTCTTGACTTGATTATTTGTTTTTTGGGTGTTGAGTTCAAGAAGTTCTTTATAGATTTTGGATATCACCCCTTAATCTGTTACATCATTTGCAAATATCTTCTCCCATTCTGTAGGTTGACTTTTAGTTTTGTTGATTCTTTCCTCTCCTGTGCAGAAGCTTTTTATCTTGGGGAAGCCCGAATAGTTCATTTTTTGTTTTTGTTTCCCTTACTTTCAGAGACGTGTCTTGGAAGAAGTTGCTGCAGCCAAGGTTGAATATGTTACTGCCTCTGCTCTCCTCTAGGATTTGGATGGATTACTGTCTCCCATTTAGGTTTTTAATCCTTTTTGAGTTTATCTTTGTATATGGTGTCAGAGAATGGAGGAGAAATGTTCAGGGCTTTTATCAAGAAATTATTCTATAACTTGTCAAATGCTTCTGCATCTATGGAGAGGATCATAAGGCTCTTAACCTATCTTTTATTAATGTGGTGAATCATGTTGATTGACTTATGGATGTTGTACCATCCCTGCAGCCCAGGGATAAATCCCACTTGATTGTGATGAATTTTTTAAGTGTACTGTTGGATTTGATTTGCTACTATTTTCTTGACAATTTTTGTATCCATGTTCATCAGGGATGTTGGTCTGTAATTATCCATTTTAGTGAGGTCTTTTTCCGGTTTTGGGATCAAGGTAACACTGGCCTCAGGATGAATTTGGAAAGGTTCCTTCTACTTCTATTTTTAGGGACAGTTTCAGAAGAATAGGTATTAAATCTTTAAATGTTTCGTGGAATTCCGCTTGGAAGGCATCCAACCCTGGGCTCTTGTTTGTTGGGAGAATTCGGATTACTGCATTAATTTCTTTCCTCGTTGTGGGTGTGTTCAGGTTTTCTATTTCTTCCTGTTTTGATTACTTTAAGTTTCTAGGAATTTATCCATTTCTTCCAGATTACCTACATAATTGACATACAATTGCTCATAGCAGTCTCTTATCATTGTTTCTATTTCTTCGTGTCTGTTGTGATCTCTTCTCTTTCATTCATGATTTTATTTATTTGGATTCTTTCTCTCTTTTTTTTGATAAGTATGGCTAGAGGCTTATCAATTTTGATAATTCTATTAATAAATTAACCCCTGATTTTTTTAATCTGTTCTAATTTTTTATCTCTATAGCTAATCTTTATTATTTCCCATTCTCCTATTGGATCCAGGCTTTTCTTCCTTTTCTTTTCCCAGTTCCTTTAGGTGTAATGTTAGGTTGTGTATTTGAGACTTTTCTTACTTCTTAAGGAAGGTCTATATTGCTATATATATCTCTATTAGGATCGCTTTTGCTGCATCCCCCAAATTTGGACAGCTTTGTTTTCTTTTCTTATTATATTAGTCACCATACAGTATTTCATTAGTTTTTGATGTAGTGTTCCATGATTCATTGTTTTCATATGACACCCAGCGCTCATTGCAATACATACCCTCCTTAACACCCAGCACTGGGCGAACCCATCCTCCCAAACCCCTTCCCTCTGAAACCCTCAGATTCTCTCCTGGAGTCCAGAGTCTCTCATGGACCATCTCCTCCTCTGATTCACCCCTTAATTTTCCTGTTACTTCTCCTAATGTCCTCCATGCTATTCCTTATGTTCCACATATAAGTGAAACCATATGATCATTGTCTTTTTCTGCTTGACTAATTTCACTTAACATAATCACCTCCAGATCAACCTATGTTAATGCAAATGGTGGGTATTCATCCTTTCTGATGGCTAAGTAATATTCTATTGTATATATGAACTATATCTTCTTTATCCATTCATCTGCTGAAGGGCATCTTAGCTCCTTCCACAGTTTGGCTATTGTGGATATTGCTGCTATGAATATTAGGGTGAATGTGTCCCTTCCTTTCACTACACCTGTACATTTGGTATAAGTACCCAGTAGTGCAATTGCCAGGTCATGGCGTAGCTCTGTTTTTAGCTTTTTGAGGAAACTCCATATTGCTTTCCAAAGTGGCTGCACCAACTTTCAGCCCCATCACCAGTGTAAGAGTATTCCCCTTTCTCCATATTGTCTCCAACATTTGTTGTTTCTTGCTTTGTCAATTTTTACTATTCTAACTGGTATAAGGTGGTATCTCAATGTGGTTTCGATTTGAATCTCCCTGATGGTTAATGATGATGAGCATTTTTTCATGTGTCTTTAGCTGTTCATATATCTTCTTTGGAGAAGTGTCTTTTCAATGTCTTCTTCCCATTTCTTGACTGGAGTGTGTGTGTGTGTGTGTGTGTTGAGTTTGATATATTATTTATAGATCTTGTATACCAGCTCTTTATCTCTAATGTCATTTGCAAATATCTTCTCCCATTCTGTGGGTTGCCTCTTTGTTTTATTGACTGTTTCATTTTCTGTGCAGAATCTTCTTATCTTGAAGTCTCAAAGTTCATTTTCACTTTTGTTTCCTTCGCGTTTGGAGATGTGTCTTGAAAGAAGATGCTGAGAGATTGCTGTCTGTGTTCTCTTCTACAGTTTTGATGGATTCCTATCTCACATTGGGGTCTTTCATCCATTTTGAGTTTATCTTTTGTGTGGTGTAAGCAAATGGTTGAGATTCATTCTTCTGTATATAGCTGTCCAATTTTCCCAGCACCATTTATTGAGGATACTGTCTTTTTCCCATGGAATATTTTTCTTGCTTTGTCAATATTATTTGACCATAGAGTTAAGGGTCCATAGCTGGGATATCTATTCTGTTCCATTGATCTGTGACTGTTTTGATACCAGTACCACATTGTCTTGGTGATCATAGCTTAGTAATATAGCTTGAAATCAGGCAATGTGATGCCCCTAGCCTTTTCTTTTTCAACATTTCCTTGACAATTTTGGATCTTTTCTGGTTGCATATGAATTTTAGGACTGTTTGTTTCAGCTCTTTGAAAAATGCCAATTGTGTTTTGATAAGGATGGCATTGAAAGTGTAGATTTCTTTGGGAAGCATAGACATTTTAACAACGTTTATTCTTCCAATCCATGAGTATGGAAAAGTTTTCCATCTTTTTGTGTCTTTTTCAATTTCTTTCATAAGTGTTCTGTAGTTTCCAGAGTATACATTCTTTACTTCTTTGGTTAGGTTTATTCCTAGTTATTTCATGGCTTTTGGTGCTATTGTAAATTGCTTTCATTCCCTAATTTATCTTTCTACAGTTACATTGTTAGTGTATAGAAAAGCAACTGATTTCTGTGCATTAATCTTGTCTCCTGAGACAATGTCTCACATTACTGAGTTGCTGTGTGAGTTCTAGTTATTTGGAGGTGGAGTCTTTTGTTTTTTCCATGTGAAGTATCATGTCATCTATGAAGAGTGGGAGTTTGACTTCTTCTTTGCCAATTTGAATACATTTTATTTCTTTTTCTTTTTTTTTTTTTTTTTTTTTTTGGCTGACTGTTGATGCTAGGACATCTAGTACTATCTTGAACAATAGTGGTGAGAGTGAGCATCCTTGTTGTGTTCCTTTCCCCAATGAGAATGATATTTGTTGTGGGCTTTTCATAGATGGATTTTATGAAATTGAGGAATGTTCCCTCTATCCCTACACTGTGGAGGGTTTTAATTGGGAAAGGTTGCTGTATTTTGTCAAATGCTTTTTCTGCATCAATTGAGATAATCATATGCTTCTTGTCTCTTGTTTTATT
Organism: Mustela lutreola; assembly: GCF_030435805.1. Lineage (NCBI taxonomy): Eukaryota > Metazoa > Chordata > Mammalia > Carnivora > Mustelidae > Mustela > Mustela lutreola. The sequence continues at coordinate 58,137,768 of NC_081308.1, read as the reverse complement.
AATGTGTTCTATCACACCAATTGATTTGCAAATGTAGAATCACCCTTGTATCCCAGGGATAAATCCCACGTGGTCATGGTGGATAATCCTTTTAATGTACTATTGGATCCTATTAGTTAGGATCTTGTTGAGAATTTTAGCATCCATATTCATTAGGGATATTGGTCTGAAATTCTCCTTTTTGATGAGGTGTTTGTCTCCTTTTGGGATCAAGGTAATGCTGGCCTCATATACAATGAGTTTGGAAGTTTCCCTTCTGTTTCTATTTTTTGAAGCAGCTTCAGGAGAATAGGTATTATTTTTTCTTTAAATGTTTGGTAGTCTTCCCCTGGAAATCCATCCGGGCCTGGACTCTTGTTCTTGGAAGGTTTTTTCACTGCTTCAATTTTGTAACTGGTCATTGTTCTAATCACATTGTCAATTGCCAACACAAATGCTTGTTTCCATTACCAATTAGAGAAGTTCTCAGCTAAGATTTTCTCAGATATATCTTCTGGACCTATCTCTCTCCACCCCTTCAGGGATACCAATAATTCTGAAATTGGAGCATCTCATGACATCATTAATTTCTCTCAGTCTGATCTCCTGAACTTTAGCCTGTTTCCCCAGGCCTCTTCAGTTTCCTTATTCTCTATCATCTTATTATCATCTTATTATCTTATTATCATCTTATCATCTAGTTCATTAATTCGTTTTTCTGCTTTGTTTACCCTGGCAGTCAGAGTATCCAGTTAAGACTGTATTTCATTTATAGCTTTTTAGATTAGATCTCATTTCTGTCCTTAGAGATTCTATATTGTCACTAATATTTTCCTCCATCTTAGATATCAACTTCATAATTGTTACTCTGAAGTCTATTTCTGACATCTTGCTTATATCCATATACATTAGTTTTGTGGCAGAGGTCACAGTCTCTGAGTCTTTACTATGTTGTGGTTTCCTCCTCTCAGACATTCTTTTCATGGGTGGCTGAGGGAATGTACAGGGTCCAAGTTATTGACCACAGCCCAAACAAAGTGCACCTGTTTTATAGGGACCTTAAGGTTGTTCTTTCAACCTCTTGTTCTTTCAACCTGTGTCTGGGGGTGGAGCCTGCCACACTGTTACTCACGCAATCCTGCTTAGGCAGAGTTGCCCTACTTCCTGTTGGCGGGGTGGGTGGGTGGGGGGGAGTTGGGTTCAGTAAGAACTAGTTTGGGAGGCTTTGTTCTTTGGCAGCTTTCCCAGGCAGATTTCTGCATCTCTTCTGAGAGTCAGAATAGAAGTGACCACATTCAAACCTCTGTCTCTGAACAGGGAAATCACAGTCTGCTCTTCACTGAGCTCTCTAGGCCAGATTGTCTCCATTTCTGTCTGCACTGCTGAAATGCACAGCCTCCCTGGTTGTGTGGTCTGCAGCAACACTCCCAGGTGTGGATCCCTGGGCCAGGCACATATCTGCCCTTTGTGCTTCTAAAACCATTAACTGCCCCTGGGTTGCATGCACATACCTACAACTCCTGGATCCTGTTAGGGGCTGGACTGAAGACTTTTCCCCACTGCTACTAGTCAGCAAATCTGTGTCCAGTCCCCAGAATGGGACACTTTTGCACTCCATTGTTGTATCACTTTCCCAGAGCTAGCTTATGGTGGCTCCCTCCAACTTCCATTTATCTTCCAATATCAGCCTGCAGAATCATGGCTCCATGTTTCATACCTTGAGACTGCTGGAGATATTCTGTCTATAGAGATCCAGATGCATATTCTTACATCTCAGGCTGATTTTGTGGATGTTCAGAATATTTTGGTAAATATTCAGCTAAATTCAGGGGACAGGTTGAAATAAGGTTCCTTACTCTTCCAACACATTTTGCCCTCCAGGATGGCTGTGTTTTCATTTTCATTTTCTCCTGTGTATCTTTTAAATTTTTCTTTAGTTTCCTAGTTGACACATTTATTCTTTAATAGGATGTTCTTCCATGTATTTGTGGACTTTCCAAATGTTTTCTTGTGGTTGACTTAAAGTTTCATAACATTTGGTCTAAAAATATGCATGGTATGATGTTAGTCTTTTTGTACTGGTTAAGTCCTGGTTTGTGACCTATTGTATGACTTGTTCTGGACAATGTTCCATGTGTAATCAAGAAGCATGTATATTCTGCTGCTTTTGGATAAAATGCTCTGAATATATCTATGAAGTCTATCCAGTGCAGTGTGCCATTTAAGTCCTTACTTCCTTGTTGATCTGCTTAGATGATCTGTCCATTGCTGTGAGTGGGGTGTTTAAGTCCCCTATTATTATTGTATTCTTATCAATGAGTTTCTTTAATTTTATTATTAATTGCTTTATATATTTTGCAAATATTCACAATTGTTAGATCTTCTTGTTGGACAGTCCTTTTTATTGTGATACAGTGCCTTTTTTCTTGTCTTCTTCAATCTCTCTTTTAAAATTAGTATGTCTGATATAAGGATGGCAACTTCAGCTTTCTTTTGATGTCCATTGACATAATAAATGGTTCTCCACCCACTGATTTTCAATCTGGAGGGGACTTTGGATCTAATATTAATCTCTTGGATTGATAGATGGACAATATTTTTTGTTTGTTTGTTTGTTTTATTTTCAGCATAACAGTATCATTTTTTCACCACACCCAGTGCTCCATGCATTCCGTGCCCTCTATAATACCCACCACCTGGTACCCCAACCTTCCACCCCCTGCCAATTCAAACCCCTCAGATTGTTTTTCAGAGTCCATAGTCTCTCATGATTCACCTCCCCTTCCAACTTACCCCAACCCCCTTCTCTCTAACTCCCCATGTCCTCCATGCTTTTTGTTATGCTCCACAAATAAGTGAAACCATATGATAATTGACTCTCTCTGCTTGACTTATTTCACTCAGCATAATCTCTTCCAGTCCCATCCATGTTGCTACAAAAGTTGGGTATTCGTCCTTTCTGATGGAGGCATAATACTCCATAGTGTATATGGACCACATCTTCCTTAACCATTCGTCCATTGAAGGGCATCTTGGTTCTTTCCATAGTTTGGCGACCGTGGCCATTGCTGCTATAAACATTGGGGTACATATGGCCCTTCTTTTCACTACATCTGTATCTTTGGGGTAAATACCCAGGAGTGCAATGGCAGGGTCTTAGGGAAGTTCTATTTTTAATTTCTTGAGGAATCTCCACACTTTTCTCCAAGAGGCTGCACCAACTTGCATTCCCACCAACAGTGTAAGAGGGTTCCCCTTTCTCCACATCCTCTCCAACACATGTTGTTTCCTGTCTTGCTAATTTTGGCCATTCTAACTGGTGTAAGTTGACATCTCAATGTAGTTTTAATTTGAATCTCCCTGATGGCTAGTGATGATGAACATTTTCATGTGTCTGAAAGCCATTTGTATGTCTTGATTGGAGAATTGTCTGTCCATATCTTCTGTCCATTTTTGATATGATTGTCTGTTTTGTGTGTGTTGAGTTTGAGGAGTTCATTATAGATCCTGGATATCAACCTTTTGTCTGTACTGTCATTTGCAAATATCTTCTCCCATTCCGTGGGTTGCCTCTTTGTATTCTTAACTGTTTCCTTTGCTGTGCAGAAGCTTTTGATTTTGATGAAGTCCCAAAATTTCATCTTCACTTTTGTTTCCTTTACCTTTGGAGACATATCTTGAAAAAAGTTGCTGTGGCTGATATCGAAGAGATTACTGCTGATGTTCTCCTCTAGGATTCTGATGGATTCCTGTCTCACATTGAGGTCTTTTATCCATTTCGAGTTTATCTTTGTGTACGGTGTAAGAGAATGGTTGAGTTTCATTCTTCTACATATAGCTGCCCAGTTTTACCAGCACCATTTATTGAAGAGACTGTCTTTTTTCCTCTGTGTATTTTTTCCTGTTTTGTCGAAGATTATTTGACCATAGAGTTGAGGGTCCATATCTGGGCTCTCTACTCTGTTCCACTGGTCTATGTGTCTGTTTTTATGCCAGCTCCATGCTGTCTTGGTGATCACAGCTTTGTAGTAAAGCTTGAAATCAGGTAACGTGATGCCCCAAGTTTTATTTTTGTTTTTCAACATTTCCTTAGCAATTCGAGTCTCTTCTGTTTGTTTTTGTTTTTATCCATTCTGGTACCCCATGTATTTTGATGGGGCATTTTACACATTTACATTCAGAGTAAGTAATCAAAGATATGAATTTAGTGCCATTGTATTACCTGTAAAGTTGTTGTTCCTGTAGGTTTTCTCTGTTCCTTTCTGGTCTTTTTTTCTTACTTTTGGCTGTCTTTCTGCTCAAAGCATCTCCCTTTAGTATTTTTTGCAGGGCTGGTTTAGTCTTTACAAGCTGCTTTAGTTTTTGTTTCTCTTAAAAGCTCTTTATCTCTCTTTCTATTTTGAATGACAGTCTTGTTGGAGAAAGCAAACTTAGTTGAATATTTTTCCTATTTAGCAAGTTAAATATGTCATGCCAGTCTTTTCAGTCCTGCCAAGTCTATGTAGACAGGTCTGCTGCCAGCCTTATGAATCTACCCCTATAGGGTAAGGACCTTTTCTCCAAAATTGTTTTCAGAGTTCTCTCTTTATCTTTGTATTTTGCAAATTTCACTATGTTATGTCATGGTGTTCTCCTGCTTTTGTTGATTTTTAAGGGTGTTTCCTATTTCTTATTTCCTCCTCCAGATTAAGGATGCTTTCAGCAATAATTTGTTCAAATAAACCTTTTACTTTTTTTTTTTTCTGCTCTTCTTCTTCTGGAACTCCTGTGGTACAAATATTATTTTACTTTATGGAATCCCTGAGTTCTCTAACTCTATCTTGTGATCTAAATGGGTATTTTTTTCCATCTTCTTTTTAGCTTTCTTGTTTTCCTAATTTTATCTTCCATGGCACCTATCCTCTTCTCTGCATCTTCATTCCTTGTAGCAGTTATATTGTCTATCTTGTATCTCAGTTGTAGCACTTTTCATTTCAGCCTGACTGCTGTTTAGGTCTTTTGTTTCTACAGTGAAGGTTTCTCTGGTATCTTCTATGCTTTTTCTAAGCCCACCTACTAGTGTTAAGACTGTTGAACTAAATTCTCATTGAGATATACTGCTTACATCTGCTTTGAGCAGATTCTTGGCTGTGATATCTACCTGAGCTTTCTTTTGGGGAGAATTCCTCCATATTGTCATTTTATCCCAGTTTCTTTCTTTTGCTTTTATGAAAGATTGTTATATATCCTGCAACTCAGAGTAATGTTATATTAAAAAGGTCATGCAGTATCTAGGGTCTGGCACCTCAGTAAGAGTTTCTGGTTTATAATGTGTGTACTCCACTGTTGTGTTTTGGCTGCTCTTTGCCACTGGTCCATCCTCTCCAGATTTCCTCTTTGCTTGCAGTGGGGTGTGTTTGGGACTTTATCTAGGTTTGTTTTGATTTGTTTGTTGAAAAAAGCCAAAAAGGAAGGAAAGAGGGAAAAGAGAAAAAAAGAAAAAAGGCCTGCCTGATCCAACAAAAGAAAAAAAAAGGAAAATGAACAATAAATAAATCAAATAGATTAAAAGCAAAACAAAAATAAAACCCCAAGCAAACAGATAAAAACCAAAACAACAACAACAACAAAAAACAATCAAAAAACAACAACAACAACAATTATAAGCCTGATTTCAAAGAAAATGAAAGGAAAAATCAATAAAGAAAAAGAAAGGGCAAAAAGAAAAAAGAAACCTGGTGCAAAAGAGAGAGAGAGGGAGAGAGAAGCAAATAAAAGAAACAACAACAATTTAACAAACAAACAAATTTGCCAGCCTTATTCCAAAGGGGAAAAAAATGAAAAAAAAAAATACAACCAGGTCTTGTTTCCACCAGAACTGAAGGGGACACACTGTATGATCTGTAGACTTAGTTAGTACTTGTGGCATGCTGCCTGTGTTGCTCCTCTAGGGGAGAGGCCTGCTGTGCTAGCACAGAGTCAATGCTGCCCCTGTTTAAAAAAAAAAAAAGTGCTTGCTAGGCACAAGGTTGTGGGGTTCGATGTAAGTAGCTCCTACTTCCACTGGAGGCTGCTGTGCTGTTCTCTGAAATCCACTGGTGTTAGTATCAATGGAAAAATAGCATTACAGCCAGAGACAGGGGATCTCATCCCCACCAGCTGTTTAGAAGCTACTCACAGAAAGACAATGGCCATCAGCATGCCCAGCATGACAACTCTCCTGTATTTTATCTTTGGCTCTGGCTAGGATTCAGAACTCTAATCTTAAAGGAGCCAGCACCCCCTGGATTTCTGTTCCCTCCTCCAGAGTAGAGCCTCTCTGTGCTCTGAATACTGCTATTTGTTTCACAAAAACAGTCTTATGTCTGCATGATGCACAGAATCTATGGCATAGAGAGCAAAAAACAGTTACCAGATTATCCAGGCTCACCAGGCCTTTCCATTTGCTGGTGCCTGCAGGGTGTTTTGTCCTTGAAGAGGCAATATGCCTTCTTCCAGATATACTCCAGGAAGGAGAGTGGTATCTTCCAGTGTGGTCCAGGAGATCCCTACACCACACTGAGTACCCAGAGCTGTCCTCTATAGGAGTGCACACTACAGCTCAGCTCTGGCAAAAGTCATGAGCTTCCAAAACTGAGCTACATTCACTGTCTGGAAAAATCCCTGCCCACTCAGTTCCCCCATCTCCCCAGTTTGTGGTCCCAGAGGTTTTGTTCTTGTGTGAACCCAGTGAACACTGCATTACTCAACCCTACTCTTCCTTTTCTCTCCCCATGGAAAATGTTCTCCCCCAATTCACTTCCATGCACATTATACCTATCACACTATCTCCCTCCAACTGGTGGAACTCCTTCTTCCAATCCTCAGATAAATTCTTTGGCTCTTCCAAGTGATTGGACCTCAAAACAGCCTCACTGAAAGGATGAGGAAAGCTTCAAGTTCCCCTATTTCTCTGCCATTGTAACTCAACCCTATGAATACTCTTGATAATTCCAATCAATTATATTATTAAAGCTAAAGCCAGGCCAATTAGTCAAATAAGAAACCAATAAACAAAACCCAAAACTGTAAAGGATGTTTACCATTTATAGGTGGTATATTTTATGTAAAAAGTACTAGTGAACTTGGGGCACCAGGTGGCTCAGTTAAACATCCAGCTCCTCTTGGTTTTGGCTCAGCTCATGATCTCAGGGTCCTCAGGCTCCACACTCAGCAGGGAGTCTGCTTGAGGATTCTCTCTATCCAAGTCCCTCTGCACCTCCCTCTGCTTGTGCTCACTTTCTCTCTCTCTCAAATAAATTAACAAATATTTAAAATACTAGGGAACCTACAAATAATTTATTAGAATTAATACATTAATTAATATGATAAATAACAAATCAGAAGTATTGTATGATACAAGAACTGTATACAAAAATTGTCTTTCCAAACACTAGCAATGAACAATTTCAAAATGAAATTAAGAAAATGTCATTTAGAAGGTGGCAGCAAAGTCGGAGGACCCCAGCCTCACCTAACACAACTAGATAAATATCAAATCATTCTAAATACTTCAGAAATAGTCCTGAAGACCATCGATAAAGCTCCACAACTAAAGGGAAAGAAGTGGCCACATTGAAGAAGGTAGAAGTTTGGAGGTGGAGTTTAGTGGAGAAGTGGATCAGGGGTACTGCAAGGAAAGGGAGGCTGTGGTTGTGAGAAGGGAAAGAAAGAAGAGCAACAGGAGAACACGAAAGGATAATGCTTTCCCAAAACCATTTTCCTGGAAAAAAAGAGACGATGAATTTTTAAAGTTCTTATAACAACGAGATTTAAAGCATGCAGTTCTAAAGGTCAATGGGCTTCAGTGGGAGAGAGTACAGAGGGCCCTACACTGCTCCTTGAGAGAAGGCAGGAAAACACCCCTGGGGGTAGACATCCTGGAAACAGCCACCTGAAGAATGTTTGGGGCACACAGTGAGGTTATTTGTTCTTCTTGTAGCATGTCTTTGAAGAATGTTTGTGGCACACAGTGGGGAGAATATTCACTCTTCTGGTGGTATGTCTCTGAGAGGCAGTGAAAAGTGATGCCTATCTGGGAACAAAGCTGGTATCTGGCACCATTTCTTTCCCCTGCCCAGTAACAATAACACAGAGCCACCTGTGGAAAACAGTGCAGCACAGAGTGGAGCTGTCTAACTTGCATACACCAATCCCAAGAGTTATGACAGGGTGCCATTCCCACACAAATCTGCATCAGTCCCAGCAAGACAGGTATATCCCCAAAAGGACCAGCACAAACCCCACCTACACCATGTCTACAGACTAGAGAGTCTGTAGGCCTCTGTTCTGGTGCAGGATGTGTCAGCTCGTATTTCAAAATACGAGATCAAAGTATGCCCATTTAAGATTCACCACACTCAGGTCAGAGACTAAACAATGCCCTCATCAGCCAAGGAGAGCCTCTACAGAAGGCTGGCCGGAAGGATAAAGCAGTCAAAACACAACATCAGAATGCATGTAGCACACACCAGAGTTAATCCCTGAAATACTAGGCTCTAGGCACTATGTAACCTCTTCTTCATAAGACCATTACTTTCAGGAGCAGGAGACATAATTGTCTTTTATAACAAGGAGAAGAAGACTTAAAGAAAATGTGACAATGGAGGGATTTATCCCCAATGAAAGAATGAGATAAGGTGCTGATCAGAGATCTAAGTGAAGGAAATATAAGTAACATGCCTGGTGGAGAATTTAAGCAACAATCGTAAGGATACTCACAGGACTTTAGAAAAGAATGGAAGACACCAAGTGAGATCATTAGCATAGATGAAAAGTTTAAAAAGAATCAATCAGAGATGAAAAGTACAATAAAGATTGGAAACAGGCTTGAAGCAATGAACAGCAAACTGGAAAGTAGAGGAACAAATTAATGACCTAGACATCAAAGTAATGAAAAGCAATGAAACTGAACAAAAGAGAGTAGAAAGAAGTCTGCAAGACAAGAATAGATGTAGGGAACTGACTCCATCATATGTAATAATATTCATATTATAGAATTCCCACAAAAAAGAAGAGAGAGTAAAGGGGGCAGAAAATTTATTTGAAAAAATAATACCTGAAACCTTCTCAAATCTGAGGAAGGAAACAAATATCCAGATCCAGGAGAAGTAGAGAATTCTAATAAACAAAAGCAGACCAACACAAAAAAACATTGTAATTAAAATTTCAAAATATAGTAATAAAGAAAAAAATCTTAAAAACGAAAGACAAAAGAAGTCCTATAATTACAAGGGAAAACACATAAGGCTAGGAGATTTCCCAAAAGAAGTTTTGCAATATATAAAGAAGAGGAATGATATATTCAATGTCCTGAATGAGAAAAATCTGCATGCAAGAAGACTCTATCCAGCAATAGTTGGAGAGCCAAAGACTTTCCCAGACAAACAAAAACTAAAGGAGTTAGAAAACACTAACCTAGCCCTGCAAGAAATATTAAAGGGGATTCTTTGAGTGCTAAGGAGAGACTAAAAGTGACAAAGACAAGAAAGGATCAAAGAAAACCTCCAGAAACTATGACAAAAGAAATAGTAAAATGGAAATAAATACATATCTATTAACAATTACCTTGAATGTAAAGGGACTAAACACTCCAAAAGACATGTGGTGTCTGAATAGATAAAAAACAGGACTGATTTATATGCTGCCTATAAGAGACTCATTTTAGACCTAAAGATAGCTGTGAATTGAAAATGAGAGGTGGAAAACAATTTATCATGTGAATGAACATCAAAAGAAAGATGGAGTACCTATCCTTATATCAGACAAAGCAGATTTTAAATCAGAGACAGTAATAGGAGATGGAGAAAAGTATATCATAATAAAGGGGTCTATACCACAAGAAGATCTAACAACTGTAAATAATTATTCCCCTAACATGGGAACACCAAATATATAGACCAGTTAATAATAAAATTGAAGAAACTCATTGATAATAATATAATATTAGTAGGGGATGTTAACACCTCACTCACAACAATGGACTAATCATCTAAGCAGATCATCAAAGACACAAGGGCTTTGAATGACACACTGGACCAGATGGACTTCACAGATAATTACAAAACACTCCAAACTAAAGCAACAGAACACTCATTCTTCTCAAGGGCTCGTGGAACTTTCTCCAGAATAGATCACATACTGGGTCACAAATCAGATCTCAACTGGTACCAAAGGACTGGGATTATTCCCTGCATTATTTTCAGAACAAATTGCTTTGAAAACTAGACTCAATCACAAAAGGAAATTGGAACAAACTCAAACACTTGGAGGTTAAGGAGCATCCTACTAAGGAATGAATGGGTCAACCGGGAAATTAAAGAAGAATTTTAAAAATTCATGGAAACTAATGTGAATGAGAACACATCTGCTCAAAACTTTTGGGATACACCAAAGGCAGTCCTGAGAAGGAAGTATACTGCATTACAAGCCTCTCTCAGAAAATTAGAAAAATCTCAAATACACAATCTAACCTTACACCTAAAGGAGCTGGAAAAAGAACAAACAAATAAAGCCTAAACCAAACCAAAGAGAAATAATAAAAACTAGATCAGAGTTCAATGAAATAAAAACCAGAATAGTATAATGGATTAATTGAACTAGAAGTTGGTTCCTTAAAAGAATTAAGATTGATAAACATCCAGCAAGACTTTTCAAGAACAAAAGAGAGAAGACCCAAATTAATAAAATTATTAATGAAAGAGGAGAGATCACAACCAATGCTAACAAAATACAAAAATTTTTAAGAACATATTATGAGCATTATATGCCAACAAATTAGGCAATCTAGAAGAAAGTGTGCATTCCTGGAAACTTATTAACTAGAAAAACTGAAACAGGAAGAAATAGACAATCTGAATAGATCCATGATCAGCAAGGAAGTTGAAGAATAATGAAAAACTTTCCAGGGCCAAATGGCTTCCCAGGGGAATTCTACCAAACAATTAAAGAAGAAATAAGACTTATTCTACTAAAGTGGTTTCAAAATATAGAAATGGAAGGAGAACTTCCAAACTTGTCCTATGAGGCCAAATTACCTTGATCCCCAAACCAGACAAAGATTCCATTAAAAAGGAGAATTACAGAACAAGATCCCTGATAAACATGGATGTCAAAATACTCACCAAGATACTAGTCAACAGGATCCAACAGTACATATAAAGGATTATTCACAACAACCAAGTGGGATTTACTTCTGGGATATAAGGGTTGTTCAACATTCACAAATTGATCAACGTGATACTTCACATTAATAAAAGAAAAGACAAGAACCAAACGATCCTCTCAATTGATGCATAAAAAGCCTTTGACAAAATACAGCATTCTTTTTTATTAAAACTCTTTACAGTGTAGGGATAGTGGGAATACACCTCAATACCATAAAAGCTACCTACAAAAAGCCCACAGTGAATATCATTCTCAATGGGGAAAACACGAGAGTTTTTTCCCTAACATCAGGAAGACTCTCACCACTGTTATTCAACACAGTACTAGAAGTCCTAGCCTCAGCAATCAGACAGCAACAACAAAAAATGCATTCAAATTGGGAAAGAAGGAGTCAAACTGTCACTCTTAACAGATGACATGGTACTTTAAGGTGGAAAACCCAAAATACGCCACCCCAAAATTGCCAGAACTCATACAGGAATTGAGCAATGTGGCAGGATATAAAATCAATACACAGAAACCAGTTGCATTTCTATACACTAACAATGAGGAAGAAGAAAGAGAAATCAAGGAATCAATCCCATTTGCAATTGCACCAAAAATATCTAGGAATAAACTAAACCAAAGAGGTAAAGAATCTGTACTCTAAAAACTACAGAAAACTTACTTATGAAAGAAGTTGAGGAAGACACAAAGAGATGGGAAAACATTCCATGCTCAAGATTTGGAAGAACAAATATTGTTAAAAATGTCTGTGCTGCCCACAGAAATCTACACGTTCAATGCAATCCTTATCAAAATACCATTAACATTTTTCACAGAGATGGAACAAACAATCCTAAAATTTGTATGGAACAATAAAAGGCTCCAAATAGCCAGAGGAATGTTAAAAAGAAAACCAAAGCTGGTAGCATCACAATTTCTGACTTTAAGCTATATTACAACTTGAAACTTAATGAATGTTAGATGATGTGTTGTTGAAAGAAAGAATAAATTATTACCCATATTGGTAGGGAAGGAAAGAAAAGCTACATTACAAAACCACGACTATCAAGACGGCATGGCTCTGACACAGAAAGAAAGACATAGATCAATGGAATAGAATAGACAACCCAGAAATGGACCTTCAGCTCTATTGTCAACTAATCTTGTACAAAACAGGAAAGAATATTTAATAGAAAAAAGACAATCTCTTCAATAAATGGTCCTGGGAAAATTGGACAGTTATATACAGAAGAATAAAACTGGACTGTTCTCTTACACCATACACAAAGATAAACTCAAAATGGATGAAAGACATAACTGGAGGACAGAAATTTAAAAAAAAATAATTCTAGAGGAGAACATGGGAAGCAAATTCTTCATCCTCAGCCACAGCAACTTCTTGCAAGTATTATGCTAAGTGATATGTCAGTCAGAGAGAGACTATAATATATTTTCACTCATATGTGGAATATGAGTTCAAAGGACCATAGGAGAAGGGAGAGAAACTAAATGCGAAGAAGTCAGAGAGTGAAACAGACCATGAGAGACTCTTGACTCTGGGAAACAAACTGAGGGCTGTGGAAGGAGAGGTGGGTGAGATGTGATAACTGAGTGATGGGCCTTAAGGAGGGCACATGATGTGATGAGAACGAGTGTTTTATGCAAGTGATGAATTATTGAACACTATATCTGAAACTAATGATGTACTATATGTTGGCTAATTGAATTTAAATATAAATAAATAATACAAAAATATTGGAAGATTTAACACCTTACTCACAGCAATGGGCAGGTCATCTAAGCAGATCTACAAGGAAACAAGGGCTTTGAATGACACACTGGACCAGATGGACTTCACTGATCTGTTTAGAATTATTCATCCTAAAGCAACAGAATATACATTCTTCTTGAGGGTATGGAACATTCTCAAGAATAGATGACATACTGGGTCATAAAACAGGGATCAAATGGTACAAAAACAGAGCTAACTCCATGCATTTTCAGACCACAGTGCTTTAAAATTTGAAGTCAACTAGAATAAAAATAATTGGGAGGAGAACTAATACATGGAGTTTAAAGAGCATCCTACTAAAGAATGAATGGGTCAACCAGAAAGTAAAAAGTAAAGTAAAAATATATGTAAAAATAAAAAAGTAAGGTAAAGTAAAAAATACATGGAAACAAATGAAAATGAAAACATGACAGTCCAAATTTTGGGTGTGTTGCAAAGGCAGTCCTAAGAGGAAAGACCTTTCTCAAGAGATGAACAACAACAACAAAAAAGTCTCAGCTGCACAAGGTAAACTTAGCCTAAAGAAGCTGTAAAAAGAATGGCAAATAAAGCCTAAATCCAGCATGAGAACAAAAATAATAAAGATTACAGCACGTTGAAGATGTAGAAATTTTTTTTTTTTAATTTTTTATTTTTTATAAACATATATTTTTTATATACATATATTTTTATCCCCAGGTCTGTGAATCACCAGGTTTACACACTTCACAGCACTCACCAAATCACATACCCTCCCCAATGTCCATAATCCCACCCCCTTCTCCCCAACCCCCTCCCCCCGGCATCCCTCAGTTTGTTTTGTGAGATTAAGAGTCACTTATGGTTTGTCTCCCTCCCAATCCCATCTTGTTTCATTTATTCTTCTACCCACTTAAGCCTCCATGTTGCATCACCACTTCCAAGATGTAGAAATTTTTTTAAAATGGTGGATCAGATCCACAAAACCAGGATCTTGTTCTCTGAAAATTAGTAAGTTTGATAAACCCCCAGCCAGACTTTCAAAAAGAAAAGAGGAAGGACCCAAATAAATAAAATCATGAATGAAAGAGGAGACATCACAACCAACACCAGTGAAATATAAATAACTATAAGACGATATTATGAACAATTATATGTCAGGAACCATATTATCTTCTCTATTGATGCATAAAATCACTTGACAAAATATAGCATCCCTTCTTGATAAAAACTCTCCACCCTGAACAGAGCTCAGTATCATAAAAAACATATATGAATAACACACAGCAAATATCATACTCAATGGGGAGAAACTGAGGTTTTTCCCCCTAAGGTCAGGACCAGAACAGCAATGTCAACTCTCACCACTATTGTGCAACATAGTACTGAAAATCCTAGCCATAGCAATCAGACAACAAAAACAAATAAAGTCATCCAGGTGAGCAAAGAAGAAGTCAACTTTCCCTCTTTGAAGATGACATGATACTTTATGTAGAAAACCTGAAAGACTACAAAATATTGCTAGAACTCATAAAAGAATTCAGCAAAGTCACAGGACATAAGATTAATGCACAGAATTTTGTGCACAGAATTCTGAATGCACAGAATAGCATTTCTCTACAGCAATAATGAAGCAGCTGAAAGGGAAATCAAGGAATTGATCCCATTTACAATTGCACCAAAAACCATATGATACTTTGGAATAAACCTAACCAAAGTAGTAAAAGATCTGTACTGTGAAAACTGCAGAACAATTATAAAAGAAGTTGAAGAAGACACAAGTAAATGGAAAAAACTTCTTATTCTCATGGATTGGAAAAATAAATACTAAAATGTCTATGCTATCCAAAGCACTCTATACAGTCAATGCAATCCCTATCAAAATACCATCAGCATTTTTCAAAGAGCTGGAAAAAGCAATCCTAAAATTTTTATGGAACCAGAAAAGGACCCTGAATCACCAATGGATTATTGAAAAAGAAAACCAAACCCAGGAGCATCACAATTCCAGACTTCAAGCTGTATTTCAAAACTGTAGTCATCAAGACAGCATGGTAATGGCACAAAAACAGACACAGAGATCAATGGAATCCAAAAGAAAACCCTGAAATGAACCCTCAGCTCTATACTCACCTAATCTTCAACAAAGCAGGAGAGAACATTCAATGGGAAAAAGCTCTCTTCAACAATGTTGTTGGGAAAATTAGCTACATGCATAAAAATGAAACTGGCTCACTTAATTCTTTTAGATTTTATTATTTATTTGAGAGGAAGAGAGAGAGTGAGTGAGAGAAAGAGCACAGACAGGGGGGAGAGACAGAGGCAGAGGCAGAAGCAGACTCCCCACTGAGCAGGGAACACAAAGTGGGGTTCCATCCCAGAACCCTGGGATCATGACCCAAGCTGAAGGCAGAAGCTTAACTGACTGAGCCACCCATGGGCCCCTAGATCACTTTCTTACACCATACACAAAAATAAACCCCAAATGTTTGAAATGCCTAAATGTGAGACAGGAATCCATCAAAATACTAGAGGAGAACATAAGCAGCAAACTCTTTGAACCATATGGCAACAACTTCTTTCTATACATGTCTCCAATAGTATGGAAAACAAAAGTAAAAATGAGCTATTGGGACTTCATCAAGATAAATATCTTCAGTTAACAAAACTAAATGACAACCTATGAAATAGGAGAAGATTTGCCAATGTCTTATCAGATAAAGGGTAAGTATCCAAAATCTATGAAGAACATAACAAACTCAACACCCAAAGAACAAAAAATTCCAGTAAAGATATATGTAGAAGGCATGAACAGACATTTCTCCAATGAAGACCTACAAATGGCCAAAAGACACATGAAGAAATGCTCATCACTTGCCATCAGGTAAATACAAGTCAAAAGCACAATGAAATACCACTTCACACTAGTCAGAATGGCTAAAATGGCTAAAATTAACAAGTCAGGAAATAGCAGATGTTGATGAGGATTCAGAGAGAGGGGAGCTTTCTTACACTGTTGCTGGGAATGCAAACTTAGGCAACTAGACTGGAAAGAGTATAGATGTTCATCAAAAAGCTAAAATAGAGCTATCCCACAACAAAGCAATTGTTCTCTATATAATTAACCAAAGGATACACACATAGTGTTTTGATGGGTCACATGCTTCCCAATGTTTATATCAGTAATGTCCCCAATTTCCAAAATATGGAAAGATCCCAGATGTCCTTTGACAGATTAGTGGAATATATATATATATATATATATCATCTTCATATATATATCATATATATATATATATATATAATACACATAGACATATATATGTATACATAGTGGGATACTACTCAGCCATGAAAAAGAATGAAGTTCTTCAATTTGCAATGATGTGGATGGAACTAGAGGGTCTTATGCTAAGCAAAATAAGTCAGAGAAAGATAAATACCATATGATTTCTTTCATATGTGGAATTTAAGAAACAAAATCATCTTGTTTATGCCCTTACATATGGTATTTCCATATGTTCCACATTCATTTGAGAAGAATGTACCTTGTTGCTGGGTGATTCAAATTTTGATCCTGCTTCTTCCTAGATGTGTGACCAGTAGATTTAGGCTCCTCATTAGCAAATGACAATAATAAAACTTGCATCAAAATGTTCTTATAAGAAGAAAATTGGATAATATATATGAAGGAACAAGCACATTGACTAGAACACAGTAGACACTCAGTAGATGTTCTTTCTCTTCCTTTTGTTTTATAATCACAGTGAGGAAATTATTAACCATGAAACTCTCAGAAAACAATTCATTTCATTACATGGTATTAACTATATACAGGGAAAAGTTCCAAAAAGGCAGACCAGTGAGAGAATTGCAATGATCAATAAGTCTTCTTGGAGAACGTGGGATCTAAGTTTGGCTTTAAGAGATAGATACCCTTTGGATGCATAGTCCAGTGTATCTCAAAATTCTTTATTAGAACACCAGAATTGTGTAAAATTGGCCAGGGTGCTCCACTATTTAATTTTTTTTCCAATTTTCAAAACAACTAAAATAACTTTTTTAATTTGAAACTTTCTTTCTATACATTCTTAAAAATTATTTGACACTTGTTACAGCTTCTTTAAATTAAAATCAAGAATAAGATAGTAATAAATTTAGCAAATAATATAGTTAGTTATTTTATGTTTAATAAAGATACTTCATGGTATTTACAAAAAGAATCATGGCTTCTGGTGCTATCCTACCAAAATACATTGGAGATTTACTGGCATGAGTGGAAAATATGAAGCATATAGAAACAGTATAGAGATAGCATAAGGGAAAGTATCAAAGGCTACAGATAACAGACCCATCTGGTGTGAGCAGTGTGTGTAATGGATTGATAGAAAATAATGGCTAGATAATAATAAGGTATAGTATAATTCTGAGTAAAATACTCATCTGAGCTCATTCTCATAGCAATTTTTTGAAATGAAGGGAGCAGGTGAAAAGTATTACTGTTAATAATAACAGCTTTTTATTATTGAGCACTTATATAAAGATGTAATTTATATATGCCTTACATATATTATTTCTAATGCTCACAAAAACCCTGAAATAATAGGTGTTATTACCCTAATATTACAGTTGAGTAAACTAAGGCTCAGAAAGTTTAAGTCATTTGTCCAAGGCCATAGACCTAGAAAAGAGCAGATGCTTAAATTTGAATCTCAGCTTTGATCCCAGTTCCAGTATACATTCTGAGAAAATGGAAAGAAGATCCAAAAGAAGTGAAAAGGAGAAGGCAGTAACAAGTACACGACATCAGATTTCACCACCAATAATCCTAAGGTTGGATCTTCCAGAAAGTAAACTAAAAGGATTTTTGAAGTCCATTTTGTAAAAATAACTTCAGCTCTGTCAATCCTAAAAATCAACAGTCCCCAATTTGAAAGGCCCAATTGAAATATTGAAGTATTTAGGGGGTGAGCACTGGGTTCACTTTAGAACTCAGGGTCTGGAGTCACCTATCAAGCCTGAAATGAAAGCTGTCTAAATTGACATCATTTATCATTTATTTGCTTTCCTTCCTTGGGGAGATTATAGCCAACAAAAGCTCCTTGTGTAAGAGGAATATTTAAAGAAATCCAGGAGTTGAAGCATGTTTCCATGACTGATTCCCTACCAAGGCATTTTCTTCCTATAAGGAGAAGTCTAGAGATTGTCAAAGTCAGGGATCAGTACCAAGGCTTGACTCAGAGTCCCATTCCTTCTTGAAAGGGTGGAATATTCAGGATTCTCATTCAGAAGGAATAAATGTAAAAAAAAAAAAGTAAAAAAAAAAAAAAGAAGGAATAAATGTTTGCCTCTTGGAAAATGTTTGGATTGTCAATCAGGATCCTTTAGGGAGAATATAAATGCTGACATTTAGAGCTTAGACTAGAGAAAGTGTAGTATCTATTTTAGCCCCAGAAAGTATAATATAATCTAACATAGAATTTTGACCCTCATGGAAGGGAAGCTTTATTGCTCTTTCTCTATTGGAGATAGACAAAGAAAGGCAGAGTAAAAGGCTTCTGAGAAGCTGGAGACGGTGACACTGAGTCTATAAACTAAAGCTTACACAATTTTACTCATAAAAGAGTTCCTTTATTCTGTATTTAAAGTCAACTAACTGTTATTAAAACAACTCATTTCTTTAGAATTTAAAAAGTATGAATAAATACCTTTGGATATATTTGATTTTGAAGAAAATTGGATCTTTTGCAAAAATAAGGAAGACTGATACTGTTTTACCTTATAAGAAATGAACCATCCTGTAATTCAACCACTGCACTACTGGGTATTTACCCAAAGAATACAAAAATACTAATTCAAATGGATAAATACATCTAAATATTTACAGCAGTATTATCTACAATAGCCAAATTATGGAAGGAGCCCAAATGTCCCTTGAATGGTGAATGAATAAAGGAAATGTGGTATATAGTAGAATATTACTCAGCCATAAAAAAGAATGAAATTTTGCCATTTTCCATGACATGAATGTAGCTAGAGAATGTTATGCTAAGCTACAATAAGTCAATCAGAGAAAGACAAATACCATATGATTTCTATAATATGTGAAATTTAAGAAACAACACATATGAACAAGGAGAAAGAGAGAAACCAGGAAATAGACTCTAACTATAGAGAACAAACTGAGGGTTACTGAAGGGAAAGTGGGCAGGGGGGATAGGTTAAATAGGTGATAAGATTAGGGAGTGCACTTTTAATGAGCACCAGATGTTGCATGGAAGTCCTGAATCACTATATTGTATGCCAGAATATAATATTACACTGTATGTTAACTAACCAAAATTTTAAACAAAAAGTTTTTTAGGGACCAGACAAGATGGCAGGGAAGTAGGGGGAGGTGCCTTTTCAACCTGTACCCTAAAGTGAGCTGATTACCTACCAAAGAACTCTGATCACCCATGAAATCAGCATGAGATCAGAATTATACATGTCTGGATCTCTACAGGGGCAGAAGACACCAGTGGGCAGGTAAAGCAGAGTGGGACCATCGGACTAATATCGGGAGGTAAACAAAAGGGGGAGGGAGCCACTAGAGGCGACAGGTTGGAAAGTAATACCCCTAATATGAGAGTGCCCTGCATCTGGGGACCAGCATTAACTTGGAGACTGGTTGAAAGCACTCCAAAAGAGCAAAGGGTCACGGGGGGGGGGTGTGGATTGTGGGAATCTGGGTGGCAAGGGACAGGGGCTTAAGTCCCCAGTCCCAGGACAGCCTCCCCTGGTGCTGAGCCAGAGAGAGTGCAGTGGAGAAACCAGTTCTTGGTCCCTGAGCCGCCAGCGCCTCCGAGATTGCATGGGGTCTGGCTCCTGTGAGGGGCTGGGAGCCACACCAGATGGCAGAACACATGAGCCCTGCTACAGAGCCTGAGAAACGCGCGCCCCTCCCCCTCCCCTGAGAGAGGTGCATAAAGGCCCACCCGGCGCTCTTAGATCCGTGCCATTGTTTAAGAGCCCAAGATGCACACCCCAAACTCTCCCCTGAGAGAGGTGTGTGAAGGCCCAGCCTGGTGCTTTCAGACCTGCATCCCACTTTCAGAGCCTGTGACTTGCGCATGACTTGCAGCCTCCCCTGAGAGAGGTGCATGCAAGCCCGGTGCTCTTAGACCCAGAAACACCAGGCACTCCCAGGCCAGGCCAGCTGGAAAATCTGTGTGTGATCACTGCTTGGAACCTCTCTGGTGGTCTAGAGCTGCTCAGACAGCCACCGCTGCCATGGTTTTGGATACAAGCAGAAGAACCTGCGTCCTCAGGGACTGCGACTCGGAACCTGCTCCGCCAGTGGCCAAGGGGGAATTTATATGGGCTCTGCAACACCCACAGAAGAACAGACTGAGGCTTCTCTCTGAGAGGGAGGTCAGGGTGCAGTTTGCTTTCCTCTAAACCTACAAAACCATCAAAAGCGGTTAAGGCGAGAGGAAAAAAAAAGTGAACAAATGTAAAAACATCCAGAGAATAAAAGCCTGATAAAACTGGTTTCCTCAGAGTCCACCCCCTTGAGGGGACAGGCAGACTTAACTCAGAGAACATAATTGACTGAAAACCCACGTGGCAGGCCCATCCCCCCAGAAAACCAACCAGGAAAGAAAAAAAAAAAAAAAAGACTACAAGAGAAAAACCACCACTACTTCATAGGACAACTTTTATTTTTAATTTGTTCCCACTATTCTGGCTCAATTTTTTATATAGATAATTTTTTAACCTATTTATCATTATGTAAGCTCTCCAGTACATCAAATTCCATAATACCCTTCTAACCTGAACTTTTTGATACATAAACCTGTGTTTTTCTTTTGCATTTCTATTTTTAAAATTTCTTTTTTTATTTTATTTTAGTTTAGTTTATTCCTTTTTTATTTTTATTTTCTAATATTCATATAGAGTTAAACTTCAAGGTAATCTCCTTTCCCCAATCAATACTACCCCTATAGGTAAACTAATTTTTAATCCCCCTTTATCTTAGGAAAGTTGAGTTATTTAACAAAGATATCAAGATACATCCAGGAAGAATCAAAATAATCTTCCTCGCCCACACTGAGAATATATAACTACTCTCCCATCGTTTTCTTCCACCAGTGTTTCTGTGTTTTTTGTGTTTGTCCTGATAGTATATAAATCTTACAATTGGGGTTCTTTTTGATGAGGTTCTTCCTTTATTTGTTTATATATATATATATATTTTTTCTCTTGTCATATACTTTTGTCAGTCTTTTTGTTTGTTTTTGGAACCTCCTCTTTTCTCTTCCCTTTCTTTTCTCTCTCTCTCTCTCTCTCTCTCTCGCTCTGTTTTTTTTTTTCTTTTTCTTTTCTTTTTTCTCTCATTTGGGCGGGGAATCCTGATTGCTCAGAAGTGTTCCAGGGTGCACATTAACTGCACATGGTTGATACATCCAGCTACATCTGATCACTCATCTCTCACCAAATGACTAGGAGGAGGAATGCCCAACAGAAGAAAAATACAGACGATGGACCTTTTGCAACAGAGCTAACAGCTATCAACATAGACAATATGTCGGAAAGAGAATTCAGGCTAACAATTATCCAGGCAATAGCTAGGTTGGAGAAAGCCATGGATGACCAAACGGAATTGATTAGGGCCAAGCTGAAAGCGACCAGAGATGATGTTCACAATATTAGGGCGGAGCTTAAAGCTACCAGGGTGGAGGTTCACAATGCTCCCAATGAGTTCCAATCTAATCTAAATTCTCTCAAAGCTAGGGTAACTGAGACAGAATATAGAATTAGTGATCTGGAGGGTAAACAGATAGAGAGAAAGGATCAGGAGGAAGCCTGGAACAAACAGCTTAGAAGCCATGAAAACAGAATCAGGGAAATAAATGATGCCATGAAATGTTCCAATGTCAGAATTATTGGACATGGGGAGTTAGAGAGAAGGGGGTTGGGGGAAATTGGAAGGGGAGGTGAATCATGGGAGACTATGGACTCTGAAAAACAATCTGAGGTGTTTGAAGTGGCGGGGGATGGGAGGTCAGGGTACCAGGTGGTGGGTATTATAGAGGGCACGGATTGCATGGAGTGAAAGACCCCTCTCCCCTTGCTAAAGGCTTGTTTAAGTAACCTGATGTCCCCAAAGCACCCCCTATCCCCTTGCTGAAGGCTTGATTGTTCCCATAGCCGGATGGCAACACATACCAGGATGTCTATTGTCTGTGATCACCCGGTCTGTCAAAAGAAAAGACAAATGAGGAATAGAGTGTACCTGGGACTTTCCAGAGTGCTGAGCCAAGGCCCACCAGAACAAACCGTTGTGTCCTTGCCTTAAACCCAGTGCCTGACAATGCTTGATTTAAGTTAACCAATCAGATCCCTGTAACCAAGCATCTGCTTCTGTAAGCTCGCTTCCCGCCACCCCAACCCTTGCCCTATATAATCTGCTCTCCAATCTATCCCGGCGCACTCAGCCCACAAAGGCTGATGCGTCCGCAGGCACCTGTGTAACCAATAAACCTCTTGTAACTTGCATCCAGTGGAGGCTTGGTGTCTGCTTCTTGGGTGCAGATCGAGGGTCTTTCAGGAGCACTGGGTGTGGTGAAAAAATAATGATACTGTTATGCGGAAAATAAATAAATGAAAAAAAAGAATTATTGGAATCCCTGAAGGGGAGGAAAAAGAAAGAAGTCTAGAAGATATAGTGGAACAAGTTCTTCATGAAAATTTTCCCAATCTTGTGAATGGAACCAGCATTCATGTACTAGAGGCCGAATGGTCTCCACCCAAGATTACAGATTCCAGAAAAACATCAAGGCACCTGATAGTCAAATTGAAGAATCATTATTGTAGATATAATCTCTTGAAAGCCGCTAGGACAAAGAGGCTCCTTACTTACAGAGGAAAGCCCATCAGAATAACGTCAGACCTGTCCACAGAGACCTGGCAAGCCATAAAGGACTGGCAAGATATATTCAGGACACTAAATGAGAAGAACATGCAGCCAAGAATACTTTGTCCAGCAAGACTGACATTCAAGTGGATGGAGAGATAAAGAGTTTCCAAGATCGCAAGGCTTAAAAGACAATGCAACCACCAAGCCTACACTGCAGGAAATATTAAGGGGGTTCTATAAAAGAGGAAAAATCCTAAGAATAGCATTGAAAATAAATATAGAGACAGTCTACAGAAAGAAAAACTTCAAAGGTAACTCGATGTCAATAAAAACGTATCTATCAATAATCAGTCTCAATGTGAATGGCCTAAATGTGTCCATAAAATGGCACAGGGTTGCAGATTGAATAAAACGACAGGACCTATCCATATGTTGCCTACAAGAGACCCATTTTGAACCTAAAGATACACCCAGACAGAAAGTGAAGGGATGGAGAAGCATCTCTCATGCCAATGGGCCTCAAAAGAAGGCTGGGGTAGTGATTCTCATATCAGATAAATTAGAGTTTAAACTAAAGACTGTAGACAGAGATACAGAAGGACACTACATAATTATTTTTGTTTTGTTTTGCTTTCTTTGAAGTACAATTTTCTATTTTCTATGAAGTACAATTTAATTGATTTTTAAAGGATTATATTTATTTATTTGACATACAGAGATCACAAGTAGGCAGAGAAGCAGGAGGGGTGGGGGTGCAGAGGGAAGAAGGCACCCTGTCAAGCAGAGAGACTGATGTGGGGCTGAATCCCAGGACCCTGAGATCACGACCTGAGCCTAAGGCAGAGGCTTTAACCCACTGAGCCACCAAGGTGCCCCAATTTAATTGATTTATTTAAATTTATTTTTTATTTATTTTCAGCATAACAGTATTGATTATTTTTGCACCACACAGTGCTCCAAGCAATCTGTGCCCTCCATAATACCCACAACCTGGTACCCCGACCTCCCACCCCTTGCCCCTTCAAAACCCTCAGATTCTTTTTCAGAGTCCATTGTTTCTCAGGGTTCACCTCCACTTCCAAACACTACATAATTCTTAAAAGGACTATCCACCAAGATGATCTAACAATTATAAATATCTATGTCCCCAATATGGGAGGAGCCAATTACATAAGGAAACTGTTAATCAAGATAAAGAGTCATATTGATATGAATACATTAATAGTAGGAGATCTTAACACACCTCTCTCAGAAATAGACAGATCATTAAGGCAGAAAATCAATAAAGAAACAAGAGTATTGAATGACACATTGGACCAGATGGACCTCATAGATATATACAGAACATTCCACCCTAAAACAACAGAATACTCATTCTTCTCAAGTGCACATGGAACCTTCTCCACAATAGACCACATACTGGGTCACAAATCAGGACTCAGCCGATACCAAAAGATGAGATTATTCCCTGCACATTCTCAGATCACAATGCTTTGAAACTGGAGCTCAATCACAAGGAAAAGTTCAGAAGGAACTCAAATACCTGGAAGCTAAAGACCACCTTGCTTAAGAATGCTTGGATCAACCAGGAGATTAAGGAAGAACTGAAACAATTCATGTAAACCAATGACAATGAAGACACTTTGATCCAAAACCTATGGGATACAGCAAAGGTGGTCCTAAGGGGGAAATACATAGCCGTCCAAGCCTCCCTCAAAAAAATTGAAAAATCCAGAACACAGCAGCTGTCTCTACACCTTAAAGAACTGGAGAATCAACAACAAATCAAACCAACTCCACACATAAGAAGGGAAATCATCAAGATTAGAGCTGAGATCCATGAGGTAGAAACCAGAGATACAGTAGAACGTATCAATGAAACTAGAAGCTGGTTTTTTGAAAGAATCAATACGATTGATAAACCATTGGCCACACTAATCCAAAAGAAAAGAGAGAAATCCCAAACTCATACAATTATGAATGAAGAAATCAGTTGCATTTCTCTACACCAACAGCAAGACAGAAGAAAGAGAAATTAAGGAGT
Organism: Mustela lutreola; assembly: GCF_030435805.1. NCBI lineage: Eukaryota > Metazoa > Chordata > Mammalia > Carnivora > Mustelidae > Mustela > Mustela lutreola. Next base: position 58,112,925 of record NC_081308.1, on the reverse strand, counting down.
CAATCCCATTTACAATTGCACCCAAAACCGTAAGATACCTAGGAATAAACCTAACCAAAGAGACACAGAATCTATACTCAGAAAACTATAAAGTACTCATGAAAGAAATTGAGGAAGACACAAAGAAATGGAAAAATGTTCCATGCTCCTGGATTGGAAGAATAACTATTGTGAAAATGTCTATGCTACCTAAAGCAATCTACGCATTTAATGCAATTCCTATCAAAGTACCATCCATCTTTTTCAAAGAAATGGAACAAATAATTCTAAAATTTATATGGAACCAGAAAAGACCTCGAATAGCCAAAGGGATGTTGAAAAAGAAAGCCAACGTTGGTGGCATCACAATCCTGGACTTCAAGCTCTATTACAAAGCTGTCATCATCAAGACAGCATGATACTGGCACAAAAACAGACACATAGATCAGTGGAACAGAATAGAGAGCCCAGAAATAGACCCTCAACTCTATGGTCAACTAATCTTCGACAAAGCAGGAAAGAATGTCCAATGGAAAAAAGACAGCCTCTTCAATAAATGGTGCTGGGAAAATTGGACAGCCACATGCAGAAAAATGAAATTGGACCATTTCCTTACACCACACACAAAAATAGACTCAAAATGGATGAAGGACCTCAATGTGCAAAAGGAATCCATCAAAATCCTTGAGGAGAACACAGGCAGCAACCTCTTCGACCTCAGCCACAGCAACATCTTCCTAGGAACAACGCCAAAGGCAAGGGAAGCAAGGGCAAAAATGAACTATTGGGATTTCATCAAGATCAAAAGCTTTTGCACAGCAAAGGAAACAGTTAACAAAATCAAAAGACAACTGACAGAATGGGAGACGATATTTGCAAACGACATATCAGATAAAGGACTAGTGTCCAGAATCTATAAAGAACTTAGCAAACTCAACACCCAAAGAACAAATAATCCAATCAAGAAATGGGCAGAGGACATGAACAGACATTTCTGCAAAGAAGACATCCAGATGGCCAACAGACACATGAAAAAGTGCTCCATATCACTCGGCATCAGGGAAATACAAATCAAAACCACAATGAGATATCACCTCACACCAGTCAGAATGGCTAAAATCAACAAGTCAGGAAATGACAGATGCTGGCGAGGATGCGGAGAAAGGGGAACCCTCCTACACTGTTGGTGGGAATGCAAGCTGGTGCAGCCACTCTGGAAAACAGCATGGAGGTTCCTCAAAATGTTGAAAATAGAACTGCCCTATGACCCAGCAATTGCACTATTGGGTATTTACCCTAAAGATACAAACGTAGTGATCCAAAGGGGCACGTGCACCCGAATGTTTATAGCAGCAATGTCCACAATAGCCAAACTATGGAAAGAACCTATATGTCCATCAACAGATGAATGGATCAAGAAGATGTGGTATATATACACAATGGAATACTATGCAGCCATCAAAAGAAATGAAATCTTGCCATTTGCCACAACATGGATGGAACTAGAGTGTATCATGCTTAGCAAAATAAGTCAAGCAGAGAAAGACAACTATCATATGATCTCCCTGATATGAGGAAGTTGTGATTCAACATGGGGGCTTAAGTGGGTCAGAGAAGAATCAATGAAACAAGATGGGATTGGGAGGGAGACAAACCATAAGTGACTCTTAATCTCACAAAACAAACTGAGGGTTGCTGGGGGGAGGGGGTTTGGGAGAAGGGGGTGGGATTATGGACATTGGGGAGGGTATGTGCTTTGGTGAGTGCTGTGAAGTGTGTAAACCTGGTGATTCACAGACCTGTACCCCTGGGGATAAAAATATATGTTTATAAAAAATTAAAAATTAAAAAAAAATTATGAATGAAAAGGGAGAGATCACAATGAACACCAAGGAATTAGAAACAATCATCAGAAGTTATTATCAACAGTTATATGCCAATAAGCTTAGCAACCTAGATGAAATGGATGCATTCCTGGAAAACTATAAACTATCAAAATTGAACCAGGAAGAAATTGACAACCTGAATAGACCAATATCTAGTAACGAGATTGAAGCAGTGATCAAAAACCTCCCCCAAAAAAGAGCCCAGGACCTGACGGATTCCCTGGGGAATTTTACCAAACTTTCAAAGAAGAAATAATACCTATTCTCCTGAAGCTGTTTCAAAAAAATTGAAGCAGAAGGAAAACTTCCAGACTCTTTCTATGAAGTCAGCATTACCCTGATCCCCAAACCAGGCAAAGACCCTACCAAAAAGGAGAATTTCACATCAATATAACTAATGAATATGGACGCTAAGATTCTCAACAAGATCCTAGCCAACAGGATCCAACAGCACATTAAAAAAGATTATCTACCCTGACCAGGTGGGATTCATCCCTGGGCTACAAGGATGGTTCAACATTCGCAAATCAATCAATGTGATACAACAAATTAATATGAGAAGAGAGAAGAACCACATGATCCTCTCAATTGATGCAGAAAAAGCATTTGACAAAATCCAGCATCCATTCCTGATCAAAACACTCAAAGTATAGGGATGTAGGGAACATTCCTGAACCTCATCAAATCTATCTATGAAAGAATCACAGCAAATATCATCCTCAATGCGAAAAAGCTTGTAGCCTTCCCATTAAGATCAGGAATAAGACAAGGATGCTCACTTTCACAACTCTTGTTCAACATAGTAGAAGAAATCCTAGCAACAGCAATCAGACAACAAAGAGAAATAAAAGGTATCCAAATTGGCAATGAAGAAGTCAAACTCTCTCTCTTCACAGATGACATGATTCTTTATATGGAAAACCCAAAAGACTCCACCCCCAAACTACTAGAACTCATACAGCAATTCAGCAATGTGGCAGGATACAAAGTCAATGTACAGAAATCAGTGGCTTTCTTATACACTAACAATGAAAATACAGAAAGGGAAAATAGAAAATCGATTCCATTTACTATAGCACCAAGAACCATAAGATACCTGGGAATAAACCTAACCAAAGAGGTAAAGGATCTGTACTTGAGGAACTACAGAACACTCCTGAAAGAAATTGAAGACACAAAAAGATAGAAGACCATTCCATGCTCTTGGGTCGGAACAATAAACATTGTTAAAATGTCTATACTGCCTAGAATAATCTGTACTTTTAATGCCATTCCGATCAAAATTCCACCGGTATTCTTCAAAGAACTGGAGCAAATAATCCAAAAATTTGTATGGAATCAGAAGAGACCCCGAATCGCTAAGGAAATGTTGAAAAACAAAAATAAAGCTGGGGCATCACGTTACCTGATTTCAAGCTTTATTACAAAGCTGTGATCACCAAGACAGCATGGTACTGGCATAGAAACAGACACATAGACCAGTGGAACAGTGTAGAGAGCCCAGATATGGACCCTCAACTCTATGGTCAATTAATCTTCAACAAAACAGGATAAAATATACAGTGGAAAAAAGACAGTCTCTTCAATAAATGGTGCTGGGAAAATTGGACAGCTATAAGTAGAAGAATGAAACTCGACCATTCTCTTACACCGTACACAAAGGTAAACTCAAAATGCATAAAGGACCTCAACGTGAGACAGGAATCCATCAGAACCCTAGAGGAGAACATCGGCAGTAATCTCTTCGATATCAGCCACAGCAACTTCTTTCAAGATATGTTTCCAAAGCCAAAGGAAACAAAAGCGAAGATGAAATTTTGGGACTTCATCAAAATCAAAAGCTTCTGCACAGCAAAGGAAACAGTCAAAAAAACAAAGAGGCAACCCATGGAATGGGAGAAGATATTTGCAAATGACAGTACAGACAAAAGGTTGATATCCAGGATCTATAATGGACTCCTCAAACTCAACACACGAAACAGGTAAACATTTCAAAAAATGGGCAGAAGATATGAACAGACACTTCTCCAATGAAGACATACAAATGGCTATCAGACACATGAAAAAATGTTAATTATCACTAGCCCTCAGGGAGATTCAAATTAAAACCACATTGAGATATCACCTTACACCAGTTAGAATGGCCAAAATTAGCAAGACAGGAAACAACATGTGTTGGAGAGGATGTGGAGAAAGGGGAACTCTCTTACACTGTTGGTGGGAATGCAAGTTGGTGCAGCCTCTTTGGAGAACAGTGTGGAGATTCCTCAAGAAATTAAAAATAGAACTTCCCTTTGACCCTGCCATTGCACTCCTGGGTATTTACCCTAAAGATACAGATGTCGTGAAAAGAGGGGCCATCTGTACCCCAATGTTTATAGCAGCAATGGCCACGGTCGCTAAACTATGGAAAGAACCAAGATGCCCTTCAATGGACGAATGTTTAAGGAAGATGTGGTCCATATACACTATGGAGTATTATGCCTCCATCAGAAAGGATGAATACCCAAGTTTTGTAGCAACATGGACGGGACTGGAAGAGATTATGCTGAGTGAAATTAGTCAAGCAGAGTGAGTCAACTATCATATGTTTTAACTTATTTGTGGAGCATAACAAATATCATGGAGGACAAGGGGTGTTAGAGAGAATGGAGTTGGGGTAAATTGGAAGGGGAGGTGAATCATGAGAGACTATGGACTCTGAAAAACCATCTGAGGGGTTTGAAGTTGCGGTGGTGTGGGAGGTTTGGGTTCCAGGTGTTGGGTACTCTAGAGGGCACTGATTGCATGGAGCACTGGGTGTGGTGAAAAAATAATGAATACTGTTTTTCTGAAAATAAATAAATAAATTTAATTTAAAAAAAGAAAAAAAAAAGACAGACATTCAAACTTTAGCATGAACTGTTTCTTTCTCTTAGGAAAACAACAAGAACCTCTCTAATGCTTCTGTGTTTCATAACTTACAATGTGCTCTTTTTCTTTCACCTCTATGGATTTCACTGTTGCCTAGATTTTTTCCTACATCTTTCTACACCCAATTCTCCTCACCCCAGGCTCCAGTTCTTCAGTTGAGATAGGAGAGGATATCAGACAAGAAGAAAGCAAGCCTTAAGGCCCCTGTGGATGTCTTTGCTCTCTCATTTCCTTATCTTCCCAGTGCCTGGGCTGAACTCCCAAATCCTTCTCACAGCCTCATTCTGCTCCTGTATAAAGTGCCTCAAACTAGGGTATTGGTGCTCTGACATGTAAATAAAATTCTATTCTCCCTCCAAGAATTCAGGTCCTACCACTCACACATATGCACATATTCATTTGTTCTGAAATGATTTAGAGTAGGGAATCATTCTGTTTCTTGCAGTTGTTGGCAGTTGGTATTCTTCAAAACTTCCAAAAGAGCAATGTTTGCTTCTTTTAGGAGAGGCAAATGAAAAGGGGAATTATTTTCTTCCATAATGATTCTCAAAAGAAATAAAAATGAAAGGAGGAGAGGTTTTGTGTGTAGCGGACCTAGATAAAATTCCTACCAGTGCCAGATACAGTTAGATGATTTAGAAAATCATTTAATCTACCTGATTTATAAAATGGGGATTAAAGCCCCTATCATTCTTAGCTCACAGAATAATTATGAAGCTCTGATAAGATAATAAATATGAAGGTACCATGGAAATTGTGAAGGAGTGTATGGTTATAAAGTGATTGCCAATGCAATTCTGTATTCCCAGAATTTCACACTTTTCTATGTAATCACTGTTATTACTAATGGTTGGATTTTATAGTACTATTCATTTATTCAAAATGCATTTATTAAACACTTTTAGTTACAGACTCTATATAGAAACTGGGCATACAGAAATATATCATGCACAATTATTTTCCTGGGGGCATGAATTTATTCAAATTTATTTATAGGTTGACTAGGTTTTGGTGGTGATGAGAAAGTAGGGAATCCAACCATCATTTTTATGCCAGTAATTTATAAATTAATTTTATTATGCTGTATATTATGGAGTCAAATCACTAAAAGGAGGGAGTGGGCAGCTGCAAACTCTTATCCTTTCATGGAAACATTGAAAAACAAGTAGAAACTCTGAACTACCCTAGTCAAAACTATGGAAAACAGTCAAAGGTTTATAGCAACCAAACAAACATAGAATCAAGAAAAATCTAACTTAAAAATTGTATAAAATTTGGGTGCCTGGTGGCTCAGTCATTTAAGTGTCTGTTTTCAGCCCAGGTTATAATCCTGGGATGTTAGGATTGAGTCCAATATCAGGCTCCCCACTCAATGGGGAATCTGCTTCTCCCTATCTCTCTGCCTGCCGCTCCTCCTGTTTACTCTCTTTCTCTGCCAGATAAAGAAATGAAATCTTTTAAAAAGATTCATCCTTGTGTTTTTATTCATCCTTTCCCTACCACCTCCTAACTTGGCTATGATATTGAAGATGTGTGTCACCCTGGCTCCTGGTTGCAGAGAGAGCAGACAAAACCTCATTTGTACATTATTGTGTTAGCCTGTTCTAACTGGTCTAAGGGCTACCTAAAAAGCCTGAATCGAGTATCTGTTTTACCTAACATGGAACTCTGAGTGGAAAAGTGGAAGACATAGTTTGGAAATATTGTAAAGGTGGATGAAAAATCTGTAGCCATTAGGGTCAAAAGATTACAGCTGAAGGTTCTAGTTCACAGTGGAGAGATAGGAAGATCCTGAACTCACCAAGTCCCACAGACACACCAAATCTACAGCTATATAAGGAACATTTCTACCTAAATTCTAGCACATGACTTGATTCACACTGAGCAAATGAGGAAAAAAAATTAAAGCAGGTATGAAGGGCTGAGATACAATCTTTCCATATACCCCATCCCTGGTGCAGCAACCCATGACTGGGAGGAAATTCAAAACCTGGAGCTTCTCCTTGGAGTAAAAGTTAATACGTCACAGTGGCCACCCCAACTTTTAAGATGAACTGGAGAGACAGTGCCTTCAAAGATTTAGCTTTGAAAACCTCTCCAGTTACTTCCCATTCAGTTTTCACTCCCTTCTATGAAAGACTCTTAACTATAGGAGGGGAGGTGGATGACAGCATGGGGTAATTGGGTGATGGGCATTAAGGAGTGCACGTGATGTGATGAGTGCATCACTGAGTATGTTATATATGAAGCTAATGAATTTAGATTTTTTTTTTTAGGAAAACTAATGGGGCTCGTGCCTATGAGATCTGTGAGGCTATGGCCAACTGATAAATGGCTCTTAAAAGGCTGCTACCCAGACTCACCTTCTTCAGAATCCAGCACAGAAGCAGTCCTTTGAAAACTGCCTAGACATTATGTGAAATATTTGTTTCCTAATTTGGTCTGAGGGGCAGGGTCTGCTGTGATACTCTTTTTTTCATTTTCTCTTTTAATTTTCTTTTTCTTTTTTTTAACTCTTTTCCCTTTTTTGACAGGTTCTATTTTTACACTCCCTTTATGCCTCACTCAAGTCAATGGATACCATCTTCAATTCTGGCTCCAGAGCACCAGTATCTCCTATAGAGGAATTTACACATACATTTGGTGCTTGATTTTTGTGGTTGCTGCACAGGCAATATTCTTTGACTACCTGCCTCTAATGTCCAAGGGAACTTACATTCCTGGGTCACATGGGACTGTAACAATAGTAGAGACAATTCTGGACAGGCCACCACACACAGAGCCCTGCACACACAGCAGACTGAAGCATACATAAAGTTTTCTATGGAAGAGGTTTAATTGCTCATTCTGGAGCTTCAGCATTAGGCTCAGGCTTCAGATTTAGCATACAATGAGAGTCTACAGAGATGCTCTCAGAGAATGTAAACTGAGGGACTCCTTCTTTTTGCTCTCCATGTGTCTTCCTACAGCTCACTGGTATCTCCAATAAAGGAGTTTATGCACTCCACTGGAGCATGAATTTTGCAACTGCCACCAGAGAACACTTCTAGATTTCATGGCTCTGATGGACAGTGGGACTGATGTTAGTTTTCTCACAAGACTGTATATATTTTTATACTTAATTTTTTAAAAATATTTCATTTGTTTATTTGAGAGTGAGTAAGAGAGAGCACAAGCAGGGGAGGGGCAGAGGAAGAGGGAGAAACAGGATCCTGGCTGAGCAGGGAATCCAATATGGGGCTCAATCCCAGGACCCCGGGATCATGACCTGAGTCAAAGGCAGAGGCTTAACTTACTGAGCCACCCAGGAATCACAATATATCTGCGTACTTTTAAGGCCACCATCTGAGAGTCTGTCTCCCAATCAGCCTGAATCTAGGTGCTGATTGTGATCCTTCCCTCTGGGACACTAACAGGTTTTGACACACTCTCAACAACAGGGAGTTATGGAAAATAAAATAGGCTTCTTGAACCCCTGAAACAAATAATACATCCTATATTAATAATAATTTTCAGAAGTCTGCTTGGATAATTGCAAAAGTTTGAGAGAAAACCAAGAGCTAGAGCAGGGGTTAATGACAAGACCAAACCTTCAAGACTGGGAAAGAACTATTTCATCTAATACATAGACATCAACCCAGAGAGTCAAGCAAAATAAACAGAAAAATATGTTCCCAATGAAATTAGATAAAAACTCAGAAAAAAATCTTAATAAAATGAAGATATATAATTTATCTGATTAAGAGTTCAAAGTAATGCTCATATAGATGTTTACCAAACTTGGGAATAGGATGGATTAAAACAGTAAAAAACAAAACAAAACAAAATGTTTAAAAAAGACATAGAATGTATAAGAAAGTATCAAACAGAAGTCACAAAACTGTACTAAAAAATATACTAGAGGGGTTGAATAGCAAACCAGAAACAGAATAGATCTCCATATTCAAATACCAGACAGAGAGATTCACCCAAACAAAGCAAAAAAAAAAAAAAAATGATGATAGCTTAAGGGGTTTATGGGACAACCTCAAGCCGATTAATGTTTGCATTAGGGAAGTCTCAGAAAAAGGAGATAGAGAGAAAGGAACAGAGAACTTATTTGAAAAAACAATGTCTGAAAACTTCCCTTATCTGGTGGAGGAAACAGACATATATGTACAAGAAGCCCAGAAAGTTCCAAATAATATGAAAGAAGATCCACAACTAAGACACCTTATAATTAAAGTGTCAAAAATTAAAGACAAATAGAGCATACTAAACTCAGCAAGAGTTGTGCCTGGGGGCTCATTGGTTAAGAGTCCTACTCTCAGTTTCTGCTCGGGTTGTAATCTCAATGTGTTTAGATCAGGCCATGCATCTGTCTACATTCTTAGTGTGGAGTTGGCTTCAGATTCTCTTCTCTGTCCCTCCCCTCCTCTCTCTCTCATGCAATAAAGAAATTAATTAATTAATTAATTAATTTTAAAGAAGCAAGAGAAAACAAACAAAAAACCATATAACATATAAAGGAATCCCCATAAGAGTACAAGCAAATTTTTCAGCAGAAAATTTGTATGCCAGAAGGGAGTGATATAATATATTCAAAGTGTTAAAGAAAAAATAGACTTCAAACCAAAATACTCTATCCAGCAGGTATTGTACTAGTGAAGCAAAAGCTAAAGGAGTTAATCACTACTAAACTTGTTTTATGAGATATGTTAAAGGGGCTTCTTCAATCTGAAAAGAAAAGATGCTAAATAGTAATGTGTGTATGTGTGTGTGTGTGTGTGTGTGTGTGTGTATGAAACTATAAATCAAACTGGTAAAGGTAGTGAATTAATCACTTACAAAGCTGGTGTAGAAGTTAAAATACAAAGTAGTAAAAATAGGTGTAACTATAATAATTAGTTCAGGGATACAGATTATAAAAATGTAAAATATGACATCAGAAACATTAAACATCGAGAGGCATAGAAATGTATGCATTCAAATGTAAGTTGTTATCATCATAAAATAGACTTACAAATGTAAGTATGTAAATGCAGGTATGTAAGTCTCATGATAACCACAAAGCAATAGTATATACACAAAAGGTAATGAAAAAGGAATTTAAGCATACCACTAAGGAAAGTCCTCAAACCAAAAAGAACAAGAAAAAAAGGAAGAAAAAAAGAAACAGAGGAAGTACAAAACAAGCAGGGAAGTTAACAAAATGACAGGAAGTACATACTTTCCAATAATCACTCTAAATGTAAATGTACTAAATTCTCCTACCAAAAAACAATTAGTAGTTAAATGGACTTAAAGAAAGACCAATCTATACACTGTGTACAAGAAACACACTTTGGATGTATTCACACATACAGACTGAAAATGAAGGGATGGAAAAAGATGCTGCATGCAAATAGAAATTTTAAAAAAGCTGAAGTAGCTATACTGGTGTTCAACAAAACAGACATTAAAACAAAAATTGTAAGGATAGACAAAGAAGGGCATTACATAAGGATGAAGGAGTCAATCCAACAAGAAAACATACTTGTAAGCATATACGTATTCAACAAAGGAGCACTAAAATATATAAAACAAATATTAACAAACCTGTAGGAAGAGCTAGACAACAATACAATTACAAGGGATTTTAATGTCCCACTTACAACAATAGTGAAAATTATCCAAACAAAATATAAATGAAACATTGGCTATAAGTAACCTGTTAAACCAGATGGATTTAGTATAGAACATTCCATGCCCCCCCAAAAATATAGATAGATAGATAGATAGATAGATAGATACACATTCACCTTCACAGAATACACATGGAACACACTGCAGGTTAGATCATATGCTAAGCCACAAAAAGGATCTTAAAAAGTTTACAATGATTAGAATCATATTAAGTATCTTTTCCAGTCACAATGGTATAAAGCTAGAAATTAATTGCAAGAGAAAAATTGGAAAATTCACAAATGTGTGGGGTTTAACAACATGCTATTGGGCAACCAAGGATTTAATTAAAAAAAAAATAAAAGAGAAGTTGGAAAATAATACTACCAGACAAATGAAAAAGGAAATACAACTTACCAAAACTTATGGGATGCAGCAGAAAGGAAATAATGATATATTTATCATATTTATTTACTTATTTATAGCTATTATATCACAGGATATATTTACTCTTTATGTGATAAACATAAATAAATAAATAAATAGGTACCTCAAGACACAAGAAAAACCTCAAATAAATAATTTAAATTTACATCTTAAGGAACTAGAGAAAAGAACAAATAAAGGTCAAAGATAACAATACCAAAGATCAGAAGAGAAATAAATAAAATAGAAACTAGAAAGTCAACATAGACAATCAACAGAAGTAAGAGCTGGTTCTTTAAACATATCAACACAGTAGACAAGCCTTTAGTTAGACCCACCAAGAAAAAAAGAAAGGTGATCTCAAATAAATAAAATCAGAAATAAAATAAATGATAAAACTGTTACCACAGAAACGTAAGAGCCCAGGGGCTCCTGGGTGGCTCAGTTGGTCAATCATCTGCCTTCAGCTCAGGTCATGATCCCAGAGTCCTGGGATTGAGCCCTTCATTGGACTCCCTGTTTGGTGGGGAGCCTGCTTCTCCAATTCCCACTGCTTCTCCCCCTGCTTGTTCTCTCTTGCTCTTTCTTTCTGTCATATAAATAAATAAAATCTTTAAAAAAGAGATTTTTAAAAAGCTCATAAGAGACTACTATAAACAATTATAAGAAAATATATAGGACAACGTAGGATAAATAGAAATATACAACCTTACAAGACTGAACCATAAAGAAATAGATAACCTTACCATACCAAATACTACAAATGAAATTGAACAAGTAATCAAAAAACTCCCAATAAAACAGATGTCCGAGACCAGATGACTTCACAGGTGAATTCTACGATACATTTAGATGACAGTTAATACCTATTCTTTTCAAACTATTCTAAAATATAGAAAAGGAAGGAAAACTTCCAAATTCATTCTATGATTCTACTATCACCCTGATAGAAAAAACATAAAAACACTACCAAAGAGAAAGAGACAGAGAGTGAGAAAGAGAGGAGAAAACTGTGGTGAATATCTCATCTCTCTTATGGATATAGATACAAAAATCCATAACCATAAATAAGCAAACCACATTCAACAACACATTAAAAATTATTCATCATGATCTAGGGCACCTGGGAGACTCAGTCATTAAGCATCTGCCTTTGGCTCAGGTCATGATCCCAGGGTCCTGGGATCAAGCCCCACATGGCGCTCCCTGCTCAACAGGAAGCCTGCTTCTTCCTCTCCCACTCTCCTTGCTTGTATTCCCTCTCTTTCTCTCTCTTTGTCAAATAAATAAATAAAATCTTTTAAAAAATATTCACCATGATTAAGTGGGATATATTCTAGGTACACAAGGGTATTTTGATATTTGCAAATCAATCAAAGCAATATGTACATCAACAAGAGAAAGGATAAAAATCAGATGATTATTTCAGCAGATGCAGAAGAAGCTTTTGACAAAGTAGAGGATCCATTCATGATATAAACTCTCAAAGAGTGACTCTACAGGGAACATACTTCAACATAATAAAGGCCATAGATGAAAAACACACAGCTAACAGCATGTTCATCAGTGAAAAACTGAGAGCTTTTCCTCTCAGATCAAGAATAAGACAAAGAATAAGAATCAGATGAAATCAACTTTATCCAGCACTGCTGGAAGTCTTAGCCACAGCAATCAGACAAGAAAAAGGAATAAAAAACTAACGAAGGGTTTTGGAAGGGAGGGGGTCAGGAGGTTGGGTGAGCCTGGTGGTCGGTATTATGTACTTGCATGGAGCTCTGGGTGTGGAATCCTGGAACACTGGAAAACTGAACAGAAGTTTAAAAAAATAAAATAAATTTAATTTAATTCATTTTATTTAAAAATTATTTTAATTTATTTGAAAAATTTATTAAAAATTAATTTAATTTATTTTAAAAATAAATAAAAAATTTTTAAAAGATTTTATTTATTTATTTGCCAGAGACAGAGGGAGAGAGAGCGAGCGAGCACAGGCAGACAAAGAGGCAGGCAGAGGCAGAGGGAGAAGCAGGCTCCCTGCCGAGCAAGGAGCTCAATGTGGGACTCGATCCCAGGACCCTGGGATCATGACCTGAGCCGAAGGCAGCTGCTTAACCAACTGAGCCACCCAGGCGTCCCAATAAATAAAAATATTTTAAAAAGGAAATAAAACCTCAAAAAAAAGCATCAAAATTGTTAAGGAAGGAATAAAATTTTCACTATTTATAGATAAAGTGATTTATAGATGAAGAAATACTTGAAGATTCCACCAAAACAAATATTTTAACTGATAAATGAATTCAGTAAGGTCACAGGGCATAAAATCAACATACAGATATCCTTTGCAGTTTTATGCAGTAATGAAGTAGCAAAAAGAGAAATTAGGAAAGCACTGACATGGGTGAGACAAGATGGTGGGGAAGTAGGAGCAGACACTGTTTCAACCTGTACCCTAAAGTGAGCTGATTACCTACCAAAGAGCTCTGATCACCCATGAAATCAGCCTGAGATTAGAATTATACACTTCTGGATCTCTGTGGGGGCAGAGGATGCCAGTGGACAGGTAAAGCAGAGTGGGAACATCAGACTGATATTGGAAGATAAACAAAAGGGGGAGGGAGCCACCAGAAGTGACACATTGGAAAGTAATACCCCAATAAGAAAGTGCCCTGTGACTGGGGACCAGCATTAACGGAGTCTGGTTTAAAGTACTCCAAAAGAACAAAGGATCATGGGGGTAAATTCTGGGAATCAGGGAGGTTAGAGACAGGGGTTTAAGTCCCCCAACCTAGGACAGCCACCGCTGGTGCTGAGCCAGAGTGCAGCTAAGAAAACAGGTCTTGGTCCCTGAGCTGCCAGTACACCTGAGAGCCTCTGGGTAGCAGCTCCCATAAGGGTGAGGGGGCCTTGGCAGCCAGCAGAACCACAGCCTTTAACACTCTCCATGCACGTGCCATGCTACCAGAGTCTGAGTCACGCCTCACACCCTCCCCTGAGAGAGGTGTGTGCAGGCACCAATCGGTGCTCTCTCAGACCCTGGAGAGTCTGAGCACTCCTAGCCCAGGGCACTGGAAAAATCTCAGTGTGCTATTGCTGCTTGGGACCTCTCTGGGGGTCTGGAGCTGCCCAAACAGCCATGGCTATCGTGGTTTTGGGTACAAGGGGGAGTTCCTGTGACTCCAGAGCATGACTGGGAATGTGTTCTGCCAGCAGCAGAGGGCGAATTTATGTGCTCTGGAGCACCTGGAGGGGAACAGACTGAGGCTTCTCTTTGAGAGGGAGGTCTAGGTGCAGTTTGCTTTCCTCTAAACCTCCAAAAATGATCAAAAGCTGCCAAGGGGAGAGAAAACAAATGAACAAACAAACAAAAATACCCCCAGAGAACAAAAGCCTGAAAAACCTGTTTCCTCAGAGCCCACCTGCTTGATGGGGGTAAGAGGACTTAACTCAGGGAATACTGCCTGAAAACTCACTTGGCAGGCCCCTCCTCCATAAAGCCAACCAAAACAAACAAACAAACAAAAAACACACAAGACAAGAGAACAACCACCACTACTTCATAGAGACAACTTTTATTTTTAAGTCGTTCCCACTATTCTGGTTCTTTTATATATATATATATAATTTTTAACCTATTTACCATCACAGTGAAGTGTCCAGTACATCAAATTCCATAATAATCTTTTAACCTGAATTTTTTGATACATATACCTGTTTTTCTTTTGCTTTTCTATTTTTTAAATTTTTTAATTTAATTTAATTTTAGTTTATTTTTTTTAAATATTCATACAGAGTTAAGCTTTAAGGTAATCCCCTTTCCTCAATCAATGCTACCCCTATAGGTAAATCAGTTTTTAATCCCCCTTTATCTTAGGAAAGTTCAGTCCTTTAACAAAGATATCAAGATACACCCAGGAAGAATCAAAATAAACTTCCTCGCCCACATTGAGAATTTATAACCACTCTCTCATCCTTTTCTTCTGCCAGTGTTTCTGTGTATTTGTTTTTGTCCTGATAGTATATAAATCTTATACTAGGGTTCTTCTTGATGAGGTTCTTTTTGTTTGTTTGTTTTTACTTGATTATTTATTTTTCTCTTGTCATCTACTTTTGTCAGTTTTTTGTTTGTCTGTTTTTCTTTGTCTACTTCATTAATCTTACCTTGGGGCCCATTTGGGCTTGGCCTTCTTTTTTATTTTATCTTTCTTTCCTCCCCCTTTTCTTTTTCTTTTTTCTTTCTTTTGGGTGGGGACTCTTGATTGCAAAGAAACGTTCCAGGTTGCACCTTGCCTGCACCAGAGTCGATATATTCAGCTACACATCCTTTCAGCCAACTCTCATCAAAATGACTAGGCGGAGGAATGCCCAACAGGAGAAAAATTCAGAGACTGTGCCTGCTGCAACAGAGCTATTGCGCATGGACATAGACCATATGTTGGAAAGGGAATTCAGGCTAACAATTATCCAGGCAATAGCTAGGTTGGAAAAAGCCATGGGTGACAAAATAGAATTTATTAGGGCAGATGTGAAAGGCACCAGGAATGATGTTCACAATGTTATCAATGAGTTCCAGTCTAATCTAAATTCTCTAAAAGCTAGGGTAACAGAGGCAGAAGATAGAATTAGTGATCTGGAGAACAAACAGATAGAGAAGAATGATCAGGAGGAAGCCTGGAACAAACAGCTTAGAAGCCACGAAAACAGAATTAGGGAAATAAATGATGCCATGAAACATTTCAATGGCAGAATTATTGGAATCTGAGGGGGAGGAGAAACAAAGAAGACTAGAAGATATAGTTGAACAAATTCTCCATGAAAATTTTCCCAATCTGGAGAATGGAACCAGTGTTCATGTACTAGAGGCAGAAAGGTTTCTCCCCAAATTCATAGAATCTAGAAAAACCTCAAGACACCTGATAGTGAAAATGGTGAATCTAAATTGTAGACAGGAGCTCTTGAAAGCATCTAGGGCAATGAAATTCCTTATGTACAGAGGAAAGCCCATCAGAATAACATCAGACCTGTCCACAGAAACCTGGCAAGCCAGAAAGGGCTGGAAAGATATATTCAGGGCACAAAATAAGAAGAACATGCAGCCAAGAATACTTTATCCAGCAAGACTGACATTCAAAATGGATGGAGAGATAAAGAGCTTCCAAGACCAGCAAGGTTTAAAAGAGTATGCGACCACCAAGCTGACACTGCTGGAAATATTAAGGGGGAGTTCTATAAAAGAGGAAAAATCCTAAGAATATCATTGAATAGATATATTCTCCATATAATGGAGACAATCTATAGAAACAAAGACTTCACAGGTTACACGATGTCAATAAAAACATATCTCTCGATAATCACTCTCAATGTGAATGGCCTAAATGCACCCATAAAATGGCATATGGTTGCAGATTGGATAAAATGACAGAACCCATCCATATGTTGTCTACAAGAGATCCATTTTGAACCTAAGGATGCACCCAGACTGAAAGTGAAGGGATGGAGAAGCATCATTCATGCCAATGGACCTCAAAAGAAGATTGGGGTAGTGATTCAGACAAGAAAGAGAAATAAAAGGTATCCAAATTGGCAGTGAAGAAGTCAAACTCTCTCTATTCGCAGATGACATGATACTATATATGGAAAACCCAGAAGACTCCACCCCCAAACTACTAGAACTCATACAGCAATTCAGTAACATGTCAGGATACAAAATAAATGCACAGAAATCAGTTCCTTTCTTATACACTAACAATGAAAACACAGAAAGGGAAATTAGAGAATCGATTCCATTTACTATAGCACCAAGAACTAGAAGATATCTGGGAATAAACTTAACCAAAGAGGTAAAGGATCTGTACTCAAGGAAATACAGAACACTCATGAAAGAAATCGATGAAGACGCAAAAATATGAAAGACCATTCCACGCTCTTGGATTGGAAGAATAAACATTGTTAAAATGTTTATACTGTCTAGAGCAATCAATATTTTTAATGCCATTCCAATCAAAATTCCATTGGTATTTTTCAAAGAGCTGGAGCAAATAATCCTATAATTTATATGGAATCAGAAGAGACCCTGAATTGCTAAGGAAATGTTGAAAAAGAAGAAAAGAAAAACTGGCAGCATCATGTGGCCTGATTTTAGGCTTTACCACAAAGCTGTGATCACCAAGACAGCATGGTACTGGCATAAAAACACATACATAGACCAATGGAACAGAGAAAGCCCAGATACGGACCCTCAACTCTATGGGCAAATAATCTTCAACAACACAGGAAAAAATATAGAGTGGAAAAAAAGACAGTCTCTTCAATAAATGGTGCTGGGAAAACTGGACAGCTATATGTAGAAGAAAAACTCGACCATTCTCTGACACTGTACACAAAGATAAACTGAAAAGGATAAAAGATCTCAACGTGAAACAGGAATCCATCAGAAATCCTAGAGGAGAACATAGGCAGTAACCACTTCAATATCAGCCACAGGAACTTCTTTCAAGATATGTCTCCAAAGGCAAAGGAAACAAAAGCGAAAATTAACTTTTGAGACTTCATCAAATTCAAAAGCTTCTGCACAGCAAAGGAAACAGTCAACGAAACATAGAGGCAACCCAGGAATGGGAGAAGATACTTGCAAATGACAGTACAGACAAAAGGCTGATGTCCAGGATCTATAAAGAAATTCTCAAACTCAACACACACAAAACAGATAATCATGTCAAGAAATGGGCAGAAGACGTGAACAGACGCTTCTCCAATGAAAACATACAAAAGTCTATCAGACACATGAAAAAATGTTTATCATCACTAGCCATCAGGGAGATTCAAATTAAAACCACATTGAGATTCCACCTTACACCTGTTAGAATGGCCAAAATTAGCAAGACAGGAAACAACGTGTGTTGGAGAAGATGTGGAGAAAGGGGAAACCTCTTACACTGTTGGTGGGAATGCAAGTTGGTGCAGCCACTTTGGAGAACAGTGTGGAGATTCCTTAAGAAATTAAAAATAGAGCTTCCCTATGACCCTGCAATTGCACTACTGGGTATTTACCAAAAAGATACAGATGTAGTGAAAAGAAGGGCCATCTGTACCCCAATGTTTATAACAGCAATGGCTATGGTCGCCAAACTGTGGAAAGAACCAAGATGCCCTTCAACAGACAAATGGATAATGAAG
The DNA here is from genome assembly GCF_030435805.1 of Mustela lutreola. Taxonomy (NCBI): domain Eukaryota; kingdom Metazoa; phylum Chordata; class Mammalia; order Carnivora; family Mustelidae; genus Mustela; species Mustela lutreola. The sequence continues at coordinate 58,094,905 of NC_081308.1, read as the reverse complement.
ATGTGGTGCATATACACTATGGAGTATTATGCCTCCATCAGAAAGTGGGACACCCAGCTATTGTGTCAACGTGGAAGGGACTGTAAGCAATTATGCTGAGTGAAATAAGTCAAGCAGGGAGTCAATTATCATATGGTTTCACTTATTTATGGAGCATAAGAAATAACACGGAGGACATGGGGAGATGGAGAGGAGAAGAGAGTTGAGGGAAATTGGAGAGGGAGATGAACAATGAGAGACTCTGGACTCTGAAAACAATCTGAAAGTTTTGAAGGGGTGGGGGGTGGGAGGTTGGGTGAGCCTGGTGGTGAATATAATGGAGGGTTTGTATTGCATGGAGCACTGGGTGTGGTGCATAAACAATGAAATCTGTTACACTGAAAAGCAATTTTAAAAATTAAATTAAATTAAATTATGCTTATGTCAATGATTTATTTTTTAAACTTAAATTTAAATTAAACTTAAATTAAACTTAAATTTTAAATCAAATTAAATTTAAATTTAAACTTTAATTTAATTTAAGTTTAATAAATAAAGCATTGACATTTACAATTGAAGAAAAATAAAATATATAAAAATAATTTAACCAAGGAGGTGAATAACATGTGCTTGGAAAACTATACAATATTAATGAAAAAACTGAGGATGACATTAACAAAAGGAAGATATTCTATGCTCATGAATTGGAAAAATTAATATTGTTAAAATGTCCACAACTAGCCAAAGCAATCTTCAGATATAATATAACCCCTATCAAAATACCAACGGCGTTTTTCACAAAACAATCCTAAAGTGTGTATAAATCCATAAAAGACCCCAAATAGCCAAATAAATCTTAAAAAAGAACAAGAAAGCTGGAGGTATCACAATCCCAGATTTCAAGGTATACTACAAAGCTGTGCTAATGAAAACACTATGGTTACTGACACAAAAAAGACACATGGATCAATGGAACAGAGTAGAGAGTCCAGAAAGAAACTCACATTTTTATGGTCAATTAATGTACATCGAAAGAGGAAAATATACAATGGGGGAAAAGGGAGTCTCTTCACCAAATGGAATTGAGAAACTGGACAGCTACATGCAAAAGAAAGGGACTGGACCACTTTGTTACATCATACACAAAATAAAATTCAGAATGAAATAAGGACCTAAATGTGAGATCTGAAGCCATAAAATTCCTATAAGAAAACAGGCAGTAATTTCTTTGACATTGGTCATAGACACATTTTTCTAGACATGTCTCTTCTGGCAAAGGAAATGAAAGCAAAATTAAACTATTGGGACTGCAACCAAATTAAAATGCTTTTGCACAGAGAAGGAAGCCACCAAAAAAAAAAAAAAAAAAAAAAAAAAGACAACCTACTGAATTGGAGAAGATATTTACAAATGTTATACTTAATAAGGAGTTAATACTGAAAATATATAAAAAATGTATACAACTCAAATTTGAGAAAACTAATAATTAAATTTAAAAATGGGTAAAGGAAGACATGCAGATGGTCAACAGATACATGAAGAGATGTTCAATATCACTCATCATCAGGAAAATGCAAATTAAAACCATAATGATATACCATTTTACACCTATCATAATTGTAAGAATTTTTTTTTAAGATTTTATTTATTTATTTGACAGAGAGAGATCACAGTAGGAGAGAGGAAGGGAAGAGATCACAGAGAGAGGAAGGGAAGCAGGCCCCCTGCTGAGCAGAGAGCCTGATGCGGGACTCGATCCCAGGACCCTAAGATCATGACCTGAGCTGAAGGCAGCGGCTTAACCCACTGAGCCACCCAGGCGCCCCAATTGTAAGAATTTTAAAAAAGACAAGAAATAATGTGTTGGCAAGGATGCAGAGAAAAAGGAAACCTCATGCACTGTTGGTGGGAATGGAAATTCGTGCAGACACTGTGGAAAACAGTATGGACATTTCTAAAAAAATTAATATAGAATTGCCATATGATCCAGTAGTTTCACTACTGGGCGTTTACCCAGAGGAAACCAACACACTAATTAGAAGAGATATGCACAACTATGTTTGTTAAAGCCTTTTTTTTTTTTTTTTTTTTTTTTTTTACAATAACCAACATATGGGAGCAAGCCACTGATGGACGAAAGGATAAAGAAGATGAAGGAAAAAAAGAAAAAATGAACGAAGATCACACACACACACACACATTCGGAAATATCACTCAGCCTTAAAATGAGTGAAATTTTGTCATTTACAACAACATGGATAGACTTACAGTGTATGATGCTAAGTGAAATAAGCCAGGGAAAGACAAATACCATATGATTTTGCTAATATGTGGATTTAGGAAACAAAACAGAACAAAAATCAAAAGGAAAAAAAAATATCAAGAAACAGATTTTTAATTATAAAGAACAAACTGATGGTTACCAGAGAGGACAGGGAGTAGGAGGATGGGTTAAATAGGTGATAGGATAAGGAGTACATTTGTCCTGAAACTAATGTAACACTGTATATTAGCTAACTGGAATTAAAATAACACGTTAAAAATTTAAAAAAAACCTACACTGTGTATAAAAAATGAAAATAACCAGTGTTGGTGAGGATATGGAAAAACATTGCTGGTGGAAATGCAAAAGCATTCACTCACTCTAGGAAAGTTTGGCAATTCCTCAAATAACTGAACATAGAACTACCATATGACCTCACTAGCCAAAAGATGGCCACCGCCAAAATGTTCAGCAAGGGATGAATGGATAAGGAAATGATTATTATTCAGCCATAAAATAAAATGAAGTACTGTAACATACATAATACAATGTGGATGAATCTCAAAACATTATGCTAAGTGAAATAAGTCAGATACATTGTATGATTCTATGCATATGAAATATTTGGGTTATACCTGAAATATTTAGTATAGATAAAGCAAAGAATCTACTTCATAAGTTAGGTGTTTTACCTTGGAAGGATGGGAATATTTTCCAGCTAGAGTTGTTCCAGTTCCAGCTAGAGTTCCAACATTTTGAGTTTACTAAATGACATTGAATTACTCAACTTTAAAATGGTTACTATTATGTTATGTGAATTTCACCTCAATAAATTATTTTCATGAATTGTATATGTAATAATGTTTACTGTAGAAAAATTGGAAAACAGGGAAGCATATTGGGGCACCTGGATGGTTCAAGTGGTTGAGTGTCTGCCTTTAGCTGGGGTCGTGACCACAGAGTCCTGGGATCAAGCCCTGCATTGGGCTCCCTGCTTAGTGGGAGCCTGCTTCTCACTCTGCTCTCTGCTTGTGCTCTCTCTAGCTATCTCTGTCACTACCTGTGTCTCTCTCTCAAATAAAATCTTTTAAAGAAATAAGAAATGTCACTTGCATTTTTTCATCTAAAGATGATTACTTTTGATGTTTTGATTAGCGATCATTATAATATTGTTTCCTTGGAAAGTATATATTTTTTAATTTAAATTAAATTAGCCAACATATAATACATCACCAGTCTCAGATATAGTGTTAAATAATACATCAGTTACATAAAACACCCAGTGATCATCACATCACATGCTCTCCTTAATTCCCATGACCCAATTATCCCATCTTCCCACCCACTTTCCCTCCAGCAAACCTGTTTGTTTTCTATAGCTAAGAATCTTTTATGGCTTTTCTCTCTCTCTGATTTCTTGTCATTCTGTTTTCCCTCCCTTCCCCTATGATCCTCTGTGCTATTTCTTATATTCCACATGAGCAAAATCATCTGATAATTGTCTTTCTCAGATCGACTTATTTCACTTAGTATAATACCCTCTACTTCCATCCATGTTGATGTAGATTGTAGCTATTCATCTTTTCTTTCTTTTTTTTTTTTTTAGGCCTTCCAGAAATTTCTTGCATTTTTTAAAAATTTATTTTTAGCATAACAGTATTCATTGTTTTTGCACCACACCCAGTGCTCTATGCAATCCATGCCCTCTCCAATACCCACCACCTGGTTCCCCCAACCTCCCACCCCCCGCCCCTTCAAAACCCTCAGATTGTTTTTCAGAGTCCATAGTCTCTCATGGTTGACCTCCCCTTCCAATTTCCCTCAAGTCCCTTCTCCTCTCTAACTCCCCTTGTCCTCCATGGTATTTGTTATGCTCCACAAATAAGTGAAACCATATGATAATTGACTCTCTCTGCTTGACTTATTTCACTCAGAATAATCTCTTCCAGTCCTGTCCATGTTGCTACAAAAGTTGGGTATTCATCCTTTCTGATGGAGGCATAATACTCCCATTGTATATATAAACCACATCTTCTTTATTCATTTATATGCCAAAGGACATCTTGGTTCCTTCCACTATTTGGCTATTGTGGACATTGCTGCTATGAACATTGGGGTGCAGTTGCCCCTTCATTTCACTTTATTTTACTACCCAGTAGTGCAATTGCTGGATCATAAGGTAACTCTATTTTTTTTAACTTCTTGAGGAACCTCCATATTGTTTTCCAGAGTGGCTGTATCAGGTTGTATTCCCAACAGTGTAGAGGGGTTGCCCTTTCTCCACATCTTCACCAATACTTGTTTTTTCCTGTCTTGTTTTTTTTGCCATTTTAACTGGTAAATGTAGTATCTTGTGTTTTTCATTTCTAGTTCTCTGATGGCTAGTGATGTTGAGCATTTTTCATGTGTCTGTTGGCCATTTGTATGTCTTCTTTGAAGAAATATCTGTTCATGTTTTCTGCCTATTTCTTTACTGGATTCTTTGTTTTTGGGGTGTTGAGTTTGAGAAGTTCTTTGTAGATCTTGGATACTAGGACATTACCTGATATGTCATTTGCAAATATATTCTCCCATTACATAGGTTGCCTTTTAATTTTGTTGCCTGTTTCCTTTGTTGTGTAGATTTTTATCTTGATAAAGTCCTAATAGTTCATTTTTGCTTTAGTTTCCTGTGCCTTTAGAGATGTGTCTTGCAAAAAGTGGCTGCAGCCAAGATCAGAGAAGTTGCTTCTTGTGTTATCCTCTGGGATTTTAATGGATTTCTGTCTCCTATTTAGGTCTTTTATCAATTTTGAATTTATCTTTGTATATAGTGTAAGAGAATGGTCCAGTTTCATACTTCTGCATGCGACTGTCTTATTTTCCCAGCACCATTTATTGAAGAGACTGTCTTTTTTCCATTGGATATTCTTTCCTGCTTTTTGGAAGATTAGTTGACCATAGAGTTAAGGGTCCATTTCTGGACTCTCTATTCTGTTCCATTAATTTATGTCTCTGTTTTTGTGGCAGTAACATGCTGTCTTGATGATCACAGCTTGAAGTCAGGCATTGTGATGCCCCTGGCTTTGGTGGGAAATTATGTTTAGAGTTACAGAAAGATAACATAACCCTTAGAATTAAGTCATATATAGTGAGGACTGCCTTGTAATAATTACCTATTATAAAGTCTAACCTTATTCAAGTTAGTGGCATGACCTTCCCTGAGATAAAGTAACATCTAGGTAGAGATTCACATCCAGAATAAGTGGAGCCAAAAGATAATGCTCTTCTCCCCCCACCCACTTTTTTTTGTGTGTGTGTGTGTGTGCGTTCAGTTAAAACATCTTTCCAGAAGAATTAGTGTTTTATATTTAGGAATGCAAAGAACATTGACTCTGCTTTTAGGAGCATAATTCAGAAACAATAAGCAGAAGTGAGCAAATTGCCTTCTCATCTTCCAGTTGCCAGAATAAGAGTTTGCATTTAAATAAACATAACACTTTTATTTCAATCAACATTATTAAAAACCCTAAAAGTTAATGAAAAGATTAATTCAAGTCAATTTATAAGAATAATGAAAAATCTGTGGCACTATTGTCTAAGATTAACAGAATTTGAGAGATAAATAACTATATAAGATACATATTAAGTTCTGTTAGGAAACACCAGACCATTTTCTGCTCCAGATTCCTTTTTAACAAGCATCAGATGGGGGTTAGATCAGATGAACTTTGAGAGCCCTCTTTGCCCTGAGATTTTAGTCCATCCTTAAAACCATATCTTCACTGTCAGCTCTATGTAAACACATCAATCACATGCACTTACACTTTCACACTTTAGTAAGTAGTAAGAACAGTTTACATTGTTTAATGTTTTTGCCCATAATTTAAATGTTATTGAAAAACTGACACTAAATATAGGAGATCATTGTTGTATACCTTACAAAATTAATTACATTATCTTGGTAGATTAACTGGAATTATGGAACTGATAAGGCTTTCTGCCATATAACACAAATTTAGGAGGCTGTGTAGATCATTAGTGTTGCTTTCTTCTAAATGGACATCCTTCTGTGAGTCTAACCTTTCCTCCTATTGGCAGGCACAACATTTTTGAACAGCCTACACAAAGAAACACAATTATGGCTGAAAACTAGTAATTTTATAGCAACCTGGACACTTTATGTTCATAAAATAGGAATCTGGGCTTTGAGCTTGCCAATTCTTCTTATGTTTCTTTCTTTTTTCTTCTTCTTCCAAGGACAGGTGTAGTAAATCTTTATATAAAGGCATGTCAATCCTTTCACAAGCCCAACCAGTACTTGATTGCTTTTTAATTTATTAAAAGATTTTACATATATCACTTTATTCAACTATAGCAATGATACAGGGGGGAAAGGGATAGCATCATCCCTGTTTTACAAATGAAGAATTGGATTCAGAGACAGGCTTGTTCATTCCCTTTTAAAATCTAATTAGTCAATCTACAAGACCTATCTGAGGAACCAGATCATTCATGAGAAAAATATGGACTGATTCAGACAGAATTTGAATTCAAAACACTTTTCTCTGAATTCCTATTGCACTTAAAGTATATTATATGCATTTACTACTCTGAATTCCTATTACACTAAAAGTATGTTGTATGCATTTTACTACTAAAGTATGTTACATGCATTTTACAACACAGCCCTCTGTGTTGTATAAATAAATACATAGATTTTAACCATCAAAATCCAAAAAGTGAGTTTGAGTCCTGACCTAGCCATGACCCAGCTGTGTGACTTTGGGCAAGATGCCTAAGTTCTCTGAACCTGAGTTCCCCTATCTGTGAAATGTGAATAACATTCCCTGCCTCACAAGCTAGTTTTCCTTGTCAAATAAGATAGTAGTTGAAGTTATCTTTCCATGTTCCCCATCAGGCTGTAATCCCCAGGAGGTCATTGCCCATATATTTAACTGTTGTTGCCTCTCAACAGAATTGTACCCATAGTAAATATCTGATATCTACTTTTCCATGGAGTGGAAAGTGTTGGAATGCATGTTTTTGTGACAGTAGGCTATTTCTTTTTTTTTTTTATTAAAGATTTTATTTATTTATTTGACAGAGAGAGAGAGATCACAAGTAGGCAGAGAGGCAGGCAGAGAGAGAGAGAGAGGAGGAAGCAGGCTCCCTGCTGAGCAGAGAGCCTGATGTGGGGCTTGAGCCCAGGACCCTGGGATCATGACCTGAGCTGAAGGCAACGGCTTAACCAACTGAGCCACCCAGGTGCCCGGTAGGCTTCTTCTTAATGCTCATTGTCCAAGCCTTTGAATCTAATACACCTAAATCTCTTTTTCAGGATCTGATTAAAACTTAACATGAAAACTAGCTAATTAAGTGCTTGTAAATAGCAATTCACAAACCATTTATTTATAAGAGAAATTGATGTTTTTTTTATTTTAGTTCTTAAATGCCCCATTTTCTGTAATCATCATTAATAACGATTTTAGACATGAACTCTTCATTGGTGACTTTTGCTGTTGCTGTGAAACTTATAATAAGCAGCCACTGCATTCACTGACAGAGATAACTCCCCTTAAGATCCTTAAGGCCTGCAGTATATTTATTGGGGAGGTAGTGAAAGAAACATAGGAAAAGAAAAGGGGGGAGTACAGAAGTTGCTGCAAAAGTCTATACCAACACAGTAAATGTGATACATAATCCCTAGACAAATAGATATCTTCTTATATACCATCACTTATTTCTTGATATTTTTTGAATGTATGAGGGTGATATGCCTAAATATTATGCTTATGTAGTCAGTTTCTTCCAATGATCTTAAATGTGTTACAAATACTATTTCATTAATCTTTCTATGAAAGAAACATTTATATTCTATTTGTGCAATTGCTTGAATATGGTTAGCAGTATCAGTCTCAAATATGAAGAAATTTTAAGTTTGCATTTACATTGAGTTAGTTAGCATACAATGTAATATTAATTTCAGGTATACAGTGCAGTGATTGAAAACATCCACTTAAAACCCGATGATCGTTATAACAAATGCACTCCTTAATCACCATCATAACACATCCCCTCACCCACCTCCTCTGATAATCAACAGTTTGTTCTCTACAATTAAAGAGTACTTCTTAGTTGACTTATTCTTTTTTTGATTTGCTCCTTTGTTTTGTTTCTTAAATTCCAAATATAAGTGAAATCATATGGTATTTGTTTTTCTCTCACTAATTTCCCTCATAACAAATATTCATTTTACATTAATCAGTCAATGCACACTTGGGTAGTACATAGTTTCACTATTATAAATAAAGCTGCTATAAACATTGGGGTGCATGTATCCTTTTGAATTAATATTTTTGTATGCTTTGGATAAAACCTAGTACTGCAATTGCTGGATCATAGGATGGTTCTATTTTTAACTTTTGAGGAAACTCTGTATTGTTTTCCAGAATGGCTGCACCAGTTTGCACTCCCACCAACAGTGTAAGAGGGTTCCCCTTTCTCTGCATCCTCAACAATACCTATTGTTTCTTGTGTTGTTAATTTTAGCCATTCATACAGGTGTGAGGTGATATCTCATTGTAGTTTTGATTTATATTTCCGTGATGATGAGTTATATTGGCCATATTTTCATGTGTCTATTGGCTATCTGGATGTCTTTTTTTATGTTCAGTTAGCCAGCATAGTTTTTTTTTGCTGTAGTGTTCGTAAAGTCTTCTTTGGAAAATTGTCTTTCCATGTCTTCTGTCTGGTTATAAATTGGCATATTCATTTTTTGGGTGTTGGGTTTTATAAGTCTTTATATATTTTGGATCCTAACCCTTTATCAGATATGCCATTTACAAATATCTTCCTTCATTTCATAGTTTGCCTTTTACTTTTGTTGGTTTAATCATTTGTTGTGCAAAAACTTTATTTTGATAAAGTACAAATAGTTTATTTTTGCTTGTGTTTCCCTTGCCTCAAGAGACACATCTAGAAAGAAGTAGCTATGTCTTATGTCAAAGATATTTCTTCCTGGGTTCTCCTCTAGGATTTTTAACATTTTACATCTCACATTTAGGTCTTCAATTCATTTTGAATTTGTATTTGTGTCTGCTATAAGAAAAAGATCCAGTTCCTTTCTTTTCCCTGTTGCTGTCCAGTTTTCCCAACATGGTTTTTTTGAGAAAACTATCCTCCTTTCATTGGACATGGTTTCCTGCTTTGTTGGAGATTGATGAACCATATAATTGTGGGACTATTTCTGAGCTTTTTATTCTGTTCTATTATTTTATGTATCTATTTTTATGACAATACTATACTGTTTTGATTACTGCAGTTCCGCAATGTATCTTGAAGTCTGGGAACTGTGAGGCCTCCAGTTTTGTTATTATTTCTTAAAGTTGTTTTCACAATTCAGGGTCATTTGCCCTTCCATACAAATTTTAAGATTGCTTGATCTGGACCTGTGAAAAATGCGTAGATTGCTTTGGGTATTATAGACTTTTTTTTTAACTTTACTTTTTCAGGGTTTAGTATAGACATTTTAACTATGTTTGTTCTTTCAATCCATGAGCATGGAGTGTTTTCCCATTTCTTTGTGTTATCTTCAATTACTTTCATCGGTGTTTTATATTTTTCAGATATATTTTTCAAATGCTTTTTCTGCACTTATTGACAGGATCATATGATTCTTCTCTCTTTTTTTTTTTTTTTCATTACTATGTTGTATCACATTGATCAACATTCAACCATCCCTGCAGCATGGGAATAAATCCCACTTGATTGTGGTGAATAATTCTTTTAAAGTACTGTTGAATTTGATTTGCTAGATTCATATTGAGAATGTTTGTATCCATGCTCTTCAGATATTGGTCTATAATTCTCCTTTTTGGTGGGGTCTTTGTCTGAATTGGGTATTGAAGTAATACTGGTCTTGTAAAATGAGTTTGGAAGTTTTTCTTCCATTTGTATTTTTTGGAACAGTTCATGAAAAAGGTGAAAAAATAATGAATACTGTTATGCTGAAAATTTAAAAAAAGGAGAATTTCTGCTAAAAAAAAAAAAAAGGTATTAATTCTTCTTTAAATGTCAGATAGAATTCCCCAGAGAGGCCATCAGGTGCAGGACTTTTATTTATTGGGAGATTTTTTTGATTGCTGATTCAACTTCTTTGCTGGTTATTGGTCTGCTCAAATTTTCCATTTCTTCCTGTTTCAGTTGTGGTACTTTGTAAGTCTCTAAAAATTAGACCATTACTTCCAGGTTGCCCCATTTACTGACATAGTTTTTCATAATATTCTCTTAGAATTGCTTGTATTTCTGTGGCATGGCTGTGATCTCTCCTTTTTCATTTGTGATCTTATCTATTTGGGTCCTTTCTCTTTTCTTTTTGATAAGACTGGTTAGGTGATTACCAATTTCATTAATTCATTTGAAGAACCAGCTCTTAGTTTCATTAATCTGTTCTACTTTGGGTTTTTTGTTCATCTCTTTGTTTCTGTATCATTTATTTATGCTCCAATATTTATTATTTACTTTCTTTTTATTGGTTTTAGGCTTTATTTGCCCTTCTTTTTCTAGCTGTTTTAGGTATAAGCTTAGGTTGTGTCTTTGAGACTTTTCTTTCTGCTTGAGGTAAGCCTGTATTCCAATACACTTCCCTCTGAGTACTGCCTTTGGTTCATCCCAAAGCTTTGGACTGTTGTGTTTTCATTTTCATGTGCTTCTAGGTTTTTTATTTGTTTCTTTAATTTCCCGGTCAACCCTTCATTCTTTAGTAGGATGTTTTTTAACTTCCATTCATCTGTGATCTTTCCAAATGTTTTCTTTTTTTACTTCAAGGTTCATAGCATTGTGGCCTGAAAATATGAATGGTATGATCTTGATATTTTTGTACTTGTTCAGGAATTATTGGTGACCCAGTATGTGATCTATTTTGGAGAATGTTCCATGTGCACTGGAAAAGATTGTGTATTCTGCTTTTTTAGGATGAAATCTTCTGAATATATCTGTGATGTCCATCTGGTCTAGTGTGTCATTAAAAGCCATTGTTTCCCTCTTAATTTTCTTCTTGGATGATCTGTCCATTGTTGTAAGTGGGATGTTAAATGCCCTACTATTACTGTGTTATTATCAATGAGTTTCTTTATTATAATTGTTATTAGTTGATTTATATATTTGGGTGTTCTTAAGTTGGGGCATAGATATTTACAAATGTTAGATCTTCTTGATGGGTAGACCCTTTGATTATAATACCCTTCTTCATCTCTGGTTACAGTCTTTTTTATTTTTATTTTTTTATTTTTGGGGGGGTTATAAACAAATTCTCCTTTTTTATTTTTTTTTTATAAACATATATTTTTATCCCCAGGGGTACAGGTCTGTGAATCGCCAGGTTTACACACTTCACAGCACTCACCAAAGCACATACCCTCCCCAATGTCCATAATCCCACCCCCTTCTCCCAAACCCCCTCCCCCCAGCTACCCTCAGTTTGTTTTGTGAGATTAAGAGTCACTTATGGTTTGTCCTAGTTTGTCTGATATAAGTGTGCCTATTTCAGCTTTCTTTTGGCATCCATCAGATGACAGATAGATCTCTATCCCTTTGCTTTCAATCTGCAAGTGTCTTTAGGTCTAAAATGAGTCTCTTATAGGCAGCATATAGACGGATCTATTTTTTTAATCCATTCTGATACCCGATGTCTTTTGTGTTGAATATTTAGTCCATTTACATTCAGAGTGATTATTGAAATATATAAATCTAGTGCCATTGTGTTAACTGTAGATTGATGTTTATTTTTTGTTGCCTTTGGTCTTTAATTTCTCCACTCAGACTTCCCCTTAAAATTTCTTACCAGGCTGGTTTACTGATTATGAAATCCTTTATTTTTTTGGGGGGGGGAATTTTTATCTCTCTTATTCTAAATGGTAATCTTGCTGGATAAAAAATTATTGGTTGCATATATTTCCCAAAAGCATGTTGAGTATTTCCTGTTACTTCTTTTTGTCCTGTCAAGTTATTGTGGAAAAGCTGTTGTGTAACTGATTTTTGCCTCCTTGTAGGTAAAGTCTATTTTCCCTAGCTGCTTTCAGGATTCTTTCCTTGTCTGTATTTTGTGTATTTGACTAATATGCCTTTGGCGATGGCTGGCTTTTGTTGAATTTAATGGGAGTTATCTTTGCTTCTTGGATTTAGATCTCTGTGTCCTTCTCCAGATTAGGGAATTTTTTCAGCTATAATTTATTTGAATAAATCTTCTGTCCCTTTATCTCTCTCTTCTGCCTCTCAGATTTCTATGATATAAGTGTTATTATGTATTAAGAAGTTGCTAAATTCCCTATGTTTGCCTTCATAGCCCATTACCCTTTCTCCCTCTTTTTGGCTTCAGTATTTTCCACAGTTTTCTCTTCTGTATCACTGATTCATTACTCTACTGTATGCATTACTGTTTTTATGACCCCCATTTGGAATTGCATCTTGGTTATAGCATTTCAAATTTTGGCCTGACTAGATTTTAGTTCTTTTACTCTGCAGTAAGGGATTCTTTAGTGTCTTCTATGCTTTTTTCAAACACAGCTAGCATTCTTATAAGTGTTGTTTTAAATTCTAGTTCAGAGGGGCACATGGGTGGCTCATTCATTAAGCATCTGCATTTGGCTCAGGTCATGATCCTGAGGCCCTGGGACCAAGCCCCACATCAGGCTCCCTCCTCAGTAGGAAGCCTGCTTCTACCTCCCTTACTCCTCTGCTTGTGTTCTCTCTTTCTCACTGTGTCTCTCTCTGTGAAATAAATAAATAAAATCTTTCAAAAAATAAGTTCTAGCTCAGACATCTTACTTTTATCTGTGTTGATTAAATCCCTGGCCTTGAGTTATACTTCCCATTTTTTTTTTCCTTTGGAGGGAATTTCTCTGTCTCATATTTATGTCCAGAAAAAAATGGGGGAAAGAAAAACACAAAACAAAACAACAAAGAAAAGTAAAAAACAAGGCCCCCTAAACTAGATTCTGGGTGTTTTTTGTTCTGCTTTAAAAAAAAAATAAGATCTTCATCCTGAGCTGCCTGGGTAACACAGTCAGTTAAGCATTTGACTCTTGGTTTTGGCTTGAGATCATGATGTCAGTGTTGTGAGGTCAAGTCCCACATCAGGCTCTATGCTCAACATGGAGTCTGCTTAAAGCTTTCTCCTCCTCTCCCTTTGCTGTTCTTCCCCCAAATAAATGAAGTATTTTAAAAAAAATCCTTATCTGCAACAGTCAACAAAACAAAGAGGCAACCCAAGGAATGGGAGAAGATATTAGTAAATGACACTACAGAAAATGGGCTGATATCCAAGATCTATAACAAACTCTTCAAACTGAACACACACAAAACAGATAATCACATCAAAAAATGGGCAGAAGACCTGAACAGACACTTCTCCAAAGAAGACATACAAATGGCTAACAGACATGAAAAAATGCTCATCATCATTAGCCATCAGGGAGATTTAAATCAAAACCACACTGAGACACAACCTTACACCAGTTATAATGGCCAAAATTAACAAGACAGTAAACAACATGTGTTGGAGAGGATGTGGAGAAAGGGGAACCCTCTTACAGTTGGTGGGAATGCAAGTTGGTGCAGCCTCTTTGGAGAACAGTGTGTAGATTCCTTAAGAAATTAAAAATAGAGCTTCCCTATGACCCTGCAATTGCACTACTGGGTATTTACCACAATGATACAGATGTAGTGAAGAGAAGGGCCATCTGTACCCCAGTGTTCATAGCAGCAATAACATGGTCGCCAAACTGTGGAAAGAACCAAGATTCCCTTCAATGGACGAATGGGTAAGGAAGATGTGGTCCATATTAAATCCCTGGCCTTGAGTTATACTTCCCATTTTTTGTATAATGGAGTATTATGCCTCCATCAGAAAGGAGGGATACCCAACTTTTATATCAACATGGATGGGACTGGAAGAGATTATTCTGAGTCAAGCAGAGAGAGTCAATTATCATAAGGTTCTGCTTATTTGTGGATCATAAGAAATAGCACAGAAGACATGGGGAGATGTAGAGGAGAAGGGAGTTGGGGACAATTGGAGGGGAAGACGAACCATGAGAGACAGTGGACTCAGAGAAATAAACTGATGGTTTTGGAGGGGAGAAGGATGGGATGTTGTGTGAGTCTGGTGGTGGATATTATGGAGGGCACATATTGCATGGGGCACTGGGTGTGGTGTATAAACAATTCTGGAACACTGAAAAGAAATTAAAAACATCTTTATCCACCAACAAATAAATACATAAAATGAAAGAAAAGAAAAAAATATATATATATGAATACATCTGTTAACTCCGTTTTGTCCAGTGTGTCTTTTAAAACCATTGTTTTTATGTTAGCGTTCCATTTAGATGATCAGTCCATTGATGTAAATGAGGTATTAAGGTCCTCTACTATTATTGTATTATTATTGATTAGCTCTTTTATATTTGTTATTCACATTTTTGAAATATTTGGTTGCCCTAATTTTAGGTTTACAAATATTTAAAATTGTTAGATCTTCTTGTTGATTTGGTCCCTACAAATGCCTGTTTTATTTATTTAAGTAATCTCTGCACCCCATGTGTGTCTCAAACACATGAAAGAGTCATATGCTCCACCAACTGAGGTATATTTCTGGGGCTTTTAAGATCATTTCATAGTTATCTAGTTGTGTTAGTGGGACAGGCAAGCCCAGGGTCCTCCTAATTTGCAACCATCTTCCTCTCTCAGTAATTATTCCATTGAATTCATTTCATACATTTAATCCACTTGTAAGGCTGGATACAATCACCTGGGCAGCTTAGTATTGTGGAAAGAATATTGAGCTTAGAGACACACAGTCCAAAGTTGGATTTCTGGTTATACCATGTATTAGCTATGTGACTTTCTGCAAATTTTTCAGCTTCAATATTTTTAGAAAAGGTATTTTGAAACTCTTAATTTATTATAAGATTTGATCCTTAGCTTGTTTTCCTTTTTCCAAGTATTTATTTATATTCCAGTTAGTTAACATACAGTGTAAAATTAGTTTCACGTATAGGATTTAGTGATTCATCACATACAACACCCAGTTCTCATCACACACACAAAAAAAGTCCTCCATCTCCAACACCCATTTAACTCATCTCCCTGCCTACCTCTCCTCCAGCAACCTTCAGTGTGTTACTTATACTTAAGAATATGCTTGGGCGCCTGGGTGGCTCAGTGGGTTAAGCCGCTGCCTTCGGCTCGGGTCATGATCTCAGGGTCCTGGGATCGAGTCCCGCATCGGGCTCTCTGCTCGGCAGGGAGCCTGTTTCCTCCTCCTCTCTCTCTCTCTGCCTGCCTCTCTACCTACTTGTGATCTCTCTCCGTCAAATAAATAAATAAAATCTTTAAAAAAAAAAGAATATGCTTTATGCTTTGCTTCTCTCATTTTCCCCCATGCATTCACCTGTGTTGTTTCTTAAATTCTACATGAGTGAAATCATATGGTGTTTATCTTTGTCTGACTGACATCTTCCTTAACATTATACTCTCTAACTCCATTCATATTATTGTAAATGGCAAGATTTCATTCTTTTTGATGTCTGAGAATATTCCATTACATATACATATGCCACATCTTCTTATATATTCATCAGTTGATGGACATTTGGGCTCTTTCCATTGTCTGGCTATTGTTGATAATGCTGCTATAAACATTGCAATGCATGTACCCCTTTGAATCTATCTTCTTTTATCCTTTTGGCAAATACTTGTAGTGCAATTGCTGGGTCATAAGGTATCTCAATTTTTAGCTTTTTGAGGAACCTCCATACTGTTTTCTATAGTGGCTGTACCAGTTTGCATTCCCACCAACAGTATAACAGAATTCCCCTGGGGTGCCTGGGTGGCGCAGTGGGTTAAGCCTCTGCCTTCAGCTCTGGTCGTGATGTCAGGATCCTGGGATCGAGCCCCACATCGGGCTCTCTGCTCGGTGGTGAGCCTGCTTCTTCTCTCTCTCTCTCTGTCTGCCTCTCTGCCTACTTGTGATCTCTCTCTGTCAAGTAAATAAATAGAACATTAAAAAAAAAAAAAGAATTCCCCTTTCTCTACATCCTCACCTACACTTGTTTCTTCTCTTGTTAGTTTTAAGCATTCTGAGATATCTCAATTTTTAACTTTTTGAGGAACCTCCATACTGTTTTCTATAGTGGCTGTACCAGTTTGCATTCCCACCAACAGTATAACAGAATTCCCCTTTCTCTACATCCTCACCTACACTTGTTTCTTGTCTTGTTAGTTTTAAGCATTCTGACTAGTATGTAGTGGTATATCATTGTAGTTTTGATTTGTATTTCCCTGATGATGGGGGATGTTGAGCATATTTTCATGTATCCATTAGTCATCTAGATGTCTTTTTTGGGGAAAAAAAGTGTCTATTCATGTCTTTTGACCATCTTTCAACTGGGTTTTGTTTTTCTTGGAGTAAGTAGATACTGACAAGTTTTTTGTTTTTTTTTTTAATATGTTTTGGATACTTGCCCTTTATCAGATATGTCCTTTGTGAATATATTCTCTCATTCTAAAGGTTACTTTTAATTATGTTGATTGTTTCCTTTGCTTTCCAGAAGAGTTTTTACCTTTTTTTTTTTTTTTTGTGGTTTGGTTCATTTTTTAAAAATTTTTTATTTATTTATTTTTTAAAAAATGTTTTATTTTTTATAAACATATATTTTTATCCCCAGGGGTACAGGTCTGTGAATCGCCAGGTTTACACACTTCACAGCACTCACCAAAGCACATACCCTCCCCAATGTCCATAACCCCACCCCCGTTTTCCCAACCCCCCTCCCCCCAGCAACCCTCAGTTTGTTTTGTGAGATTAAGAGTCACTTATGGTTTGTCTCCATCCCAATCCCATCTTGTTTCATTGATTCTTCTCCTACCCACTTTATGCTGCACCACATTAATATAAGAAAGTATAAGAATCATATTATACTCTCAGTGGATGCAGAGAAGGAATTTGAGAAAGTAAAACATCTATTATTGTTAAAAAAAAATATCCTCAACATAGTGGGGCTATAGGGAGCATACCTCAACATCATAAAGGTTATATACAAAAGACCTAGAGCTAATATCATCCTTGATGGGGAAAAACTGAGATAAAAAGGTAAAAAACTCTCCTACCCACTTAAGGAAAAACTGAGATAAAAAGGTAAAACTGAGATAAAAAGGTAAGAACTCTCCTTAAGTGGGTAGGAGAGTTTTTACCTTTTTATCTCAGTTTTTTCCCATCAAGGATGATATTAGCTCTAGGTCTTTTGTATATAAACTTTATGATGTTGAGGTATTCTCCCTATAGCCCCACTATGTTGAGGATATTTTTTTAGCAATAATAGATGTTTTACTTTCTCAAATTCCTTCTCTGCATCCACTGAGAGTATAATATGATTCTTATACTTTCTTATATTAATGTGGTGCAGCATATTGATCAATTTTTAAATATTAAACCACACTTACATTCCAGGAATAAATTCCATCTTATCATGGGGAATTATTCTTATAATATATTGTTGGATTAAATTTGCCAGTATTTTGTTGAGAATTTTTGCATCCATGTTCATTAGGGATATTGGCCCATAGTTCTCTTTTTGAGTGACGGTCTTTGGTTTTGGAATCAGGGTAATGGTGGCCTGATAGAATGAGTTTGGAAGTTTTATTTCCATTTCTGTTTTTGGAACTGTTTGAGAAGAAATGGTATTAACTCTTCTTTAAATGTTTGGTAAAATTTGCCTGTGAGGCCATCCCGGACTTTGGTTTGCTGAGAGTTTCTTGATTACTGATTCAATTTCTTTACTAGTTATTAGTCTGTTCAAATTTTCTCTTTCTACCTATTTTAGTTTGGTGATTTATCCCTTTCTTCCAGATTGCCCAAATTATTAGCATACAATTTTTTATAATATTCTGTTGTAATTGTTTGTATTTCTGCAGTGTCAGTTGTGACCTCTCCTCTTTAATTTATGATTTTATTTATGCGGGTCCTTTCTCTTATTTTCTGATAAGTCTGGCTACAGGTTTATCAATTTTATTGATCTTTTCAAAAGAAACAGTTCCTCGGTCCTTTAGTGTTCCCTAAAAGGGAAAAGATTTCCTTTTCCCTCACATTGTTATGAAATTTTATTGTCTATAAAGTACATTCACATTTATTATATCAAGTTATTCACACAAAACTATATGAGATATGGATTATTTCTGCCATATTAGAGATGAGAGAACTGAAGTTCAGATAGATGAGTGGCTGTAGACAATATGATATATATACAATAGAATATTACTCAGACACAAAAAAGAATGAAATTTTGCCGTTTTCAAAATATGGATGGGACTAGAGAGTATAATGCTAAGTAAAATAAGTCAGTTAAAGAAAAATACCACAAAATTCACTCATGTGTGGAATTTAAGAAAGAAAACAAATGATCAAAGTTAAAACGAGAGAAAGAGAGAGAGAGAGAAATGAAAAAACAGACTGTTAACTATAGAGACCAAACTGATAGTTGTCGGAGAAGAAGAGAGTGGTGGGGATGGGTGAAATAGGTGATGGGGATTAAAGTGTACATTAATCATCATGAGCATTTAGTAATGTGCAGAATTCTTGAATCGCTATATTGTGCACCTGAAACTAATATAACACTGTATGCTAACTATATTGGAATTAATTTTTTTAAAAAATCTTAACAAGGAGGACATGTGTTGTGAAGAGCACTGGGTGTTATATGCAACTAGTGAATCATTGAACATTACACCAAAAACTAATGATGTACTACTATTTGTTGGCTAACTGAACATAATAATAAAAAACTTAATAAATAAAAGAAAACTAAGGCTCAGAGAGGCTAAATGAATTAACCAAATTTATCTTGTAAATAGGAGGCAGAACTAAAATTCAAATTCATTTTGTCTGTAAATCAAACGATCTTGCCACAATGCCACAGTTCCCAATAATTTTGTACATACTTAGTAAATTATAAAATGAATATTAAAGATGTAATTAAAAGTTTAAACACCATGTGGAAGAACTTATAAAGGCTGTAGTTTAATAAAAATCAAATCAATATTTCCACTTTTCTTGAAAATTATGACCTCAGCCTAGGAACTTCATATTAGACATGTCACCAGAGGCAAGGGAAACAAAAGCAAAAATGAACTATTGGGACTTCTTGAAGACAAAAAGATTCTGCACAGTGAAGGAAACATAAACATTTCTAAACTATAAAAATAAAAGAGGCTTAAATTCCTTAGAGTGATCAAGTGTCCAAAAGTATGTGACATGAGCCTACAATCAGTTGAAATAAACATTAAACTGTTGCTTTAGCTGAATAAATTTAACAGATTTCATAATAGAAGTCTACATTTCTACACTTACCTGCTCTAGGTACATATAACTTCCCTGGAAAATTTGGTTTGCATTTACATACTATCTGAAGAAATTCAGAAAAAACAAAAAGGAAGAGTGTCAGAATCATAGCTATTTCATTGCTTAGAATAGTTGCTTCTTTCTCTAGCACTGCTTTTTTTCTTCAGGTGCATATATTGGAGTTGCTTAAGAATTTTCTGAATATACCATGTCAAAAACTTTCCTCAGAAAATTAAAATTAAATGGATGTTTAATTCTTCATAAGAAAACCATAAAATTGTACAGCAATAATCTTCTCTTACATATTTGGTTCTCTCTACATACAATGTTAGAAGTCAGAGAGACCTGTGTCTAAAACACAAACGTGAACTTAATAGTTGCACAGTTTTTGTCAAGTCAAGTAATCTATTTAAGACCGTTTTCTATGTGTAAAATGAAGATAATAACACATACATCATAGAATTATTATGAGGATTAAATGGGATAACACATATTTTGGTACTTGATTAGTAAAGCTCAATAAATGATAGTTCATTTTCATTTACTCCCTCTTAAGCTTATTTCCTGTTAAAAAGCCTAAAAAGCTTTCCAGATTTTCACTACCACTTTGACAGTTTAAATTTTCTGAAAGTATCCTT
The DNA here is from genome assembly GCF_030435805.1 of Mustela lutreola. NCBI lineage: Eukaryota > Metazoa > Chordata > Mammalia > Carnivora > Mustelidae > Mustela > Mustela lutreola. The sequence goes on along the minus strand of NC_081308.1, from coordinate 58,074,648 downwards.
AATTTTCTTATAAAAATAGTCACAGCTATTACATAGATCATGGCAATCTTCTTGCAATAATTCTGCTCTAATACACACACACACACACACACACATACACACACACCCCTCAACAACAATAATCAGCAAAGTACTTACCTCTTAACATTTCCAATATCTGGCACATATCCTCGACCAGCTCAATTCTTCTTTGGAGGTCTATAGTCCACATCTGTATTTCTTACTTGTGTGGCTTATTCATTATATCATGGCTTTTATCCTTTGATGCTGTCAGAATTGTCAAAAATAATCCAAAGCTATGGAATGAGAGATTCCAATAGAGTTACATAAGCAGAAGGCAAACTTATGGTAAGAATTCAATAAATCATTCTCTGAAACACATTTTACCCATTTAAAGTTCAGTACGACAGTCAGTAGCAGACTATTTTGATCTCAAAGACTGATAGTTCTTTTCAATATTTGTGCTAATCAGAGGTGATTATATATATATATATATATATATATATATATATATATATATGCTCAGAATCTTCCATAGGCTTAAGAGAACTTATCTTGTGACTACGGATAAGACTCAATCCAAAAGAACCATAGCCAAATTACCTGTACACACACACACACATACACACACACACACATACTAAAGAAAAGTATATATGAACAGTGAATTCAAGGAGAGCTACTTTATCTACACTTTTCATTAAGTAGCAGAATGTTTCCAGATGGCTCTTATGTACAGTTTGAAGATTAAGTATTACTATTCCTTCTTGATGATCTATGCAAAGTGAAGATCTTAAAAGTTAAAGGACCACAATTTAGAATAAATATTAATTTTCCTAAACACCTGGAATGAATATTTCCACCTTAGAGAGACTTTTCTACTTTTTAGTTCACTTGCAGTCATATTAACTAAAAAGTCACACGTACAGTTTACAAGTTGGCAGAAACAAGAAAAACACTTGGATAAAACTAACCTTGAACCTTCTTACTTATTCCCTTCTACCTCAAGATGAGTGAATCATCTTTCTGAAAAATGTAAAGTGCTGAATTATTATATAATAATTATCATTTTATAACTTTAAGATCTTAAAATATATTTCTCAACTAGAAGTTAGAGCATTAAACCATGGTCTAGGAGCAAAGTATGGCCTAACCAAGGTTTGTGAAGGTCCTCATCATTATCACCACTTACTAGCCTTATATATTTTTCCATTCTCTGAATATTTCTTTTAGTAGTGTGGTAGCTATACTCCCCAAACTTTAAATATGACCATAATATTCGATAAATAAAGTTTTTGTGTTGCTTCTTGGTACCAGATGCAATCCAAAAGATGTAACTTCAGACTTTGAAAAAACTGGAACTTATTGAACACTCTGATGGCTTGGAAGGATAATGGGAAATAATTCTTAAAATTAAATATGTATTGGAAAATTACATTACTATATGAATAGGACATCTGAGTGATTGATACTTGATAGAAGAAAAAATCAACTAAAATTCACAACAGGAGGAAATCTTCCTCTCACTTGCTTCCTACAACTTGCCTGAGTGCTGGCACACCCTGCTGCTGCCCTACAGAAATGCTTTGATTACCTGCAGTTCTTCCTGAAATTAGGCCAGCGTCTAGGACATTAGCTTATCTCATTCAGGTTTATTCCAAAGAAGTAAAATTTGGTGTAGATGCCTGAGCTTTAATGCTTCAATGTGTAGACCTTTTAGTTGATCTTGATAGCTCTTACTATGGGGCCAAAGGGAAGAACAGTGATTATTGGAAAGAGTTGGAAAATACCCAAAGTATCAAAAGATGGTGTGACTGTTGCAAAGTCCATTGACTTAAAGATAAATATAAAAATATTGGTACTAAGCCTGTTCAAGATGTCAGTAACACAAATAAAGATCCCGGTGATGACACCACTACTTCTATTTTCCTGGCACACTCTATTGCCAAGGAAGGCTTAGAGATTAGCAAAAGTGCTAATCCTGTGAAAATCAGGAGAGGTGTGATGTTAGCTGTTGATGCTGTAATTGATGAAGCAGTCTAAACTTGTGACAACCCCTGATGAAATTGCTCAGATTTCTACAATTTCTGCTAATGGAAACAAAGAAATGTGCAACATCATTTCTGATGCAATGGAAAAAAGCTAGAAGAATTGGAGTCATCATAGTAAAGGATGGAAAAACACTTAAGCATGAATTAGAAATAATTCAGGGCATGAAATTTGATTGAAAGTGTATTTCTCCATACTTCATTAATACATTAAAAGGTCAGAAATATGAATTCCATTATTCTATATTCTATGGAGGTGAAAAGAAAGTTTCCAGAGTCCAAGACACTGTGTATGCTCCTGAAATTACCAATGCTCCCCATTAACCCTTGGTCATAATCGCTAGATGTTGATGAAGAAGATCTGAATAAACTCATTTTTAATAGACTAAAAATTAGCCTTCTGGTTGTAGCAGTCAAAGTGCTAGGTTTTGGTGACAATGAAAAGAATCAGACTAAAGAGAAAGTAGTTGCTATTGGTGGTGCAGTGTTTGGAAATGAAGGATTGACACTAAATCTTTTTTTTTATTTTTTTGATTGTTATTTTATTTTTTTATTTTTTATAAACATATATTTTTATCCCCAGGGGTACAGGTCTGTGAATCACCAGGTTTACACACTTCACAGCACTCACCAAAGCACATACCCTCCCCAATGTCCATAATCCCGCCCCCTTCTCCCAAACCCCCTCCCCCCAGCAACCCTCAATTTGTTTTGTGAGATTAAGAGTCACTTATGGTTTGTCTCCCTCCCAATCCCATCTTGTTTCATTTATTCTTCTCGTACCCACTTAAGCCCCCATGTTGCATCACCACTTCCTCATATCAGGGAGATCATATGATAGTTGTCTTTCTCTGCTTGACTTATTTCGCTAAGCATGATATGCTCTAGACCCAGCAATTGCACTATTGGGTATTTACCCTAAAGATACAAACATAGTGATCCAAAGGGGCACGTGCACCCGAATGTTTATAGCAGCAATGTCCACAATAGCCAAACTATGGAAAGAACCTAGATGTCCATCAACAGATGAAATCTTTTTTTTTTTAACTTCATTTTATTTTTTCAGTGTTCCAAGATTCATTGTTTATGCATCACACCCAGTGCTCAATGCAATATGTGCCCTCCTTAATACCTATTACCAGGCTCACCCAACACCCCCCTCCCTTCCAGAACCCCCAGTTTGTTTCTCAGAGTCCACAGTCTCTTTTGGTTCATATCTCCCTCCAATTTCCCCCAAATCTTGAAATATTCAGCCTCATGACTTAGCAAAAGTTGGAGAGGTCATTGTGACCAAAGATGATGCCATGATCTTGAAAAGAAATTGTGACAAGGCTCAAATTGAAAATTGTCTTCAAAAAATCATCAAGCAGTTAGATATCACAACTAGTGAACATGAAAAGGAAAAACTGATTGAACGTCTGCCCAAACTTTCAGATAGAGTAGCTGTGCTGAAAGTTGATGGGACAAGAGATATTGAAAAGAAAAACAGCTATGGTTTCCCTCAATGCTACATGAGCTTCTGTTGAAGGCATTGTTCTGGGAAGGGATTGTGTCATGCTTTGAAGCATTCCAGCTTTGGAATCAATAATTACAGTTTCTGGGGTATCCAGGCAGCTCACTTGGTTAAGCAGCTGCGTTTGGCTTAGGACATGATCTCAGTGTCCTAGGATCAAGCCCCATGTTGCATTGGACTCCATGCTCAGTGGACAGTCTGCTTCTCGCTCTCCTTTTGTCCTTCCCCTACTTATGTTCTCTCTCTCTCTCTCTCTCCCTCTCTCTCAAATAAATAAATATTTTTAAAAAATTAGCTCCTGAAGATCAAAAAACTGATATAGAAATTATTTAAACACCCAAAATTCCTGCAATGACCATGGCTAAGAATGTAGATACTGAAGTATCACTAATAATTGAGAAAGTTATGCAAAGTTCCTCAGAAGATGAGTATGAGGTTATGCTTAGAGGTTTTGTGAATATCATGGAAAAAGGAATAATTGACTCATCATTGAATAAAGGAAAAAGGAATAATCGACTCAACTAAGGTTGTAAGAACTGTTTTATTGGTTACTGCCAAAGTGGTCTCTCTGTTAAGTTCAAGAGAAGATCTAGTCACTGAAATTCCTAAAGACCCTAGAATGGGTGGAATGGGATGTGGTATAGGAGGTGGCATATCCTAATTCTTATAATAGTACTTTATTAATAAACTGAGAGGAAGTTCAATGCAATTGATCTCACCAATCACCAAGCTGATTCTCACTAACAACTTCAGAGAAGTGAGCTGAAGGTAATGACCGAAGAAAAGCCTGGCTGATCTTTAAGAAGATAACTATAACCAATACTTGCTGATTTCAGTTAACAACATATCATTGTTTAATTCTGTCTTTGTCAATGCCTACAGAAAATCCATTTTGTGTTTTTTAATAAAAACACATTTGTACATTCCTGATACCTAAGTGCAAGAGCCATGTAACAAATGTGTTGCTTTCAACTGAAATCACTGAGGCATTTTTACAACTATTCTGTTGAACTTCGGATTTTAGTGATTGCCATCACCAGATGGAAAATTGAGAAGCAGCCTTTCTGTGGAGAGTAAGAATAATTGTGTCTAAAGTAGAAAAATAATCTAATTATATGACAATCTCTGTTAACAAAAATTCGTTTAAATTTTTTTATTTTTAATTCAATTCAATTTAATTAACATATACTGTATTATTATTAGTTTCAGAGTTAGAATTTAGTGATTTGTTAGTTGCATACAACACCCTATGCTTATTACTTTAAGTGCCCATCACCCAATTACTGCAGCCCCATAATCACCTCCCCTTCAACAACCCTCAGTTTGTTTCTTATAGTTAAGTGTCCCTTTTGAGAATTTGTCTCCATGTTTCATCTTATTTTATTTTTCCTTCTCTACCCCAAGTCCATCTCCTTTCCATCTTAAATTCCACATATGAGTGAAATCATACAGTATTTGTCTTTCTCTGAGTGACTTATATGCTTAGCATAATATCCTCTAGTTCTATCCATGCCATTGCAAATGGCAAGATTTCATTGTTTTTGATGGCTGGGTAATGTTCCACTATATAGACACACCACATCTTCTTTATCCATTCATATGTTAATGGACATCTGGGCACTTTCCATTTATCAGCTACTGTGAAAATTAATGCTGTATTAATTAATGCTGTAATGGAGACATTAGGGTGCATGTGCCCCTTCAAGTCACTATGTTTTTATCCTTTGGATATAGGCCTAGTAATCCAAATGCTAGGTCTTAGATTAGCTTTATGTTTAGCTTTTTAAAACTTATGTCTTTATACTAATATATGCTGTATTACTTGTTTCAGAGGAAGAATTTAGTGATTCATCATTGTATACAACACCCAGTGCTCATTACTTTAAGCGCCCTCCTTAATACCCATCACCCAGTTACCCCATCGTTCAACCCACCTCACATCCAGTAACCCTAAGTTTGTTTCCTACAGTTAAATGTCCCTTATGGCTTCTCACCCTCACTGTATTCATCTTACTTTATTTTTTCCTTCCCATATACTAAGTTTATCTGATTTGTTTCTTAAATTCCACATATGAACTCGTGGTATTTGCCTTTCTCTAACGGACTCATTTCACTCAGCATAATACCCTCTAGTTCCATCCATATCATTGCAAATGCCAAGGTTTTGTTCCTTTTGATGGCAGAGTAATATTCCATTGTATATATATATACTTCTTCTTTATCCATTCATCTGTCAATGGACATATGGACTTTTTTCATAGTTTGACAATTGTGGACATTACTTCTATAAACATTGGATTCAATGTGCTGCCTTTGAATCACTATTCTATTATCCATTATGATAAATAGTTAGTAGTGCAGCTGCTGGGTCATAGGATAACTCTATCTTCAAATTATTTATTTATTTATTTATATTGTATTTATATTTATTTATTTATATTTTGGTATTTACATATTTATATTAACATATACTGTATTATTAGATTAAGGGGTATAATCCAGTGATTCATCAGTTGTATGTAACACCCAGTGCTCATTACATCAAGTGCCTTCTTAATGTCCTTTACCCAATTATCCCAACATCTACACTTTCCCCTCCAGCAACCCTCAGTTTTTTGTAGTTAAGAATCTCTTATACTTTCCCTCCTACTCTTTTAAATTTATTTTTTATTTCCTTTTCTTTCCCTATGTTCATCTCTTTTGTTTCTTAAATTCCACATATGAGAGAAATAATATGTATTGGTCTTTCTCTGACTGACTTATTTACTTAACACAATACCCTCCAGTCCCATCCACGTCATTACAAATGACAAGATTTCATTCTTTTTGATGTGTGAGTATTATTGCATTGTGTATAGATACCATATCTTCTTTATCCATTCATTTGTTGATAGACATTTGGGTTCTTTCCATATTTTGGCAATAGGGGACATTGCTTCTGAAAACATTGGGGTGCATGTGCTCCTTTGAATCACTATTGTTGTATCCTTTGGATAAATATCTAGTAGTGCAATTGTTGGATCAAAGAGTAACTCTATCTCTTTTTTAAAAAATTTTATTTATTTATTTGACAGAGATCACAAGTAGGCAGAGAGGCAGGCATAGAGAGAGAAGGGGAAGCAGGCTCCCTGCTGAGCAGAGAGCCTGATGTGGGTTTTGATCCCAGGACCCTGGGAACATGACCCAAGCTGAAGGCAGAGGCTTTAACCCACTGAGCCACCCAGGCATCCCGAGTACCTCTATCTTTAATTTTTTGAAGAAACTTTATACTCTTTTCCAGAGTGGCTGTACAATTTTTTATTCCCACCAACAGTGTAAGAGGGTTTCTCTTTCTTTGCTTCTTTGCTGAGAGCTATTGTTTCCTGACTTGTTAATTTTAGCCAGTCTGACTGCTGTGAGGTGGCATTTCATTGTGGTTTTGATTTGTGTCTCCCTTAAACTGAGTGATGTTAAGTATTTTTTTTTTTCACGTATCTGTTGGCCATCTGTATGTCTTCTTTGGAGAAATCTCTGTTCATGTCTTCTGTCCGTTTCTTGACTGGATTTTCTGGTTTTGGGTGTTACATTTGATAAGTTCTTTTTTCTTTAATTTTTTCAATTTATTTATTTTCAGAAAAACAGTATTCATTATTTTTTCACCACACCCAGTGCTCCATGCAATCTGTGATCTCTATAATACCCACCACCCGGTACCCCAACCTCCCACCCCCCCGCCACTTCAAACCCCTCAGATTGTTTTTCAGAGTCCATAGTCTCTCGTGATTCACCTCCCCTTCCAATTTACCCCAACTCCCTTCTCCTCTCTAACACCCCTTGTCCTCCATGATATTTGTTACGCTCCACAAATAAGTGAAACCATATGATATTTGACTCTCTCTGCTTGACTTATTTCACTCAGCATAATCTCTTCCAGTCCCATCCATGTTGCTACAAAACTTGGGTATTCATCCTTTCTCATGGAGCATAATACTCCATAGTGTATATGGACCACATCTTCCTTATCCATTCATCCGTTGAAGGGCATCTTGATAAGTTCTTAATAGATTTTAGATACTAGTCCTTTATCTGTTAAGTCACTGGCAAATATCTTCTCCCATTTTATAGGTTGCCTTTTAGTTTTCTTGACTGTTTCTTTTACTGTGCAGAATCTTTTTATCTTCATAAATTCTCAGTTTATCGTTGTTTTTGTTTCCCTTGCCTTGGAAATGGGTGTAGTAGGAAGTTGCTGCAATCAAGTTGAAAGTTGTTGCATACTGTGTACTCTTTTAAGATTATCATGGATTCCTGTCTCACATTTAGGTCTTTCATCCATTTAAGTTTAATTGGTGTACAGTGGTCCTGTTTCATTCTTCTGGGTCTCCCTGTCCAACTTTCCCAACATCATTTGTTGTAGAGACTTTTTTTCACTTGATATTCTTTCCTGCTTTGTCAAAGATTAGTTAGTTCTGGGTTCTCTATTCTGTTGTTCCACTGATCTGTTTCTCTTTTTGTGCCAATACCATGCTGTCTTAATGGTTACAGCTATGTAATGTATCTTAAAGCCTGGAATTGTGATGCCTCCTACTGGTTTTCTTTCTCATCATTACTATGGTTACTTGGGTTTTTTATGGTTTCATGCAAATTTTAGGATTATTTGTTCTACCACCATGAAAAATGCTGATGGCATTTTGATAGAGGTTGTATTGAACATGTAGATTGCTTTGGATAACATAGACATTTTAACAATATTTGTTCTTCCAATCAACAATCATAGAATGTTTTTCCATTTCTTTGTGTCTTCCTCAATTTTGTTCACAACTGTTCTGTACTTTTCAGAGTACAGATCATTTACCTCTTTGGTTAGGTTTATTTCTAGCTATCTTATGGTTTTTGGTTCAGTTGTAAATGAGATCAATTCCTTGATGTATCTTTCTTCTTTCTCATTGTTAGTATATATAAATGCAACCTATTTCTGTGCATTAATTTTGTATCTTGCCACTTTCCTGAGTCCTGGATGAGTTCTAGCAATTTTGGGGTGACTTCTTTTGTTTTCTATGGAGTATCATGCCATCTGAAAACAGAATTTGACTTCTTCTTTGCTGATTTGGATGCCCGTTATTTCTTTTTGTTGTCTGATTGCTGAAACTGACTTCTAGTAATATGTTGAAGAGCAGCAGTGAGAGTGGACATTCCTGTCATTTTCCTGGCCATAGGGGAAAATCCCCCAGTTTTTCTCCATTGAGTATATATATATATATTTTTTTAATTTTTTATTTTTTATAAACATATATTTTTATACCCAGGAGTACAGGTCTGTGAATCACCAGGTTTACACACTTCACAGCACTCACCAAAGCACATACCCTCCCCAATGTCCATAATCCCACCCCCTTCTCCCAAACCCCCTCCCCCCAGCAACCCTCAGTTTGTTTTGTGAGATTAAGAGTCACTTATGGTTTGTCTTCCTCCCAATCCCATTGAGTATATTTAATGTGGGTTTTCATATGTGGCTTTTATGACATTGAAGTATGTTCCCTCTATCTTTACATAGTGGAGATATTTTGAAGAAACAATGCTGCATTTTGTCAAATGTGTTTTCTGCATCTATTATGAGGCTCATGTTCTTGTCCTTTCTTTTCTCATTAATGTATCACATTGATTGATTTGTGGATGTTGAATCACTGTTGCAGCTGAGGAATAAATCCCACCTGTTCATGGTGAATAATCCTTTTAACGTACTATTGGATGTTTCTAGATAATATCTTGGCAAGAATTTTGGCAACCATGTTCATAAAGGATATTGGTCTGTAATTCTTTTTGAGGGGTTCTTTGGTTTTGGGATCAAAGTAATGCTGGCCTCATAGAATGAGTGTGGAAGTTTTCCTTCCATTTCTAATTTTTGAAATCATTTCAGAAGAATAGGTATTAATTCCTCTTTATTTTTTTTATAAATAAGTGTTTTATAATTTAATTTACTTTTTTCAATGTTCCAAGATTCATTGTTCATGCACACCCAGTGATCCATGCAATATGTGTCCTACTTAACACCCACCACCAGGTCCTCCCAAGCCCCCACCCCTCTCCAAAACCCTCAGTTTGTTTCTCAGAGTCCACAGTCTCTCAAGGTTCATCTCCCCTTCCCATTTCTCCCAACTCCCTTCTCCTCTTTAATATTTTGTAGAAATCACTTGGGAGGGCATGTGGCCATGGGCTCTTGTTTGTTGTAAGATTTCTGATAACTGATTCAATTTCTTTGCTGATGATGGGTCTGTTCAGGTTTTCTATTCCTTCCTGTTTCAGCTTTGGTAGTTTATATGTTTCTAGGAATGCCTCCATTTCTTCCAGATTGCCTAATTTGTTGTCATATAATTGCTCATAATATTCTCTTAGAATTGTTTTTAATTCTTCTGCATTGGTTGTGTTGTCTCCTTTTTCTCTCATGGTTTTATTTGAGTTCTCTCTCTCTCTCTCTCTCCATTTCTTTCTCTCTCCCTCTCCATGTCTGGCTTAGAGTTCATTGATCTTCTTGATTCTCTTAAAGAAGCAGTTTCTATTTTCCTTGATCTGTTCTACCATTTTTCTGATTTCTCTATCATTGACTTATGCTCTAATCATTATTATTTCTCTTCTGCTGGATTTAGGCTTTATTATCTCTTCTTTTTCCAGCTCCTTTAAGTGTAAGTTTAGGGTGTGTATTTGAGAATTTTCTTATTTCTTAAGACAGACCTCTATTGCTATACAATTCCCTCTTAGGACCACCCTTGCTGCATTCCAATGGTTCTAAAATGTAGTGTTCTGATTTTCATTTGCTTTCATGTATGTTTTAAATTCTTTTTAATTTCCTTGTTTCTCCATTCATTCTTTAGTAGGATGCTCTTTAATTCCATGTATTTGTGTTCCTACCAAAATTTTTCTTGTACTTGACTTCAAGTTTCAAAACATTGTGGTCTCTAAATATGCACAGAATAATCTCAGTATATTTTGTATCAGTTGAGAACTGATTTGTGATCCAGTATGTGATCTATTCTAGAGAATGTTCCATGTATATGTATATATACATACATATGTATATACATAATGTATATACATACATATATACATATACATTATGTATATATATGTAAGTTTTTCTTTCTTCCTTATTTTGGGAATCTAGTTTCTTTTAACAAACAAACCAAAATATACAAAATATATTGAAATATATCAAAACATACAAAATTTGATCAGTTATCTATATATCTATCACTATGTGTGTGTGTGTATAAAAAGAACTGAAAATATAATAAAACAGCTAAAAAAACCTGAAATGCTGAAAAATAATTAAAAACCCACGAATGTTGTATACTGTTTTCCCCAAGGACTGATGTTTTGCAGTTCTCTATGATGGGTAAACTTCGTGCCATCTAGGTTTTCCTGCTGGTCTTCAGGGCAAGAGATCTGTTGCACTGATTCTTAGGTGTCCTTGCCCTTGTGGAATTGTGCCTCCATTGACAAGGGGCCCGACTCCATTTAAGTGATTCTGTATTCCACTATATGGCACTGCTTGCTCCCTGAAAAGTTTAAGCACCAACAGAGGAGATGAACATGACAGAGACCCACTCTCCAGCCCTGGAGCTGAAAATCTGCATTCTCCATTCTTCAATGAGCCCTCGAAATAAAAGCAGCTGGTCACTTATGTCTCCCTGGTTTCTGACCAAACTATGTGTTCACCCAGCCTGTGACCCACCATTTTTATCTCAGGCATGTGAACCAATTTCCAGTCTTCAAAGTTTATGGACTCATGTAGTGGACCCACACTGTTCCTCCCCGGGGGGGCGGGTCTTTCCCCACTTCTACATTTTCTGTGCCGCTGCCCAAAGAACAATCAGGTGACCATGCAGTTGATCTCAGTTTATGGCAACACCAAGCACAAAGCCGCCTCCTAGTCCTGTTATTTTTAGCTGGCTTCCCCACTCTGGTCCCTGGGAACCCTACTGGATTCAGGAACCCTCTTTCTTCTTTTGCTCCAGGGATCCTGTGACACAACACTGTCCTACATCAGATCCCATCCTGCTTCACCACCTGAGTACCATTATGCCAAGTTCATCTCTCACTGTAGCAGATTTCTGAAAGTTCTGATTTGTACTCTATTGCTTATAATAGAGTATCTTTCTTAAGCAGGTTCCCTCCCCTCCACCTTTTCTTTCAATATAGCACCCCAGATTCACATCTTCACACCTACTACCTTCCAAAAAGTGGTCACTTTTCTATTTGCGGAATTGCAACAATTCTTCTCTCAGATGTCTGATTAATGTTGCAGGTGTTCAGAATGATCTGATAACTATCTATCTGAATTCCAGGGACCAGATGAAATTAGGTTCCCTTACTCCTCTGCCATCTCAACTCCTCTCTTTCCCCTACTTGCTGAACCTAAATTTGTTTAAAGTTTTAAAACATGTCAAGACAAGATAAACTGGCACTATTTAACATAAAATCATTAGAAAAATTATTCCACAGTTCACTTAGAAATATGTGAATTTCAGGAAAATAACACACCAAATTTCTCTGTCCAAAGAAACCCATGATTCTTGAAGAGTAAAATGTTGCTCTGGAGTTGATGCCTCATGTATATGCTATCAAGATCATAGGGTTACTTACTTCAACCCAGGATTACTAATTTGTGGAGAAATACATTCTCACTGGTATCTAATTTAGTCATACCGGTAAATATGTTGTTAGTTGAAGCTTCTTATCGCCATAGCTATCATGATGAAAGGGTCTACCTTGTTTTTCCACATATGGCACTAAGAGACCCCCTTCTGATTCTACAGTTTTAATGATTTATAGATGCAAAAATACATTTGTGGGAGGCCAAGAAAAGACTCACTATCTGCCTCTGGAGTCTAAAAGGACATTAAGAAGACTTTTCTCAGTAGCTTTCATTCCGCTACACTAAAATTCTTAAGGAAAAGTTGAAACTTACTTTAAGTCCCCGGTGCTAAGCCTCACATATAGTAGATGCTCCAAAAATAGTTGCTAAATAGCTTATAAGACCCTGTAGGAAGAAAGCACTTTCTTGACCTTCCAAATTTTTCTTTTTGTCTTCATCACTGAATAGCAGCTATTTTTTTTTTTTAATTTGCTTGTTATCTTATAGGCAAGCAAGATAGGAGGCAAAATTTTGAGGCAATAGTTAAAATTATTCACACAATGATGTAAATGTGGATGTATGTCTTGAACGAGCTGCTACTCACCTACCTTCCCATGTGCCCAGGATGAAGGAGGTAGGTAGGTGGTCATTATCTCTCTTTTCCAGTTCACCTACGAAACTATGGTTCTTAAAAGAAGCTGCAGTATCTTGAAACTTGGCTGTTAAGACTTCTTTGTAGAGGAATAAGAAGAAGCACAATTGGTGACTATTAAACAAATGTCTCCCTCGGAGTAAAACCTTGCTAGAATACAGAAGGGACTGAAGAGGTTTAAGAAATGGTATCAGTCTTTGCTAGCTTTCTGAAAACTTAAACTTTACAGTGGCCTAATGAACAGGAGAGAGAGAGAAGCAAATAAATACAAACTTGCAGTAGCAAAGAACAAATGCATACAAAAAAAGGAATCTAAGAATTTTCTAAATTTCATGAGCAAGTTAAAGGGATACCTAACACAATACATGACCAAAATGAGGAAGAAAGAAGTCTCTATAAGAAAAAAAAAAAAAAAAAGCCAAACCAATAACCCCACTTTCTATATCTACCAATTGGAAAGAAGTATCATCTCTCTTGGTACAGATATTAAATCAGAAACCATTTGTTCCCCTAATGGGGATAAAAACTTTCATTTGTTATAGTATGTATACATGTACTAGAGCAAAAGAATATGGTGTGTGTGGTACATACTAGTATGTATAGTACTAGTGTGTATGTGTGTGTATGTGTTACCATATATAATATACCAAGGACAATATCACTGCAATACACAGTTCATATATATTAAATCACTAATACAGGTTAACCAATAAGAACCAAACCAATCCAAATTAGGACCATTAAGTAATGTGTAGTAGTCCATACATTAACTTAGTTTCATATATTTTCTTTGGGAGGAATTAGCTTTGTATGGTTTCATGTTCTTACCCAAATATCATTTTAAGAAGGCCATTAAACCAAACAGAGAGAATAAATCTGTACAATTTTGGAGGCCAACTTGCATGTGTAAATACTAATCTTGTTTTTTTCATGATACAAATATATTCTGGTCAAAAGGTTTTATTTGAGTTTGACAGAGTGAAAGTGAAAGACAGATTGGATATTTTAGTGTCCCAAATACCTTATTGGAGTCTGGAAGCAAAGCAATGGGGTTCAGACTGACCATAAATACTGTTGATATGCTAAAAGTAAACAGTCAGGCACCTGGGTGGCTCAGTGGGTTAAAGCCTCTGCCTTTGGCTCAGGTCGTGATCCCAAGGTCCTGGGATCAAGCCCCGCATCAGGCTCTCTGCTCAATGGAGAACCTGCTTCCTCCTCTCTCTTTGCCTACTTCTTTGCCTACTTGTGATCTCTGTCTGTCAAATAAATAAGTAAAACACCTTTTAAAAAAGTGAACAGTCATGATGTTGTTCTTACTATCTTTTAGTCAACAAAAGTCAACTTTGCAAGAATGATAAAAATTTATCATTATTACTTAAAATTTAAAGAAGCTCTCAAACCATAGTCTTTAATCTGAGAAAACATTAGGAGAAAAAAATTTTCAGAAAAGGTGCTTTCATAAATTTAATCAGAAGAAGAAATTAATATGCTAAGTGGATAAGTCAGACAGAGAAAAATACCATATAATTTTACTTATATGTGGCTTCTAAAAACCAAAACTAACCAACCAACAAAACAGAAATGGAATCATAAACATAGCAAATCAACTGCTGGTTGCCAGAGGGGGTGGGATTGAGGGAGATGAGAGAAATAGGTGAAGGGGACTACAAGATACAAGCTTCCAGTTATAAAATAAATAGGTCACAAGGATGGAAAGCACTGAATAGGTAATATAATTAATAATATTGCAATAACATTGAGTGGTGATAGATGGTAAATAGCTTAATCTATAGAACTGAAGTGAGCATAGCTTAATGTATTGAATTGTCACATTAGTGTGTTGTACACTAGAAACTAATATAATATTGTCTGCCAAATATACTTCAATTTTTAAAAGTTCATACCTCAAAAAAGTCATACAAATTACAATTTACCACACAATTCCAGATATTTACCTCAGTTGAGTTTTAGAACCAACATATGAAATAAACAAGGTAAATAATTTATCCCATTACATAAATGAGAAAACTGAGGCTGTGAAATATTTTGTGACTTATTCTGTGTCATAAAACTCCAGACTGCTGGAGCTAGAACTGGAATATAGGTCCTCTGACCCAGAGTACCTTTTTCCTTCTGCCTTTCAGATCACTGCTGAGTAATATTCCACTGTATAGATATACTGTAATTTCTTTATTCATTTACTTGCTTATAAACCTTTGGGTTATTTGGAGTTTTACAAATAAAGCTGCTATAAATATGTGTATACAAATCTTTGCATGGACATATGCTTTATTTTCTCTTGGATAATGACTAAGAGTGGAATGACTAGTTCATATGGTAGTTTCATATTTAACTTTTTAAGAAACTGTCAAACTCTTTTCCCAGTGTAGTTGTATCAACTTATGTTCTCGCCAGCAGTGTATGTATGAATTTCTCTACATCTTTGTTTAAATATTCAGTTTTTGGTGTACTTGGCATCTTTTATTTTAATTTTAGTCATTCTAACAGGTATGCAATAGTATCTCATAGTGTTTCCTAGTCATTAATGATATGAACATCTTTTCTTATGCTTGTTTGAAATCATTATCTCTTTTATGGTGAAGTGATTATTCAAATATATTGCCTTTTTAAAAATTAGATGATCTGCTTTCTTACAAGTAATCTCTTATTTTTTTTTTTTATTTTTTATTTATTTTTTTTTTATTTTATTTTTTTTTAATTTTTTATTTTTTATAAACATATATTTTTTATATACATATATTTTTATCCCCAGGTCTGTGAATCACCAGGTTTACACACTTCACAGCACTCACCAAATCACATACCCTCCCCAATGTCCATAATCCCACCCCCTTCTCCCCAACCCCCTCCCCCCGGCAACCCTCAGTTTGTTTTGTGAGATTAAGAGTCACTTATGGTTTGTCTCCCTCCCAATCCCATCTTGTTTCATTTATTCTTCTACCCACTTAAGCCTCCATGTTGCATCACCACTTCCTCATATCAGGGAGATCATATGATAGTTGTCTTTCTCTGCTTGACTTATTTCGCTAAGCATGATACGCTCTAGTTCCATCCATGTTGTTGCAAATGGCAAGATTTCATTTCTTTTGATGGCTGCATAGTATTCCATTGTGTATATATACCACATCTTCTTGATCCATTCATCTGTTGATGGACATCTAGGTTCTTTCCATAGTTTGGCTATTGTGGACATTGCTGCTATAAACATTCGGGTGCATGTGTCCCTTTGGATCACTACATTTGTATCTTTAGGGTAAATACCCAATAGTGCAATTGCTGGGTCATAGGGCAGTTCTATTTTCAACATTTTGAGGAACCTCCATGCTGTTTTCCAGAGTGGCTGCACCAGCTTGCATTCCCACCAACAGTGTAGGAGGGTTCCCCTTTCTCCGCATCCTCGCCAGCATCTGTCATTTCCTGACTTGTTGATTTTAGCCATTCTGACTGGTGTGAGGTGATATCTCATTGTGGTTTTGATTTGTATTTCCCTGATGCCGAGTGATATGGAGCACTTTTTCATGTGTCTGTTCGCCATCTGGATGTCTTCTTTGCAGAAATGTCTGTTCATGTCTTCTGCCCATTTCTTGATTGGATTATTTGTTCTTTGGGTGTTGAGTTTGCTAAGTTCTTTATAGATTCTGGACACTAGTCCTTTATCTGATATGTCGTTTGCAAATATCTTCTCCCATTCTGTCAGTTGTCTTTTGATTTTGTTAACTGTTTCCTTTGCTGTGCAAAAGCTTTTGATCTTGATGAAATCCCAGTAGTTCATTTTTTCCCTTGCTTCCCTTGCCTTTTGTGTTGTTCCTAGGAAGATGTTGCTGCGGCAGAGGTCGAAGAGGTTGCTGCCCGTGTTCTCCTCAAGGATTTTGATGGATTCCTTTCGTACATTGAGGTCCTTCATCCATTTTGAGTCTATTTTTGTGTGTGGTGTAAGGAAATGGTCCAATTTCATTTTTCTGCATGTGGCTGTCCAATTTTCCCAGCACCATTTATTGAAAAGGCTGTCTTTTTTCCATTGGACATTCTTTCCTGCTTTGTCGAAGATTAGTTGACCATAGAGTTGAGGGTCTATTTCTGGGCTCTCTATTCTGTTCCATTGATCTATGTGTCTGTTTTTGTGCCAGTACCATGCTGTCTTGATGATGACAGCTTTGTAATAGAGCTTGAAGTCCGGAATTGTGATGCCACCAACGTTGGCTTTCTTTTTCAATATCCCTTTGGCTATTCGAGGTCTTTTCTGGTTCCATATAAATTTTAGAATTATTTGTTCCATTTCTTTGAAAAAGATGGATGGTACTTTGATAGGAATTGCATTAAATGTGTAGATTGCTTTAGGTAGCATAGACATTTTCACAATATTTATTCTTCCAATCCAGGAGCATGGAACATTTTTCCATTTCTTTGTGTCTTCCTCAATTTCTTTCATGAGTACTTTATAGTTTTCTGAGTATAGATTCTGTGTCTCTTTGGTTAGGTTTATTCCTAGGTATCTTATGGTTTTGGATGCAATTGTAAATGGGATTGACTCCTTAATATCTCTTTCTTCTGTCTTGCTGTTGGTGTAGAGAAATGCAACTGATTTCTGTGCATTGATTTTATATCCTGACACTTTACTGAATTCCTGTATAAGTTCTAGCAGTTTTGGAGTGGAGTCTTTTGGGTTTTCCACATATAGTATCCTATCATCTGCGAAGAGTGATAATTTGACTTCTTCTTTGCCGATTTGGATGCCTTTAATTTCCTTTTGTTGTCTGATTGCTGAGGCTAGGACCTCTAGTACGATGTTGAATAGCAGTGGTGATAATGGACATCCCTGCCGTGTTCCTGACCTTAGCGGAAAAGCTTTCAGTTTTTCTCCATTGAGAATGATATTTGCGGTGGGTTTTTCATAGATGGCTTTGATGATATTGAGGTATGTGCCCTCTATCCCTACACTTTGAAGAGTTTTGATCAGGAAGGGATGTTGTACTTTGTCAAATGCTTTTTCAGCATCTATTGAGAGTATCATATGGTTCTTGTTCTTACTTTTATTGATGTGTTGTATCACATTGACTGATTTGCGGATGTTGAACCAACCTTGCAGCCCTGGAATAAATCCCACTTGGTCGTGGTGAATAATCTTTTTAATGTACTGTTGAATCCGATTGGCTAGTATTTTGTTGAGTATTTTCGCATCTGTGTTCATCAAGGATATCAGTCTATAGCTCTCTTTTTTGGTGGGATCCTTGTCTGGTTTTGGGATCAAGGTGATGCTGGCCTCATAAAATGAGTTTGGAAGTTTTCCTTCCATTTCTATTTTTTGGAACAGTTTCAGGAGAATAGGAATTAGTTCTTCTTTAAATGTTTGGTAGAATTCCCCCGGGAAGCCGTCTGGCCCTGGGCTTTTGTTTGTTTGGAGATTTTTAATGACTGTTTCAATCTCCTTACTGGTTATGGGTCTGTTCAGGCTTTCTATTTCTTCCTGGTTCAGGTGTGGTAGTTTATATGTTTCTAGGAATGCATCCATTTCTTCCAGATTGTCAAATTTATTGCCGTAGAGTTGCTCATAGTATGTTCTTATAATAGTTTGTATTTCCTTGGTGTTAGTTGTGATCTCTCCTCTTTCATTCATGATTTTATTTATTTGGGTCTTTTCTCTTTTCTTTTTGATAAGTCGGGCCAGGGGTTTATCAATTTTATTAATTCTTTCAAAGAACCAGCTCCTAGTTTCGTTGATTTGTTCTATTGTTTTTTTGGTTTCTATTTCATTGATTTCTGCTCTGATCTTTATGATTTCTCTTCTCCTGCTGGGCTTAGGGTTTCTTTCTTGTTCTTTCTCCAGCTCCTTTAGGTGTAGGGTTAGGTTGTGTACCTGAGACCTTTCTTGTTTCTTGAGAAAGGCTTGTACCGCTATATATTTTCCTCTCAGGACTGCCTTTGTTGTGTCCCACAGATTTTGAACCGTTGTATTTTCATTATCATTTGTTTCCATGATTTTTTTCAATTCTTCTTTAATTTCCCGGTTGACCCATTCATTCTTTAGAAGGATACTGTTTAGTCTCCATGTATTTGGGTTCTTTCCAAACTTCCTTTTGTGGTTGAGTTCTAGCTTTAGAGCATTGTGGTCTGAAAATATGCAGGGAATGATCCCAATCTTTTGATACCGGTTGAGTCCTGATTTAGGACCGAGGATGTGATCTATTCTGGAGAATGTTCCATGTGCACTAGAGAAGAATGTGTATTCTGTTGCTTTGGGATGAAATATTCTGAATATATCTGTGATGTCCATCTGGTCCAGTGTGTCATTTAAGGCCTTTATTTCCTTGCTGATCTTTTGCTTGGATGACCTGTCCATTTCAGTGAGGGGAATGTTAAAGTCCCCTACTATTATTGTATTGTTGTTTATGTGTTTCTTTGATTTTGTTATTAATTGGTTTATATAGTTGGCTGCTCCCACGTTGGGGGCATAGATATTTAAAATTGTTAAATCTTCTTGTTGGACAGACCCTTTGAGTATGATATAGTGTCCTTCCTCATCTCTTATTACAGTCTTTGGCTTAAAATCTAATTGATCTGATATAAGGATTGCCACTCCTGCTTTCTTCTGATGTCCATTAGCATGGTAAATTCTTTTCCACCCCCTCACTTTAAATCTGGAGGTGTCTTCGGGCTTAAAATGTGTTTCTTGGAGGCAACATATAGATGGGTTTTGTTTTTTTATCCATTCTGATACCCTGTGTCTTTTGACAGGGGCATTTAGCCCATTCACATTCAGGGTAACTATTGAGAGATATGAATTTAGTGCCATTGTATTGCCTGTAAGGTGACTGTTACTGTATATGGTCTCTGTTCCTTTCTGATCTACCACTTGTAGGCTCTCTCTTTGCTTAGAGGACCCCTTTCAATATTTCCTGTAGAGCTGGTTTGGTATTTGCAAATTCTTTCAGTTGTTGTTTGTCCTGGAAGCTTTTAATCTCTCCTTCTATTTTCAATGATAGCCTAGCTGGATATAGTATTCTTGGCTGCATGTTTTTCTCGTTTAGTGCTCTGAAAATATCATGCCAGCTCTTTCTGGCCTGCCAGGTCTCTGTGGATAAGTCAGCTGCCAATCTAATATTTTTACCATTGTATGTTACAGACTTCTTTTCCCGGGCTGCTTTCAGGATTTTCTCTTT
Source organism: Mustela lutreola (assembly GCF_030435805.1). Taxonomy (NCBI): domain Eukaryota; kingdom Metazoa; phylum Chordata; class Mammalia; order Carnivora; family Mustelidae; genus Mustela; species Mustela lutreola. The sequence goes on along the minus strand of NC_081308.1, from coordinate 58,054,649 downwards.
GTCATTGAGACTTGTAAATTTTACTATTATGTGACGGGGTGTGGGCCTATTCTTATTGATTTTGAGGGGCATTCTCTGAACCTCCTGAATTTTGATGCTCGTTCCCTTTGCCATATTGGGGAAATTCTCCCCAATAATTCTCTCCAGTATACCTTCTGCTCCCCTCTCACTTTCTTCTTCTTCTGGAATCCCAATTATTCTAATGTTGTTTCGTCTTATGGTGTCACTTATTTCTCGAATTCTCCCCTCGTGGTCCAGTAGCTGTTTGTCCCTCTTTTGATCAGCTTCTTTATTCTCTGTCATTTGGTCTTCTATATCACTAATTCTTTCTTCTGCCTCATTTATCCTAGCAGTGAGAGCCTCCATTTTTGATTGCACCTCATTAATAGCTTTTTTGATTTCAACTTGGTTAGATTTTAGTTCTTTTATTTCTCCAGAAAGGGCTTTTATATCTCTCGAGAGGGTTTCTCTAATATCTTCCATGCCTTTTTCGAGCCCGGCTAGAACCTTGAGAATTGTCATTCTGAACTCTAGATCTGACATATTACCGATGTCTGTATTGATTAGGTCCCTAGCCTTCGGTACTGCCTCTTGTTCTTTTTTTGTGGTGAATTTTTATGTCTTGTCATTTTGTCCAGATAAGAGTAAATGAAGGGGCAAGTAAAATACTAAAAGGGTGGCAACAACCCCAGGAAAATATGCTTTAGCCAAATTAGAAGAGATCCAAAATCGTGAGTGGGGAGAAAGGGGATAAAAAGAGGTTCAAAAAGGAAGAAAGAAAACAGAAAAAAAAAAAAAAAGAAAAGAAAAGAAAAGAATTTTTTTTTAAAAAAGAAAACACCTAAGAAAAATGTAAAAAAATATATATATATATTAGATAAACTAGTAAAAAATCGTTAAAAAAGAAAAAGGTAACAGTTAAAAAAAAAAAATTTTACCCGAAGGCGAGAAAAAAAAAAAAAATGAAAAAGAAAAAATTAAATTAACTGCAAGACTAAAAAAAATCACAGGAAAAAAGCCATGAGTTCCGTGCTTGGCTTTCTCCTCCTCTGGAATTCTGCTGCTCTCCTTGGTATTGAAACCGCACTCCTTGGTAGGTGAACTTGGTCTCGGCTGGATTTCTTGTTGATCTTCTGGGGGAGGGGCCTGGTGTAGTGATTCTCAAGTGTCTTTGCCCCAGGCGGAATTACACCGCCCTTACCCGGGGCCGGGGTGAGTAATCCGCTTGGGTTTGCTTTCAGGAGCTTTTGTTCCCTGAGCGCTTTCCGTAGAGTTCCAGAGGACGGGAATACAAATGGCGGCCTCCTGGTCTCCGGCCCGGAGGAGCCGAGAGCCCAGGGCCCCACTCCTCAGTGCGCCCTCAGAGAACAGCGCCCAGTTACTCCCGTCTGCCTGACCTCCGGCCGCGCTCCGAGCTCACCGAGCCTGCGACCGGTTCAAGGTAACACGGAGCTGCGAGCTTACTGTCGGCTCTGTCTCTGTAGCCAGCTTTCCCGTTCCAATACCCGCAAGCTCTGCGACACTCAGACACCCCCGATCCTTCTGTGACCCTGCGGGACCTGAGGCCACGCTGACCCCGCGTGGGCTTCGCCCCGGTTTAGCCTCTGGAGCGATGTCCCTCAGCGGAACAGACTTTTAAAAGTCCTGATTTTGTGCGCGGTTGCTCCGCCGCTTGCCGGGAGCCGGCCCCTCCCCCCGGGGTCTATCTTCCCGTCGCTTTGGATTCACTTCTCCGCCGGTCCTACCTTTCAGAAAGTGGTTGTTTTTCTGTTTCCAGAATTGCTGTTCTTCTTCTCTTCGATCTGCCGATGGATTTTCAGGTGTTTGCAATCTTTAGATAAGCTATCTAGCTGATCTCCGGCTAGCTGAAGCAGTCTCAGCTTGCTACTTCTCCGCCATCTTGACTCCTCAGTAATCTCTTATTTTTAAAATTTTTATTTATTTTTTAAATTTCTTTTCAGTGTTCCAGAATTCATTGTTTATGCACCACACCCAGTGCTCCAAGCAATACGTGTTATGTATTGATTGCATGGAGTAATCTCTTATTTTTATTTTTACTTATTTGTTTATTTTTTAGTGTTTGGTTCAGAGATTTTACAAACCAGTAAACTATGAATGTAACACTACTATAATTACTAATGTAGTAATATACTAATAGCAACCATGTATTATAATCTCAATTTTATGTGTTAAAATCAAATGATAATAAGAATAAAAGTATGTAAAATTGTCATAAAAATGAAAACTCAATGAGGCCAAGACAGTTTTTGATTTCTGTTTAAAAATACAGATGTTCAAAAAAGTACTCATAGGTATTAATCATGATAAAAGATTCAGTTGGGAATAATTGTGGCTTGTTTAGAATTATATCCTCCCAATCAGTATATAATTTGAAAGAGCTAATTCTTGCTGCAAAAAAAAAAACCACCTCACAAAATTACATTCATGCCTCAATTATGAAGCAACCAATAGACTCAATTATTAAACAACCAATATACTGTTTTATATGGTAGCATATTAAAAATATATTTATTTCCCTTTCATTTATGATTAACTTTTCTCTCTTTTACGTAGTATTTTGCTTATTTTTTGAATACTACATTTTCTTTTTTTAATTTGAATTCATTTAGCCAAGTTATAGTACATTATTGGTTTATGATATGTTCAGTGCTTCATCAGTTCATTGAAGTATAATTAACACATATTATTATATTAATTTCAGGTACACAACCATCATGAATGAACAGTTTTATATTTTTCAGTGCTCACCGTAAGTCTCAATCCCTTTTATTTATTTAACCCATCCACTATTCACATCCTCTCTGAAAACCACCAGTTTGTTCTTTGTATTTAGAAATCTGTTTTGACTTCTCTTTTTATTTTTGTTTTTTTTTCTTTTGTTTCTTGATTTTCACATATGGATGATGTCATATTGTATTTGTCTTTATCTCTCTGATTTATTTCACTTAGCATTATAACCTCTAGCTCCATCCATGTTGTTGCAAAAGGCAAGATCTTAATTTTTTTAATTTAAATTTAAATTCAATTAGCTAACATACAGTCATTAGTCTCAAATGTAGTGTTCATCAATTTACCAGTTGTTTATAACATCCAGTGCTCATCATATCACATGCTTTCCATATCACATGCCGCCATCCAATTATCCCATCCACCACCCACCTCCCCTCCAGAAACTCTCAGTTTTTCCCTATAGTCATGAGTCTCTCATGGTTTATCTCCCTCTTTGAAGACTTCCAATTTCAGTTTTGCCTGTGTTGTCTTAAGAGATCTTATTCTTTTTTATGGGTGAGTAATAGTCCATTATATATATATATATATTTATATTATATATTATGATATATAATATTATATCATTATACATATATATATATATTTTTTTCTCCTTTATTCATGTATCTATTGATGACACTTAGGTTGTTTTGATACCTTGAATATTGTAAATAATGGACAGTTGTAAATTGTAAATAATGTTGTGCTAAACACACAGTGCAATCTTTTCAATTTGTGGGGGTTTTTGTTCTGTTTTCTGTGAGTAAATAAACAGTACTAAAATTATTGGGTCACATAAAACTTCTATTTTTAATTCCCCGAGGAAACTCCATTCTGTTTTCCACAATGGCTGTACCAATTTGCATTCCTACCAGCAATGTATGATGATTCCTTTTTCTCCACATCCTTGCCAGAACTTGGAATTTCTTGTCTTTTTGACTCTAGCCATTCTGACAGTTGCAGGGGGATATCTCATTTTGGTTTTTAATTTTCTTTTTCCCTGATGATTAGTGACAATGAGCAACTTTCCATGTGTTTCTTGGCCCTCTGTATATCTTCTTTGGGAAAATGTCTATTCAAGTCCCCTGACCATTTTTTAGTCAGATTGTTGTTGTTGTTTGTTTTGATTTTTGGTGTTGAAGTGCATACATTCTTTATAAATTTTGCATATAAACCCATTATCAAATATATATTTGCAAATAACTTCTCCCACTCTGTAGGTTACATCTTTATTTTATTGATAGTTTCCTTTTCTGTGCAAAAGCTTTTCATTTTGGTGTAGTCTCAATAGTTTATTTTTTCTCTTATTTCTCTTGCCAGAGGAGACATATCTAGAAAAACATTTCTATGACCAATGTCAAAGAAATTATTGCCCATGTTTTCTTTTAGAAATTTTACAGTTTTAGGTCCCACATTTAGGGCTTTAATCAATTCTAAGTTTATTTTTGTGTATGGTGTAAGAAATTGGTCCTGTTTCATTCTTTTGCATGTAGCTGTCCAGGTTTCCCACATCATTTGTTGAAGATACTGTCTTCTCCCCATTGTATATTCTTGCCTACTTTGACATAGATTAATTTGGCCACAAATTCTTGGGTTTATTTTTGCACTCTATTCTGCTGCACTGATCTATATGTTTATTTTTGTGCCAATACCATAATACTGTATTGATTACTATAGCTTTTTTAAATATCTTGAAATCTGGGATTGTATACCTCCAGCTTTTTTGTTTTTCAAAAGTGCTTGGGCTATTAAGTATCTTTTGCAGTTTCACACAAGTAAATATCCTGGAGGAGGGACGCCTGGGTGGCTCAGTTGGTTGGGCGGCTGCCTTCGGCTCAGGCCATGATCCCAGCGTCCTGGGATCGAGTCCCACATCGGGCTCCTTGCTCGGCAGGGAGCCTGCTTCTCCCTCTGCCTCTGCCTGCCTCTCTGTCTGCCTGTGCTTGCTCGCTTTCTCTCCCTCTATCACTGGCAAATAAATAAATAAATAATCTTAAAAAAAAAATATCCTGGAGGAGAACACAGGCAGTGATTTCTGACATGGGCCACACCAACATTTTTCTAGTTATGTCTCCTAAAGCAAGGAAAATGAAAGCAAAATAAACTATTAGGACTACATCAAAATAAAAATCTTGTGACAACAAAGATGATAATCAACAAAATGAAAAGACAACCTACTGAGTGGGAGAAGATATTTGCAAATGATGTATCATATAAGGGATTAATATCCCAAATATATAAACAACTTATATAAGTCAACACAATAATCTGATTAATAAATAAGAAGAGGATCTGAATACACATTTTTTTCTAAAGAAATGCTCAACCTCACTAATCAATAGGGAAATTACAATCAAAACCACAATGAGATATCACCTTATACCAGTTAGAATGGCTAAAAGAAAAATGACAAAAAATATTGATAAGGATGTGGAGAAAAAGGAATCCTTGTGCACTGTTGGTGGGAATGTGACCTGGTGCAGCCATTGTGGAAAACAGTATGGAGGTTCTTCAAAAAATTAAAAATGGTAATATCTAATGAACTAATAATTCCATTGTGGAATTATTTATGAAAGCACTAATTTGAAAAGTTATCTACACCCCTATGTTTATTGTAACATTATTTACAATTGCCAAGATCTGGAAGCAACATAAGAATCTATCAATAGATGAATGGACAAGGAAAATGTATATATAAACAATATAATATTACACAGTCACAAAAAAAGATGAGATCATGCCATTTGAGACAACATGGATGGCATGGAGGGTATTATGCTAAAAGAAATAAGTCAGAGTGAGAAATACAAACACCATAAGATTCCACTCATAAGTGGAATCCAAAAAACTCTGAAGACTAAACAAAGAAAAAGAAGAATCATACCTATAAATACAAAGAACAAACTGATAGTTTTAGGGGAAGGGGATGGGAGTTGAGCAAAATGGGTGAAGGAGACAGGGAGATACAGGCTTCTAGATATGGAATGAATAAATCATGGGGATAAAAAGTACAACATAAGGAATGCAGTCAATAATATTGTAATAGTGATGTATACTTGTAATGACACAGCATTATGTATAAACTTGTCAAATCACTATGCTGTAAACCTGAAACTAATCATGTGTCAACAACACTCAAGAAAAAAAAATCTATTTGATATATGTAGATCAATTTTGTCCTTTCATTTTTTCCATATAGCATATTTTATTTGATCATTCTCCCAGTGAATGTTCTATTTTAATCCTTAGCAAGTTTTAAAATAGGGGCTCATAGGGGCACCTTTGTGGCTCAGTCATTAAGCATCTGCCTTTGGCTCAGCTCATGATTCCAGGGTCCCGGGACTGAGCCCCACATCAGGCTCCCTGCTCGGCAGGAAGCCTGCTTCTCCCTCTCCCACTACTTGGGTTCCCTCTCTAGCTGTGTCTCTATCTGTCAAATAAATAAATAAAATCTTTAAAAAAATAAAATAGGAGCTCATAAACACTTTCAAATTAACTTGTATTTTAATATAATTAATATAAACAATATAATAATATAAAATAAATTATATGATATGAATTATATAAATAATATAAATGAATGAAACTAACCTCAAGAGAAGGATTTTTAAAATGTTACTCATTTCAAATTATTCACTAAATTGGTAACCATTTAATAGCCACTTACTTAATACTTCTAGAATAAGTGGATAGATGAAATATAAATTAAAGTAGCACATATGGTGGAGTTTAGCTCAGGGCTTCTCAGAAGTATGTATACAGAATCAGATTTGTGGCACCTTGTGCCTTATGTTAAAAAAAAAAAATTCTGTTTCACCAGATGGAGCCCAAATTTAATTTCCAAAGCTATCAGTTTGGGTTTATTTAGTTATGTAGCAAGGGAAAATCATTTAACCTTAAGAGGTTAAATAATTATAATTAATTAAATAATTAAATAATCATTTAATAATTCAAATAAGTTAATATTTAAATATTAATAACACTTTAAATAATAAAATAAGTTAATAATTTGTACTTTTATTTTAAAGTTAAGCTTTTTCATCTGTAAAAGGAAGAGAATTAAAGATTAATGGGTTGGCCTAGCTAGATGGTTAAATAAGATATAAATATAAGAGATTTTTTTAAAGATTTTATTTATTTATTTGACAAAGAGGGATTGCAGGTAGGCAGAGAGAGAGAGGAGGAAGCAGGTTCCCTGCGGAGCAGAGAGCCAGATGTAGGGCTCAATCCCAGGACCCTGGGATCATGACCTGAGCCAAAGGCAGAGGCATTAACCCACTGAGCCACCCAGGTGCACCTAAATATAAGAGATTCTAAATCACTGGAAACATAACAAGGCTGAGAAAATTACATTATCTAAACTCTCTTCTCATAGACAGTATTACATGAGAGTTTGGGAAGAATACTTTAAAAACATAAGTGATGGTGTTGGCAGGATCTAAAGGACATACTTCTATGGCTGATAAGCTGTCTTCTGAGGAGAAGAGGATTCTGCTAATTTTAGGTCTGTATTTGGAGTGCCTGTAACATTAAAAGTAATCAAGTTATAGATTTCAGGGCATGTTTTCTCCATGAATACAGGGATTTGTGCTTAGAACTGAAAGTAGTCCACAGTTGGTGCTCAATGTATATTTAAATGAATGAATGAGTGAATGCTGCCAGTAATCCTTCTTTTCCCCCATACAACTTCCACTATCACCTTCCCATAAACATTGAACAGTATTAAAAAGTCAGTTTGAATGTATGCATATTATTAGATTACTTAAATTATCCTACATCTTCATCTAGAGCTAGAGCTAAGAATACTTATCTCACAGGACTCTTGAGAAGTTAAAAAAATAATGTGTAAGAAAATGGCTGGCTTGGTGCCCAATGCATTATAGGTAATCAATAAATTTTAGTCGCCTTCTGTCTTGTCCTAGGAAAAATATCTATTCAGTTTTGTAGCAGGCATGCACCTTTATCTACTCTGGTCCTTAATATCTTTATATTTTCTTTATACTTTCAACTTTCAACAACTTTATAAAGTATAAATATCTTGATACTTTCAACCTCATTCCAACTTAGAATATATTGCTGTAGTAAGTATCCTTTCCTCTGTCAAGAAGGGACAATGATTATTTGGGTCTTTCTGCACAGTTCTTTACTCCAACTTTCAATCTATCAGGGCTTGGGAACCCACACCATTTGGACCAATATGAAAGTAAGTTCTACCCAAGTCGACAAGTTGTTCCTTCTATGGTGTTAAAATTACTTTGTGCATAAGGATTGAAAAAATAATTCATCCATTTTCATTCATTATGAGTTATTTAATTGTCCCAAAATCTAATAAATAAATTATTATCCAGAACCACATGATATCTACTATAATTACTTAAAAAATAATTTATGAAGATAAAAACAGTCTAGAAATTGTGGAAGGTAAAAAACTAACTTTTAGAGAAAAGTGAAAGAGGACAATATGTAAGATAGTGATAGAGACGGCAGACCCTAGTCCTCTATCCTCCCATGAACATAACTAGATAACTATCAAATCACCCTAAATACCCCGGAAATTGACCTAAGGACTGAGAGAACAAACTATGCAACTAAAGCGAGAGAAGAGGCCACATGAAAGGTAGGAGGTGCAGAGATAGGTTTTAAGGGAGAAACAGACTATAGGTGCAATGGAGGGCATGGAGCTGTGAGAAAGAAAGACAACCACATGGCAACACACCACAGGAATGGTTTCCACAAAGCCATTGGCTTGGAAAAAGAGAAGGGCTGAATATTATGAGTTCTTGCAGCAAAAACAGCTTAAAGCCTGGAGTTTTACAGCTTAGCAAGATAGAGCCTGGAGGGCACTGCACTGATCCTCAGGACAAAGCAGGGAAACAACTCCAGGGCAGACAACATGGAAAAAGGGATCTGAAGAGTGCCTGTAGCACAGAAAGGGGAGATGATTTGATCTTCTCAGAATGTGACTCTAGGAGGCAAGATTTAAAGGGATGCCTCACTGAAAAGAAAAGAGTGGGCTAGTGCCAGTTCCCTCCCCTGCCCTTCAGCATAAACGTTCTTTCTCCTGCTCCTCAGAATAGACACAGAGTCAATTGCAGAAAGCAGCACAGTGCTGAAGACACTCACTGCCTAACATGATTTCACAAAGCCCCATTCCCATGTGCCCAGGCAGAACTGCCTTTTTGTCCCAGCATAGCATACATCTTCCCCAGAAGACTAGGGAAAAAATACCCTGTCCAAACCAGGTCTCCCAACCAGACATCTTGTAGGACTTCAAATCACAAGCAGACCAGAGCACACTTAGCAAAAATTTAGCACCTTCACGACAGGGATGAAACACTGACCAAAGCAAAGACAGCCTCTGCAGATGACTGGCCTGAAAGACAGAACAGTAAAAACACAAAGGAAGAGAACAGGCAGCACACACACAAAAAAGATAATTACTGAACCACCCTAGGGACTACATAATTTCTAACTCATAAGGAAATTAGATTCAGAAGTGGGAGACATAACTGACTTTTTAAAAACACATTATTAGAGATTTTATTCTCTCCCTGAGTTGGGTATTTTTGTTGTTGTGGTTGTTAATAAGATTTCATTTTTTAATTTAATATTTTTTCAGTGTAACAGAATTCATTGTTTATGTACCACACCCAGTGCTCCATGCAATACGTGCCTTCCATAATACCCACCACCAGGCTCACCCAACCTCCCACCCCTGACCCTACATAACCCTCAGATTGTTTTTCAGACTCCATAGTCTGTCTCCCTCCAATTTCCCTCAACTCCCTTCTCCTCTCCATTTCCCCATGTCCTCCATGTCATTTCTTATGCTCCACAAATAAGTGAAACCATATGATAATTGACCCTCTCTGCTTAACTTATTTCACTCAGAATAATCTCTTACAGTCCCATCCACATTGATACAAAAGTTAGGTATCCTTCCTTTCTGACGGAGGCACAATACTCCATAGTGTATATGGACCACATCTTCCTTATCCATTCGTCCACTGAAGGGCATCTTGGTTCTTCCCACAGTATGGTGACCATGGCCATTGCTGCTATGAACATTGGGGTAGAGATGGCCCTTCTTTTCACTACATCTGTATCTTTGGGGTAAATACCCAGTAGTGCAATTGCAGGGTCATAGGGAAGCTCTATTTTTAATTTCTTTTTTTTCCTTTTTATATATTTATTTTTAAATTTTTTTAAATTTTTAATTTTTTATAAACATGTATTTTTATCCCTGGGGGTACAGGTCTGTGAATCACCAGGTTTACACACTTCACAGCACTCACCAAAGGAATAACCACCCCAATGTCCATAATCTCACCCCCTTCTCCCAAACCCCCTCCCCCCAGCAACCCTCAATTTGTTTTGTGAGATTAAGAGTCACTTATGGTTTGTCTCCCTCCCAATCCCATCTTGTTTCATTGATTCTTCTCCGACCCACTTAAACCCCCATGTTGCATCACCACTTCCTCATATCAGGGAGATCATATGATAGTTGTCTTTCTCTGCTTGACTTATTTTGCTAAGCATGATACGCTCTAGTTCCATCCATGTTGTCGCAAAAGGCAAGATTTAATTTCTTTTGATGGCTGCATAGTATTCCATTGTGTATATATACCACATCTTCTTGATCCATTCATCTGTTGATGGACATCTAGGTTCTTTTCACAGTTTGGCTATTGTGGACATTGCTGCTGTAAACAGTCGGGTGCATGTGCCCCTTTGAATCACTAAGTTTGTATCTTTAGGGTAAATACCCAATAGTGCAATTGCTGGGTCATAGGGCAGTTCTATTTTCAACATTTTGAGGAAGCTCCATGCTGTTTTCCAGAGTGGCTGCACCAGCTTGCATTCCCACCAACAGTGTAGGAGGGTTCCCCTTTATCCGCATCCTCGCCAGCATCTGTCATTTCCTGACTTGTTGATTTTAGCCATTCTGACTGGTGTGAGGTGATATCTCATTGTGGTTTTGATTTGTATTTCCCTGATGCTGAGTGATATGGAGCACTTTTTCATGTGTCTGTTGGCCATCTGGATGTCTTCTTTGCAGAAATGTCTGTTCATGTCCTCTGCCCATTTCTTGATTGGATTATTTGTTCTTTGGGTGTTGAGTTTCCTAAGTTCTTTAAAGATTCTTGACACTAGTCCTTTATCTGATATGTCGTTTGCAAATATCTTCTCCCATTCTGTCAGTTGTCTTTTGATTTTGTTAACTGTTTCCTTTGCTGTGCAAAAGCTTTTGATCTTGATGAAATCCCAATAGTTCATTTTTTCCCTTGCTTCCCTTGCCTTTGGCGTTGTTCCTAGGAAGATGTTTCTGCGGCAGAGGTCAAAGAGGTTGCTGCCTGTGTTGTCCTCAAGGATTTTGATGGATTCCTTTCGCATATTGAGGTCATTTATCCATTTTGAGTCTATTTTTGTGTGTGATGTAAGGAAAAGTTCCGATTTCATTTTTCTGCATGTGGCTGTCCAATTTTCCCAGCACCATTTATTGAAGAGGCTGTCTTTTTTCCATTGGACATTGTTTCCTGCTTTGTCGAAGATTAGTTGACTGTAGAGTTGAGGGTCCATTTCTGGGATCTCTATTCTGTTCTATTGATCTATGTGTCTGTTTTTGTGCCAGTACCATGCTGTCTTGATGATGACAGCTTTGTAATAGAGCTTGAAGTCTGGAATTGTGATGCCAATTGTATTATTGTTTATGTGTTTATGTGTTTCTTTGATTTTGTTATTAATTGGTTTATATAGTTGGCTGCTCCCACGTTGGGGGCATAGATATTTAAAATTGTTAGATCTTCTTGTTGGACAGACCCTTTGAGTATGATATAATGTCCTTCCTCAACTCTTATTATAGTCTTTGGCTTAAAATCTAATTGATCTGTTATAAGGATTGCCACTCCTGCTTTCTTCTGATGTCCATTAGCATGGTAAATTCTTTTCCACCCCCTCACTTTAAATTTGGAGGTGTCTTCGGGCTTAAAATGAGTTTCGTGGAGGCAACATATAGATGGGTTTTCTTTTTGTATCCATTCTGATACCCTGTGTCTTTTGACAGGGGCATTTAGCCCATTCACATTCAGGGTAACTATTGAGAGATATGAATTTAGTGCCATTGTATTGCCTGTAAGGTGACTGTTATTGTATATGGTCTCTGTTCCTTTCTGATCTACCACTTGTAGGCTCTCTCTTTGCTTAGAGGACCCCTTTCAATATTTCTTGTAGAGCTGGTTTGGTGTTTGCAAATTCTTTCAGTTTTTGTTTGTCCTGGAAGCTTTTCATCTCTCCTTCTATTTTCAATGATAGTCTGGATGGATATAGTATTCTTGGCTGCATGTTTTTCTCGTTTAGTGCTCTGAAAATATCATGCCAGCTCTTTCTGGCCTGCCAGGTCTCTGTGGATAAGTCAGCTGCCAATCTAATATTTTTACCATTGTATGTTACAGACTTCTTTTCCCGGCTGCTTTCAGGATTTTCTCTTTCTCACTGAGACTTGTAAATTTTAGTATTAGGTGATGGGGTGTGGGCCTATACTTATTGATTATAAGGGGCATTCTCTGAACCTCCTGAATTTTGATGCTCGTTCCCTTTGCCATATTGGGGACATTCTCTCCAATAATTCTCTCCAGTAAACCTTCTGCTCCCCTCTCTCTTTCTTCTTCTTCTGGAATCCCAATTATTCTAATGTTGTTTCGTCTTATGGTGTCACTTATCTCTCGAATTCTCCCCTCGTGGTCCAGTAGCTGTTTGTCCCTCTTTTGATCAGCTTCTTTATTCTCTGTCATTTGGTCTTCTATATCACTAATTCTTTCTTCTGTCTCATTTATCCTAGCAGTGAGAGCCTCCATTTTTGATTGCACCTCATTAATAGCTTTTTTGATTTCAACTTGGTTAGATTTTAGTTCTTTTATTTCTCCAGAAAGGGCTTTTATATCTCTCGAGAGGGTTTCTCTTATCTTCCATGCCTTTTTCGAGCCTGGCTAGAACCTTGAGAATTGTCATTCTGAACTCTAGATCTGACATATTACCAATGTCTGTATTGATTAGGTCCCTAGCCTTCGGTACTGCCTCTTGTTCTTTTTTTTGTGTTGAATTTTTCCGTCTTGTCATTTTGTTCAGATAAGAGTATATGAAGGAGCAAGGAAAATACTAAAAGGGTGGCAACAACCCCAAGAAAATATGCTTTAACCAAATTAGAAGAGATAACAAATCGTGAGGGGGAAGAAAGGGGATAAAAAGAGGTTCAAAAAGGAAGAAAGAAAAAAAGAGAAAAGAAAAGAAAAGAAAAGAATTTTTAAAAAGGAAAGAAAACAAATAAGAAAAATATAAAAAAGAAATATATATATATATATTACATAAACTAGTTAAAAAATGTTAAAAAAAGAAAAAGGTAAAAGTTAAAAAAAAATTTACCAGAAGGCGAGATAAACAAACAAAAAATGAAAAAGAAAAAAATTCAATTAACTGCAAGACTAAAAAAAATCACAGGGAAAAAACCATGAGCTCCATGCTTTGCTCTCTCCTCCTCTGGAATTCTGCTGCTCTCCTTGGTGTTGAAACCGCACTCCTTGGTAGCTGAACTTGGTCTCGGCTGGATTTCTTGTTGATCTTCTGGGGGAGGGGCCTGTTGTAGTGATTCTCAAGTGTCTTTGCCCCAGGCGGAATTGCACTGCCCTTATCAGGGACCGGGGTGAGTAATCCGCTTGGGTTTGCTCCAGGAGCTTTTGTTCCCTGAGCGCTTTCCATAGAGTTCCGGAGGACGGGAATACAAATGGCGGCCTCCTGGTCTCCGGCCCGGAGGAGCCGAGAGCCCAGGGCCTCACTCCTCAGTTCGCCCTCAGAGAACAGCGCCCAGTTACTCCCATCTGCCTGACCTCCGGCCGCGCTCCGAGCTCACTGAGCCTGCGACCGGTTCAAGGTAACACCGAGCTGTGAGTTTACTGTCGGCTCTGTCTCTGTAGCCAGCTTTCCCGTTCCAATACCCGCAAGCTCTGCGAGACTCAGACACCCCCGATCCTTCTGTGACCCTGCGGGACCTGAGGCCACGCTGACCCCGCGTGCGCTTCACCCCGGTTTAGCCTCTGGAGTGATGTCCCTCAGCGGAACAGTCTTTTAAAAGTCCTGATTTTTTGCGCCGTTGCTCCTCCGCTTGCCGGGAGCCGGCCCCTCCCCCGGGGGTCTATCTTCCCGTCGCTTTGGATTCACTTCTCCGCCAGTCCTACCTTTCAGAAAGTGGTTGTTTTTCTGTTTCCAGAATTGCTGTTCTTCTCTTTGATCTGCTGATGGATTTTCAGGTGTTTGCAATCTTTAGATAAGCTATCTAGCTGATCTCCGGCTAGCTGAAGTAGTCTCAGCCTGCTACTTCTCCGCCATCTTGACTCCTTCCCCTATTTTTAATTTCTTAAGGAATCTCCACACTGTTCTCCAAAGTGGCTGCACCAAATTGGATTCCTACCAACAATGTAAGAGGGTTCCCCTTTCTCTGCATCTTCTCCAACATACGTTGTTTCCTATCTTGCTAATTTTTGCCATTCTAACTGGTGTAAGGTGGAATCTCAATGTGGTTTTAATTTGAATCTCCCTGATGGCTAGTGATGATGAGCATTTTTTCATGTGTCTGATAGCCATTTGTATGTCTTCATTTGAGAAGTGTCTGTTCACATCTTCTGCCCATTTTTTGACATGATTAGCTGTTTTGTGTTGAGTTGAGTTGTTTTGAGTTGAGTTTGAGAATTTCTTTATAGATCCTGGACATCAGCCTTTTGTCTGCACTGTCATTTGCAAATATCTTCTCCCATTTCTTGGGTTGCCTCTTTGTTTTGTCGACTGTTTACTTTGCTGTGCAGAAGCTTTTGATCTTGATGAAGTCCCAAAAGTTCATTTTAGCTTTTGTTTCCTTTCCCTTTGGAGACATATCTTGAAAGAAGTTGCTGTGGCTGATATTGAAGAGGTTACTGCCTATGTTCTCCTCTAGGATTCTGATGGATTCCTGTCTCACGTTGAGGTTTTTTATCCATTTCGAGTTTATCTTTGTGTATGGTGTAAGAGAATGGTCGAGTTTCATTCTTCTACATATAGCTGTCCAGTTTTCCCAGCACCGTTTATTGAAGAGACTGTCTTTTTTCCACTGTATATTTTTTTCATGCTTTGTTGAAGATTATTTGACCATGGAGTAGAGGGTCCATATTTAGGCTCTCTACTCTGTTCCAGTGATCTATGTGTCTGTTCTTATGCCAGTACCATGCTGTCTTGGTGATCACAGCTTTGTAGTAAAGCTTGAAATCAGGCAAAGTGATGCCACCAGTTTTGTTTTTCTTTTTCAACATTTCCTTAGCAATTCGGGGTCTCTTCTGATTCCATACAAATTTTAGAGTTGTTTTTTCCATCTCTTTGAAAAATACTGGTGGACTTTTGATCAGAATGGCATTAAAAGTATAGATTGCTCTAGGCAGTATAGACATTTTAACAATCATAACTGATTTTTTAATAGAGAATGCAGAGACATAAACAAAATGTAAAAATAGGGGAATTTATCCCAAATGGAAGAACAAGATAGAACAAGAACAAAAACAGAGCCAGAGATCTAAGTGAAACAGATAATAGTAACATGCTTAATTGAGCATTTAAAGCAACAATCATATAAATACCAGCTGGGCTTGAGGAAAAAAAATAGAAGACATCAGTGAGAATCTTAAGATCTCCCTTCAGAAGAAATCATCAGAGATGAAGAATGCAATAAATGAGATGGGAAACAGGTTTGATGCAATGAACAGCAGACTCAAGAATCAGAGGAGTGAATTAAACACCTAGAAGATAAAGTAATGGAAGGTGATGAAGTTGAGTAAAAGAAGGAAAGGAAAATTACTCAATATGAGAATAGACTTAGGGAAGTCTATGACTTCATCAAACATGATAACATGCATATTATAAGAGTCCCAGAAGAAGAAAAAGAGAGAAGGGAGGACAGAAAATTTATGTGAAAAAGAGACATGAA
The DNA here is from genome assembly GCF_030435805.1 of Mustela lutreola. Lineage (NCBI taxonomy): Eukaryota > Metazoa > Chordata > Mammalia > Carnivora > Mustelidae > Mustela > Mustela lutreola. The sequence continues at coordinate 58,038,859 of NC_081308.1, read as the reverse complement.
TCAACATGGCAGAGGAGTAGCAGACTGAGATGCCTGCAGGTCACAGGAGTTCAGCAAGATAGTTATAAAATGGGGCGCCTGGTTTGCTCAGTGGGTTGGGCCTCTGCCTTTAACTCAGGACGTGATCTCAGGGTCCTGGGATCGATCCCTGCATCGGGCTCTCTGCTCAGCAGGGAGTCTGCTTATCTTCCCTTTCTGCCTGCCTCTCTGCATACTTGTGATCTCTGTCTGTCAAATAAATAAATAAAATCTTTTAAAAAAAGATAGTTATAAAACCATTCCAAACACCTACACACCCAAGAGGAAGTAGAAGAGAAGAAGAACAGCAGAAAAACAGAAAATTAGAAGTGTAAGATAGGACATGTGGAGAAGTGAATCAAAAGCAACAGGGAGATAGACCATGGGGGAAGGAGCCAGCTCCCAGCAAGCACTGGAATAGTGGAGCACAAAATCCAAAATTTTAGAAATCTGCTTCACTAAGGGACATCACTCCAGAAGTGAAGTGGGAGTGCAGCCCTTGTGGGAACAGTGTGGTCTCGGGTCCTGTGGGGTCACAGAAGGATCAGCAGTGTCTGAGTGTCACAGAGCTCACAGGTATCAGAGCAGGGCAGCCAACTACAGAGACAGAGCTGAAAAGTAAGCTTTCAGCTTGGGGTTACCTGAAATTGTGATCTGTGGCACAGTAAGGTCACTGTTCTTTGAGCAGGGACCCCACCAGTGGCAGATCTGGGAAGACTGACCTTCCTTCTCTGGAGGCAAGAATCTTCTGGGTCTGGAGACTCCAAATGGGGCTGTGCACCAGAGACAGAAAGGCTCCATCACAGGCCAGGTGAGTTTGGAGCAGAGCTGGAGCCAGGGAGATGGGAGTGATTGATCACGTTTCTCTGAGGGCACACTGAGGAGTGGGGCCCTGAGCTCTTGGCTCCTCTGGGCCAGAGACTGGGAAGCCTCCATTTTCATTCCCATCCTCCATAGCTCTACAGAAAGTGTTCAGGGAACAAAAGCTCCCGAGAGTAAACCAGAGCCAATTACTTAGCCTGGCCCCTGGCAAGGGAGGCACAATTCCACCTCGGAAAAAGACATTTGAGAATCACTGCAACAGTACCTCCCCCAGATGATCAGCAAGAACATCCAGCCAAGACCAAGCTCATTGCTCATGGAATACACGGGAATTCTAGAAGAGGAGAAAGCAAAGCATGGAATTAATGGCTTTCTCCCCATGGTTCTTTAGTCTTACAAAGTTAATTAAATTTTTCTAATTTCATTTTTTCTTATTTTAGTTTTTTAACTTTCCCTCTTTCTTCTTTTAACAGTTTTTAACTAGTTTATATTAACAATACCATTCTAAAAAAATCTTTTTCAACCTTTATAATTATACTCATATTTTTATCCTTCATTGTATTTAACTTTATTTTTTGGATACATATAGGGTCTTGTTTTTTTTAAAAGATTTTATTTATTTATTTTACAGAGAGAGATCACAAGTAGACAGAGAGGCAGGCAGAGAGAGAGAGGGAAGCAGGCTCCCTGCTAAGCAGAGAGCCCGATACGGGACTCGATCCCAAGACCCTGAGATCATGACCTGAGCTGAAGGCAGTGGCTTAACCCACTGAGCCACCCAGGCACCCACATATAGGGTATTTGTTACAAAAAAATGTTAGTATACAATTTATTCCAATAGATAAAAATATACACTAAACCTACACAGGATTTTATTCTGGTCTCCAGCCTGAATAAATTCTCTCTACATTCTTTTTATTTCTTTTTCTAACCAATTTATCTTATCAATTCCTGTTTTAGAATATTTTTTAAATTTTTATCTTTACAATCATATTCCAACCCTTCATCATATTTACTCATATATATATATATATATATATTTCTTATACTTTCTTATTACATATATATGTATACAGACATATATATGTATATTTATTTCCTTAAAATTTGGGGAAGTAGGTTCTTCTAAGAGACCAAAATATACCCAAAATCAAGTGGGTGCCTCTGTCCTATTCACTAATCTAATTATATATATATATAATCAATATATTAATTATTAATTAATATATATAATATAATATGTATATATTAATTTCTTTTTACCCTTTTCTTTCTTCCCCCAATTTGGGGTCTCTTCATATTTAGTTAGCATACATTTTTCTTGGTTCTTCCACCCTTTTAGTGTTTTATTCTCTAATTCATATATTATTCTCTGGATAAAATGACAAGGTGGAAAAACTCACCACACACAAAAAAGAACAAGAAGCAGTACCAAAGGCTAAGGACATAATCAATATGGATATTGGTAATATGTCATATCTAGAGTTCAGAATGGCGATTCTCAAGGTGCTAGCTGGAAGGTATTAGATAAACCCTTTCTGGAGAAATAAAAGAACTAAAATCTAACCAGGTTGAAATCAAGAGAGCTATTAATGAGGGCTATAAAACGTAGAGACTCTTACTGCTAGGATAAATGAGGCAGAAGAGAGAATTAGTGACATAGAAGACCAAATGATGGAGAATAAGGAAGCTGAGCAAAAGAGACAAACAACTACTGGATTATGAGGGGAGAATTTGAAAGATAAGTGATACTATAAAAGAAAACAATATTAGAATAATTGGGATTCCAGAAGAAGAAGAAAGGGGAGGCAGAAGGTATATTGGAGGAAATTATAGTGGAGAATTTCCCTAATATGGCAAAGGACAGAAACATCAAAATCCAGGCGGCACATAGAACCCCCTCAAATTCAATAAAAATAGTCCACACCCCATCATCTAATCATAAAAATTACAAGTCTTAGTGACAAAGAGAAAATCCTGAGATCATTTTGGGAAAAGAAGTTTGTAACACAAAATAGTAAAAATATTAGATTGGCAGCAGACTTATCCACCGAGACCAGGCAAGCCAGAAAGAACTGGCATGATATATTCAGAGCCCTAAATGAGAAAAACATACAGCCAAGAATACTATATCCACCTAGGCTATCATTGAAAATAGAAGGAGAGATAAAAAGCCTTCCAGGATAAACAAAAACTAAAAGAATTTGTTAACACCAAACCAGTTCTACAGGAAATATTGAAAGGGGTCCTCTAAGCAAAGGGAGAGCCTAAATGTAGTAGACCAGAAAGGAACAGAGACAATATACAGTAATAGTCACCTTACAGGCAATACAATTACACTAAATTCATATCTCTCAGTAGTTACCTTGAATGTAAATGGGCTAAATGCCCCAACCAAAAGACACAGGGTATCAGAATGGATAAAAAACCAAAACCCATCAATATGCTGTCTACAGAAAACTCATTTTAGACCCCAAAACACCTCCAGATTAAAAGTGAGGGGGTGGAAAACAATTTACCATGCTAATGGACATCAAAAGAAAGCTGGGGTGGCAATCCTTATATCATATAAATTAGATTTTAACCCAAAGACTATAATAAGAGATGAAGAAAGACACTATATCATACTCAAAGGGTCTGTCCAACAAGAAGATCTAATAATTTTAAATATCTATGCCCTAACATGGGACCAGCCACCTATATAAACCAATTAATAACAAAATCAAAGAAACACATCAAAAATAATAGAATAATAGTAGGGGACTCTAATACCCCCCTTACTGAAATGGACAGATCCTCCAAGCAAAAGATCAACAAGGAAATAAAGGCCTTAAATGACACACTGGACTGGATGGACATCACAGATATATTCATAACATTCCATCCCAAAGCAACAGAATACACATTCTTCTCTAGTGCACATAGAACATTCTTCAGAATAGATCACATCCTAGGTCATAAATCAGGTCTCAGCTGGTACCAAAAGTTTAGGATCTTTCCCTGCATATTTTCAGACCACAATGATCTGAATCTAGAACTCAATCATAAAAGGAAAGTTGGAAAGAACTCAAGTACATGGAAGCTCAAGAACAATGTACTAAGGAATGGTTCAACCAGGAAATGAAAGAGGAATTGAAAAAAAAATCATGTAAACAAATAATAACAAAAATACAACTGTTCAAAATCTGTAGGACACAGCAAAGGCAGTCCTGAGAGGAAAATATATAGCAATACAAGCCTTTCTCAAGAAACAAGAAAAGTCTCAAGTACAAAACCTAACCCTACACCAAAAGGAGCTGGAGAAAGAACAGCAAAGAAAGCCTAAACCCACCAGGAAAAAAGAAACAAGACCAGAACAGAAATAAATGAAATAGAAATAAACAAACAAAAAAAGTAGAACAAGTCAATGAAACTAAGAGCTAGTTCTTTGAAAGAATTAATAAGATTGATAAACTCCTGGCCAGACTTATCAAAAAGAAATGAGAAAGGACACAAATTAATAAAATCATGAATGAAAGAGGAGAGATCACAACCAACACCAAAGATATACAAACAATTGTAAGAACATATTATGAGCAACTACATGCCAGCAAGTTTGACAATCTGGAAGAAATGGATGCATTCCTAGAGGCATATAAACTACTAAAACTGAGCCAGGAAGAAATAAAAAACCTGACCAGACCCGTAACCAGTATGGAGATTGAAGCACTCATCAAAATCTCCCAACAAACAAGAGCCCAGGGCCAGAAGGTTTCCCAGGGAAATTCTACCATGCATTTAAGAAGAATTAATACCTATTCTCCTGAAACCATTCCAAAAAATAGAAATGGAAGGAAAACTTCCAAAGTCTTTATGATGGCCAGTTTTACCTTGATCCCAAAACCAATCAAAGACCCCATCAAAAAAGAGAATTACAAACCAATATTCTTGATGAACATGGATGCAAAACATCTCATCAAAATACTAGGCAATAGGATCCAACAGTACATTAAAAGGATTATTTATCACGACCAAGTGGGATTTATTCCTGGACTGCAAGGTTGGTTCAGCATCTGCAAATCAATCAATGTGATATAATTCATTAATAAAAGAAATAACAAGAACCATATGATACTCTCAATAGATGCTGAAAAAGCATTTGACGAAGTACAGCATCCTTTCCTGATCAAAACTCTGCAAAGTGTAGGGATAGAGGGTACATACCTCAATATCATCAAAGCCATCTATGAAAAAACCACCGCAAATATCATTGTCAATGGAGAAAAATTGAGAACTTTTCTACTAACGTCAGGAACATGGCAGAGTGTCCATTATCACCACTGCTATTCAACATAATACTAGAATTCCTAGCCTCAGCAACCAGACAACAAAAAGAAATTAAAGACATCCAAATCGGCAAAGAGGAAGTCAAACTGTCACTCTTCGTAGATGATATGATACTTTATTTGGAAAACCCAAAAGACTCCACTCCAATTCTGCTAGAACTTGTACAGGAATTCAGTAAAGTGTCAGGATATGAAATCAAAGCACAGAAATCAGTTGAATTTCCATACACCAACAAGATAGAAGAAAGAGAAATTAAGGAGTCAATACCATTTACAATTGCACCCAAAACCATCAGATACCTAAGAATAAACCTAACCAAAGAGGCAAAGAATCTGTACTCAGAATAAAGTACTCATGAAATAAATTGAAGAAGACACAAAGAAATGGAAGAAAGTTCCATGCTCATAGATTGGAAGAAAAAAATATTGTGAAAATGTCTCTCCTACCTAAAGCAATCTACACATTTAATGTAGTCCCTATCAAAATACTATCAATTTCTTTTTCAAAGAGATGGAACAAATAATCCTAAAATTCATATGGAACCAAGAAGGACCTTGAATAGCCAGAGGAATGTTGAAAAAGAAAGCTAATGTTGGGAGCATCACAATTTCAGAATTCAATCAAGAATTGGGTAAAGGACATGAACAAACATATCTGCAAAGAAGACATCCAGATAGCCAAAAGACACATGAAAAAGTGCTCCATATCATTCGGCATCAGGGAAATACAATTAAAAACCACAATGAGATACCACCTCACACCAGTCAGAATGGCTAAAATTAACAAGTCAGAAAACAACAGATGCTGGTGAGGATGTGGAGAAAGGGGAACCCTCCTATACCGTTGGTGAGAATGCAAGCTGGTGCAGACACACTGAAAAACAGCATGGAGGTTCCTCAGAAAGTGGAAAATAGAGCTACCCTATGACCCAGCAATCTCACGACTGGGTATTTACCCTAAAGATACAAATGTAGTGATCCGAAGGGGCACGTGCACTTGAATGTTTACAGCAGCAATGTCCACAATAGCCAAAGTATGGAGAGAATATAGATGTACATCAACAGATGAATGGATAAAGAACATGTGTTGTATATATACAATGGAATACTATGCAGCCATCAAAAGAAATAAAATCTTGTCATTTGCAATGACTTGGATGGAACTAGAGAGTATTATGATGAGCAAAATAAGTCAATCAAAGAAAGACAAGTATCATATGATCTTCCTGATATGAGGAATTTGAGAGGCAAAGTGGGGGGGTTGGGGGTAGGGAAATAAAAAATGAGACAAGATGGGATTGGGAGGGAGAGAAACCATAAGAGACTCTAAATGTCATAAAACAAACTGAGGGTTGTTGTGAGGTGGTGGTATGGTGAGTTGGTTGGGTTATGGATATTGGAAAGGGTATGTACTATGGTGAATGCTGTGAAGTGTGTAAGCCTGACGATTCACAGACCTGTACCCCTGGGGCTAATAATACATTACATGTTAATAAAAGGAATTTAAAAAAAGAAAAAAGAATAACAGAAAACTTTCTAATCTGGAGAAGGAAAAAGACATTTAGATCCAGAAGGCACAGAGAACTCCCATCAAAATCAATAAAAGCAGGCCAACACCAGGATATATTGTAATTAAATTTGTAAAATACATCAGTAAAGGAAAAAAAAAAAATCCAAAAAGCAGAGAAAAAAAACAAGTCCCAAACTTACAAGGGAAGACCCATAATGGGAATTGCAGTTCTCTCCACAGAAACATAGCAATCCAGAAGACAGTGGCATGATATATTCAACAAAGTGAATGGGAAACATCTGTAGCCAAGAATATTCTCTCCAGCAAGGCTACCATTGAGAATAGAAGGAGAGAAAACGAGTTTCTCAGACAATAAAAACTATAGGAATTTGTGATCACTAAACCAGCCCTGCAAGAAATATTAAAGGGAACAATTTGAGTGCAAATGAAAGACCAAAACAGTCAAAGGCAAGAAAGGACCACAGAAAATATCCAGAAGCAATGACAAAACAAGTAATAAGATGACACTAATTCTCAACTATCAATAATTAATCTGAATTCAAATGGACTAAATTCTCCAATCAAAATACATAGCATGTGAGAATGGAAAAAAAATTTTAAAAAAAGACAAGTGTATATGCTGCCTACAAGAGACTCACTTTACCTAAAGTAACCTGCAGATTGAAAGTGAGGGGATGGAGATGAAAGTTAAGAGAGATCCTTATTATGCAAGTGGAGGTGAAAACAAAGTCAGAGTAGAAATACTTACTTCAGAAAAACCAGACTTTAAAATAGAGTCAGTAACAAAGGACAAAGCAGGGACTATATAATCATAAAGGAGAAAATGCAATAGAAGACCTAACAATTATAAATATTTAGGCACCCAACATGGGAGCACCCAAATATATAAAACAATTAAAAACATAGAAGAATAATTCATAAAAATACTGTAATAGTAGGAGACCATAACATCCCTCTTACATTGATGGCAAGATCATGTCAATAGAAAATAAACAGGGGAACAGTGGCACTGTATAACACATTGGTATAGATGAACTTAACAGAAGTATCCAGAATATTCATCCTAAAACAGCTGAATACACACTCTTTTCAAGTACACATGGGACATTCTCCAGAATAGATCACATATTAGGTCACAAATCAGGCCTCAACAAATATGAAAAGATTGAGGTCATACCATACAAAGTTTCTAACCACAATGCTATGAAACTAGAAGTCAGTCACAAGAAATAATATGGAAAGACCAGAAATACATGGAGTTTAAGTAAAATGCTACTAAAGAATGAGTGGGTCAACCAGGCAATCAAAGAAGAAATAAAAAAATACATGTAAATGAATAAAAATGAACACATTACAGTCCAAATCCCTTTGGGATGCAAAAGCAGTCATAAAAGGGAAGGGTATAGCAGTATAAGCCTGCCTCAAGAAATAAGAAAAATCTCAAATAAACCTAATCTTTTACCTAAAGGAGATAGAAAAATAACAAGAAATAAAGCCCAAAGTCAACAAGAGGAAGGAAATAATAAAGAATAGAGCAGAAATAAATGCTATTAAAACTAAGAAAAAAAAAAACAGAAAGCATCAATGAAACAAGATGGTTCCTTGAAAAATTTAAGAAAATTGATAAACCACTAGCCAGGTTTATTAAAAAGAAAACCAAAAGGAACCAAATAAATAAAATCATGAATGAGATATGAGATATCAAAGCCAACACTACAGAAATACAAACAATTATTAGAGAATAATATGAAAAACTATGTGCCAAAAAATTGGACAACCTGGAAGAAATGGATAAATTCTTAGCAATATACAAACTACCAAAACTGAAACTGGAAGAAATAGAAAATGTGAATATATACATAACCAGCAAAAAATTTGAATGAGTAAACAAAAATATCAAAACAAACAAAAGTCCACAGCCACAAGGCTTCACAGGGGAATACTACCAAACACTTGAAGAAGAGTTAAAAACTTATTCACAAAGTATTCCAAAGGATAGAAAAGAAAGGAAAACTTCCAAATTCATTCTATGGCACCAAAATTACCTTCATTCCCAAACCACACAATGAAAAAAGCAGAATTACAGACAAATATCAGTGATGAAGATGGATACCAAACTTCTCAACAATATAATAGCTAATAGGATCCAGCAGTCCATTAATAGGATTATTCACAATGACCAAATGGGATTTATTCCTTGGCTGCAAGCATGGTTCAACACATGCAAAACAATTGATGTGAGACAAGACCATATGATATTCTCAATAGAAGAAGAAAAAGCATTTGACAAAACATAGCCTGCTTTCTTGATAAAAACTCTGTTCAATGTAGGGATAGAGGGAACATACTTTAGTATCATAAAAGACACATGTGAAAAACCCACAATAAATATCATCCTCAAGGGTGAAAAATTGAGAACCTTGCCCCAAAGGTCTGAAACACGACAGGGAGTCCACTCTCATCACTGTTGTTCAACATAGTATGGGAAGTCTTAGCCTCAGCAATCAGACAACAACAAAACCTATAAAAGGTATCCAAAATGGCAAAGAAGCAGGCAAACTCTCACTCTTCACAGATGACATGATACTTTACCTAAAAAACCCAAAAGACTTCACTCCAAAATTGCTAGAACTCATACAGGAATTCAGCAATGTGGCAGGACATAAAATCAATGCACAGAAATCAGTTGCATTTCTATATAATAACAATGCAGCAGAAGAAAGAGAAATTGAGGAATTGAACCCACTACAATTGCACCAAAACCATAAGATACCTAGGAATAACGAGAACCACAGAAGAAAAGTATCTGTACTCTAAAAACTACAGAATACTTATGAAAGAATGTGAGGAAGAAACAAAAAAATGGAAAATCATTCCATTTTCACAGATTGGAAGAATAAGTATTGTTAAAATGTCTGCTGGTTCATAAACAATGAATTCTGGAACACTGAAAATAAATTAAAAAATAAATAAAAGAATAGTCAAGTTTCATTCTTCTACATATAACTCTCCAGTTTTCTCAGCACCATTTATTGAAGAGACTGTATTTTATCCACTGTATATTTTTTCCTGTTTTGTCGAAGATTATTTGCCCACAGATTTGAGGGTCCATATCTGCACTCTCTACTCTGTTCCACTGGCCCATGTGTCTGTTTTTATGCCAGTACCATGCTGTCTTTGTGATCACAGCTTTGTAGTAAAGCTTGAAATCAGGTACGTGATATCCCCAGTTTTGGTTTTGTTTTTCAACATTTCCTTAGCAATTCGGGGTCTCTTCTGATTCCATACAAATTTTAGGATTACTTGCTCCAGCTCTTTGAAAAATCCATCAGAATCCTAGAGGAGAACATAAGCAGTAACCTCTTTTTTTTTTTTTTAAAGATTTTATTCATTTATTTGACAGAGAGAAATCACAAGTAGATGAAGAGGCAGGCAGAGAGAGAGAGAGGGAAGCAGGCTCCCTGCTGAGCAGAGAGCCCGATGCAGGACTCGATCCCAGGACCGTGAGATCATGACCTGAGCCGAAGGCAGCGGCTTAACCCACTGAGCCACCCAGGTGCCCAGTAACCTCTTTAATATAAGCCACAGCAACTTCTTTCAAGATATGTCTCCAAAGGAAAAGGAAACAAAAGTGAAAATGAACTTTGGGACTTCATCAAGATCAAAAGCTTCTGCACAGCAAAGGAAACTGTCAAGAAAACAAAGAGTCAACCCACGGAATGGGAGAAGATATTTGCAAATGACAGTACAGACAAAAGGTTGATATCCAGGATCTATAAAGAACTCTTCAAACTCAACACACACAAAACAGACAACCATATAAAAAATGGGCAGAAGATATGAACAGACACTTCTCCAATGAAGACATACAAATGGGTATCAGACACATGAAAAAATATTCATCATCACTAGCCATGAGGGAGATTCAAATTAAAACCACATTGAGATACCACCTTACACCAGTTAGAAGGACCAAAATTAGCAAGACAGGAAACAACATGTGTTGGAGAGGATATGGAGAAAGGGGAACCCTCTTCCACTGTTGGTGGGAATGCAAGTTGGTGCAGCCTCTTTGGAGAACAGTGTGGAGATTCCTCAAGAAACTAAAAATAGAACTTCCCTATGACCCTGCAATTGCACTCCTGGGTATTTACCCCAAAGATACAGATGTAGTGAAAAGAAGGGCCATCTCTACCCCAATGTTCATAGTAGCAATGGCTACGGTCACCAAACTGTGGAAAGAACCAAAATGCCCTTCTACGGATGAATGGATAAGGAATATGTGGTCCATATACACTATGGAGTATTATGCCTCCATCAGAAAGAATGAATACCCAACTTTTGTAGCAACATGGACAGGACTGGAAGAGATTATGCTGAGTGAAATAAGTAAGGCAGAGAGAGTCCATTATCATATGGTTTCACTTATTTGTGGAGCATAAAAAATAACATGGAGGACAGGGGGAGATCGAGAGGAGAAGGGAGTTGACGGAAATGGGAAGGGGTGGTGAACCATGAGAGACTATGGACTCTGAAAAACAATCTGAGGGTTTTGAAGGGGCGGGGAGTGGGAGGTTGATGGAACTAGGTGGTGCGTATTAGAGAGGGCACGGATTGCATGGAGCACTGGGTGTGGTGCAAAAAAGAATGAATACTGTTATGCTGAAAATAAATAAAAAAATAAAAAAAATAAAAGGGCACCACCATAAAAAAATTAAATAAATAAATAGATAGATAAATAGATAGATAAATAAATAAAAATTTAAAAAGTGTGTGCTGCCCAGAGCAATCTACACATTCAATGCAATCCCTATCAAAATGCCTTTGACATTTTCCACAAAGCTGGAACAAATAATCCTAAAATTTGTATGGAAGTATAAAGGGTTCTGAAGAGTCAAAGAATATTGGAAAAGAAAACCAAAGCTTGTGACATCACAATGACAGACTTCAAGCTATATTACAAAGCTGTAATCATAAAGACAGTATTATATGTGCACAAAATCAGACACATAGATCAATCAAGAATAGAGAACCCAGAAATGGACCCACAATTCTATGGTTAACTAAATTTTGACAAAGCAGGAAAGAATACCCAATGGGGAAAAAAAAAAATAAAGTCTCTTTGATAACCGGTGCTGGGAAAATTGGACAGCCATATGTAGAAGAATGAAATTGGACAACTTTCTTATAGCATACATAAAGATAAACTCAAAATGGATGAAAGACCTAAATGGGAGACAGGAATCCATATAAAGGGCTAGTATCCAAAATCTATAAAGAACTTATCAAACTCAACATCCAAAGAACAAAAAATCCAATCAGGAAATGGGCAGAAGACATGAACAAACATTTCTCCAAAGAAGACATACAAATGGTTAACAGACACAAGAGAAAATGCTCTACATCACTTGTCACCAGGGAAATACAAAGCAAAACCACAATGAGATACCACCTCACACTAGTCAGAATAGCTAAAAATTAACAAGAAAGGAAACAACAAATGCTGGCAAGAATGCAGAAAAAGGGGAACCCTCTTACACTCTTGGTGGGAATGTAAGCTAGTAGAGCCTCTGGAGATCAGTATGGAGGTTCCTCAAAAAGTTAAAAATAGAGCTACCGTATGACCCAGCAATTGCACTACTATGTATTTACCCCAAAGATTCCAATATAGTGTTCTGAAGGGTTACCTGTACCCCACTGTTCATAGCAACAATGTCTAAAAAGCCAAACTGGGAGCACCTGGATAGCTCAGTCATTAAGGATCTGCCTTTGGCTCCTGTGATGATCCCAGGATCCTGGAATAGGGAGCCCCACATTGAGCTCTCTGTTCAGCAAGAAGCCTGCTTCTCTCTCTCTCACTCCCCTGCTTGTGTTCCCTCTCTTGCACTCTCTCTCTCTATCTCTCTCTCTGTCAAATATAATAGCCAAACTGTGGAAAGAGCTGAGATGTCCATCAAGAAATGAATGGATAAAGATGTGTGTGTGTGTGTGTGTGTGTGTGTGTGTGTGAAATGGAATATTATACAGCCACCAGAAGGGAAGAATACTTAATATTTACATTGATGTGGATGGAGTTATAGGGTATTATGCTGAGTGAATTAAGTCAATCAGCAAAAGACATTTATATAATTTTATTCATATGTGGAATAGAAAAAGCAACAGAGAGGATCATAGGGGAAGGGAGGGAAAACTGAATGGGAAGTCATCAAAGAGGGAGAAGATCCCTGAGAGACTCTTAAGTATAAACAAAACAAAATACAAAAAACAAAAACAAAAACGAAAAAACCGTGACTATTGCTGGAGGGGTTGGGGGAGAGGATTGGGTAACTGAGTGAGGAGCATTAAGGAGGGCACATGATGTGATGAGCACTATGCATCTGATGAATTATTGAACACTACATTTGAAATAAATGATCTGTATATTGGCTAACTGAATTAAAATAAAAAAATAAAAAATAAGTGGTATATATATATACCACTTATTTTATATATATATATTCATATATATATTCATATATATATATATGAATATTACTTAGCCATGAAAAAGAATGTAATCTTGCCATTTGCAATGACCTGGTTGGAACTAGAGGCTATTATATTAAGTGAAATAACTCACTGAGAGAAACAGAAATACCATATTATTTGCCCATAAATGGAATTTAAGAAACAGAACAAATTAACATAGGGGAAGGGAAGGAAAGATGAAATAAGTTGAGAACAGAAAGGGAGACAAACGATAAGAGATTCTTAACTACAGGAAACAAATAGTGCTGCTGGAATGGAGGTGAGTGTACGGTAACTGGATGAGCTGTATTAGGAAGAACACTTGAGTATTGAATAGTGTGAGTTGTACGCAACTGATGAGTCATTAAATTCTGCAACTGAAACTAACAATACAGTATATTTTAATATAAAAAAATATTTTTTAAAGATTTCATTCATTTATTTGACAGAGAGAGATCACAAGTAGGCAGAGAGGCAGGCAGAGAGAGAGGAAGGGAAGCAGGCTCCCTGCTGAGCAGAGAGCCTGATGCGGGACTCAGTCCCAGGACCCTGAGATCATGACCTGAGCCAAAGGCAGTGGCTTAACCCACTGAGCCACCCAGGTACCCTATAAAAATAAATTAAAAAAATTTAAAAACAGTATTAAAAATAGGGACAATTGTGTAGAGGTAGTGAGAGGAAGTATATGAGAACTCTACTTCTTTCACAATTTTTCTGTAATCCTGAAACTGTTATAAAAAAAAATTTAGTTAGGGGTGCCTGGGTGACTCAGTAGGTTAATCCTCTGCCTTCGGCTCAGGTCATGATCTCAGGGTACTGGGATCGAGCCCCACATGGGACTCTCTGCTCAGCAGGGAGCCTGCTCCCCCCCCCAGCCCCGACCTCTCTCGGCCTGCCTCTCTGCCTACTTACGATCTCTGTCAAATAAATAAATAAAATCTTTTTAAAAAATCCTGCTCTTTGGTACATACTGCTATGAAAATGAAATAACAATCCACAACCTGGTGGTGGGGGGATATTTGAAAAGCACACCTATCTCTTAAATGACTTGTACCTAGAATATATTAAAAAATCAAAATGCAATAATAATAATAAAAAAACATTGGAAAATGAAGAAAAGTGTAACAGTTTACCCAAGAGGGTATACAAATGGAAATTAAGCACATGTAAAGATGTTCAACATCACTGGTGTTTAGAAAAATACAAGTAAAATACACAATGAGATGTCACTAGCTCCTTATTATAATGGGTAAAATAAAAAACATTAACATAATTCGAGTTTGGCAAAGATGAAAAATAACTGGAATCCACATACCTTGTTACAAATACGACATGGTTCAGCCACTTTGGAAAGTAGTTTGGAAGATATATTTTTAAAAGTTCCACACACTCTTATGATAAAACCTAGCAATCCTGCTATTAGATATTTACCTAAGAAAAATGAAATTATGTGCTCCTACAAAAACCTATATGTGCATGTTACAGTGGCTATGTACATTATCATCAAAATCTAAAAATAGCCCAAATGTCTCTCAATTAAGGAAGAGAGAAACAAATTGGGATACAACATACAATGAAATAAACTCAGAAATAAAAAAAGAAGAATAAATTACTAATACATACCACAGGGCAAAGGAATCTCTAAGTATTATCTGAAGTAAAAGAAGCAAGAATCAAAAGGCTGCATTCTGTATGCTTCCATTTATATTACATTCTGAAAAAGACAAAATTGTAGTATGGGAAAACAGATAGGTAGGTGGTTGCTAGGAGATAGGGATGAATGAGTGAAATGAATACAAAGTTGCACAAGGAATCCTTTGGTGATTACATAATTAACTGACATCATAGTTATGGTAGTCATTAAACAATAATATAATTTTTTCATAATTTAAAGAACTGTACATCTAAAAAGTGTGAATTTCAGTGTATATAAATTGCACCATAATAAAACAGAAAACTGCTTAGTGTAAAATAAATAAATGTAGTAAATACTGTTTTTGTAAGTTTATAAAGCAAAATTAAATGTTATATGTTTTTATTTTATGTAAATGAATATATACAGGAGAATATACATTAAATACATAGTTGTGTGTATGTTAAAAGGAGATTGGAGAGGTAGATAAAACAGGAGATGAAGTTTACAAGAGATATGCACAGATATGCACAAAATAAGGGGCAGTGTTTGAATCAATAGGGATGATTAATCTCATTATTCAAACTAGACTCATCAAGCACTGGGTGTTATACACAACTAAAGAATCATTGAACACTACATCAAAATCTAATGATGTATTTGTTATACAGGGGCTAATTGAACATAATTTTAAAAAGAGAGAGACCATAGTCCAAAAACACGAAAACTGATGGATATGAATACCAGTTAACTTGATACAGGGTAGGAAAAGTATAAGTACTTTCCTATGACCCAACAATTTCACTTCAGGCTATCTACTTCAGGGAAACTTTTAAATTTATGCAAAAGAATGCTTCCTGCAGCAATATTTGAAATCGTAAAAAGATACAAGCTATGTGTCCACAATGGGAAATGGCAAAATCATTGTAAAAAAGATTACTTAATAGTTTAAAAATAATTAGGTGAAGCATGTCTGAATGGCTCAGTCAGTTAATTGTATGCCTTCAACTCAGGTCATGATCTAATCAAGGTCCTGGGATGAAGCCCCACAGGTCTCCCTGCTCAGTGGGGAGTCTGCTTCTCCCTTCTCCCTCTGTCCCTCCCCCCTCTCATGCTCCTGCTCTCTTTCTCTCTCTGAAATAAATGAAATCTTAAAAAATATTTAGGTGAAAGTATCTGGACTAGAATGGGAAAAAAACAAAGGCATATTGCCAAGTAAAGGACAAAATGCAAAGCAATGTGCTCAGTATGATCTTATTCATATATTAATTATGAATAAATGATATTATACATATTTACAGGTATAAATGAATTTTAAAATGCATGAGTAAAGGTCTGAAAGGATCTGCACCATATTATTAATTGACATCCTCTGGGGGAAGGAACTAGAATTATGGGTTATTATAATTTATTATTATAAATTATCCAGGGAACTTAAGCATAAATAACTTTTGCATGAGTGTACTTTTATGATGTTTTGCAATTAAAACTTAATAAAATTTAAACATAAATAATTGCTAACTTTTATTGATACATTTAAATAAAAGGTAAAGTTATTATTCAGATGTAAAGCTATGTTAGATGAACATTGTTTATTAGATTTAAAGTCAGTATTTAACCTGCAACTAGATTGCAAATGTGATAGATAAAATTTAACTCTGCCCCCACATCTCTCCACTCCCTGGTGTACATGCCCAGTATAATCCCCTTTTTAATGAATGTGGACAGGTCTGTGGATATAATGTATGTACTTCCCACAATTTAGGTTATAGCATATGGACAAAGGGAAAGGATTTTTTCAGATATTATTTAAACCCCTAACCAGTTGATTTTAGGTTAATTAGAAGAGATACATTGTAGGTGGGCCTGACCTAATCAGATGCCCTTTAAACTAGGACAGAGACCTAAAGAACCAGAGATTCTCCTTTCTATTGGATTTTTATTGTTGTTATTTCAAGTTTTAATTTATATTCTCATTAGTGGAGTGCCTGGGTGGCTCAGTCAGTTGTGTCTGCCTTCAGCTCAGGTCATTATCCCCAAGTCTGGGAATCAAATCCAGCATCAGGCTCTCTGCTCAACAGGGAGTCGGCTTCTCCCTCTGCCCCTCCCCCCAACCATTCTCTCTCTCTCTCTCTCTCAAATAAGTAAAAAAAAAAAAAAACTAAATAATTAAATAAATTCTCATTAGTTTACATATTCTGTAACACTAGTTTCAGGAGTAGAATTTAGTGATCCATCACATACATGTAACAGCCAGTGCTCATCACAAATGCCCTTTGTAATACTCATCACCCATTTAGATCCTCCTTGACACAACTCCCCTCTAGCAACACTCAGTTTTTTCTCTATAGTTGAGTCCCTTGTGGTTTGCCTCCATCCCTTTTTTATTCCCTTACATTCATCTCTTTTGTTTCTTAAATTCCACATATGAGCTAAGTCATATGTTATTTGTCTTTCTCTGACTGACTTATTTCATTTAGTGTCATACACTCTAGATCCATCCATGTTGCAGTAAATGGCAAGATTTTTTGCTCTTTCTATGGCTGAATAATATTCCATTATATATAATTATATTCCATTATATATAATATTCCATTACATATAATGGAATATTATTCATAATATAAGGAAGATGTGATATATATATATCACATCTTACTTATGTTATGATATATCCTTATGTTATGATATATATATCATATCTTCCTTATGATATATATCTATTTGTAGATAGATATATATAACTATCTAGATATATATCTAGATATATATAACTACCTATCTATATCAATATATCACATATCTATTTATCTATAGATATATGAATATGTATTATATATATCTATATCTATAGATAGATAGATATGTGATATATATAGAGATCTATATATATATCATAAGGAAGATGTGATATATCTATATCTATATATATGTGATATATCGATATTGATATAGATAGATAGATATAGATATAATCTATAGACATAATCTAATCTATATATAATATAGATTATATAATCTATAATCTATAGCTATATATATTATATAGATAAAATCTATAGATATAATCTCTCTATATAGATATATATAACTATATATAATTATCTATATCTATATATATCTAGATTATATAACTATCTATCTATATTGATATATCACATATCTATCTATAGGTATAGATATATATATTTCATCTTCCTTATGATATATATATAGATCTGTAGATCTATATATATATATCACATCTTCCTTATCCATCCATCACTTGGTGGACATTTGGACTGTTTCATTAATTTGGCTATTGTTAATAATGCTGTTGTCAACCTCAGGGTGAATGTACCCCTTTGAATCAACATTTTTGTACCCTTTGGGTAAATACTTAATAGTGAAATTGCAAGGTCATAGGGTAGTTCTATTTTTAATGTTCTGAGAAACCTCCATATTGTTTTCCAGAGTGGCTGCATGGGTTGCATTCCCACCAATAGTACAAGAGAGTTCCCCTTTCTCCAAATCCTTGCTAACATCAGTTGTTTCCTGGGTTGTTAAATTTCGACACTCTGACCAGTGTGAGATGGTATCTTATAATGGCTTTGATTTGTATTTCCCTGATGATGAGTGATGTTGATGTTGAGCATATTTTCATGTGCCTGTTAGCTATCTATATGTCTTCTTTGGGAAAATGTCTATTCATGTCTTCTACCCATTACTTCACTATATTATTTGCTTTTGTTTGTTTGTTTCTTGGTGTCAATTATGATAAATTCTTTTAATTTAATTTAATTTTTTCAGTGTTCCAAGATTCATTGTTTATGGATCACAACCAGTGCTCCATGCAATATGTCCCCTCCTTAATACCCACCACCAGGCTCACCGAACACCCCTTCAAAACCCTCAGTTTGTTTCTCAGAGTCCCTAGTCTTTCATGGTTCATATTCCCCTCCAATTTCCCCCAACTCACTTTTTCTTCTCCCAATGTCCTCTGTGTTATTTCTTATGCTCCACAAGTAAGTGAAACCATATGATAATCGATTGCTTGACTATGATAAATTCTTTATACATTTTAGATACTAACCCTTAATTAGATATGTCATTTGAAAACATCTTCTCTTATTTTCTAGGTTGCCTTTTAGTTTTGTTGACTGTTTCCCTCACCGTGAAGAAATTTTTATCTTGATAAAGTCCCAGTCATTCATTTTTGCTTTTGTTTCCATTGCTGCCAGAGATGTGTCTAATAAGAGGTTGCTACAATCAAGAGCAAAGAGGTTACTGCCTGGCTTCTTCTCTAGGATTTTGATGGTTTCCTGTCTCACGTTTAGGTCCTTCATCCATTTTGAATCTGTTTTTGTGTATGATATAAGAAAGTGATCCAGTTTCATTCTTCTGCTTGTTGTTGTCCATTTTTTCCAGCACAGTTTGTTGAAGAACCTGTCTTTTTGCCATTGGATATTCTTTCCTGATTTTTCAAAGATTAGTTGACCATATAGTTGTGGGTCCATTTCTGGGTTTTCTATTCTGTTCCATTGATCTGTGTGTCTGTTTTTGTGTCATCTACTATCTTGATGACTACAGCTCTGTAATACAGCTTGAAGCCCAGAATTGTGATGCCACCGGCTTTGCTTTTCTTTTTCAAGATTTTTTGGCTATTTGGGGATTTTTTGGTTCCATACAAATTTTAAGATTGTTAGTTCTAGCTTGGTGAAAAATCCTGGTGGCAGTTTGATAGGGTTGCATTAAATGTGTAGATTCCTTTGGGCACTATAGACATATTAAAATTACTTGCTCATCAAATCAATAATCATGGGATGTTTTTCCATTTCTTTTTTAAAAAAGATTTTATGTATTTATTTGGCAGATAGAGAGAGGGGGTGGAGAGAGAGCACAAGGAGGCAAAGCAGCAGGCAGAGTGAGATGGAGAAGCCAACTTCCTGCTGAGCAGAGACCCCAATGCGGGGTCCATCTCAGGACCATGGAATCATGACCTGAGCCAAAGGCAGCCTCTTAACTGACTGAGCCACCAGGTACCCTGTTTTTCCATTTCTTTGTGCTATTTTCAATTCCATTAATATATGTTCTGTAGTTTTCAGAGCACAAATCTTTTATATTTTTGGTTAGGCGTATTTCTAGGTATCCCATGGTTTTTTGGTGTAATCGTAAATGGGATCAATTCCTTGATTTCCCTGTATGTTGCTTCATTATTGATTTACAGAAATACAACAGATTTCTGCACATTGATTTTGTATCCTGGGACTCTGCTGAGTTCACCTATTAGTTCTAGAAATTTTTGGTGGAATCTTCTAGGCTTTTTATATCGAGTACCATGTTGTCTGCAAAGAGGAATATTTGACTTCTTCCTTGTTGATTTTTAAATATTTTTTCATTTATTTTAGAGAGACAGAATGAGCAGGAGAGGCAAAGGGAGAGGGAGAGAGAATCTCAAGGAGGTTCTGCACTGAGTGCAGAGCCCTACACAGGGTTCAATCTCATGATCCTGATATCATGAAACAAAGAGTAGGACACTTTACCAACTGCAACATCCACAAGCCCCTTCCTTGTTGATTTTGATGGATTTTATTTCTTTTTGATGTCTGATTGTTGAGGCTAGGACTTCCAGTACTAGGTTAAATAACAATTGTGAGAGTGGACATCCCTGTTTTCTTCCTGAACATAGCAGTAAAGCTCTCACTTTTGTCCCACTGAGGATGATATTAGCTGTGGGTCTTTTGTATTTGGCCATTATGTTGTATGATGTTGAGGTATGGTCCCTCTATCCCTACTTTGTTGAGGATTTTTATCAAGAATGGATGCTGTGTTTTGTCAAATGCTTTTATTGCCTCTATTGTATCTTATCATTCTTATCCTTCCTTTGATAATGTGATGTATCACACTGATTCATGAATATTGAACTAGCCCTGCTGCTATACTTGATTAGGTCCTACTTGATCATGGTGAATAATTCTTTTAATGAAATGTTGGGTTTGATTTGGTAGTACCTGACAGGGGGACAAGATGGCGGGGGAGTAGGAGGAGACGCCTTTTCAGCCAGTACCCCAAAGTGAGCTGATTACCTACCAAAGAACTCCATTCGCCCATGAAATCAGCCTGAGATCAGAATTATACACGTCTGGATCTCTACAGGGGCAGAAGACGCCAGTGGGCAGGTAAAGTGAAATGGGAACAGCGGACTGATATCGGAAGATAAACAAAAGGGGGAGGGAGCCACCAGAGGCGACAGGATGGAAAGTAATAACCCAATACGAGCAAGAGTGCCCTGCATCTGGGGACCAGCATTAACTTGAAGACTGGTTGAAAGCACTCCAAAAGAGCAAAGGATTGCGGGGGGAAATTGTGGGAATCAGGGCGGCTAGGGACAGGGGCTTAAGTCCCCGGTCCCAGGACAGCCTCCCCGGCGCTGAGGCAGAGAGAGTGTAGTGGAGAAACCAGGTCTTGGTCCCTAAGCCTCCAGCGCGCCCAAGAATGCGTGGGTTCTAGCTCCTGTGAGGGGATGGGAGCCAAGCCAGTCAACAGAACACACTAGCCCAGCTACAAAGCCCGAGATACGCGCGCATGCCCCTCATGCTCCCCTGAGAGAGTTACAAAGGCCTGGCTGGCGCTCTTTGACCTGCGCCATTGTTTCAAAGCCTAAGCCGCGTGCCCCAA
This sequence comes from Mustela lutreola, assembly GCF_030435805.1. NCBI lineage: Eukaryota > Metazoa > Chordata > Mammalia > Carnivora > Mustelidae > Mustela > Mustela lutreola. Next base: position 58,017,366 of record NC_081308.1, on the reverse strand, counting down.
ACTCTTCCCTGACAGAGGTGCTCTCAGACCTGCGCCCCATTCTCAGTGCCTGAGACGTGCACGCGACCCATAGCCGCCCCTGAAAGAGGCGCGCACAAGCCAGGCACTCTTAGACCCAGCAAGACCAGGCACTCCCAGCCTGGGCAGCGGCAAAATCTCAGTGTGCGATTGCTGCTTGGAACCTCTCTGGCGGTCAGGAGCTCCCAGACAGCCGCCACTGCCTTGGCTTTGGTTACAAGCAAAAGATCCTGTGCCCACAGGGTCTGCAACTTGGAACCTGCTCTGCCAGTGGCCAAGGGGTAACTTATTTAGGCTCTGCACCCAGACTGAGGCTTCTCTCTGAGAGGGAGATCAGGGTGCGGTTTGTTTTCCTCTAAAAGTACAAAAACCATCAAAGGCGGTCAAGGTGAGAGAAAAAAAAACGTGAACAAACATAAAAACCGCCAGAGAACAAAAGCCTGAAAAAAACCGGTTTCCTCAGAGTCCACCCCCTTGAGGGGGGTGGGAGGACTTAACTCAGGAAACATCATTGACTGACAACCCACGCGGCAGGCTTCTCCCGCAGAAAACAAACCGAGAAAAAAAAAAAAAAAAAAGGACTACAAGAGAACAACCACTACTTCATAGGAAAACTAGTATTGTTGACTCGTTCCCACTATTCCGGAACATTTTATTGTTTTTTTTTTTTTTTTTTTTTTTTTTTTTACACATAGGTAATTTTTTTAACCTATTTACCATCACAGCGAGCTCTACAGTACATCAAATTCCAAAATGCCCTTCTAACCTGAACTTTTTGATAATACACCTATGTTCTTCTTTTGCATTTTTATTTTTTTAATTCCTTTTTTAAAAATTTTAGCTTAGTTTAGTCTAGTTTATTCCTTTTTATTTTTATCCTCTAATATTCATATAGAGTTAAACTTCAAAGTAATCCCCTTTCCGCAATCAATACTACCCCTATAGGTAAACCAATTTTCAATCCCCTTTATCTTAGGAAAGTTGAGTCCTTTAACAAAGATATCAAGATACATCCAGGAAGAATCAAAACAACCTTCCTTGCACACACTGAGAATTTATAAGAACTCTCCCATCTTCTTCTTCCACCAGTGTTTCTGTGTTTTTGTGTTTGTCCTGATAGCATATAAATCTTACACTTGGGGTTCTTTTTGACGAGGTTCTTCCTTTATTTTCATATATATATATATTTCTTTTGTCAAATACTTGTATCAGTCTTTTTGTCTCTTTTTGTTTGTCTACTTCATAAATCTTACCTTGGGGCCCATCTGGGCTGAACCTTCTCTTTCATCTTCCCTTTCTTTCCTGTCTTTCTCTCTCTCTTTTTTCTTTTTCTTTTTCTTTTCCTTTTTCTTTTCTTTTGTCTCTCGTTTGGGTGGGGAATCCTGATTGCTCAGAAGTGTTCCAGGGTGCACCTTGACTGCACCACAGTTGATACATCCAGCTACATCTGTTCAGTCATCTCCCACCAAAATGACTAGGAGGAGGAATGCCCAACAGAAGAAAAATACAGAGGATGGACCTTCTGCAACAGAGCTAACGGCTATCAACATAGACAATATGTTGGAAAGAGAATTCAGGCTAACAATTATCCAGGCATTAGCTAGGTTGCAGAAAGCCATGGATGACCAAACGGAATTGATTAGGGCTGAACTGAAAGTGACCAGACAGGATGTTCACAATGTTAGGGAGGAGCTTAAAGCTACCAGGGAGGAGGTTCACAATGCTCTCAATGAGTTCCAATCTAATCTAAACTCTCTCAAAGCTAGGGTAACTGAGACAGAGATAGAATTAGTGATCTGGAAGACAAACAGATAGAGAGAAAGAATCAGGAGGAAGCCTGGAACAAACAGCTTAGAAACCACGAAAACAGAATCAGGGAAATAAGTGATGCCATGAAGTGTTCCAACGTCAGAATTATTGAAATCCCTGAAGGGGAGGAGAAAAAAAGAAGTCTAGAAGATAAGTGGAACAAGTCCTTAATGTAAATTTTCTCAATCTCGTGAATGGAACCAGCGTTCAGGTACTAGAGGCTGAATGGTCTCCACCCAAGATTATACATTCAAAAAAAACATCATGACATCTGATAGTCAAATTGAGGAATTATAATTGTAGGTATAATCTCTTGAAAGCCACCAGGGCAAAGAGGCTCCTTACTTACAGAGGGAAGCTCATCAGAATAACGTCAGACCTGTCCACAGAGACCTGGCAAGCTAGAAAAGGCTGGCAAGATATATTCAGGGCACTAAATGAGAAGAACATGCAACCAAGGATACTTTATCCAGCAAGACTGACATTCAAAATGGATGGAGAGATAAAGAGTTTCCAAGACCAGCAAGGCTTAAAAGACTATGCAACCACCAAGCCAACACTGCAGGAAATATTAAGGGGGGTTCTATAAAAGAGGAAAAATCCTAAGAATAGCATTGAAAATAAATATAGAGACAGTCTACAGAAAGAAAGACTTCAAAGGTAACTCGATGTCAATAAAAACGTATCTATCAATAATCACTCTCAATGTGAATGGCCTAAATGTGCCCATAAAACGGCACAGGGTTGAAGATTGTATAAAACGACAGGACCCATCCATATGTTGTCTACATGAGACCCATTTTGAACCTAAAGATACACCCAGACTGAAAGTGAAGGGATGGAGAAGCATCTTTCATGCCAATGGGCCTCAAAAGAAGGCTGGGGTAGCGATTCTCATATCAGATAAATTAGACTTTAAACTAAAGACTGTAGTCAGAGATACAGAAGGACACTACATAATCCTTAAAGGGACTATCCACCAAGATGATCTAACAATTGTAAATATCTATGCTCCCAATATGGGAGCAGCCAATTACTTAAGAAAACTGTTGATCAAGATAAAGAGTCATATTGATATGATTTGGTAGTATCTTGAGAATTTTTGCATCCATGTTCATCAGGGTTATTGGCCTGTAACTCTTTTTAATTGGGTCTTTGGTTTTGGAACCAAGGCCTCATAGAATGAGTTTGGAAGATTTCCTTCTATTTCTATTTTTTGGAATAGGTTGAGAGGAAAAATATTATCTCTTCTTTAAATGTCTGGTAGCATTCCCCTATGAAGCCATCTGGACCTAGACTTCTGATTGTTAGGAGATTGTTGATTCTATTTTTTTGCTGGCTATGAGTCTATTCAAATTTTCTATTTCTTCCTGTTTCAGTTTTGGTAGTTTTTATGTTTTTAGGAATTTCTTTCAGATTGCCCAATTTTTGGTATATAATTTTTCATAATATTCTCTTATAATTGTATTTCTGTAGTATTGATTGCAATCTCTCCTCTCTCGTTCATTACCCTATTTATTTGAGTCCTTTCTCTTTTCTTTTTGATTAGTCTGGCTGGGAGTTTATCAATTTTATCAGTTCTTTCAAGGAACCATCTCCTTGTTTCACTGATCTGTTCTACTTTTAAAAAAAAATTCTATATCATTGATTTCTGCTCTAATCTTCATTATTTCCTTTCTTCTGCTGGCTTTAGGCTTCATTTACTCTCCCTTTTCTAGCTCCTTTAGATGCAGAGGTAAGTTGTGTATTTGAGATTTTTTTAAAAAGACTTTTCTTGTTTCTTGGGGTGGGGGGTTGGGTGAAGGGGGGTGGGGTTATGGACATTGAAGAAGGTATGTGCTATAGTGAGTGCTGTGAAGTGTGTAAACCTGGTGATTCACAGACCTGTACCCCTGAGGATAAAAATATATGTTTATAAAAAACAAACAAAAAAAAATCACAAGAACATAGGGATAGCAATTGTGGCCCAATCACCTACTGCCAAGTCCACCCCTACTCTGTCTTTAAAAACTCTGACTGTAATCTGGTTGAGGGTCCAAGTCTCTACTCCCCTGTGTCGGGTACACTTTGGCCCAAGCTTAAGCTTGCCAAATAAACCCTCATGTGATTTTAAAAAAAAAAAAAAAGAATTCTCTTGTTTATTGAGTTAAGCCTTTATTGCTATATACTTTTCTCTTATGACTGCTATTGCTGCATCCCAAAGGTTTTGGACAGTTGTATTTTCATTTTCACTTGTTTCCATGTAGTTTTTCATTTGTTCTTTAATTTCCTGGTTAATCAATTCATTCCTTAGTAGGATGTACTTTAACCTCCATGTAATTGAGGTCTTTCCAAATTTCTTCTTGTAGTTGACTTCAAGTGTCATAGCATTGGTGTCTGAAAATATGGATATTATGATCTCAGACTTTTTGTACTTCTTGAAGGCTAATTTGTGAACCAGCAAGCTATTCTGGAGACTTTTCCATGTACATTTGTAAAGAAAGTGTATTCTGCTGCTTTAGGATGAAATTATCTGATTATATGTTAGTCCATCTGGTCTAGTGTGTCATTCAGAGCCATTGTTTCCTTGTTGATTTTCTGCTTAGAGGATCTGTCCATTAATGTAAGTGAGGTGTAAAGGTCCCCTACAGTTATTGTGTTATTATCAATGAATTCCTTTTTCTTTGTTATTAATTGATTTATATATTTGGCTGTTTCCAATTTGGGAGCATAAATATTTACAATTGTTAGATCTTCTCATTGGATAGATCCCTTAATTATGATATATTGTCCTTCTTCATCTCTTTTTACAGTCTTTGGTTTAAAATCCAGTTTATCTGATATAGGTATGGCTACTCTAGTTTTCTTTCAACTCCATTAGAATGATAAATTTTTCTCCATACCTTCACTTTCATTCTGTAGGTGTTTTTTAGGTTTAAAGTGAATCTCTTGCAGGCATCATGTAGACTAGTCTTGTTTCTCTTATCCATTCTGATACCTTATGTCTGTTTATTGAAGCATTTAATCCACTTATAGTCAGAATGATTATTGATAGATATGAACTCCATATCATTATGTTAGTTGTAAAGTTCTTGTTTCTGGAGATTGTCTGTGTTCCTTTCTAGTCTTTGTTGGGTTTGGTTTTACTTTCAAATTCAAAGAGTTCTCTTTAATATTTCTTGCAGGACTGGTTTAGTGGACATGGACTCCCTTATTTTTTGTTTGTCTGGAATACTCTTTCAATTCTGAATGTCATCTTTGTAGGACAAAATATTCTTGGTGGAACATTTTTTTTCCCATTCAGCATGTTGAATACATCTTGGCACTCCCTTCTGGCCTACCAAGTTTCTGTGAAGAGGTCTCCTGCTAAACTTACTTGTCTTCCCTTGTAAGTTAATGACCCCCCCCCCACCCTTGGCAACTATTTTCTTTTCTCTGTATCTTGAAAGTTTATTTACATGTCTTGGTGTTGGATTTTTTTTTTCAATTTAATTTTAAAGTTTATTTAAGTAATTTCTACACAGTGTAGGACTCCAACAGATAACCCTGAGATCAAGAGTTGCACATTCCAAATGAGCCAGCCAGGTGCCCCTAGAAAAAAAGATTTTCTTTTACAAATGAGGATTAGCAAACTCACTAGGATTTATAAAAATTATAGTACATGTTGCAAAATTTGAATACATGCTGAAATTAACTTGTCAAAATAAAACCGCATATATTTATCCGTATTTCAATTTAACTATAACTATATCAAGTTTTTGAAAATTCAGGTAGATTTCTTTTATTTTTAGGGAGTGTTAAGTAGTACTGAACCATTTGCATTTTTTCCTTAAGGTTTTAACTTATACTTAATTTAAAACCTTAAATTCCTTCCATTTTAGGGTTAAATCTTTAAAAACTCTTTTTAAAAATAACCACTGAACCACAGACAAATCATGAACAGTTGGGTTTATTTCAACAGTGGGTCTGAAACTCTCGCCTTTGGCAGGAGTACTACAGTAATTATACCAGGAATAGACAATTTCCTACACTGTCAAATATATAAAAGTTCCTCTTGTACTTTCCTCAACACTGATCAACAAGCAGATTCAGTCCACATTTACTTTGATCATTCTACTGAGTTAACCCAAGCTTCTTCTTCAGAGACTCTGGCATTTCAGGTGGAGGAGGGCGAGGGAGCCTGAAGTAGACCTTCACAGAGTCATAGATGAACCACTGTAGTGCAGTCAGAGTGCCAATCATGATGATACGGGCAAAGAGTCCCTTCCATACACCTTTAAATCCAAGTCTCTGAAGGACTTGAGAAGCACTGCTACCTTTCTCCTTATTCAACACAGATACCACAGAATCAGCAGGGTGAGAAACAATTGCACAGAACACTCCAGCTATGTAACCTGCCACAAATGTTACAACCAGTTGCTCTGCCTTTGTACATTCACTTCGGGGCTTGGGAACCACAAACTTGTACAATGCTTCAACAGTACGTTCAAAGCAGGCAAATTTCATCATGGTGTATGGTATCTGTCTCATCCAGAGAGGAGCAACGCCCTTGTAGAATGCTTTTAAGCCTTCTTCCTTATACATTTTGGGAGCTGCATCCCTCAAAGTGTTGGCATAACCTGGCTGGGTTTGAATTCGAACCTTAGCAGCTTCCATAGGAGCCAGGGCAATGTCAGCAAAGAATTCAGCACTGGCAGAAGAAGCCAAATATAGTGATGTGCGCCAGAGATAGGCATTCTCCTCCCCAAGCATGTTGCTATACAAGACTTTGAAAACTTCATAAAAACCAAACTTGCAGAGCCCCTGCATAGAGTAGCCAATGAAAGTTGGAGCCCATCCTTTAGCCAAACCACGAACACCATCCTCTTTCAGTGTAACTGAGAATCCATTAAATATGCCCTTGTACTTCTGGGGATCCACCTGCATTCGGCATTTCACTAAATCCAGAGGAACGACAGCAGTGTGTGTCAGACCACAACTTAAGACCCCACCAAAGCCACACAGTGCATAAAACTTCATGGAGCCATATTCGCAACTGTACTCTTCCACAGCGGCTGCTGCCAGATTGCGGGAACGTTGGGGCGGGCCCGGGGGCGCCGCGGGGCTGCTGCGGTGGCCCGTGAGGCCATCGTGTACCAGCTGCAGGTGGGGCGCGTTGAAGGGTTTCGCCCGCGCCAGATGCGCCACAGACGAGAACATCTTCTTCCTAAGATGGCGAACACACAACCGCTCCCTCGGAAAGGCTGCGGCTCACAGAGCTTGGTGTTGGATTTTGATGGGAGTTCTCTCTTGTTTCCTTCCCAAGATTAGGGACGTTTTCAGGTATAATTTGCTATTTATGACCACATTGAACAAATTTATATTATTTTGATATTCAAAACACCTCACTATTATACTGAAGACTTTGTTATTATACACTGATACAGATATGTTCTTATTTATTTTTAAAAACATTTTATTTATTTATTTGACAGAGATCACAAGTAGGCAGAGAGGCAGGCAGAGAGAGAGGAAGGGAAGCAGGCTACCTGCTGAGCAGAGAGCCCAATTTGAGGCTCTATCCCAGGACCCTAGGATCATGACCTGAGCAGAAGGCAGAGGCTTTAACCCACTGAGTCAACCAGGCTCCCTTGATACTGATATTTTTGAAAAATTCAATCATTTCAACTGTTAAATAACAAATATTCCATTAGTATATTTAAAAAATCGAATTGTTCTTATTGACCAATTCATGAATTGGGCAACATCCCATGTAAGCAAGTAGAGGGAAGTTCCAAAAGACTACAAAAAAGGATTTTTTTTAATGATAGAGAGAAAATGGGAATAAGAAAACTGTTAGCAAAGAATCCATTGTTTTAGGCAAGGTGGCCCTGCTAATGGAAACATAAGGGGAACTATCAGTAAATTTCCTAGTGCTAATCAGGAAATTCCTGTGTTAATGGGTTAAAGATTAAATTATATATATATTAAATATATATGTGTATGTATATATATATTTTTTAAGCATCTGTTTGCCATTTGTATGTCTTCATTGGAGAAGTGTCTGTCCATATGTTCTGCCCATTTTTTGATATGATTATCTGTTTTGTGTGTGTTGAGTTTGAGGAGTTTATTATAAATCCTGGATATCAACCTTTTGTCTGTACTGTCAGAACAATCATGAAAGAAATTGAAGAAGACACAAAAAAATGGAAGACCATTCTATGCTCTTGGATCGGAAGAATAAACATCGTTAAAATGTCTATACTGCCTAGAGCAATCTATACTTTTAATGCTATTTCGATCAAAATTCCACCAGTATTCTTCAAAGATCTGGAACAAATAATCTTAAAATTTGTATGGAATCAGAAGAGACCCCGAATCACTAAGGAAATGTTGAAAAACAAAAATAAAACGGGGGGCATCACGTTACCTGATTTCAAGCTTTACTACAAAGCTGTGATCACCAAGACAGCATGGTACTGGCATAAAAACAGACCAGTGGAACAGAGTAGAGAGCCCAAATATGGACCCTCAACTCTATGGTCAATTAATCTTCGACAAAACAGGAAAAAATATGCAGTGGAAAAAAGACAGTCTCTTCAATAAATGGTGCTGGGAAAACTGGGCAGTTATATGTAGAAGAATAAAACTGGACCATTCTCTTACACTGTACACAAAGATAAACTCAAAATGGATAAAAGACTTCAATGTGAGACAGGAATCCATCAGAATCCTAGAGGAGAACATAGGCAGTAATCTCTTCGATATCAGCCACAGCAACTTCTTTCAAGATATGTCTCCAAAGGCAAAGGAAACAAAAGCGAAGATGAACTTTTGGGACTTCATCAAAATCAAAAGCTTCTGCACAGCAAAGGAAATGGTCAAGAAAACAAAGAGGCAACCCACAGAATGGGAGAAGATATTTGCAAATGACAGTACAGACAAAAGGTTGATATCCATGGTTTTCTTTTTTCACACTTTTTTGTTGAGATTCTCAGCTTGACTGCGAGATGTCATAATCTAAGACATTAGATTAAGTCTACCATTCTCTCTTAAGTACTGTTCCATAATTCTTAAGGCATTTGTAGATCCTTTGTGTGATAGTCACAGGTACAGGTCATGATGTTTTTGCTCAATGTGTGTGTCATTCACAGGTTATGACTTTAGGTTCAAAAATTTTAAGTCAGTTGTCCTGTTTGTTCCCCTTTTAATGTTCTGATCTTGGGGGGGTCATTTGCTTGCTGGTTAGCTGCTTCAAGCATACACTTAAAGCTTTTGAGAGAATATAATGCACCAAGGGTATCATTATCATCACTATAAGCAGAATAATTCCCAATCTTTGGAATGCATTTTGAAACCAATGTCACCAAGACCTGAACCAATTAAAATCAAATATATCAAAGAAAGACCCCACTGAAGGAATCACTCTTTTAAGACAAGTAACTTGTTCAGTGACTGAGTTTCCACTTCTCCAAAAGTGTTAATCCAGGTGCAGCAAGTGTTGTTGTCTACAGTAGACCCTCTCCTTGTTTAGCTAAAAGATAACCAAGGGCTATTCTATTATCAAGAATAACTGGTCAGAGTCTGAGAATTTGGGGAGCAGCTATAATTTTATCAGCAGCTTTTGAAACAATGGTAAGAATTAAGGTAAATTTCTGGGGCACCTGGGTGGCATAGTTGATTAAGTGTCTGACTCTTGGTTTCAGCTCAGGCTGTGATCACAGGGTCATGAGACTGGGGTACACCCACACTCAGTGGAGTCTGCTTGGGTTTCTCTCTCCCTCTCCCTCTGATTTTCTCCACTGTGTGTACTCACTCACTTGCTCTCTCTCTCTTTCTCTCTAAGAAATAAATAAATCTTTTTAAAAATGAATTAAGGTAAGTTTCTTTATCATAGCCTCATTTGCATTTATCCATACCTAGGCAAGTAGTGACCTGCCTGAAGGAGTGAATGCTGAATCATGAATGCCTCCTGGGAGGTCCCTTTCAACTCGACAATGCCAATTTGGGGAAGTTGACTAATGAGATGTCTTATTTTGCTGGTGAAAATTTAGGGACATAGATAGATTTTATTTTAGTCTGAAATAAAAGGTCACTAAATTCCAAAGGTTACCCTTCTTAGCTATGATCCAAGAGATAGAGTTGAAGGCATTACCTTTCTAGGCCAATGCCAGAGTAAAGGTAAGGAAAAGAAGGAGGAATGGGTTTCATGTTTAGTTAAAGATCCGTTGTTTGGGGTGGAAGCTACTTACACAAGCTACTTCTATTTCTTTCTTATCAACTTCATTCAGAGGCTTTCCAATAGGACACAGGCCTGGTGTCAAGTGGAGCCGTGTGTGTGTGTGTGTGTGTGTGTGTGTGTGTGTGTGTGTGTGTGTGTGTGATTGGCTCAATACCTTTTAGTCTGCAGCACTGTTAGTCATGTAGGACTACCTGGTAAGTTTCTTTCCAATGGACTTGAGGGTTGTCTTCTGCTGATAATGCTTTCAGAATACCTAACCATGAGGCTCTAAAATGACTCACAGGACCCTATGAATTGAGATCTAGTAAGCCTCCTTAACCTATTGATTACAAGCTTGAATATAAGACACTAGACACTTACAGTAGATAAGCACCGTAGCATGAGACAAGTGATTAAGCAGAAGGTTGTATACTATTAGAATTTCAAGAAGTTGTATAGTTTTGTTAAGATCTGTATGATTTTCCCAGGGTGCCTCAATTACCAGAGATGATAGAAAGTATAATCCAAGTAGGCAGTATATTTTTAACAGATTTTTCCTATTGTGAGGGCATCAGCCTTGTGTCAGGGAGGGGCTTCAACCCAGCTGGAAAACATACAAACAAAAACAAATACATATTGCTAATCCTTTACTAGGTGGCAATTGAAGGAAGTCCAGCTGCAGGAGTTTAAGTGTCCAGAGAGAGGAAATCTGAGGCATCTGGGAACAAAAACAGTTTCTCGAGGATTATGAACCTAAGTTATACATTGTTGGTAGACTGTTTTTGCAACATTACAGAAGTCTCTGTACCCATGCATATTTATAATTTGAGTCATCTTAAATGCCAAACAATAGGTGAAAGAATGTAAAAGACAAAAAATGGGTTTCATCAGAAAGCTAAGAAGAACCAGCTAGTTGTCTTGGGCTTCCCATAGCCCAGACTGTCCACTGAATTTGCAACCATTTGCAAATATCTTAATTTCTCTGATTCAGGAGCAGACTACTGCCTTGTTAAAAGGACATAAGGATGGCAAAAATTTGGCAATCAGGGGCCATTTTTTTTTAAGCAGAATAGATTTTATTCAATGTGCCACAATCTTATAATGAAAACCTAGTATTACTTCTTGTTTGGCAATGCTTCACATGTAATTTAACATATCAAGTAAGTCTAATTAGCTTAGCAAATCCTTTTTAATATTCTAAGTCAAAAGGACTTAAGATGATCAAAAGTCTAGAAAAAACTTTTGTTAACAGAGAGAAAAGCAAATTTTAATTTTGTACCAGGTTATTTTTGATATTAGCATTTATGTATTCCAATCTTAGTCCTTAGCCACATATAATATTTCTTTTTAAAGATTATTTTTTAATTTTTTATTATGTTATGTTAGTCACCATAAAGATTTTTTTCCACAAACGTTTTAAAACGGTTTTTTTTTTTTCGCATTTAGATTTTGTCCTGAGTATTCCCTCTCTTAACCCAAAGCCCACATCTTACTTTCCTTCTATAGAGAGTTGTTTCCCTTATTAGAATGTTTTTAACTCTTAGGAACCTTAATTTCTAGTGAAAGTTAATAAGTGAGCAATTGTGAACTGTCTCTTTTACCAGTGTTCCTTAGGTTGGCAAATTGATACATTTTATAATTTTGAGAAATGTACTTTTTCAAAATAAAATATTTTAATAAAGCACAAAACTTGTTTACCAACAGACCCAAATTTATCTTGAGTTTCTCTATAACAAAGAAGCCAAAAGTAGATAAATTTATGTTCAGTAGTTACTATATTATCTTATCTTACTTGGAAATGATTTAGATATTTAATGAATTTAACTTGATTTCTCATTTGACCTAACTCAGTAAAATTTTAAGGTTTTAGTTTATCAAAAATATGTGGGAGACTATCTAAAATGTTACCTAAATTAAAAATATGTTTTTTACACTTAATTAATTTGTTTGTTTTTAATAATTATGCTCACATTACCCCCCAAAACTTCATGAGACAGTAAACTCAGTCATTTTCCTGAGCCAGATGTTTTTTAAGAAAAACATTTTGTAACAGAGATTATATCAACTTACCTGACTGACTTTTCATATACCCAGGCAGAATAAGTTTTAATTTTAATGTTGATAACTCTAAAGACATATCTATTTTAATTAAACCAATAAATATTTTCCCTTAGCACACAAACTTGGAAATTTTTGTTAATTTTTTCTTTCTAGGAGTTTTAGAACGCCCAATCTTTACAAATACTTGCCTTTAAATGAACTAAAAAGAGTTCTTTGACAAATTAATTTAAGCAATACAACCTGGAGGTTAAAAAAAAAAACCTCACATTTACAACATATACATATATGTACAACATTTTACATATACACACACATGCAAAGACAGTGGTAAAGACCTTATATTTACTAATATTTGTAAAGAAGATTTTTAAGATTTGTATTTGTTCCTGGAACTCATCTTAGGAGACTAATTATTAGAGTTTGGGCACAAGAGCCCTTTTAGAAGTTTGTGTTTTAAAAAAGGACTCTTTCCCTTTTTTCCCCTTTAGTTTCATAAGACTGTGGGCTGTGTTTACATTTCAAAGACATAATAACATATAATTTTAATGGAAAGAAAGAATGTAAGTTCTTCCAAGAAAGATTTTGGTTTCTGAAAACCAATCATTAACAAGACATTTAAGAAAAATAGGGAAAGTTAGGGGATTCATAAAGGAATGGGTGAACTTTGAAATTGCCTTTAGAGCTGCATCTCTGGTTTTGGAAAGATTTGTAAGAAAAGCAAAGTTGCTTTCATCCCCCCAAAGAATTGGGTAACTTAAATGTCATCATAGGTTGATCCATCTATTCAACTACATTACCCTCAATTTGCTTTTTACTCTATGGCTACATAGTTCTAATTTTAAATATTTCTAGCAGATTGAATAACCCCTCTTTGGTATAAGATGGGTCCTCCAAGAGGGTGTGGAGGATATTACCTCCCCCAAATCCACAGTCACTCCCAATGATAGCCAAACAAAAGAATTAACAACCTGCATATCTTAGGCAGGCAGAAAGCCAAGTCACACAGATGGCAAGAAAATAGCTATCTCTGGGAGAAAATCAATAATCTGGGAGAAAATCAATAATGGGTCTGGGTTTGGGAAGGAAGGGGCAGTTTCTTTTCCTCTCAACTGTGTGTTACAGTGTCACAGGGGTTTGAAAGAACAGATTTTGGTAAGAATTTACATGGTTTGCTGCCTTCAGCCAATTTTTCTAAAATCCCCTTTGCAGGGTTCTGGTATTTTTCAGTTTCCCCTTGGCTGTTTAAGAAGATAACATAGCACTTGACCATAAAAGCCCTATTTTGACAACCATAGGTATTGCTCATATGGGGTCCTTCTTTTGAAAGTAGACATGGGAGTGTCTATAAGGCAAGTAACTTGGCAGTCTTTTGTTTACAGTATGTAGCCTTTTTAGAAGGGAAAACATTAGAGGATCAGTAGGATGAGTTCTCACAGGATAGAAAGGAGCAGTAAGAGTTTTGTCATTCTTAGAGTCTTGGTTTAGGTGCCTCTTACATCTCTAATTTTTCATTGGCTTTTTCAATGAATCATTTATTGAAACTACTTTGAAATTTTGAAAAACTTTTGGAGGCTTCTACTTGCCATTCTGTTTAATTTGGGGATCCTTTTTAACTGAACTTCTTAAGTGATCTTATCTAATTAGAACATTCCAAATAATAATTATTATATTTCTAGGTTATAATTCTCCTGAGGGCTGGAAACACCTTGGTAAGATGCTGGCCATAAATTAAGTTAACCCACTTTTTAAAAATTCAAGTATAATTAACATGAAATATTATATTAGTTTTAGGTGAATGATTCAACAATTCTATACATTGTTCATTGCTCATCACCATAAATGCATTCTTTTTTAAAAATATTTTTATTTATTTATTTGACAGACAGAGATCACAAGTAGGCAGAGAGGCAGGCAGAGAGAGAGGAGGAAGCAGGCTCCCTGCTGAGCAGAGAGCCGGATGGGGGACTCAATCCCAGGACCCTGGGATCATGACCTGAGCCAAAGGCAGAGGCTTTAACCCACTGAGCCACCCAGGCGTCCCACCATAAATGCATAATGCATTCTTAGTCCCCTGCACCCACCATCCTGCCATCAGGCAACTACCACTTTGCTCTTTATATTTAAGAAATAGTCTTTTTTGGTCTCTTTTTTCCTTTACTTCTTTGTTTTGTTTTTTAAATTTCACATATGAGTAAAATTATATGGTATTGGTCTTTTCCTGATTTATTTCACTTAGCATTTTACCCATAAGATCCATCCATGTTTTTGCAAATGGCAACATTTCATTCTTTTTTACGGATGAGTGATATTTCATTGCATATATACATACCAAATTTTTTATCCATTCTACAGTGGATGGACACTTGATTGCTTCTATATCTTAACTGCTGTAAATAAATCTGCAATAAACATAGGAGTGTATATATCTTTTCAAATAAATGTTTTGATTTTCTTTGGGTAAATACCCAGTAGTGGAATTACTGGCTTATATGGCAATTCTATTCTTAATATTTTCAGTACTCTCCATACTATTTTCCATAGTGGATGCACCTACTTTAATACCTAAGAAGAGAACTCAAGGATTTTTTTCATCCACATTTTCACCAACATTTGTTATTGACTTGTTATCTTGATTTTTTTTTATTCTAGCCATTCTATGAAATCTGAGGTAATATGTCATTATTGTTTTAATTTATAATCCCCTGATTAGTGATGTTGAACATTTTTCTATTTGTATGTTGGCCATCTCTACATCCTTTCTGAAAAAAAATTATTCATGTCCTCTTCCCATTTTTTATTTGACTGCTTGACTTTTTTGGAGGTGTCAAGTACTAGAAATTCTTTATAGATTTTGTATATTATCCCCTTATCAGATACATTATTTGCAGATATCTTCTCACATTAAGTAGGTTGCATTTGCTGTGCAAATTTTTTTATAGTCCCAATACTTTAATTCTGCCCATGTCAGAGGAGACATATATAGAAAAATGTTTATATGGTTCATGTCAAAGAGACTGGCAGTACTCTATTGTTTTCTTCTAGGAAATATATGGTTTCAGTTCTCACATTTAGGTTTTTAATCCATTTTGAGTTTCTTTTTGTGTATGGTATAAAAGATTGGTCCAGTTTCATTACTTTGCATATAGCTGTTTAGCTTTCCCAACATCATTTGTTGAAGAGATTGGTTTGTTTGTTTGTTTGTTTTCCTATTGTACATTTTTCTTCCTTTGTTGCAGGTTAATTGGTGATACAATCATGGGTTTATTCCTGGATTCCGTATTCTGTTCCATTGATCTATGCATCTATTTTTGTCCCAACCATACTGTTTTCATTACTACAACTTTGTAGTACATATCGAACTCTAGTATTGTGATAGCTCCAGTTTTTTCTTTTGCAAGATTTCTTTAGTTGTTTGAGTTCTTTTGAAATTCCATACAAATTTTAGGATTATCTGTTCTACTTCTGTGACAAATGCTCCTGGTGTTTTGACAGGGATTGCATTCAATCTATAGATTGCTTTGGGTAGTATAGACATTTTCAAAATATTGGTTTTCACAATCCACGAACATAGAACATCTTCCCACTTATTTGTGTCATTTTCAATTTCTTTCATCAATGTTTTATAGTTTTTAGAGTACAGATCTTTCATCTCCTTAGTTAAGTTTTTCCTAAGTATTTCATTCTTTTTGTTGCAATTGCCAGTGGGATTGTTTTCCTGGTTTCTTTTTCAGTTACCTCATTATTAGTTTATAAAAATGTAATAGAGTTCTGTATGTGAATTGTGTATCTTGTGGCTTTAGTGAATTTCAGTTTCAGTAGTTTCTTGGTGAAATCTTTGTGGTTTTCTATATAGAGTATCATGTCATCTATAAATAGTGAATACTTCTTCCTTACCAATTTAGATGCCTTTTCTTTTTCTTTTTTATAACTGTGGCCAGGACTTCCAGGGCTATGTTAAATAAAAGTGGAGAGAGTGGACATCTTTGTCTTCTTTCAGATCTTAGAGGAAAAGCTCTTAGGTTTACATCATTGAATATGATGTTAGCTGTAGGTTTTTCATATATTGCCTTTATGTTGAAGTAGGTTCCCTGTAAGTTTATTTTATTGAGAGTTTTTATAATAAATGGATGTTGTGCTTTTTCAAATGCTTTTCAAGCATCTATTAAAATGATCATGTTTTATTTTTCCTTTGTCTTTTTGATGTGAGGTATCATGTTGATTGATTTGCAAATATTGGTCCACACTTGTATCTCTCAAATAAATTACACTTGACTATGGTGAATGATTTTTTAAATGTACTGTTGGATTTGGTTTCCTAATATTTTGTTGGGGTTTTTCCTGTGTATTCTCATTAGAGATATTGGCCTGTAGTTTTCTTTACTTTTTTTTTTTTTTTTTTTTTTTTTGGTGGGGTCTTTATCTGATTTTGGTATCAGGGTAATGTTGGCCTCAGAAAATAAATTTAAAAGCTTTTTTTTCCTTTTCTATTTTTTTTTTTTGATTATTTGAGAATGATAGTTATTCTTCCTTAAATGTTTTGTAGAATTTACCTATGAAGCCATCTGGTCCTGCATTTTGATTGTTGGGAATTTCTTGATTACTGAATCATATATATGTATTTTTATTTTTATTTTTATTTATTTGACAGAGATCACCATAGGCAGAGAGAGAGAGGGGGAAGCAGGCTCCCTGCTGAGCAGAGAGCCTGATGCGGGGCTTGAGCCCAGGACCCTGGGATCATGACCTGAGCTGAAGGCAGAGGCTTTAACCCACTGAGTCACCCAGGCGCCCCTACTGAATCACTTTAATTGCTAGTATTGATGTGTTTAACTTTTCAATTTCTTTCTGATTCAGTTTTGGAGGGCTATGTTTCTAGGAACTTATCCATTTCCTCTAGGTTGCCCAATTATTCTGTATAATCTTAAAAATTCTTTGTACTTCTATTCCAAATATTTGGTGTATGATTTTCCATAATTCTTTGTTTTTCCATGGTTCCAGCTGTTATTTTTCCTATTTCATATCTGGTTTTATTTGAGTCCACTCCTTCACCATTTTTTTTTTCTGATAAGTGTGTTAAAGGCTTGTCAATTTTGTTGATCTTTTCAAGAAAGCAGTTCTTGATTTCATTGTTCTGTTCTATTGTATTTTTAGCCCCTATTTAATTTATTTCTGCTCTAATCTTTATTGTTTCCTTCCATTTACTGGGTTTGAGCTTTGTGTCTTCTTCTTTTTCTAACTCTGTTACCTGTAAAGTTAGGTTGTTTATTGGACATTTCTCTTGCTTCTTAAGGTAGACCCATATTGCTATAATCTTTCCTCTTAGAATAGTTTTTGCTTCATTCCTAAGATTCTGAATGCTTATGTTTTGATTTTCATTTGCCTCCATGTATTTTTTATTTCCTCTTTTTGATTTCTTGGTTAGCCTATTCATTGTTTAGTAGGATGTAATTTAACCTTCATGTGTTTGTATTCTTTCCAGATTTTTTGTGATTGAGTATTGCTTTCATAACTTTGTGGTTGGAAAGAATGCATGACATGGTTTTAATTTTTTGGATTTGTTAAAAAACATATATATATATACATATATGTATATATATATACATATATATATATATATACATATATATATATATATATATGTATATATATATATATATATATATTTGTGGCCCAACATTCTATTCTGGAAGCTGTTACAGGAGCATTTGAAAATAATGTGTATTCTGTTATTTTGGGATGAAATGTTCTGAATATGTCTGTTAAATCTAACTGATCCAGTGTATCATTCAAAGCCACTGCTTCTTTGTTGATGTTCTGTCTGGGTGATCTACCCATCGATATATGCCGGGTGTTAAAATCCCCTATTATTAATGCATTACTATTGATTTATTTCTTTATGGCTATTAATAGATGCCTTATGTGTTTGAGTGCTCCCATGTTGGGTGCTTAAGTGTTTATAGTTGTTATTTATATATTCTTGGATTGTACCTTTTATAATTATGTAGTACCCTTTGTCTTTTGTTGTGGTTTTGTTTTACTTTGTCTGCTACACGTGTTGCATTGTATTGTATTGCATTGCATTGCATTGTATTACTTCAACTCTATTTCACTTCCATTTGCATGATAAATGCTTTTCCATTCCTTCACTTTTAATCTGCATGTGTCTTTCAGCCTCCAATGATTCCCTTGAAGGCACCATATAGATGGGTCTTTTTTTTTTTTTAATCTATTCAGTCACCCAATATCTTTTGATTGAATTATTTAATTTATTTACATTCAAAGTAATTATTGATAGGTATATACTTATTGCCATTTTGTTACTTGTTTTAGAGTTGTTTTTGTGGTTATTCCCTGTTACCTTTTCCTCACTCTTGTTTGATGGCTTTCTTTAGTGATATGCTTGGATTCCTTTCTCTTTACTTTTTGAATACTATTTCAGGTTTTTGATTTATGGCTACCATTAGGTAAATATATAACATTTTATTCATATTGCAGTCCATATTAAGTTGGTAGTCACTTAAGTATAAAACCATTCTAAAGCACTAAATTTTTATCCCCTTTACCATGTTTTACATAATCTGCATCCTTTAATTTTGAAAACCCCTGGACCGTTATTTATAGGTAGAATTGATTCTACTGTTTTTGTGCTTTAAGCCCCATAATGATTTTATAAGTCTAATCTACTATAATCTACTACTTTGATTATGTTGGTACATAATTGTGAATTTTTTTTTCCTTTTCCAATTTTAACTCTTTTTAAAAATATTTTATTTATTTATTTGACAGAGAGAGAGATCACAAGTAGGCAGATAGGCAGGCAAAGAGATTGGGGGAAGGAGCTTCCCACTGAGCAGAGAGCCTGATGTGGGGCTCGATCCCAGGACCCTGAGATCATGACCTGAGCTGAAGGCAGAGGCTTAACCAACTGAGTCAGCCAGGGACCTCCAATTTTAACTCTTGATGGTGGACTTCTCTTTCCATTCAGAGAATTCCCTTTAATATTTCTTGTAAGGCTGATTTAGTGGTGATAAAATCCTTTCCATTTTGTTTGTCTAGGAAACTCTTTATTTCTCCTATTCTGAATGGTAGTCTTACTGGATAGAGTATTCCTGGTTGCAGAGTTTGACTTTCAACACTTTGAATATACCAAATATACTGGTCTGCAAAGTTTCTGTTGAACAATCAGCTGATGTCCTTTTGGGGTTTCCCTTCCATGTAATTGTGGTTTTTTTCTCTGGCTGGTTTTAAAATTCTCTCTTTGGAGGCACCTGGATGGCTCAGTTGGTTAGGCACCTGCTTTTGGCCCAGATCATGATCCCAGGGTCCTGGGATCAAGCCCAACATTGGGCTCCCTGCTCAGTGGACAGCCTGCCTCTCCCTCTGCCTGCAGCTTTGCCTACTTGTGCTCTCTTTCTATGTCTCTGTCAAATAAATAAGTGAAATCTTAAATAAAAATAAATAAAATTCTCCCTTTGTCACTACTTTTTGTAATTTTATTACATATCTTGGTGTGGATCTCCTGAATTGATTTTATTGGAGGCTTTCTGGGAATCCTAGATCTGGATATATGCTTCCTTCCTCAAATTAGGAAAGGTTCAGTTATTATTTCTTCAAGTAAGTTTTCTGCCACCTTTTCTCTTCTCTCCTTCTGGGATACCTATAATGCAAATGTTATTATGCTTGATGATGTCACTGATTTCCCCTAAAGTATTCTCATTTTTTAAAAAAAATATTCATTTCTTTTTCTCTTGGCTGTTCACCTGGGTTGTTTCTCATTATTCTGTCTTCCATCTGTTGATTGATCTGTTCTGCTTCCTCTAGTCGACTATTATTCCATCTACTATATTTTTAATTTCAATATTTGTCTTTATCTCTGATTGGTTATTTACATTTTCTATCTTTTTGTTGAAGGTCTCACTGAGATCCTCCACTTTTTTTTCTCAAAGCTAGTAAATGTGTTAATGAGCATTACTTTGAATTTTCTATCAGGCATATTTCTTATCTTCATTTTCCTTAGCTCTTTTGTTGTGGTTTTGTCCTGCTCTTTCATATGGGACATATTACTCTGTCTCATTTTTCTAACTCTCTGTGTTTGTTTCTATGTATTGGGAAAGCCAAATATGTCTTCTACTTTTTAAAGTACTGGCCTTATAAAGATGAGGTTCCGTAGTGCCCTGTAGCACAGTCACCTGTTGGGACACCTGGGTTAAAGCCTCTGCCTTTGGCTCAGGTCATGATCTCAGGGTTCTGAGATTGAGCCCCACATCAGGCTCTCTGCTCAGTGGGGAGCCTCCTTCCTCCTCTCTCTCTGCCTGCCTCTCTGCCTACTTGTGATCTCTGTCAAATAAATAAATAAATAAAATCTTTAAAAAAATTTTTAAAATTTAAAAAACAAAGTCACCTGTTCACCAGAACCAAGCATGTCAGTGTCTGTTGTTGTTATTGTCATTTTTGAACATATATATGTTCCATGCACCCTACTGTAGTAGTGGAGTGGAATTTTCCTTCAGTCCAGTTGGCTGCAAAGACTCTCTTCACCTATTTTTGAAAGAGTTTGTTCCCTGTGCTGTTTAAGGGCCAGTATGGGGACTTCCTAGACTTGAGTTGTATCAGAACAAATGCCTGCCTTCAGCTCATTTTCCAGAAATGCAGTCACACCAATGTGTAGGGTGATCTTCTTCTGTTTTCTCGTGAGATGCTTTTACTGGGGCCTGTCGTCAGACCAGATGTTTGCCCTCTTTCTCTGTTGGTATTGCAGTGAATTTGAACTAAAACATTATCTCTTTATCCTGGCTTTGTGATGGTTTTGTTGGTGGATGGAATTGGTTATCATTTCAAATGTGTGTATCAGCCCATACTGGAGGCTGCAAAATGGTGTATTGCTTATCTCTTTTTCCCCCAGCACAAGTCACTTTGAAGTGGTTCTAGAGGGCATATGGTGTTAGTAAGTTATGTGGAAATAGTTCATGCTGATTCTCACAGGTGTCCTGGTATCTTGCCTGGGGGCTGTGATAGGGATAGAAATGGTGCCTGCCAATTCTTCTGTTCTCAGGAAAGTCTCCTATAATCCATTCCCATTCAGTACAAGTTTTGAGATTAGTAAATAAATCTCCTTTTCACATACCCAAGGCACTCTTCAAACTGATGCCTCTATGGTGTATTGTGGGAGGCTTGTTAGCTGTGCTATATGCTTCAGGGTGGTGACTTAGTTTCTTATCACTTTCCAGCTCTCCCAGAGCCAAGCTCACTAATTTTTAAAGTATCAGATTTAAGTCTCGTGGATTGTAAAAGCTCATGAAATTAAGCCCCACTGTTTTTTAAAGATTTATTTATTTATTTGACTGAGATCACAAGTAGGCAGAAAGGCAGGCAGAGAGAGAGGAGGAAGCAGGCTTCCCGCTGAGCAGAGAGCCTATGCGGGCCTCGATCCCAGGACCCTGGGATCATGACCTGAGCCGAAGGCAGAGGCTTTAAACCACTGAGCCCACCCAGGTGCCCCTGTTTTTTAAAGCTAAATGTTATGGACTTGTCTTCCCAGTGCAGGTCCCTTATGTCTTGGGTGCTTAGTGTGGGGTCTATTTCTCTCTCTCCTGTGGTTTCCCTCCAATTTGTGGTATTCTCCTCAGAAGTTTGATTCCTGACTGAGTCTCTGCCCCCTATCATTTTGTATGTGACCTCCTTTCTATGATTAACTGTGGAGAGTCTGTTCTACCAGTCTTCAAGTCATTTTCTGGGTTAATTGTACTGATGTGGCTGTTGTATAGAAATATTTGGGACAATGTGAACTTAGGATCCTCCTATTCCACTATCTTCAAAGTTAATACACACTTCTGTACAGTCATATCTAGCTACAAATGCAGTGCAACTCACATTTATGTCTGGACTTGTTTTGGGCTTCCCAATTGATAATAACTAAACCAATTTCCTCAGTACACCAAACAAGATTAGCAAAATATTACCACCCCTGTTAGATATCTGTGACTTCTCAGACTATAGTTCTTAGACATAAGAAAAGCAAGTGTGCTGAAAGGTGGCACACTTAACTCTAGAATTTAAGGAGCTTATTAACTTAACTTTTGGCTTTCCTGGATATGAACTAATACCTAAAAAGGATAGGTTGCCGCATTGGGGGCTGTGTGTTTTACAGTGTACTTTATTGCATTGAAATTTTCTTGAGTCTAACCCATTCTATGACCAATTTATCCTATCACAGAAGTCATATTGAGGTGGTAATCACTCTAACAGCCTTTAAATGATTAACATGTGCCCACCAACTTTTGTGTCTTTTTGTCCTCCAAGATCCCCATTAGCAATATCCTTTACACTGAACAAGATAAATAACATGTGCATCATAATATATCAGTAGTAACCAAAAGATGTTAGTGTGTTCTGGCCACAAGAAGCACCCACATGCACCACCACTAATTCCTGTTGAAACGTGATGTGGTTTTTCGTCTGGGGAGTTGTAATCTGAAAGACTAAAGGCTTGGATACTGGCAGACCCTTCTGCCAGCACAGCTGGGCTCCAGGAAAAAAAAAAAAAAAAGACCTACCAGCTCAACATAGCTCCACACAAATATGTCAGATCAGTTGGCTCTGGGCGTAATCATTTGTCAGATGAAGGAAAGGGCAGATGAAGGAAATAGGGCAGAATTTGTCAGATTAATTTGTCAGATGAAGGAAATAGGGCAGAATTCAGAACTGAGAGAAGCTTACCTACCTAGAGCCCTCAGAAATAGTGAGAAAAATATTGAATATAAAAAGTTTGTGCGTACTATGACTGTTTTTCTAATTGTCCCCAAATGCTTCTGGAAGTTGGCTTCAGATCCCACCAATGACACCAAATCTGTTAACAAATAAAATTTCAGCCAAGTACATTTAAAAATTCTAATTGGCTTTATTGATTAATTCATTAATTTGGCAGCATCTCATTGAGCAAGTAGATGGGAACTCCAAAGGGCCACAGAAAAGGAAAGGTTTTTAAAAGTAGAGAGGGAGTGGAAAAAAGCAAACTGTTAGGCAAAGTCAACCTCCAAAAGGGAACAGAAAGTGTCTGTCAGTAAATTTCATAGTGCTGACCAGGAAATTACCATGTTGACTGGTCAAGGGTTACATTTCTGGGGGGGGGGGGTGAAACTGTCATTAAGTATTAAGTCTTAGTTTAATGATTTGGGACATTAAAGTCATGTCAAAGACATGACATTAAGTCATGTCATTTGGGGTCTGTGGTTTTCTTTTTTTAAGTTTTTATTTTAATTCAGGTTAGTTAATATACAATGTTATATTAGTTTCAGGTGTAAAACAAAATGATTCAGCAATTCCATACATCACCCTGTGCTCACCTAGACAAGTGAACTCCTTAATCCCCACCAACTTTTTCACCCCTCTTCCCACTCCTTCCCCTCTGATAGCCATCACTTATTCTCTATAATTAAGAGTCTGTTTCTGGCTTTTTGGTTTTCTTTCTTTTGTTTTTTAAGACTTTATTTATTTAGGGAGGGGAAAAATGACAGAGAAGAAGGAGACCCTGTTTCAAACAGTCCCTTAAAGTGAGCTAAATATCTACCAGAATACTCTCAACACCCATGAAATCAGCCTGAACTGTAAGACTATACACTTCTGGATCTCTAAGGGGGCAGAAGATCATCAGTGGAGAGGTAACATGGAGTGGGAATGCTCGGACTGATAGCAGAGGATAAACAGAAGGGGAAGGGAGCCACCAGAAGTGATACATTGGAAAGTAATACCCCACTATGAAAGTGCCCTGTGATTGGGGACCAGCATTAACTTGGAGACTGGTTAAAAGCACTCAAAAATAACAAAAGATCTTAAGGGGTAACTGGTGGAACTGGGCGGTCACGGGCATGGACCTAAGCCCACATTCCCAGGATGGTCACCACTGGCAACCACTCATGCCAGAGAGAGTCTGGGGGACCTACAGCCCATGATCCCTAAGCTCACAGCTTTCTGCTGCTTGCATCACCACTTGGGCTGGGTAGACCCCCACCTGCACCTGAGAGAGCCTGGTATGGACACCAGATGGCAGTCTGCAGCCTTCCCCAATCAGCAGCAGGGTCTGAGTGCACCTATCTGGCACCTAAAGAAACCTGAGAAGATCTCCAATCAATGTCCCTCAGCCCTCAACTTTCTGTGAACTGTGTGACCACAGGGTCTGAGCACACCCAGCATGGACCTGGACTCCTGACAGCAGTCTGGCAAAGGCAACCACCAGAAGCAGGCTCCCCAGAACAATATCAATCACAGTTTTAGTGGCACAGGGGTGCAGAGATAAGGGGGCCTTGGTCAAACACTGCGATGGTGGCTGGGGGTGTGCATTGCCTGTGGGAGGTTGCACAGCTCAGCTGAGTTTGCAGAGGGGGAGTCTGTGTGCTCTAGACCACCCAGAGGCTAGCAGTCTGAGGCTTCTCTCTGAGGTAGAGGTCTGGGTGCAACAGATTCTTTGCTCTGACCCTCTGAAAAACTGCAAAAAGCCCCCAAAGAGCAAAAACCTCCAGAGAACAAAAGCCTGAAAAATCGGTAACCACTGCCTTGATCAGTAGCCACTGCCTTGATAGCAAGCAGCGTGACTCAACCCAAAAAAGATTGATAGGAAAAAAATACATCAGTCCTCTCCCACAGAAGACAAGACAAAAGAACAAGAGGGCAACCACCACAGGGGTCCCCATAAAACAGTAAAACCCCAATGTCAGGGGAAAACAATATATTAAGCTCCTGGTATCGCCCTAAAACCTGTATATTTCATAGAAAAAACTTTTCTTCCTCTTTTTCTTCTAATTCTTTCACACGGTTCTTGTTCATTTAATTTTTTAACCTACTTACCATTACAACTAGAGGTTTAATACAACATATTCCATAATAATATTTTATTTTTTATTTATTTTTTTATTTTTTAAAGATTTTATTTATTTGACACAGAGAGAAACAGTGAGAGAGGGAACACAAGCAGGGGTAGTAGGAGAGGGAGAAGTAGAATTTCTCCCAAACAGGGAACCTGATGTGGGACTCAATCACAGGACCCTGGGATCATGACCTGAGCTGAAGGCAGACAGTTAATGACTGAGCCACCCAGGCACTCCCATAATTTTTTAACTTGAACTTTTTTCTTACATCTACCTGTGTTTCTTTTTCTTTTCTTTTTAAAAAAATATACATATAGATATAATTTTCAAGGTAATTCTTTTTCCCTATCCAATACTACTCCTATATATAAACAAGTTTTAATTTCCCTATATCTGGAAAGTTGAGTCCTTTAACTAAGTTAACAAGATACACTCAGGAAGAACTGAAAGAACCTTCCTCACCCGCATGGAAGATTTATAACCACCCTCCCATCTTATTATTCTGTCAATGTTTCTGTATATTTGTTTTTGTTCAGGTATTTTATAAATCTTACTCTTGTGGTTCATTTTGGCTGGGTTCTTTTTTTTTTTTTTTTTTCTTATCATTTACTTTTGTTGCTCCATTTGTTTGTTTGTTTTTGTTTATATACATTATAAATCTTATGTTTTGGGCCCATTTTAGCAGCGTTTTCTCTTTTTTTCTTCTCTTTCTCTCTCTCTCTCTTTTCTTCTTTTTTCTTTCTCTTTGGTGGTGACATCTGATTGCTCCAGAACTATCCAAGGTGCACTTTGCCTGGATCATAGTTGATATATTCAGCTATACATCCCCTCAACCACTTTTCACCAAAATGACTAGGAGTAGGAACACTGAACAGAGGAAAAATTCAGAGACTGTGTCCTCTGCCACAGAACAATTGGATATGGACATAAACAGTATGTCTGTAAGGGAATTCAGGATAACAATTATCTAGGCAGTGGCTAGTTTGGAGAAAACTGTTAGTGACAACATATAATCTCTAAGGGTGTGTTTGTGTCCTAGAGGCAGAATGGATTACACATAAGATCAATGAGTTTAGAAAGACTTCCAGACACTTAAGTGTGAAATTCATGAGTCATAATTTCATACAGGAGGTCTTAAGGGCACCTAGGGGGAAACATTTCTTAAGTACAGAGTAAGTACCATCAGAATAACTTCAGATCTGTGCACAGAAACCTGGCAAGCCAGAAGGGGATGACAAGATGTATTCAGGGCACTAAATGAGAAGAACATGCAACCAAGAATACTTTATCTGGCAAGGCTGACATTCAGAATGGATGGAGAAATAAAGAGCTTCCAAGACCAGCAAGGTTTGAAAGAGTTATGTGACAACAAAGTCAGCACTACAAGAAATAATAAGGGGGGTCCTGTAAAAGACGAAAGAACCCAAGAGTGACATAGAACAGAAATCTACAGAGACAATCTACAGAAACAAGGATTTCAGAGGCTCCATGAGATCAATAAACACCTTTCTTTCAGTATTCACTCTCAATGTGAATAGCTTAAATGCTCCCATAAAATTACACAGGGTTGCAGACTGGATAAAACGACAGGACCCCTCCATATGCTGTCTACAAGAGACACATTTAGAATCTAATGATGACTCAAAACTGAATGTGAAAGGATGGAGAACCATCTTTCATGCCAATGGGTCTCAAAAGAAAGCTTGTGTAGCGATTCTCATATCAGATAAATTAGATCTTAAGCTAAATACTGTAGTCAGAGATACAGAGGGACACTATGTCATTCTTAAAGAGTCCATCCACCAAGAAGATCTGTCAATTATAAATATTGATGTCCCCAATATGGGAGCAGCCAACCACACAATCCAACTGTTAATCAAAATAGTCATAGTGATACTGTGGACTCTAAAAAACAATCTGAGCATTATGGAGGTGTGGGGGTGGGAGGTTGGGTGAACCTGGCGGTGGGTATTATGGAGCACATGTATTTCATGGAGCACTGGGTGTGGTGCATAAACAATGAATTCTGGAACACTGAAATTAAAAAAAAATTAAATATATTAAAAAATACTCATACTAATATGAATACATTAATTACAGGAGATCATAACATGTCACTCTCAGTAATAGACAGATCATCCAAGCATCAAATCAATAAAGAAACAAGAGCTTTGAATGACACATTGAACCAGATGGACCTCATAGATATATACAGAACATTCCACCCTAAAACAACATAATACTAATTATTCTTAAGCACACATGGAACTTTGTCCAGAATAGACCACATACTGGGTCACAAATCAGGGATCAACCAATAACAAATGACTGATATTATCCCCTGCATATTCTCAGACCACAGTGCTTTGATTCTGGAACTCAATCACAAGAAAAATTTGGAAAGAATGCAAACACTTGGAAGCTAAAGTGCAGCTCACGAATGCTTGGATGAACCAGGAAATCAAAGGAAAACATAAACAATTCATAGAAACCAATGAGAATGAAGACACATTGGTCCAAAACCTGTGGTATAGAGTAAAGGCAGTCCTAAGGGGGAAATACACAGCCAAAAATATTGAAAAAAATATTGAAAAATTCCGAATACACCAACTCTCTTTACATCCTAAGGAACTGGAAAATCAACAACGAATTGAGCTAACATCACACACAAGAAGAGAAATAATCAAGATTAGAGCAGAGATCAATGAGCTAGAAACTAGAGATACAGTATAAGAGATCAATGAAACTAGAAATGGTTCTATGAAAGAATTAATAAGATTGACAAACTACTGGCCAACCTA
The DNA here is from genome assembly GCF_030435805.1 of Mustela lutreola. Taxonomy (NCBI): domain Eukaryota; kingdom Metazoa; phylum Chordata; class Mammalia; order Carnivora; family Mustelidae; genus Mustela; species Mustela lutreola. The sequence goes on along the minus strand of NC_081308.1, from coordinate 57,989,635 downwards.
ATTCAAAAGAAAAGAAAAAGAACCCAAATTAATAAAATTATGAATGAATGGGGAGAGATCATAACTAACACCAGGAAAATAGAAACAATCATCAGAAATTATTATGAACAATTATATGCTAATAAGTTAAGCAACCTAGAGGAAATGGATACATTCCTGGAAACCAATAAACTTCCCAGACTGAAACAGGAAGAAATTGACAACCTGAATAAATCAATATCTAGTAACGAGATTGAAGCAGTGATCAAAGTCCTCCCAAAAGGGGCGCCTGGGTGGCTCAGACTATAAGCATCTGCCTTCGGCTCAGGTCGTGATCCCAGGGTCCTGGGATCGAGCCCCAAATCTGGCTCTCTGCTTGGTGGGAAGCCTGCTTCTCCTTATCCCACTCCTCCTCCTTGTGTTCCCTCTCTTGTTGTGTCTCTCTGTAAAATAAGTAAATAAATAATAAAAAAAAATTCTCACAAAAAAACAAGAGTCCAGGACCCTACTGATTCCCTTGGGAATTCTACAAAATATTCAAAGAATAAATAATACTTATTCTCCTGAAGCTATTTCAAAAAATAGAAACAGAAGGATAACTTCTAGACACTTGTTAAGAATCCAGTATTACCCTGATCTCCAATCCAGGCAAAAAACAACAACAACAACAACAACAACAAAAAAAAAAAAAAAAACAAAAAACAAAAAACAAAAAAAACCCTCAAAAACCTCAAAAAGGAGAATTTCATACCAATATTCCTGATGAATATGGATGCCAAGATTCTCAACAAGGTCCTAGCTAATAGGATACAACAGTACATTAAAAAGATTATCCAAAATTACCAGGAGGGATTTATCAATGGGATGCAAAAGTGGTACCACATTCACAAATCAATCAAAGTGATAGAACAAAAAGATAAGAAAAGAGAGAAGAAACATACGGTCCTCCCAATTGATGCAGTAGAAGCATTCGACAAATTACAGTATCCTTTCCTGATTAAAACTCTTCAAAGTGTAGGGATAGAGGGAACAGTCTTCAACTTTATAAACTCTATCTATGAAAAACCCACAGCAAATATCATTCTCAATGGGGAAAAGCTAACAGCCTTCCCTTTGAGATCAGGAACACTTACAAGGATGCCCACTCTCATCACTGTTGTTCATCATAGTACTAGATGTCCTAGGAACAGCGATCAGAAAACAAAAAGAAATAAAAGGTATTCAAATTGGCAAAGAAGTCAAGCTCTCTCTCTTCACAGATGATGTGACACTTTAAATGGAAAACCCAAAAGACTTCACACACAAACTACTAAAACTCATACAGCAATTCAGTAATGTGGCAGGATACAAAATCAATGCACAGAAACTAGTTGCTTCATTATACACTAAAATAAAAATATAGAAAGGGAAATTAGAGAATCTATTCCATTTACTATACCACCAAGAACCATAAGATACCTGGTAATAAATCTAACCAAAGAGGTAAAGGATCTGTACTCAAGGAACTACAGAACACTCATGAAAGAAATTGAAGACACAAAAGGATGGAAAAGCAGTCCATGCTCATGAATCAGAAGAATAAACACTGTTAAAAAGTCTATACTGCCTAAAGCAATCTATACTTTCAATGTCATCCCAATCAAATACCAGTGGCATTTTTCAAAGTGCTGGAACAAACAATACTAAAATTTGGATGGAACCAGAAGAGACCCTGCATTACTAAGGAAATGTTGAAAAAGAAAAATGAAACTGGGGGCATCACATTGCCCGATTTCAAGCTTTACTACAAAGCTGTGATCACCAAGACAGCATGGTACTGGCACAAAAACAGACACATAGACCAGTGGAACAGAGTAGAGAGCCCAGAAATGGACCCTCAACTCTATTGTCAAATAATCTTCGACAAAGCAGGAAAAAATATCCAGTAGAAAAAATACAGTCTCTTCAATAAATGGTGCTGGGAAAATTGGACAGCTGTGTTTAGAAGAATGAATCTTACACCATACACAAAGATAAACTCAAATGGATAAAAAATCTCAATGCGAGGCAGGAATCCATCAGAATCCTAGAGGAGCACATAGGCAGAAACCTCTTCGACATCAACCACAGCAACTTCTTTCAAGATATGTCTCCAAAGGGAAAGGAAACAAAAGCAAAAATGAACTTTTGGACTTCATCAAGATCAAAAGCTTTTGCACAGCAAAGGAAACAGTCAACAAAACAAAGAGGCAACCCACGGAATGGGAGAAGATATTCACAGATGACAGTACAGACAAAGGGCTGATATCCAAGATCTATAAAGAATTCTTCAAACTCAACACATGCAAAACAGTTAATCACATCACACAATGGGCAGAAGATATGAACAGACACTTCTCCAATGAAGACATACAAATGGCTAACAGACACATGAAAAAATGTTCATCATCATTAACCGTCAGGGAGATTCAAATCAAAACCACATTGGAAATACCACCTTATAGCAGTTAGAATGACCAAAATTAACAAACAGTAAACAATGTGTGTTGGAGAGAATGTGGAGAAAGGGGAACCCTCTTACACTGTTTATGGGAATGCGAGTTGGTGCAGCCACTTAGGAAAACAGTGTGTAGATTCCTTAAGAAATTAAAAATAGAGCCTACCTTTTGACCCTCCAATTGCACTACTGGGTATTTACCCCATAGATACAGATGTAGTGAAAAGAAGGGACTTCTGTATTGCAGTGTTCATAGCAACAATGGCCACAGTCGCCAAACTGTGTAAAAGAGCCAAAATGCCCTTCAAAAGACGAGTGGATAAAGATATGGTCCATATATACAATGGAGTATTATGTCTCCATCAGAAAGGATGAATACCCAACTTTTGTATCAACATGGACAAGACTGAAGTAGATCATGCTGTGTGAAATAAGTCAAGCAGAGAGAGTCAATTATCTTATGGTTTCACTTACTTGTGGAGCATAAGGAGTAACAGAGGGCATTAGGAGAAGGAAAGGAAAAATCAATTGAGGGCAATTGGAGGGGGAGATGAACCATGAGAGACTGTGGACTCTGAGAAGAAAACTGAAGGTTTTGGAGGTTAGAGGGGTGAGGGGATATGTGAACCTGGTCGTGAGTATTAAGGAGGGCACATATTGCATGGAGCACTGGGTGTGGTGCATAAACAATAAATCTGCAAAAATAAAATAAAAATTTAAATATGATTTTATTTCTTTATTTGGCAAAGTCAGAGAGACCACAAGCAGGGCGAGGAGTAGAGAGCGATTTAGAAGGAGGCTCCCCAGTGAGCAAGGACCCTGCACATGGAGCTGGATCCCAGGTCCTGGGATCATGACCTGAGCTAAAGGAGATGTTTAACTGACTGGGCCACTCACATGTCCCTGTGGTTTTCTTTTTATTACAACTGTTGAGTTAAGTTTCCTAAAAGACTTAGGGTCACCTGAGTGACTCAGTTGATTAAGCATCTGCCTTTGGCTCAGATCATGATTTCAGGTTCCTGGGATCGTGTCTAACACTGAGCTCCTTGCTCAATGGGAGCCTGCTTCTTCCTCTGTCTGTCACTCCTGCTACTTGTGCACTCTCTCTTCCTCTCCCTCTCTCTCTCTGACAAATAAATAAAATCTTTAAAAAATTTTTCTAAGAGACTTCTAATGTTAGTACATTAATTAAGGGAAAATACACACAATAAAAATACCATTTTAATTATTTTTAAATGTTCAATTTAAACAGTTCAATTGCCTCTAGTACATTCACATTGTTTTGCAACTACCATCACTATCCATTTACAGACCTTTTTTAAATCATTCCATATTGAAACAATGTATCCATTAAATAATAACTCTCCATCCCATTCCTATCTTCCTCAAACCTCAGTAACCACTGTTCTACTTTCTACTTTTGCTAAACAAATTACCTCATATAACTGGAAGCACACAGTATTTGTCCTTCTGGGTCTGGCTTAGCTTACTTAGCTTACTTTCTTTGAAGATAATTCATGTTTTAATATGTATCAGGATTTCAGTTCCTTTTAGAGAAATATTTGCAAATGACACATCAAATAAGGGGCTAGTACCCAAAATCTATAAAGAACTTATCAAACTCAACACCCAAAGAACAATCCAATCAATAAATGGGCAGAAGACATGTTCATCATCACTAGCCCTCAGGGAGATTCAAATTAAAACCACATTGAGATATCACCTTACACCAGTTAGAATGGCCAAAATTAACAAAACAGGAAACAACATGTGTTGGAGAGGATGTGGAGAAGAACCCTCTTACACTGTTGGTGGGAATGCAAGTTGGTGCAGCCTCTTTGGAGAACAGTGTGGAGATTCCTCAAGAAATTAAAAATAGAGCTTCCCTATGACCCTGCCATTGCACTCCTGGGTATTTACCCCAAAGATACAGATGTTGTGAAAAGAAGGGCCATCTGTACCCCAATGTTTATAGCAGCAATGGCCATGGTCGCCAAACTGTGGAAAGAACCAAGATGCCCCTCAGTGGACAAATGGATAAGGAAGATGTGGTCCATATACACTATGGAGTATTATGCCTCCATCATAAAGGACGAATACCCAACTTTTGTAGCAACAGGGATGGGACTGAAAGAGATTATGCTGAGTGAAATAAGTCAAGCAGAGAGAGTCAATTATCATATGGTCTCACTTATTTGTGGAGCATAACAAATAGCATGGAGGACAGGGGGTGTTAGAGAGGAGAATGGAGTTGGGAGAAATTGTAAGGGGAGGTGAACCATGAGAGACTATGGACTCTGAAAAACAATCTGAGGGGTTTGAAGTGGCGGGGGGGGGTGTGTGAGGTTGGGGTACCGGGTGGTGGGTATTATGGAGGGCACGGATTTCATGGAGCACTGGGTGTGGTGAAAAAATAATGAATACTGCTTTTCTGAAAATAAATAAATTAATTTATTTTAAAAAATGGGCAGAAGACATGAACAGACATTCATGCAAAAAAGATTTCCAAATGTCCAAGAGACACACGAAAACGTGCTCAACATCCCTCAGCATCAGGGAGATACAAATCAAAACCACAGTGAGATACTGCCTCACATCAGTCAAAATGGCTAAAATTAACCAGTCAGGAAATGACAGGTGTTGGTGAGGATGCAGAGACAGGTGCTCCTACACTGTTGCTGGGGTTTCAAGATGATGCAGCCACTCTGCAAAGAGTTGAAAACTGAGTCACCCTATATGACCCATCAATTGCACTACAGGGTATCTACCCTAAAGATACAAATGTGGTGATCTGAAGGGGCATGTGCACCCGAATGTTTATAGTAGCAATGTTCACAATAGCCAAACTATGGAGAGAGCCTAGATGTCCATCAACAGATGAATGGATAAAGATATAAGAATACTATGCAGCCATCAGAAAACCCAAAATCTTGCCATTTTCAATGACGTGGATGGAACTAGAGGGTATTACACTAAGCAAAATAAGTCAATCAGAGAAAGAGAACTATCATATTATCTCTGTGATATGAGGAATTTAAGAGGCAGGATGGAGGGTCATGTGGGAAAGAGAGGGAAAAATGAAACAAGATGGGACAAGGGATGGAGACAAACCATAAGAGACTCAATCTCAGGAAACAAACTGAGGATTGCTGGAAGGGAAGTGGGTGAGAGGGATGGGGTGGCTGAGTGACGGACATTGGGGAGGGTATGTGCTATGGTGAATGCTGTGAATTGCATAAGACTGATGAATCACAGACCTGTACCCCTGAAACTAATAATGCATTATATGTTAATAAAAATTGCTATAAAAATGTGCATTTTAAATAAAAATTATATATATTTAAGATATACAACTTGATTATTTGATATACATGTCATCTCACATAGTTACCATTTTTTTTTTTTTTTGTGATGAGATTACCTGGAGTCTACACTCATGGTATATTGCCATTGTGCAATATAGAATTATTTTGCACAGTCAGCATTCCCACACATTAGTTCGCTAGACTTGTTGATCCTACATAACTACTGTTTTTAACATATGACAGTATCTATCCTTTATTCCATCACTCAGTCTCTGGTAACTACCATTTTAATCTGCTTCTGAGTTCAACTTTTTACAAATTTTAGATTCTACATATGAGATCATATAGTATCTTAATTTTCTGTCTTATTTCATTTAACATAATGTCCTCAAGGTTTATTCATGTTGTCACAAATGGTAGGATTAACTTCCTTCTAATGGCTGAATAATATTTCCTTGTGTACATATTTACATTATATATATATATATATATATATATATATATATATATATATCAATGCTTCTATTGACAGGCACTTGAGTTGTTTTTATATATTGACTATTGTGAATAATACTACAATGAACATGGGAGGGCAAATATTTCTATGAGATACTAATTTGTTTTCTTTTGGTATATACCCAGAAGAGGGATAGCTGAATCATATGGTAGTTCTGTTATTAATTTTTATACTAATTTTTTACTGAGATAAAATTGATGTACAGCACTGTGTAAATTTCAAGTGACAGCATAAAAACTTCATTTACATTTATTTTGAAATAATTACCACAGTAAATTAACATCCATCACAATAGTTATTTTCCCCCATGATGAAAACTTTTAAAATTTACTGTCTTACTCTCTTCAAATACACATAAAGCAGTGATAACTATAGTGACCATGTTGCTGTTTTTGCTCAGGACTGTTTTCACTTCTTTGGTCTTTTGTGGTTCCACATGAATTTCTGGAATTTAAAATAAATATTTCTATTAAAAATGCCACTGGAATTTAGTAGAGATTGCATTGATCTCTAGATTGCTTTGGGTAGCATGGACATTTTAATAATTCTAATTCTTATTCATGAACACAGGATAGCTTTACATGTTTGTTGTGTCTTACTAAATTTCTTTATCCAGGGTTTTATAACTTTCAGGGTACAGATCTCTTACTTTCTTGGTTAAATTGATTTCTATTTTATTGTTGTTATACTGATTCAAATGGGGTTGATGCCATACTTTCTTTTTCAGATACTGTGGTTGCTCTATAGAAATACAACTGAATTTCCTATGTTAACTTCATATCCTGCAAATTTACTGCATTTATTTTTTTTTTTTTCATTATAGAGGTTTCCTTTCTATGAGATTATGTCATCTGCAAACAGAGACGATTTCACCTCTTCCTTTTCGATTGGAATTTTTTTTTTTTATTCTTTTTCATGCTTAATTTCTCTGGATAAGATTTCTAGTACTGTACTGAATAGAAATAATGAAAATTGGGATTCATGTCTTTTTCCTTGTCATTGACAGAAAAGTTTTTAGTTTTATTCATTATTTTCTGATTGTTTTCTAGTTACTTTGTTTTTTTTTCCTCTCTGTCTTTGAGATTTAATGTTTGCTTGTTTGTTTTTTCTGTAGTGGTATGCTTTGATAGATTTATTTTTATATTGTTTATCTATTCTGGATTTTTAAAAATTTGGGGTTAAAATGAAGCTTACATAAAACACCTTATATTTATAAGGTTGATAACTTTAAGCTAATAACAAATGAAAACAAACAATATTCAAAAACTCTACACTTGAAATCCTCCCCTCAGATTTTATATATTGATGTCACAATTTACATTTTTATATATGTGTATACAATAAAAATATTGTAACTGTAGTTATTTTTATACTTTTGCACTTTAACTTTTTAAAAATATTTTATTTATTTATTTGACAGACAGTGATCACAAGTAGGCAGAGAGGCAGGCAGAGATAGAAGAGGAAGCAGGCTCCTTTAGGGAGCCTAATGTGGGGCTTGATCCCTGGACCCTGGGATCATGACCTGAGCTGAAGGCAAAGGCTTTAACCCACTGTTGGGAAAAGTGATTATCTCTCCTTCCTTTTCAAAGGCAGCTTTGGCAGCTATAGGTTTTTGGTTGGCAGGTGTTTGTTTGTTTGTTTGTCTGTCAGTATTATCCCATAATTTGCTTGTCTGCAAGTATTATGTTCAGAAATTCATTGATAATAACATTTCCTTTTCCAGATTAAGACAATTTTCCGTCATTATTATTTAAATAAGTTTTCTGCCCTATTTCTTTTTCCCTGGGCCTAGTGGGACTCCCATAATGCATACATTTTTCTCTTTTTACATTATCTTATAAAACACATAGGCTTTCTTCATTTTTCTTTATTATTATCTTTTTCTTTTTGTTCTTCGTATTGGATAATTTAAAAGTATCTGTCTTCAATCTCACTGGTTTTGTCTTCTGCTTGATTAAGTCTTTTGTTGAAATTCTCCATGAAATTTTTCAGTTCAGTCATTGTGTTCTGATTTCAGCTCCAGAATTCATTTGATTTTTAAAATTTTTTTTATCTGTTTGTTAAACTTTGTATTCTGTTTATGTATTGTTTTCCTGATTTCATTTAGTCATGTATCTGTATTCTTTTGTGGCTCACTGAACTTCTTTAGATAATTATTTTGATTTTTTTCCTCAAAAATTTGGTAGCTCTCCATGTCTCTAGGGTTGGTTATTGGTACTTTATTAGTCAGTTTTGTTGGTGTCACGTTTCCTTGTTTATTCATGACCTCTGTGGCTTTACACTGGTGTCACCACATTTCAAGATGTGGGCAATTCTCCTAGGCTTTATAGATTCACTTTGGTAGGTTAGGCCCTTTACCAGTCAAACTGACAAGAGATTTTGTGTGGCCTTAATTTAATGTCTGTTGGTGGACTTGCTGCTAGAGTGCTTGGGGTAGCCAGTATGGTGCCTGGGTTAGCAGATGGCTAAATCTGGTCTTGAGAGTCAATCTTGGATCCAGTTTCCACTGGAGTGGTCCTATCACTTGGGGCCATTGGTAAGCCTAGTGCTGAGTCTGTGATGTTGGGCCTGAGACTGAGTTCTGCATGGGCAGGTCTGAATTCTTGGTCTATGAAAGTTAATTAAGGACCAAAGATTACTGGAGAAGGCCTGGCAGTTGGGCTTGTGGGGGCAGCCCTGTCAGCTGAATTCACAAGGGTGCACCTGGAACTTGGATCCATAGGGGCTGACCTGGTCCCATGGTCCACTGGGAGCACATTTTCTGCCTTTATTCACAGAGGTATCCTGATGTCTGGGACTGTGGTGTTGATCCAGAAGCCCAAGACACTAGGGATAGGCTTAAGCCCTGTGCCAGTCTGGTGCTGGAATGAGCCTTGAGATTTTGTCCATGGGGGCAATTCTGAAGTACAATTCCATCAGGGAGGCCTGGACCTGGGAGCCACTAGAGTATTCCTGAAACCTAGTTATGATGGAAACTTGGTTCACAGGAGACACTGGTGTGAGCTAGGGGCCTGGAGATATGAACCCTGTTTTGAAGGGTCTGTGTGTATTGACCCTATGCTTGGTGTCACAGGGGCTGGCCTGACACTGGTATAAAAATGAAGCCTAGGACTTTAGGGACAAGTCTGGATCCTTGGTACAGAGGAACTAGACTGGAGCTTAGTTTCTTAGAGGATGGTCAGACCAGCAGGTGCTTGGGTCTATGGGGGCAGACCTGGACACTCTGATTTCCTCAATGCCATACTTTTAATCTCTTCTTGTACACAAAAGAAAATTTTGCAAAATAAACTGGCAGAACCAGGTACCTGAACATGTGCTGGTATCCATTGCTATATATATTCTTGATAGCTAGAATAAAGGGGGGACTAATGTAAAGTAAAAATGGTGAGACTCCTCAGTGACAATGTTCAGACATGACTTACTAGATGTTTAATAAGCATAAAAGCACTATTTCTATAGAAGTGATACAAAAATGGTAATATGAACATAAAAATTGCAAATCACCTAATAGATGACTGTTTAAAACAATAGTAACAAAACATATTTGGTAATTAAAGCTTCTAGATAAATTAAATGAATTACAATAATGTTGTAAGAAATAGTAAAGAGGAATTGATAATATTCTGTTATAAGCTCTTTGAGCTACCAGTGAAACAGATTAGTGTTATTTGAAAGAGGTTATTTGAAAAGATCAGTTTTAAATGTATACTGAAAACCCTAAAGAGCCCCCTACATAAAGAAAAAGGGAAAAAAAGAATTATGATAGATATACTGAGAAGAAATGCCCCTTATATTATACAAAAAGCTCAGTTAAAATCAGAAAGTGCACCTTGGGTGACTCAGTCAGTTAAGCATCTGACTCTTGATTTCAGCTCAGGTCATGAGCTCAGTTTATGAGATTGAGCCCCTCATTGAGCTCTGAACTCAATACAGAGTCTACTTGAGATTTTCTCTCTCCCTCTCCCTATAACCTCCCCTTCCAAAATAAATAAATAAATAGAATCTCTTTAAAAATTAAAAATAAATAAAACCAGAGAGTGTAAGAAAAAGTGGAAAACTAAAAGATAAATTTTAAAAATGGCAACTGATAGAAAACAGCAAGAAATATGGAAGATATTAATCCAGTATCAATGACTTTGAATGTTATTGGTTTAAACACTTCACTTAAAAGACAGAGAATGTTATACCAGATTGGGTGAATCAAGGTAATATGGTAAAACAAACAAACAAACAAACAAACAAACAGTAAAAAGAAAACTCAGTTGTGGATTTTTTTAAAAAAAGATAAAATTGACAAACATTTAGTTAGATTAACTAGGTAAAAAAGAGAGACCTTAATCTTTATTTAAATGAAATAATAAATAAAAGAATATATCACAAACAATACAACATAAATAAAAAAAGATAATAGGAGACTACTATGAAAAATTGCCTTCCAAAAAATTGGATAATGTAGTAAAAATGGATAAATTCCAAGAAAGATATAACTTCTGAAGTCTGAGTCATGAAGAAACAAAGTCTGAACAGATGAGTAAGTCTAAGAGACTGGATGAGCAATCACACATCTCCCAAAACCCAAGAATAGCTTCACTGGTAAATTCTACCAATGAATTAATATCGATCCTTCTCAAATTCTTTGAAAAAATAGAAGACTATGAAATGGAACACTGACAAGTACACTTAATAAACACAGCACTACTCTGATACAAAAGCCATATGGGGATGTTACAAGAAAAGAAAATTACAGGCCAGAATACCTAATGAATGTATATATGAAAATCCTCAACAAAATCTTAGCAAGCTGAATTCAACAACACGTTAAAAGTCCATGCATTAAGATCAAACAGGATTTAACTCTTCTATTAAAGGATGGTTCAACATATACCAATCAATAAACGTGATATACCAGTTAACAAAATGAAGGAGAAGAATCAGATCATCACAGTGGATATAGAAAAGACATTTGACAATATTCAAAATCCTTTTGTAATAAAAATTCTCAACAAATTAGGTATAAACAAAATGTACCTCTACATAGTAGAGACCATATATGATAAGACTACAGGAAACATCATACTCAAATCTTTCGGGTTTGGGGGGCTAGGATCAGAAACAATATAAGAATGCCCACCCTCACCACATTTCTTCAACACAGCAGTGAAAAATCTTAGCCAGATCAATTAGAAATAAAAGACATGCTAATATGGGCGCCTGGGTGGCTCAGTGGGTTAAGCCGCTGCCTTCGGCTCAGGTCATGATCTCAGGGTCCTGGGATCGAGGCCCGCGTCGGGCTCTCTGCTCAGCAGGGAGCCTGCTTCCCTCTCTCTCTCTGCCTGCCTCTCCATCTACTTGTGATTTCTCTCTGTCAAATAAATAAATAAAATCTTTGAAAAAAAAAAAAGACATGCTAATAGGAAATAATGAAATAAGATTGTCTCTCTTTGAAGGTGACATACTCTTTTTTAATTAATTAATTTATTTTCAGCATAAGAGTATTCATTATTTTTTCACCACACCCAGTACTCCATGCAATCCGTGCCCTCTATAATACTCACCACCTGGTACCCCAACCTCCCACCCCCCCCACCACTTCAAACCCCTCAGATTGTTTTTCAGAGTCCATAGTCTCTCATGATTCACCTCCCCTTCCAATTTACCCCAATTCCCTTCTCTTCTCTAACACCCCTTGTCCTCCATGATATTTGTTATGCTCCACAAATAAGTGAAGCCATATGAAAATTGACTCTCTATGCTTGACTTATTTCATTCAGCATAATCTCTTCCAGTGAAGGTGACATACTCTTATATGTAGAAAATCCTAAAGATTTTATTAGAACTGATAAACAAATTTGGCAAAGGTGCAGGATACAGAATAAACATAAAAAGTTAGTTGTTTCTGGAATCTAACAATAAACTAACTGGAAAAGAAATTTTTAAAAATTCACTTTCAAAAGCATTAAAATTAATAAAATACTGAGAATTTTAACCCAAATGGTGAAAGATTTGCATACTGAAAGCTATAAAAAAGTTAATAAAAGAAAGTCATGGGGGTTAATTCTAAGCAAGATGGCAGCAGAGTAGGGGACCTCATTTGGTCCCCTACTGGAATGTAGCTGGATATATATAAAACCAATCTGAACATACACACAAGTTCAACCTAAGATGTAAGAAAATATATCTGGAACTCGAAATGCAGAAGAATAACAACTTTTTGCAAGGTAGAAGATGCAGAATCATGAATCTGTGGGTAAATATTGGAAGATAAATGGAGGGAGGAGGGAGCCTCCATAAGCCAGCTACCGGAAAGTGAAATCAGAACACTTAGAAATTGTCTCCAGTGAGAGACATCCTTTTCTGAAAGGGGTCCAGAGAATGAAAATTGCAGAATTCTGGATGGGTCATTGTGGTGTCAGGATCCCAGGATACACAGAAAGAATGGGGGTGCCTGATCTGATAGAATGCCCAAGCAGTGGATCAGAGAAATTTGTTATGGTCAGTGAGCCCAGAAGGGACTCTCATCTCTGGTTGCCATAAACCATGAGTGGACTGGTAGAGAGATTACTCTTTGCCTGAGCAACCTGAAAAGGACTGGAATATACAGGCTGTTAAACATCCCCTGGGAAAGATGAAATAGTTGCTCTCACATTGGGTAACAGCTCCCAGAGTAGAGGTGGCCCGGAAAAGGACAGTAGGATGGCACTCACCATGACCTAGGAACAGCAAAACATGGTGTACTCACGAACCCACAACTGCTTGTAGTCAAAAAGACACAAAGCAAAGTGTCAGTTATGGGCCCCTGGGATACCCCATTGGGATAAATGTAGTGGGGGTGAAGAGCGAGAGTCTATGGGTTTAGTGTATGCACACAAAAGTGGAAAGAGTTTAACCTAGAGATGATTTATTGAAGAAAGGGAACTGCCATATTATGTCTCTGGGCCAGAGATTCGAGCATGGCCATTTTTGCTCTGAACCACTGAGGAGGCACAGAAAGCCACCAGGGGAAAAAAACAAAACAAAACAAAACCACCACCAGCTCACCTTGAGCCCATTCCCCTGACAAGGGGTGGGGAACCGCTGCCCAGGCAAAGAAATCTGAGAAGCAGAAGAGCAGGATTCTCCCCTCAGAAGATTGATGGGAAGAGCATATGAACGACAAGCTTATAGATCCCATAGGACTATAAAATTCAAGCACTAGGGGAAATTAATATACTGAGCTCCAGGTGTTTCCTTTTCTTTTCTTTTACATTTTTCCCATCTCAACTAGATTCTTATTTTACCAATTTATGTTTTTAAGTCACCCTTTAACCTTTTTTCACATCCAAATTTTATAGATTATGCCACATTCTAGTCTTTTTTTTTCACTCTATTCAATATTAAATATATACATAATTTTCTTTTTCAATTTTGGCAAATAACATCTAACACAGATCAAAATTCAATCAGAAACAAGTAGATCACCCCGCTTTGTCCACTTTGTGAGATTATAGTCTCTCCCCCCACCTCTTTTTTATTGTTCCATTCATTTTGGCTTTGTTTGCTTTTCTGTGGTGACTTCCAACTACTTCAGAACTTTTCTAGGGTCCAGTTTTCTTAGGTTGTGGTTGATATTTGGGATTCTGTTTGTCCACTCACCCATCCTTCCTTGGAAAGAATGACTAGAAGAATGAACTTACAACAAGATGTTGCTGATAGAATTCAGGATAGCAATTTCAAAGTTAATAGCTAGCTTTGAAAAAAGCCTACATGACAATATAGAATCTCAAAGGGTGGAAATGAGATCTAATCAGGCCAAACTTAAAAATGCTTTCAGTGAGATGCAGTCTAGATTTTATGCTCTAACAGCTAGGGTCAATGAGGTGGATGAGAGAATAAGTGATCTAGAGCACAGGCTGAGGGAAAGGAAGGAAGTTGAGGAAAAGAGAAAAACAACTGAACGTGAAGAGAGACATAGAAAATTTAATGATGCCTTGAAAAGCATGAATGTCAGAATCACTGGGATCCAAGAAAGAGTAGAGAGAGAGAGGGTTGGAAGGTATATTTGAGGAAATCATGGCTGAGAACCTTCCTTCCTTTGGGAAAGGAAACAAACATTCATGTTCAAAAGGCAAAGAGGACCCCTCCCAAAATTAATAAAAAACAGATCAACACCCCAACAGAAAATAGTGAAGTTTGCAAACCTTAGAGCCAAAGAAATTATCCTGAGAGCAACTAGGGCAAGGAGATTCCTTACATATGAAGGAAGGAATATCATAACAACATCAAAGCTATCCACAGGAACTTGACAGGCCAGAAAGGGCTAGTAAGATATATTCAGGGTATTAAATGAGAAGAACATGCAGTCAAGATTACTTTATCCAGCAAGGCTGTCATTCAGAATGAAAGAAGAGAAAAAGAACTTCCAGGATAAACAGTAACTGAAAGAATATGTGACAACTAAGCCAGCCATGCAAGAAATATTGGAGGAGATCCAGTAAGAGAAGAGAGACACCAATAGTAACATAGACCAGAAAATAAAAGAGACAATCTACAGAAATAGGGACTTTCTAGGCAATACAATGGCACTACATTAGTGTCTTTCAGTAGTTACTCTGAATGTAAATCAGCTAAATGCTCCAATTGAGAGAGACATAGGGTATCAGATTGGATTAAAAAAAAAAAAAAACATTCGGGTGCATGTGTCCCTTTGGATCACTACATTTGTATCTTTAGGGTAAATACCCAATAGTGCAATTGCTGGGTCATAGGGCAGTTCTATTTTCAACATTTTGAGGAACCTCCATGCTGTTTTCCAGAGTGGCTGCACCAGCTTGCATTCCCACCAACAGTGTAGGAGGGTTCCCCTTTCTCCGCATCCTCGCCAGCATCTGTCATTTCCTGACTTGTTGATTTTAGCCATTCTGACTGGTGTGAGGTGATATCTCATTGTGGTTTTGATTTGTATTTCCCTGATGCCAAGTGATATGGAGCACTTTTTTTTTTTTTTTTTTTTTTTTGTTTATAGCAGCAATGTCCACAATAGCCAAACTATGGAAAGAACCTAGATGTCCATCAACAGATGAATGGATCAAGAAGATGTGGTATATATACACAATGGAATACTATGCAGCCATCAAAAGAAATGAAATCTTGCCATTTGCAACAACATGGATGGAACTAGAGCGTATCATGCTTAGCGAAATAAGTCAAGCAGAGAAAGACAACTATCATATGATCTCCCTGATATGAGGAAGTGGTGATGCAACATGGAGGCTTAAGTGGGTAGAAGAATAAATGAAACAAGATGGGATTGGGAGGGAGACAAACCATAAGTGACTCTTAATCTCACAAAACAAACTGAGGGTTGCCGGGGGGAGGGGGTTGGGGAGAAGGGGGTGGGATTATGGACATTGGGGAGGGTATGTGATTTGGTGAGTGCTGTGAAGTGTGTAAACCTGGTGATTCACAGACCTGGGGATAAAAATATATGTATATAAAAAATATATGTTTATAAAAAATAAAAAAAAAAAAAAAAAAAAAAAAAAAAAAAAAAAGCAAGACCATGAAAGACTAGGGACTCTGAAAAACAATCTGAGGATTTTGAAGGGGTGGGGGGTGGGAGGTCGGGGTACAAGGTGGTGGGTATTATAGAGGGCACGGATTGCATGGAGCACTGGGTGTGGTGCAAAAACAATGAATACTGTTACACAGAAAATAAATAAAAAAAATAAAAATTAAAATTAAAAATAAAAATTATACAAACCATTTATCATGACAAATGACCTCAAAAGAGAGCTTGGGTATATTATGCATCCATCAGAAAGGATGAATACCCAACTTTTGTAGCAACATGGACGGGACTGGAGGAGATTATGCTGAGTGAAATAAGTCAAGCAGAGTCAATTATCATATGGTTTCACTTATTTGTGTAGCATAACAAATAGCATGGAGGACAAGGGGAGATGGAGAGGAGAAGGGAGTTGAGGGAAATTGGAAGGGGAGGTGAACCATGAGAGACAATGGACTCTGAAAAACAATCAGGGTTTCGAAGGAGCAGAGGGTGGGAGGTTGGGGGAACCAGGTGGTGGGTATTAGAAAGGGCACGGATTGCATGGAGCACTGGGTGTGGTGCAAAAACAATGAATACTGTTACACAGAAAATAAATAAAAAAATAAAAATAAAAAATAAAAATAAAAATAAAAATTATACTAGTAAAAAAAAAAAAGAGAGAGAGAGCTGGGGTAGCAATCCTTTTATCAGACATATTGGATTTTTAAACCAAAAACTGTAGTAAGAGACATAGAGAGACACTGTACCATACTCAAAGAGTTTAACCAGAAGACCCAACAATCATAAATATCTATGCTTCCAATGTGGGAATAGCCAATTATATCAACCAATTAATACCCAAAGTAAAGACACATTGATAATAAAGCAATAATAGTCGGGATCCTCAATACCCCACTCACAACAATGGACAGATCATCTCAGCACAAAAGCAACAAGAAAAACAAGGGCTTTGAATGACACACTGGAACAGATTGACCTCATAGCTATATACAGAACATGCCATCCTAAAACTACAGAATACATATTTTTCTCAAAAGCACATGGAACATTCTCCAGAATAGATCCCATATTGGGTCACAAATCGGGGCTTAACCAATACCAAACTACAAAGCTGTGATCACTAAGACAGCATGGTACTGGCACAAAAACAGACACATAGACCAGTGGAACAGAGTAGAGAGCCCAGATATAGACGCTCAACTTTATGGTCAAATAATCTTTGAAAAAGCAGGAAAAAATATCTTGTGGAAAAGAGAGTCTTTTCAATAAATGGTGCTGGGAACATTGGACAGCTATATGTAGAAGAATGAAACTTAACCATTCTGTTACACCATACACAAAGATAAACTCGAAATGGATAAAAGACCTCAAGGTGAGGCAGAAATCCATCAGAATCCTAGAGAACATAGGCAGTAACCTCTTTGACATCAGTCACAGCAACTTTTTTCAAGACATGTCTCCAGGGCTGCCTGGGTGGCTCAGTGGGTTAAGCCTTCAGCTCAGGTGACGATTTCAGGGTCTTGGGATCGAGTCCCACATCGGGCTCTCTGCTAGGCAGGGATCCTGCTTCCTCCTCCCTCTCTCCCTCCCTCCCTCTCTCCCTCCCTCCCTCTCTCTCTCTCTCTCTCTCTCTGCTTGCCTCTTTGCATACTTGTGATCTCTCTCTGTCAAATAAATAAAATCTTAAAAAAAAAGATATGTCTCCAAAGGCAAAGGAAACAAAAGCAAAAATGAACTTTTGGGACTTCATCAAGATCAAAAGCTTCTGCACAGCAAAGGAAACAGTCAACAAAACAAAGAGGCAACCCAAGGAATGGGAGAAGATATTCACAAATGACAATACAGACAAAGGGCTGATATCCAAGAGCTATAAAGAACTCCTCAAACTCAACCCACACAAAACAGATAATCATGTCACACAATGGGCAGAAGACATGGACAGACACTTCTGCAAAGTGGAGACACAAATGGCTAACAGACACATGAAAAAAATGTTCATCATCACTAGCCATCAGGGAGATTCAAATCAAAACCACATTGAGATACCACCTTACATAAGTTAGAATGGCCAAAATTAACAAGATAGTAAACAGCATGTGTTGGAGAGGATGTGGAGAAAGGGGAACCTTCTTACACTGTTGGTGGGAATGCAAGTTGGTGCAGCCACTTTGGGAAACAGTGTGTAGATTCCTTAAGAAACTAAAAATAGAGGCTACCCTATGACACTTCACTTGCACTACTGGGTAGTGTAAATACTATAATATACTATAAATACTATAGGGCAAATACTATAATACACTATGATGTGTAAATATGCTCTATTTACCCCAAAGATACAGTTTTAGTGAAAAGAAGGGCCATCTATACCCCAATGTTCAAAGCAGCAATGGCCACAGTCGCCAAACTGTGGAAAGAACCAAGATGCCCTTCAACAGACAAATGGATAAAATGGATACAGTCCATATATATAATGGAGCATTATGCCTCCATCAGAAAGGAGGAATACATAACTTTTGTTTCAACATGGAAGGGACTGAAAGAGATTATGCTGAGTGAAATAAGTCAAGCAGAGAGAGTTAATTATCATATGGTTTCACTTATTTGTGGAGCATAAGGAATAACACGGAGGACATGGAGAGATGGAGAGGAGAAGTGAATTGGGGGAAATTGGAAGGAGAAATGAACCGTGAGAGACGGTGGACTCTGAGAAACAAACAGGGTTTTGGAGGGGAGGGGGGTAGGAGGTTGGGTGAGCCTGGTGGTGGGTATTATGGAGGGCACATATTTCATGGAGCACTGGGAGTGGTGCCTAAACAATGAATTCTGGAATACTGAAAGGAAATTAAAAAACAAAACAAAACGAAACAACTAATGACGTACTGTATGGTGACTAACATAATAAAACAAAAAAAAATTTTTTTAAAGAATTACAGACCAATATCCTTGATGAACACGGATGCCAAAATTCTCCCCAAGGTTCTGGACAATAGGAACCAACAGTACATTAAAAGGATTATTCACTGGGGCGCCTGGGTGGCTCAGTGGGTTAAAGCCTTTGCCTTCGGCTCAGGACATGATCCCAGGGTCCTGAGATCAAGCCCCGCATCGGGCTCTCTAATCAGCAGGGAGCCTGCTTCCTCCCAACTCTCTCTCTGCCTGCCTCTCTGCCTACTTGTGATCTCTGTCTGTCAAATAAATAAATAAAATCTTAAAAAAAAAAAAGGATTATTCACTAGAACCAAGTGGAATTTATTCCTGTAGTGCAAGGGTGGTTCAGCATTTGCAAATCAATCAACATGATACATCACAGTCATAGAAGAAAGAACAAGAATTATATGATTCTCTCGAGGAAGGAGGGACAAGATGGTTGAGGAGTAGGAGACCCTATTTCAACCATTCCCCATTGAGCTAAATATCTACCAGAGCACTCTGAACACCCATGAAATCAGCCTGAGATATAAGATTATGCACTTCTGGATCTCGATGGGGGCAGAAGATCATCAGTGGAGAGGTACAGAGTTGGGAGTGCATGGACTAATATAGGAAGATAAACAGAAGGGGGAGGGAGCTACCAGAAGTGACCCTCAGAAAGTAATACCCCAATATGAAAGTGCCCCATGCTTGGGGACCAGCATTAACTTGGAGACTGGATAAAAGCACAAAGGGACATAAGGGACAATTGTTGGGATCGGGCTGTTGCAGGTGCAGACTTAAGAGCACGGTCTCAGGATGGCCACAACCAGTGCCTGCCCATGCCTGAGAGAGCCCAGCACAGGCTGCAGTTGTTGGTCCCTGGGTCTGTAGCCATAATAGCCGCCTCTGCTGCCTCCACTGCTACCCAGAACCAGTATCACTCCTGGTTTTGGTATCATGGAGATACAGAGACAACCGGGGTTCTTGGGCAATCAATGAGATGGTGGCTGAGGGTGCACACCATCTTTGGGAGGTTGCAGTGTTCAACATAGTTTTCAGAGGAGGACTCTGTGTGTTCTGGACTATTCAGAGGGCAGGATATTATGGCTTTTCTTTGAGGCAGAGGTCTGGGTGTAGACAGTTTACTTTGCTCTGACTGTCCAAAAAGGTGCCAAAGAACAAAAACCTCCAGAGAACAAAATCCTTAAAAACTGGTTGCCACAGAGCCCAGCCCCTTGTTATAGGGGGTAGGGCAACTCAGCCCAAGCATGATTGACTGAAAAACAATGCAGCAGGCCCCTCTCCCAGAAACCAAGCCAAAAGAACAAGAAGACAACCACCACAGAGTCCCCATAAAACTGTAAAACCCCAATATCAGGAGAAAATAAATATTAAGCTCCTGGTATTGCCCCAAGGAGTGTATATTTTGTAGATACAACTTCTCTCTCTCTTTTTAAAATTTGTTCTCATGTATCTTGTTCTTTTATTTATTTTTACCTACTTACCATTTCAACTAGATATTCAATACAACATATTCCATAGTAACTTTTTAACTTGAACATTTTCATACATACATTTTTGGTTTTTTTCTTTTATAAAGATTACAGATATAGACATAGAAATAGATATAGATAGATAGGTAGTCCTTTTTCCCTATTCAATACCGTATGTGTGTGTGTGTATGTGTCTGTATATATACACACCAGTTTTAATTTCCCTGTATCGTCAGAAAGTTGAGTCCTTTAACAAAGATAACAAGATACACCTAGGAAGAACTGAAATAAACTTCCTCACTCACATCGATGGTTTAGAACAAACTTCCCATCTTATTCTTTTGTCAGTGTTTTAGTGTCTTTGTTTTTGTTTTTGTACTTTATAGATCTTATTCTTGGGGTTCATTTTGGCAGGGGTTTTTTCTTTTTTTTCTTTGATGGCCTTTTTATTTGTTCATTTTTGTTTTTGTACTTTATAAATCTTACATTTAGGGCTCAATTGGGCTGGGGTTTCTCTCTTTTTTTTCTCTCTTTTTCTTTTTTCCTTCACCTTCCCCACCCCAGTGACTTCCCATTGCTCCAAAACTTTCCAGGGTGCACCTTGCCTGGATTGTACTTGATATTTTCAACTTTACATCTTCTCAACCACTTCTCACCAGAATGACTAGGAGGAAGAACACCCAACAAAGGGAAAATCCAGAGACTGAGAACTCTTCCACAGAACTACTGAATATGGACATAAACAATATGTCACAAATAGAATCGGGGTAACAGTTAACTAGACACGGGCTAAGGTGGAGAAGACCATTAGTGGCAACATAGAATCTCTAAGGGCAGAAGTGAGAGCCAACCCATGTACAAGAAGGGAAATAATTAAGATTAGAGCAGAGATCAATGAGTTAGAAACCAGAGATACAATACAACACATAATAATAATGATGATAATAATTAGTATTATTTATTTAATATATAATATATTAATATAAATATAAATTATTTATTTATATATTTATGTATTAATATAAAACAATTATAATAATGAAACTAGAAGCTGCCTCCTTGAAAGAATTAATAAGATGGATAAACCACTGGTCAAACTAATCTAAAAGAAAAAAAGAACTCAAATTAATAAAATTATTAATGGAAGGGGAGAGATCATGACTAACACCAAGGAAATAGAAACAATCATCAGAAATCATTATCAACAGCTATATGCTAATAAGTTAAGCAACCAAAAAGAAATGGATGCATTCCTGGAAACCTATAAACTTCCAAGACTGAAACAGGAAGAAATTGACAACTTGAATAGACCAATATCTAGTAATGATATTGAAGCAGTGATCAAAAACCTTCCAAAAAACAAGAGTCCAGGACCTGATGGATTCCCTCGGGAATTCTACCAAACATTCAAACAAGAAATACTACCTATTCTTCTGAAGCTTTTTCAAAAATAGAAACAGAAGGAAAACTTCCAGACTCTTTCTATGAAGCCAGCATTACCCTGACCCCCAAACCAGGCAAAGACCCCCTCAAAAAGGAGAATTTGAAACCAATATTCCTGATGAATATGAATGGCAAGATTCTCAACAAGATCCTAGCTAATAGGATCCAACTGTACATTACAAAGATTATCCACCATGACAAGGTGGAATTTATCCTTGGCATGTAAGAGTGGTTCAATATTTGCAAAACAATCAATGTGATAGCACAAATCAATATGAGAAGAGAGAAAAAACACATGGTCCTCTCAACTGATGCAGAAAAAGCATTTGACAAGATACAAAATCTATTCCTGAGTAAAACTCTTCACAGTTTACGGACAGAGGGAATATTCCTCAACTTCATAAAAACCATCTATGAAAAGCACACAACAAATATCATTCTCAATGGACAAAAGCTGACAAGAAGCCTTCCCAGTGAGATCAGGAACACGACAAGGATGCCCACTATCACCACTGTTGTTCAACATAGTACTAGAAGTCCTACCAACAGCAGTTAGAAGACAAAGAGAAATAAAAAGTATTCAAATTGGCAAAGAAGAAGTAAAACATTCTCTCTTCACAGATGACATTATACTTTATGTGGAAAAGCCAAAAGCCTCCATCCCCAAATTACTAGAACTCACACAGCAGTTCAGTAATGTGGCAGGATACAAAATCAATGCACAGAAATCAGTTGCTTTCTTATACTAATAATGAAACTGTAGAAAGGGAAATTAGAGAATCAATTCCACTTACAATGGCACCAAAATTTGAAATAAACCTAACCAAAAAGGTTAAAGATCTATACTCAAGGGAAAACAGAACACTCACTAACGAAATTGAAGATGATACAAAAAGATGGAAAAACATACCAGGCTTATGGATCAGAAGAATAAACATTGTTAAAATGTCTTTGCTTCCCAGAGAAATCTATACTTTCAATGCCATCCTGATCAAAATACCAATGGCATTTTTCAAAGTGCTGGAACAAACAATATTAAAATCTGTATGGAATCACTAAGGAAATGTTGAAAAAGAAAAACAAAGCTGGGGACACCATGTTGCCTGATTTCAAGCATTATTATAAAGCTGTGACCACCAAGATGGCATGGTACAGGCACAAAAACAGACAGATAGACCAATGGAACAGAGTAGATGGCCCAGATATGGACCCTCAACTCTATGGTCAAATAATCTTCAATAAGAACAAAATCCTGTGGAAAAAGATAATTTCTTCAAAAAGTGCTGTTAGAAAAATTGGAGAGCTATATACAGAAGAATGAAAATTGACCATTCTCTTACACCATACACAATGATAAACTCAAAATGGTTGAAAGACCTCAGTGTGAGACAGGAATCCATCAAAAATCCTAGAGGAGAACATAGGCAGTAATCTCCTCGACATCATCCACAGCAACTTCTTTCAATACACATCTCCAAAGGCAAGGGAAAGAAAAGTGAAAATGAACTTTTGGGACTTCATCAAGATCAAACTTCTTCACTGCAAAGGAAACAGCCAAAACAAAACAAAACAAAAACAAAAACAAACAAACAGACAAACAAAAACCCCAAAAACCAAAAAAACAAAGAGGCAACCTACAGAATGGGAGAAGACATTGCAAATGACACTACAGACAAAGGGCTGACATCCAAGATCTATAAAGAACTCCTCAAACTTGGGCGGCGGGCCGCGGTTTCGGGATGGTGTGTGGCAGTAGGGTGGGGGGCAGCCTCCTGGAGAACGCTAACCTGCTCATCTAGGAGCACTCTGGGGAGCTACCGGTGACCGCTGGTGAGGAGGATGAGCAGGTTCCAGACAGCATCGATATGAGCGAGATCTTCACTGATTCGCTCCATCAATGATCTGGAGCATCCACTGACACTGGAAGAATTGAACGTAGTGGAGCAAGTCCGGGTTCAGGTGAGCAACCCTGAGAGTACGGTGGCTGTGGCCTTCACACCCACCATTCCACACTGCAGCATGGCCACTCTTATCGGCCTGTCCATCAAAGTCAAGCTTCTTTGATCCCTTCCCCAGCGTTTCAAGATGGATGTGCACACTACACCAGGAACTCATGCCTTGGAGCATGCAGTGAACAAGCAGCTTGCAGATAAGGAATGGGTAGCAGCTGCTCTAGCGAATACCCACCTGCTGGAGGTTGTGAACCAGTGCCTGTCAGCCCGCTCCTGAGCCTGGCTTTTGCCCCCAGTCACACCCAGGGCTCATGGCCTTGTGTTTTTGAATCACTGACAATGGGTCATTAAACTAACACTTTACATTTTGTGATAAACCCTTAATTTATATTAAAAAAAAAGAACTCCTCAAACTCAACGCACAAAAAAACAGATAATCCTGTCAAACAATGGGCAGAAGGCATAAACAGAAACTTCTCCAAAGGATACATACAAATGGCTAACAGACACATGAAAAAATGCTCATCATCATTAGCCATTATGGAGATTCAAATCAAAACCACATTGAGATACCACCTTACACCAGTTAGAATGGCCAAAATTAATGTTCATTAAATGGACAAAATTGTCTATAAAAGACAGTAAACAACAAGTGTTGAAGATGATGTGGAGAAAGGGGAACCCTCTTACACTGTTGATGGGAATGCACATTGGTACAGCCACTTTGGAAAACAGTGTGTAGATTCCTTAAGAAATTAAAAATAGAACTGCCCTATGACCCAGCAATTGCACTACTGGATATGTACCCCAAAGATACAGATGTAGTAAAGAGAGGAGCCATATGTACCCGAATGTTCATAGCAGCAATTTCCATTATCGTGGACAGAACTGAAATGCCCTTCAACTGATGAATGGATAAAGAAGATATGGAATATTACTCAGCCATCAAAAAGGATGAATACCCAACTTTTAAATCAACATGGATGGGACTGGAGGAGATTATGCTGAGTGAAATAAGTCAAGCAGAGAGAGTCAATTATCATATGGTTTCACTTACTTGTGTAACATAAGGAATAACAGTGTTCATTAGGAGAAGGAAAGGAGAAGTGAATTTGGAGAAATCAGAGGGGGAGATGAACTATGAGGGACTGTCAACCCCCAAGAAATAAACTGAGGGTTTTAGACTGGAGGTGGGTGGGGGGATGGTGAGCCTGGTGGTGGGTATTAAGGAGGGCAGGTACTGCATGCAGCACTGGGTGTTATACATAAACAATGAATCTTGGAACACTGCATCAAAAACTCATGATGTATTATATGGTGTCTAACATAACACAATAAAAAAAGAATTATATGATCCTCTCAATACAGAAAAGGCATTTGATAATATACAAGAAATTCTTTCTTGATTAAAACTCTGCACAGTGTAAGTGGAGCATACCTCAATATCATAAAAGCCATCTACAAAAAGCCCACCATAAGTATCATTTTCAATGGGGAAAAACAGAACTTTTCTCCTAAGGTCAGGAACATGACAGGGATGTCCACTCTCCTCTCTGTTCAAATAGTCCTAAAAGTCCTAGTCTCAGCAATCAGGCATTCAAATAAATATTTTATTTCATTATTCAAATAAAGGCATTCAAATTTGCAAAAAAAAAAAAAAAGAAGTCAAACTCTCTCTTTGTCGTATGTCATTATACTTTGTCTGAAAAAGCCAAAAGACCCCACCCCCAAATTGCTAGAACTTACACAGCAATTCAGCATCATGACAGGATATAAAATCAATGCACAGAAATCAGTTGAATTTCTATGCACTAACAATGAGAGTGAAGAAAGAAAAATTAAGGAATTGATCTAATTTACAGTAGCACCAAAAACCATAAGATACCTAGGAAGAAAACTAATGAAAGAGGTAAAGGATCTATATTCTGTAAACTACAGAACACTTATGAAAGAATTTGAGGGAGACACAAAGTAGTGGAAAACATTCCATGCTCATAGATTAGAAGAATATTGTTAAAATGTTTATGTTACCCAAAGCAATCTACACATTCAATGCAATTCCTATGAAAATACCATCGACATTTATCACAGACCTGGCACAAATAATCCTAAAAGTTGTATGGAACTAGAAAAGATCCCAAATAGCCAGAAGAATGTTGAAAAAGAAAACCAAGGCTGCGGGCATCACAATGCCTGACTTCAAGCTCTACTACAAAGCTGTCATCATCAAGACAGCATGGTACCAGCACAAAAGCACACCCTTAGATTAATGAACAAAATAGAGAACTCAGAAATAGAACCTCAACTCTATGGTCAATTACTGAGTACAACATCTGAAATTAATGATATGTTGGCTAATTGAATTAAATTAAAATGCAGCTATTTTCTTTTTTTAATTAATTTAGATTCAATTAGCCAACATATAGTATATAATTATTTTCAGATGTAGTGTTCACTAATTCATTAGTTGCATATAACACCTAGTACTCATCACATCAAGTGCCCTACTTAATACCAGTTACCCCATACCCATCTCCCCTCTAGCAACCATCAGTTTTTTTTTCTTTATAGTTAAGAGTCTCTCATGGTTTGTCTCCCTCTCTGATGACTTCCCATTCAGTTCTTCCTCCCTTTCACTATGTTCTGTTTGTTGGTTTTATATCCTGTGACTTTGCTGAGTTCACGTATGAGACCTTCAGGTTTTCTACAGAGTATCATGTCATTTGCAAATACTGAAAGTTTGACTTCTCCCTTGACAGTTTGGATTCCTTGTATTTCTTTTTGTTGTCTGATTCCTGAGGCTAAGACTTCAAGTACTATGTTGAATAGTAATGGTAAGAGTGGGCATCCTTCCCTTGTTCTTGAGCATAGAGGAAACTGAAGGAGGTATTATCTATGAATCTTTCATAAATGGCCTAGCAATGTTGAGTTATGTTTCCTCTAACCCTACTTTTTTGAGGGCTTTATCAGGAATGTATGCTGTATTTTGTCAAATGCATTTTCTACATCTATTGAGAGGATCATATGGTTCTTATCTTTCCTTTTATGAATTTAGAATATCACATTGTCTGGTTTGTATAACATTGAATAACCCCTGCAGCCCAGGAATAAATCCCACTTGATCATGGTAAATAATTACTTGAATGCATGCTATACTCGATTAGTGAGGGTCTTGTTGAGAATTTTTGCTTCCATGGTCATCAGGGATATTGGTCTGTAATTACCCTTTTTAGTGTGGCCTTTGTCTTGTTTTGGAATCAAGGCAATGCTGGCCTCTTAGAATGGGTTTGGAGGGATGTCTAAGTGGCTCAGTTGGTTGTTCAGCTGCCTTCAGCTCAGGTCATGATCCCAGCATCCTAAGACTGAGTTCTACATTGGGCTTCTTGCTCAGTGGGAAGCCTGTTTCTCCTTCTGTCTGCCTCTGTCTCTCTCTCTCTCTCTCTCTGACAATTAAATAAATAAATGAAATCTTTATTTTAAAAAAAATAATGTGTTTGGAAACTTTTCATCCATTTTTATTTTTTTGGAAGAGTCTTATAAGAATACATATTAACTTTTCTCTAAAGGTTTTGTAGAAGTCCCCTGGGAAGGTCCTGAACTTTGGTTTGTCAGATTTTTTTTTTTTAACCGATTCAATTTATTTACTGGTTAGGGATCTTTTTTCTATTTATTCCTCTTTCCTTCTTTGTAGTTTTTATATTTCTAGGAATATATCCATTTCTTCCAGATTTCCCACTTTGTTGACATATAATTTTTCATAGTATTCTCTTATGATAGTTTGCATTCCTTTAGTGTTGGTTGAGACTTCTTCTCTTTCATTCATTCTTTTTTTATTTGAGTCTTTCTCTTTTCTTTTTTATAAGAACATCTAAAGGTTTGGGGAAACTCTATGGCTCCTTAAGCAGTTAAGCAGCTGTCTTCAGCTCAGGTCATGATCCCAGGGTCCTGGTATTGAGCCCCAGATTGGGCTCCCTGCTCAGTGGAGAGTCTGCTTTCCTTCTCCCTATGCCTGCTGCTCTGTCTGCTTGTGCTATCTCTGTCAAATAAATATATAAAAAATGTTAAAAAAGAATGGCTACAGGTTTATCAATTTTATTCTCTAAAAGAACTAGCTCTTAATTTCATAGATCTTTTTCCACTGTTTTGTTTATTTCTGTATTGTTGTCTACTTCTCCAATCTTTATTATTTTCCTCTTCTGCTGGCTTTAGTTTTTGTTGTTGTTTGTTTGTTTGTTTTTTACTGTTCATATTCTAGTTATTTTAGGTGTAAATTTAGCTTGTGTATTTTAGACTTTTCTTGCTTCTTTGGGTAGGCCTATATAGCAAGATCTCAAAAAAATTTCCTTTGTTGCATCCCAAAAGTTTGGGGTTGTTGTGTTTTCATTTTCATTTCCTTTCTTATATGTCCTTTTAATTTTCTTTTTAAAATTTCCTTGTTCATTCATTTATTCTTTAGTAGGGTTTGCTTTAAGCTGCATGTATTTGAGGTGTTTCCAGAAGTTTTCTTATGGTTGACTTCAAGTTTCATAGTGCCTGATCTGAAGCTACTTTCAGGACTTTTCCTTCTCTGTGTATTTGGTAAATTTGACTATGTTATGTCTTGGAGTGGGCTTGTTGTTGATTCTGTACCTCTTGAATTTTGATGTTTATTTCCTTTCACAGTTTAGGGATGTTTTCAGCCAAATGTGCTCAAATGAATCTCCTGCCTCTTTTCCCCTCTCTTCTTCTGGGATTCCTGTGATACAATTATTATTATAGTTTAAGGGGTTACTGAATTCTCTAATTCTACATCCATGATGCAGATCCTTCTTCTTTTCAGCTTCATTATTTTCCATAATTTTATCTTTGATTATCACTGAGTTGTTCTTCTGGTTTGTCCATATTTATAGTCATTCATCCAGTTGGTTTTGCATCTAAGTTATAGCATTTTATATTTTTGACTAACTAGTTTTAAGTTCTTTTATGTTGGCAGTTAGGGATTCTCTAGTGTCTTCTGTATTTTTCTCAATCCCAGCTTGTGTCCTGATGATTGTTGTTTTATTCTTTTTATTTTTTATAGATTTTATTTATTTATTTGACAGGGAGAGAGAGAATTCACAAGCAGGGGGAGTTGCAGAAGGAGAGGGGGAAGCAAGCAGGGAGCCTGATGTGGGACGCAGTCTAGGACCTGAGACAAACCAGACACTTAATTCACTGAGTCACCCAGACACCGATGATTGTTGTTTTAAATTCTGGTTAAAACCTCTTATATCAGTTTTGTTTAATCATTGTCTATTACATCTACTTCTTTCTTTTAGGGTGAATTCCTCTGTTGTGTCATTTTGTCTAGGTCACTGTTGTGTGTGTGTGTGTGTGTGTGTGTGTGTGTTTGTGTGTGTGCATATGTATAATTGTTAGAAAAGCCTGTTATATTCTTGCTTCTGAGAGTAATGGCTATATTAAGAGATCCTATACTGTGTCAGGATGTACTCTATAAATTTTTGTTTGTAATAATGTATCACTATTAGTACATCTCTAGGAGTACTTTAGAGTTTGTTTTTGGTTTTGTACATTCTCTGGGTTTTGACACATTTATAACAACATGTATCCATCATTATAGTATCATATGGAATAGGTTCACTGCCTTAAAAGTACTCTGCACTTCACCTACTCATTTTTCTCTTCCTCCTATGGAGCCACTGGCAACCACTGATCTTTCTGTTGTCTACATAGTTTCAACTCTTCCAGAATGCCATATAATTGGAATCATATGACATGTAACCATTTCAGGTTGGCTTATTTCACTTAACAATATGCATTTAAGGTTTGTTCATGTTTATTCATGGTTTTGTTTCTGTTTGTAACAATCTTTTTTAACTTCTCCACAATCTTTGCAGTGGTAGAAATAAATCTAACAGGGATATGAATTTTAGAGCATGTTCTATAGGATAATCATAATAAATAAAGACATTACATTTTAGCCTCAGTTTTACCTAAAATATTCTTCAAACATTTCATGACTTCTTAGGCTAAGCAGTAATTTTATTATTTTTTAGTTTTTATATAAATTCCAATTAGTTAAAATATAGTGTTATATTAGTCCCAGGCATATAACATAGTAATTCAGCAGTTCCATACATCACCCAGTGCTTATCACAATATGTGCACTCTTTAACCTCCATCACCTATTTAACCCATAACCTGAAAAACCTCCCCTCTGCTAACCATCAGTATGTTCTCCATAATTACAAATCTGTCTCTTGGTTTGTCTTCCTCTCTCTTACTTTTTACCTTTGCTCATTTGCTTTGCTTCTTAAATTCCACTTATGAGTGAAAGCATATGGTATTTATCTTTCTTTGACTTGACTTATTTTTGCTTAATATAATACTCTCTAGCTTCATCCATGACATTGCAAATGGCAAGATTCCATTCTCACAGCTGAAAAATATTCCATTATGTATATGTGTGTCTGTGAGTGTGATTATATATATATATATAATATTGTGATATATATAATAATATATCACATCTTTATAATCCATTCATTAATCACCCTTATGCTGCCTCCATACCTTGACCATTTTAAATAATACTGCAATAATAATTGAGGTACATGTATATCTTTGGATTTGTGTTTTTGTATTATTTGGGTAAATACCCATTAATGTGATTATAAGGTAGTTCTATTTTTAAAATTTTCAGGAACCTTCCTACTATTTTCAACAATGGCTGCACCAGCCTGCATTCCCACCATTATTGCTAGAGTGTTCCCTTTCCTCCAAATTCTAACACCTATTGTTTCTTGTGTTTTTATTTTAGCTATTCTGACAGGTACAATATGATATCTCATAATAGTTTTTATTTTCATTTCCTTGATAATCAGTCATTATGAGCATCTTTTTCCTGTGCCTGCTGGCCATCTGGATGTCTTCCATGGGAGAAAGTTCTGTTCATGTCATTTTTTTCCTGTGCCTGCTGGCCATCTGGATGTCTTCCATGGGAGAAAGTTCTGTTCATGTCATTTGCCCATTTTTAATTGGATTATTTGGCTTTGGGGAGTTGAGTTTATAAGTTATTTTGGATATTAACCCTTTATGAGATAAGTCATTTGCAAATACCTTCTCCCATTCATTAGATTGCCTTCTACTTTTGTCAATTGTTTCCTTTCCTGTACAGAATCTTTTAATTATGATGTAGTCTTAATATAATGTAGTCTTAATTTTTCATTTTCTTTTCTTTGCCTCAAGAAACCTATCAAAAAATATATACCATATCAAATGTTGAAGAAGTTACTGCCTGTGTGCTCTTCTAGGATTTTTATGATTTCAGGTCTCACATTTAGGTCTTTCATCCCTTTGGAATTTAATTTTTCTATGACAAAAGAAAGTGGTCGAGGAGGAGTTAAGATGGTGGAGGAGAAGGGGACCCTAATGTCGCCTGGTCCCTGGAATTCCCTTAGGTAGTTATCAAATCATTCTGAACACCTGTTAAATTAACCAGAGATCTAGAAAAGAATTGTTTCAATTCTACAAATAGAAGGGTGGCCAGTTTTTGCAAGGTCAGAGGTATGGAGACGTGAACTTGATATGATACATCAGAAGATTAAGCTGCTGGGGGAGGGAGTTTCCTTAAGCCAACTATAAGAAAGAGTTATGAGCAGCCAAGCACAAAATTGAAGCTTTTAGAAGTCTTATCCAGTTGGGGTTATCCCTGCCTGAAAGGTGCTCAGGTGGCAATGCAGAATCAATCCCAGGTAGGTCAGCATGATCGCAGGATCCCCAGGGTTACAAAAAATATGTGGGTGCATGAGTGCAGCAGATTTTTCAAGCTGGCTGCAAACAGTGATTCTAGACACCAGCCTTCTCCTTAGTGTTGCCATAAACCATGGTTCAGTGACCACCCTCCAAGCAGGGACCCAGCGAAAAGCAGAAGCATGGCAATACCCTCTCCCTCCCGTGGGAAGAAGGACAAGGGTCTGCACTGCAGGAATCCATAAAGGTTGGAGTCTCAAAATATGGTTTATTGCCTCAAAAAATGCTCAACTGTTGTAGGAACAAGATGACAGAGGATCAGGAGACCTAAATATCATTGGGTCCCAGGAGTTCAACTAGATAGTTACCAAACCATTCTGAACACCTACAAAATCAACAAGAGATCAAAGAGAAATAGAGCAGCAATTCTAGGAACAAAAAAGTGACCACTTTCTGGAAGGTAGGATTTTCAGAGAAGTAAATCCAAGGTGATATATGGGAAGATAGACCACAGTGGGAGGACCCAGCTCCCAACAAACAGTAGATCAGCAGAATAAAAAAAATCACAACTATTAGAATTCTGCTCCACTGAGGGACATTGTTTCAGAAGCTAAGCAGGGGGTGGAGCCCTGAATGGGGCAGTATGGTCTCAGGACCTGCAAGATCAAAAAGACCAGCAGTGTCTGAGTGTGGCAGAGCTCCCAGGTATCAGAGCAGGGGAGCTGGCTGCAGAGATGGATCTGAGGAGTGGGCTTTTAGCTCAGGTTTACCTGAAACCATGATCAGAGGCACAGTCAGGCCACTGCTCTTCAAGCAGAGACTTCACAAATGGAAGATCTGATAAGACCCCCCTCTTTCTTCCTCTGGGAGAGTGGCACGAGAGCATACTGTAAGAACCTGTTGGGTTTTGGAGACTCAAAGTGGGGCCATAAGCCAGAGATAGAAATGCTCAGGGACACACCAGGTGAGCATGGAGTGCAGCAAGAGACCAGGTAGACAGGAGTGATGGACTGCTTTTCTCTGAGGGCACACTGAGGAGTGGCTCCCCTGAGAGCTCAGCTCCTATGGGGCCAGAGATTGGGAGACCGCAATTTCCATTCTCATCCTACAAAGTTGTATAAGTGTTGAAGGAACAAAAGCTCCCAAAAGCAAACCCGAGCAGATTACTGATCCTAGCTCTGGTAAGGTCAGTGCAATTCCACATTGGGCAAAGACTTTTGAGAAGCACTGCAACAGGCCCTTCCCTGAGAAGATCAACAAAACTATCCAGCCAAGACCAAGTTCACTGATCAATGAGAACTGCAAAAATTCAGAGCTACAGGAATACAGCACATAGAATTCATGGCTTTTTCACTGTGATTCATTAGTCTTTTGAAGGTATTTTATTTTATTTTATTTTTTCTTATTCTATTTTTCAATTTTTCCTCTTTCCTCTTTTAACTTTTTTTTAACTATTATACCTTTTTAAAAATATTTTTAAATTTTCATTGTTATAGTCACATTCTAACCCTTCATTTTATTTAACCATACTTTTTGTATATATATAGTTTTTTCTGTCTTTAAAATTTTGGGATACAGTTTCTTCTAACAGATCAAAATATATCTCAAATCTAGCTTATGGCTTTGTTCTAGTCTCCAGCCAGATAACATTCTTTTCCTCCACTTTTTTTTCAACCAAATTCTTATCTTATCAATTTCCTTTTTTTAATCTTTTTAAGTTTTCATCTGAACACTCATATTACATCCCATCATGTTTATCCCAATTTTTGTGTATATATATGTTTTTGTTTTTTGTAGTTTTGGGAGGCATTTTCTTCTAAAAGACCAAAATACACCCAAAATTAAGTGTGTGGCTCTGTTTTATTCACCAGTCTAATATATATATATATATATATATATATATATATATATATATATATATATATATATATATTCCCTCCTTTCTTCTCTACCTGGTTTCAGGTCTCTTCTGATATGGTTACTGTATACTTTTCTGGGGTTGTTGCTTCATTTTTAGCATTTTGTTCTCTCGCTCATCTATTCTTACCTGGATGAAATGGCAAGGAGGAAAAACTCACCTCAAAAAAAAAAAAAAAAAAAAAAAGAACAGGAGGCAGTACTGATGGCTAGGGACCTAATCAATAAGGACATTCATAAGCTGTCAGAACTAGAGTTCAGAATGATGATTATCATGGTGCTAGCTGGCCTCCAAAAAAAGCATGGAAGATACTAGGGAATCCATTTCTGAAGAAATAAAATCCATTTCTGGAGAAATAAAAGAATTAAAATCTAACCAGGTTGAAATAAAAAAAAAAGCTATTAATGAAGCCCAATAAAAAATGGAGACTATTACAGCTAGGATAAATGAGGCAGAAGAGAGAATTAGTGATATAGAAAACCAAACGATGGTGAATAAAGAATCTGAGAAAAGAGAGATAAACAACTACTGGACCACAACGGAAGAATTGAAGAGAAAAGTGATACTATAAAATGAAACAATATTAGAATAATTTGGATCCCAGAAGAAGAAGAAAGAGAGAGGGGGCAGAGGTATATTGGAGCAAATTATAGTGGAGAAGGTCTCTCATTTGGGGAAGGAAATAGACATCAAAATCCAGGAGGCACACAGAACTCTCACCCTTAAAATCAGTAAAAATAAGTCGATACCCTGTAAAACTTACAAGTCTCAGAGACGAAGAAAAAGTCCTGAGAGCATCTCAGGACAAAAGGTCTGTAACCTACAATGGTAGAAATATTAGATTGGCAATAGACCAATCCACAGAAGCCTGGAAGGCCAGAAAGGACTGGCATGATACATTCAGAGGACTAAGTAAGAAAAATATGCAGCCAAGAATACTATATCCAGCTAGGATGTCATTGAAAATAGAAGGAGAAATAAAGTTTATAGGACAAACAAAAACTAAAAAAAATATGCAAATACCAAACCAGCCCTACAGGAAATATTGAAAGCGGTCCTCTAAGCGAAGAGAGAGTGTAAAAGTAACAGACCAGAAAGGAACAGAAACAATATACAGTAACAGTCTCCTTACTGGCAATACAATGGCAATAAATTCAAATTTCAATAATTACCCTGAATGTAAATGGGCTAAATGCCCTAATCAAAAGACACAGGGTATCAGACTGGATTAAAAAAAAAAAGACATTGATATGCTGTCTGCAAGAAACTCATTTTAGACCCAAAGAAACCTCCAGATTTAAAGTGAGGGGGTGGAAAACAATTTACCATGCTAATGGACATCAAAAGAAGGCTGGGGTGGCAATCCTTATATCAGAGAAATTAGATATTAAGCCAAAGATCATAATAAGAGATGAGAAAAAACATTATATCATACTTAAAGTGTTGTCCAACAGCAAGATATAACAATTTTAAATATCTATGCCCCTAACACATGGGAGCAGCCAATTATATAAACCAATTAATAACAAAATCAAAGAAACACATTGATAATAATACAGTAATAGTAGAAGACTTTAACAGCCCCTCTCCCACTGAAATGTACAGATCATCTAAGCAAAAGATCAACAAGGAAATAAAGGTGTTAAATGACACACTGGACCAGATAGACATCACAGAAATATTCAGAATATTCCATTCCAAAACAATAGAATACACATGCTTCTTTAGTGCACATGGAACATTCTCCAGAACAGATCACATCCTGAGTCACAAATGAGGACTCAACCAGTCCCAAAACATGGGGAATCATTCCCTGCACATTTTCAGACCACAATGTTTTGAAACTATAACTTAAGCACAAGAGGAAAATTTGAGAAACTCAAATACATAGAAGCTAAAGAGCATCTTACTAAAGAATGAATGGGTCATCCAGGAAATTAAAGAATTTTTAAAAATTTATGGAAACAAATGAAAATGAAAACACAACTCTTCAAAATCTCTGGGACAAGGTAAAGGTGGTATTGAGTGGGAAGTATATAGCACTACACCTCTTTATCAAGAAATAAGAAAGGTCTCAAAAAAAAAAAAAGAAAAAGAAATAAGAAAGGTCTCAAGTACACAACCTAACCCTACACCTGAAGGAGCAAGGTGAAGAACAGCAAAGAAAGCCTAAAGCCAGCAGGAGAAGAGAAATAATAAAGATCAGAGCAGAAATGAATGATTTATAAAGCAAAAGAACAGTAGAACAAATCAACAAAAATAGGAGCTCATTCTTCAAAAGAATAAGATTGATATACCCCTGACCAGACTTATCAAAAAGAAAAGAGAAAGGACCCAAATGAATTAAATAATTAATGAAAGAGGAGAGATCACAACCAACAATAAACAATTATAAAATAAACAATTATAAAAACATATTATGAGCCACTATATGAGAACAAATTTGACAATATGGAAGAAATGGAGGCATTTATAGAGACATATAAGGTACCAAAACTGAAACAGGAAGAAATAGAAAACCTGAAAAAAAAAAAAACATAAGCAATAAGGAGATTGAAGTAGTAATCAAAAAATCTCCCAACAGGGGTGCCTGGGTGACCGAGTGGGTTAAAGCCTCTGACTTGGGCTCAGGTCATGATCTCAGGGTCCTGGGATCGAGCCCTGCATCAGTCGTTCTGCTCAGCAGGGAGCCTGCATCCTCCCTCTTTCTCTGCCTGCCTCTCTGCCTACTTGTGATCTCTATCAGTCAAATAAATAAATAAAATCTTAAAAAAAATCTCCCAACAAACAAGAGCCCAGGGCCAGATGACTTTCCACGGGAGTTCTACCAAACATTTAAAGAAGAATTAATACCTATTCTCTTGAAACTGTTCCAAAAAATAGAAATGGGATAGAAAACTTCCAAACTCATTTTATGAGACCAGCATTACCTTGATCCCAAAACCAGACAAAGATTCCATCAAAAAGGAGAATTATAGACCAATATCCTTGATGAACACAGATGCAAAAATCCTCACCAAAATACTAGCCAATAGGATCGAACAGTACATTAAAAGGTTTATTCACCACGACCAAGTGAGTTTATTCCTGGACTGCAAGTTTGGTTCAAAATCCACAAAAAAATCAATGTGATATAATACATTAATAAAAAAAGGAACAAGAAGCATATGATACCCTCAATAGATGCTGAAAAAGCATTTGACAAAGTACAGCATCCTTTCTTGACCAAAACACTTTACAGTGTAGGGATAGAGGATACATACCTCAACATCATCAAGATCATCCATGAAAAACCCACAGTGAATATCATTCTCAATGGAGAAAAATTTAGAACTCTTCTCCTCAGATCAGGAACACAGTCTACTATCACCACTGCTCGTCAACATAGTACTAGAGGTCCTAGACTCAACAATCAGACAACAAAAAGAAGTAAAAGGCATCCAAACCAGCAAAGAAGAAGTCAAACTCCCACTCTTTGCAGATGTTATGTTACTTTATGTAGAAAACTCAAAGACCTCACTTCAAAATGGTTAGAACTCATAAAGGAATTCAGTAAAGTGTCAGGATATAAAATCAATGCACAGAAATCAATAGCATTTCTATACACCAGCAGCAAGACAAAAGAAAGAGAAATTAAGGAGTCTATCCCATTTATAATTGCACCCAAAATCATAAGACACCTAGCAATAAACCTAAACAAAGAGACAAAGAATCTATACTCAGAGGACTATAAAGTACTCATGAAAGAAATTGAGGAAGCCACAAGGAAATGGAAAAACATCCCATGCTCATGGATTGCAATAAAAATTGTGAAAATATCTATGCTACCTAAAGCAATCTACATATTTAATGCAATCCCTATCAAAATACCATCAACTTTTTTTCAAAGAAATAAAGCAAATAATCTTGAAATTTATATGGAAGCAGAAAAGACCACAAATAGCCAAAGGAATGTTGAAAAAGAAAACCAAAATTGGGGGCATCATAATTCCAGACTTCAAGCTCTATTACAAAGCTGTCATCATCAAGATGGTATGGTACTGGCACAAAAACAGACACTTAGATCAATGGAACAGAAAAGATAGCCCAGAAATGGACTCTCAACTCTCTGGTCAACTAATCTTTGACAAAGCAGGAAATAATGTGCAATTGAAAAAAAGACAGTCACTTCAACAAATGATGTTGGGAAAATTGGACAGCCACATGCAGAGAATGAAACTGGGCCATTTCCTTCCAGCACACACAAAAATAGACTCAAAATAAATGAAAGATCTCAATGTGAGACAGGAATCCTTCAAAATTCTTGAGAAGAACACAGGCAGCAACCTCTTCAACTTCAGCTACAGCAACTTCTTCCTAGAAACATCACCAAAGGCAAGGGAAGCAAGGGCAAAAATGAACTATTGGGACTTCATCAAGATCAAAAGTTTTTGCACAGCAAAGAAAACAGTCAACAAAACCAGAAGACAACTAACAGAATGGGAGAAGATATTTGCAAATAACATATCAGATAAAGGGCTAGTATCCAAAGTGTATAAAGAACTTATCAAACTCAACACCCAAAGAACAATTAATTCTGTCCAATAAATTAATCCAAACAAGAAATGGACAGAAGACATGAACAGACATTTCTGCAAAGACATTCAAACAGCCAACAGACACATGAAAAAGTGCTCCACATCACTCGGCATCAGGGAAATACAAATCAAAACCACAGTGAGATACCACCTCACACCAATCAGAATGGTTAAAATTAACAAGTCAGGAAACATCTGATGTTGATAAGGATGTGTATAAAGGGAAACCCTCTTACACTGTTGGTGGGAATGCAAGCTGGTCCAACCACTCTGGAAAACAATATGGAGGTTCCTCAAAAACCTGAAAATAGAGTTACCCTATGACCCAGCCATCTCACTACTGGGTATTTACCCTAAAGACACACACATAGTGGTCTGAAGGGCCATGTGCATCAGAATGTTTATAGCAGCAATGTCCACAGTAGTCAAAGTATGGAAAGAAGCTAGATATCCATCAACCAATGAATGGATAAAGAAGATGTGGTATATATATACAATGGAATATTATGCATCCATCAGAAGCCCAAATCTTGTCATTTGCAATGAAGTGGAAGGAACTAGAGGGTATTATGCAAGCAAAATAAGTCAATCAGAGAAAAACAATTATCATATTCTCTCTCTGATGTGAGGAATATGAGAGGCAGTGTGGGGGCCATGGGGGGTGGGAGGGAAAAATGAAACAGGATGGGACTGGGGAGGGAGACAGACCATAATAGACTGTTAATTTCAAGAAACAAACTGAAGGTTGGTTGGGGGGTGGGGGGTTGGATAGAGAGGCTGGATTATGGACATTGGGTTATGTATGGGCTATGGAGAGTGCTGTGAATTGCATGAGACTGATGATTCATAAATCTGTACCCCTGAAACAAATAATACATTATATGTTAATTAAAAAAGAAAAAAAAAACCCTCAATGCCTGGCTGGATGAGCACAAAATTTGGGCAGAAACCAAGAAGACAAGAGTGATTGATACTTTTCTGTGAGGGCTCATTGAAGAGTGGGAGACTCAGACTTTCAGCTCCAGGGCTAGAGATCAGGGTGACACCATTTTCACCCCCTTCATCAGTACTGAAAGTCTTCAGGGAGCAAAACAGTGCTACAAAGTGCAGTACACTTACACTGAGTACAGCTCCCTGGTAAGAGAGGTGCAATTCCACCCAGGTAAAGACACCTGAAAATCAGTGCAAAAGGCCCTGCCCCAGAACACCAACAGCAACATCAGGCTAATATTAAATTTGCCAATCAAAGAGAACTGCAAAACTTCAGCTCTTGGGGAAAACAGAATATAGGAATTGTGGCTTTTTGTTATTATTACTTAATCTTTAATTTTTTAATTTTCATTTATTTTCTTATTTTACCAATTCTTTTAAAAATGTTTATTAATTTTAATTTTTACATTTATATATTTCAGTTTTGGTGTCCTTTCATTGTATTCAATTTTATTTATTTATTTTTTTACCTATATAAGTTTTTCTTTCTTTCCTATTTTGGGAATAGTTGGTGTTGTTGTTTCTGATTAATTCCCTGGCAGTGAGTACTGCCTCTTGTTCTTTCTTTTGGGGTGAGTTTCTCTGTCTTGTTCTTACACTCAGAAAAGAATACATGAAAGAGATAGAAAATACAAAAATAGCAACAACACCAGAAAATACAAACCAGAATAATGGAAGAACACAGAAACCAAAGATGTGTGAGAGGGAGAGAGAGAGAGAGAATAAAATCCACCAAAAGTAAAACAACACAACAATAAACTAGATCCTGGGTGTGTTTTGGTCTGTTTGTTAGAAGAAACTAGATCCCAAAATAGGAAAGAAAGAAAAACTTATACAGATAAAAAAAATAAAATTTAATTCAATGAAAGTACACCAAAAATGAAATATATAAAAGTCAAGGCCCAGATAGCTTCACAGGTGAATTCTACCAAACATTTAAGGAGATCATTTCATTTCTTCTCAAATTATTCTAAAAAATAGAAGAGGAAGGAAAACTTCCAAATTGATTCTATGAGGCCACGATACTAAATCCAGATAAGGACACAACAAATAAAAACAACTATAGACCGATACCTTTCATGAACATAGGTGTAAAAATCCTCAACAAAATACAAGCAAATAAAAGCCAATAATATATTAAAAAATCAGTCACCATGATCAAGTTGGTTGAAGGAGTGATTCAATATGAACAAATCAATCAATGTGATAATCACATCAATAAAAGAAATGACAGTAAACAAATGATTACTTCAATATATGCAGAAAAAGCACTTAACAAACTATAACATCCATTCATGACAAAGACTGTCAACAAAGTAGGTTTAGAGAAAACATATCTCAGAATAATAAAAATGATACATGAAAAACACACAGTCAACACCGTCCTTAATAGGGAAAAGGTGAGAATTTTCCCTGTAAGGTCAGGAATAAGACAAGGATTTCCACTCTCAAAACGTTGGTTCAATGCAGTACTGGAAGTCCTAGCCACAGCAATCAGACAACAAAAAGAAATTAAACACATCCTAATCAGTAAGAAATAAGTAATATTTTCAACAATATGAAAAACTAATAAAGTACTGTATGGTGACTAACATAACATAATAATAAAAAAAAGAGCAGAAGGTGCAGAAGACTTTCTTAACGCACAGAAATAGACACGGAAAGAGAGATAAAATGAGCAGAGAAATCTATCCTAAATGAAAGAACAGGACAAACCCATGCCGTAATATCGAACTTAAACAGACATAAGTAACATACTTGATAGAGAATTTGAAGCAATGATCATAAGATAATTACTCATTGGCCTTGGGAAAAGAGTGGAAGACTTGAGGCATTAACACAGAGATAAGGAATAATATAATAATATAATATAATATAATAATAATATAATAATAATAATATAATAAAGATCAATGAACAAAATGAGGAAAACTTGATAGAATGAACAGCTATATGGAAGAAACAGTGGAATGGAATAGTGACAGAATAATGTCTGTAATATAATGTAATGTAATGTAATATCTGTAATCAGGCTGAATAGTAGAGGGAGTACAGAATTATGTAAAATGAAAACAGACTTAGGGAACACAGTGATTTCAACAAACATAATAACATTCATATTATAGGAGTCCCGGGGCAGTTGGGGGGTAGGAAGAGAGAATAAAATTTACTTGAAGAAATAATAGCTGAAAACATCCTTAATCTGGGGAAAGAAACAGACCTCCAGATCCAGGAACCACAGAGAATCCCCAAAATTTTTTAAAAAAGCAGATTCACACCAAGACATACTGTGATTAAAATAGCAAAATACGCTGTTGAAGAAAAAATCCTAAAAGTCACAAGACAGAAGAAGTCACTAAGTTATAAGGGAAAAAATATTAGTCTAAAAGGAGATTTTTCAACAATAACTCTCCAGGCCAGAAGAGATTGGCATGATACATTCAAAATGCTGAATGGGAAAAACCTATAGCCAAGAATACTCTATCTAACAAGGTTATCATTCAGAATAGAAGGAGAAACAGAGACTTTCTGGGGGGGGGAGGGAGAAAGGGGTAGCTAAAGGAGTTAGTGGTTATTAAGCCAGATCCATAAGAAATATTAAAAGGTACACACTGAATGGAAAGGAGAGAGCAAAACTGACAATATAGAGGTAGGAAACACAAAGGCAGTAGCAACAAGTATTTTTTAAAAACTAAGTCAAGAAACACACAAAAAAGAATATAAAGTATAACAAACAACTAAAATATGGGGAGGAGAGAATAATGGGTTCAAACTTAAATGACCAACAGCTTAAGATAGACTGCTATATATACAAGATGTTATATAGAAACATAATGTTTCTATATCAAAAACCACTAATAAAAAGGCAAAAAATAAAGAGAAAGGGATCCAAATATATTGCTAAAGAAAACCAGCAAGCCATAAAGGATAACAAGAGAATAAATGATCAGAGAAAATCTTCATAAATGACCACAAAACAAATAATAAAATGGCAATAAATACATAATTATCAATAATTACTTTGAATGTAAATTGACTAAATATGCCAATAAAAAACATAGGGTCTCGTAATGGATGAAAAAACAAGACCCACCTATATGCTGCCTACAAGATTCTCATTTCAGATATAAAGACATCCACAGACTGAAAGTGAGAGGATGGAGGGGTGCCTGGGTGGCTCAGCAGGTTAAGCATCCAATTCTACATTTTTGACTCAAGTCACAATCTCACAGTTGGGGGATAAAGCCCCATGTCAGACTCTGCTCAGTGCAAAGTCTGATTTAGATTCTCTCTCCCTCTCCCTCCCATTCTCTCTCTCTCTCTCTTAAATAAATCAATAAAATTCTTTAAAAAAATGAAATGGAGAGGATGGAGAAATATATGTCACACAATAGATGTCAAAGAAAGCCAGTGTAACAATACATATATAGAACAAAGTAGACTTTAAAACAAAACAAACAAACAAGCAAGCAAAAAAAAAAAAAAAAAAAAAAAAAAAAAAAAAAAAAAAAAAAAAACAGTAACAGGAGGCAAAGAAGGACATTATATAAAAATAAAGAG
This sequence comes from Mustela lutreola, assembly GCF_030435805.1. NCBI lineage: Eukaryota > Metazoa > Chordata > Mammalia > Carnivora > Mustelidae > Mustela > Mustela lutreola. Next base: position 57,947,230 of record NC_081308.1, on the reverse strand, counting down.
AAAAATCCAACAAGAAGATATAACAATTGTAAATATCTATGCACCCAACATAGGAGCAACCAAATACATAAAAGAGTTAATAAACATAAAGGAAATGATTGATAATAATGCAATAATCATAGGGGACTTTAACACCTCACTTACACCAATGGGCATATCTTCTAAACAGAAAATCAACAAGGAAACAATATCTTTGAATGACACACTGGAACAGAATGATCTAAGTTATATTCAGAACATTCCATCTTAAAAAAGCAGAATACACATTCTATTCAAGTGCACATTGGACAGTCTCAAGAACAGATAATAACCCATAAAACAAACATCAACATATTCAACAAGATGGAAAACATACTATATGTATTTTCTGACCACGAAAGTACAAGACAGCCACACACACACAAAAATGTGTATGGACCACAAATAGATAGATGTTAAATAACAAGTTACTATACAAAGAATGAGTCAATCAGTAAATAAAATAAATATTAAGTCCATGGAAACAAATGAAAATGAAAACACAGGAGTTTAAAATCTGTAGATTCAGCAAAAGCAGTTCTAAAAGGGGAGTTTATATCAATACAGAACTACTTCAGGAAGCAAGAAAAATTTCAAATATAAAAAACCTTTCCTTGAACCTAAAAGAGCTATAAAGAGAATAAAAAAAAAAAAAACATACAACTAGCAGAAGGAAGGAAATAATGAAGATTAGAGGAGAACTTAAAGATATAGAAATGAAAATAACAATAGAACAAACTGGAAGCTGGTTCTTTGAGAAAAATCAATAAAATTGGTAAGTCTCCAGCCAGCTTTACCAAGAAAGAAAAAGGAAAGGACTCAAATAAATAAAGTCAAAAATCAGAGAGAAGAAATAACACCAAGACCACAGAAATACAATAATAAAAGAATATTATGAAAAAGTATATGCCAACAAACTAGGCAACCTGGAAGAAATAGATAAATTCCTAAAAATATATAAGCTACCAAAACTGAAAAGGGAAGAAATAGAAAATTTGAACAGGCTGATAACTTGGCAAAGAAATTGAGTCAGTAATTACAAAACTCCCAACAAACAAAAGTGCAGGACTAGATGGCTTTAGAAGCAAACATTTAAAGAATAATTAATACTGCTCTATTAAACTATTCTTAAAAAAAAAGAAAAGGAAGGAAAATTTCCAAATACTGTGAGGCCAGTATTACCCTAATAGCAAAAGCAAATAAAGACACCACAAAAAAAAGACAACTACAGGCCAGTATCCTTCATGAACATAGATGCCAAAATGCTCAACAAAAAATGAATTCAATAATACATTAAAAAATCATTCACCATGATCAAGTGGTATTTATTCCTTGCTTGCAAGGGTGATACAATAGTCTCAAATCAATCAACATGATGCATCACATCAGTGAGAATAAAGATAAGAACCATATGATCCTTTCATTAGATGCAGAAAAAGCATTTGACAAAGTGCACCATCCATTCATGATAAAAACTCTCAACTTAATAGGCTGAGATGGAACATAGCTCAACATAATAAAGGCCATATATGAAAAACCCACAGCCACCATCATTCTCAATGGAGAAAAACTGAGAGCATTTCTCCTAAGGTCAGGAACAAGATAAGATGTCCACTCTCAGCACTGTTATTCAACACAGAAGTGGAAGTCTTAGCGACAGCAGTCAAGCAACAAAAAGAAATAAAATACATACAAATGGGCAAGGAAGAAGTAGGTTTTTCACTATTTACAGATAATATGATTTTACATATAAAACCCAAAAGACTCCATCAGAAAAATTGCTGGAACTGATAAATGAATTCATTAAAGTCACAATAAACAAGTCAATGTACAAGAATCTGTTGCATTTCCATATATCAATAATCAAGCAGGAGAAAGAGAAATTAAAAAAAATAATTCCATTTACAATTGCATCTAAAATTGTAAGATGTGACATAAAGTTAAGAAGGTGAAGAATTAGGGGGATGTGAGGCTTTCCTCGACCCTTGAACACAGCTATATTGAGGTCAGATCACTTGGAACATCCAGGAAATTAATCTGAGGATTCAAAAAAGGATATCCACTGTTCAGGGGAGACAGTATAATAGGGGAGAGGTGCAGGAAAGGGAATTGGGGGAGATAAATGCTGACATGCTGTGAAGGGCAGGGAAAACTTTCCTTGTGGAGAGAAAAGAGAGAGAGGGTAGAGGGATGGAGAGAATACAGCATGAGGATTACACAAGAACACCTCTCCAAAATATGGATGGGGGAGCTGAGAGAACTGAGTGGTGCAGGAGTTTTGCAAACAGTGAATGTATCTTAAACTCTGAAATGTTGCAAGTGCAGAACTTTCATTGGAGCAGAGCTGTAGCATGACGTTCTGAAGAGATGGAAGGCCCTGGAACGCATGGAAAGTGGAGTAGGAATCTTCAGAATCTCACTGGGAGAGACAGTTCCCCTTCCCAGAATACATTTGGAAGAGAGTATATTGCCTCTTCAGAACAAAAGAACCCTCAGACTCCAGCAAATGGCTGTTTTCATTGACAAGAGTCAAAGGAAAATTCAGAGGGTGGATAATTTGGTCGCCCTTTTTCATATTGCCATAGCATAGAATCCAGGCATTGTGCAGATGGGGGACTGATTTTGTTTGTTTGTTTGTTTGTTCCTGGGACAATGAGCACTAGTCAGAGTGCAGAGATCCTCTAGTCCACAAGAGGGAGCAGATCTAAGCACTGCTGGCTCCTTTAAGATTTGGAGTTTTGAATCCCAGCCTCACTAGTGATAAATGCAGGAGAGCTGGGTGCTGGCTGTGTTGATGGGACTCACTTCCCTGTGAGGGCTTCCTGAACTGGGGTAAGTGTGAGATGGGGTGTCCTTATTTTACCTCTGCTGCCAACATGGTCAGACATCAGAGAGCAACAGTGGCCTCAGTGGAGGAAGAAGCTGATTACATCAAACTCTGCCATCCCTGTGCTTGGGAAGTGTTTTTTTTTCTTTTTTTAAGATTTTTATTTATTTGACAGAGAGATAGCACAAGTAAGCAGAGTGGCAGGCAGAAGGGAAAGAGAAGCAGGCTCTCTGCTGAGCAGGGAGCCTGATGCGGGGCTCGATCCCAGGACCATGGAATCATGACCTGTGCCAAAGGTGGAGGCCCAACCCCTGAACAACCCGGGCACCGCTGTTTGCTTGTTCTAAACTGTGGCAGGACTGACCCTGAGCCAACCCAGCAGGCCTCTACCCCAGAACAGTAACACAGGCAGCATGCCACATACACAACATCTATAGAAAATACAGTGATGCATACCATCCCTTTCAGTTCTTGTTGACATAAGACCATGAGAGACTATGGATTCCAGGAAATAATCTGATGATTTCAGAGGGGAGGGGAAGGGAGAGATGGGGTAGCCTGATGATGGGTATTAAAGAGGGGATGTGTTGTAATGAATACTGGGCATTATACATAAATAATGAATCATGGAATACTATATCAAAAGCTAATGATGACTAACATAACATAAAGAAAAGAAAAATAAATAAATAAAACCAGGATGTATTTTTATCTTTTATTCTTTTTTCCTTTGGAATCAGATGTAGTTAGTTTTTACATTTCTCTCTCTCTCTCTCAGTCTTCTTTGTTTCTTTTATTTTTATCTATTTATCTATTTTTTTCTTTTTATTTGGAATCAGGATTGTACTTTCTTTCATTTTTTTTATTGTCCCTTTTCTTTTTCTCTTATTTATTGGATCAAGTTTTTTTTTTTCTTCCTCTCTCTCTCTTTTTTTCTTTTCTTTTTCAAGCTTTTTTTCAAAAAACAAAAAACAAAAACTAAACTAAACTAAAGCATACCTAGATAAAGATCCAAGGCAAGCAAAGAGGAACTCTGTAGAGGAAAGACAGGTGGGGAAGAGCAGCCAAAATGAAACAATGGAGTGCACACAGCATAAAAGAAAAACACTTCCTGAAGTGCCAGGCCCTGGACAGTGTATGATCTCTTTTTAATATAACACTACTCTAAGATACAAGATAGAAACTTAGCCAAATGGCAAGATGGAATAATTCTACCTGAAAGAAATATCAGAAAGATATCACAGGGAGGAACTTGCTCAAAGCAAATATAAGCAATATATCTGAACAAGAATTTAGATCAACAGTTATAAAATTACTAACCATACTTGAAGAAAACATAGAAGATGAAGAGAAATGTCCACTGCAGCCATAAAAGACCTAAACACTAGTCAGGCTGAAATAAAAAATGCTATAACTGAGATGCAGACAGACTGGATATAAACACTGTGAGGGAGGCAGAAGCAGAGGAGAGGATAGGTGATGTAGAAGATAAATTTATGGAAAATAATGGAACTGAAAAGAAAAGGGAAAGAAAACAATTAGATCATGAAGGTAGACTTATGGAATTCAGTGATGTCATAAAGGGAAATAACATCCATATCATAGGAGCCCTAGAAGAAGAGTAGGAAAAGGAGGCAGAAGGATTATTTGAACAAATTGTAGCTGACAATTTCCCTAATCTGGGGAAGAAAATGTCATTTCAGTACAAGAGGCACAAAGAACTCCCCTGAAAATCAACAAAACAGTGGTCAACACTCTGATATATCATAGTGAAACTTGCAAAATACAAAGATAGCAAGAAAATTCTGAAATGAGCTTGGGAGAAAAAGTCTTTAACCTACAAGGCTAGACACATAAGGGTGAGCACATTGGTCCTCAGAAACCTGGAAGGACAGAAAAGAGTGGCATGATATATTCAACATATTAAATGGGAAAAATATGAATCCAAGAATATTTTATCCACCAAAACTGTTATTCAGAACAGAAAGAGAGATAATGAGTTTCCGAAACAAACAGAAACCAAAGGAGTTCCTGAAAATTAAGCCAGCCCTGCCAGAAATATGAAAAGGGGACACTTTGAGCAGAAAGAGAGTCAAAAGTAATGACCAGAAAGGAACAGAGACAATCTATAGAACAGTGACCTGACAGGTAATAAATGGCACTAAATTCACATCTTTCAAGAACTACTTTGTTTTCTTTTTAATTTTTATTTATTTTTAAAATTTCTTTTCAGTGTTCCAGAATTCATTGTTTATGCACCACTCCCAGTACTTCATGCAATACGTGCCCTCCATAATACTGAACACCAGGCTCACCCAACCTCCCATCCCCCTCCCCTCCAAAACCTTCAGATTGTTTCTCAGAGTCCACAGTCTCTCATGGTTTGTCTCCCCCTCCAATTACCCCCAACTCCTTTCTCCTCTCCATCTCCCCATGTACTCCATGTTATTCCTTATGTTCCACAAATAAGCAAAAACATATGATAATTGACTCTCTCTGCTTGACTTATTCACTCAGCATAATCTTTTCCAGTCCCATCCATGTTGATACAAAAGTTGGGTATTCATCCTTTCTGATGGAGGCATAATACTCCATAGTATATATGGACCACATCTTCCTTATCCATTCCTCCATTGAAGGGTGTCTTGGTTCTCTCGAGTTTGGTGACTATGGCCATTGCTGCTATGAACATTGGGGTACATATTGCCTTTATTTTCACTACATCTTTATAAGTTTCCAAAACTGAATCAGGAAGATATTGACAACCTGAATAGACCAATATTTAGTAACGAGGTTGAAGCAGTGATCAAAAACTTCCCAAAAAACAAGAGCCCAGGACCTGACAGATTCCCTGGGGAATGCTACCAAACATTAAAAGAAGAAATAATACTTATTATTCTGAAGCTGTTTCAAAAAATTGAATCAGAATGGAAACTTCCAGACTCTTTTTATGAAGCCAGCATTACCCTGATCCCCAAACCAGGCAAAGACCCCATCAAAAAGGAGAATTTCAGACCAATAACCCTGATGAATATGGATGCCAAGATTCTCAACAATATCCTAGCTAACAAGATCCAACAGTACATTAAAACAATTATCCATCATGACCAGGGATTTATCCCTGGGTTGCAAGGGTCGTTCAACATTCGCAAATCAATCAATGTGATGGAACAAATCAATAAGAGAAGAGAGAAGAACCACACGGTCCTCTCAATTGATGCACAAAAAGCATTTTACAAGATACAGCATCCATTCCTGATTAAAACTCTTTAAAGTATAGGGATAGAGGGAACATTCTTCAGCTTCATAAAATTCAATTATAAAAAACCCACAGTGAATATCATCCTCAATGGGGAAAAGCTGACAGCCTTCCCTTTGAGATCAGGAACACAACAAGGATGCCCACTCTCACCATTCTTGTTCAACATAGTATTAGAAGTCCTAGCAACAGAAATCAGACAACAAAAAGAAATAAAAGGCGTTCAAATTGGCAATGAAGAAGTCAAAGTCTCTCTCTTCACAGGCAACATGATACTTTAAATGGAAAACTCAAGAACTACTTTGAATGTAAGTGAACTAAAAGCTCCAATCAAAAGACATAAGGTACAAGAATGACTTTTTAAAAATGATCTATATGTTTCTGACAAAAGACTCACTTTAGACCCAAACACACTTCCAGGTTTCAAGTGAGGGGGTGGAGAACAATTTATCATGCTACAGGACATCAAAAAAAGCCTGTAGTTCCCAGCTATCCTTAAGTCAAATAAACTAGATTTTATACCAGACTATAATAAGAGATGAAGAGTGACACTACACCATAATAAAAGGGGCTGTACCACAAGAAGATCTAACAGCTGTAAATATTTATGCCCCAATACATACATCAATTAATGACAAATTTAAATAAACTCATAGATAATAGTAGAGCAATAGCAGGGAATTTTATTAACCTACTTGTAGCAATGGACAGATCATCTAAGTGGAAGTTCAACAAGGAAAAAAGGGCTTTGAATGACACACTAGACTAATGGACTTAACAGTAATATTCAGAACATTTCATTCTAAAGCAGCAGAATACACATTCTTTTTGACTGAACATGGAACATTCTCCAGAATATATCACATACTGGGTCACAGATCAGGACTCAACTAGTAGAAAAATATTAAGATCATATTGTACCTATTTTCAGACCACAATACTATGAAATTTGAAATCAACACAAGAAAAAACTCAGGAGGAGCATAATACATGGAAGTGAAAGGACATCTTACTAAAAATGAATGGGTCAAACAGGAAACTAAAAAAGAATTTTAAAAATACAAGGAAGGAAATGAAAATGAAAACACAACAGTTCAAAACTTTTAGGATACAGCAAAGGTGGTCCTATGAGGGAAGTATATAGCAATACAGGTCTTTCTCAAAAAGCAAGAAAAGTCTCAAATAAGCAACCTAACCTTACATCTACAGGAACTGGACAAAGAACAGCAAATAAAGCCTAAATCCAGCAGAAGAAGAAAAAGAATAATGATCACAGCAAAAATCAATGACATAGAAATAAAAATAGTTGTAGAACAGATCCAGGAAACTAGGAACTGGGTCTTTGAAAGAATTAACAAGATTGAGGAATGTCCCACCAACGTTAACAAAAAGAGGAAGGATCCAAATAAATACAATCATCAATGAAAGGGGAGAGATCACAACAAATACCACAGAAATACAAAAAGTTCTAAGAGAATATTATGAACAAATGTACACCAACAAATTAGGCAATCTGGAAGAAATGGATACATTCCTAGAAACATAAAAACTACCAAAACTGAAACAGGAAGAAACAGAAAAGTGGAACAGACCCAAAACCAGAAAAGAAATTGAATCAGTAATCAAAAATCTCCCAACAAACAAAAATACAGGGCCAGATGGCCTCCCAGCAGAATTCTACCAAACATTTAAAGAATTAATACCTATTCTTCTGAAGCTGTTTCAAAAAATATAAATGGAAGGAAAACTTCCAGACTCATTCTTTTAGACACAAATTATCCTGATCCCAAAACTAGATAATGACTACATTAACAAGGATGATTACAGATGAATATCCCTGATGAACATGGATTAAAAAATCCTCACCAAGGTACTGACAAATAGGATCCAATAGTACATTACAAGTATTATTCACCATGACCAAGTGGGATTTATTCCTGGGTTGCAGGGGTGGTTCAACAAACACAATCCAGCAATGTGATATACTACATTAATAAAAGAAATAAGAACCATATTATATAATCCTCTCATGGATGCAGAAAAAGCATTTGACAAAATACAGCTTCCTTTCTTGATAAAAACCCTCTACAAAGTAGAGATAGAGCAAACATACCTCAATATCATAAAGGCTATAATACGAAAGACCCAGAGCAAATATCATTCTCAATGAGGAAAAACTGAGACCTTTTCCCCTATGGTCAGGAACATGACAAGGATGTCCACTCTCACCACTGTTGTTCAACATAGTGCTGGAAATCCTAGCTTCAGCATTCAGACAACAAAAAGAAATAAAATGCATCCATGTGAGCAAAGAAGAAGTCAAACTTTCACTCTTTGTAGATGACATGACATTCTATAAAAAACCTTAAATACTTCATAAAAAATTACTAGAACTGATACAAGAATTCAGCAAAGTCACAGGATATAAAATAAATATGCAGATGTCTGTTGCATTTCTCTACAACAATAATGAAGCAGCAGAAAGGAAAATAAAAGAATTGGTCCCATTTACAATTGCACCAAAAACCATATGATACCTTGGAATAAAGCTAACCAATGAGATAAAAAGATCTGTACTCTGAAAACTACAGAACACTATGGAAGAAATTCAGGAAGACACAAAGAAGTGGAAAAAACTTTCCCTGCTATGGATTGGAAGAATAAATACTTTCAATTGCCAGTACTACTAAAAGCAATCTATACATTCAATGCAATGTTTATCAAAACAACACCAGTATTTCTCAAAGATCTGGATCAAATAATTCTAAAATTTCTATGGCACCATAAATGAACCTGAATAGCCAAAGTAATGTTGACAAAGAAAACCAAAGCTTGAGGCATCACAATTCTGGGGTTCAAAGTGTGTAAAAATGTAATAATCAAGACAGCATGGTACTGGCACAAAAACAGCACACAGATTAATGGCTCAGAACAGAGAATCCAGAAATGGATCCTCAATTCTACTGTCAACTAATCTTCAAAGCAGTAGGAAAGAAAATCCAATGGAAAAAAAAGCAAGTTTTTAACAAATTATGTAGGGAAAATTGGACAGCCACACACAGAAGAATGAAAGTGGGTCATTTTCTCACACCATACAAAAAAATGAACCCAAAGTGGATAAAAGATTTAAATGTAAGACTGGAAACCTTCAAAATCTTAGAGGAGAACACAGGCAGCAACCCCTTTAAGTTTGGCCACAGCAAATTCTTGCTAGACAGGTCTCCAAAAGGGAGACATAAGCAAAAATGAATGATTGGGACTTTATCAGGATAAAAGCTTTTGTATAGCAAAGGAAACAATGAACAAAACTAAAAGGAAACCTATGAAATTGGATAAGATATTTGCAAATAACGTATCTGATAAAGGGCTAGTATCCAAAGTTTATAAAGAACTTAGCAAACTCAACACCCCCAATATAAAAAATCTATTCAAGAAATGGGCAGAAGACATTAATTGACATTTCTCCAAAGATGATAACAAATGTTCAACAACACTCAACATTGGGGAAATGCGAATCTAAACCAGAATGTGATACAACCTCACACCTGTCAGAATACTTAAAATTAACACTTCAGGAAAAAAAAAAAAAGTTGATGAGGATGTGAAAAAAGGGGAACAGCCTTACACTCTTGATGGGAATGCAAATTAGTGCAGCCACTCTGGAAAACAGGATGAGGGTTATCCAAGAAGTGAAAAATAGAATAACCCTATGACCCAGCAATTGCACTAAGAGTTATTTATCCAAAGGACACCAAAATAGTGATTCACTGGGGGCATATGTACCAAAAAGTTTATAGAAACAATGTCCACAATTGACAAAACATGTAAAGCATCCATATGTCCATCAACGGATGAATGGATAAAGGTACAGTACACATACACAATGGAATATTACCAAGCCATTAAAAAGAGTGAAATGTTTCCATTTTCAACGATGTGGGTGGAACTAGAGTGTAAGCAAAATAAGTCATTCAGAGAAAAATGAAAACCATGTGATTTTACTTATATTTGGAATTTGAGAAACAAAACTGATTAACATAGGGGAAGGTAAGGAAAAATAAAACATGAAAAAATAGAGATCAGATCATAAGAGACTCTTAACTATAGGGGACAAACTAGGGAGTTTTGGAGGGAGGGTGGCCAGGAGTATTTGCATGAACAGAGAAAGAGGCCAATCATAAAAGACTCTTAAGTATAAGGGACAAACAGAAGGTTTTTGGAGGGATGGTGGGTGGGAGTATTTGGGTGAAGGGTATTAAGGAGGGCATTGATGTAATGAGAACTGGATGTTATATATCACTAAATTCTACCCTGAAACTAATAATGCACTATATGTTAACGGACATGAATTTAAATTTAAAAATTATAAAATAATTACACCTAGATAGGCATAGCCTAATCAAAATGGTGAAAGACCTGTACTCTGAATAGTATAAAACACTGAAGAAAAAAAAAAAGAAGAAGACACAAAGAAATGTAAAGACATTGGAAGAACAAATGTTATAAACATATAAATACTTACAAAACTCAACACTCAAAAAACAAATAATCCAGTTAAAAATGTGCAGAAGACATGAACAGGCATTTCTTCAAAGAAGACATACAAATGACTAACAGGCATATGAAAAAAATCTCAACATGGCTTATCATTAGGGAAATGCATATCAAAACTACAATGAGTTTGTATACACCTCACACCTGTCAAAATGCCTAAAATCAACAACAGAAGAAACAACAGGTGCTGGTGAGGATGTGGAGAAAAGTGACATGCATGCACTGTCAGTGGGAAAGTAAAGTGGTCAGCCACTCTACAAAAGAGTATGGAGCTCCTTTAAAAAGTTAAAAATCGGGGCACCTGGGTGGCTCAGTGGGTTAACGCCTCTGCCTTCAGCTCAGGTCATGATCCCAGGGTCCTGGGATCAAACCCCCCACTGGGCTTTCTTCTCAGCGGGGAGCCTGTTTCCCTTCCTCTTTTTCTGCCTGCCTCTCTGCCTGCTTGTGATCTCTATCTGTCAAATACATAAATAAAATCCGTAAAAAGAGAGATTTATAAAAAGTTAAATTTGAACTATCTTATAGTCCAGCAATTGCACTATAGGTAATTACTCTAATACAAGAACTAATTGAAAGGGATACATGCACCCCAGTGTTTATAGCAGCATTATTTACAATAGCCAAGAAATGGAAGAAACACTAATGTCCACTGACTGATGATAAACACATGTGGTACATATACAGTGGAATATTATTTAGCCATTAAAAAGAATGAAATCTTGTCATTTTCTCTTTTTTTAAAGATTTTCTTTGTTTATTTGAGAGGCAGAGATCACAAGTAGGCAGAAAGGCAGGTGGTAGTGGGGGGGGGGGGGAAGCAGGCTCCCTGCTGAGTAGAAAGCCCGATGGAGGGCTCAATCCCAGGACCCTGAGATCATGACCTGAGCCGAAGGCAGGGGCTTTAACCCACTGAGCCACCCAGATGCCCCCAAATCCTGCCACTTTCAATAACGTGGATAGAGCTAGAGAGTATAATGCTACATGAAATAAGTCAGTTGGAAAAACACAAATGCCATATGATTTGAATCATATGTGGAATTTAAGAAACAAAACAAACAAAGGGGAAATATAAAAGAAAGAGAAAGAGAGCAAGATAGAAATCAAGAAACAGACTCAATTATTGAGAACAACCTGATAGTTATCAGAGGGGTAGGGACTGGGGGTGGGTTAAATTGCTGATGGAAATTAAGGAATGTACTTGTGATGAGCACAGGGTAATATATGGATGTATTGAGTTACTCCATTGTCCACCTGAAACTAATATAAAAATATATGTTAACTAACTGTAATTAAAATATAAGCATAAAAACTTTTTAAAAAAATAGTATGTACTTTCGATGGGTGGGTCAAGAGGGGAATGCAAAGTTAATTAAGGAGTATAAAGTTTCAGTTTCACAAGATGGAGAGAACTAAGAAAGAGGATGCTGGTGGTAGTGGCACAGCATTATGAATGTATTTAATATCAATTACCTGTACACATAGAAATGGTTGAGATGATAATTTTTATGTTATGTGTATTGTAGAATAATTAACAAATTGAAAAAAAACCATAATAACGGAGGGTATGTGCTTTGGTGGGTGCTGTGAAGTGTGTAAACCTGGTGATTCACAGACCTGTACACCTGGGGATAAAAATAAATGTTTATAAAAAATAAAAAATTAAAAAAAAACCATAATAACATAAGTACCCAATTATCAAAAAACTAAGTGTACAATACAGTTTTGTTAATTCTAAGCACAATATTGTATAATAGATCGCTGGAAATTTTTTATCTTACATAACTGAAACCCACTGAACAGCATCTCCCCACTTCCCCTACCACCCAGACCCATTCTATTTTCTGCTGTGATGAATCTGACTACTTTAGATACTTATATAAGTGGAATCAAGTAGAATATTTCCTTTTGTGACTGGCTTATTTCACAGAGGGTAATGTTCTCAAAGTTTATCCATGTTGTAACATATGACAGGATTTCTTTCTTATTTATGATTGAATAATATTCTATAGTATTTATATTACATTTTCTTTATCCATTTATGTCTCAATAAACATTTAGGTTATTTCCACCTCTTGTTTATTGTTAATAAAACTACAATAAACACAAGAGTGCAGATATCTTTTTAAAATCTTAACTTTGGGGGCACCTGGGTGGCTCAGTGGGTTAAGCCTCTGCCTTTGGCTTGGGTCATGATCTCAGGGTCCTGGAATCAAGTCCCGTATCAGTTTCTCTGTTCAGCAGGGAGCCTGCTTCAACCCCTTTTCTCTCTCTGCCTGCCTCTCTGCCTACTTGTGATCTCTCTGTCAAATAAATAAATAAAATCTTAAAAAAAAAATAAAATCCTAACTTTTACTCTTTTGTACAAAAACAGAGGTGAGGTTGCTGCATCATATGGTAGTTCTACTGTTATTTTGGAAGGAATCTCCATGTTCTCTATAGAAGATGCATCATTTTACATTACAACCAGGAATGCACAGGACTTTCAATTTCTCCATATTGTCACCAACACTTGTTATTTTCTGTTTCTGTTTTTTAAATAATGGCCATCCTGACAGATGTGAGGTGATACTTCCTTGTGGTTTTTCATTTGTATTTTCCCTTTTAATGATGTTTAACATCTTTTTTTATATATTTGAGTTCCATTTGTATATCTTATTTGGGAAAATGTGTATTTAAGCATTTTAGCTATATCTTAATCATGTTATTATTTTTTCTATTAAGTTTAGGAGTTCCATATGCATTTTGGCTCTCATCCCTTTCCAGATATCTGATTTAGAAATATTCTGTCACATGTTATAATTTGCTTTTGCACTCTTTAGATTGTTTTCAATGTAGTCCAGAGAGATACTTTTTGTCTTAAGTTGACCTACATACACATTTTTGCTTTTGTTGCCTGTGTTTTTGGTGTCATATGCAAAAAAACATTGCCAAGAACAATGCTTTTATGGGTCAAAGGTTTGTGTCTTCCCCAAATTCACATCTTGGTACACTAAACTCCACTGTGGTGGTATTTAGAAGTTGGTACTTTGATACATAGCTTGTTTTAGATTAGGTCATAAAGGTAGGAGTCTAATGGTGGGATTAGTATCCTTATTAGAAGAGGAAAACAAATATCAGTTCTCCCCCTCTCTCCCCTTCCTCCCCACTCCTTTGTCTCTCCACAGACAGGCACTGAGAATAAGCTATGTGAACACACAGTAAAAAGGCAGCCATCTGCAAGCCAGGAAGAACTGAAACTGCCAAAACCTTGGTTTTGGAGTTCCCAGCCTCCAAAACTGTGAAAAAAATGTATTTGTTTAAGCCACTGGTCTATGGTATTTTATTATAGCACAAATAAAACCCTGGGATTGGCTATGGAACTGTGTAATGGGTAGAAGCTGAAATAATTTGAATTGCATGCTAGAAAAAAATAAGACAACTATTTAGGGAATGCTGAAAGAAATTCTGGTGAGGGTTTAGAGAGAAAAGAATAGAATTGATGAGAAAGCCTACATCTTCCTACAGAAACATATGAACAGCACGATAGTAGAAATATGGGTGGTAAGACTACTTCTGATAATGTCTCAGGATAAAATAAGAAACAATAAAGAAAAAGCAATACTTGCTATAAATTATTAAGGAAATTGGCTAAATTGTTTTTATGTTCTAGTGTGTCGAAGGTAAAACTTGTGAGCAATAAAATTGCATAAAGAGATTGTTAAAGAGATTTATATGCAAAAGGTTGAAAAAAAACAAAGTTCCTTCTGACTGTTATGGTAAAATAAGATAAGGGGAGTTAATTGAAGAAGAAAATGTTCAGCAAAAAATAACCAGAAGTAAAGATGTGGTAAATTCTAAATCTTCCCCTATTGCAAAAGAAAGAAAGGTATTTGGAGGATAACACCAATATTTTGGTTAACCATTTGATAAATTAGTGTGAGTGTGAACCATAGACATAATAAGTCACATCAATAGAAAAAAGAATAGAGATGGGATTATACCAGAAAAGATACTGGCAATTTGAACTAAAGGTGATAGAGATAATGAAATGTAATTAAAGAAAGTTGTCAAACTTCTTACATCCTAAAAGACCAGAACAAAGACCTATTAGACTATAAATATGTTATTCAAGATAAGGGGAAAATGACCCCAGTGGCAAATCAGAGATCATTAGGGATCCTTTCTCAGTCTCAAAGTGTACATATGTGTGTGTGCATACACAATTACCTTGGTTTCAACAGGGCAGGTGGGATCTTCCAGAAACCTTAAAATGTAGACCCACCTGTCAGAGACAATGAGTGTGGGATGCCCAGCAAAACCTGGCACGGTGCAAACACCACCCAGAAAAAAAAAATTGTCAGGGAAAGGCACAATCTCCAACCTGGTATGCCCAGAAGTCTTGGACAACACCCTCATGGGTCTGGAAGGCAGAACATCAAAACAAAGAGAATAATTACATGTGAGTCTGAAGATCTTATGAAATTTAGCTTACTGAACTTCAGATTTGTTTGTGACTCCTTTCTTTCTCCCGTTCCCCTCCCTTTTTGGAATGAGAATGTCTATCTTATGTCTGTCCCACCATTATATGTTGGAAGCACATTACTTATGTAGTTTCACAGGTACACAGATTGAGAGGAATTTTTCTTCAGGATGAATGTTATCTCCAATCTCACCAATATCTGATTTAGATAATATTTGAATGAGAAGGAAAAAAGAAAAGAGAGAATAAATCAAGCCATAAATGATTCTTTTTTAAAAAAGATTGTTTTATTTATTTAACAGAGACAGATACACCGAGAGAGGGAACACAAGGAGGGAGAGTGGGAGAAGGGGAAGTAGGCTTCCCGCTGAGCAGGGAGCCTGATGCAGGGCTCAATCTCAGGACCCCAGGATCATGATGTGAGCCTAAGGCAGCTGCTTGATGACTGAGCTACCCAGTCACTCCCATAAGTGACTCTTAATGATACAGAATAAACAGATTTGATTGAGAGCGAGGTGGGTGGGGGATGGACTAGATGTGTGATTGGTATTAAAGAGGGCACTTGTGATCAGCACTGGGTATTGTATGTAAGTGATGAATTACTGAATTCTACTCCAGAAACCAATACTGCAATGTATGTTAACTAACAACACTTAAATTTAAAAAAAAAAATGAATTTAGAGTTGGTATTAGAACAAATTTAGACTTTTGAGGTTGTTGGGATGAAATGACAGTACTTTGCATATAAGAAAAAAATGAATTTTGAATTTTAGGTGGCCAGGAATGGAATGTTATGGGCAGAATAATGTGGTCCCAAATTCATATGTGGAAGCCCTAACTCCAATGTGATGGTAGTTACATAGAGATAGGGCCTTTGGGAGGTAATTAGTTTTCAAGTAAATCATGAGATTGAGAATCTTATGATGGGATTAGTGCTCTTACACAAAACACAGAGAAGGAGCTCATTCTCTCTCCACATGCATGCACAGAGGAGAGGCCAAATGATCATACAGCTAGAGGGCAGCTGTCTACAAACCAGGAAGCAAGCCTTTGCCAGACACTAAATTTGTTAAGAGATGGGATTATAATATATCTTGCCAGCCCTTTCTGGCTTGCCAGGTCTCTATGGAAAGGTTTGACATTATTCTGATGGGCTTTCCTCTGTAAGTAAGGAGCCTCTTTGTCCTAGCGGTTTTCAAGAGATTGTATCTACAATTATGATTCTTCAATTTGACTATGAGGTGCCTTGATGTTTTTTTGGAATGTATAATCTTGGGTGGAGATCATTCAGCCTCTAGTACATGAATGCTGGTTCCATTCACGAGGTTGGGAAAATATTCATGAAGATCTTGTTCCACTATATTTTCTAAACTTCTTTCTTTCTCCTCCCCTTCAGGGATTCCAATAATTCTGATGTTGGAACATAACATGGCATCATTTATTTCCCTGATTCTGTTTTCATTGCTTCTAAGCTGTTTGTTCCAGGCTTCCTCCTGATCCTTTCTCTCTATCTGTTTGTCCTCCAGATCACTAATTCTATCTTCTGTCTCAGTTACCCTAGCTTTGAG
The DNA here is from genome assembly GCF_030435805.1 of Mustela lutreola. Classification (NCBI taxonomy): domain Eukaryota; kingdom Metazoa; phylum Chordata; class Mammalia; order Carnivora; family Mustelidae; genus Mustela; species Mustela lutreola. Next base: position 57,930,545 of record NC_081308.1, on the reverse strand, counting down.
AGAATTTAGATTAGATTGGAACTCATTGAGAGCATTGTGAACCTCATCCCTGGTAGCTTTCAGCTCTGCCCTAACATTGTGAACATTATCCCTGGTCGCTTTCAGTTCTGACCTAATCAATTCCATTTGGTCATCCATGGCTTTCTGCAACCTAGCTATTGCCTGGATAATTGTTAGCCTGAATTCTCTTTCCAACATATTATCTATGTTGATAGCCGTTAGCTCTGTTGCAGAGGCCTATCCTCTATATTTTTCTTCTGTTGGGCATTCCTCCTCCTAGTCATTTTGGTGAGAGATGACTGAACAGATGTAGCTGGATGTAACAACCGTGGTGCAGTCAAGGTGCACCCTGGAATGCTTCTGAGCAATCAGGGTTCCCCACCCAAATGAGAGAAAAAAGAAAAGAAAAAGAAAAAGAGAGAGAGAGAGGCAGGATAAAAAGGGAAGATAAAAGCGAAGGTTCAGCCCAAATGGGCCCCAAGGTAAGATTGATGAAGTATACAAACAAAAACAGACAAACAAAAAGATTGCCCACTGGCATCTTCTGCCCCTATAGAGATCCAGACGTATATAATTCTGATCTCAGGCTGATTTCATGGGTGATCGGAGTTCTTTGGTAGGTAATCAGCTCACTTTAGGGTACAAGTTGAAATGGCACCTCCTCCTACTTCCCCGCCGTCTTGTCTCTCCCACATGTGTTGGAAAGGATGTGGAGAAAGGGGAACCCTCTTACACTGTTGGTGGGAATGCAAGCTGGTGCAGCCACTTTGGAGAACAGTGTGGAGATCCCTCAAGAAATTAAAAATAGAGCTTCCCTATGACCCTGCCATTGCACTACTGGGTATTTACCCCAAAGATACAGATGTAGTGAAAGGAAGGGCCATCTCTACCCCAATGTTTATAGCAGCAATGGCCATGGTCGCCAAACTGTGGAAAGAACCAAGATGCCCTTCAATTGACGAATGGATAAGGAAGATGTGGTCCATATACACTGTGGAGTACTATGTCTCCATCAGAAAGGATGAATACCCAACTTTTGTAGCAACATGGATGGGACTGGAAGAGATTATGTTGAGTGAAATAAGTCAAGCAGAGAGAGTCAATTATCATATAGTTTCACTTATTCATGGAGCATAACAAATAGCATGGAGTACAAGGGGAGATGGAGAGGAGAAGGGAGTTGAGGGAAATTGGAAAGGGAGGTGAACCTTGAGAGACTATGGACTCTGAAAAACAATCTGAGGGATTTGAAGGGGCATGGGGTGGGAGGTTGGGGGAACCAGGTGGTGGGTATTAGAGAGAGCACAGATTGCATGGAGCACTGTGTGTGGTGCAAAAACAATGAATACTGTTATGCTGAAAAGAAATTAAAAAATAAAGAGAGAGATGGAATTATACCAGAAAAAATACTGGCATTTTGAACTAAAGGTGTGATCAAAAAACAAGAGATATCTCAATAGACAATTTAACTTTACACCTAAAGGAAGTAGAAAAAGAACAGCAAAGACAAAAAAAAATAACCAAAGTTAGTAGAATGAATAAAATATTAATGATCAAAGCAAGTAGAAATAAATGAAATAGAGACCAAAAATATAATAAAAAAGATAAATGAATATAAGAGCTGATTATTTCTTTTCACCCCTCAATCTTAAACTTCCCAGTCTCTGGAACTATAAAAAAATAAATATATGCTGTTTAAACATCCCACTTTACAGTATTTTGTTAGAGTAGTATGAAGCTAACATTAATTTTGTAGGACATTTTTCTCCTTTCTTCTAGGAGTTACACAGTTTAAAGTTTTATGCTTAAGGCTTTAATCTGTTTTGACTTGAATTTGTGTATAGTGTAAGATAAGGGTCCAAATTCATTGTTTTGCATGTACCTATCCAGTTTTTCTAACAAAGTTGTTGAAGACAAAGTCCTTTCTCTATTGTATTTTCTGACACCCTAGTAAAATATCAGTTGATTTATGTATGAGTGTGTTTCTCGACTATGTTCCATAGCACTGCATATCTGTCTTTAACCCAGTATCTGAAAACAGATGTGTGAGGCCTTGAGGTTTGTTGTTTCTTAACATTGTTGTCCTTCATGATTTCACACACATTTTAGGATATTTTTCTATTTCTGTAAAAAAAAATGCGAATGAAGTTTTGACAGGTTGAATTGAATATCTATATCACTTTTGGTATGGACATATTAAGAATATTAAGTCTTCCAAACTATAAACATAAGGTACATTACCATTTATTTATGTCTACTTTCATCAATGTTTTGTAGTTTTTAATACAAGTCTTTCACCTCCTTGGATAAGTTTTTTCCCCCTAAACCCTTATTCTTCTTCTTAAAGACTTAATTTCTATAAAGCAGTTTTCAGACCAAAGAAAAATTGAGGGGAAGGTAGAGAAATTTCCCATATAGCCCTTGCCCCCAATCATTCAGTCTCCTCCATTATCAACTCCACTCAATAGAATGGCACATGTTTTACTGAGCATAAACATATATTAAAACACATAATCATGACATAGCATAATTGTGACAGGGTACAATCACTTAATTTTCATTAAAGTTCACTTTTGGTAAGGTATGTTTTATGGCTTTGGACAAATGTATAATGGCATTATCCATCACTGTATTATACAGTGTATTTTCACTGACATAGTCTCTATTGTCTTCATATTCATCTCTTTCACCTCACCAGTAATCATTGATCTTTTTTTTTTCCCCCTCCATAGCCTGTTAGCCATCTGTATGCCTTCTTTGGAAAAGTGTATATTCAGATCCCCTGGCCAGTTGTTAATTAAATTTTTGTTATTGAGTTATATGAGTCCTTTATATATTTTGTATATCAAAAACTTATTGGATTAATAATTTACAACTCTTTTCTCCATCTCAGTGGGATCCCTTCCATTTTGTTGGTCGTTTCCTATACTATGCAGAATTTTTTTAATTTGATGTAGTCTCATTTGCTTGCTTTTGCTCTTGTCGCATTGTCCTTTGTATTTTCCTTGTATCAGTTGTAACTTCTCTTTTACTTGTAATTTTTTTCTCATTAAACTTTTATTTTAATGAGTCTTAAAAATTCTGTGGCAGATTTTTGGTCAAGCTGTATCCATTAAAGAATACTGATTTTATGGGGGGCCTGGGTGGCTTAGTGGAATAAGCCTCATCCTTTGCCTCAGATCATGATCTCAGGGTCCTGGATTGAGCCCTGCATCAGGCTCTCTGCTCAGTTGGGAGCCTGCTTCCCTCCACCTCTGCCTGCCACTCTGCCTACTTGTGATCTCTGTCTGTCAATTAAATAAATAAAATCTTTTTTTAAAGGTACTGATTTTAAAAACTAATAATTTAAAAACTAATAACGAAAGAGGATGGGATTGGGAGGGAGACAAACCATAAGAGAATCTTAACCTCACAAAGGAAACTGAGGGTTGCTGGGGGTCAGGGGGTCAGGAGAGGGTGGTGTGGTTATGGACATTGGGGAGGGTATGTGCTATGGTGAGTGCTGTGAAATGTGTAAACCTGGCGATTCACAGACCTGTACCCCTGGGGATAAAAATACATTATATGTTTATAAAAAATTTTAAAAATAAAAAAAATTTTAAAAAAGTTTAGTGAAAGTATACAAAAAAACCCTAAATGAACAAATAAAAAAACTAACACACACACACACACACACACAAACAAATGGTCCACAAAACATTCTTCTTTCCTTCTGAAGGTTTTAAAATGCATTGTTATAATTAACTGTATTTTACTATTAAACTTAAATATCCAATTGAACAAACAATTCTGAGACCATTCTTTTACCACTGGCTAAGACTGGGGTGGCAGGTATTGAGGATAATATTCATTTAGACTTCTAAGCTTTCTGGGCAGACTTGGTGACCTTGTCACTTGTAATTTTATTTATTTGAGTCTTTTCTCTGTTTCTATTGTTAAGTTGGCTACATTTTTTCAGCTTTGTTTATCTTTTAAAAAATCAGCTCTTATTTTCATTTATCTTTTCTATTATATTTTTAGTCTCTATCTCATTTGTTTCTATTTGCTTTGATCTTTACTATTTTCTTCATTCTACTAACATTGGTTTGTTTGTTTGGTCTTGTTGCTCTTTTTCTACTTCAAGTGTAAAGTTAAATTGTCTATTGATATATCTTTTGTTTTCTGAGACAGGCCTATGTTGCTATAAACTTCTATCTTAGAACTGCTTTTGTTGTATTCCATAAATTTTGGCATGCCACATTTGTGTTGTATTTTCTCCCGTAGGTATTTTTTTAAATTTTTCCTTTGATTTCCTCTATGAACCATAATTATTCAGTAACATGTTGTTTAATCTGCATAGTTTGTAAATTTTCCAGAATTCTTGATTTCTAGTTATATACTTTTTTGTTTGGAAAAGATACTTCATATGACTTAAATGTTTCTAAACCTTTGAGACTTGCTTTGTCACCTAACATGTAATCTATCCTGGAGAATGTTCTATGTGCACTTGGAATTTTCTGTATATACCTATTACATCTATGTGGTGTAATGTGTCATTTAAGGCCAATGTTTCCTTATTAATTTTAATTCTGGATGATCTATCCAGTAATGTGGGGGTTATTAAAATTGTCTTCAATTATTTATTACTTTCAATTTCTTCCCTTATGTCCGTTAATAATAGTTTTATAGGTTTTGATGCTCTGATGTTGGGTGCATACATATCTATAAAATGTTATGTATTTTTGATTGACTAACCACTTTATTTTTATTAATTGTGCCTCTTTGTCTTTTATTACAATCTATTTTAAATTCTCTTTTGCCTAATATGAATATATCTATACCAGCTTTCTTTTCATTTCCATTTTCATGTAATATCTCTTTCCATCTCTTCATTTTCAGTCTGTGTATATCTTTAACTTCTGAAGCAATTCTCTTGTAGGCAATATATAAGTGCATCTTTTAAAAAATCCATTCAGCCATTCTATCTTCTAATTTGAGAATTTAGTCCACTACATTTAAACAATTACTGTTAAGTATGTACTAATTGTCACTTTGTTAATGTTTTTCCAGCTGGTTTCATAGTTCCTCTCTTTTCCTTTCTTCTTTCCTCCCCTTGCTTTGTGGCTTGATCACTTTCTCTTTAGTGTTATGTTCAGATTCCTTTAATATTTTGTGTTGTATATTTTCAGTATGTGGTTGCCATGAAGTTCACATATATTATCCTATGTATATAACAGTCTAGCTTAAGTTGATATCTTAAATTTGAATATATTTGAAAACTCTTATTTAATAACCCTTCTCCACATTTTGTGTTTTTGATGTCACTTTCTGTGTCTTTTTATTTCATATGTCCCTTACCTAATTATTGTAGTTTTAGTTAATTTTACTAATTTTGTCTTTTTTTTTTTAATTTTTTTTTTTAATTTTTTATTTTTTATAAACATATATTTTTTATATACATATATTTTTATCCCCAGGTCTGTGAATCACCGGGTTTACACACTTCACAGCACTCACCAACTAATTTTGTCTTTTAACCTTTTTAGTAGCTTTAAAATTTATTAATTGATTACATTTAGTGTATAGTTAACTTTTCCAGGAGATTTTTAGTTTTCTATGGTTTCTCATTTCTTTTTCCTTTTAAAAATTCCCTTTAATATTTATTATTATTATTATTATTATTATTATTTAGAGAGAGAGCATGTGCAAGTGGGGGGAGGTGAAGAGGGGAAGGGAGACAGAGAATCTTAAACAGGCATCCAGTGCAGAGCCCAATGCAGTCCGGGCATAGGGCTTGATATAATGATCATGAAATCATGACCTGAGCTAAAATCAGAAGTCAGATGCATAAAAAATTGAGCCACCCAGTCACCCCAAGTTCCTTTAATATTTCTTATAAGGCATGATTTAGTAGTAATGAACTCCTTTAGCTTTTGCTTGTGTGGAAAACTTTTTATCTTTCCTTCAAGTCTGAATAATAACCTTGCCAAATACAGTTTTCTTTGTTGTAACTTTTTTCCTTTTAGCACTCTGAATATGTCATGCCACTTTCTTCTGGCTTGCAAATTTTCTGTTGATAAATCTGATAGACTTATGAGGTTTCTTTTGTGTGTAACAATTTGTTTTTGTTATTATTTCTTCAATTAGATTGCCTCTTTGTCTCTATCTTCTTTGGAGAACCCTACAATGTGGATGTTATTCTACTTGGTGTTGTCCCATAAGCCCCTTAAGCTATCTTCACTTTTTAATTTTTTTTTTCTTTTTGGTTCCTGGTCTGGCTGAGTTCCATTGTCTACCTTCCAGTTCACTGATCCATTCCACTTTATCTAGTCTGATGTAGAACCACTCTGATGCATTTTTCAATTTGGTTATTTTATTCTTTAGTTCTGGACTTACTTTTGATACTTTCTTAGGTTTTCCTTTTCTTTGTTGATGCTCTCATTGTGTTTATACAATCTGAGTTTGGTGAGCATCTTTATGACAAATACTTTGAATTCTTTATCAGGTAGATTTTAATATTCATTTCATTAAGATATTTTCTGAAGTTTTATCTTATTCTTTCATTTGGAAATTATCTCTCCATTTCCTCATTTTATTTGGCTCTCTGCGTTTCTTTCTATGTATCATAGGAAGTAGTTATTTCTCTTACCTTAAAGGAATGTCCTTTTTTAAGTGGTGAACCTGCTCATTTAACCTCCCCCTAGCTCTTGGTTATCTCTTGAACCTTTTTGGTTGTCCAAACTGCCTAACTCATGTCCCCATTGCTGAGAGTATTTCAAGACCTGCCGGTAATCTAAGGAAAGAGATGTTATTTACCACCTAATTTCAGGCTGATTGGAAGCCAGATCCTAATGCTACAACTTCTAAAGGATACAAATAAATGCAGTCCCGGGGAAACACATCATAATCCCTCCTGGCCTCCTAACCAGATCTGAAGGTATCTCTAAGTGACACTTACAAAAATTGGGACCCCAGTTAAATTCATTGTCTTCTTTCTGAAAAGTCTTGTTGGGCTGTAGCTTGGTCCAGAGGTTACACAAGGATAGTGTATTCCTGCTTATGTTCACTGGGATTGCCTACATAATGCCTAGGTGTGATAAAAACCAAAATCCTGCCCCTTGGGCTGAAGTGTGAGGCTAAATATGCCAGCATTTTTCAAAGAAAGACTGTAGTTCAGTATTAGTGTGCTGTCTGTCCATTACCCATGGAGGCGTGGCCTGCCAAGAATTATTTTTCTGATTATTACAAGCCTATGTAGCTCTGAAATTCTAGTCCTCTTGAACACCAGAGTCTGGTGAATGGATAAGAGGTGTCCTTTATGTGAATTCTACAAGTTTTTGTCTTTAACAAGGCAGCTGGAAATTGTTGGGGGGCACGTTATCTGGCTTTAAAATGGCAGTGGGATAATGTCTTGATGGAATATTTCTGTAGGGTTCAACAATGCATAAGAGAGCTTGTCTGTGTGTATACACTGGCTTTAGGGTGAGAGGAAGAGAATGATGTATATACTCATGCTTGATAGCCCCAGCAGGGGCAGAGGAGATTTGTAACTTCCCCTACTCACAGACTTTCATTAAGGTGTGGAAAACTCCATGACTGTACACGTTCACCTGCTTCAGCCAGGGAGTGAGAAAACACAAACTGACTATGCTCTCTGACTTCAGCAAAGGCTCAACCACTCTAACCCACTGTCCAAAAAAATGCAGTAGGAGGGTGCTGTATCCAAGCTCATTTCCCTATGCTTTCAGGTTTTGTGGGAGAGTGCAACAATAGCATCCAACCCAGAGATGAGTTCCCCCATCTCTGGGGAGCACCACAACTGTATTTCAAACCTCTGGCTGATGTCCCAAGATCAGCAAGTAAATCTCCCACACAAGCAGCCTAGACATGTTTCAAACTGCTGTGTTCTACACCCCCCCACACACACACACTGGGTCTCAACATCAGCAAGGTAACATCCAACCCCTACAAGAAGGGAGATAAAGTTTCCTGTACTGCTTTGGGACCCTTGAATGTCAACCTCATTGATTCTTTAAGGTAGATGTTACTGGGGGCTCATTACCTTGGAGCACATCCTAGAAGCCAAGGTGTTTAAGATGGGTACAAACTGATGGATCTTCTGGGGAAAGCACATTTTTGGTGAGTTCCTATTTGTCATCATGCCAAGGATGGCTTTTTTCCCCCTTTATTGCAAGAGTTTCTCTTCTTTTCCCATCCATTTCAATATTGTCCTTTTATCCTCTGTTGTGGAGAACTGTTCCTATACTTTCCAGATCTTTTTCAGAGGGAAATTATCCGTATGTAACTGCAGATTTGGTGTAGTTCTTGGAAGAGGTGAGTTCAGAATCCTCTTATAGTACCACCATTTTTTTCTCCTTCCTGTGGCTTGGCTTCTAATTCTCATGATACTGTATTTTGAAAAATAGAAATTTTTAGTCTTAATGAATTCAAACATATCGATTGTGTGTGTGTGTGTGTCTGTGTGTGTGTGTTCGAATCATGTCTTTGATGTTGCATCTAAAAAGTCATCACCATGTGCAAGGTAATTAGGTTTTATCATGTATTGTCATCTAGAATTTCTATGGCTGTGTGACTTACATTTAGTTTAATAATACATTTGAAGTTAACTTTTTGTGAGGGGTGTAAGGTATGTTTCTAGGTTCATTTCCTTTCTGTTTTTTTTTTCTTTTTTTGCATTTCTGTGTCCAGTTTTTCCAAAACCATTTGTTGAAGATCCTATCTTTTCTCATTTGTATTGACATTTCTTGTTTGTCAAGATCAACTGACCATATTTATGGTTGTCTATTTCTGGGTTCTCTATACTGTTTCATACATCTTAGTCTATTTTTCATAATACACCATTTTGATTACTGTAACTTTATAGTATGTCTTGAAGTCAAATACCATCAATCCTCCAACTTTGTTCTTTATTCAATATTGTGTGGTTCTTCTGGGTCTTTGGCCTCTCTGTATAAACTTTAGAATAAGTTTGTTGTTATTTTAAAAATAACATGTGGAGGAGGGGTAAGATGGTGTAGAAGTAGGAAACACAGTTTCAACCAGTTCCCTAAATTGAGCTAAATATCTACCAGAACACTCTGAACACCCATGAAAACAGCTTGAGATGTAAGATTACAAAACTTCTGGATCTCTACAGGGGCAGAAGACATCAGTGGAGAGGGTGACTGGATCATAGTTAATATTTTCAGCAATATATTCCATCAACTACCAAAACTTCCATCTCACCAAAATGACTAGGAGGAGGAACACCCAACAGAGGAAAAGTTCAGAGACTGTGCCCTCTCCCATGGAACTACTGGATATGGACATAAACAGTATGTCAGAAAGGGAATTCAGGGTAACAATTATCCAGGCAAAGGCCAGGTTGGAGAAAACCATTAGCAACAGCATTGAATTTCTAAAGGCAGAAGTGAGAGCTGACCTGGCAGGAGTTAAAAATGCTATCAGGGAGATCCAATCTAATCTAACTACTCTAACAGCTAGAGTAACTGAGGCAGAAGATAGAATTTGTGATCTAGAAGAAAAACTGATAGAAAGATCAAAAGGAGGCCTGGAACAAACAGCCTAGAAGCCATGAAAACAGAATTAGGGAAATAAATGATGCCATGAAGCGTTCCAACATCAGAATTATTGGGATCCCTGAGACAGTGGAGAAAGAGAGAAGAGTAGAAGATATAGTTGAAAACATTCTGGATGAAAATTTCCCTAATCTGGGGAATGGAACAAGTGTTCATGTCCTAGAGGCAAAATGGACTCTCCTGAGATCAACAAATCTGGAAGAGACCTCTGAACAATTGATTGTGACATTCACGAATCATAATTTTAGACAAGTGATGTGTTTTTTGTAGATAATTTTATCAAGTTGAGAATGTTTCCTTCTATTTCTATCTTACTGAAGGTTTTCATTATGAATTGGTGTTGGATTTTCTAATGTTTTTCTCTGTATCTATCAATATCGATGATATTATCATGTGATTTTTTTTTCAGTTTGTTGAGGCAATAGTTTACACCATTTGATTTTTGTTTTTATTTTTTTTATTATGTTCAATTAGCCAATATATAATACATCTTTAGTTTTTGATGAAGAGTTCAGTGATTCACTAGTTGCATATAACCCCCAGTGTTCATCACCACATGTCCCCTCCTTAATACCTATCACTTAGTTATCCCATCCCCCTCCCCTCTGTAATCCTCAGTTTGTTTCCTGGAGTCCAGTGTCTCATGGTTTGTCTCCTGCTCTGAATTCTTCCCATTTAGTTTTCCCTCCCTTCCTCTATGGTCCCCTGCTCTATTCCTTATATTCCACACATGAGTGAAACCATATGATAATTGTCTTTCTCTGCTTAACTTGCTTTGCTTAGCATAATACCCTGTAGTCCCATCCATATTGATGCAAATGATAGGTATTAATCCTTCCTGATGTTTGAATAGTAATATTCCATTGTGTATGTAAACCACATCTTTATCCACTCATCTCTTGAAAGACATCTTGGTTCTTTACACAGTTTAGTTATTGTGGACATTGCTGCTATGAACATTGGTGTGTAGGTGCCTCTTCTTTTCATTACATCTATATCTTTGGGGTAAATACCTAGTAGTGAAATTGCTGGGTTGTAGAGTAGCTCTATTTTTAACATTTGTGGAAACTCCATGCTCTTTTCCAAAGCAGCTGTACCACCTTGCATTCTCTCCAAGAATGTAAGAGTTTTCCCATTTCTCCAGATCCTTGCCAACATTAGTTGTTTCCTGTCTGGTTCATTTTTGCCCTTCTAACACATGTAAGGTGATATCTCATTGTGATTTTGATTTGTATTTCCCTGATGACTAGTGATGTTGAACATTTTTTCATGTGTCTGTTAACCACTTGTATGTTTTCTTTGGAGAAGTGTCTTTTCATGTCTTCTGCCCATTTCTTGACTGAATTATTTTTTTGGGAGGGGTTTGAGTTTGAGAAGTTCTCTATAGATCTTGGATTCCAGCCCTTTATCTGTAATGTCATTTACAAATATCTTGATTTTTAAATGTTGAACCACCTTGCATTACAGAAATGAATTCCATTTATTTATAGTGACAAATTGTTTTAATGTATTGTTGGATTTAGTTTGTTAATATATTGTTTATGTTTTTGTATCTATATTCATAAGATAGTGGTCTGTAATTTTCTATTCTGGTAATTTCTTTGTTTTATTTCATTTTGATGGCTTCCTGTCTCACATTTAGGTCTTTAATGAATTTTGAGTTTATTTTTGTCTGGGGTGTATAAGAAAGTGGTCTAGTTTCATTCTCTGGCATATAGCTGACCAGTTTTTCTAGCACCATTTAATGAAGAGACTGTCTTTTTCCCATAGGATAATATTTCCTGAATTGCCAAAGACTCACCATATAATTGTGTGTTTATTTCTCTGGTTTCTATTCTGTTCTGTTTAGCTACATGTCTCTTTTTGTGTCAGTACCAGACTGTTTTAATTGCTAGGACTTTGTCATATAACTTGAAGTCTGGAATTGTGATATCTCCATCTTTGTTTTCCTTTTTCAAAGTTGCTTTGGCAATTAAGGAATTTGTGGTTTCATACAAATTTTAGGATTGTTTTTTCTATCTCTGTGAAAAAAAATTGTTGGCATTTTGATAGGGGTTTTATTAAATCTATAGAATCCTTTGGATAATACACACATTTTGACAATATTTGTTCTTATCCATTATAATGAAATAGCTTTCTATTTTTCTATGTATTCTTCAATTTCTTTCATAATTGTTTTATAATTTTCAGAGTACATGTCTTATACTTTATTTGATATAGTTAGTGCAACTCTAAATGGAAATGCTTTAATTTCTGTTTCTGATGTTTCACTATAGGTGTATGGAAATGCAACAGATTTCTATACAGTCATTTTGTATACTGGAAATTTACTGAATTCATTTAACAGTTCTTGTATTTTGTTGGGGGAATATTATATGTTTTCTATATAGAGTATCATGTCATCTGCAAACACTGAAAGTTGAACTTCTTTCTTACAATTCAGATGCCTCTTATTTATTCTTGTTGTCTGACTGCTGTGGCTAGGACTTCCACTACTGTGTTGAATAAAAGTGGTGAGGGTGGACATCCCTGTTCAGTTCCTGACCTAAGGAGGAATGCTCTCAGTTTTTCTCCATTAAGTATGATCTTCACTGTGGGTTCTTCATATGTGACCTTTATTAAACTTATGATGTTGATGGCTTTTATCACGATTAGATGTTCCCTTTTGTGAACATGATTTTTCTGTCAAATGAAATGATCATTCCACTTTTATCCTTTCTCTTACTAATGTGATATATCACATTGATTCATTTAAGCAATTGTATCACCCTTGCATCTAAGGACTAAATCCCACATGATTGTGGTGATTTTTTTAATGCATTGGAATTGTACTTGTACATTTTATTGAATGAATTCAGTTTGCCAGTAATTTGTTGAGGATTGCTGCATCTATATTCATCAGAGATGTTGGCTTGTAGTTGTCCTTTGTTTCTGGTATCTTTATCATGTTTTAATATCAGGGTGATGCTAGCCTTATTGCATCACCTTGACCTCATAGCAAAACCTTAGCAGTTTTCTTCCTTTAGCTATCTTTTGGAAGAGTTTGATAAGAATAGGTATTAACTCTTCTTAAAACTCAGCTGAAGAGCCATATAGTCATGGCTCTTTGTTCCTTGGGAGTTTTGCAATTACTGTCACAATCCCTTTGTTTGTAAATAGTCTATTTAAATTCTCTCTTTCTTCCTGCTTCAGTTTTGGTAGAACATATGATTATAGAAATTTATCAATTTTTTAAAAATATTTTATTTATTTATTTATTTACTTGAGGGAGAGAGCACAAGTGGGGTGAGGGGCAGAAGGAGCAGATTTCCCAATGAGCAGGGAGCCTGAGCAGTGCTCTATCTCAGGATTCTGGGATAATGAGCTGAGCCAAATGCATATGTTTAATTGACTGAGCCACCCAGGTGTCTGCAGAATATATCAATTTCTATTTTTGGCATATAGATTTTCACAATATTTTCTTACAATTGTTTGTATTTCAGTGGTGTTGGTTATCTCTGCTCCTTCATGTGTAGTTTTATTTATGTCTTTTTGTTTTTGATGAGTGTGACTAGATTATGAAGTTTGTTTTTATTTTTCATCAGCCAGCCCCTGGTTTTATTGATATTTTTTTAGTTTATATGTCATTTATTTCTGCTCTGAACTTTATTTCCTTACTTCTGTTGGTTTGAGGTTTTGTTTTATGTCCCTTTTCCTATTTCTTATAGGTGTAAATTTAGTATTTTTTTTTTAGATTCTTCTAGCTCATTGAGGTAGGCTTGTATTGCTATATACTTCTCAATTACAAGTGCTTTTGCTACATCCCATATGTATTGAATGATTGTGTTTTCATTTTTATTTGTTTCCAGGTAATTTTTTTTTATTTCTTTGATTTCAAGATTGATTAGTGCATTATTCAATACCATATTATTTAACTTGCATGTATTTGTCATCTTTCCAGAGGTTCTCTTTCATTGACTTCTAGTTTCTTACTATTGAGGGTAGAAAAGAAACTTATTATGAACTTTTTTTGTCATTGTTGTTATTGTTCTTCTTCATTTTTTTAACTTGTTGAGACTTAAACTATAGTCCCATGTTCAATCTATTCAGGAGAATAATTCATCTGCATCTGAAAAGAATGTATATTCTGCTGTGTTAGGATGGGATGCTCAGAGTATATCTATTAAACCTAACTGATCCATAATGTCATCAAGACATTGTTTCCTTTTTAATTTTCTCCTTGGTTGATCTGTCCATTGAGGTAAGTAAGGTCTTAAAGTATCCTGTTATTATTATATTATTATAGATTAGTTCCTTTATATTTTTAATATGTATTATGGTGTTCCCATATTGGGTACATAAATAATTACAATTGTTATATCTTCTTGTTGGACTGTCCCCTTTGTTATTATATAATAGCAATGTCCCTCATTGTCTCTTTTTACAATCTTTGATTTAACCCATTTTGGAAAAAAGAAATTTAAAAAAAATAAAAATAAAACCCATTTTGGGGGCGCCTGGGTGGCTCAGTGGGTTAAGCCGCTGCCTTCGGCTCAGGTCATGATCTCAGAGTCCTGGGATCGAGTACCGCGTCGGGCTCTCTGCTCAGCGGAGAGCCTGCTTCCCTCTCTCTCTCTGCCTGCCTCTCCATCTACTTGTGATTTCTCTCTGTCAAATAAATAAATAAAATCTTAAAAAAAAAACCATTTTGGGACAAGGTGGTAGCAGAGCAAAAGAATTTGTTTCATCTGGATATATATCAAACCATTTTGAACACACACAAATTCAACCTGAGATGTAAGAAAATATAACTGGAACTCTTCAAGCAAAAAACAACTACCTTTGCAAGTTAGGAAGTGTGGAATCTTGAATCTTCAGGAAAAATATTAGAAGATAAATGGAGGGTGGAGGGAGCCTCCATAAACTGGTCACCAGAAAGTGGTATAACACCCAAATGCAAAATCAGGACCCTTAGAAATCTCCTACAATGAGAGACATCCCTATCTGAAAAGGGCACAGGGAATGTATAGGGTAGAATTCTAGACGGGTCATTGTGGACTAGGGATCCAGGGAGACTCAGAGGAATGGGAAAGCCTGAGTTGATAGAGTACCTAAGCAGTAGAGTGGGGAGACTGGTTATGGTCAGCAAGCCCAGAGGGATTCCCAGTTCTGGTCAACATAAACTGTGAGCCAGACTGTTTGGAAGACCTCTCTTTGCCTGAGCACCCTGAAAAGGACAAGGTACAGGCTACTTAAGATCCCAGGGGAGATATGATAACTGGGGAATAGTTCTCAGGGTGGCAGTGATCCTGGTAAAAACACTAGGGCAGCACCCACCTGTGACCTGGGAACAGTGGGACTGGGTGTGCAGTGAACCTACAATTTCTCACTGTCACAAAGACATAAAGTTCAAAGATGTTCCTGGGTCACTGGAACTCCTCCTTGGAGAGACAATTGGACATGAACCATGGGATTCAGTGGTTTGGCACACACAAAGCCTGAGCCCATGACTAGGCAATAGCTCTCAGGGCGATGTGGCCCCTGAAAGGACACTGGGTCCACACTCAGCCATGACCTTGAATTGGTGGATGAGTATGCACGTGTGAGTCCATGGATGCTCACAATTGCAAAGGCACAAAACACATATACTTGCAGGTCCTGATGGGAGATTTGTAGTGGGCCTGAATAGCATGAAGTCTGTGGAGTTTGGTACATACAGAAGTGGAAATGGTTTGACCTGGAGGATTGACTGAAGAAAGGGAACCATGACATTGCAGAACTAGACCAGAGATTCCTGAACAGTCATATTTGCTCTGACCCTCTAAAGAGGCATGGAAAGCTACAAGGTAACAAAATTCACACAGACTACCAGCTCACATTAAGCCCATCCTCCTGACAAAGGGAGGGATAATTCCACCCAGGCACAGACCCCTCAGACTCCTACCCCAGAAGACAGACTGGAAGAACAGGTGAATGACAGGCTTATTTCCCATAAGACTGTAAAACTCAACTACCAAGGGAAAACAATATATTGAGCTCCAGGTATTCCCTCACGAGTTGTTTACACTTAGGATAAAATTTTACATTTCCTTTTTGTTTCCTTTTTTCCTTTTTTTTTTTTTTACCCAGTTCCCATTTCAAAAAGATTATTTCTTTTCTTTTTATAAAATATTTAAGTCACTTTTTAATTATTATATTTTCACATCTATGCTTTACAGATTTATGTTCCATACTAGCCCACTTCTCACTCTATTAAATTTTATCATATATGTGAATATATTTATTGATTATATGTTAATATAATTAATATGTTATATAATATATTAATACAATATATATTTTATCTTGGCATATATATCTTGATATATGCATATCTTGATAAAACTTCTGATTTCTATGCAATTTTGGGATATAATGTCTTCTGACACACAGACAGAAAATCAATCAGGAACAGGCAGATCATGATGCTTTGTCCACCCTAAGAGATTATAGTATCTCTCCCTCCACCCTTTTGTTATTGGTTTAGATCAACAGAACTAATGGATATGGATATAAACAAGATGTCAAAGATAGAATTCAGGATAACAATTATAAAGCTAATAGCTAGGCTTGAAAAAAAGCATACATGACAATACAGAATTTCTAGGGCAGAAATGAGATCTAATCAAGACAAACTTAAAAATGCTATGAATGCAATGCAATCTAAATTGGATGTTCTAATAGCTAGGGTCAATCAGACAGGGAAGAGATTAAGTAATCTGTAAGACAGGCTGTTATAAAGGAAGGAAATTGAAGAAAAGAGAAAAACAACTCATGGCACATGGGCAGAGACTTAGAGAATTTAGATATGTTGAAAAGAATCAATATCAGGATCATTGAAATTTAAGATGGGGGTACAGAGAGAGAGAGAGAGAGAGAGCTAGAAGGTATGTTTGAGCAAATATTGGCTGAGAACTTCCCTAATGTGGGGAAGCAAACAAGTATTCACATCAAAGAGACAGAGAGGACTCTTTGCAAAATCAGTAAAAGTAGATCAACACCCCAACATATAACAGTAAATCTTGCAAATCTTAGAGCCAAGGGAGCTTACCTGAGAGCATCTAGGGGGAAGAGATTTCTTACTTATGGAGGGAGGAACATGAGAATAACATCAGACCTATCCCCAGAAATCTGGCAGACCAGAAAGGGCTGGCAAGATGTATTCAGGTTATTAAATGAGAAAAACATGCAGCCAAGAATACTTTATCCAGCAAAGCTATATTCAGAATGGAAGGAGAAATAAGAGGTTCCAAGACAAACAGAAATTAAGAGAATTTGTCATTATTAAATTCACCTGGCAAGAAACATTAAAGGGGATCCTGTAAGCGAAGAGAGAGCTCAAAATTAATATAGAGGGTGCCTGAGTGGCTCAGTGGGTTAAGCTGCTGCCTTCAGCTCCAGTCATGATCCCAAGACCCTGGGATTGAGTCCTGCATTGGGCTCTCTGCTTCGGCAGGGAGCCTGCTTCTCTGCCTCTCTCTGCCTGCCTCTCGGCCTACTTGTGCTCTCTGTCTGTCAAATAAATAAATGAAATCTTTAAAAAAAATTTTAAAAAGAAGGGATAGCTATTAAAAAAAAGATTAATATAGAGCAGAAAATAACAGAGACAATCTACAGAAACAGGGACTTTACAGGTAACACAATGACACTAAATTCATATCTTTCAATAGTTCCTCTAAATGTAACTGGGCTCAATGCTCCAAAGATTATGATTGGATAAAAAAGCAGGCCCATCCATATGCTGTCTACAAGAGATGCATTTTGAAACTGAAGACAACTCCGTTTTGAAAGTGAAGGGATGTAGTATGATTTACCACACTAGTGGACCCCAGTGAAAGCTTGGGTAGCAATCCTTATACCATCCAAGTAAGATTTTAAATCATAGACTGTAGTAAGAGATGTAGTGGCTCACTATATCACACTTAAAGGGTCTATCCAACAAGAAAATCTAACAATTGTAAATATCAATGCTCCCAACGTGGGAGCAGGAAATTATATAAACCAATTAATAACCAAAATAAAGAAACATATTGATAGCAATATATTAATAGTAGGAGACTTCAACACTTCACTCACAGCAATGGACAAATTATCTAAGCATAAGATGAAGAAGCAATAGCTTTGGATGACACACCAGATGGACTTCACAGACATACAGAACATTCTATTAAAAAACAACAGAATAAATATTCTTCTCAAGCGCACATGGAACTTTCTTGAAATAATAGATCCTATACTGGTTCACAAATCAGGCCATAACTGATAACAAAAGATTGAGATTATTCCTTGAATATTTTTTGACAAAAATATTTTGAAATTGGAACTCAGTCACAAGAAGAAATAAAGAAGGAATGTAAACACCTGGAGGTTAAAGACCATCCTGTTAAAGAATGAATGGGTCAACCAGAAAATTAAAGAGGAACTTAAACAAGTCATTGAAATTAATGAGAAAAAAAGCACATTGGTACAAAACCTATGGGACACTGCAAAGGAGGCCCTAAAAGAGAAGTATATAGCTGCCCTAGCCTCTCAAAGAATTAGAAAAATTCCAAAGGCATAAACTAATATTATACCTAAAAATCTGGAGAAAGAAAAGAAGTAAAGCTTAAACCAAGCAGGAGAAGATAAATAATAAATATCAGAGCACAAATCAATGAAATAGAAACCAGAAGAACTGTAGAATAGATCAGCGAAACTTTGTTCTTTGAAAGAATTAATAAGATTGATAAACCTCTGGCCAGACTCATCCAAAAGAAAAGATAAAGGATCCAAATTAATAAAATCATGATAGAAAGGGGAGAGATCATGACTAATACCAAGGAAATAGTAGGAATGGTTAGAAATTATTTCCAGCAATGATATGCCAACAAATTAGGTAATCTGGAAGAAATAGATGCATTCCTGGAAACTGATAATCTACCCAGACTGAAAGAGAAAGAAATAGACAATTTGAACAGACCAACAAGGAAATTAAAGCAGTAATCAAAAACCTTCTAATAAACAAGTGTATAGGGTCAGATGGTTCCCCTGGGGAATTCTACAAACATTTCAAAAAGAGATCATAACTATTCTATACAAGGGGTTTCAAAAAAGAGAAATGGGAAGAGTACTTCCAAAACCTTTCTATGAGGCAAACATTGGCCTGATATGAAAGCCAGACAAAGACCCCATTATAAATGAGGATTTAAGACCAATATCCCTGATAAACATGGATGACTGAATACTAACTGACATTCTAGCTAATAGGATCCAACAGTACCTTAAAAGGATTATTCACCATGACCAAGTGGGATTTATTCCTGGAAAGCATGGGTGATTCAACATTTGCAAATCAATCAATATGATACATAACATTAATAAGAGAGAAGACAAGAACCATATGATCCTCTCAATTGATGCAAGGAAATCATTAGAAAAAATGCAGTATCCTTTCTTGGTTAAAATTCTTCAATGTGGAGAGATTGAGGGAACATAACCTCAACATCATAAAAGCCATCTATAAAAAGGCCATAGTGAATGTCATTCTCAATGAGGAAAAACTGAGACCTTTTCCCTTAAAGTCAGCACTCTCACCACTATTGTTCAACATAGTACTAGAATTCCTAGCCTTGGCAATAAGACCAACAAAAAGAAATAAAGGGCATTCAAACTGGCAAAGAAGAAGTCAAACTCTCACTCTTTACAGATGACATCATAATTTATGTGGAAAACTAAAAGACTCCACTCTATAATTGCTAGAACTGATACAAAAATTCAACAATGTGGTAAGATATAAAAATCAATGCTTATAAATCAATTGCATTTCTATATACCAGCAATGTGACTGACAAAAGAGAAATTAAGTAATTTATCCCATTTAAAATTACACCAAAAAGCATAAGATAGCTAGGAATAAATCTAACCAGAAAGGTAAAGGATCCATACTCTAGAAACTACAGAACACTTATGAAAGAAATTGAGTAAGACTCAGACAAAAGGTTGATATCCAGGATCTATAATGAACTCCTCAAACTCAATACACACAAAACAGGCAATCATATAAAAAATGGGCAGAGATCTGAACAGACACTTCTCCAATGAAGACATACAAATGGCTATCAGACACATGAAAAAATGTTCATCATCACTAGCCATCAGGGAGATTCAAATTAAAACCACATTGAGATATCACGTTACACCAATTAGAATGGCCAAAATTAACAAGACAGGAAACAACATGTGTTGGAGAGGATGTGGAGAAAGGGGAACCCTCTTACACTGTTGGTGGGAGCCTCTTTGGAGAACAGTGTGGAGATTCATCAAGAAATTAAAAATAGAACTTCTCTATGACCCTGCAATTGCACTCCTGGGTATTTACCCCAAAGATACAGATGTCGTGAAAAGAAGGGCCATCTGTACCCCAATGTTTATAGCAGCAATGGCCATGGTCGCCAAACTATGGAAAGAACCAAGATGCCCTTCAACGGACGAATGGATAAGGAAAATGTCATCCATATACACTATGGAGTATTATGCCTCCATCAGAAAGAATGAATACCCAACTTTTGTAGCAACATGGACGGGACTGGAAGAGATTATGCTGAGTGAAATAAGTCAAGCAGAGAGAGTAAATTATCATATGGTTTCACTTATTTGTGGAGCATAATAAATAGCATGGAGGACATGGGGAGATAGGAGAAGGGAGTTGGGGTTAAATTGGAAGGGGAGGTGACTCACGAGAGACAATGGACTCTGAAAAACAATCTGAGGGGTTTGAAGTGGCAGGGGGGTGGGAGGTTGGGGTACCAGGTGGTGGGTATTATAGAGGGCACAGATTGCATGGAGCACTGGGTGTGGTGAAAAAATAATGAATACTGTTATGCTGAAAATATATAAATTTAATTAAAAAAAAGAAATTGAGTAAGACAAAAAGAGATTGAAAAATGTTCCATTCTCATGGATTGGAAGAATAAACATTGTTAAAATATCTATGTTGCCCAGAGCAATCCACACGTT
Source organism: Mustela lutreola (assembly GCF_030435805.1). Lineage (NCBI taxonomy): Eukaryota > Metazoa > Chordata > Mammalia > Carnivora > Mustelidae > Mustela > Mustela lutreola. Next base: position 57,909,954 of record NC_081308.1, on the reverse strand, counting down.
CAGTGCAATCCCTATTAGAATACCATTGACATTTTTCACAGACCTGGAAGAAAAAATGCTGAATTTTTTGGAATCAGAAAAGGCACTGAATTGCCAAAGTAAGGTTGAAAAAGAAAACCAGATGTGGGGCATTATAATGTTTGACTTCAAGTTATATTACAAAGCTGTGATCATCAAAACAGTATGGTACTGGCACAAAAACAGACACATAGATCAATGGAACAGAATAGAGAGCTCAGAAATGGATTCTCAATTCTATGGTCACATAATCTTTGATAAAGCAGGAAATAATATCCAATTAAAAAAAACAGTCTCTTCAACAAATTGTGTTGGTAAAATTTGACAGCCACATGCAGAAGAATGAAACTCAACCATTTTCTTATACCATACACAAATATAAACTTAAAATGGATGACATGCCTAAATGTGAGACAGGAATCCATCAAAATCCTAGAGAAGTACATAGGGAATAGCTGCTTTGACCTTGAATAAAGCAACTTATTTCAAGACAAATTTCTTTTTTTTTTTTTAAAGATTTTTATTTATTTATTTGTCATAGAGAGAGAAGCGAGAGCAAGCACAGGCAGACAGAGTGGCAGGCAGAGGCAGAGGGAGAAGCAGGCTCCCTGCCAAGCAAGGAGCCCGATGTGGGACTCGATCCCAGGATGCCGGGATCATGACCTGAGCCAAAGGCAGCCGCTTAACCAACTGAGCCACCCAGGCATCCCTCAAGACACATTTCTAAAGGCAAGGGAAACAAAAGCAAAAATCAACTATTGAGACTTCATCAAATAAAAAGTTTCTGCATAAAAAAGGAAAGAATCAACAAAACTAAAAGGCAACCTATAGAATGGGAAAAGATATTTACAAATGACATTACAGTTAAAGGGCTAGCATCCAAGATCTATAAAGAACTTCTCAAACTCAAAACCCAAAACACAAATTATCCAATCAAGAAATGAACAGAAGACATGAAAAGACACTTTCCCAAAGACACACACATGATCAACAGACACATGAAAAAATGCTCTGCATCACATGCCATTTGAGAAAGACAAATGAAAACCACAAGGGGACACCACTTTACACCAGTCAGAATGGCTAAAATTAACAAGAGAGGGAACAATGTATGTTGACAAGTAAGTGGAAAAGGAGGAAACCTCTTATACTGTTGGTGGAAATGTAAGCTGGTATAGCCACTCTAAAAAACAGTATGGAGGTTCCTTGCAATGTTAAAAGTAGAAGCACCCTACAACCCAGAAATTGCACTACTGTGTGTACATTCCAACGAAACAAATGTAGTGAAAATAAGGAGCATGTGCACTCCAAAGTTCATAGCAACAATGTCCACAATAGCCAATCTGTGGAATGAGCTAAGATGTCCTCCAATGGATGAATAGATAAAGAAGATGTGGTTCATATATACAATGGAATATTACTCAGTCATTAGAATAGGTGAATACCTGTCATTTATATCAAAATGGATGCAGCTGGAGGATATTATGCTATGCGAAATAAGTCAATTAGAGAAACACAGTTTTCATATGGTTTCACTCATATGTGGATCATAATAGTGCAGAGAATGATAGGGTTGGGTGGAACAGAATGGGAAGAAATCAGAGAGGGATACAAACCATAGGAGACTCTTGACTCTGGGAATCAAACTGAGGGTTTTGGAAAGGGAGGTGGGGAGGGATGGGGTAACTGGGTGATGGGAATTAAAGTGGTCACATGATATGATGAGCACTGTATGATATACTTAATGTGTCATTGAACATTGTATCAGAAACTAAAGATGTATTATACTTTATATAATTGAATTTAATTTAAAAAATAAAACAAAAAATTGAAATAAAAATAAACTCCATTTTATCTCATATAAATAGTGCTGCTCAGGCCTTTTTTTGGTATCCATTTGCATGATAAATGTCTCTCCTTCCCATTTTCAGTCTGTAGGTGTCTTTAGGTCTAAAATGAATATCTTGTATGAAACAGATAAATGTTTGTTCCTGTTCTTTTATCCATTCTGTCACCCTGTCTTTTTATTGGATCATTTAGTCTATTTATATTCAAAGTAATAATAAATGTCTATAATTATTTTATTACTTGTTTTGTTATTGTTTCTGAAGTTTTCCCTCTGATTCTTTCTACTCTTCTGTCTTTCCTGGTTTTCTGGGTTCCTTTAGTGATATACTTGGATTCCATTCTCTTTATTCTTTGTATAGCTATTGTTTTTTTTTTTTTATTTTTGGTTACCATTAAGTTGTATACAATCTCTTCTCTATAAAGTAATCTATATTAAGTTGATGGCAGTTTAAATTTGAATGCTGTATTTACTACTCATCTCCCCATGTTTTAGATATATTGTGTCACATATTACCACCTTTTATTTTGTGATTTCCTTGACTAACATTCTATGGCAATATTTATTTTTGCAGTTTTGTGCTTTCTACTTTTTTAAAGATTTTATTTATTTATTTGACAGAGAGAGAGATCACAAGTAGGCAGAGAGGCAGGAAGAGGGAGAGGAAGAAGCAGGCTCCCCACCGAGCAGACAGCCTGACATGGGGCCTGATTCCAGGACCCTGAAACCACAAAACTAGCCGGAGGCAGAGGCCCAATCCACTGAGCCACCCAGGGGTCCCTGTGCTTTCTATTTTTGTACTGTCATTTTTAGCCTTTCCTTTTGACTCAAAGCATTCCCTACATAATTTCTTGCAGGACTGCTTTAGTGGTTATGAACTCCTTCAGTTTTTGTTTAACTGGGAATTTTTTTTTTTTTAATCTCTCTCCTATTCTAAATTATAGTCATACTGGGGAGAGTATTTTTGGCTGCAGATTTTTCCTGTTTGGCAGTTTGAAAATATAATGCCACTCCCATATGGCTTGCAGGTTCTGCTGAAAAATCTGCTAACAACTTTAGGGAGTTTCCCATGTATTAACTGTCTTCCTTTGGTGATGCTTTTATTTTTTACATTATTTTATGTTTTTAAGTTTTTATTTAAATGAAGTTAGTTAATATACAGTATTTTTTTAAAGATTTAATTTATTTATTTGTCAGAGAGAGAGAGAGAGAGTGAGAGCGAGCACAGGCAGAGTGGCAGGCAGAGTCAGAGGGAGTAGGAGGCTCCCTGCCAAGCAAGGAGCCCGATGTGAGACTTGATCCCAGGACGCTGGGATCATGACTTGAGCCGAAGGCAGCTGCTTAACCAACTAAGCCACCCAGGCATCCCAGTTAATATACAGTATAACATTAGTTTGAGGTCTACAATATTCTGATTCAACAATTCCATAGAATTCCAGGTACTCATCACAAGTACACTCCTTAATCCTCATCTTTAATTTAACCTATTCCCTCACCCATATCATCTGTGGTGCCCATCAATTTATTCTATATAGTTAACAGTCCATTTCATGGTATGCTTCTGTCTCTCCTTTATTTTTTAATTTCCTCATTTATTTTCTAGGCTAAATTCCACATGTGAGTGAAATCATAACATATTTATCTTTCTCCGACTAACATATTTAACTTAGCATTATATACTCTAGCTCCATCTACGTCATTACAAAAGTCAAGATTTTATTCTTTTTTATGGCTAAGTAATATTCCATTGTATATATGTGCCACATCATCTTTAGCTGTTCTTTAGGCAATGGACACATGGGATACATCCATCATTTGGCTATTGTTGATAAAGATGTTATAAACATTGAGGTGTATATATCCTTTTGAATTAGTATTTTCATATTCTTTGAGGAAATACCTAATACAGCTAATGCTGGATTTTAGGTTAGCTTTATTTTCAAATTTTAGAGGAAACTTCATACTGTTTTACAGAGTGGGTGCATCAGTTTCCATTCCCATCAGCAGTGCAAAAGTGTTCTGTGTTCTCCACATCCTTGCCAAAGCTGTTGTTTCTTGTGTTGCTGATTTTAAACATTCTGGCAGTTGTGAGACAATATTTCATTACAGTTTTAATTTACATTTATCTGATGATGAGTGATGTTAAGCATCTTTTTCATTTTTCTGTTGGGCATCTATATGTCTTCTTTGGAAAAATGTCTGTTTATGACCTCTGCCCATTTTTAAATTGGATTTTTCATTTTTTGTTGTGTTGAGTTTTATAAGTTCTTTATGTATGTGAGTAAGAACCCTTTATCATATATATTATTTGTAAATAATTTCTCCCATTCTATAGGTTGTCCTTTAGTTTTGCTGAATGTTGCCTCCACTGTGCAGAAGATTTTATTTTGATGAGGTCCCACTAGTTTATTTTTGGTTTTGTTTCCCTTGCCTGAAGATATGGATCTAGAAAGATGTTGCTCATGCCAATGTCAAAGATGGTACTGCCTATGTTGTTTTCTAGGATTTTTATGGTTTACTGTCTCATATTTAGGTCTCTAATCCATTGTGAATTTACTTTTGCTTATAGTGTAAGACAGAGGTCCAGATTCATTCGTTGGCATTTTGCTGTCCAGTTTTCCCAATACCATTTGTTGAAGAGACTGTCCTTTTCCCATTGGATATTATTTACTGCTTTGCCAGACATTAATTGAGCATATAGTTCTGGGTTCCTTTGTGGATTTTCTTTTATGTTCTATTGATCTATGGGTCTATTTTTATGTAAATACCATATTGTTTTTTGGTTTTTTTTGATATTTATTTAAACCTATTTAATTCATCACAATTTTAAGTATGTTTGGTATTTGTGTTTATTTATTTTTTTTTTAATTTTCAGAATAACAGTATTCATTATTTTTGCACCACACCCAGTGCTCCATGCAATCCGTGCCCTCTATAATGCCCACCACCTGGTATCCCGACCTCCCACCCCCCGCCCCTTCAAAACCCTCAGATTGTTTTTCAGAGTCCATAGTCTCTCATGGTTCACCTCCCCTTCCAATTTCCCCAACTCCCTTCTCCTCTCTATCCATACCATATTGTTTTGATTACAACAGCTTTGTAATATAACTTGAAGTCTGGAATTGTGGTGACTTCAACTTTGCTTTTCTTTTTCAAAATTGGTTTCATTATGTGTAGTCTCTGGTACTTCTGTACAAATTACAGGATTGTTTGTAGATTGCCTTGGGTATTATAAACATTTATTTTTTTTTTTTTAGATTTTATTTATTTGACAGACAGAGATCACAAGTAGGCAGAGAGGCAGGCAGAGAGAGAGAGAAGAGGAAGCAGGCTCCCCGCCAAGCAGAGAGCCTGATGCGGGGCTCGATCCCAGGACCCTGAGATCATGACCTGTGCCAAAGGCAGAGACTTAACCCACTGAGCCGCCCAGGCACCCCTTAATTATTATTTTTTTTACTATCCATAAAATGAAATATCTTCCCATTTCTTTGTGTCATCTTCAGTTTCTTTCATTAGTGTTTTATACTTTTCAGTGCACAGGTCTTTCACCTCTTTGGTAAGGGGTATTTTTGTTTTCGGTGCAATTATAAATGGGATTGATTCCTTTATATCTCTTTCTGTTGCCTCATTATGGGTGTATAGAAAAGCAAGAGACTTCTCTATGCTTATTTTGTATCATGCAAGTTTACTGAATTCGTGTATGAATTCTAGCAATTTTTTTTTTTTTGGTGGTGTATTTCCAGTTTTATGTACAATTTATCATGTTGTTTGCTACTAATGAAAGTTTTACTTCTTCCTTGCTCATTTGGATGCAATATCTTTTTTTGCCCTATCAGATAGTTGTGGCTAGGACATCAAGTACTATGTTAAATAACAACAGTGGTAGCTGACATCCCCATCTTGTTCTTGACCGTGGAGGAAAAAGCTCTCATTTTTTAATTGAAGATGATATTAAATGTGAGTTTTTAATATATGGTTTTTATTAGGTTTATATATATTCCCTCTAAACCTACCTTATTGATGGTTTGTATCATAAATCTATGTTGTATTCTCAAGAGCTTTTCCTGCATCTATTGAAAAGAACAAATGTTCTAATCTTTGGGATGTGAAGCCTTCTGGCCTTGGACTTTTGTTTGTTGGGAGATTTTTGATTAAATAATTCAATTTATTTATTGGTTATTGGTCTGTTCAAGTTTTCTATTTCTTCCTGCTTCCATTTTGGTACTTTATACATTTCTAAGTTATTAATTTCTTCCAGATTGCCCAATTTGTCATCACATATATTCTTCCATAATATTCTCTTTCAATTGTGTTTCTATGGTGTTGACTGTTATTTTTTACTCTCATTTGTGATTTTATTTATTTGGGTCCTTTACCTTTTCTTTAGTCTGACTAGAGGTATATCAATTTTGTTAATTCTCTCAAATAAGGAGCTACTGGCTTCATTGATATGTTCTATTGGTTTTGTTTGTTTGCTTTTGCTTTTGTTTTTGTTTTTGCTTTTGTTTTTAACTTTCTATATAATTTTTTTAAAGATTTTATTTATTTATCAGAGGGAGAGATGGGGAGAGAGCAAGCACAGGAAGACAGAATGGCAGGCAGAGGCAGAGGGAGAAGCAGGCTCCCTGCTGAGCAAGGACACTGGGATCATGACCTGAGCCGAAGGCAACTGCTTAACCAACTGAGCCATCCAGACGTCCCTATATAATTTATTTTTGCTGTAATCTTCAATTACTTCCTTCTGTTAACTTTAGTCTTCTTTTATTGTTTTTTTAAATTTTCATTCATTTTTAAAATTTCTTTTCAGTATTCTAGAATTCATTGTTTATGCACCACACTCAGTGCTCCATGCCATATGTGTCTTCCATAATACCCACCACCAGGCTCACCCAACCTCCCACCCCTCTCCCCTCCAAAACCCTCAGTTTGATTCTCAGAGTCCACGGTCTCTCATGGCTCATCTCCCCCTCCAATTTCCTCCATATCTCCTTTAGGTTGTTTATTTGAAGTTTATCTAACTTTTTGAGGTAAGCCTGTATTTCTATATACTACCCCTTTAGGGCCAGTTTGGTTGCATCCCAAAGGTTTTGGACTGTTGTTTTTCATTTTCTTTTGTTTCCATGTATTTTTTTTTTAATTTCTTCTTTGATTTCCTGGTTGACCCACTTATTTTTTAGCAGAATGTTGTTTAACCTACCATGTACTTTTGGTCTTTCCAAATTTTTTTTTCTTGTAGTTTTCTAGATTCATAGTGTTGTGGCCAGAAGCACTGCATGATATTATGTCAATCTTTTTGTATTTGTTGGGGTCTGATTGTGTCCAAATATGTAATGTGTTCTGGATAATGTGGTTTTTTTTCCTTAAGATTTTATTTATTTGCTAGAGAGAGAGCACAAGTAGGCAGATCAGCAGGCAGAGTGAGAGGGAAAAGCAGGCTCCCCACTGAGGAGAAAGCCTGATGTGATGTGGTGCTCCATCCCAGGACGCTGGGATAATGACCCAAGCTACAGGCAGATGCTGAGCCACCTAGGCGCCCTCTGGATAATGTCTCATGTGCACGTGGAAAGAATGTGTATTCTGCTGCTTTAGGATATAATGTTCTGAATATATCTGTTAAGTCCATCTGGTCAAGCATGTCTTTCAAAGCCATTGTTTCCTTGTTGATTTTCTGTTTCAATGTTTGGTCCATTGATGTAAATGGGGTGTTAATATTTCCTACTATTATTGTTATCAGTGACTTCTTTTATGTTTGTTATTAGTTTCTTTTTATATTTGTTCCTCCCATGCTGGATGCATAAATATTTACAATTGTTATATATTTTTGTTGGATTGTCCCCTCAATGATTATATAGTCACCTTTTTTGCCAGTTGTTTTATAGGCTTTGTTTTATAGTCTAGTTTGTCCAAAGTGAGTATTGTTACTCTTTCATTTGACAACCATTTGCATGAGGATGTTTGTCCATTGCCTCGCTTTCAATCCATCTTTAGGTCTAAAATATGTCCTTGTAGGCAGTATATATCATGGGTTTTGTTTCTTTATCCATTCTGATTGGAACATTTAGTCCATATACAGGCAAATTAATTACTGAGAGGTATATATTTACAACCATTTTATTACCTTGTTTGTCATTGTTTCTGGAGAATTTCTCTGATCCTTTCTTCTCTTTGTCACTTTTGGTGTCATCTTTCCACTCAGAGTCCCCTTTCATATTTCTTGCAAGACTGGTTTAGTGGTCATGAGCTCCTTGAGTTTTTGTTTTTCTGGGAAACTATCTCTACTATTTTGAATGATAGTTGTGCTGGATAGAATATTCTTGGCTATAGCCTTCCCATTAAGCACTTTGAATATATCATGCCTCTCCATTTTGGCCTGCAAAATTTCTGTTGTGAAATCTGCACCTTGTTCATCTTTCCTTGTTATTTATGGATTTCTTTCATCTTGCTACTTTTAAGATTTTTTCTTTATCAGTATGTTTTGAAAATTCAGTTACAATATGTATTGGTGCATGTCTGCTTTTGTTCATTTTGATGGAAGTTCGCTGTCTCTCCTTGGTTTGTATGTCTGCTTTTTTTTCTGCCCAGATTAAGTTTTCAGCTATTATTTCCTTAAATAAATCTTCTGCTCCCTTTTCTTTTTCTTCTTTTTGAACTCCTATAATATGAATATTATGTTTGATGGAGTCACTGAGTTCCCTGAGACTAATCTCATGTTTCATAATTCTTTCCATTTTGGCCTGCTGCATTACTTTCCATTATTTTGTCTTATATGTCACTAATTACCTCCTCTGCTTCTTCCAGCTTGATGCTTATTGCATCAAGCCTGTTTCCCATATTGTTTATTGCACCCTTCATCTCTGATTCTGTTTTAACTCTTCTATTTCTATGTTAAAGGTCTCCCTGATGTCTTATATACTTTTCTCAAGTCCTGTTGAGTATCCTTATAATTGTTGCTTTAAATTTTCCATCAGAGAAAATCATCATACCTATTCTGCTTATATCTCTGGCCTGACCTTTTCTTCTTTCATTTGGAATAAATTCTTCCACATTGGCATTTGTCTAAGTTTTTCCCTTCTCTGTGTTAGAAAAGACTGTTTTGTCTTCTGCTTCTGAGAGTAATGGCTTTATGAAGAAATAATAATCTAGTGTCCAAGGCCTGGCACTTCAGACAATGCCTCTGGCGTGTGCTGTGTGCTTTTCTCTTGCATTTTGGCTGCTTTGTCCTTCAGACCAGTCAGCTGCAGAAGCTCTCTTTGCCTGCTATGAGCAGTGTTTGGTCCTTGGCCTGAATCTGTTGAGCTTTAACTAAGTGTGCTCTGGTCTGCTCATGAAATGAGCCCCAATATTACTTCCAGAAAGACTGAGGCCCCACTGAACTCTCTAGTTGAGATATGTTGTATGAGCAAGTGTTTCTGCTGATATTCTGGGGGAGGGGCTAGCCCTTTTAAGTATGTTCAATATGGTAAAGGAAAGTATGTCTAAAAATATAAGGGAAGACATTAGAACAATATCTTACCAAATTGAGAACATCAATAAAGAGAGAAATTATAAAAAAGATCCAAATAGAAACTTTAAAGTTGAAAAGCAAAATAAGTGAAATAAAGAATTCACTGGAGGCACTCAGCAGTAAATTGGAGCAGGCAGAAGAAAGAATAAATTTGAAATAGGACATTGAGATTATCCAGTTGAGAAAAAGAAAGAAAGAAAGAAAGAAGAAAAAGAAGGAGGAGAAGAAAACTAAATAGAGCCTAAGAGTATCATGGTATATTATTGATATTGTCAAAAAATGCATAATGAAATATCCAGAAGGAGAGGAAAGACAGAGGCAGAAAGTGTATTTGAAAAAAAATGACAGAAATTTTAATTTCATAATATCCATGAATTTATGTATCCAAGGAGCTAAGGAAATTTCAAGGATGATAATTTCAAAGATATCTGCACCTAGATACATCACAATCAAGCTGACAACTACACTGAAAGAAAACCTTGAAAACAGCAAGGAAAAACTGCCTCATTACATGCAAAAGTTAAGTAATATGATTAATAGCTTATTATTATGATACTATAGTAGAATTAAGGTTGTGGGATGACAAATTTAAAGTTCTGGAAAAAAATCTTTCAACCAAGATTTCTATAACCAATACCATCCCTCATAAATGGATGGCAAGTTAAGAATTTAAAATAAAAAAAAAAATAAAGAAAGAAACAAAAATTGAGATAAACAAGAATTGAAGAAAAGGGGTCTTTCAGGATGAAAAAAAAGTCAGCAGACAATAACTCAAGTCCTCATAAAGAATTAAAAGACATCAGAAAAGTTAATTAAAGGGAAAATATGAAAATTTTTATTAATATTTCTATTTATAGCTCCTTTTTAAATTTGACTTAAAATACAACTATGAAAAAATAATAATTATAAATCTAGTTTGATGGATGCACTACTTATATGGATGCAATCTGTGACAATAACATCAGCAGCACAAGGGGCAGAATGGAGATATTCTGAAGTACAGTTTTTGTAATTTTTACACATTATTGAGCTTAAATTGATATTTTTAAAAATATTTTTTGAAAGAGAGCGAGAGTGAGAAAGCAGGAGAGAGAAAGTGGGGGAGAGGGAGAGAACTAGACTTCCTGCTGAGCATGAAGCTCTTCACAGGGCTCCTTCTTTTAACACTAAGATCATGACCTAAGCTACAGTCAAGAGTTGGACATCTAACTGTCTTAGCCACTCAAACACCCTGACCTTAAGCTCCATTAATGACAAGTATATAGGCATAAATTAAGATGTTAATTGAAACCCTTAGAACTACTAAAAGTTAAATTTATTATGTATAAATAAAAATGGAAGAAAGAATAAATCAAAATGGTTCACTTGAAAATACATATCTAATGCAAAACATGACAATAATGGAGGAATTGAGGAATAAAGACATCTTTGTGGGTTAAACTGTGTCTCCCAAAACAAGACCTAGTCCCTGGCACCTATGAATGTAACCTTATTTAGAAATAGAATCTTTGCAAATATAATCTAATTAAGGTAAAGTCATGCTGGATTTGAGTGGGCCCTAAATTAATGACTGGTGTCCTGATAGGATGAGGTAAATTTGGAAACAGCACAGAGAGGATGCTCTATGACTACTGTGGCAGATATTAAGATAATGAGCATATAAGTAATGAAGCACAATGAAGTGCAACTGCCAGAAGCTAAGAAGAGGCCACAAATGATCCTCCCTTAGAACTTGTGGAGTGAGCATTACAAAGCTCACAATTATATTTATGACTTCCAAATTCCAAAACTGTGAGACAAACAAGTTTCTCTTATTTTAACTCATCCAAGTTTTCAATACTTTCTTATGGCAACCCAAGTAAATTTAATAGACATATAAAAAAAGAGCAGAATGGCAGGAACCCAGCAAGAAACACCCCCATCTGTGCCTTCAGAGATCTTGAAAGGGCCCTATACTCACTCAGCTCCAGCCTCTATGAGTAGTAGTCCAGAAACAGTCATGAAGGTGCAGGGACCCAATGACAACAACAACAAAGAAACTCCTGTGCTGCTGAAGATCCTAAAAGGGCCCTATATTTCTCCATGAATAGTTTTTCATGTGCATTGACCCTGTGGAAGACATACATTTGCACCCCTAGAGATCCTGAAGCTGCTCTATACTTGGCTCTGGAACTTTAATATCCCTGCCATCCCAGGATCCCATCAGGAAACACACTTGGCACTGTCCATAGAAGTAAGTCAGCCAACCTTTGACAGCATATCCATAAATGACTCATCTCCAACTCCTCCCAGCCACTGTCCATGGGTAGTTCTGCCCACTCAGAGACCCACCAAGAGATAAACCAATCTGTCCCTGGGGGTTAAGATCAAGGTAACCTCAGCCCAAATGCAAACCCTGAAATGCACCATATCAACTCCATCCCTTCTCAGTCATGGTTCAGGGGCACTTTTCCTCACCCATGGACCTGACAGGAGGATGCTCATCCATGTCTCCAGAACGAAGCCTGCAGACCTCAGTCTTGGCTGTGAACCCTGAACCAGCCTTGAGATGTTACTCTAGCCCCTCTCTGACACAGTATGAGGCCAATAATACCTGCCCAGTGACCTACCTACTAACCTGTAGAGGCCCTTATGGAGACCTTATGTTGTCCCTCAGGAGACCTTTTACTAAGACCCTTTACACCCATCAGTGCATCTGATAACAGAACTTGTGTCTAAGCACCCAAATATGGATACTAAAGCAGACTCATCCCAGTTCCACATTACTTAACAAAGTCCTGGAGGCAGTCCCATACATTCAGGAATGAGACAGGATCCATGACCACTCAGGCCCATGGTATTAAGCCTACAAAACCACAGATCCCACTGTGGACCTAGCAAAGGGATTCTGACTCAGATCGAATAAAGCATGACTGCAATTCCAAAAGTAATACAATTAGCCTCAGGAGTCAAGAAAAGGCCTTTACCTGCCAAAATCAACCAGCAGAAACTGGGAGTGTTTGATCCTTCCCATGAATAGACACTAATGTAAGGCACAAATAAATGGATGGATATTCTATGTTCTTAAGTTGGAAGAATTAAAATTCTGAAAATGTCTATACTACTGAAAATGTTGTATAGATTAGGAGCAATCTCATCAAAATTCCAATGCCATTTTTCACAGAAGTAGAAAAAGAGTCTTAAAATTCATATGCAGCCGCCCAAATAGCAAAGGCAATTCTTGAAAAAGAAGGACAGGCTGGAGGCATAACAATTCCAGAACTCAAACTATATTATAAATTTATAGTAAGTAGAATAGTCCATACCAGCATAAAAATAGACTTACAAAGTGATGGAACAGAAGGAAGCGCTCAGAAATAAAACCTCATATATACAGTCATTAATCTATGACAACATTGCCAAGAACATGCAATGAGAAAAGGAGAATCTCTTCAATGTATAGTGCTAGGAAAACTGTATATCCATATGTTAAAAAAAAAATTAGACTATTTCCTCATGCCATATACAAAAATGAACTGAAAACAGAAAAAGACTTAAATTTAAGATTTAGCACTGTAAAACTCCTACATGAAAAGACAGGGAAAAATCTACTTGACATTGGTCTTGACAGTGATTTTTTTTTAATATGAAACCAAAAAAACAGGCAACAAAAGTAAAAATAAACAAGTGAGACTACATCAAAATAAAAAGCTTCTGCACAACAAAAGAAACAATCAACAAAATGAAAAAAACAACCTATGGAACAGAAGAAAATATTTTGAGCTATAAATCTGATAAAAGGTTAGTATAAAAATACATAAGGAACTCATATAACTCAATAGTAAACAAAAGACTTAATTTAAAAATAGACAAAATTGCCTGAATAAACGTTTTCCTAACAAGGACATGTAAACGATCAACAGGTACATGAAAAAGTGCTCAATATCACTTTTTAAAAAAAATTTCATTTTATTTATTTGACAGAGATCACAAGTAGGCAGAGAGAGAGGCAGAGAGAGAGAGGAGGAAGCAGGCTCCCTGCCAAGCAGAGAGCCCGATGAGGGGATCAATCCCAGGATCCTGAGATCATGACCCGAGCCGAAGGCAGAGGCTTTAACCCACTGAGCCACCCAGGCACTCCGCTCAATATCACTTAATCATCAAGGAAATACAAATCAAAACCACAATGAAATATCAACTACCATCTTTTGTTATGGCTAGTATTTCATTATGACAAGAGGTAGCAATTACTGGGAGAAGTATGGAAAAAGAAAACCCTTGTATACTACTGGTGGGATAGTAAATTGTACAAGTATTATAGAAAAGAGTACAGGGTTTCCTCAAAAAATTAAAATAAAAATACCATACAATACAGTGAATAACACTTCTCAGTGTGTCCAGAAGAAATAATATTAGTATCTTAAGAGATATTTGCACTCCTACATTCCTCACAGCATTATTCAGTAGCCAAAACTAGCAAACGACAGGTCTGTCAACAGTTAAATGGATAAAGAAAATGTGTGATTACATAAAATAGAATATTATTCATTCATTAAAAAAATGAGGGGGAGAGGAGTGAAGAAGGTGGAGAAGTAGCAGGCTGAGATGACATCAGGTAGCAGGAGATCAGCTAGATAGCTTATCAAACCATTCCAATCCCCTACAAATCCAAGAGGAGATTTAAGAGAAGAAGAGCAGCAATCCTAGAAACAGAAAATCAACCACTTTCTGAAGGGTAGGACTGACGGAGAAGTGAATCCAAAGCAATAGGAAGATAGACCACGGGGGGAAGGGCCAGCTCCTGGCAAGCAGCGGAGCAATGTAGCACAAAATCAGAACTTTTAGAAGTCTCTTCCACTGGAGGACATCACTCCAGAGGCTAAACCGGGGTGAAGCCCACGTGGATACAGCATGTTCTCAGGTCCCATGTGGTCACAGAAGGATGGGGGTGGCTGAGTGTCACAGAGCTCACAGGTATTAGAGTAGGGAAGCTGGCTACAGAGAGGGGGGTGAGGAGTGAGCTCTCAACTCAGGGTTACCTTAAATTGTGATCCGTGGCACAGACCATTGCTCTGTGAGCAGGGACTCCACAGATCTGGGGAGAGCCCCCTGGAAAAGTGCAGGGATCTGCGGGGTTGGAGACTACAGCCAGGGCTGTGTGCAAGAGACAGAGACGCTTGGTCACAATCTGGGTGAGCTGGGAGTGCAGCCCAAGCCAGGGAGAATGGAGTGATTGAGCGCTGTTCTCTGAGGGCACACCAAGGAGTGGGGCCCCAAGCTCTTGGCTCTTCTGGGCTGGAGACTGGAAGGTCATGATTTTCATTCCCATCCTCTGGAACTTTATGGAAAGCATTCGGGTAACAAAAGATCCAGAAAGCAAACCCGAGCGGATTATTTAGGCTGGCCCCTGGTAAGGGCGGTGCAATTCCACCTCGCGCAAAGACACTTGAGACTCACTACAACAGGCCCCTCCCCAAGAAGATCAGCAAGAAATCCAGCCAAGACCAAGTTCACTACCAAGGAAAACAGTGGAATTCCAGAGGAGGAGAAAGGAAAGCATGGAATTCATAGCTTTGTCCCCATGAATCTTTAGTCTTGCAAAGTTAATTATTTTATTTTATTTTTTTCTTCTGCTAAATTCTGTTTTGACTCTTATCCTTTCCTCTTTTAATATTTTTAAACTAGTTTATCTAAACAATATTGTTCAAAAAAATCTTTTTCAAACCTTCATTCCTACAGTCATATTTTATCCTTCGTTGTATCTAACTTTATTTTTTGCATACACATAGGGTTTTTTCTTCTAAAAAATTTGGCATACAACTTCTAATAGATAAAAATATACCCTACATCTAGCACAGGGTTTTGTTCTAGTCTCCAGCCTGAGCAAATTCTCTCCACTTTCTTTTCCTTTATTCTCCCAACCAACTAATCTGATCAATTCCTCTTTCAGAAAATGAAAAAAAAAATTCCATCTTCATAGTAATATTCCATCCTTTCTTTGTGTTTACCCTTATGTATATTTTTCAATCTTTAAAATTTTGAGAAACCAAAATACTCCCCCAATTAAGTGGGTGACCATGATCTAGACACCCGTCTAATATATGTATATATGTGTATTTTTTTTCTTTTTTATGTTTTTTTTCTTTTTTCTTTTCTTTTTTTTTTCTTTTTTTTTTTTTTTTTACTGAACTTCCTTTTACCCACATTCTTCCCCCCAAGAATTGGGGTCTCTTCTGATTTGGTTAAAACACATTTTCCTTGGGTCTTTGCCACCCTTTTAGTATTTTATTTACTCCTTCATATATTCTTATTTGAATAAAATGACAAGGCATAAAAACTCACCACAAAAAAGCACGAGAGGCAGTACTGAAGGCCAGGAACCTAATCAATACAGACATTGGTAATATGTCAGATATAGAGTTCAGAACGATGATTCTCAAGGTGCTAGCTGGGCTCAAAAAAGGCATGGAAGATATTAGAAAAACCCTGCCTGGAGAAGTAAAAGCCCTTTCTAGAGAAATAAAAAACTAAAATCTAACCAAGCTGAAATCAAAAAAGCTATTAATGAGGTGCAATAAAAAATGGAGGCTCCTACTGCTAGGATGAATGAGACAGAAGAGAGAATTAGTGATATGGAAGACCAAATGACAGAGAATAAAGAAGTTGAGCAGAAAAGAGACAAACAACTACTAGACCATGAGGGGAGAATTTGAGAGATAAGTGATATCATAAAGTGAAACAATATTAGAATAAGTGGGATTCCAGAAGAAGAAGAAAGAGAGAGGGAAGCAGAAGGTATATTGGAGCGAATTCCTGTAGACAATTTCCCTAGTATGGCAAAGGGAGCAAGCATCAAAATCTAGGAGGCACAGAGAATCCCCCTCAAATTCAATAAGAATAGGTCCACACCACATCATCTAATAGTAAAATTTACAAGTCATAGTGACAAAGACAAACTCCTAAAAGAAGCACGGGAAAGAAATCTGTAACATACAATGGTAAAAATATTAGATTGGTAGCATACTTATCCACAGAGACCTGGCAGGCCAGAAAGAACTGCCATGATATATTCAGAGCACTAAACGAGAAAAACATGCGGCCAAGAATACTATATCCACCGAGGCTATCATTGAAAATAGAAGGAGAGATAAAAAGCTTCCAGGACAAACAAAGATTAAAAGAATTTGTAAACACCAAACCAGCTCTACAGGAAATATTGAAAGGGGTCCTCTAGCAAAGAGAGAGCCTAAAAGTAATAGATCAGAAAGGAACAGAGACAATATACAGTAGTAGTCACTGTACAGGCAATACAATAGCACTAAATTCATATCTCTCAGTAGTTACCCTGAATGTAAATGGGCTAAATGCCCCAATCAAAAGATGCAGGGTATCAGAATGGATAAAGAAACACACACACACACACACACACACACACACACACATCAGTATGCTGTCCACAAGAAACTCATTTTTGACCCAAAGACACTTCCAGATTTAAAGTGAGTGGATGGAAAACAATTTACCATGCTAATGGAAAACAAAAGAAACCTGGGGTGGCAATCCTTACATCAGAGAAAATAGATTTTAAGCCAAAGACTATAATAAGAGATGAGGAAGGACACCATATCATACTCAAAGGGTCTGTCCAACAAGAAGATCTAACAATTTTAAATATCTATGCCCCTAACACGGGAGCAGCTAACTCTATAAACCAATTCATAACAAAATCAAAGAAACACATTAACATTAATACAATAATAGTAGGGAACTTTAACAAACCCCTCACTGAAATGGACAGATCATCCAAGCAAAAGAGCAACAAAGAAATAGTCCTTAAATGACACACTGGACCAGATGGACATCACAGATATATTCAGAACACTCCATCCCAAAGCAACAGAATACACATTCTTGTATAGTGTACATGGAACATTCTCCAGAACAGATCACATCCTGGGTAATAATTCAGGTCTCAACCGGTATCAAAAGACTGTGATTGGGGCGAATGAGTGGCTTAGTGGGTTAAAGCCTCTGCCTTTGGCTCAGGTCATGATCTCAGGGTCCTGGGATAGAGCCCTGCATTGGGATCTCTGCTCAGCAGGGAGCCTGCTTCCTCCTTTCTCTCTCTGGCTGCCTCTCTGCCTACTTGTGATTTCTGTCTTTCAAATAAATAAATAAAATTTAAAAAAAAAAAAAAAAAAAGATTGGGATTGCCAGACAAGATGGCGAAGAACTAGGAGGAGGTGCCATTTCAACCTGTACCCTAAAGTGAGCTGATTGCCTACCAAAGAACTCCGATCACCCATGAAATCACCCTGAGATTAGAATTATACATGTCTGGGTCTCTATGGGAGAAGAAGACGCCTGTGGGCAGGTAAAGTGGAGTGGGAACATCAGACTGATATTGAAAGATAAACAAAAGAGGGAGGGAGCCAGGATAAGTGACCCATTGGAATGTAATACCCCAATAAGAGAGTGCCCTGTGACTGGAGACCAGCCTTAACTTGGAGTCTGATGGAAAGCAATCAAAAAGAGCAAAGGATCATGGGGGGGAAATTGTGGGAATTGGGGCGGTTAAGGACAGGGGCTTAAGTCCCCAGACCAAGGACAGCCACCCCTGGCGCTGAGCCAGAGAGTGTGGCAAAGAACCAGGCCTTGGTCCCTGAGCCTTGAGCGCACCTGAGAGTGCCTGGGTGGCAGCTCCTGTGAGGGGCTGGGAGCCCCGCCAGCCAGCAGAACTGCAGCCTCTTTGCCCTCTCCATGCATGCTCGCGGTGCCACTCCATCAGAGTCTGAGTCATGCCTCACACCCTCCCCTGAGAGAGGTGTGTGCAGGCGCCAGCCTGGCACTCTCAGACCCGGAAAGTCTGAACACTCCCAGCCCAGGCCAGCAGGAAAATCTCAGTGTGCTATCACTGCTCGGGACCTCTCTGACAGTTGGAGCTTCCCAGACAGCCACCATTGTTGTGCTTTAGGGTATAAACAGAAGTTCCTGCGTTCACAGGGTCTGCAACTGGGAACATGCTCTGCCAGCGGCCAAGGGGAAATATATGTTCTCTGGAGCACCCAGAGGGGAACAGACTGAGGCTTCTCTCTGAGAGGGAGGTCTGGGTGCAGTTTGCTTTCCTCTAAACCTCTAAAAACCATCAAAAGCTTTCAAGGTGTGAGAAAAGGAATAAACAACAAAAAAACCTCCAGAAAACAAAAGCCTGAAAAACTGGTTTACTCAGAGACTACCCCCTTTAGCCACCCTCAAAAAAATTGAAAAATCCATAATACACCAGCTGTCTCTACACCTTAAAGAACTGGAGAATCAACAACAAATTAAGCAAACTACACAAACAGAAAGGAAATTATCAAGAATAGAGCAGAGATCAATAAGAAAAAAACTAGAGAAACAGTAGAACGTTTCAATGAAACGAGAAGTTGGTTTTTTGAAAAAATATATAAGATCGATAAACAATTGGCCACACTAATCAAAAAGAAAAGAGAGAAAGCTCAAATTAATAAAATTATGAATGAAAAGGGAGAAATCAGAACTAACACCAAGGAAATAGAAACAATCATCAGAAGTTATCATCAACAGTTATATGCCAATAAGTTAAGCAAACTAGATAAAATGGATGCATTCCTAGAAAATTATAAACTCCCAAAATTGAACCAGGAAGAAATTGACAACCTGAATAGACCGATATCTAGTAACAAGATTGAAGCAGGGATCAAAACCCCCAAAAGCCCAGGATCGGACTAGATTCCCTGGGGAATTGTACCAAACTTTCAAAGAAGAAATAACACCTATTCTCCTGAAGCTGTTTCAAAAAATTGAAGCAGAAGGAAAACTTCCAGGCTCTTCTTATGGAGCCAGCATTTCCTTGATCCCCATAACAGGCAAAGGACCCACCAAAAAGGAGAATTTTAGATCAATATCACTGATGAATATGGATGCTAAGATCCTAGCAAACAGGATCCAACAGCACATTAAAAAGATTATCCACCATGACCTGGTGGGATTCATTCCTGGGATACAAGAATGGTTCAACATTAGCAAATCAATCAATGTGATAGAACAAATCAATAAAAGAAGAGAGAGGAACCACATGGTCCTCTCAATTGATGCAGAAAAAGCATTTGACAAAATCCAGCATCTGTTCCTGATTAAAATGCTTCAAAGTATAGGGATAGAGGGAACATTCCAGAACTTCATAAAGCATATCTATGAAAAACCCACAGCAAATATCATCCTCAATGGAAAAAAGCCCACAGCCTTCCCATTGAGATCAGGAACACGACAAAGATGCCCACTATCACCACTCTTACTCAACATATTATTAGAAGTCCTAGCAACAGCAATTAGATAACAAAGATAAATAAAAGGTATTCAAATGGCAATGAAGAAGTCAAACTCTCTCTCTTCACAGATGACATGATACTTTATATGGAAAACCCAAAAGTCTCCACCCCCAAACTACTAGAACTCATACAGCAATTCAGTAACATGGCAAGATACAAAATCAATGCACAGAAATCGGTTGCATTCTTATACACTAACAATGAAAATACAGAAAGGGAAATTAGAGAATCGATTCCATTTACTATAGCACCAAGAACCATAAGATAACTGGGAATAAACCTAACCAAAGAGGTAAAGGATCTGTACTCGAAGAACTACAGGACACTCATGAAAGAAACTGAAGAAGACACAAAAACGTGGAAGACAGCTCCATTCTCATGGATCAGAAAAATAAACATTGTTAAAATGTCTATACTGCGTATAGCAATCTGTAATTTTAATGCTGTTCCGATCAAAATTCCACGAGTATTTTTCAAAGAACTGGAGCAAATAATCCTAAAATTTGTATGGAATCAGAAGAGACCCCGAATTGCTAAGGAAATGTTGTAAAACAAAAACAAAACTGGGGCATCACGTTGCCTGATTTCAAGCGTTACTACAAAGCTGTGATCACCAAGACAGCATAGTACTGCCATAAAAACAGACACATAGACCAGTGGAACAGAGTAGAGAGACCAGATATGGACCCTCAATTCTATAGTCAAATAATCTTCGACAAAGCAGGAAAAAATATACAGTGGAAAAAAGACAGTCTCTTCAATAAATGGTACTGGAAAAATTGGAGAGCTATATGGAGAAGAATGAAACACGACCATTCTCTTAAACTACACACAAAGATAAACTCAAAATGGATAAAAGACCTCAACGTGAGACAGGAGTCCATCAGAATCTTGGAGGAGAACATAGTCAGTAACTTCTTCGATATCAGCCACAACAACTTCTTTCAAGATATGTCTCCAACGACAAAGGAAACAAAAGCGAAAATGAAGTTTTGGGACTTCATCAAGATCAAAAGCTTCTGCACAGCAAGGGAAACAGTCAACAAAACAAAGAGGCAGCACACATAATGGGAGAAGATATTTGCAAATGACAGTACAGACAAAAGGTTGATATCCAGGATCTTTAAAGAAATAGTCAAACTGAACACACACAGCAGACAATCATGTCAAAAAATGGGTAGAAGATATGAACAGACACTTCTCCAATGAAGACATACAAATGGCTATTAGACACATGAAAAAATGTTCATCATCACTAGCCATCAGGGAGATTCAAATTAAAACCACATTGAGATACCACCTTGCACCAGTTAGAATGGCCAAAATTATCAAGACAGTAAACAACATATGTTGGAGAGGATGTGGAGAAAGAGGAAGCCTCTTACACTTTTGGTGGGAATGCAAGTTGGTGCAGCCTCTTTGGAGAACAGTGTGGAGATTCCTCAAGAAATTAGAAATAGAACTTCCCCATGACCCTGCCATTGCACTCCTGGGTATTTACCCCAAAGATACAGATGTCGTGAAAAGAAGGGCCACCTGTACCCCAATGCTTATAGCAGCAAGAGCCACGGTCGCCAATCTGTGGAAAGAACCAAGATGCCCTTGAACGGATGAATGGATAAGGAAGATGTGGTCCATATGTACTATGGAGTATTATGCCTCCATCAGAAAGGATGAATACCCAACTTTTGTAGCAACATGGATGGGACTGGAAGAGATTATGCTGAGTGAAATAAGTCAAGCAGAGAAAGTGAATTATCATATGGTTTCACTTATTTGTGGAGCATAACAAATAACATGGAGGACATGGGGAGATGGAGAGGCAAAGGGAGTTGAGTGAAGTTGGAAGGGGAGATGAATCATGAGAGACTATAAATTCTGAAAAAGAACCTGAGGGTTTTGAGAGGCGGAGCATGGGAAGTTGTGGGAGTTATGTGGTGGGTATTTTGGAGGTCACGTATTATAGGGAGTACTGGGTGTGGTGCATAAACATAACTCCGTTATGCTGAAAAGAAATTAAAAAAAAAAAAGATTGGGATCATTCCCTGCATAATTTCAAATCACAATGCTCTGAAGCTAGAACTCAATCACAAGAGGAATTTAGGAAAGAATCTTAATACATGGAGACTAAAGAACATCCTTCTAGAGAATGAATAGGTAAACCAGGAAATTAAGGAAAATGGAAAAAGAATTCATGGAAACAAATGATAATGAAAACACAACGGCTTAAAATCTGTGGGACATAGCAAAGGCAGTCCTGAGAGGAAAATATATAGTTGCACAAGCCTTTCTCAAGAAACAAGAAAGTTCTAAAATAAACAACCTAACCCCACACTTAACGGAGCTGGAGAAAGAACAACAAAGAAAGCCTGAACCTAGGAGGAGAAGACAAATAATAAAGATCAGAGCAGAAATCAATGGAATAGAAACAAAACAAAACAAAACAAAAAACAATAGAAATCAATGAAACTAGGAGCTAGTTCTTTGAAAGAATTAATAAGATTGATAAGCCACTGGCCAGATTTATCAAAAGGAAAAAAGAAAGGGCCCAAATTAATAAAATTGTTAATGAAAGAGGAGAGATCACAACCAACACCAAGGAAATACAAACAATTATAAGAACATATTATGAGCAAATTATGCCAGTAAATTTGACAATCTGGAAGAAATGGATGCATTCCTATAGACATATAAATTACCACAACTGAACCAGGAAGAACTAGAAAAACTGAACAGATCCATAACCAATAAGGAGATTGAAGCAGTCATCAAAAATCTCCCAACAAACAAGAGCGCAGGGCCAGACAGCTTCCCAGGGGAATTCTACCAAACATTTAATAAAGAAATAATTCCTATTCTCTTGAAACTGTTCCAAAAAATAGAAATGGAAGGAAAACTTCCAAACTCATTTTATGAGACCAGTTTTACCTTGATCGAAAAACCAGACAAAGATCTCATCAAAAAAGACCAATATCCTTGATGAACACAGATGTGAAAATTCTCACCAAAATACTAGCCAATAGGATCCAACAGTACATTAAAAGGATTATTCACCACGACCAAGTGGGATTTATTCCAGGGCTGCAAGCTTGGTTCAACATCTGCACATCAATCAATGTGATACAATACATTAATAAAAGAAAGAACAAGAACCATATGATATTCTCAACAGATACTAAAAAAACATTTGACAAACTATATCATCCTTTCCTAATCAAAACTCTGCAAAGTGTAGGAAAGAATTGCAGATGATATGATACTATATGTGGAAAACCCAAAAGACTCTACTCCAAATCTGCTAGAACTTGTACAGGAATTCAGTAAAGTGCCAGGATATAAAATCAATGCAGAGAAATCAGTTGCATTTCTATACACCACCACCAAGACAGAAAAAAAAGAGAAATTCAGGGGTCAATCCAATTTACAATTGTACCCAAAACCATCAGATACCTAGCAAGAAGCCTAACCAAAGAGGCAAAGAATCTGTACTCAGAAAACTATAAAGTACTCATGAAAGAAATTGAGGAAGACACAAAGAAATGGGAAAATAGTTCTGTGCTCATGGATTAGAAGAAAAATTATTGTGAAAATGTCTATGCTACCTAAAGAAATCTACACAATTAATGCAATCCCTATCAAAATACCATCCATTTTTTTGGAAAAAAAATGGAACAAATAATCCTAAAATTTATATGGAACCAGAAAAGACCTCGAATAGGCAGAGGAATGTTGAAAAAGAAAGCCAAAGTTGGTGGCATCACAATTCCAGACTTCAAGCTCTATTACAAAGCTGTCATCATCAAGGCAGCATGGTACTGGCACAAAAACAGACTCATAGATCAGTGGAACAGAATAAAGAGCCCAGAAATAGACCCTCAACTCTATGGTCAACTAATCTTTGACAAAGCAGGAAAGAATGTCCAGTGGAATAAAGACAGTCTCTTCAACAAATGGGGTTGGGAAAATTGAACAGCCACATGCAGAAAAATGAAACTGGACCATTTCCTTACACCATGCAAAACAAACAAACAAACAAACAAAAAACAAAACAAAACAAAAACAAAAAAAAACACTCAAAATGGATGAAGGACCTCAATGTGAGAAAGGAATCAATCAAAATCCTTGAGGAGAACACAGGCAGCAACCTCTTTGACCTCAGCCACAGCAACTTCTTCCTAGAAACATCAGCAAAGGCAAGGGAAGCAAGGGCAAAAATGAACTATTGGGACTTCATCAAGATCAAAAGCTTTTGCACAGCAAAGGAAACAGTTAACAAAACCAAAAGACAACTGACAGAATGGGTGATGATATTTGCAAACGACCTATCAGATAAAGGGCTGCTCTCCAAAATCTATAGAGAGCTTAGCAAACTCAACACCCAAAGAACAAAAAATCCAATGAAGAATTGGGCAGAGGACATGAACAGACATTTCTGCAAAGAAGACATCCAGATGGCCACCATACACATGAAAAAAATGCTCCTCATCACTCAGCATCAGGGAAATACAAATCAAAACCACAATGAGATACCACCTCACACCAGTCAGAATTACTAAAATTAACAAGTGAAAAAATGACAGATGCTGGCGAGGATGTGGAGAGAGGGGAACCCTCCTACACTGTTGGTGGGAATGCAAGCTGGTGCAAGCACTCTGGAAAACCGTGTGGATGTTCCTCAAAAAGCTGAAAATAAAACTACCCTATGACCCAGCGATTGCACTACTGGGTATATATCCTAAAGATACAAACATGGTTCTCCAAAGGGATACGTGCACCCGAATGCTTATAGCAGCAATGTCCACAATAGCCAAACTATGGAAAGAACCTAGATGTCCATCAACAGATGAATGGATAAAGAAGATGGGGTATATATACACAATGGAATACTATGCAGCCATCAAAAGAAATGAAATCTTGCCATTTGCGATG
Organism: Mustela lutreola; assembly: GCF_030435805.1. NCBI lineage: Eukaryota > Metazoa > Chordata > Mammalia > Carnivora > Mustelidae > Mustela > Mustela lutreola. Next base: position 57,885,329 of record NC_081308.1, on the reverse strand, counting down.
ACGTGGATTGAACTAGAGGGTATTATGCTTAGCAAAATAAGTCAATTGGAGATAGACAACTATCATATGATCTCCCTGATATGAAGAAGTAGAGATGCAATGTAGGGGCCTTGGGGGGTAGGAAAAGAAAAAAGGTGGGATTGGGAGGGAGACAAACCATAAAAGACTTGATCTCAAAAAACAGACAGAGGGTTGCTGGGGGGAGGGGGGACGGGAGAGGGTGGTGGGGATATGGACATTGGGGAGGGTATGTGCTATGATGAGTGCTGTGAAATGTGTAAACCTGGCAATTCACAGACCTGTACCCCTGGGGCTAAAAATACATTAAATGTTTATTTTAAAAAAATAAATAAATTTAATTTAAAAAAAGAAAAAGAAAAAAAGAAGACATCCAGATGGCCAACACACAATGAAAAGTGCTCCAGGCATCAGGAAAATACAAATTAAAACCATGAGATATCACCTCACACCAGTCAGAATGGCTAAAATTAACAAGTCAGGAAATGACAAATGCTAACGAGCATGCAGAGAAAGGGATACCTTCCTACATTGTTGGTGGGAATGCAAGCTGGTGCAACTACTCTGTAAAACAGCATGGAGGTTCCTTGGAAAGTTGAAAATAGAGCTACCCTATGACCCAGCAATCGCACTACTGGGTAATTACCCTAAAGATACAAACGTAGTGATCCAAAGGGGCATGTGAACCAGAATGTTTATAGCAGCATGTGCACAATAGCCAAACTATGGAAAGAATCTATACGTCCATCAACAGAAGAATGGATAAAGAGGATGTGGTATATATATATATATATTTGCCACCATCAAAAGAAATAAAATCTTGTCACTTGCAATGATGTGGTTAGAACTAGAGTGTATTATGCTTAGTGAAATAAGTCAATTGGAGAAAGACAACTTTCATATGATCTCCCTGATATGAGGAAGTGGAGATGCAACATGGGGTACTTGGGGGATAGGAAAGGATTAAATGAAACAAGATGGGATCAGGAGGGAGACAAACCGTAAGAGACTCTTAATCTCACAAACCAAACTGAGGGTTGCTGTGAAAGGGGGCTAGGGAGAGGGTGGTGGGGTTATGGACATTGAGGAGGGTAAGTGCTATGGCATGTGCTGTGAAGTGTGTAAACCTGGTGATTCATAGACCCTTACCCCTGGGGCTAATAATACATTTTATGTTAATAAAAAAAATTTATAAAGGAAGCTCTGCCATTTGTAACATGGGTAAATCTGAAGTCATTACATAAGTGAAATTAGACAGTAAAAAATACTTTACTGTGTCACATTTATGTGGAATATAAAAATGTTGAACTCATAGAAATAAAGAATAGAATGGCCACTACCAGAAGTTAGACTTTGGAGAAAATAAGGAAGCTGGTCAAAAGGTGCAAACTTTCAGTTATAAGATAAATATGTAATGCAGATATAATGTTAATGACAGTGAGTATTGTTAATAATACTTTGCTGTGTACTTGAGATTTACTGAGAGTTCTAATTACACCAAAAAGGCAATAATGTGAGAAAATAGATGTATTAATTAACATGACAATGGTGACTATTTCACAGTGCATAGTTTTAACCATGTCATTCCGCATCTTAAATATATCTATTTTTTGTGTCAATTATATCTCAATAAAAAGCTAGATCTAAATCAATAACTTAACCATCCAACTGAAGAATTAGAATATGAAGTGTAATCTACATTCAAAGAAACAAAAAAAAAAGGGAAATAATTCAAATTAGAATGTAGGGAAACAAAATAGAGCAGAGAAAAACAAAAGAAAAAATCAGGAAATCAAAAGTTAGTTCTTTGAAAATATCAGGAAATGAAAACAAATTAGTCAGACAAACCAAAAAAAAAAAAAAGACAAAATTCATATGACTAAAATCATATTGAAAAGGGTGACATCTTTACTATCCTTACAGAAATAAAAATGATTATAAGGGGATATATGAAGATTTGTACCAACAAATAATATTAACCTAACTAACATGTACAAATTACTAAAAACATAAACTACCAACACTAACTCAATAGGAAATAAAAATATATATAAAACAGAACTGTAACAAAAGATTGAATCACTAATCCAAAAAAACTCCCAAGAAAAAACTATTCAAACACCCTCTTCGAGGCCTGCATAAACTTGATTACAAAAAAGAAAAAGATCCCACTAAAAAGAATTACAGGCCAATATCCTTGATGAAGAGCGATGCACAAATTCTAAACAGGACACTGGCAAATCTAACCTAACTGTACATTAAAAGAATTATTCAGCACAATCAAGTCGGATTTATTCCTATGCTACAGAGTTGGTTCAATATTTGCAAATCAATCAATGTGATACACCACAGGATAAGAACCATACCATCCTCTCAACAGATGCAGACAAAGCATTCAACAAAATATAGCATTCATTCTTGATAAAAATCCTCAACTAAACAAGGATAGATAGATGGAACATACCTCAATATCACAAAGGTCGTATAAGAAAGACCCACAGCTAATATCCTCAATGAGGAAAAGTTGAGAGTTTTTGCTCTGTGCTCAGGAACTAGACAAGGAAGTCCACTCTCACTATTACAACTTAACATAGTACTGGAAGTCTTACCCTCAGGAATAAGCCAACAAAAAGAAATAAAAAGCATCCAAATTGGCAAGAAAGAAGTCAAACTTTCACTATTTGAGGAGGACTTGGTACTCTATGTAGAAAACTGAAAAGACTTGAACAAAAACTTGCTGGAAATAATGCATAAATTCAGAAAAGTCACAGGATATGAAATCAATATCCAGAAATCTGTTGCATTTCTATACACCAATAATTAAGCAGCAGAAAAAGAAATCAAAGAATTGATTCCATTTACAATTGCACCAAAAATCACAAGATACCAGGGATTAAATCTAACTAAAGAGGTAAAAGATCTGTACTCTGGAAACCATAGAACCCTTATGAAAGAAATTGAGGAAGACACAAGGAGATGGAAAATATTCTGTGCTCATGGATTAGAAAAACAAATATTATTAAAATGTCTATACTACTCAAAGCAATCTACATATTTAATTCAATTCATATCAAAATACCACCAGCATATTTTGAAGAGGTAGAGCAAATAATCCTAAAATTTGTATGGAACCAGAAAAGACTTTGAACAGCCAAAGCAATCATGAAAAAGAAAATAAAAGTTGGAGACATCACAATTCTAGACTTCAAGCTATATCACAAAGCTGTAGTTATCAAGGCAGAATAATATTGGCACAAAAACAGACACATAGCTCAATGGAACAGAATAGAAAACCCAGAAAAGCACCTACAACTCTATGGTCAACTATCTTTGACAAAGTCAGAAAGACTATCCAATGGAAAAAGGACAGTGTCTTCAATAAATGGTGCTGGGAAAACTGGACAGCCACATACAGAAGAATAAAACTGGGATGTTTTCTTTCACCATATACAAAAACAAATTAAAATGGGTAAAATTCTTAGAGGTGAACACTGGTAGCAACCTCTTTGACCTTGGCCTTAGCAACTTATGACTAAATACAGCAGCAGAGGCAAGGGAAACAAAAGCAAAAATGAACTATTGGAACTTTATCAAGATTAAAAACTTCTGTAAAATGAAGGAAACAATCAGCAAAACTAAAAAGCAGCCCTAAGACTGTGAGAAGATATTTTCAAGTGACATATCTGATAAAGGGTTAGTATCCAATATATATAAAGGACTTATCAAACTCAACACCCAAAAAATGAATAATCTAGTTAAGAAATGGGCAGAAGAAATAGACATTTTTGTAAAGAAGTTATCCAGATAGCTAACAGATACATGAGAAAATGCTCAACATCACTCATCATCAGAGAAATACAAATGAAAACCATGAAGAGATACCACCTCGCACCTGCCATAATAGCTAAAATTAACAACACAAGAAACAACAGGTGCTGGTGAGTATGTGGAGAAAGGAGAACCCTCTCGCTCTTTGGTGGAAATGCAAACTGGAAAAACAGTACTGAGGGTCCTCAAAAAGTTAAAAATAAAACTACCTATAAACTTACAATTGCACAAATAGGTATTTACTCAAAGACACAGAAATACAAATTCAAATGAGTACATGCACCCCAATATTTATAGCAGTATTATCAACAATAGCCAAATTATAGAAGGAGTCCAAATGTCCACTGACTGATGAAAAGAAAAAGGAGATGTGGTATGTATATACAAGGACTATTACTCATCCACAAAAAGAACGAAATCTTGCCATTTGTAACAATGTGGATGGAGCTAGAGTATATTATGCTAAGCAAAGGAATGACTCAGAGAAAGTCAATACCATAGGGTTTCACTCATATGTGTAATTTAAGAAACAAAACAGATGAAGATTTAGGAGGGGAAAAAAGAAAAAGAGGGGTAACCAAAGCATAAGAGACTCTTAAAAAGAGAGAACAACAGGGTTGAGGGAGGAAGGTGAATGTGGGTTAGGCTATATAGGTGATAGCTATTAAGGAAAACACTTATTATAATGAACATTTGGTGTTGTATGTAAGTGATGAATCACTGAATTCTGTTACTGAAACCAATATTGCACTATATGTTAACAACTAGAATATAAATAAAAATTTGAAAAGGAATTAAAAAAATGAAAAAAAAGTCCCAAAGAGAAATTCACGACCAGATGAGTTAACTGTAGAATTCTACTAATCATATCAAGAAGAATTAATAGCAATCTTTTTCAAACTCTTCCAAAAATAGAAAAGGAGGAAGAATATACTAATCTATTCTATGAGGTTACCTTTAGTCTGTTACCAAGCCAGACAAGGAAATCACAAGAAATAAATGGATTTAATTATATAGGTTCAAAAATATTCAACAAAATACCAACAAATTGAAACCAGCAGTTTATTAATATACACCATGATCAATTAGGATTTATACCAGGAATGTAAGAATGGATCAACAGGCAAAAATCAATCAAGGTAACAAATTATGCCAAAGAATAAAAAAGAAAAAAAAAGTGGTCATTTCAATAAATACTGAGAAATCTTTTGACAAATGCAACATGCTTTATGATTTAAAAAAAAATTAACTAGGAACAGAAGGAACCTTCACTAGCATGATAAAAGATATTTATGAATACCCCACAACCAATATCCATGAAAAACCCATAGCTAATATAATAATTGATGATGAAAGCCTGGTTATTTTCCCTCTAAGATCAGGAACAAGACAAGACTATCTGCTCTTAGCACTTCTATTCAACATTGTACTGGAGGGTGTGGCCAGGGAATCAGGCAAGAAACACAATGAAAGTTGCCAATATCAGGGAGAAAAAAGTAAAATTAATTCAATTTTTATAACTGGACAATCATAAAGAGTGTATCCCCCCAAAAAGGAAAAGAACAAAAAACTCTATCAGATCTAACAGCAGAGTTAAGCAACATTGCAGGAAACAAGATCAAGACATAACAAAACCATTGCGTTTTTACACACAACTAATGAAAACTACATAAATAAAATGTTAAGACCCATCAGACTTGTAATAGCATCAAAAACAGTAATATATTTAGAAATAAAATTAACCACAAAAGTGTAAGACTTTTACATTGAAAACAACAAAATACCATTAGAATAAATTAAATAAATCTTAAATGAGTAGAAAAGTATCCTGTGATTATGGATTGGAATACTTGATATTATTAAGATATCAATATTATGCAATGTGATCTATAGATCTAATGAAATATGTATAAAAATTCCAACCTTTTTTTTTAACAAGGAAAAAACTAATCCTAATATTTATATGGAATTAGAGGGGACCCAGAATAGCAAAAAAAAAAAAAAATGTTGAAAAGTGACAAAATAGATGGAGTACTCATATCTCCCAGTTTCAAAACTTAATACCGAATTAAAATAATCAAAAAGTTATGGTATCTGCAAGAGTTTGGAAAGATGGTGGTGTAGTAGGAGGACCCTAGGATCATCTTGCCCCATGAATACAACTAGATAACTATCAAGTCTGCCTAAATCAGAATGCCAGAAATCAACCTCAAGACCGGCAGAACAAACTCTACAACTGAAGATAGAGAACAGCTCAGTGAGCCCCCTCCCCAGAAAACCAGCCCAAAACCCAGCCGAATTTGCTTATCCCAACCCATGAGTTTTGTAGGACCTGGGTGCCAGTGGCAGTAATAACAGGTCTCATTTCCCAAACAGACAAGAACACATCTAGTTAAAAGTCACCACATTCAAGCCAGGAACAAGACACTGCCCACAACAGGCAAAAAGAGCTTCTGCAGATAAACTGGTCAGGACATAACAGCAACTGCATGCTGCACACAATGGAGAAACTCCCTAGAGCACCAGAACTTGGGAAACAGGGGACAGTACATGGCAGGGCAGTATGGGACCTCTCCTCAAGAACATGAAATGTACTGACTCTCCTAACACAGAGAAACAGGCACAGAGACTTAGAAAAAATGAGAAGATAGAGGAATTTGTCCCAAAAGAGAGAACAGGAAAAGGCCATGGTCAAACATATAAGCAAAGCAGATATAAATAACATGCCTGCTAAAGAATTTAAAGTACTGATAATAAACATACTCATCTTGAGAAAACACTGGAAGATATAAGTGAGATCCTGACACACAGAGATGATGACTAACAGAGCATAAATAAAGGGTTCAGTAAAATATGGAAAACATGCTTGATGGAATGAAAAGCAGCCTAAAAGCAGAGGAACAAATTAATTACCTAGAAGACAGAGTAATGGAAAGTAATCAAGCTGAACAAAAGAGATAAGAAAGAATTATGCAAAATGGAAATAGAATTAGGGAATTCAGTGACTCCATCAAACATAACAAATTTCATATTATAGATATCTCAGAAAAAGAAGAGAGAGCAAAGGAGGTAAAAATTTACCTGAGGAATTAATACCTAAACCTTACCTCATGTGGGGAAGGAAGCAGATACAATACAAGAAGGCACAGAAACCCCTTCAACAAATCAACAAAAGCAGATTAACACCATATTATATTATAATTAAAATGGCAAAAGGTAAGGAAACAGAAAAAAATCTTAAAAGTAAAAAAAGACAGTTGCATACATGGGGAACCCCAAAAGGCTATCAGCAGCTTTTTCAACAGAAACTTTATAAGCCAGATGGGAGGGACATGATGTATTCAAAGTGTTGAATGGGGAAAATCTGCAGCTGTGAATACTCTCTCCAGAAGGACTATCATTCAGGAGAGATTTAAAAATTTACCAAAATTTAAATTTAAATTTAAAAATTTACCAAACAAAAACTGAAGTTGCTCATTACCATAAACCAGCCCTGCAAGAAATCATATAACACACTTTGAATCAAAAGGAAAGGACAAAAGTGACAGTATGAAAGTAAAAAGCCCAAAAGGTAAAAAAAATAAATATCACAATAGAATGTCAGTCAAGGAAAGTACAAAATGAAAGGATGTACTATATGACAACATACACCCAAAATATGGGGAGTAGAATAGTAAATACTGTACTCAAACTTAAATGGCCAGCAACTTAATATAGATTGCTATATACAGAAGAGGTTATATACAAACTTAATGATAACCAAAAATAAAAAAAAAATCAACAATATCTATACAAAGAATAAAGAGAATGGAATCCAAGTATATCACTGAAGGAACCCAGCAGACCATGAAAGACAAAAAGTAGAAAGGATCAGAGGAAAAACTTCAGAAACAACTACAAAAAAAGTAACAAAATGGAAATAAGTAGACATTTATCAAGTATTACTTTGAATGTAAATAGACTAACTGCTCCAATCAAAAGACATAGAGTGACAGAATGAATAAAAGAACAAAAAAATCATCTATTTGTTTCCTAGAGGAGAATAATTTTAAACTTAAAGGCACCAACAGATTGAAAATGAGGGGTTGGAGAAACATTTATCATGCAAATGGGTGCCAAAAGAAAGTCTGGGTAGCATTATTTATATTAAACAAAATAGATTTTGAACTAAAGACTATAACAAGAGATAAAGAAAGGAAAAAAGAGACAAAGAAAAACATTATATAAAAAGAGAGAGGACAATCCAAAAAGAAGATATAATAATTGTAAATGTTTATGCATCCAATATGGGAGTACCATAACACATAAAACAGTTAATAAAAAAAATAAAAGAACTAATTGATAGTAACAAAATAATAGTAGGGGACTTGGACACGCCCCTTTCATCAATGGACACGTTAACCAACAAGAAAATCAACAATGGAACAATGCCTTTGATCACACATTTGACAAGGTGGAAATAACATATATAGAGAACTTTCCATCCTGAAACAACAGAATAAACATTCTTTTCAGTAGTACATGGAGCATTCTGCAGAATAGAGCACATATTAGGACACAAAAAAGTCTCAATAAGTTCAAAGATGTAAAGGTATACCATGTGTCTTTTCTGATCATAAAGTTATGTAAAGGGAAATAAGCCAGAGAAATAAATCTGGAAAGAAAACAACAACAAAAAACAAACCCATAGAGGTTAAATAACATGCTACTAAACAATGACTGGGTTAACCAAAAAATCAAAGACCTAATCCAAAAGGACTTGGAAATAGGTGAAAATGAAAACAAAACTGTTGGGACACTTGGGTGCCTCAGTCAGTTAAGCATCTGCCTTCAGCTCAGATCATGATTCCACGATCCTGGGATCAAGCCTGGCATGAGGCTCCCTGCTCAGCTGGGATCCTGCTTCTCTTTCTCCCACTCCCCCTGCTTGTGTGTTCTCTATCCCTCTATGATGAAGCAATCAATCACTCAATCAACCTTTTACTAAAAGAAAAAAAGAAAATACAACTTTCCAAAACTTTGGGATGCATCAATAACAGTTCTGTGCCTGAAAAGCAATACAGGGCTACCTTGAAAAGCAAGAGAAATCGCAGGGGGGGGGGGGGAGTAATCTTACACCTAAAGGAGCTAGAAAAAGAACAAAAAGCAAAACCTAAAACCAGCAGAAGGAAGAAATGAAAACAAATATTGATACAGAAGTGAAAAAATAAACAAAAACCTATAGAACAGATCAATGAAACGAGGAGCCAGTTCTTTGAAAACCTAAAAAAATTCATAGTCTTCTAGCCAGACTCATCAAAAACAACTAAAAGGACTCAAATAAATAAAACCACAAAGAAAGAGGAGATGCAAAAACAGACACCACGGAAATACACACAGTTGTAAGAGAATATTAGGAAAAACTATGTGCTAAAAATTGGATAACCTGGAAGAAATGGATAAATTCCTAGAAATGTGTAACCTACAAAAACTGTAGCAGGAAGAAATAGAAAAAAAATTAAAGATTTTATTTGTTTATTCACAGATAAAGGCACAGTGAGAGAGGGAACACAAGCAGGGGGAGTGGGAGAGTGAGAAGCAGGCTTCCCACTGAGCAGGGACTCTAATAGAGAGTTCGATCCCAGGACTCTGGGAGCATGACCTGAGCTGAAGGCAGATACTTAATGACTGAGCCACTCAGGCGGCCCGGAAAGAAATGAAAAATTTGAATAGACTGATTACCAGCAAGACAAATGAATCAATAATCAAAAAACTCCCAATGAAGAATACCGGTGGAATCTTGATCGGAATAGCATTAAAACTATAGATTGCTCTAGGCAGTATAGACATTTTAACAATGTTTATTCTTCCAATCCAAGAGCATGGAATGGTCTTCCATCTTTTTGTGTCTTCTTCAGTTTCTTTCATAAGTGTTCTGTAGTTCCTTGAGTACAGATCCTTTACCTCTTTGGTTGGGTTTATTCCCAGGTATCTATCTTATGGTTCTTGGTGCTATAGTAAATGGAATCGATTCTCTAATTTCCCTTTCTGTATTTTCATTATTAGTGTATAAGAAAGCCACTGATTTCTGTACATTGACTTTGTATCCTGCCACGTTGCTGAATTGCTGTATGAGTTCTAGTAGTTTTGGGGTGGAGTCTTTTGGGTTTCCCATATGAAGAATCATGTCATCTGCAAACAGAGAGAGTTTGACTTCTTCATTACCAATTTGGATACATTTTATTTCTCTTTGTTGTCTGATTGCTGTTGCTAGGACTTCTAATACTATGTTGAACAAGAGTGGTGAGAGTGGGCATCCTTGTCGTGTTCCTGATCTCAACAGGAAGGATGCAAGCTTTTTCCCGTTGAGGATGATGTTTGCTGTGGGTCTTTCATAGATAGATTTGATGAAGTTCAGGAATGTTCCCTCTATCCCTACACTTTGAAGCGTTTTAATCAGGAACGGATGCTGGATTTTGTCAGCTGCTTTTTCTGCATCAATGGAGAGGACCATGTGGTTCTTCTCTCTTCTCTTATTAATTTGTTCTACCACATTGATTGTTTTGCGAATGTTGAACCATCGTTGTAGCCCAGGGATGAATCCCACCTGGTCATGGTGGATAATCTTTTTAATGTGCTGTTGGATCCTGTTGGCTAGGATCTTGTTGAGAATCTTAGCATCCATATTCATCAGTGATATTGGTCTAAAATTCCCCTTTCTGGTAGGGTCTTTGCCTGGTTTGGGGATCAGGGTAATGCTGGCTTCATGGAAAGAGTCAGGAAGTTTTCCTTCTGCTTCAATTTTTTGAAACAGCTTCAGGAGAATAGGTGTTATTTCTTCTTTGAAAGTTTGGTAGAATTCCCCAGGGAATCCATCAGGTCCTGGGCTCTTGTTTTTTGGGAGGTTTTTGATCACCGCTTCAATCTCGTTACTAGATATTGGTCTATTCAGGTTGTCAATTTCTTCCTGGTTCAATTTTGGGAGTTTACAGTTTTCCAGGAATGCATCCATTTCATCTAGGTTGCTTAGCTTATTGGCATATAACTGTTGATGATAACTTCTGATGATTGTTTCTACTTCCTTGGTGTTCGTTGTGATCTCTCCCTTTTCATTCATAATTTTATGTATTTGTGCTTTCTCTCTTTTCTTTTGGATTACTGTGGCCAATGGTTTATCGATCTTATTGATTCTTTCAAAAAAGCAGCTTCTAGTTTCATTGATATATTCTACTGTATCTCTGGTTTCTACCTCATGGATCTCAGCTCTAATCTTGATTATTTGTATGGAATCAGAAGAGACCCAGAATCACTAAGGAAATGTTGAAAAACAAAAATAAATAAAACGGGGGGCATCACATTACCGGATTTCAAGCTTTACTACAAAGCTGTGATCACCAAGACAGCATGATACTGGCATAAAAACAGACACAGAGACCAGTGGAACAGAGTAGAGAGCCCAGATGTGGACCCTCAACTCTATGGTCAAATAATCTTCGAAAAAACAGGAAAAAATATACAGTGGAAAAAAGACAGTCTCTTCAATAAATGGTGCTGGGAAAACTGGACAGCTATATGTAGAAGAATGAAACTCGACCATTCTCTTACACCATACACAAAGATAAACCCAAAATGGATAAAAGACCGCAATGTGATACAGGAATCCATCAGAATCCTAGAGGAGAACATAGGCAGTAATCTCTTTGATAGAAACCACAGCAACTTCTTTCAAGATATGTCTCCAAAGGCAAAGGAAACAAAAGTGAAGATGAACTTTTGGGACTTCATCAAAATCAAAAGCTTCTGCACAGCAAAGGAAACAATCAAGAAAACAAAGAGGCAACCCACGGAATGGGAGAAGATATTTGCAAATGACAGTACAGACAAATGATTGGTATCCAGGATCTATAATGAACTCCTCAAACTCAACACACACAAAACAAACAATCATATCAAAAAAATGGGCAGAAGATATGGACAGACACTTCTCCATTGAAGATTTACAAATGGCTATCAGACACATAAAAAAATGTTCATCATCACTAGCCATCAGGGAGATTCAAATTAAAACCACATTGAGATATCACCTTACACCAGTTAGAATGGCCACAATTAGCAAGACAGGAAACAACATGTGTTGGAGGGGATGTGGAGAAAGGGGAACCCTCTTCCACTGTTGGTGGGAATGCAAGCTGGTGCAGCCTCTTTGGAGAACAGTGTGGAGATTCCTCAAGAAATTAAAAATAGAACTTCCCTATGACCCTGCCATTGCACTCCTGGGTATTTACCCCAAAGATACAGATGTAGTGAAAAGAAAGGCCATCTGTACCCCAATGTTTATAGCAGCAATGGCCATGGTCGCCAAACTGTGGAAAGAACCAAGATCCCCTTCAACGGATGAATGGATAAGGAAAATGTGGTCCATATACACTATGGAGTATTATGCCTCCATCAGAAAGGATGAATACCCAACTTTTGTAGCAGCATGGATGGGACTGGAAGAGATTATGCTGAGTGAAATAAGTCAAGCAGAGAGAGTCAATTATCATATGGTTTCACTTATTTGTGGAGCATAACAAATAGCATGGAGGACATGGGGAGATAGAGAGGAGAAGGGAGTTGGGGGTAAATTGGAAGGGGAGGTGAACCTTGAGTGAGTATGGACTCTGAAAAACAATCTGAGTGTTTTGAAGAGGTGGGGGTGGGAGGTCGGGGTACCAGGTGGTGGGTATTATAGAGGGCACGGATTGCATGGAGCACTGGCTGTGGTGCAAAAATAATGAATACTGTTATGCTGAAAATAAAAAATAAATTAAAAAGCAAAAACAAAAACAAAAACAAAAACTCCCAATGACCATTATCCAGGACCAGATAGCATCACAGGCTAATTATATCAATATTTAAAGAAAATTTAATACATTTACTTCTCATACTGTTCCAAAAAGTAGAAAAGGAAATAAAACTAAATTCCTTCTATGATGACAGCATTAACGTGATACTAAAACTTGACAAAGACACCAAATAAAAGAGCAATATAGGCCAATATTTTTGAAGAACAGTAATGCAAAAATCCTCAACAAAACAGTAGCAGACAGAATCCAACAATACATTTAAAAAATTATACAATACTATCAAGTGGGATGTATCCTAGGGATGCAAGGGCGGTTGGTTATTCAAAAAGCAATAAACCTGATACATCACATCAATAAGAGAAATTATAAAAACCATACGATCATTCCAATGATTGTAGAAAAAAAAATTTGACAAAGTAAAATATACAATAATGATAAAAGCTCTCAAAAAGTGTTGGTTATCTGGTTTGGTAAGATGCCAGAAGAGCAGAGGACCTCATTTTGTAAGCTCCCTTGAATTTGGCTGAATAACTATCAAACCATTCTGAATGCCCATGAATTCAGCCTGGGATGGAAGAATATATATTTGAAGATCTACAGGTAAAAAATTGACTGCGTTTTGCAAAGTAGGAGGTGTGGAGACATGAATCTAAAAGGAGATATCTTTCAGGAGCTTTTGTTCCCTGAGCGCTTTCCGTAGAGTTCCAGAGGACGGGAATACAAATGGCGGCCTCCTGGTCTCCGGCCCGGAGGAGCCGAGAGCCCAGGGCCCCACTCCTCAGTGCGCCCTCAGAGAACAGCACCCAGTTACTCCCGTCTGCCTGACCACCGGCCGCGCTCCGAGCTCACCGAGCCTGCGACCGGTTCAAGGTAACACAGAGCTGCGAGCTTACTGTCGGCTCTGTCTCTGTAGCCGGCTTTCCCGTTCCAATACCCGCAAGCTCTGCGACACTCAGACACCCCCGATCCTTCTGTGACCCAAGCGGATTACTCACCCCGGCCCCGGGTAAGGGCGGTGTAATTCCGCCTGGGGCAAAGACACTTGAGAATCACTACAACAGGCCCCTCCCCCAGAAGATCAACAAGAAATCCAGCCGAGACCAAGTTCACCTACCAAGGAGTGCGGTTTCAATACCAAGGAGAGCAGCAGAATTCCAGAGGAAGAGAAAGCCAAGCACGGAACTCATGGCTTTTTTCCTGTGATTTTTTTTAGTCTTGCAGTTAATTTAATTTTTCATTTTTCATTTTTTTTTTTCTTTCTCGCCTTCGGGTAAAATTTTTTTTAACGGTTACCTTTTTCATTTTTAACGATTTTTTACTAGTTTATCTAATATATATATATATTTTTTTTTTACATATTTCTTAGGTGTTTTCTTTCTTTAAAAATATTCTTTTCTTTTCTTTTCTTATCTTTTTTTTTTTTCTTTTTTCTTTCTTCCTTTTTGAACCTCTTTTTATCCCCTTTCTCCCCACTCACGATTTTGGATCTCTTCTAATTTGGTTAAAGCATATTTTCCTGGGGTTGTTGCCACCCTTTTAGTATTTTACTTGCCCCTTCATTTACTCTTATCTGGACAAAATGACAAGACGGAAAAATTCAACACAAAAAAAAGAACAAGAGGCAGTACCGAAGGCTAGGGACCTAATCAATACAGACATCGGTAATATGTCAGATCTAGAGTTCAGAATGACAATTCTCAAGGTTCTAGCCGGGCTCGAAAAAGGCATGGAAGATATGAGAGAAACCCTCTCGAGAGATATAAAAGCCCTTTCTGGAGAAATAAAAGAACTAAAATCTAACCAAGGTGAAATCAAAAAAGCTATTAATGAGGTGCAATCAAAAATGGAGGCTCTAACTGCTAGGATAAATGAGGCAGAAGAAAGAATTAGTGATATAGAAGACCAAATGACAGAGAATAAAGAAGCTAAGCAAAAGAGGGACAAACAGCTACTGGACCACGAGGGGAGAATTCGAGAGATAAGTGACACCATAAGACGAAACAACATTAGAATAATTGGGATTCCAGAAGAAGAAGAAAGTGAGAGGGGAGCAGAAGGTATACTGGAGAGAATTATTGGGGAGAATTTCCCCAATATGGCAAAGGGAACGAGCATCAAAATTCAGGAGGTTCAGAGAATGCCCCTCAAAATCAATAAGAATAGGCCCACACCCCGTCACCTAATAGTAAAATTTACAAGTCTCAATGACAAAGAGAAAATCCTGAAAGCAGCCCGGGAAAAGAAGTCTGTAACATACAATGGTAAAAATATTAGATTGGCAGCTGACTTATCCACAGAGACCTGGCAGGCCAGAAAGAGCTGGCATGATATTTTCAGAGCACTAAACGAGAAAAACATGCAGCCAAGAATACTATATCCAGCTAGGCTATCATTGAAAATAGAAGGAGAGATTAAAAGCTTCCAGGACAAACAACAACTGAAAGAATTTGCAAATACCAAACCAGCTCTACAGGAAATCTTGAAAGGGGTCCTCTAAGCAAAGAGAGAGCCTACAAGTGGTAGATCAGAAAGGAACAGAGACCTATACAGTAACAGTCACCTTACAGGCAATACAATGGCACTAAATTCATATCTCTCAATAGTTACCCTGAATGTGAATGGGCTAAATGCCCCTGTCAAAAGACACAGGGTATCAGAATGGATAAAAAAACAAAACCCATCTATATGTTGCCTCCAAGAAACACATTTTAAGCCCGAAGACACCTCCAGATTTAAAGTGAGGGGGTGGAAAAGAATTTACCATGCTAATGGACATCAGAAGAAAGCAGGAGTGGCAATCCTTATATCAGATCAATTAGATTTTAAGCCAAAGACTATAATAAGAGATGAGGAAGGACACTATATCATACTCAAAGGGTCTGTCCAACAAGAAGATTTAACAATTTTAAATATCTATGCCCCCAATGTGGGAGCAGCCAACTATATAAACCAATTAATAACAAAATCAAAGAAACACATCAACAATAATACAATAATAGTAGGGGACTTTAACACTCCCCTCACTGAAATGGACAGGTCATCCAAGCAAAAGATCAGCAAGGAAATAAAGGCCTTAAACGACACACTGGACCAGATGGACATCACAGATATATTCAGAATATTTCATCCCAAAGCAACAGAATACACATTCTTCTCTAGTGCACATGGAACATTCTCCAGAATAGATCACATCCTCGGTCCTAAATCAGGACTCAACCGGTATCAAAAGATTGGGATCATTCCCTGCATATTTTCAGACCACAATGCTCTAAAGCTAGAACTCAACCACAAAAGGAAGTTTGGAAAGAACCCAAATACATGGAGACTAAACAGTATCCTTCTAAAGAATGAATGGGTCAACCGGGAAATTAAAGAAGAATTGAAAAAAATCATGGAAACAAATGATAATGAAAATACAACGGTTCAAAATCTGTGGGACACAACAAAGGCAGTCCTGAGAGGAAAATATATAGCGGTACAAGCCTTTCTCAAGAAACAAGAAAGGTCTCAGGTACACAACCTAACCCTACACCTAAAGGAGCTGGAGAAAGAACAAGAAAGAAACCCTAAGCCCAGCAGGAGAAGAGAAATCATAAAGATCAGAGCAGAAATCAATGAAATAGAAACCAAAAAAACAATAGAACAAATCAACGAAACTAGGAGCTGGTTCTTTGAAAGAATTAATAAAATTGATAAACCCCTGGCCCGACTTATCAAAAAGAAAAGAGAAAGGACCCAAATAAATAAAATCATGAATGAAAGAGGAGAGATCACAACTAACACCAAAGAAATACAAACTATTATAAGAACATACTATGAGCAACTCTACGGCAATAAATTTGACAATCTGGAAGAAATGGATGCATTCCTAGAAACATATAAACTACCACAACTGAACCAGGAAGAAATAGAAAGCCTGAACAGACCCATAACCAGTAAGGAGATTGAAACAGTCATTAAAAATCTCCAAACAAACAAAAGCCCAGGGCCAGACGGCTTCCCGGGGGAATTCTACCAAACATTTAAAGAAGAACTAATTCCTATTCTCCTGAAACTGTTCCAAAAAATAGAAATGGAAGGAAAACTTCCAAACTCATTTTATGAGGCCAGCATCACCTTGATCCCAAAACCAGACAAGGATCCCACCAAAAAAGAGAGCTATAGACCGATATCCTTGATGAACACAGATGCGAAAATACTCAACAAAATACTAGCCAATAGGATTCAACAGTACATTAAAAAGATTATTCACCACGACCAAGTGGGATTTATTCCAGGGCTGCAAGGTTGGTTCAACATCCGCAAATCAGTCAATGTGATACAACACATCAATAAAAGAAAGAACAAGAACCATATGATACTCTCAATAGATGCTGAAAAAGCATTTGACAAAGTACAACATCCCTTCCTGATCAAAACTCTTCAAAGTGTAGGGATAGAGGGCACATACCTCAATATCATCAAAGCCATCTATGAAAAACCCACCGCAAATATCATTCTCAATGGAGAAAAACTGAAAGCTTTTCCGCTAAGGTCAGGAACACGGCAGGGATGTCCATTATCACCACTGCTATTCAACATCGTACTAGAGGTCCTAGCCTCAGCAATCAGACAACAAAAGGAAATTAAAGGCATCCAAATCGGCAAAGAAGAAGTCAAATTATCACTCTTCGCAGATGATATGATACTATATGTGGAAAACCCAAAAGACTCCACTCCAAAACTGCTAGAACTTATACAGGAATTCAGTAAAGTGTCAGGATATAAAATCAATGCACAGAAATCAGTTGCATTTCTCTACACCAACAGCAAGACAGAAGAAAGAGATATTAAGGAGTCAATCCCATTCACAATTGCATCCAAAACCATAAGATACCTAGGAATAAGCCTAACCAAAGAGACACAGAATCTATACTCAGAAAACTATAAAGTTCTCATGAAAGAAATTGAGGAAGACACAAACAAATGGAAAAATGTTCCATGCTCCTGGATTGGAAGAATAAATATTGTGAAAATGTCTATGCTACCTAAAGCAATCTACACATTTAATGCAATTCCTATCAAAGTACCATCCATCTTTTTCAAAGAAATGGATCAAATAATGCTAAAATTTATATGGAACCAGAAAAGACCTCGAATAGCCAAAGGGATATTGAAAAAGAAAGCCAACGTTGGTGGCATCACAATTCCGGACTTCAAGCTCTATTACAAAGCTGTCATCATCAAGACAGCATGGTACTGGCACAAAAACAGACACATAGATCAATGGAACAGAATAGAGAGCCCAGAAATAGACCCTCAAATCTATGGTCAACTAATCTTCGACAAAGCAGGAAAGAATGTCCAATGGAAAAAAGACAGCCTTTTCAATAAATGGTGTTGGGAAAATTGGACAGCCACATGCAGAAAAATGAAATTGGACCATTTCCTTACACCACACACAAAAATAGACTCAAAATGGATGAAGGATCTCAATGTACGAAAGGAATCCATCAAAATCCTTGAGGAGAACACGGGCAGCAACCTCTTCGACCTCTGCCGCAGCAACATCTTCCTAGGAACTACGCAAAAGGCAAGGGAAGCAAGGGAAAAAATGAACTACTGGGATTTCATCAAGATCAAAAGCTTTTGCACAGCAAAGGAAACAGTTAACAAAATCAAAAGACAACTGACAGAATGGGAGAAGATATTTGCAAACGACATATCAGATAAAGGACTAGTGTCCAGAATCTATAAAGAACTTAGCAAACTCAACACCCAAAGAACAAATAATCCAATCAAGAAATGGGCAGAAGACATGAACAGACATTTCTGCAAAGAAGACATCCAGATGGCGAACAGACACATGAAAAAGTGCTCCATATCACTCGGCATCAGGGAAATACAAATCAAAACCACAATGAGATATCACCTCACACCAGTCAGAATGGCTAAAATCAACAAATCAGGAAATGACAGATGCTGGCGAGGATGCGGAGAAAGGGGAACCCTCCTACACTGTTGGTGGGAATGCAAGCTGGTGCAGCCACTCTGGAAAACAGCATGGAGGTTCCTCAAAATGTTGAAAATAGAACTGCCCTATGACCCAGCAATTGCACTATTGGGTATTTACCCTAAAGATACAAATGTAGTGATCCAAAGGGGCACATGCTCCCGAATGTTTATAGCAGCAATGTCCACAATAGCCAAACTATGGAAAGAACCTAGATGTCCATCAACAGATGAATGGATCAAGAAGATGTGGTATATATACACAATGGAATACTATGCAGCCATCAAAAGAAATGAAATCTTGCCATTTGCAACAACATGGATGGAACTAGAGCGTATCATGCTTAGCGAAATAAGTCAAGCAGAGAAAGACAACTATCATATGATCTCCCTGATATGAGGAAGTGGTGATACAACATGGAGGCTTAAGTGGGTAGAAGAAGAATAAATGAAACAAGATGGGATTGGGAGGGAGACAAACCATAAGTGACTCTTAATCTCACGAAACAAACTGAGGGTTGCCGGGGGGAGGGGGTTTGGGAGAAGGGGGTGGGATTATGGACATTGGGGAGGGTATGTGATTTGGTGAGTGCTGTGAAGTGTGTAAACCTGGTGATTCACAGACCTGTACCCCTGGGGATAAAAATATATGTTTATAAAAAATAAAAAATAAAAAAAAAAATAAAAAATAAAAATAAAAGTAGATATCTGAGGATAAGTGAAGGGGAGAGGAAACCTCCATAAGCCAGCTACTGGTAAGTGATATAGCCCCAGAGGGCAAAATTGGAACCCTTAGAAAACTGCTCCAGTAGGAAATATCTCCAAATGAAAGGGGCTCAGAGAATGAAAAGGACAGAATTCTAGGTGGGTCAGTACCGCCTCAGATCCCAGACACCACAGAACTAATGGTGGACCCTGAGCCATTAGAGTTTCTCAGCAGTGGGGTAGGGAAACTGATTATGGTCATGAGCCCAAGAGGGGACTCCCAGTATGCATTATCTCCTGAGCACCCTGAAAAGGACTGGAATGCACAGACCACCAGTCATCTTCAGGAGGGATGAAATGGGTGTACCAAGACTGAACTATAGCCCTCAGGATGGCGGCCCCAGACAAGACAGTAGGGTAACACTCAGTCATCCCCCAGAGCAGTGGAGCAGGTACATGCATGAACCTGCAACCACTCTCAGCCCCAGAGCAAACAAAGGGCAGTAATGTAGGTCCCTCGGACTCCCCTTGGAAGGACTGCTGTGGGCATGCACCACAGGAGTCTATGGAGTTTGTCACAATATGAAAGTGAAGACTGTGTCCCAGAGAATTCACTAAAGAGGGAAGACCTCCATCTTTCAGTGCAGAGCCTAGAGATCCATGCATGGCCATGTTTATTCTGATCCTCTAAAGAGGTGCAGAAAGCCTCTTGCGGGTGTGGAGGGGGGGGGGGGAAAGCCACACAGAGGATTAGCTTACATGAAGCCTAGCCCTGGCAAGAGGCAGTGCAACTCCGCCCAGGAAAAGACACCGGAGAAGCAGCACAGCAGGTCCCTCCCTCAGAAGACCAATGGGAAGAACAGGTGCAGAACTGGTTTACAGATCCCAGAAGACAGTAAAACTCCAGTGCAAGGGGAAAATAGTATACAGAACTCGAGGTTTTTTCTCATGATACATTTATCTTTCAGTCCCAAATTTTCCAATATTTTTTTCCCATCTCAACTAGTTTCTTATTTTATCAACTCTTTGTTTTTAAATTACTTTTTCACTTCTTTTTCTTTACAACATTTTATAGATATATGCTTCATTATTGCTTTTTTCCCACTCTATTTAAATATACATATATGTGATATATATTATGTATAATATATATTAACATTATATATAATATAAATATATGTATTTTATATATATAGATAGAGATAAAAATATTTATCTATCTATATATAAAGTTTTTCTGTCTTTGCCATTTTTAAATTTAGTGTCTTCTAACACACAGACCAAAATTCACTGAGGAAATACTAGATCACCCTGCTTTGTCCACCCTCTGAGATTACATTCTACCTCCACTCCCCCCACCCTTTCTTCTGTTTTGTTTTCTTTTGTTTGTTTGTCTGTTTAGGTTTCCAACTGCTTTGGATTTATCTAGTGTGTATTTTGCTTGGATCATGGTTGATACTTATGATTCTGCTCACTGGCTCACCCACTCTTCTGTGGGCAAAATGAATAGAAAGAGGAATTCACAACAAAAGAAAGAACCAGAGGTAATACTCTCTGACACAGATATAATAAATATGGATATAAGTGAAATGTTAGAGCTGGACTTGAAAAAAAAAAAAGCATAAAAGTTGTAGTGTAGAAATGAGATCTGCTTAGCCTGAAGTTTAAAATGCATTAACTGGAGACACCTGGATGGCTCAATCCATTAAGTCTTCTCTTAGGGTCCTGGGTTCGAGTTCCACTTCAGGCTCCTTGGTTAGCAGGGAGCCTGCTCCTCCTGCCTGCCGCTTGCCTTGCTTTTGTGTATGTTCTCTCTCTCTCTCTCTCTCAATCTGACAAATAAATAAGTAAAATCTTTTAAAAATGAGTTAACTGAATCACAGCCTAGAATGGATGTTCTATCAACTACAGAAAATGAGACAGAAGAGTCAGTGACATAGAAGATAAGATGATGGAAAATAAGGAAGCTGAGGAAAAGAGAGGAAAATAACTAATGGGTCATGAAGGAAGGCTGAGATATCACTGATACCATAGAGCGAAACAATATTAAAATTATTAAGGTCCTAGAGGAAAAAGAAAGAGAAAAGGGTAGAAGGTATATATGAGCAAATCATAGTTGAGAAATTCCCTAATCTGGAGAAGGAAATGGGTATTAAAGTCCAGGGGATAGAGTTGCATTTCTATATGTTAACAATGAGGCAGAAGAAAGAGAAATTAAAGAATTTGTCCCATTTACAGTTGCACCAAAAACCATTAGACACTTAGGAATAAACCTAACCAAAGAGATAAAAGATCTGTACTCTAGAAACTACAAAACAGTTATGAAAAAAATTGAAGAAGAAAAAAAAGATAGAAAACCATTCCACTCTTG
The DNA here is from genome assembly GCF_030435805.1 of Mustela lutreola. Taxonomy (NCBI): domain Eukaryota; kingdom Metazoa; phylum Chordata; class Mammalia; order Carnivora; family Mustelidae; genus Mustela; species Mustela lutreola. The sequence goes on along the minus strand of NC_081308.1, from coordinate 57,863,588 downwards.
GATTGGGAGAGTAACTATTGTTAAAATGTCTATTCTTCCCAGAGCAATCTACACATTCAATGCAATCTCTATCAAAAAAACCACTGACATTTTTCACAGAGCTACAGGACACAAACCTAAACTTTGTATAGAACCAGAAAAGAAACCAAATAGCCAGGAGAATATTGAAAAAGAAAATCGAACCTGGGGACATCACAGTGCCTGACTTCAAGCTATGTTACAAAGCTGTAATCCAGACAGCATGGTACTGGCACAAAACCAGACACACAGATCAATGAACAGAAGAGAGAGCCCAAAAAAGGACCCTCAACTCTATGGTCAACTAAGCTTCAACAGAGCAGGAAAAAATATCCAATATAAAAAAATAGAGTCTCTTCAATAAATGGTGTTGAGAAAATTGGATAACCACATGCAGAAGAATGAAACTAGACCATTCTATTACACCATACACAAAGATAAACTCAAAATGGATGAAAGACCTAAAGGTGAGACAGAAATCTATCAAAATCCTAGAGGAGAACAGAGGCAGCAACCTCTGTCACCTCGGCTACAGCAACTTCTTCCAAGACACATCATTAAGTCAAGGGAAATAAAAGCAAAAAGTAAACAATTGGGACTTCATCAAGAGAACAGGCTTCTGCACAGCAAAGGAAACAGTCAACAATACTAAGAGACAACCTTTGGAAAGGGAGAAGATATTTGCAAAGATGTATCAAGAACTTCTCAACCTCCACACCCAAAAAAGCAAATTATCTAGTATATATATGGGCAGAAGACATGAACAGACATTTCTCCAAAGAGGACATACAAATGGCTAACAGACATATGAAAAAATGCTCAACAGTACTTGTTATCAGGGAAATATAAATCAAAACCACAATGAGATACCATCTTAGACCAGTCAGAATGGCTAAAAGTAATGAGACAGCAAATAACAAATGTTGTCAAGGATGTTTAGAAAGGAAACACGTTTTACATTGTTGGTGGGAATGTAAGCTGGTAGAGCCCCTTGGAAAAAAATATGGAAGTTCCTCAGGAAGTTAAAAATAGAGCTACCCCATGACTCAGCAATTGCTCAGTTTTTACCCCAAAGATACAGATGCAGTGAAAAGAAGAAGCACATGCACCCCAAAGTTCAAAACAGTAATGTCTACAATAGATAAACTGTGGAAGAAATTGAGATGCCCTTCAACAGATGAATGGATAAAGAAGATGTGGTTTATATATACAAATGAACATTACTCAGCCTTCAGAAAGGATGGATGCCTACCTCTTACATTGATGTGGATGATCTGGAGAGTATTATGCTTAGTGAAATGAGTCAGTCAGATGAAGACAATTATCATATGGTTTCAATCCTATGTGGAATATAAGAAATAGTGTAGAAAGTCATAGGGGAAGAGAGGGAAAACTGAATGGGAATAAATCAAAGAGAGAGACAAACCATGAGAAATTCTTCATTCTGGGAGAGAAACTGAGGGCTGCAGAAGGGGCAGTGTATGGGGGTAATGGGGTAACTCAGTGATGGGCATTAAGGAGGTCACAGGATGTGATGTGTACTGGGTGTTATACACAGCTGATGAATTATTGAACACTACTTGTGAAACTAATGATGTCCTATATGTTGGCTAATTGAATTTAAATGAAAAATAAGAATTGCGGGAGCCTGGGTGGCTCAGTGGGTTAAGCCGCTGCCTTCGGCTCAGGTCATGATCTCGGGATCCTGGGATCGAGTCCCACATCGGGCTCTCTGCTCGGCAGGGAGCCTGCTTCTCTCTCTCTCTCTCTCTCTCTCTCTCTCTCTCTCTCTTTCTGCCAGCCTCTCTACCTACCTGTGATCTCTCTCTGTCAAATAAATAAATAAAAAAAATATTAAAAAAAATAAGAATTGCAATGCCAAAAAAAAAGTTGGTTTAGAGAAAACATACCTCAACATAATAAGGAACATATATGAAAAACCCACAGCAAATGTCATACTAAGTGGGGTAAAATTGAAAATGTACCCCCTCAGTTCAGGAACAAGCCAACAATGTCACTCTGACCAATTTTATTCAACATACTACTGGAAGTTTAAGTCACAGAAATTAGAGAACACAAAGAAATAAAAGGCACCCAAACTGGTAAGAAGTAAAATTTTCACTATATCCAGATGTATGATACTGTACATTTACAGAAAACCCCAAAGACTCCACCAAAAAATCGTAGATCTTTTAAATTAATCCAATAATTTTACAGGATACAAAAATCAATATGCAGAAATCTGTTGCATTTCTAGACACTAATACTAAAGCAGCAGAAAGAGACATTAAGAAAATAATTTCATTTACAGTGCATCACAAATAATAAGATACTTAGGAATAACACTAAAAGGGGTGAAAGACTTCTACTCTGAAAATGATATAACACTGATGATAGAAAATAAGGACAACACATGAAAAGGAAGGACATTTCATGCTCACAGACTGGAAGAAAAAAATGTTAAAATGTCTATATTATGCAAAGCAATCTATATATTTAGTGCAATTTTTATCAAGATGCCAACAGCTTTTATCAGAGAACTAGGGAAAAAAAAAGAACTTCCTAAAATTTATATGGATCCTAAAGACCCCAAATAGCCAAAGCAATTTTGAAAAAGTAAAAAAAAAAAAAAAAAAAAAAAAGTAGAAGGAGTCACAACTCCAGATTTCAAGGTATATGACAAAAGTGTAGCAATCAAAATAGCATGGCACTGGCACAAAAACAGAAGCATAGATCAATAAAGCAGGATAGAAAGCCCTGAATTAAACCACAATTTTATGGTCAATTAATCTTTGACAAAGCAGGGGAAAATATTGACTAGGAAAAACACACTCTTCAACAAATGGTTTTGTGAAAACTGGACAGCTACATGCAAAAGAGTGAAACTGCACCAATTTTTTTTCATTGTACATAAAAAATAAATTTCAAATGGATTAAATGTGTTTCAGAAAGCCATTTAGAAAAAAAAAAAAAAAACTAAAAGAGAACCCAGGCAGTAATTTCTATGACATTAGGCAAAGCAACATTTTTCTACATAAGTCTCCTGAGGCAAGGGAAAAAAATGTAGTACTAAACTACTGGGAATTCTTCAAAATCAAAAGCTTCTCCACAGAAAGAATACAATCAACAAAAGTAAAAGGCAGCCTATGGAATGGGAGAAGATATTTGTGAATGGTATATCTGAAAAAGGATTAGTATCCAAAATATATGAAGAACTTATAAAAATCAGCACACAAAAAATGAATACTCCATTTAAAAATAGAGAAGATGTGCATAGATATTTATCCAAAGTAGACATGGAGATGATAAACAGACACATGAGAAGATGTTCAACAGCACTCATCAACAGGGAAATGTAAATCAAAACTACAATGAGATATTATCTTACAACTGTCAAATGGCTAAAATTAACAACAAAGGAAACTTCTGATATTGGTGAGGATGCAAAGAAAGAAGAACCCTCTTGAACTGTTGGTGGGAATGTGAACAAGTGCAGCCACTCTGGAAAACAGTATGGAGGTTCCTAAAAGTTTAAAAATAGAACTACCTTATGACCCAGCAATTGCACTCCTAGGTATTTATCCAAAGAATACAAAAATACTAATTCAAAGGGATACATCCACTCTGATATTTTTAACAGCATTACCAAGAATAGCCAAATTATGGAAATTAGCCCAAGTGTCCACTGACTGACCAAAGGATAGGAAGATGTGGTATACATATTTAATCAGCCATAAAAAAGAATGAGATCTTGCCATTTGCAACAATAAAATGGCTTTAAGTAGCATATAGTGAAATAAGTCAGTCAGACAAAAACAAATACCATATGATTTCACTAATGTGTGGAATTTAAGAAAAAATACAAAGAAAAAAAGAGACAAGCATAAAACCAGACTTAAATATGGAGAACAAACTGGTCATTGTCAGAAAAAAGGAGGGTGGGGAAATGGGTATAATACATGAAAAGGATTAAGAAGGAAATACATTGAAGAGATTACCAAAAAATGTATAGAAATCTTGGGTTATATTTACACCCAAAACTAATACAACAATGTATATTAATTATACTTGAATAAAAAATAAAAATAAATAAAAATGTTGGAAAACATTGATTCCACATCGAAATGTGCAAGTGATTTTTAGAGAAAGCTCTATGAGATATGTGGAATTTAAGGGGAAAAAATGATGAACATATGGGAAGGAGGAAAAGTAAAAAAAGGAGTGAGGGAAAGGAGCCATAAGTGACTCTCTTTTTTTTTTTTTTTTAAGATTTTATTTATTTATTTGATAGAGAGAGATCACAAGCAGGCAGAGAGGTAGGCAGAGAGAGAGAGAGGAGGAAGCCGGCTCCCTGCTGAGCAAAGAGTCTGATGCGGGGCTTGATCCCAGGACCCTGAGATCATGACCTGAGCCGAAGACAGCAGCTTAACCCACTGAGCCACCCAGGCGCCCTGCCATAAGTGACTCTTAAGGATAGAGATTAAACTGAGGGCTGATGGAGGGAGATAGGTGGAGGATGGGCTAGATGTGTGATGAGTATTAAAGAGGGCATTGTTATGAGCATTGGGTAATGTATATATATAATGTATATTGGGTAATGTACATCTTCCTATCCTTTGGTCACTGAATTCTATTCCAGAAATAAATATTGCATTATATGTTAACTAACAAAATTTAAATTTTAAAAAGAAATAGCTCTAAGAGAGATGCATGTATATGAAGAGACTAGCTTTATAACACTAGTCATTAAGTTTATCTAGTTCCATTGTTCACAGAAGCTTGTCTGCAGGCAGGTTACATCTAAATCATCTGATAAAGTTTCTATAGAGGTTCCTCAATTTGAATGGAAACACATCAAAGGATTCAAGGGAGGTTAAGTAAATATGGAAGGCGGCAAAAGAAAGGAGTGAAGGTGATGGAAAGTGAGAGATATTAAATGAGGCAACTTAGGAAGATCTAAAATTTCCTAAAAAGGCCACTGAAATTCCATATTATCCTTAAGCATGTAGTCAAATGAAGTTGAGGAAGAGGATTCCCAGTAGACTAAATGTTATCCACAGGAAGAGCAAAGCAAAATCAAGGAAAGAAAGGATCCAGGTATGAAAAAATCAGTTTCATACACAATCCTGTCTGAGAAACAAAGGACAATTTATATGTAATTTCCCTTAAGGAGACAATTTTTTAAAAAATGCTTTGAACAATCCCTAGCCAACAAGTCAGGAAAAATAAACAAGCCTCATGAAGAGCCTGGGATTTACTTCCCCAGTGTCAGAAAGCATATCTCCACTTGAAAAGGCAAAGAAGACCTTTTTGAGGATTATAATGCTCACTTTAAACAGAAAAGAAGCAAGCATCTTTTGAGAAGCAGTTAAGAAAATTAGGGCTTTTCCATGGGGAAGAGTGATGCCAAAGTAACAGCAACAAAGAAAGGGAATTTAATTGAGAACTCTACCAAGAACTGAAGTTCAATCCAATGAAATTTCAATGATAATTTACCCTGTTCTACACCAATGGCACCTTTCAAACAAAGAAGTGTAGGACTCTATCCCAACCTCAGGAATAGACATAGAATCTTAAGGATCAAATTCTGTCATCACCATGCTTTGATGGTCATCTGTTGCATTCGCTCTGTATCAAACTCACAAATGGATCTCCAATTTATCAACCAGGAATAAAGACAAAGTGTTCAAAGGTGTACATTCAGGGTCCTGGGTGAAAGATCCAGGGTTACAGTGATGAATTCAATTTTATCCCGGTTATAGTCCCAGACTGTTACAGAGAAACTATTCTGACACTTGCTAAAGACTTCATTCAAGACTACTGTAGTAAGGGAAAGATTACTGCACTATTAGAGATCAAATGCAACTCTAAATACAACAGGGCAGCAGGAGATTTATAGCCAACATACAGAGTGATGGAGATGATGTAAGATTACTAAGAGAAATTTGGTCAGGTATCAAGGACGAAGAGGAATGTGATGAGATATATACATGGGGATTAAAGAACTTGGTTGGATATCAAGAGTGGGGTAATTCCATAAACTGGTTTGGTAGGCCTTAGGAGCTAAATTCATGTTTCAGGTCCAAAACTACAGTACTTCAGAATGTGACTGAAAAAAAATATATAAGGTCTGTAGAGAGATAATTAAGGTAAAACAGGTATATAGGGTATGCCATAATCAGTATGCCATTATAGAGTATGCCTTAATCCAGTATGATCAGTGTCCTTATGATGAGGGAGCAGAAGGCTGGCTGAGGACAAAGCAAAAGCTGGCACCTTGCACCCTGTCTCCACCCACACCCCTCCCCTTGGTAATATGTGTGACATTCCTCAGGCACCCCTGACTGCTATAAGCAAGAAACAAATAGTTAACTTGCAGAGATCACAATCCTGCAAAACAGTCTCCCTTGGTTTACAAATGTCCTAGAGATCTACAAACAAAGAAGTTACCTTATCAATAGCACAATTTCCAGAGGCAAATAACTCAGTTCCTCAGCCCTAAATAAAGTTAAATTTCTTCTAAACACAAATGTCACTAACAAAGACTCTTGATAGCAGAAATGTGAATGGCTTGCCAAAAGACAACATCAAGCAGCAAGGCCTCAGGTATCCCAGCACCTTGTAGGCCCTCTTTAGCATATGAATGTTCCGCTGAAACCTCCCTTCCCCTCACCTTCCCCCAACCACAAGGTACATAACCTGCCATCTCTCACAACCCGGGGCAGCAGCTCTTCCTGCCCATGGGTCCTGTCCCCATGCTTTAATAAAACACCATTTTGCACCAAAGATGTCTCAAGAATTCGTTCTTGGTCATCGGCTCCGGACCTCAGCCCACTGAACCTCACCTAGGCTCTAGAACTTCATCACTTATAATTAGAGAAAATTAAGACACAGATATACACAGAGTGAAGGTCATTTGAAGACACAGGATGAATATGGCTGTATATAAGACAAGGAAATAGACCAGAAAAAAAAACAAAAACAAAAACAATCATACCAATATCTTGATCTCAGACTTCTAGCCTCCAAGACTATGAGAAAATGACTTTCTGTTCTGCTAAAATTGTGGTACTTAGATATGTCCACTCTAGCAAACTAATACAGAAGAAATCTTACTAAAACTGGGCTTGTTATGATAAAAATGAAGCTTAGTTCAGAACAGGGCTCAGAGGAGCCAGAATAAAATTTGGTCAAGGATGGAGTCCTTCTTAGATATAACACAAAAAGTACAATCCATAAAAAAGTTGAGATTAAATTTCATCAAAATTAAAAACTTCTGCACTTCAAAAAACAAGCAACAGACCTAGAGAAAATATTTTCAAAGACTGCATCTGATAAAGGAATTCTATAAAGAATTATATAAAGAACGCACAGAACACAACAATTAGAAAAAAAATGATCTAGTTTTTAAAATGGACTAAAGATTTGAATAGGCACTTCACCAAAAAGGAGCTAGTGAGACAAGTAAGCACAAAAATAGCATGGAGTAGTAGGTTGCTTAAACAACAATTATTTCTCACAGTTCTGGATAATGGGAAGTTCACTGTCAAGGTGCCAGCAGATCCTATGTCTTTGGAGCGCCTGATTCTTGGCTCTCCAGCTGTATCTTCACATTGACGGCAGAGAGAGATCATCTCTGTCACATCTTTTCTTATCAGGGCACTAGTTTCATTTGTGAGGACTCTATTTTCATAAACCTAATTTCAGGATAAAGGCCCTACCTTCAAATACCTTCACATTGGAAATTAGGGCTTTAACATACACATTTTGAGGGAACATAGTCATACAGTCCACAACATTTCACAACAGCTCTCCAACATTCATGTCCTTCTCACATACAAAATGTTTCATTCTATCTAAACAATCTTAAAAGCCTTGTTCTAGCCCAAACCCTAAAGTCTAAAGTACTAACTGTCATCTAAAGGAGATACAGATAAGGCTTGATGTATAATGCACCCTAAAGCAAAAGCCCTCTGAAGCTGTGAATGTTTGGAATCAAACAAGTTATGTGTTACAAAATACAGTGGTGTGACAGGCATAGGATAGACATTCCCATCCAAAAAGAGATACTGGACAGAATGAAGAGGTAACATATTCCAAACCCAAAATCTAGCAAGACAAAACCCCCTAAATCTTAAAGCATGAGAATATTTTTCTTTGGCTCAATTCTTTACCTTCTAGGCCCACTAGGGTGGCACTATCACCCTCATGGTCACCACCAATACCATGACTCTCAGTGGTGGCCCTGCCCATACCAGCAGGGGTCATGACCCAAAGTCTGCCAGGTGGGAGTCATGCCCCCCAAGAGTCTACCAGATGGGACTATCACACCCTGGCTTTGGTTGGAAACCGGCCAGTTAAAAGCAAGAGAGTGGCCCTGATGACCTCTAAATCACCTTCAAGGCCATTTGTGAAGAGTGCACATTAACAGCCAAATAATTCTATAGTCCGGTACTGTAGTCTCAGAAGTCCAACAACCTTCCTTCATTTCATTCTGCCTTTGACACTTTCAGTTCAAAATACCAGAGTTCTTGCATAAATCAGGGTAGCAGATTATGTCACTGTTTTTTACCCATATTAATCTCCTTATCAAATGGTATGCCAGCCTCATCTTTGATGTTTTATTCATAACAAGATTTCTTAATTTTTTTTTTTTTTGTAATATGGGCAGGCTGAGAATTTTCCAAATCTTCAAGTTCTTGTTCCTTTTGACTTAACAATTCCTTCTTCATTTCATATTTTTACATTTATCTCTAAGCAGTCAGAAACCAAGCCACATCTTCAATACTGCTTAGAAATCTCCTTAGCCAAATACTCAATTTCATCACTTGCAAATTCTACCTTCCACAAAACACTAGACCATAAACAAAACGTAGCCAGATTCTTCGTCACTTTAAAACAAGAATTGCCTTTTCTCCAATATCCAATAAGATGTTTTTCATTTCCTTCTAATAACTCATCAGAATGGCCTTTACCATCTATGTTTTACCAATATTCTGTACATGATTATTTATGTGTTCTCTAAGAAGATGAAAGTTTTCTCTCCAGTTTTCTTCTTTTCTTTCTGAGTTCTTATCAGAATTGCCTTTAACATACCTTTCATGACAATATTGGCCTTTTCTAGTATGCAGGTCAAAACTTTCCCAGTTTCTACCAATTATTTAGTTCTGAATCTGCTTCCACAATTTCAGGAATTTGTAGAGGAGCACCTCACTTCTCAGTATCAATTTCTGTCTTAAAGAGTCTGGGCTACTATAACAAAAATACCATGAACTGAGGGACTTAAACAGCATAAATTTATTTCTCAGAGATATGGAGATTGGGAAGTTCCAAGACAAAGGTGTCAAAACATTTGTTGTCCTCAAACTCAACACACACAAATCAGAAAATCATATCAAAAAATGGGCAGAAGATATGAACAGAGACTTCTCCAATGAAGACATACAAATGGCTATCAGACACATGAAAAAATGTTCATCATCACTAGCCATCAGGGAGATTCAAATTAAAACCACATTGAGATATCACCTTATACCAGTTAGAATAGCCAAAATTAGCAAGACAGAAAACAACATGTGTTGGAGAGGATGTGGAGCAAGGGGAACCCTCTTCCACTGTTGGTGGGAATGCAAGCTGGTGCAGCCTCTTTGGAGAACAGTGTGGAGATTCCTCAAGAAATTTAAAATAGGACTTCCCTATGACCCTGCCATTGCACTCCTATATATTTACCCCAAAGATACAGATGTAGTGAAAAGATGGGCCATCTGTACCCCAATGTTTATAGCAGCAATGGCCACGGTCACCAAACTGTGGAAAGAACCAAGATGCCCTTCAACGAATGAATGGATAAGGAATATGGGGTCCATATACACTATGGAGTATTATGCCTCCATCAGAAAGGATGAATACCCAACTTTTGTAGCAACATGGACAAGACTGGAAGAGATTATGCTGAGTGAAATAAGTCAAGCAGAGAGAGTCAATTATCATATGGTTTCACTTATTGTGAAGCATAACAAATAGCATGGAGGACATGGGGAGTTAGAGAGGAGAAGGGAGTTGGGGGAAATTGGAAGGGGAGGTGAGCCATGAGAGTGCCATGGAGACAATGGACTCTGAAAAACAATCTGAGGGGTTTTAAGTGGTGGGGGGTTGGGAGGTTGGGGTACCAGGTGGTGGATAATATAGAGGGCATGGATTGCATGGAGCACTGGGTGTGGTGCAAAAATAATGAATACTGTTATGCTGAAAATAAATAAAAAATAAATTTTAAAAAAAAGAGAGAGAAAAAAAAAAAACATTTGTTGTCTGGTGAAGACCCATGTCATCATGGGTCTTATTGATAGCTTATTGATAGCTACCTTCTCACTGTGTACTCACATGGCCAACAGAAAGAAAGAAGAGAGAGAGAGAAAAAGAGAGAGGCTTTCTCCTGTGTCTTCTGATACTACCATGAAGGCTCCATTCTCATAACAGAACTACCTCTCTAAAGCCACACACACAATCACACTGGGGAACAGGCTTCACAATATGAATTTGTGGAGATTAAAAAACATTCAGTCCAGAGAAACATGTAGAAAGATATTTAACATCATTAGTCTTTAGGAAAATGCAAATTAAAACCACAATAATAAACTGAACATAATACGTACATACATCCCACAATAAAATACCACTACACACCTATAAATTGGCTAAAATTTAAAAGACTGATTATATCAAGTTCCCGTGAGATTTCAAAGGAACTAGAACTCTTACACACTACTGGTGGAAATGTAAAATGGTACAACAACTATGGAAAACAGTTTGACAAGTTCTTAAAAAGCTAAACATACAGTTACAATAAAATCCATGATCTCACTTCTGGAGATATATCCAGGAGAAATATATGTTTATATAAGGGCTTGTACATTAATATTCACATTTGTGATGGCCAAAAACTGGAAGCAACCTAAATTCCACTCAATAAGTGAGTAAATATGCAAATTATAATATATCCATACACTGCTCAGTAATAAAAAGGAAAGACCTACCATTAAAATCTATGGCATGGATTAATTTCAAATGCATTATGCAAAATGAAAGAATCCAAACCACAAAGGCTACACTCTTTGAGATTTTGTTAAAAAAGTTTGTTGAAACTTTAGAAAATGTGAACTGATCTATAGTAACCAAAATCAAATGGAAGGTTTCTTGGGGATGGGGCGAATATCACACATAGTTGGGTATAAGCAAGGATTACAAATGAGCATAAGAACACTTTTGAAAAGAGGATACATTCACTATCTTGACAATGGTTTCATGGGCATATACATGATAAGATAACAGCTCAGTCATAACACCAACCTTGCATATCCATGTAAACCATACCAGTACAGGCTTGAACCACATTATTCTGTGTCTTTAAAAAATGCATTTTGATCCTCCTGGAACATAAGAAGATGAAAGGCCTGTAAGAAGATGGTCCAGTGCCTTACCAGAAGCTTCTGTACCTTTCCTGGGAGGCTTTCATGAGAGTTTCCCCTCACTTCCTGTGTTCCAATGAAGTGCAAGGATTTGTTCCACTTGCCTCAGAATAGGGTTGCAAAGTATAAAACAGATTAGTTGCAGTCTGGGATTGGCTCTTTAGCAATGGGATATACCACAACTTTCATTATACTCATCTTTCACCTTTTATTTTGCTATCATTCTTATTAGCAAATGAAAAAAGACCATGGAGAGCTAGCATATTTGGCTACTCTTCTTTTCACTATACATATAAGAAAACAACTGTCTGAATCTAAATTACCCTATCTTTACCAGTTGAATCAACAAGTCTCAGGCATGGCTTTGTTTTGTCTTCTGTGTCCTTGAAATTTAATAGTGGTGATGGATTTCCAGGTATATGTATATGTAAAATACTTATTGCTGTATACTTTAAACATGTGCAGCTTATCACTTGCCAGTTATACTTAATGTTGGGAACAAGCTCATAATGTTTGTACACACCACTTTTATCCTATATTATATGGAAGATACTAAAACATCCAATCAGACAAGAAAAATACAAGCATATAGATTGGAAAGAAAGAAATAAAACTTTATCTTCTGGGATACCAGTGTGGCTCAGTCAGTTGAGCATCCAACTCTTGATTTTGGCTCAGGTCATGATCTCAGGGTTGTGAGATGGAGCCTTATTTCACGCTTTGTGCTCAGTGCAGAGTCTGCTTGTTCCTCTCCCTCTCCCTTCCCATCACCCCCACTGCTCTCTCTCTCTCTCAAATACGTAAAATCCTAAAACAACACCACCAAATCCTTTATCTTCAGATAGCTTAGAAAATAAAAAAAAAATGCAAAAAGAGCATTAGAACAAATAAATAACTTTATTCAGGTCATAGAATACAAGGACAATACACAAAATTCAAATATATTTTTATATTTCCATATACTAGCAATGAAACATTGGAAAATTAGAAACCAACAAAATGGTACCATATATAATAGCACCAAAGTTCATGAAATGCTTAGTTACATATCTAACAATATATGTACAAAGTTTGTATACTGAAAATCATAAAACACTGATAAGCAAAATCAAAGGAAACAAAATTAAATGGAGACTGTTTTCATAGATTAGAAACTTTAATGTTGCCAAGATGTAAACTCTCTAAAATTATTTATAGATATAACACAATCCCAATCAAAACCCTAATATAAATATTTATAGAAATCCACCAGTACATTCTAAAATGAATATGAAAATGAAAAAAAAAAAAACTAAAAAAAAAAAAAAAAACAGGATAATTTTTAAAAAGAATAGGAGAAGAGAGCTAAGATGGCAGAGTAACAGGAGGACCTCAGGCTTACCTTGCATTGTCTCAAACACAGCTAGATAAAAATGAAATTATTCTGAATACCTGAGAAATCAACCTGAGGACCAACAGAACAAACTGAATAACTAAAAGGAGAGAGGAGGCCACACTGTGGAAGATAAGATGTTCAGAGAAATGATTCATGGGAGAAATGGATCACATACTGTTGAGAAGAAGGATCTCGGTCATGGAGAGAGAAGTGCACTGGGGATCACACAAGGAAACTATTTTCCCAAAGCAACTGACTGAGAAAAGGAGAGGGGCTGATTTTTGTGAAGTATTTTTTTCAACCAGAGGACTCAAAGACTGGAAATTAGAAGTCCGTGAGGTGGCTGGTATAGAGCCCTAAGGACACTGTCCTGCTTCTTTAAAGAAGGCAGGCAGGTAACCCAGGGGACAGACAGCCCCATCTGAGGATCTCCTGAGACACACAGGTAGAGACGTTTTCCCTTCTTAAGTGCTGATGCCACCTGAGAGAAGTGGTATTGCACCTCTGGGAACAAAGGAGGTGGTTGGTGACATTTTCCTCCTCCTCTCCTCAACATAGGTGCAAAGACTTCTACTGAGGGCGGCTAACCCAGATACGGGCCACTTAATGTGCTTTGTTCCAACTCCACACTCCCGAGCTCTGGTGCCTTTCTGGGTCAAAACTTCATCAATCCCAGAGCTTCAAGACCCTCCCTCAGAAGACCAGTGAGGCCCCCACCATAGCAGTTTGTATAGTTTGGATTTTTAAAAAGATTCTATTAATTTATTTGACAGACAGAGATCACAAGTAGGCAGAAAGGCAGGCAGAGAGAGACCGGGAAGCAGGCTCCCTGCTGAGCAGAGAGCCTGATGTGGGGCTTGATACCAGGACACTGAGACCATAACCTGAGCCAAAGGCAAAGGCTTAACCCACTGAGCCACCCAGGTGCCCAGTTTGGAGTTTTAAAACTCAGTCATCCTGGCTGGGGTAAAGCCCAAAGTGCACTGGGCTTCTCCAGGCAGGCAAGCAGCTTGGAGACAGTATTCAAGCACAGATCTGAAAAACACCTTGTATGCCTGAGGGAAATTTTTAGCTCTTCTGGGAGAACTTCCCTACAGCAGGTAGGACAAAGTCCCCTTTCCAGGGACAAAGGAGCTGCCTGGTGCCATTTCTTTCCCACACCCCTCAGGATAAATTAACTTCAGTAAACAGCACAGTGCCAACAGTAGCTGCATAAATTTTTTACACAAAGCCCTGAAACCCAGTACTCTGCTTTCTTGGGCCAGTGTGCCTAAAAACCAGAGCAGCAGGGTCCTTCACAAGAAGACCTGCACAAAACCCCTCATACACCACATCTACTCACCATAAAGTTCTGCAAAGCTTTAGCTTGATGGAAACAATATCAGGTCTCTTTTTAGAAGCAGACCAGAACATTCCAGGTTAAAACTCACCACACGATGGCCAAGGACCAATCAGCTGTTGCAGGCAAGGAGAAATTCTATAGAATATTGATAAGAGGGATAGAGCAGCAATAACACAGAATTAGAGTGTCCACATCACACATCACAAACAATCCCTGAAGTTCCAGGCTCTGGTCATTATATGACACATTTTTGGTAAATCCATTACTCTCAGGAGCAAGAAATAGAGCAGGTTTTCCTAACATGCAGAAGATAGAGACCTAGGCAAAATGCCAAGACAAAGGAAGACATCACAAAAGAAACAACAACAACAACAACAACAAAAGCCATGTATCTAATCAAAACAGATATAAAGAATATGCCTGATCCAGGTTTTGAAGCATCAATCATAAGGACACTGAGCTTGAGAAAAGCACAGAAGACACCAGAAAGTCCTTGTGGAGATAAAAGACCTTAAAACCATCACGCCAAAAGGAAAATGCAATAATTGAGATTTGAAACTGATTGAATCAATGACCACAAAGATGCAAGAAACAGGGAAATGAATAAATGATATAGAAGGGAGAATTGTGGATATCCTTTCGAAGATGGTAGAGAAGTAGCAGGCTGAGAAGACCTCAGGTAGCAGGAGATAAGCTAGATAGCTTATCATACTATTCCAAACACCTACAAATCTAAAAAGAGATCGAAGAGAAGAGCAGCAATTCTAGAAACAGAAAATTGACCACTTTCTGAAAGGTAGGACTGGCAGAGAAGTGAATCCAAAGTGACAGGAAGATAGACCTCGAGAGAAGGGGCTGGTTCCCAGCAAGTGGCAGAGCAAAGGAACACAATTTCAGAACTTTTAAAAGTCTCCTCCACTGAAGGACATTGCTCCAGTGGCTAAGCCAAGGTGAAACCCATGCGGGGACAGCGTGGTCTCAGGTCCTGTGGGGTCATAGAAGGATCTGGGGTGTCTGAGTGTCACAGAGCTCACAGGTATTAGAGCGGGGAACCCAGCTACAGAGACGGAGCTCAGGAGTGAGTTCTCAACTCAGGGTTACCTTAAATTGTGATCCGTGGCACAGACCACTGCTCTATGAGCAGGGACTCCACAAGATCTGGGAAGAGCTCCCTGGAAGAGCGCAAGGATCTGCAGGGTTGGAGACTCCAAACAGGGCTGTGTGCAAGAGACAGAGATGCTTGGTCACAATCTGGGTGAGCTGGGAGTGCAGCCCAGAGCCAGGGAGAATGGAGTGATTGAGCACGTTTCTCTGAGGGCACACCGAGGAGTGGGGCCCCAAGGCTCTTCTGGGCTGGAGATTGGGAGGTAGTGAAAAAGGCAGAAAAACTCATGACAGAAAAAAAGAACAAGAGGCAATGCCGAGGGCTAGGGACATAATCAATACGAACATTGGTCATATATGATCTAGAGTTCCGAATGACGATTCTCAAGGTGCTAGCTTAGTTCACAAAAGGCATGGAAGATATTAAAAAAAACCCTGCCTGGAGAAATAAAAGCCATTTATGGAGAAATAAAAGAACTAAAATCTAATTAAGCTGAAATTAAAAAAGCTATTAATGAGGTGCAATAAAAAATGGAGGCTCCTACTGCTAGGATGAATGAGGCAGAAGAGAGAATTAGTGATATAGAAGACCAAATGACAGAGAATAAAGAAGCTGAGCAAAAGAGAGACAAACAACTACTGGACCATGAGGGGAGAATTTGAGAGATAAGTGATACCATAAAGTGAAACAATATTAGAATAAGTGGGATTCCAGAAGAAGAAGAAAGAGAGGGGGAAGCAGAAGGTATATTGGAGCGAATTACTGTAGAGAATTTCCCTAAAATAGCAAAGGGAAAAAACATCAAAATCCAGGAGGCACAGAGAACCCCCCTCAAAATCAATAAGAATAGGTCCACACCCCAACATCTAATGGTAAAATTTACAAGTCATAGCGACAAAGACAAAATCCTGAAAGCAGTCCAGGACAAGAAATCTGTAACATACAATAGTAAACATATTAGATTGGTAGCAGACTTATCCACAGAGACCTGGCAGGCCAGAAATAACTGGCATGATATATTCAGAACATTAAGCGAGAAAAACATGCAGCCAAAAATACTATATCCACCTAGGCTATCACTGAAAATAGGAGAGATAAAAAGCTTCCAGGACAAACAAAAATTAAAAGAATTTGTAAGCACCAAGCCAGCTCTACAGGAAATATTGAAAGGGGTCCTCTAAGCAAAGAGAGAGCCTAAAAGTAGTAGATCAGAAAGAAAGAGACAATATACAGTAGTAGTCACTATATAGGCAATACAATAGTACTAAATTCATATCTCTCAGTAGTTACCCTGAATGTAAATGGGCTAAATGCCCCCAACCAAAAGACACAGGGTAACAGAATGGATAAAACAGATCAAAAACAAAACAAAACAAAACAAAACAAAACCCATCAATATGCTGTCAACAAGAAACTCATTTTAGACCCAAAGACACCTCCAGATTTAAAGTGAGGGGGTTGAAAACAATTTACCATGCTAACTGACATCAAAAGAAAGCTGGGGTGGCAATACATAGATCAATTAGATTTTAAGCCAAAGACTATAATACGAGATGAGGAAAGAAAATGGTTGAGTTTCATTCTTCAACATATAGCTGTCCAATTTTCCCAGCACCATTTATTGAAGTTACTGTCTTTTTTCCACTGTATATTTTTTTCCTGCTTTGTGGAAGATTATTTGACCATAGAGTTGAGGGCCCATATCTGGGTTCTCTACTCTGTTCCAATGGTCTATGTGTCTGTTTTGATGCCAATACCATGCTGTCTTGGTGATCACAGCTTTGTAGTAAAGCTTGAAATCAGGTAACGTGATGCCACCAGTTTTATTTTGTTTTTCAACATTTCCTTAGTAACACAAAGATAAACTCAAAATGGATAAAAAGCCTCAATGTAAGACAAGAATCCATCAGAATCTAGAGGAGAACATAGGCAATAACCTCTTTGATATCAGCCACAGCAATGCCTTTCAAGGTATGTCTCCAAAGGCAAAGGAAACAAGTGAAAATGAACTTTTGGGACTTCATCAAGATCAAAACCTTCTGCACAGCAAATAAACACTCAACAAAATAAAGAGGCAACCCACGGAATGGGAAAAGATATTTGCAAATGACAGTACAGACAAAAGGTTGATATCCAGGATGTATAAAGAAATTCTCAAACTCAACACACACAAAATAGATAGTCATGTTAAAAATGGTTAGAAGACATGAACAGACACTTCTCCAATGAAGACATACAAATGGTTATCAGACACATGAAAAAATGTACATCATCACTAGCCATCAGGGAGATTCAAATTAAAACCACATTGAGATATCACCTTACACCAGTTAGAATGGCCAAAATTAGCAAGAAAGAAAACATGTGTTGGAGAGAATGTGGAGAAAGGGGAACCCTCTTCCACTGTTGGTGGGAATGCAAGTTGGTGCAGCCTCTTTGGAGAACAGTGTGGAGATTCCTCAAGAAATTTAAAATAGGACTTCCCTATGACCCTGCCATTGCACTCCTGGGTATTTACCGCAAAGATACAGATGTAGTGAAAAGAAGGGCTATCTGTACCCCAATGTTTATAGCAGCAATGGCCACGGTCACCAAACTGTGGAAAGAACCAAGATACCCTTCAATGGACGAATGGATAAGGAAGATGGGGTCCATGTACACTATGGAGTATTATGCCTCCATCAGAAAGGATGAATACCCAACTTTTGTAGCAGCATGGACGGGACTGGAAGTGATTATGCTGAGTGAAGTAAGTCAAGCAGAGAGAGTCAATTATCATATGATTTCACTTATTTGCGGAGCATAACAGATAACATGGAGGACATGGGGAGACGGAGAGGAGAAGGGAGTTGAGGGAAATTGGAAGGGGAGGTAAACCATGAGAGACTATGGACTCTGAAAAACAACCTGAGGGTTTTGAAGGGGCAGGGGGTGGGAGCTTGGCGGAGCCAGGTGAGGGGCATTAAGGTAGGCATGTATTGCATGGAGCAATGGGTGTGGTGCAAAAACAGTGAATACTGTTACACTGTAAAGAAATTTTTAAAAAAGAGAGAGATGAGGAAGGAAACTATATCAAACTTAACGGGTCTGTACATGTAGATCTAATAATTTTAAATATCTATGCCCTAACATGGGAGCAGCCATCTATATGAACCAATTAATAACAAAATCAAATAAACACATTGACAATAATAAAATAATAAAAGGGGACATTAACAACCCCCTCAATGAAATGGACAGATCATCCAAGCAAAAGATCAAAGAGAAAATAAAGTCCTTAAATGACACACTGGACCAGATGGACATCACAGCTATATTCAGAAAATTCCATCCCAAAACAACAGAATATACATTCTTCTCCAGTGTGCATGGAACATTCTCCAGAACAGATCACATCCTGGGTCATAAGTCAGGTCTCAACCAGTATCAAAAGATTGGGATCATTCCCTGCATCTTTTCAGACCACAATTCTCTAACCTAGAACTCGATCACAAGAGGAAATTTGGAAAGAACCCAAATACATGGAGATTAAACAGCATCCTTCTAAAGAATGAATGGGTCAACCAGGAAATTAAAGAAGAATTGAAAAAATTCATGAAAACACAACAGTTCAAAATCTGTGGGACACAGCAAAGGTAGTCCTGAGGGGAAAATATACAGCAATACAAGTCTTTCTCAAGAATCAAGAAAGGTCTCAAATACACAACCTAGCCCTACACTTAAAGGAGCTGGAAAAAGAACAACAAAGAAAGCCTAAAAAATGCAGGAGAAGAGAAACAATAAAGATCAGAGCAGAAATCAATGAAATAGAAACCAAAAACAAAACAAAATGAAATGAAACAAACAAGCAAAAAAAAAAAAAAACAGTAGAACAAATAAACAAAACTAGGAGATGGTTCTTTGAAAGAATTAATAAGATTGATAAACTCTTGGCCAGTCTTATCAAAAAGAAAAGAGAAAGGACCCAAATTAATAAAATCATGAATGGAAGAGGAGAGATCACAACCAACACCAAAGAAATAAAAACAATTATAAGAACACATTATGAGCAACTATACACCAGCAAATTTGATAATCTGGAAGAAATGGATTCATTTCTAGAGACATATAAACTACCACAACTGAACCAGATAGAAATAGAAAACCTAAACAGACACATAACCAGTAAGGAGATTGAAGAGGTCATCAAAAATCTCCCAAAAAACAGTAGCCCAGGGCCAGATGGCTTCCCACCAGGAAAGAATGTCCAAAGGAAAAAAGACAATCTCTTCAACCATTTCCTTGCCATTTCCTTACACCACACAAAATAATAGACTCCAAATGGATGAAGGACTTCAATGTGAGAAAGGAATCCATCAAAATCCTTGAGGAGAACTCAGGCAGCAACCTCTTCAACCTCAGCCACAGCAACTTCTTCTTAGAAACATCAGCAAAGGCAAGGGAAGCAAGGGCAAAAATGAACTATTGGAACTTCATCAAGATCAAAAGCTTTTGCACAGCAAAGGAAACAGTTAACAAAACCAAAGACAACTGACAGAATGGGAGAAGATATTTGCAAATGACATATCAGATAAAGGGCTAGTATCCAAAATCTATAAGGAACTTATCAAACTCAACACCCAAAGAACAAATAATCCAATTAAGGAATAGGAAGAGGACATGAATAGACATTTCTGCAAAGAAGACTTCCAGATGGCCAACAGACAGATGAAAAAGTGCTCCACATTACTCAGCATCAGGGAAATACAAAACAAAACCACAGTGAGATACCACTTCACACCAGTTGGACTAGCTGAAAATCACAAGTCAGGAAAAGACAGATGCTGGCTAGGATGTGAGGAAAGGGGAACCTTCTTACACTGTTGGTGAGAATGCAAGCTGGTGCAGCCACTCTGCAAAACAGCATGGAGGTTCCTCAAAAAGTTGAAAATGGAGTTACCTTATGACCGAGCAATTGCATTACTGGGTATTTACCCTAAAGATACAAATGTAGTGATCTGAAGGGGCATGTGCACCTGAATGTTTATATCAGCAATGTCCACAAGAGCCAAACTATGGAAAGAACCTAGATGTCCATCAATAGACGAATGGATAAAGAAGATGTGATATATAAATATAATGGAATACTATGCCACCATCCAAAAATTAAATCTTGCCATTTGCGACGATGTGGATGGAACTAGAGGGTATTATGCTTAGCGAAATAAGTCAATCAGAGAAAGATAACTCTCATATGATCTCCCTGATATGAGGAAGTAGAGATGCAACTTGGGGGGTCTGGGGGTAGGAAAAGAATAAAAGAAACAAGATGGAATCAGGAGGGAGACAAACCATAAGAGACTCTTAATCTCACAAAACAAACTGAGGGCTGCCAGGGGTAGGGGGATACGGAGAGGGTGGTGGGGTTGTAGACATTTGGGTGAGTATGTGCTCTGATGCGTGCTGTTAAGTATGTAAACCTGGCGATTCACAGACCCTTACCCCTGGGGCTAATAATACAATATATATATATCCTGTCTTAAAAAAATAAGAGAGAATTATGGAAAATGATGAAGAAGATCAAAGAGGGAAAGAAAAATCTTGGATCAGGAAAGTCGACTTAGGAAACTCAGGGACTCCAGGAAGTGCAATAACATTTGTATCAAGGAAGTCCCAGAGGTGGAAGAGAGAAAAAGGCAGCGGGAAATTTATTTGAGGCAATTATAGCTGAAAACTCCCTAATCTGGGGTCTTCCACATCCAGGTACTACATAAAAGCTCCCACCAAAATCAAGAAATGAAGGCCAACACCAGGACATTCTAGTTGAATTTGCAAAACATAGAGATAAAGAAAAAAATCAAATAAGCAGTAAGACAAAAGAAGTCCCTACATTCAAGGGAAGACAAATAAGTTTAGTACCACATCTCTGCATAGAAATGTGGCAAGACAGAAGAAAGTGGCATGATATACTCAATATGCTAAAAGAGAAAACTCTGCAGCCAAGAATACAAGCAGAGCTATCATTCAGAATAGGAGAGATGAAGAGTTTCCCACACAAACAAAATTTAAAGGAGTTTGTGACCATTAAAACACCCTGTAAGAAATATTAATGAGGACTCATTGAATGGGAAAATGGCTAGAAATGAACAGAGAAAACCTTCAGAAATAATGGCCCAAAAAGCAATAAAATGGTATAAAATTCCCATCTATCAGTAATTATTCTGAATGTAAATGGATTAAGTATTCAAATCAAATACATAGGGTGTCAGAATTTTTAGAAAAGACCCATTGCTGTACTGTGGTACATATGTCCCTTCTTTTCACTACATCTGTATCTTTGGAGTAAATATCCAGTAGTGCAATTGCAGGGTCATAATGTAGCTCTATTTTTAACTTCTTAAGGAGTCTCCACATTGTGGAAAGAACCAAGATGCCCTTCAACAAATGACTGGATAAAGAAGATATGGTCCATATATACCATGGAGTATTATGCCTACATCAGAAAGGATAAATACCCAACTTTTGTATCAACATGGATGGGACTGGACAAGATTATGCTGAGTGAAATAAACCAAGCAGAGAGAGTCAATTTTCATATGGTTTCACTTACTTATGGAACATAAGGAAGAACACGGAAGACACTGAGAGATGGAGAGGAGAAGTGACTTGGGGGAAATCAGAAGGGGAGACAAACCATGAGAGACTATGGACTCAGTATGTGTTCTGTTCTGGAGAATGTTCCATGTACATTTGAAAAAAATGTGTATTCTGCTGCTGTAGGATTAAATGTTCTTAACACATCTGTTTAGTCCATCCAGTCAGTTTTTCTCTTGGATGATCTGTGGGTTGATATAAGTTAGATATTAAAGTCTCCTACTATTATTGCAATATTATCAGTGAGTTACTTTATGGTTGTTATTAATTGTTTTATATATTTGGTTGCTCAAAAATTGGCAGCTTAAATATTTATAATTGTTGGATCTTCTTGTTTGATAGTCCTGTTGATTATGAGATAGTAGATATAATACTCTTCTTCCTCTCTTATTACAGTTTTTAGTTTAAAATCTAGGTTGTCTGATACAGTTTCACCAAACCTGGTGATGGGTATTAAGGAGGGCATGTATTGCATGGCACACTGGGTGTGTTGCATAAACAATAAATTATGGACCACAGAAAATTAAATTAAATTAAATTAAATTAAATTAAATTAAAAAGACCCACCTATATGCTGACTACAAAAAAACTCATTTTAGACCTATAGACACCTGATGATTGAAAGGGAGGGGATGGAGAGCCACTTATTATGCTAATGCATGTCAAAATAAAGCTGGAATAGCCATCCTTGTATCAGGCAACCTAGATTTTAAACTAAAAACTGTAATAAGAAAGGAAGAAGAGTACTATATCTACTATCTCATAATAAAGGGGACTATCAAACAAGAAGATCCAACAATTGTAAATAAGCTTCCAATTTTTGAGCAACCAAATATATAAAACAATAACAACCATAAAGGAACTCATTGATAATATTGCAATAATAGTAAGAGTTTAACATCTAACTTATATCAACCCCCAGATCATCCAAGGTAAAAACTGACTGGATGGACTAAACAGATGTGTTCAGAACATTTAATACTACAGCAGCAGAAAACACATTATTTTCAAATGTACATGGGATATTCTCCAGAACAGAACACATACTGGGTCAAAAATCAAACCTCAACAAACACCAAAATATTGAGAATACCATGCATATTTTCTGACAATAATGCTATGAAATCTGAAGTCAACCATGAGGAAAAATTTGGAAAGACCACAAATACACAGAGGTTAACAAAAAATGAATGGGTCAACTAGGAAATTAAAGAATAAATTTATATAAAATACAAGAAAACTTAAAAATGAAAACAAGACAGTACAACAATATTGGGATGTAGCAAAAGCAGGCATAAGGGGGAAATATATAGCTACAAGCCTACCTCAAGAAGCAAGAAAAATCTCAAAGAAACAACTTAACCTTACACATAAAGGAGAAAGAAAATAGAAAAACAAATGAAGACTAAAGACAGCACAAAAGAAATTATAAAGATTGGAACCAAAGTGAATGATATACAAAAAAGCAAAAAAAAAAAAAAAAAAAAGAAAGAAAAGAAAGAAAGAGTAGAATAGATCAATGAAACCAAAAGATACATCCTTGAAGAAAATTATAAAATTAATACCCCGTAGCCATACTTATCAAAGAGAAATAGAAAGGACCCAAGCAAATAAAATCATGAATACAAGAGAAATAAAATCATGAACATCACATCATAAACTCTATTTTTAATCTCTTGAGGAACCTCCACACTGTTTTATATTTGAATGAGATGGTAAATGAAAAAAAAAATCACAGAAATGCAAACAGCATTACGAGAATATTATGAGAAATCACATGCCCCAAGCCTGGGAAATCCAGAAGAAATGGATAAATTACTAGAAACATACAAACTACCAAAACTGAAACAGAATGAAAAAGAAAATACGAACAGATCCATAATCAGCAAAAATATTGAAACAATAATAAAAAATCTCCAAACAAGAGTCCAGGGCCAGATGGATTGCCATGGGCATCCTATAAGACATTTAAAGAAGAATTAATATCTATACTTCTCAGTTTCAAAATATAAAGTGGAAGAAAATCTTCCAAACTCCTTGTATGAGATCAGCATGACCTTGACTCCCAAACCAGACAAACATGCCACTAAACAGGATAATTATAGTCCAATATCTGTGATAAAAATGGATGTGAAAACTCTCAAAAAGATACTAGCAAATCGAATCCAAGAGAACATTAAAAAAATCAATCACCAGGATAAAGTAGAATTAATTCCTGGTTTGGAAGGGTGCTTCAATACTTGCAAATCAAACAACATGATAAACCATGCTAATAAAAGAAAAGAACAGAATCATATGATCTTTCCAATAGATGTAGAAAACTCATTTAATAAAATAAAATATCCATTCTTCATAAAAAACACTCAACAAAGTAGGGATAGAGGGAACATGCCTCAACACCCTAAAGGCCATATATAAAATAAACACAGCAAATACCACCTTCAACAGGGAAAAACTGAGAGCTTTTCCACTACACTCAGAAAGAAGACAAGGATGTCCAATCATACCACTTTATTTAACATATAACGGGAAGTCCTAAATTTAGCAATCGATAACAAAAAGAAATAAAATCCATTCAGATCAGGAAGGAAGAAGTAAAACATCCACTATTTGCAGAGGATATTATACTCTATATTAAAAAAACAACAATGACAAAAAAAAAAAAAAAAAAAACCACAAAGATTCCACAAAAAAAAAAAAAAAATGCTAGAACTGCTACAGGAATTCATTAAAGTCGCAGGATGCAAAATCAATGTGCAAAAAAAAAAAAAAAATTTCATTAAAATACACCAATAATGTAGCAGAAGAAAGAAATGAAAGAATCAGTCCCATTTAGAATTGCACTAACAACCATAACAAGAAATAAACATAGACAGGTAAAAGATAATATACTCTGAAAGCTATAGAACACTTATGAAAGAAATTGAATGAGACACACAGAAATGGAAAAATGTTTCATGCTCATGCACTGCAGGAAAATATGTTGTTAAAATGTCTCTACTACCTAAAGCAATCTCTATATTTGATGCAACCCATATCAAAATACCACCAGAATTTTTCAAAGAGCTGGAAAAACAATTCTAAAATTTATATGGAACCAAAAAATACCCCAAATAGCCAAAGTAATGCTAAAAATGAAAACTGAGGAAGGAGGGAAGGAAGGAAGGAAGGAGAAGGGAAGGGAAGGGAAAGGAAGGGAAGGAAAGGAAAGGAAAGGAAAGGAAAGGAAAGGAAACAAAAGGAATGGAAAGGAAAGGAAAGCTAGAGGCATCACAAGTCTGGAATTCAAGCTGTACTACAAAGTTGCAATTATCAGTATAGTATGATACTGGCACAAAAACAGACACATAGGCCAATGGGACTGATTAGAGAAGTCAGAAATGGACCCTAAATTCTATGTTCAACTAATCTTTGAAAAAGCAGGAAAGAATATCCAACAGGAAAAAACAAAACAAAACAAAACACAAAAAGACAGTCTCTTCAACAAATGGTGCTGGGACAACTGGACAGCCACATGCGGAAAAACAAAACTGGACCACTATCTTACACCATACATAAATATAAACTCAAAATGGATGAAAGACCTCAATGTGAGACAGGAATTCATCAAAATCCTAGAGAATACAAGCAGCAACCTCTTCGACCTCAGCCACAGCAGTTCTTGCTAGACATGTCTCCAAAGGCAAAGGAAACAAAAGCAAAAATGAACTCTTGGGAATTTATCGGGATAAAAGCTTTTGCACAGCAAAGGAAACAACCAAAAAAAGTAAAAGACAACCTATGGAATAGCAGAAGATATTTGCAAGTGGCATATCAGATAAAGGGCTACTATCTTAGATGTTGAGTTTGATATCAAAATCTATAAAGAACATATCAAACTCAACATCTAAAAAGCAAAACATCCAATGAAGAAATGGGCAGAAGACAGGAATAGATATATCTCCAATGAAGACATGCAAATGACTAACAGGCACATGAAAAGATGCTCAACATCACTCAGCATCAGGGAAATAGAAATTAAAACCAAGATGAGATACCACCTCACATCAGTCAGAATGGCTGAAATTAACAACACAAGATACAGTAAGTATTGGTGGAGATATGTAGAACGTACTGTCTTGCAACGCTGGTGGGAACGCAAACTGCCACTCTTAAACAGTACGGAATATCCTCAAAAAGTTCAAAATAGAATTACCCTATGATTCAGCAATTGCACTTGTAGGTATTTAACCCAAGGATGTAAAAATACTGAGTCAAGTGTGCCTAGGTGGCTCAGATAGTTAAGCATCTGCCGTTGGTTATGTTGTGGTCTCAGGGTCCTGGGATCGAGCCCTGCACCGGGCTCCCTGCTCAAGGGAAAGCCTGCTTCTCTGCTTCTCTCTCTCTCTCTGTCTCTCTGTCTCTGTCTCTGTCTCTCGTGAATAAATAAATAAATAAAATCTTAAAAAATACTGAGTCAAAGGGACACATGCACCCTGACGTTTACAATAGCATTATCAACAATAGCCAAATTACTGAAAGAGCACAAATGTCTATCAACAGATGAATGGATAAAAAATTATAATATATACATAAAATGTAATGTTACCCAACCATAAAAAGAATGAAATCTTGCTAATTAAAATAACTTTATTGTTAATTAAAATAACTGTTATCCTAAGGCAGATAAGTCACACAGACAAATCCCATATGATTCCACTCATATGTGGAATTTAAGAAATAAAGCAGATGAACATAGGGGCAAAAAAAGAGAGGCAAACCCTAAAAAGATTCTTAGGGAAGAATAAGAATTCTTATTCTTATAATAAGAATTATTATGGAGAACAAACTGAAGGTTGCTGGAGGGGAGATGGGCAGGGGGATGCATTAAATGAGGGACTCATATTAAGGAAGGCACTTGCGATGAGCACTAGGTGTTGTATGTAAGTGATTAATTACTAGATTATACTCCTGAAAATAATATTACACTATTTATTAACTAATTAAAATTTAAATAAAAATGTGAAATAAAAAATAATAATTAAACCTTTTTATTTTCTAAAAAAAAAAAATAAATAAACTTACCACCAGGTTGACATAGACTGCTATTAGGGTGTTATATATTAACTTAATGATAATGATAAATCCAAAATCTATGATAAAACACAAAAACTATAGAGAAAGGCAGCTAAACATAACACTGTAGAAACTCATCAATCACGAAGAGAACAAAAGAAGAATCAAGGTACAAAAGAAAACTACAAAAATAACTGGAAAATGGAGAAAGTGTAAAGATGGTGGAGGAGTAGGGGGATCCTAAGTTTGTCTTGTCCCTCAAATACAACTAGATAGATATCAAATCGTTTTGAACAAAAAATAACTCAATTGGAGGTATGAGAAAACAAATGTTGCAGGTCTACCAGTAGAAAAGTGACCACCATTTGGAAGGTGGGAGGTGCAGAGATGTGATTCTGGTGTTATATAGCCAAAGATATGGCAGAGGCTACCACAAAGGGTTATAATCAGTGGATTACAAAATCAGAAATTTAGAAGTCTGCTACAGTAGA
Organism: Mustela lutreola; assembly: GCF_030435805.1. Classification (NCBI taxonomy): domain Eukaryota; kingdom Metazoa; phylum Chordata; class Mammalia; order Carnivora; family Mustelidae; genus Mustela; species Mustela lutreola. The sequence continues at coordinate 57,836,104 of NC_081308.1, read as the reverse complement.
AGGCATGCCTCAGTTAAAGGTGCTTAGGTGGTGAAGTGGAGCAGAAATTCGGGTGTCACAGTGTGGTCTGAGGATCCCTATGGTCACAAGAAGAACTATTAGTTTCTTAGTGTGGCAGAGTTCTGAGGCATAGGAGCAGGGAAGCCAGCTGAGAACAGTGAGTTTAAATGTCACCTGTCTACACTGTGTTGCCGTAAACTATGAACTGCTGTGCAATCATCTGACCATTTTCTTGGAACTGGCCCAGCAAATGGTAGAAGCATGGTGAGAACCTCCCTGGAAGGAACAGTGTAGGTCCCTGTCATGGGAATCCCTAAAATTTGAAGTTCTGCAACTCAGTTGCATGCCTAAGATAAAAATGCTCAGTCACAGGCTATGTGAACACAGAATTGGATGGAAACCAGGGAGACAAGAGTGATTGACTGATTTTCTATGAAGGCTTACTGAAGAGTGGGGGGGTGAGAATTTTTGGCTCAGGTGCTAGAGAGCAGTTTTCAGCCATATTCACCCCAGGCACCATTGCTGAAAGCCTTCAGGGAGAAAAAGAGTGCCACCTACTGGAAACTAGAGCTGCGTACACTGAGCCCTTCCTGAGCACTGAAGGCTCTCCACCTGAGAATCAACACAACTGGCCCCTCCCTCAGAAGACCGGCATAAACAATGCTCTCTCACAAACAATTTACTGATCACAGAGAGCAGCAAAGCTTCAGCTCTTAGGGAAAAAAGTATATAGCAGTCCTTGTACTTTTATTCTTCAGCATTTTAGAATTATTTTCTGTCATTTTCTTATTTTCCACATTCTTTCTTAATCTTTTTAATTTTATATAAACTTTATAAAGCTATATTAAATTTGTGTTCCCCTTCACTGTATTTTATTTATACACACAAACATATAAATATATGTGTTTTTTATATATATGATATAGATATATAGATGTTTTTCTTTCCTTTTTATTTTACAATCTAGGTTCTTTTAACAAGCAGACCAAAATACACCATGGATCCAGTTTTTTATTTGTTGTTTCTTTCTTTTTTGTTATTGTTACTGTGGTTTTCTTTTCTTCTTTTTATTTCTTATTTTCTTTTCTGGACAAAATGAGGGCAAGAAGAAAAACATCCCAAAAGAAAGAACAGGAGGTAGTACACACAGTCAGGGATTTATTCAGTATGGAAATAAGTAAGAAGTCTGAACTAGGGCGCCTGGGTGGCTCAGTGGGTTAAGCCGCTGCCTTCGGCTCAGGTCATGATCTCAGAGTCCTGGGATCGAGTCCCGCATCGGGCTCTCTGCTCAGCAGAGAGCCTGCTTCCCTCTCTCTCTCTCTGCCTGCCTCTCCATCTACTTGTGATTTCTCTCTGTCAAATAAATAAATAAAATCTTTAAAAAAAAAAAAAAGAAGAAGTCTGAACTAGAGTTTAAAACAATGGTTATAAAGGTACTATTTGGGCATAAAAAAGCACAAAAGACAATATAGAATCTCTTAAAGTAGAGATAAAATAACTAAAATCCAGCCAGAGCAAAATTAAAAATGCTATTACCAAGATGCAGTTCCAAGTAGAGGCATAAAAATAAGAATGAATGAAGAAGAGTGGAAGAGTGACATACAAGATAGAATGATAGAAAAAAGGAAGATAAAAAGAGGGAAAGAAACTATTAGATCAAAGATAGCCAGAGGGAAATCAGTGATATTATTAAGCCAAAAAAAAAAAAAAATCCATACTACAGGGGGTCCTAAAAGGTGAAGAATGGGGAAAAGGGGGGAGAAGGCTTATCTGAACAAATTATATCTGAGATTCTTCCATAATCTGTGGAAGGGAAATGACATTCAAGAAAAAGAGGCCCAAAGAATAGCCCTAAAAATCAGCATAATTGGGTCGACAACTTGACATATAATACTGAAACTTGCAAATTTCAAATATAAAAAGAAAATCCCAAAAGCCGCTCAAGAAAAGAGGTTCTTCAGCAACAAGGATAGACCCTTAAGGCCATCAAAGTAGCTCTCCACAGAGACCTGACTGACCAAAATGCATTGGCATGATGTTTTCAAGGTGTGAAATAGGAAAAAATATGCACCCAATATACATGAGCCAAAAAGGCTATTATTCAGAATAGAAGGAGAGATAGAGTTTCCAAGACAAACAGAAACTGAAGGAGTTCCTGAACACCAAACCAGCCATGAAAGAAATATTAAAGGGGATACTTTGAAGAGGGAGTCCCAAAATAACAAAGACCAGAAAGGAGCAGACATAATTGACAGGAACAGAGATTTTACAGGTAATACAATGGCACTAAATTCAGAACTTTCAAGAATTACGCAGAACGTAAATGGACTAAAAGCTCCAATCAAAAACATAGGATATCAGAATGGAGAAAAAGGATACCCATTACTATGCTGTCTATAAGAAACTCATTTTATTTTTAATTTATTTTATTATGTTAGCCACCATATAGTATATCATTTGGGATATTTTGCCCTTTTTTTCTTAATTTTTATTCTTTATTAACATATAATGTATTATTAGTCCCAGGGGTACAGGTCTGTGAATCTCCAGGTTTACAAACTTCACAGCACTCACCATAGCACATACCTTCCCCAATAACCATAACACAACCACGCTCTCCCTACCCCCCTACCCCTGGCAACCCACAGTTTGTTTTGTGAGATTAAGGGTCTTTCTGAGTTTGTCTCCCTCCTGATCCCATCTTGTTTCATTTATTCCTTCCCTACCCACCAACCCCCCCACTTTGTCTCCCAACTTCCTCATATGAAGGAGATCATATGATAATTGTCTTTCTCTGATTGACTTATTTTGCTAAGCTTAATATCCTCTAGTTCCATCCATGTCATTGCTAATGACAGCTTTGTAATAGAGCTTGAAGTCTGGAATTATGATGCCACCCATTTTGGCTTTCTTTTTAACATTCCTCTGGCTATTTGAGGTCTACTCTGGTTTAATATAAATTTTAGGATTATTTGTTCCATTTCTTTGAAAAAAATTGATGCTTGTTTTGATAGAGACTACATTAAACGTATAGATTGCTTTATGTAGGAGAGACATTTTCACAATATTTGTCCTTCCAATCCATGAGCACAGAACTCTTTTATTCAATTTCTTTGTGTCTCCTCAATTTCTTTCATAAGAACTTTATAGTTTTCTAAGTATAGATTATTTGCCTCTTTGGTTAGGTTTAATGCTAGGTATCTGATGGTTTTGGGTGCAATTGTAAATGGGATTGACTCCTTAATTTCTGTTTCTTCTGTCTTGTTGTTGGTGTATAGAAATGCAACTGGTTTCTCTGCTTTGATTTTATATCCTGACACTTTACTGAATTCTTGTACAAATTCTACCAGATTTGGAGTAGAGTATTTTGGGTTTTCCACATAAAGTGTCATATCATCGGCAACAAGTGATAGTTTTACTTCTTCTTTGCTGATTTGGATGCCTTTAATTTATTTTTGTTGTCTGAATGCTGAGGTTAGGACTTCTAGTACTATGTTGAATAGCAGTGGTGATAATGGGCATCCATGCCATGTTCCTAACCTTAGTGGAAAAGCTCTCAGTTTTTCTCCATTTGGCATTATATTCACTGTGGGTTTTTTTCATGGATGGTTTTGATGATATTGAGGTATGTACCCTCTATTCCTACACTTTGAAGAGTTTTTATCAAGAAAGCATACTGTATTTTGCCCAATGCTTTTTCAGCATCTGTTGAGAGTATCATATGGTTCTACTTCTTTCTTTTATTAATACATTGTATCACATTGATTGATTTGTGGATGTTGAACCAACCTTGCAGCCCTGGAATAAATCCCACTAGGTCATGGTGAATAATCCTTTTAATGTGTTGTTGGATCCTATTGGTTAGTATTTTGTTGAGAATTTTCATATCTGTGTTCATCAAGGATATTGGTCTGTAATTCTCTTTTGTGATGGCATCTTTGTGTGGTTTGGGGATCAAGATAATGCTGGTCTCATAAAATGAGTTTGGAAGTTTTCCTTCCATTTCCATTTTTTGGAACAGTTTCAGGAGAATAGGAATAAGGTCTACTTTAAATGCTTGGCAGAATTCCTCTGGGAAACTGTCTGTCCCTGTGTTCTTGTTTGTTGGGAGATTCTTGATGACTGCTTCAATCTCCTTACTGGTTATGGGTCTGTTCAGGTTTTCTATTTCTTCCTGGTTCAGGTGTAGTAGTTTTTATGTCTCTAGGAATGCATCCACTTCTGCCAGATTGTCAAATTTTTGGCCTATAGTTTCTCATAATATACTTTTTAAAAAATTTTTATTTATTTATTTGAAAGAGAGAGAGATCACAAGTAGGCAGAGAGGCAGGCAGAGAGGGGGGAGAGCAGGCGCCCCAATGGGCAGAGAGACTGATGTGGGGCTCAATCCCAGGACCCTGAGATCATGACCTGAGCTAAAGACAGAGGCTTAACCCATTGAACCACGCAGGTGCCCCAACTCATAGTATAATCTTTGGTGTTGGTTGTGATCTCTCCTCTTTCATTCATGATTGTATTTATTTGGGTCTTTTCTCTTTTCTTTTTGATAAGTCTGGCCAGCGATTTATCAATCTTATCAATTTTTTCAAAGAACCAGCTCCTTGTCTCGTTGATTCATTCTACTGGTTTTGTTTGTTTGTTTCTGCTCTGCTCTTTATTATTTCTCTTCTCCTGCTGGGTTTGGGCTTTCTTTGTTGTTCTTTCTCTATCTCCCTTAGGTGTAGGGTTAGGTTGCATATTGGAGACCTTTCTTGTTTCTTGAGAAAGGCTTGTATTGCTATATATTTTCCTCTCCAGACTGCCTGTGCTGTGTCCCACGGATTTTGAACAGTTGTGTTTTCATTATCATTTGTTTTCATGATTTTTTTCAACTCTTCTTTAATTTCCTGGTTGACCCATTCATTTTTTTAGTAGGATGCTCTCCAGGCTCCATGTATTTGGGTTCTTTCCAACTTTCCTCTTTTGATTTGAGTTTTAGTTTCACAGCATTGTGGTCTGAAAATATGCAGGGAATGATCCCAATCTTTTGGTACCAGTTGAGGCCTGATTTGTGACCCAGGATGTGATCTGTTCTGGGGAATGTTCCATGTCCACTTGAGAAGAATGTGTATTCTGTTGCTTTGAGACAGAATGTCCTGAATATATCTGTGATGTCCATCTGGTCCAGTATGTCATTTAAGGTCTTTATTTCCTTGGTGATCTTTTGCTTGGATGATCTGTCCATTTCAGTGTGAGGGGTGTTAATGTCCCCTACTATTATTGTATTATTGTCAATGTGTTTCTTTGATTTTGTTATTAATTGATTCAGTACTATAATTATAACCATATAACTATAGCTGGCTGCTCCCATGTTAGGGGCATATACATTTAAAATTGTTAGACCTTCTTGGACAAACCCTTTGAATATGATATAGTATCCTTCGTCATCTCTTATTATAGTCTTTGGCTTAAAATATATTTTCTCTGATGTAAGCATTGTCACCCCAGCCTTCTTTTGATGTCCATTGGCATGGTAAATGGTTTTCCACCCCCTCACTTTAAATCTGGAGGTGTCTTTGGGTCTAAAATGAGTTTCTTGTTGACAGCATATTGATGGGTTTTGTTTTTTTATCCATTCTGATACCCTGCATCTTTTGATTGGGACATTTAGCCCATTTACATTCAGGGTAACTACTGAGAGATATGAATTTAGTGCTATTGTATTGCCTGTACAGTGACTCTTACAGTATATTGTCTCTGTTCCTTTCTGATCTACTACTTTGGGGCTTGCTCTTTGTTTAGAGGACCCCTTTCAATATTTCCTGTTGAGCTGGTTTGGTGTTGACAAATTCTTTTAATTTTTGTTTGTCCTGGAAGCTTTTTATCTCTCCTTCTATTTTCAATGATAGCCTAGCTGGATACAATATTCTTGGCTGCATGTTTTTCTCATTCAGGGCTCTGAATATATCATGCCAGTTCTTTCTGGACTGCCAGGTCTCTGTTGATAAGTCTGCTGCCCATCTAATATCTTTACCATTGTATGTTACAGACTTCTTCTTCCAGGCTGCTTTCAGGATTTTCTCTTTGTTACTAAGACTTGTAAATTTTACTATTAGATGATGGGGTGTGGACCTATTCTTATTGATTTTGAGGCAGATTCTCTGCCTTTGCTAGATTTTGATGCTTGTTCCCTTTGCCATATTAGGGAAATTCTCTACAGTAATTCACTCCAATATACCTTCTACTTCCTCCTCTCTTTCTTTTTCTTCTGGAATCCCACTTATTCTAATATTGTTTCACTTTATGGTATCACTTATCTCTCAAATTCTCCCCTCATGGTCCAGTAGTTGTTTGTCTCTCTTTTGCTCAGTTTCTTTATTCTCTGTCATTTGGTCTCCTATATCACTAATTCTCTTTTCTGCCTCATTCATCCTAGCAGTAGGAGCCTCCATTTTTTATTGCACCTCATTAATAGCTTTATTTTATTTCAGCTTGGCTAGATTTTACTTCTTTTATTTCTCTAGAAAGGGCTTTTATTTCTCCAGGCAGGTTTTTTCTAATATCTTCCATGTCTTTTTTGAGCCTGGCTAGCACCTTGAGAATCATCATTCTGAGCTCCAGCTCTGACATATTACCAATGTCTGTATTGATTAGGACCCTAGCCTTTAGTACTGTCTCTTGTTCTTTTTCTTGTAGTGAGTTTTTCTATCTTGTCAATTTATCCAGATTAGAATATATGAACGAGAGAATAAAGTAGTAAAAGAGTGGCAAAGCCCCCAGAAAATCTGTGTTAACCAAATCAGAAGAGATCCCAAATCATAGGGAGAAGAAAGGGTGTAAAAAGAAGTTCAAAAAAAATTTTTTTAAAAGAAAAGAAAAAAGAAAATACTTATATTAGATCGGTGAATAGAACAGAGCCACCCACTTGATTTAGGGAGTATTTTGGTCTCTTAGAAGAAACTACCTTCTGAATTTTTTTTTTAATTTTTTTTAAAATTTATTTATCAGAGAGAGAGAGGGGGGAGAGCAAGCACAGGCAGACAGAATGGCAGGCAGAGGCAGAGGGAGAAGCAGGCTCCCTGCTGAGCAAGGAGCCCGATGCGGGACTCGATCCCAGGACGCTGGGATCATGACCTGAGCCGAAGGCAGCTGCTTAACCAACTGAGCCACCCAGGCGTCCCATACCTTCTGAATTTTTAAAGAAAAGGAAAATATGTATACGTATATATATAATATGTAATATATATAATATATATATATATATATATATGTGTGTGTGTGTGTGTGTGTGTGTGTGTGTGTGTTTGTGCCCATATAAGGGTAAACATGATGAAGGGATGTAATGTGACTATAAAGATAAAAATTTTAAAATAATTCTAAAAAGAAGAGTTGATAAGACAAGTTGGCTGGGAAAAGAATGACAAATAAAGTAGAGAGTATTTGCTCACGTTGGAGACTAGGACTAACCTTGTGCTAGATTTAAGGTATATTTTGATCTACTAGAAGAAGTTGTATCCCAAAAATTTTTACAAGAAAATTCCCTATATGTATACAAAAAATTAAGTTAGATAAAATATGACTATAATAATGGAGGTTCAAAAAGAGTTTCTTAAGAAAGGTATTGTTAAGATAAACTAGTTAAAAAAACGTTAAAAGAAGAAAGAGTAAAAGTTTAAAAAATTAGAATAAGAAAAATAATTTAATGTTGCAAGACTAAAGAATCATGGGGAGAAAGCCATGAATTCCATGCTTTGCTTTCCCCTCCTCTGGAATTCTGCTGTTCTTGATCAGTGAGCTTGGTTGGCTGGATGTTCTTGCTGATCTTCTGGGGGAGGAGCCTGCTGTAGTGACTCTCAAGTGTCTTTGCCTGAGGCAGAATTGCTCTGCCCTTACCAGGGGCCAGGCTAAATAATCTGCTCAGGTTCGCTCTCAGGAACTTTTGTTCCCTGAATGATTTCCATAGAGCTCTGGAGGACAGGAATGTAAATGGCGGCCTCCCAATCACTGGCCTGGAGGAGCTGAGAGCTCAGGGCCCCACTCCTCAGTGTGCCCTCAGAGAAAGGCAGTCAATCACTCCCATCTCCCTGGCCTCCAGCCGCACTCCAAACTCACCCAGTCTGTGACCAAGCATTTCTGTCTCTGGTGCACAACCCCATTTGGAGTCTCCAAATCCAGCAGATTCCTGCCTCCAGAGAAGGAAGGTGAGTCTCCCCAGATCTGCCACTTGTGGGGGTCTCTGTTCAATGAGAAGTGGCCTGACTGTGCCATGGATCACAGTTTAAGGTAACCCCAAGCTGAGAGATCAATCCTCTGTTAGATCTCTGTAACTGGCTTCCCCACTTTGATACATATGAGGTCTGCAACACTCAGACAACCCTGATCCTTCTGTGACCCCATAGAACTGAGACCAAACTGTCCCCATGAGGGCTCCACCCCTGCTTAGCCTCTGGAGCGATGTCCTTCAGTGGAGCAGACTTTTACAAGTTCAGATTTTGTGCTTCATTGCTCCATTACTTGCTGTTGCCAGCCCCTCCCCGCCATGGTCTATCTTGCCATTGCTTTGGATTCACTTCTCCGCAGGTCATACCTTCCAGAAAGTGGTCGATTTTCTGTTTCTAAAATTGCTGTTCTTCTTCTCTTCAATCTCCTCTTGGATTTGTAGGTGTTTGGAATGGATTGATAAGTATCTAGCTGATCTCCTGCTACCTGATGTCATCTCAGCCTGCTACTCCTCCACCATTTTGACTCCTCCTCTCCCTACATCATTAGTTTTTGATGTAGTGTCCTATGATTTATTGTTTGCATACAATACCTAGTGCTACATACAATCTATGCCCTCCTTAATATCCAAAACTGGACTAACCCATCCCCCCATGCTCCTCCCCTTTAAAACTCTCAGTTTGTTTCTCAGAGTCCATAGTCTCCCATGGTTCTTCTCCCCCTCTGATTACCCTCTCTTTGTTTTCCCTTCCTTCTCCTAAGAGAAGGAAGGGAAATGCTATTCCTTATGTTCCACAAATAAGTGAAACCATATGATAATTGCTTTTCTCTGATATATTTCACTTAGCATAATCTCCTCCAGTTCCAGCCATGTTGAGGCAAACCTTGAGTATTAACCTTTTTCTGATGGCTGAGTAATATTCTATTGTATGGACCACATCTTCTTTATCCATTTGTCTGTTGAAGGGCATTTCAGCTCTTTTCACTGTTTGGTTATTGTGGACATTGCTACTATGAACATGGGGGTGCATGTGGTCTTTCTTTTCACTACATCTATGTGTTGGGGTAAATACCTAGTAGTGCAATTGCTGGGACATGAGACAGCTTTATTTTTAACTTTTTGAGGAACCTCCATACTGATTTCCAGAGTGGCTGTACCAACCCACATTCCCACAAACAGTGTAAGAGGGTTCCCCTTTCTCCAAAACCTCACCAACACTTGCTTCTTCTTCCCTTGTCAATTTTGGCCATTCTAACATACTAGTTAGAAGATGGTATCTCAGTGTGGTTTTGATTTGAATTTCCCTGATGGCTAATGATCATTTTTTCATGTTTCTGTTACCCATCTGTACGTCTTCTTTGGAAAATGTCTGTTCAGGTCTTCTGCCCATTTTTTGACAGGATTATTTATTTTGGGGGGGTGTTGAGTTTGAGAAGTTCTTTATAGAGATTGGATGTCAGCCCTTTGCCTATAGTGTAATTTACAAATATCTTCTCCTAACTTGTGGGTTGCCTGTTTGTTTTGTTGACAGTTTCCTTTGCTGTGCAGAAGCTTTTGATCTTGATGAAGTCCCAAAAGTTCATTTTCACTTTTATTTCCCTTGCTTTTGGAGACATGTCTTGAAAGAAGTTGCTGTGGTCAGTGTCCAAGAGGTTACTGCCTATTTTCTTCTCTAGTATTTTCATGGATTCCTGTCTCACATTGATGTCTTTCATCCACTTAGAGTTTATCTTTGTGTATAGGGTAAAAGAATGGTCAAGTTTCATCCTTCTGTATACAGATGTCCAATTTTCCCACCATCATTTATTGAAAAGACTGGCTTTTTTCCATTGGATTTTTTTTCCGATTTGTCAAAGATTAGTTGGCCATAGAGTTCAAAGTCCATACTGGGTTCTCTCTTCTGTTTCATTGATGTATGTGCCTGGTTTTGTGCCTGTACTACATTGTCTTAGTGAACACAGATTTGTAATTTAGCTTGAAATGAGGCAATGTGATGCTCCCAGCTTTGTTTATCTTTTTCAACATTTCCTTGGCAATTCAGGGTCTTTTCTGGTTCCATACAAATTTTAGGATCATTTGTTTCAGCACTTTGAATCATAAAATTATCTGTTACAGAACACATCACTAAGAGAAGAGACAAAAATCTTGTCCTCTCAACTGATGCAGAAAAAGCATTTAACAAAATATAGCATCTTTTCCTGATTAAAACTCTTCAGAGTGGAGGGATAGAGGGAACATGCCTCAATTTCATAAAAAGCATCTATGAAAAATCCACAGCGAATATTATTCTTAATAAGGAAAAGCTAAGAGCCCTACCTTAAGATCAGGAACATGACAAGGATGCCCAGTGAAGTCCCAGAAACAGAAATCAGACAACAAAAAGAAATGAAAGTATTCTAATTGGCAAAGAAGAAGTCAAACACTCTCTCTTCACAGATGACATTATACTTCATGTGGAAAAGCCAAAAGACTCCACCCCAAAATTACTAGAACTCATACAGGAATTCAGTAATGTGGCAGAATACAAGAAACTCATTTTAGGACCAAAGACACATCCAGATTGAAAGTGGGGTGGATAATCTATTTATAATGCCAATGGACATCAAAAGAAAGATTGAGCTGCCATCTGTATATCAGATAAACTAGATTTTCAACCTAAGACTAATAAGAGATGAAGACAGACACTATATCATAAAAAGAAGCCTATACAACTAGATAGTTCAACAATTATAAATATTTATGCCCCTAATCTGGAGCAGCAAAACACATTAACTAATTAATAACAAAGTTAAAGAAACTCATTGATAATAATACAATAATAGTAGGGGACTTTAGGAGGCCACTCACACCAATGGACAGATCATCTAAGCAGGAGATCAACAAAGAAACAAGGGCTTTGAATAACACACTGGACCATAGGTATTTAAGAGATACATACAGAGCATTTCATCCTAAAGAAGCAGAATACACATTCTTCTCAAGTGCACATGGAACACTCACCAGAATGCATCACATACTCAGTCACAAATCAGGTCTCAAATCATACAAAAAGATTAAGACCATACCATGCATATTTTCAGACCATGCTGCTATAAAACTTGAATTCAACCACAAGAAAAATTTTGGAATGGCAACAAATATTGTAGATTAAAAATATCCTACTCAAAGATGAATGTGTCAACAAGGAAATTAGAGAACAATTTTTAAAATACATGGAAACAAATAAAAATGAAAACACAACAGTTCAAAAACTTAAGGATGAAGGAAAGGTGGTCCTAAGACAGAAGTATATAGCATGCAAGCCTTTCTTAAGAAGTTAATAAAAAGAGTCTCAAATACACAAAGGAACCTTACACCTAAGGGAGTTGGAAAAAATAGCAAATAAAACCTAAATCCAGCAAATGAAGAGAAATGATAAAGATTAGAGTAAGGAAATTAGGAGCTTGTTTTTTGGAAGAATAAGATTGGTAAACCTGCAGCAGACTTATCAAGAAGAAAACAGAAAGGATCCAAAGAAATAAAATCATGAATAAAAGAGGAAAGATCACAAACAACACCAAAAATAAATCCCAAACATTTATAAGATAATATTATGAGCAATTATATGACAAGAAATTAGGTAATCTGGAAGAAATGGAAAAATTCATAGAAACATATAAACTAGTAAAACTGAAACAGGAACAAATTAAAAAACACAAGCAGACAAATAACCAACAAAGAATTTGAATTAGTAATAAAAAAATAACCCAACAAACAAAAGTCTGGGACCAGATGGCTTCCCAGGTGAATTTCAACAAACATTTTAAAAAGAATTAATACCTGTGATGCCTGGGTGGCTGAGTGGGTTAAGCCTCTGCCTTCGGCTCAGGTCATGATCCCAAGGTCTGGGGATTGAGTCAGTCCCTCATTGGGCTCTCTGCTCAGTGGGGATCTTCTTCTCTCTCTCTCCCTGCCTGTCTCTCTGCCTACTTGTGATCTCTCTCTGTGTCAAATAAATAAATAAAATCTTTTTAAAAAGAAGAATTTTAAAAAATTTAAAAAGAAGAATTAATACCTATTCTTTTGAAACAGTTCGAAAAAACAGAAATGGAAGAAAAAATCCAAACTCATTCTTTGAGGCCATCATTACCTTGATCCCAAAGCCAAAGACCACACTAAAAAGGAGAATTATTAAAAAAAAAAAAATAGAGACCAATATCCGTGATGAACATGAACACAAAAATTCTTAGCAAGATACTAGCTAATAGGATCTAAAAGTCCATTCAAAGCATTAAATGGCCAAGTGGGATTTATTCCTGTGCTGCAGAGGTGAGTCAACAATGCCAAATCAATCAATGTGATATATCACAGTAATAAAAAGAAAGGACAAGAACCGTATTATCTTCTCAATAGATTAAAAAAAAAAAAAGCATTTGAAAAAATATAACATCTTTTCATGGTAATAAACCTCCAACATACAGGGACAGAGGGAACATAACTCAACATCATAAAAGCCATATACAGAAGTCCCATGATGCATATCACTGTCGATGGGGAAAACCTGAGCTCCTTTTCTCTAAGGTCAGGAACATGACAGGGATGTCCATTCTCACCACTGATCTTCAACATAGTACTGGAAGTCCTAGTCTCAGCAATGAGACAACATAAAAAAATAAAAGGCATCGATATTGGCAAAGAAGTCAAACCTTCACTCTTCAAAAATGGCATGGTATTCTATATAGAAGACCCAAAAGAGTCCAGCCCCAGAATTGCGAACACATACAGCAATTCAGCAATGAGGTGGGATAGAAAATCAATGCACAGAAATAAGTTGCATTTCTATACATGAACAATGAAGTAGAAGAAAGAGAAATCAAGGAATTGATCCCATTTACAATTGCACCAAAACACATAAGATTACCTAGGAATAAACCTAACCAAAGAGGTAAAGGATGTGTACTCTGGCAACTATAGAACACTTATGAAACAAATTGAGGAAGACACAAAAAATGGAAAAAAAATCCCATGCTCACTTCTTTGGAAGAACAGATATTGTTAAAATGTTTACCTACCAAAAGCAATTTACGCATTCAAAGTAATCCCTATGAAATTCCCATGAGGATTTTTCACAGAGATGGAGCAAACAACTCTAAAATTTGTATGGAACCAGAGAATACCCCAAATATCCAAAGGAATGTTGAAAAATAAAATCAAAGCTGCAGGGGTCACAGTTTTGGATTCAAGCTGTATTACGAAACTGTAGTTATCAGTAGAAAACGGTATGGTACAAAAGCAGACACATAAATCAATGGAACAAAATAAAGAGCCTAGAAACAGACCCTCAACTCTATTGCCAACTAATCTTTGACAAAGCAGGAAAGAATATCCAATGGAAAGAAGACAGTCTCTTCAACAAATGGTGTTGGGAAAATTGGACAGCCACATGCAGAACAAAACTGTACCACTTTCTTACACCATACATAAATAGAAGCTCAAAATGGGTGAAAGACCTAAATTTTAGACAGGAATATCAAAATCTTAGAGAAGATCACATAGAGCCACTTCTTTGATCTCGACCACAGCAATGTATTCCTAGACATGTCTCCTGAGGCAAGGGAAAAAAAAGCAAAAATGAGCTATTAGGACTTCATTGGGGTAAAAGGTTTTCCACAGCAAAGGAAACAGTCAACAAATCTAAATGCATCCTATGGAATGGCAGAAGATATTCACAAATGACATATCAGATAAAAGGCTAGTATACAAACTCTATAAAGAATTTAAATTCAACACCCAAAAAACTAAAAGTCCCATCAAGAAATGCACAGAAGACAAACAGACATTTCTCCAAAGAAGACACTCATATGGCCAACAGACATACGGAAAAATGCTCGAGATCACTCAGCATCAAAGAAATACAAATCAAAACCAAAGTAAGATACCACCTCCCACCAGTCAGAATGGCCAAAATTAGCAGGACAGGAAACAAGTGTTGGAGAGGATGTGGAGAAAGGGGAACCCTTTTACACTGTTGTGGGAATGCAAAGTGGTACAGGTACTATGGTAAACTGTATGGAGGTTCCTCCAAATGTTAAAAATAGAGCTACCCTACAACCCAGCAATTGAACTTCTAGGTATTTATCTAAAGGAAACCAAAATAATGATTCAAAGGGCCCATGTAACATGTTTATAGAAGCAATGTTCATAATAGCCCAAATATGGAAAGATATGATAGATATCTATATGGGTATATATACATATATAGATATATATATATCTATATATGATACATATGATTATATATATGATTATATAATGATTATATATTATATATAATTATTTTGGTATAGATATATATATCTATATATGATAGATATAGATAGAGATAGAGATATCACCTCTTCTTTATCCATTCATCTGCCAATGGACATCTGGGCTCTTTCCATATTTTATTCCATATCTATATATATCATATATAGATTATTCCATATCTATATATATCATATAGATATAAACAGATTACTCAGTCATCAAAAATAATGAAATCTTGCCATTTCCAATGATGGAACGAGAGGGTATTATACTAAGTATTCCATATCTATATATATCATATAGATATAGATATAAACAGATTACTCAGACATCAAAAATAATGAAATCTTGCCATTTCCAGTGATGGAACGAGAGGGTATTATACTAAGTGAAATAAGTCAGTCTCAGATCAATACCATATGATTTCACTCATATGTGGAATTTAAGAAATAAAACAGATAAAGAGTGGGAAAGGAAGGAAAAATAAATTAAGATGAAAATAGGGAGGAAAACCATAAGAGATGCTTAACTCTAGGAAACATACTGAGGGTTGCTGGAGGGGAGGTTGGTGGAAAGAAGAGATAACTGGGTGATGGGCATTAAGGAAGGCTCATGAAGTAATGAGCACTGGATGTTATATGTAACCGATGAATCACTAAATTCTACCCCTGAAACAAATAAAAACAGTTTTAAAAACTCATTCAAGAAGATACAAACACCCTGGTGTTTATAGCAGCATTCTCTTCAATAACAAAATTATGGAAACAGCCCAAGTATCCACTGATTGTTGGATGAATATACACACATGTGTGTGCGTGCGCGCGCGCACACACACACACACACAGGAATGTTACTCAGTCATAAAAATGATATCTTGTCACTTTCAATGACACAGAGGGAGCTAGGATGTATTATGCTAAGCAAAATAAGTCAGTGAGACAAAGAAAATACTATATGATTTCAAACATATGAAGAATGTAAGAAACTAAAAATACAAAGGAAAAAAGAGAGAGGCAAATCAAAAGCAGATTCTTTAACTATAGAGTACAGATCAGTGGTTATCAAAAGGGAGGTGGGTAGGGGGATGGTTTAAGTAAGTGATGGGGATTAAGGAGGTGCAATTGTTTTAATGAGCACTGTGTGTTGTATATAATGTTGAATCACTATACTGTTTTCCTAAAACTAATATTATACTCTATTTTAAATAACTGGAATTTGAATAAAAACTTAAAAAAACAATGTCTTAACAAATTAAGTATTAAAAAATCTTAAACACATGGAATGCTATGCAGCCATCAAAAGAAATAAAATCTTGCCATTTGCAATGATGTGGATGGAAGTAAAGGGTATTATGCTGAGTGAAATAAGTCAATCAGAAAAAGACAACTGTCATATGATATCTCTGATATGAGGAATTTGAGAGGCTGGGCAGGGGGTTGTGGGGGTAGAGAAGGAAAAAATGAAACAAGATGGGATGCAGAGGAAGACAAACCAGAAGAGACTCTTAATCTCACAAAACAAACTGAGGGTTTCTGGGGGTGGGAGGTAGGGATAGGGTGGTTGGGTTATGGAAGTTGGAAAGGGTATGTTCTATGGTGGGTGCTGTGACATGTGTAAGCCTGATGATTCACAGACCTGTACCACTGATGCAAATAATACATTACATATTAATAAAAATAATCAAAAAAATCTTAAACACAAATCCAAAAGCACAAATCATGAAAGAAAAAACATAAACTTGACTCCAAAATTAAATCTGTTGCTCTTTTAAAAACATCGTTTGTAAAATTAAATAAGACAAACCGAAGGCTGTGTGAAATGTTTGAAAATACATATTTCATACCATCCTGGAGTCAGGAGTCCCCAACCATCCTGAAGTTCAATGATTCACTAGGAAGACTCATATTACTCAGCATATAGTTGTGCTCACATCTTTAAATTATTACAATAAAAGAATAAACAACAAAACCAGCCAAGGAAAAGGTATGTGTGGTAAAATCTAGAAGAGCTTTCCACAAGTTCTCTCCTGGTAAAGTCAAATGTAATTCTTCCAGCAACAAGCTGTCTGAACTTCAGACAACAACATGCCTGAAATATCTACCAGGTAAACTCATTTGAGACTTGGTATCCATTTTGGGGGTTTGTGGGATGGGAAAGGGGTGGAAATGTCTCAAAGCCACTGTCTGCCTAGCATGTACCACAATTCCAGACTAACAAAAGGAAAGCTGTTGCTCAGCATAAACCATACTGTTTGTCTAAACAGTTTAGACACAGTGAGTAATTCTTATAATGGAATGATGGGAACCATACCAAAATCCAAGTTCCCAGATGTTGGCCAAATGCCAATCTTATAAGGAGGTTTTTTAAAGGACAACAGTCTGTCTTTTCTACCCAACTTGTATCCAGAATACATAGAGCACTTTGTAAAGCTGAACAATATGAAAACAACCTAAAATTATGTTCAAAGTATCTGAACAGACACTTTACCAAAGAACATATAAAAATAGTAAATAAGCACATGAAAAAAATGCTCAAAATCATTTGTCATTTGGGAACTGCAGGTTAAAATCACAGGCCCAGATGGCTTCAATGGTAAATTCTACCAAACATTTAAAAAAGAAATGTAAACAAATGTACATAAACTCTCACAAAATTGAAGAGAATAGTATATTTCCTAGCTCATTCTATCAGGCATGCATTACCATATAAGGAAGTAAAAAACAGGAAAAGAAAACCACAGACCAATCAGTATCTCTAATTAACATAGAACACTGTTATATGTTAAAATACTTTTTTGCCAGCCTTTTTTTTTTTTTTTTTTTTTGTAACTTCAGGGAATTTTTGCCATAAAGGAATAAAAAAAGCATCAACATGTTTAGGAGTGAGGTTTAAAGTCTCCTGGTATATATTTAATACTGACTGCTCAGTAATACCTGACATTCATGCACTCATTGAACTAACAGTTATTGGGCTCCTTTTATATTCCAGGCACTGTATAAGGACATAAACACTGTTTCTGCTTTTGGAAAGCAGTTCTAACACAGCCATTCATTACCTGAGTAATCTTGGGAAATTTTTTACATTTCCTAGGCCTCAGTTCTTCGTATAACCATATGAGAGGTGACTTTTATGTTGTGAAAAAGACCAAGATAACAAAATGAAGAACTCCTTGATCTTACATATTTCAGCTTAAGGCCCTTTTCACCATTCATCAATGCTATGACCCCCTTGTTAAACTGCTTTTATAAAACCAAGTGCCCTCTTCCTTTTCTTTGAGATGGTCCGCATTGATGAATGTTATCCTTATTGCAATATCCTGAATAAAATTTATTTCCTTAATTGTCTACTCTTTGTTTTTCCACAAAAGATTATGTAAGATATGTGTAAAATACTCAATCTGTGCCTGACTCCTAGAAATATCTCAAAAAGTTTACAGTGTTAATATGACAAATTTAAATCACAATTATATACCATTAAATACCTATAAATACCTATAATATGACAAATTTAAATCACAATTATATACCATTAAATACCTATACCTTAAAGTCCAAATACTGGCAGGAATGTGGAGTAATTAGAAATCTGATACATTAGTAATGGAATGCCAAATGCTGGAAAACACAGGCAGCTTCTCATAATGTTAAACCTACACTTGCCTTCTGATCCAGGAATCTCACTCTTAGGTATTTAAATTTAAGACACAAATGTAACTCTATGTTCACACAAAAATCCATATGCTAATTTTTATAGTAGCTTTATTCATAATAACCATAATTTAGAAATAACCCACATGTTCTTCAGCTGGTGAATGAATAAAAAAATTGTAGTACATCCTTACAATGAATTACTCAGATATCAAAAGAAATACTTTTACACTCTATGGCATAGATAAATTGCAAATGGATTATGAAAAGTGAAAAAAAAAAGTAAGATTGTAATACCTGCATGCTATAGTATTTCATTTATATAACATTATCAAAAATGAAAAACTATAGAGAAAGAAAACAGATTAGTGGCTACTAGAAGCTGAGATAGAAGTTAAGGAAAGATACAAAAGTAGATTAGGGAATTTTTATAAAGCAATGGAAATTTTATTTATTTTGGTTTTGGTGGTAGTTACAGGACCATGCATTTGTAAAAAGCCATAGAACTGTATAGTAGAAAGGGTGAATTTTTCTATATGAAAATGACATCCTAATAAACCTAAAGGGAGATAATACTTCCTTCTTGAAAGATGTTGTCAGAAATCTCTCCATTGCAAGGCAACAAATGTCCCCTTTACCCTGGCCCCCTCTACTGATTTCCAGACTAATAATCAGAATTAAATCATGCTAAGACAGATAAGGGAGGAAATAAATTACACCTCCAAGGAGAAGAAAATATTACCTAACATACCTTGCAAAAGCCATAGGAGTAAGAGCTAAAGTTGTTGAACATCTTGTCATGGGTTTCTTTTAATATCTATATATCCTCTTCAGTAAAATATCTACTTATAAGCTTTGCCTAATTTCTAATAAGATTTCTTTTTTTGCAGTTGTTTTTTTGAGAATTATTTATGTCCTTTAGATCTGTATGCTTTCCTAGTGTGTTGACACTTTTATAATTATGTAATGTCCCTACTCAATATTCTCTTCTCCTAGAGTCTACTTTCCCTCAATTTATTTATTTTTTATTTTTTATTTTTTTTAAGATTTTATTTATTTATTTGACAGAGAGAAATCACAAGTAGATGGAGAGGCAGGCAGAGAGAGAGAGAGGGAAGCAGGCTCCCTGCTGAGCAGAGAGCCCGATGCGGGACTCGATCCCAGGACCCCGAGATCATGACCCGAGCCGAAGGCAGCAGCTTAACCCACTGAGCCACCCAGGCGCCCCTCAATTTATTTTTTTATAAGTTTTTTTTAAGATTTTATTTATTTATTTGACAGAGAGAGATCACAAGTAGAGAGGCAGGCAGAGAGAGGCTCCCTGCTGAGCAGAGAGCCCAATGAGGGACTTGATCTCAGGACCCTGAGATCATGACCTGAGCCGAAGGCAGCGGTTTAACCCACTGAGCCACCCAGGCGCCCCTACTTTCCCTCAATTTAACATAGCCACTGCTGACTTGGTTATAGTTTGCATAATATGCTTTTTCCAACATTTTATTCTCAACCAACCTACGTTGTATATGAAACCAAATTTTGTTTTATTATTTTGTCTTTATCCAGGTGTCAATCTTATTTTTAATATTTTTAAATTAACGTTGATATACAACATTATATTATTTTCAGGGATACAACATTGTGATTTGACAATTATATATATTAAGAAATGTTCGCCATGATAAGTATTATCTATCACCTTACAACGTTATTATAGTATTATTGACTATATTCCCTATACTATGTATTGCATTTATATGTCTTATTTATTTTATAACTGGGAGTTTGTACCTCTTAATACTCTTCACCTATTTGTCCATCCCCTGCCCTATGACAATCACCAGTGTGTTCTTTGTATTTATATCTCTGCTTCTGTTTTGATTGCTCATTTCTTTTTTTTAATTTAAAAATCTACTTTTTAATTTGATATACGAGAAGGATAAGAATGGAAGACCTTGTCATAGAACTAGGGTTTTGAGTTGGACTTCCCTAATGGTTAGTGATGTGGAGCATTTTTTTTTTTTTTCATGTATCTGTTAGCCTTGTGTATGTTTTATTTGGAGAAGTGTCTGTTCATGACTTCTGCCCATTTTTTGACAGGATTATTATTATCTTGGGGGTGTTGAGTTTGAGCAGTTTTATATAGAACTTGGATACTGGTCCTTTATCCATAATGCCATTTTACAACCATCTTCTTCCATCCCGTGGGTTGGCTCTTAGTTTTGCTATTTCCTTTATTGTGCAGAAGCTTTTTGTCTTGATGAAGTCCCAAAAGTTCACTTTTGCTTTTGTTTCCCTTGCTTTGGAGACGTGCCCTGAAAGAAATCACTGTGTCCAATGTCTCATGGGTAACTGCCTGGATCCTCCTCTAGAGTTTTTAAGAATTTCTGCATCACATTGAAGTATTTCATCCATTTTGAGTTTATCCTTGTGTATGGAATAAGAGAATGGTCCAGTGTCATCCCTCTGCATATGATTTCCAATTTGCCCAGCACCATTTACAGAAGAGACTGTCTTTTTTTCCCATTGGATATTTTTTCCTGCTTTGCCAAAGATTAGTTGACCATAGAGATGAGGGTCCACTTCAGGGGTCTCTGTTCTGTTCCATTAAGCTATGGGTCTGTTATTGTGCCAATACCATACTATCATGGTGATTAAAGGTCTTTAATATACCTTGAAGTTAGGCATTGTGAGGTTCCCAGCTTTGGTTTTCTCTTTCAACAATCCCCTGGCAATTCAGGTTCTTTTCTGCTTCCACACAATTTTTGGGATTGTTTTAGCTCTCTGACAACTGGTGATGATATTTTGATAGGGATTGCGATGGATGTGTAGGTTGCTCTGGACAGCATAGACATTTTAACAATGTTTATTCTTCCAGTCCATGAGCAATTAATGTTTTTTCCATCTCTTTGTGTCTTCTTCAATTTCCTTCATAAGTATTCTGTGGTTTATACAGTGGAGACTCTTTACCTCTTTGGTTAGGTATATTCCTAGGTATCATATGGTATTTGGTGTTATTTTAAATGAAATCAACTCCTTAATTTCACTTTCTCCAGTCACATTGTTGGTGTATAGAAAAGCAATTGATTTTTGTGCATTGATTTTGTATCATGCTGCATTGCCAAATTGCTGTGTGAGTTGAAGTAATTTAGGGGTGGAGTCTTTTGTGTTTTCTACATAAAGCATATTGTCATATGCAAAGAGAGACAATTTGGCTTCATCTTTGCTATTGTTGTCTGAATGCTGAGGCTCGGACTTCTGGTACTATGTTGAACAAATCTAGTGAGAGTGGCCATCCCTGTCATTTTCCTGACCTTAATGAGAAAGCTCTCAGTTTTTCCCCATTGAGAATATTTGTTATGGGCTTCTCATAGATGGCTTTTATGATATGAGATATGTTCCCTCGATCACTATATTTTATATATATATATGTGTATTTTTAATTAATTTATTTATTTTCAACATAACAGTATTCATTATTTTTGCACAACACCCAGTGCTCCATGCAATCCGTGCCCTCTATAATACCCACCACCTGGTACCCCAACCTCCCACCCCCTCGGCCACTTCAAACCCCTCAAATTATTTTTCAGAGTCCATAGTCTCTCATGGTTCTTATAATCCACATATAAATGGAATCATATGATATTTTTCTTTGTCTCGTATATTTCAGTTAGCATAATACTCTCAGATGTAGTGTTCAATAATTTATAAGTTGCATATAACATCTAGTGCTCATCACATCACATGCCCTACTTAATGCCCATTCCTATATACTATATATATATATATATATATATATATATATATATATATATACTATTACCCCATCCCCCACCCACCACCCCTCCAGCAACCCTCAGTTTATTTTTTTCTTATAGTTAAGCCCAGGTTATTTTTTCTTCATTTGAATTTTCATTAAATACCTTTTACCATTCCCTGAGTTTCAGTCTGTATGTGTCCTAAAATCTGAACACTATTGTGGGCAGCAAAAAAAAAAATTAAAAAAAAATAATTTTTTATGCACTCAATATGCTATGCCTTTCAATAGAAGAAATCAGCCCATATTTTTATTCTATTAATATTAATTACAGTATAGTTGGTATACAGTAGTGTCCTATTTGTTTCAGTTGTACAAAACTGGAATTCAACAATTCCATACATTATCCAGTACTCATCATGCCAATTGTATTCCCTAATGCCCATCATCTATTTCACCCATTCCTCTGTTCTCATCCACTCTGGTGACCATCAGTTTGTTCTCTATAGTTAAGAGTCTATGGACCAGTGGGAAAGAAGATGGCAGAAGAGTAGAAGACCTTCATTTCATCTGGTCCCTTGAATTCAGCTATACATCTATTAAATCATTCTGAACACAAGTGAATTCAATCTGAGATCTACAAAAAGAATTGCTGCAATTCAACAAATAAAATAGCCACCACATACAAGGTAGGAGGTTCAGGGAAGTGAATTTGAGGGGATATATTAGAAAACGGGGGGGGGGGGCTCTGTAACCCAGCCACTGGAAATGATAAAGCAGCAGAGTACAAAACTGGAACTTTTAGAAGTCTGCTTGGAAGGATGTCCCTGTCTGAATGGTGTTCAGGTGGCAAAGCAGGACAGAATCCTAGGTGGCATGGTGTAATCTCAGTATCCCTGGAGTCACAGAAAGAATGGGAGTGCCTAAGCATGACAGAGTTCTGACGCATTGGAGCAGGGAAGCAGGCCCCCAGCTCAGCTTTGCCATAAATCTCAAGCTGTTGTATGATCAGACGAGCAACCTCTGAGCAGGGACCAGCCAGCAGCAGAACCACAGCAAGACACTGCTCTTTCCCCTGGGGGGAGCAGCATTTGTGCCAGCACAATCCTGCAACCACTCCTGAAGCACAGGCCCAGCAAGCGGCAGAGCATTGGTGAGACCCTCCTTCTTCCCACAAAAGTGTGGGTGTGCACCTCAGAAGTCTGCAGAGTTTGGTGCACACAAAAGTGATTAATTGCTTTTCCCTGAGGGTGCACTGAAGAGTGGGGGGCCAAGAAATTTCAACTCCAGGGCTGGAGATCATGGCACTAATATTTTTATTCTTATCTTCTAAAGTGGCAAGGAAACCCTTCAGGGAACAAAAGCCCCCTAGAGCAACACAAAGCAGCTTACACTGAGCCCAGCAAGGAGTGGTGCAACTATACCCAGGCAAAGACACATGAGAATTACCAGAACAAGCCTCTCCACCAGACCAGCAGGAACATCAGTTTACAGATCATACAGAAGTGAAAAATTCCAGAGCTAGGGGGAAATAATATATAGAATTTGAGGTGGGATTTTTTTTTTTCCCTCGTGAAAATTTAGTTGGTCAGTTTAAATTTCTTTCACTTTTCCCTTTTTTCCCTTTTCAAATAGTTTCTCATTTTATAAACTTTTTAAGTATTTTAATTTTCATTTTTATGTTTACATGTTATAGATATGTTGTTAATTTTTGGCTTCCTTTCACTATATTCACTTTATCTATCTATCTATCTATATGTTTTGTGTTTTTACAATTTGGGGATCTATTGTCTTCAAACAAACAGACCAAAGTACACCCAAAAAACTGTATTACCCTGTTTGTCCACCTGTTAGATTATATTCTCTCTTTTTTCCCTTTTATTTATCATTTTGGTTTCTGATCTCCTTTTTAAAAAGATTTTATTTGATAGAGAAAGAACACAGGGTGAGTGAGAAGAAAAAGTACACTCCCCACTTAGCAAAAGTCCGATATTGGGCTCAATCCCAGGACCCCAAGATAACAACTTAAAGCTGAAGGCGGACATATAACAAACTGAGCTACCCTGGCACCCCTAGTTTCTGATCTCTTCTGATTTGCTTAGTGTGCATTTCACTTTAGTCATGGATGATATATTTTTATTTTGTTCTCTCCTTCATCTATCCTCTAGACAAAATGACTAGAAGGAAAAATTCATAACAAAAGAAAGAACCAGAGATAATACTCTATCCTATGGATTTAATCAATGTGGATATAAGTAAGTAAGGCCTAGAATTCCAAATAATGATTATGAAGATACTAACAGGGGTAGGAAAAAAAGCATAAAAGACACTAGAGAATCCCATTAGGAAGAAATTAAAGAACTAAAATCTAATTGGGTTGAACTTAAAAATGTTTTAAATGAGAAGCAGTCTAAAATGGATGCTCTAACCACTAGAGTAAATGAGGCAGAAGAGAGAGGTAGTGACATAGAAGAAGAAGTGATGAAAACTATGAAAGCTGAGGAAAAAAGAGAAAAATTACTGAATCATGAGGGGAGGATTTGAGAAATCAACAATACCATGAAGTGAAAAATTAATACAATTATTAGAGTCCCAGAAGTAGAAGGAGAGAGAGGGACAGAAGGTACATTTGAGCAAATCATAGCTAAGAATATCCCTAATTTGTGGAAGAAACAGGAATTGAAGTTCAGAAGGCAAGGAGACCTCACAAAATCAACAGAAATAGGTCAGCACCCTGTCATAAAATAGAGAAGCTTACAAAATGCAGAGACAGAGAGAGAATCCTGGAGTGTCTGGGTGGCTCAGTCAGTGAAGCATCTGCCCTCAGCTCCAGTCTTGATCTTGGGGTCCTGAGATCAAGTGCAACATCAGGCTCCCTGTTCAATAGAGAGACTATTTCTCCCTCTCTTGCCCTTCCCCTCATGTGTGCTCTCTCTTACACACACACTTTCTCACTCTCTATCAAATAAATAAATAAAATCTTTAAAAAGAGAGAGAGAATCCTGAAAACATCTCAAGACAAAAAGTCATTAAAGTACAAGCGTTGAAACATTAGACTGGCAGAAGACTTATCCAGAGACCTGGTAGGCCCAAAAGGACTGGCATGATATATTCAGAGAAATACATGAGAAAAACATGGAGCCAAAACTATTTTATCCAGCAAGGCTGTCATTCAGAATGGAAGGTGAGATAAAGTGTTTCCAGGACAGAAAATAAAATAATTTATGATTACTAAAATATTCATGCAAGAAATTTTAAACTGCATCCTGTAAGCAAAGAGAGGGCCCAAAAGTAACATAGACCAGAAAGACGCAAAGACAGCCTACAGAAAAAGGGAATTTACGAGTAATACAATGGCACTAAATTTGTATCTTTCAATAGTCACTCTCAATGTAAATGGGCTAGATGCTCCAATCAAAAGACACAGTGTATCAGATTAGATAAAAAAAAAAAAAAGCAAGACCCAAACATACGCCGTCCACAAGAGACATACTTTAGACCCAAAGATACTTCCAGATTGAAAGTGAGGGGGTGGAAAACAATTTATCATATTAATAAACCTCAAAAGAAACCTAGGGTAACAATTCTTACATCAAACCAATTTGATTATATACCAAAGGCTGTAGTAGGGATAAAAAGGGACACTCCATCATGTATAAAAGCTCTATCAAACAAGATGATCTAACTATTGTAAATATTTGTGCTCATAAACATGGTAGCAGTCAGTTATATAAACCAATTAATAACCACATTAAAGAAAAGCATTGATACTAATACAATAGTAGGGGACTTTACCCACTCACAACAATGGATAAATCACCTATGAGGAAGATGAACTAGGAAACAAGGACTTTGAATGACACACTGGACCAGATGGACTGAACAGATATATACAGAGCATTCCATCCTAAAGCAAAAAAATCACATTCTTCTCAAGTGAACATGGAACACTCTCCAGGATACATCACACATTACATCACAAATCAAGTTTCAAAAGGAACAAAATATTATAATTATTCTATGCTTCCTTTCATACCAATGCTTTGAAACTTGAATTCAGTCACAAGAGAAAATGTGGAAAGACATAAAATATTTGGATGTTAAAGAGAATCCTACTAAAGAATGCATGGAGCAATCAGTGTTATACACATGAATCATTAACAGTACAACAGTCCTGTCCATATTGATACAAAAGTTGGGTATTCAACCTTCTGATGGAGGCATAAGACTCCATAGTATATATGGACCGCATCTTCCACATCCATCTGTCCGTTGAACGGCATCTTGGTTCTTTTGACAGTTTGGCGACTGTGGCGATTGCTGCTATGAACATTGGGGTACAGATGACCTCTCTTTTCACTACATCTGTATCTTTGGGGCAAATACTCAGTAGTGCAATTGCAGGGTCATAGGGAAGCTCTATTTTTAATTTCTTAAGAAATCTCCACACTGTTTTCCAAAGTAGCTGCATTAACTTGCATTCCCATCAACAGTGTAAGAGGGTTCCCCTTTCTCAACATCCTCTCCAACACACGTTGTTTACTGTCTTGTTAATTTTGGCCATTCTAACTGGTGTCACGTGGTATCTCAACACGCTTTTGATTTTAATTTCCCTGATGGTTAGTGATGATGAACATTTTTTCATGTGTCTGTTAGCCATTTGCATGTCTTCATTGGAGAAGTGTCTATTCATGTCTTCTGACCATTTTTTGGCATGATTATCCAGTTTGTGTGTGTTGAGTTTGAGGAGTTCTTTGTCTGCTTTGTATCAGACCATTGTCTGTTATTTTCTTTGCGAATATCTTCTCACATTCTGTGGGTTGCCGCTTTGTTTTCTTGACTGTTTCCTTTGCTCTTCAGAAGCTGTTGATCTTGATGAGGTCCCAAAAATTCACTTTCGCTTTTCTTTCCCTTGCCTTTGGACATGTATCTTGAAAGAAGTTGCTGCGGCCGATGTTGAAGAGGTTACTGCCTATGTTCTCTAGGATTCAGATGGATTCCTGCTTCATGTTGAGGTATTTTATCCATTTTGAGTTTATCTTTGTGTATGGTGTAACAGAATGATTGAGTTCCATTCTTCTGCACAAAGCTGTCTAATTTTCCCAGCACCATTTATTGAAGAGATGTCTTTTTTCTACTGGATCTTTTTCCTGCTTTGTCAAAGATTATTCAACCATAGAGTTGAGGGTTCATATCTGGGCTCCCCACTCTGTTCCACTGGTCTATGTGTCTGTTTTTGTGCCAGTACCATGCTGTCTTAGTGATGACAGCTTTGTAGTAAAGTTTGAATTCAAGCAATGTGATGGCACCAGTTTTCTTCTTTTTCAACATTTCCTTAGCAATTTGGGGTCTCTTCTGATTCCATACAAATTTTAGGATTATTTGCTCCAGCTCTTTGAAATATGCCAGTGGAATTTTGATCAGGATGGCATTGAAAGTATAGCCTGCTCTAAGAAGTATAGACATTGTAACAATGTTTATTCTTTTGATCCATGAGCATGGAATGCTTTTCCATCTTTTTGTGTCTTCTTCAATTTCTTTCATGAGTGTTCTGTAGTTCCTCAAGTACAGACCCTTTACCTTTTGGTTAGGTTTATTCCAAGGTACCTTATGGTTCTTGGTTTTATAGTAAATGGAATCAATTCTCTAATTTCCTTTTCTGTATTTTCATTGTTAAGTGTATAAGAAAGCAACTGATTTCTGTACATTGGTTTTGTATCCTGCCACATTACTGAATTGCTGTGTGAGCTCTAGTAGTTCAGAGGTGGAGTCTTTTGGGATATTCCATATAAAGTATCATGTCACCTGCGAAGAGAGAGAGTTTGACTTTTCACTGCCAATTTGAATACATTATATTTCTCTTTGTTGTCTGATTGCTGTTGCCAGGACTTCTACTACTATGTTGTACAAGAGTAATGAGAGTTGACATTCTTGTCGTGTTCCTGCTCTCAGAGGAAAGGCTGTCACCTTATTCCCATTGAGGATGATATTCACTATGTGTTTTTCATAGATTTTGTGAAGTTAAGAAATGTTCCCTCTATCTCTATACATTGAAGCGTTTTAATCAGGAATGGATGCTGTAGTTTGTCAAATGCTTTTTCTGCATGCTTTTAGAGGACCATATGGTTCTTCTCTCTTCTCTTATTGATTTGTTTTATCACATTGATTTGTGAATGTTGAACCACCCTTGCAACCGAGGGATAAATTGCACCTGGTAATGGTGGATAATCTTTTTAATGTACTCTTGGATCATATCACCTAGGATCTTCTTGAGAATCTTGGCATCCATATTCATCAGGAATATTGGTCTGCAATTCTCATTTGTGGTGGGTTCTTTGCCTGGTTTGGGGATCAGGGTAATGCTGGCTTCATAAAAAGAGTCTGAAATTTTTCTTCTGTTTCATTTTTTTTTAATAGCTTCAGGAGAAGAGGTATTATTTCTTCTTTGAATGTTGGTAGAATTCCACAGGGAATCTGTCAGGTCCTGGGCTCTTTTGTTTGGGGAGGTTTTTGTTCACTGCTTCAGTCTCATTACTAAATATTGGTGTATTCATGTTGTCAGTTTCTTTCTTATTCAATTTTGGAAGTTTATAGTTTTCCAGGAATGCATTCATTACATCTAGGTTGCTTAACTTACTGGTATGTAACTCTTGACAGTAACTTCTGATGATTGTTTCTATTTCCTTGGTGTTAGTTGTGATCTCTCCCTTTTTATTAATAATTTTATTAATTTGGTTCTTCTCTTCTTTCCTTTGGATTATTTTGGAAAATGGTTTATCCATCTTATTGATTATTTCAAAATACCAACTTCTAGTTTTGTTGATGCATTCTACTGTATCTCTAGTTTCTATCTCTTCGATCTCTGCTCTAATATTCGTTATTTCCCTTCTTGTGTGTGGAGTTGGCTTAATTTGTTGTTGATTTTCCAGTTCTTTAAGGTGTAAAGATAACTGGTGCATTCCGCGTTTTTCCATTTTCTTGAGGAAGGTTTGGATGGCTATGTATTTCCCCTAGGACTGCCTTTGCTGTATTCCATAGGTTTTGGTCTGAAGTCTTCATTCCCATTGGTTTCCATGAATTGTTTAAGTTCTTCTTTGGTTTCCTGGTTGGTCCAAACATTCTTAAGCAAGGTGGTTTTTAGCTTCCAGGTGTTTGAATTACTGCCAAACTTTTCCTTGTGGTTGAGCTCCAGTTTCAAAGCATTGTGGTCTGAGACTATGTAGGTAATAATCTCAATCTTTTGGTATTAGTTGATTTGTGACCCAGTATGTGGTCTATTCTGGAGAAAGTTCCAGTGCACTTGAGAAGAATAAGTATTCTGTTGTTTTAGGGTGGAATATTCTGTATATGTTCTCAGATATATACCTATGAGGTCCCTCTGGTCCAATGTGTCAATCAATGCTCTCATTTATTTATTGACTTTCTGCTTGGATTATCTGTGTATTACTGAGAGTGGTAGGTTAAGATACCTTATTAATATATTCATATCAATATGACTCTTTATGTAGATTAATAGTAGTCTTATGTAGTTGGCTGCTCCTATATTTTGGGCATAAATGTTTACAATTGTTAGAACTTCTTGGTGGATAGACCCTTTAAGAATGATGTAGTGTCCTTTTATATCGCTGACTAGTCTTTAATTTAAAATCTAATTTATCTGATATGAGAATCACTATCCCAGCCTTCTTTTGAGGCCCATTGGCATGAAAGATGCTTCTCCATCTCTTAAATTTCAGTTGGATGTATCCTTAGGTTCAAAATGGGTCTCTTGTATACAACATATGGATGGGTCCTGTCGTTTTATCCAATCTACAACCCTGTGCCATGTTATGGCTGCATTTAAGCCATTCACATTTAGAGTGATTATTGAGAGATACAATTTTATTGACATCGTGTTACCTGTGAAGTCTTTGTTTCACAGATTGGCTCTGTAAATTTCTGTTCAATTATATTCTTGGATTTTTTCCTCGTTTATAGAAGCCCCCTTAATATTTCTTACAGTGCCGGTTTGCTGGTCACATACTCTTTTAAACCTTGCTGGTCTTGGAAGTTCTTTATCCCTCCATCCATTTTGAATGTCAGTCTTGCTGGATAAAGTATTCTTGGCTGCTTGTTCTTTTCACTTAGTGCTCTGAATACATCTTGCCAGCCCTTTATGGCTTGCCAGGTTTCTGTGGACAGGTCTGACATTATTCTGATGGACTTTCCTCGGTACAAAAGGAATCTCTTCTTCCTAGCTGCTTTCAAGAGCTCCTCTCTAAAATTATGATTCATCAGTTTCACAATCAAGTGTCTCGAGGTCTTTCTAGATTCTATTATCTTGGGGGTAGACCTTTTTGCCTCTAGGACATGAACACGAATTCCATTCGCCAGATTGGGGAAATTTTCATGGAGAATTTGTTCAACTGTATCTATTCTTCTTTCTTTCTTCTCCCCCTCAGGGATTCCAATAATTCTGACATCAACAAGTTTCATGGCATCATTTGTTTCCTTAATTCTGTTTTCATGGCTTCTAAGCTGTTTGTTTCAGGCCTCTTCTTGACCCTTTTTCTCTATCAGTTTGTCCTCTAGATCACTAATTCTATCTTCTGTCTCAGTTATCTTAGCTGTTAGAAAATTTAGATTGGAGCTCATTGAGAGCATTGTTAACACCTTCCTAGGTGGCTATCACTTCTTCCCAAATCAATTCCATTTTGTCATTAAAGGCTTTCTCCAACCTAGCCATTGCCTGGATAATTGGTAGCCTGAATTCCCTTTCCAACATACTGTTCATGTCCATATCCAATAGCTCTGATGGAGAGGGCATAGTCTCTGAATTTTTCCTCTGTTGGCATTCCTCCTCCTAGTCATTTTGGTGAGAAATGGCTGAGAAGATGTGTACCTGAATTTATCAATTGTGGTCCAGGCAAGGTGCACCCTGGAACATCTCTGAGCAATCAGAAGCCCTCACCGAAAAGAAAGAAGAAAGAAAGAAAAAGAGGGAGATAGAGGGGGGGGGATAAAATAAAGTAAAATGAAAGAGAAGATCCAGCCTGAATGAGCCCCAAATTTAATATTTATAAAATATACAAACAAAAATAGACAAATGAAAAGACCAACAAAAGTAAATGACAAGGAAACAAAAAAAAAAAGGGATCCAGCCAAAATGAACCCCCAAGTGTAAGATTTACATGCTACCAGAATAAAAACAAATACACAGAAACACTGACAGAAGAAAAAGATGGAATGGAGGCTATAAATTCTCAGTGTGGGCAAGAAATGTTATTTTGATTCTTCCTGGGTGTATCTTAATATCTTTGTTAAATGATCCAACTTTCCTGAGATAAAGGGGCATTAAAACTGGTTTATAAATAGGGGTAGTATTGACTGGGGAAAGAGGATTACCTTGGAGCTTATCTATATATGAATATTTAAAAAAAATAGAAAAGCAAAGGAAAAACACAGGTATTTGTACCAAAAAAGTTCAAGTTAAAAGGTTATTATGGAATTTGTACTGAACATCTCATTGTGATGGTAAACAGGTTAAATTTTGTTTTTAAATGAAAAGAATGAGAGTAGTGGGAACAAATTAAAAAGAAAAGTTGTATCTATGAAGTGGTGGTGATTATCCTCTCGTTTTTTTTTTTTTTTTTTTTTTGTTTGTTTGTTTTTGTTTTTGTTTGGCTGGCTTTCTGGGGGAGTAGCCTGCCAAGTAGTTTTTCAGGCAGTCTTACTAGAGTTCAGTCCTCCTCCTCCCTATCAAGGGGCTGGACTCTGAGGAAACCAGTTTTTCGGGCTTTTGTTCTCTCTCTTTTTTTTTTTTCCTCCCCTTTGTGGTTTTTGGTGGTTCTTTGGAGGTTTAGAGGAAAGAAAAGTGCACCCAGACCTCCATCTCAGAGAGAAGCCCCAGTCTGTTCCCCTCTGGGTGCTCCAGAGCACAGAAACTCCCCCTCTGCCACTGGCAGAGCACGTCCCCAGGCACAGTCTCAGGGGCCACAGGATCTCCCGCCTCCACCCAGGTGCCACCAAAACCACAAGAAGTACTCGTCCAGAGAGCTGGTCCCCAGTGGCTCCCTCCACCACAGCTGCCTGGCCAGGTCCAGACCATCAGAGAGATCCCAACCAGAGACAACATGCTGAAATTTTCCATCAGCCAGGGCTGGGAGTATTCGGACTCTCAGCCAGTCCTAGAGAGCACTGCTTATGGCCTAGAGGGACTTCTCTCAGGGGAGGGTGTGGAGTGCGACTCAGACCCCAGTTGCACAGTGCACATGCAGGGTACAAAAGGCTGTGGTTCTGGAGAGTGCTGGCTGGTGTCCACACCAGACTATCTCATGCGCGGTGCCACCCGGACACTCTCACACGCGTCAGTGGCTCAGGTAGCAACGCCTGACTTTTTGGCCGTACTCTCTCTAGCTCAGCACCAGCAGTGGCCATCCTGGGTCTGTGGGCTTAAACCCCTGTCCCTAACCACCCAATTCCACAAATTTCCCCTTAAGATATTTTGCTCTTTTTGCATGCTTTCAACCAGACTCCAAGTTAATGCTCATCCCCAATCACGGGGCACTCTTGTATTTGGGTATTCCTTTCCAATGGGTCACTTCTGATGGCTCCCCCCATTTTGTTTATCTTCTGATATCAGTCTGATGTTCCCACTCCACTTTACCTGTCCACAGGCATCTTCTGCCCCAGTAGAGATCCTGAAGTGTATAATTTTAATCTCAGTTTGCTTTCAAGGGTGATCAGAGTTCTTTGGTAGATAATCATCTCACTTTAAGTGGCCAGTTGGAACAGTGCATCCTACTTCTCTGCCATCTTGTCTCCCTCCTCCTGTATATTTGTTTTTACATTGTTAGTCACCATACAGTATATCATTAGTTTTTGAAGTAGTGTTCCATAATTCAGGGTTTGCATATAACACCCAGTGCTCCATGCAATACATACCCTACTTCAAATTTGTCACCGGGTAGCCCATTCCCCCACTTCCTTCAATCTAAAACCCTCAGTTTGTTTCCCAAAGTCCATTGTCTCTCATGGTTCATCTCCCCCTCTGATTGCCCCTCTTGTTTTCCGTTCCTTCTCCTAATGTCCTCCATGCTATTCCTTATGTTCCATAAATAAGTGAAACCATATGATAATTGACTTTCTCTGCTTGACTTATTTCACTTAGCACAATCTCCACCAGTTCTATCTATATTGATGCAAAAGTTGGGTATTTATCCTTTCTGAGGTCTGAGGAATATTCCATTGTATATATGGACTACATCTGCTTTATCCATCCATCTGTCAAAGGACATCTCAGCTCTTTCCACTGTTTGGTTATCATGGACATTGTGACTATGAACATTGACATGTGTGTGGACCTTCTTTACACTACATCTGCATCTTTGGGGTAAATACCCAGTAGTGCAATTGCTGGTCATTGGGTAGTTCTATTTTTAACTTTTTGAGAAAACTCCACATTGATTTCCAAAGTGCCTATACCACCTTGCACTCCCACCAACAGTGTAAGAGGGTTCCCCTTGCCCCTCAACATCTCCAACCTTTATCATTTCTCACCTTGTCAATTTTTGCCATTCTAACTGGTGTAAGATGGTATCTCAATATAGTTTCGATTTTAATTTCTCTGACGGCTAATGAGATGAACATGCTTTCATGTGTCTCCTTGCCATTTGTATGTCCTCTTTGGAGAAGTGTCTGTTCATGTCTTCTGTAAATTTTTTGACATGACTATTTTTTTTTGGGGGGGGGTGTCGAATTTGAGAACTTCTTTATAAATCTTAGATAACAGTCATTTATCTGTAGTGTCATTTTAAAATATCTTCTCCCATTCTCTAAGTTGCCTCTCTGTTTTGTTGAAAGTTGTGGTTTTTTATGTTTGTTTGTTTGTTTTTGTTTTTTTTTTTTTGTTTTTTTGTTTTTTTGCTGTGCAGAAGCTTTTTATCTTGATGAAGTCCCAAAAGTTCATTTTTGCTTTTGTTTCCCTTGTCTTTGGAGACATGTCTTGAAAGAAGTTGTTGTAGTCGATGTCAAAGAGGTTACGGCCTATGTTCTCCTCTAAGATTTTGATGGATTCCTATCGTACATTGAGGTCTTTTATCCATTTCAAGTTTATCTTTGTGTATGGTATAAGTGAATGGTCAAGTTTCATTCTTCTGCATAGAGCTGTTCAATTTTCCCAGCACCATTTAAAATACTCTTTTTTTCCCCCTTTCGATGTTTTTTCTTGTTTTTTGGGGAGATTATTTGACCATAGAATTGGGCTCTCTATTCAGTTTCATTGATCTATGTGTCTGTTTTTCTGCCAATATCATTCTGTATTAATGTGGCAGTATGCAAAATTCAATGCACATAAATCAGTTGTTTTCCTATACACTATCAATGTAGCCATAGAAAGAGAAATTAGGGAATGCTGGAAGACCCCAAATATGCAAGGAAATGTTGAAAAAGAAAAATAAAGCTGGGAGCATCATGTTGCCTTATTTCAAGCTATATTACAAAGCTGTGATCACCAAGACAGCATGGTATTGGCACAAATACTATGTACATTCTTAAATAAGCAGAGTACTATGTATTATGTACTATGAGCAACAACATGCCAACAAAGTAGGCAATCTGGAAGAAGTGGATAGATTCCTATAAACATATAAACTACCAAAAGTGAAATAGGAAGAAATAGAAAATCTGAATAGATCCATAAACAGCAAGGAAATTGAAGGAGTAATGAAAAACCTCCCAAAAATCAGGAGTTGAGGGCCAGATGGCTTCCCAGGGAATTCTACCAAACATTTAAAGAAAAATTAGTACCTCTTCTTCTGAAGGCACTTCAAAAAATAGAAATGGAAGGAAAACCTCCAAACTCATTCTATGAGGCCAATATTACCTTGATCCCAAAACCAAAGATGCCACTGAAAAGAATTACAGACCAATATCCTTGATGAACTAGATACCAAATTTCTCACTAAGATACTACTCAATAGGATCAAACAGTACATTAAAAGGATTATTCACCACAACCAAGGAGGATTTATTCCTGGTCTGCAATGATGGTTCAACATCTGGGAATCAATCAACGTGATAATTCACATTAACAAATGAAAGGACAAGAACCATATTATTGTCTCAATTGATGCACATTTTTAAAATATACACCATGTTTTTTTTTAAATAAAATTCTCCACAGCTTAGGGATGAACAGAACATACCTCAATATCATAAAAGCCATATATGAAAAGCCCACAGTGAAAATAATTCTCAATGGGGAAAAATTGAGACCTTTTCCCTTAGGTCAGGAACATGACAGGGATGTCCACTCTCAGCACTGTTGTTCAACCTAGCACTAGAAGCCCTAACCGTCCATAATCAGAAAACAGAAAAAAATAAAAGTAATTCAAATTGGCAAGAAGAAGTCAAATTCTCACTCTTTGCAGGTGACATGATACTTTATGTGAAAAACCCAATAATTTCCACCCCAAAATTGCTAGAACTCATGCAGCAATTCAGCAGCATGACAGGATACAAAATCAATACAAGAAATCAGTTGCATTTCTTTATACTAATGATGAGGCTACAGAAATGAAATTAAAGAATTGATAACATTTATAATTGTACCAAGAAACATAAGATATCTAGGAATAAACCTAACCAAAGAGGTAAAGGATTTGTACATGAGAAACTACAAAATATGTATGAAAGAAATTGAGGAAGACACAAAGTGATGGAAAAACATTACACACTCATTTATTAGAAGAACCAATATTGCTAAAGTGTCTATGCTTCCCAAAACAATCTGCACATTCAATGCAATTCCTGTCCAAATAGGAACTAAAAAGGATTCTGTATAGCCAGCGTAATGTTGAAAAAGAAAGGCAAAGCTGGTGGCATCACAATGCTGGCCCTCAAGCTATATTACAAAGCTGTAATCAAGACAATATGGTACTGACATATAAAGAGACCCATTAGTCAATGCACAGAATACAGAACCCAGAAATGGACCCTCAACTCTATGGGCAACTAATCTCCAAAAAAGCAGGAGAGATTATCCAATGGAAAAAAGACAGTCTGTTTAACAAATGGTGTTGAGACATCTGGACAGCCACTTGTAGAAGAATAAAACTGGATTATTTTCTTAACACCATACACAAAGATAAAATCAAAATGGATGTAAAACCTAAATGTGAGACAAGACTTTATCAAAATCTTAAAGGAGAAAAGAGGCAGCAACCTCTTCAACCTCAGCTGCAGAAACTTCTTCCTAGACACATCAGCCTTGTCAGCAAATGCAAGGGAAACAAAAACAAAAATGAACAATTGGGGCTTCTTCAAGATAAAAATCTTTTTCACAGCCAAGGAAACAGTCAATAAAATTAAAAGCAACCTATGGAATTGGAGGAGATATTTGCAAGATACATATCAGATAAAGGGCTAGTATCCAAGGTGTATAAAGAACTTACCAAACTCAACATCAAATAAAACAAATAATCCAGTCAAAAAGAATGGGCAGAGAACATGAACAGACATTTCTCCAAAGCAGACATACAAATGGCCAAAAGACATGAAAAAATGCTCCACATCATTTGGCATCAGGACAATACAAATAAAAACCCCACCGAGACACCACCTCACACCAGTCAGAATGCCTAAAATTAACAAGTCAGGAAACAGCAATAAAGGTACTGATCTAAAAGGGCCCCTACACCCCATGTTCATAGCAACAATGTTCACAATAGCCAAACTGTGGAAGGAGCCTAGATGTCCATGGACAGATGAATAGGTAAAGAAAATATGTGTGTGTGTGTGTTGTGTGTGTGTACATATATATATATATATGTGTGTGTGTATATATATATATATACACACACACACATATATATTTCAGCCATCAGAAAAGATGAATTCTTACCATCCATGTCGATGTGGGTGGAACTGGAGGATACTATGTTGAATGAAATAAGTCAGTGAGAGAAAGAGAATTATCATATGGATTCACTCATATGTAGAATATAAGAAATAGCACAGAGCATCACAGAGGAAGAGAGGGAAAGTGGAATGGGAAGATATCAGAGAGAGAGAGAGAGAGAGACAAACAATGAGAGATTCTATGAGAAACAAACTGAGGGTTGTTACAGAGTAGGTGGGAGGGGGGATGGGGTAACTGCCCAATGGTCATTAAGCACGTGATGTGATGAGCACTGGGTGTTACACACAACTGATGAATTACTGAACTCTACATCTGAAACTAATTGTGTACTATATGCTGGCTAATAGAATTCAAATAAAAATATAAAATGAAGTTAGAAATGAAGTTAGAAATGATTTTCATGATTTGTCTCCTTTTTCATTTTCTTTTTTGTATTATTTTTTAAATTCCACATATGGGTGAAATAACAGGGTATCTGTCTTTCTTTGACTGATTTATTTCTCTTGGCATTATACTCTTTAGCTCCATCCATATCCTTGTAGTTAAAATTTCATTTTTCATTGCTGATTTATACTTATTTTCACATTTTCTTACCTATTCACCGACTGACAGACACTTGGTCTTCCATAATGTGGGTATTGCAAATAATGCTGCTATAAACACAGGGGTGCATGTATCCCTTTGAATTAGTGTACTTGGATTTTGGGGGTAAATGTCCTGTAATTCATTACTATGACCCAGTAACTTACTGGGGTCATAGTAATGTTTTTAAATTTTTGAACAACCTCCATAGTGTCTTCCAGAATGACCCCACCAGTTTACATTCCCAGAAGAAGCACAACAGGGTTCCTGCTTCTCCACATCCTCATCAACACTTGTTCCCGTGTGTGTGTGTGTGTGTGTGTGGCCATTCTGACAAATGTGAGGTAATATTTCATTGTAGTTTTGACTTGAATTTCCTAGATAATGAATTATTTTGAGCATCCCTTCATGTGTCTGTTGGCCATCAGTATGTCTTCTTTGGAGAAATGTGTATTCATGTCTTCTGCTTGTTTTTAAAAGAACATTCTTTTTTGATGTTTAGTTACTTATATTAATTTATTTTAGATACTAGCCCTTTATTAAATATGTCATTTGCAAACACATTTTCCCATTCAATACACTGCCTTTTAGTTTTGGGGTGTGTGTGTGTGTGTGTGTGTGTGTGTGTGTGTGTTTTCCTTCACTGTGCGGAAACTCTTTATTCTGATGTAGTCCCAATAGTTTATTTTTACTTTTATTTCCCTTACTTCAGGAGACATATCTAGAAAATTTTTGCGTGGGGTGATAGAGACATTACTGCCTGTGCTCTCATCTAGAATTTTTACGGTTTTAAATCTTACATTTAGGTCTTTAATCTATTTTGAATTGGTTTTTGTATATGGTGTAAAGGTGGTCCACTTTCATTCTTTTGCTGACAAGTTTCCCCAGCACCGTTTGTTCAAGAGACTGTCCTTTTCTCATTAGATATTCCTTCCTGTTTAGTCAAAGATTAATTGACCATATAATTGTGGGATAACTTCTGGGTTTTCTATATTGTTCCATTAATCTATGTTCATGTTTTGTGTCAGTGCAATACTGTTTTGATTATTATGGTTTTCCCTTACTACATGTAGTCTGGAATTGTAATACCTCCACATTTCCTTTTCTTTTCAAGATTGCTTTGGCTATTTGGGATAGTAAATTTTAGGATTGTTTGTTCTAGCTCTCTGAAAAATGCTGGTTGCATTTTGGTAGGGATTGCATCAAAGTGCACATTACATTGGGTAGAATAGACATTTTAAAAGTATTTGTTCTTCTGATCCATGAACATGGAAAGTCCTTATGTTTCTTTGTGTTATCTTCAATGTCTTTCATCAATATTGTACAGTTTTCAGAGTACAGGTCTCTCACTTGTTTGGCTGGCTTCATTCTTAAATATTGTATTATTTTTGTTGAAATCATAAATGAAACTTTTTTCTAATTCTCTTTCTGATGCTTCATTACTATCATATAGAATGCAACAGTAGAAGGAATAAGATGGCAGAGGAGTAGGGGAACCCAAATTTTGTCTCATCCCTCGAATACAGCTAGATAATATCAAATTATTCTGAACAACTGAGAAATCAATTGGGGGTCTGAGAAAACAAATGCTATAAGACTACAAGTAGAAAAGTGACCTCCTCTTGGAAGGTAGGAGGTGTGGAGACTTGAGTCTGACATGGTATAGCTGAGGATACAGTGGAGAGGGGGGAGCCTGTTTAAGGAGGTGATTGTAAAGTATATAGGTCACATAATGCAAAACTGGAACTTTTAGGAGTCTGTTACAGTGAGGAACATCTCTGGATTAAAAATGATCAGGTGGCAAAGTGTGGGAGAATCCAGGTGTGACAGCATGGTGTCAGGATCCCTGGAGACACATTTTCTGCCTGACTGTGGCAGAGTTTCCAGGCATAGGAGTGGAGAAGCTGACTGACAACAGAAATTCTAGATGTTAACTTTCTGCTCTATGTTGTCCAAAATAGTAAATTGATATAAAATTGTGCACCATCTTTCCTGGGAGGGGTACAGCAAGAAGCAGAAGCATAAGGAGTTCCCCTCACTACTTCAGGAAGAATATCAGAAGTCTCTGCTGCAGGAGTCTGCAAAATCTGTGGTTTTGAAACTGCCACAGGCCTGAGATAAAACCACCAGGTCAAAGACCTAGTGAGCATAAAGTTCTGATGGAATCCAGGGAGACAGTAGTGATTGACTTTTTGAGGGGAGGGCTCACGGAAGTTTGGGGTGTGAACTATCAGCTCTGGGACAAGAGACTGTTGTGCTGTTATATTTATCCCACCCAGCTGTGCTAAAAACCTTCAGGGAGGAAAATAGTGCCATATGGTGGAATCCAGAGCCATTTACACTACCCCTGGCTTATGCACAAGGGAGGGAAGCCCACCTGAGAACTAGTGCAACAGGCTCCTCCTCCAGAAGACCAGTATGAACTACTGGCATGCACCAACTTAACTGATCATAGAGGGATGCAAAGCTTCTGCTCTTGGGGAAAACTGTAAATAACATTCTTTCCATTTTTCTTTCTTAGTCTTTGGGTATTGTTTTTTTCATTACTTTCCTGTTTTTTCAATTCTATTTTAGCTCATTATTTAATTTTTATTTTTACATATACATATACGTACATAATTATTTTTGTTTCCTTTTATTATATTTATTTTATTTATGTATATGTGTAAGTTTTTCATTCTTTATTAGTCTGGGATCTATTTCTTTTAACAAGCAGATAAAAACACACCCAGAGTCTAATTATGGTTTTGTTTGTTAATTTCTTTGTTTCTTTTGTTTTTCTCTGTTGTCATTGTTATTGTTGTTGTTTTTTCTCTTTCTTCTTTTCCACTATGAAAAAACTGATGAAATGGAGAGATTCACCCGAAAAGAAAGAACAGGAGGTAGTACTCATTTCCAGAGATTTAATCAATATGGATAGAAGTAAGGTGTCTGAAGTAGAATTTAAACAGCAGTTATAAAGATACTAGTTGGGCTTGAAAAAAGCACAAAACACACTAGAGAATTCCTTGCTGTACAAATGAAATAATTAAAATATAGTCAGAGTGAAATTAAAAATTCTATCATTAAGATGTAGTTCCGGGGAGGAGTCAAGATGGCGGAGAAGTAGCAGGCTGAGACTACTTCAGCTAGCCAGAGATCAGCTAGATAGCTTATCTAAAGATTGCAAACACCTGAAAATCCATCAGCAGATCGAAGAGAAGAAGAACAGCAATTCTGGAAACAGAAAAACAACCAAATTTCTGAAAGGTAGGACCGGCAGAGAAGTGAATCCAAAGCGACGGGAAGATAGACCCCGGGGGGAGGGGCCGGCTCCCGGCAAGCGGCGGAGCAACAGCGCACAAAATCAGGACTTTTAAAAGTCTGTTCCACTGAGGGACATCGCTCCAGAGGCTACCCGGAGCAAAGCCCACACCGGGTCAGTGTGGCCTCAGGACCCACAGGGTCACAGAAGGATCGGGGGTGTCTGAGTGTCGCAGAGCTTGCGGGTATTGGAACGGGAGAGCCAGCTACAGAGACAGAGCCGACAGTAAGCTCACAGCTTACTGAACCGGTCACAGGCTCAGTGAGCTCAGAGCGCGGCCAGAGGTCAGGCAGACGGGAGTAACTGGGCGCTGTTCTCTGAGGGCGCACTGAGGCGTGCGGCCCTGGGCTTTCGGCTCCTCCGGGCCGGAGACCAGGAGGCCGCCATTTGTACTCCCGTCCTCCAGAACTCTACGGAAAGCGCTCAGGGAACAAAAGCTCCTGAACGCAAACCCGAGCGGATTACTCACCCCGGCCCTGGGTAAGGGCGGTGTAATTCCGCCTGGGGCAGACACTTGAGAATCACTACAACAGGCCCCTCCCCCAGAAGATCTTGGCGAGACCAAGTTCACCTACCAAGGAGTGCGGTTTCAATACCAAGGAGAGCAGCAGAATTCCAGAGGAGGAGAAAGCCAAGCACGGAACTCATGGCTTTTTCCCTGTGATTTTTTTTTGTCTTGCAGTTAATTTAATTTTTTTCTTTTTCATTTTTTGTTTTTTTTTCTTGCCTTTGGGTAAAATTTTTTTTTAAACTGTTACCTTTTTCTTTTTTTAACAATTTTTTACTAGCTTATCTAATATATATATTTATTCTTTTTTATATTTTTCTTAGGTGTTTTCTTATTTTAATTTTTATTTCTTTTTTTTTTTTTCATTCTTTCTTCCTTTTTGAACCTTTTTTTATCCCCTTTCTCCCCCCTCACGATTTTGGATCTCTTATAATTTGGTTAAAGCATATTTCCCTGGGGTGTTGCCACCCTTTTAGTATTTTACTTGCCCCTTCATATACTCTTCTCTGGACAAAATGACAAGACGGAAAAATTCAACACAAAAAAAAAGAACAAGAGGCAGTACCGAAGGCTAAGGACCTAATCAATACAGACATTGGTAATATGTCAGATCTAGAGTTCAGAATGACAATTCTCAAGGTTCTAGCCAGGCTCGAAAAAGGCATGGAAGATATGAGAGAAACCCTCTCGAGAGATATAAAAGCCCTTTCTGGAGAAATAAAAGAACTAAAATCTAACCAAGTTGAAATCAAAAAAGCTATTAATGAGGTGCAATCAAAAATGAGGGCTCTCACTGCTAGGATAAATGAGGCAGAAGAAAGAATTAGTGATACAAAAGACCAAATGACAGAGAATAAAGCAGCTGAGCAAAAGAGGGACAAACAGCTACTGGACCACGAGGGGAGAATTCGAGAGATAAGTGACACATAAGACGAAACAACATTAGAATAATTGGGATTCCAGAAGAAGAAGAAAGAGAGAGGGGAGCAGAAGGTATACTGGAGAGAATTATTGGGGAGAATTTCCCCAATATGGCAAAGGGAACGAGCATCAAAATTCAGGAGGTTCAGAGAACGCCCCTCAAAATCAATAAGAATAGGCCCACACCCCGTCACCTAATAGTAAAATTTACAAGTCTCAGTGACAAAGAGAAAATCCTGAACGCAGCCCGGGAAAAGAAGTCTGTAACATACAATGGTAAAAATATTAGATTGGCAACTGACTTATCCACAGAGATCTGGAAGGCCAAAAGCACTGGCAAGATATTTTCAGAGCACTAAATGAGAAAAACATGGACCCAAGAATACTATATCCAGCTAGGCTATCACTGAAAATAGAAGGAGAGATGAAAAGCTTCCAGGACAAAAAAAACTGAAAGAATTTGCAAACACCAAACCAGCTCTACAGGAAATCTTGAAAGGGGTCGCTAAGCAAAGGGAGAGCCTACAAGTGGTAGATCAGAAAGGAACAGAGACCATATACAGTAACAGTCACCTTACAGGCAGTACAATGGCCCTAAATTCATATCTCTCAATAGTTACCCTGAATGTTAATGGGCTAAATGCCCCTGTCAAAAGACACAGGCTATCAGAATGGATACAAAAACAAAACCCTTCTATATGTTGCCTCCAAGAAACTCATTTTAAGCCCGAAGACACCTCCAGATTTAAAGTGAGGGGGTGGAAAAGAATTTACCATGCTAATGGACATCAGAAGAAAGCAGGAGTGGCAATCCTTATATCAGATCAATTAGATTTTAAGATAAAAACTATAATAAGAGATGAGGAAGGACACTATATCATACTCAAAGGGTCTGTCCAACAAGAGGATCTAACAATTTTAAATATCTATGCCCCCACCGTGGGAGCAGGCAACTATATAAACCTATTAATAACAAAATCAAAGAAACACATCAACAATAATACAATAATAGTAGGGAACTTTAACACTCCCCTCACTGAAATGGACAGATCATCCAAGCAAAAGATCAGCATGGAAATAAAGGCCTTAAATGACA
The DNA here is from genome assembly GCF_030435805.1 of Mustela lutreola. Classification (NCBI taxonomy): domain Eukaryota; kingdom Metazoa; phylum Chordata; class Mammalia; order Carnivora; family Mustelidae; genus Mustela; species Mustela lutreola. The sequence goes on along the minus strand of NC_081308.1, from coordinate 57,792,905 downwards.
CACTGGACCAGATGGACATCACAGATATATTCAGAACATTTCATCCCAAAGCAACAGAATACACATTCTTCTCTAGTGTACATGGAACATTCTCCAGAATAGATCACATCCTCGGTCCTAAATCAGGACTCAACTGGTATCAAAAGATTGGGATCATTCCCTGCATATTTTCAGACCACAATGCTCTAAAGCTAGAACTCAACCACAAAAGGAAGTTTGAAAAGAACCCAAATACAGGGAGACTAAACAGCATCCTTCTAAAGAATGAATGGGTCAACCGGGAAATTAAAGAAAAATTGAAAAAAATAATGAAACAAATGATAATGAAAATACAACGGTTCAAAATCTGTGGGACACAACAAAGGCAGTCCTGAGAGGTAAATATATAGCGGTACAAGCCTTTCTCAAGAAACAAGAAAGGTCTCAGGTACACAACCTAACCCTACACCTAAAGGAGCTGGAGAAAGAACAAGAAAGAAACCCTAAGCCCAGCAGGAGAAGAGAAATCATAAAGATCAGAGCAGAAATCAATGAAACAGAAACCAAAAAAAACAATAGAACAAATCAACGAAAGTAGGAGCTGGTTCTTTGAAAGAATTAATAAAATTTATAAACACCTGGCCCGACTTATCAAAAAGAAAAGAGAAAGGACCCAAATAAATAAAATCATGAATGAAAGAGGAGAGATCACAACTAACACCAAAGAAATACAAACTATTATAAGAACATACTATGAGCAACTCTACGGCAATAAATTTGACAATCTGGAAGAAATGGATGCATTCCTAGAAACATATAAACTACCACAACTGAACCAGGAAGAAATAGAACGCCTGAACTGACCCATAACCAGTAAGGAGATTGAAACAGTCATTAAAAATCTCCAAACAAACAAAAGCCCAGGGCCAGACGGCTTCCCGGGGGAATTCTACAAACATTTAAAGAAGAACTAATTCCTATTCTCCTGAAACTGTTCCAAAAAATAGAAATGGAAGGAAAACTTCCAAACTCATTTTATGAGGCCAGCATCACCTTGATCCCAAAACCAGAAAAGGATCCCACCAAAAAAGAGAGCTATAGACCAATATCCTTGGTGAACACAGATGCGAAAATACTCAACAAAATACTAGCCAATAGGATTCAACAGTACATTAAAAAGATTATTCACCATGACCAAGTGGGATTTTTTCCAGGGCTGCAAGGTTGGTTCAACATCCACAAATCAGTCAATGTGATACAACACATCAATAAAAGAAAGAACAAGAACCATATGATACTATAAATAGATGCTGAAAAAGCATTTGATAAAGTACAGCATCACTTCCTGATCAAAACTCTTCAAAGTGTAGGGATAGAGGGCACATACCTCAATATCATCAAAGCCATCTATGAAAAACCCACCGCAAATATCATTCTCAATGGAGAAAAACTGAAAGCTTTTCCGCTAAGGTCAGGAACACGGCAGGGATGTCCATTATCACCACTGCTATTCAACATAGTACTAGAGGTCCTAGCCTCAGCAATCAGACAACAAAAGGAAATTAAAGGCATCCAAATCGGCAAAGAAGAAGTCAAATTATCACTCTTCGCAGATGATATGATACTATATGTGGAAAACCCAGAAGACTCCACTCCAAAACTGCTAGAACTTATACAGGAATTCAGTAAAGTGTCAGGATATAAAATCAATGCACAGAAATCAGTTGCATTTCTCTACACCAACAGCAAGACAGAAGAAAGAAAAATTAAGGAGTCAATCCCATTTACAATTGCACCCAACACCATAAGATACCTAGGAATAAACCTAACCAAAGAGACACAGAATCTATACTCAGAAAACTGTAAAGTACTCATGAAAGAAATTGAGAAAGACACAAAGAAATGGAAAAATGTTCCATGCTCCTGGATTGGAAGAATAAATATTGTGAAAATGTCTATGCTACCTAAAGCAATCTAGACATTTAATGCAATTCCTATCAAAATACCATCCATCTTTTTCAAAGAAATGGAACAAATAATTCTAAAATTTATATGGAACCAGAAAAGACCTCGAATAGCCAAAGGGATATTGAAAAAGAAAGCCAACGTTGGTGGCATCACAATTCCGGACTTCAAGCTCTATTACAAAGCTGTCATCATCAAGACAGCATGGTACTGGCACAAAAACAGACACATAGTTCAATGGAACAGAATAGAGAGCCCAGAAATAGACCCTCAACTCTATGGTCAACTAATCTTCGACAAAGCAGGAAAGAATGTCCAATGGAAAAAAGACAGCCTCTTCAATAAATGGTACTGGGAAAATTGGACAGCCACATGCAGAAAAATAAAATTGGACCATTTCCTTACACCACACACGAAAATAGACTCAAAATGGATGAAGGACCTCAATGTGCAAAAGGAATCCATCAAAATCCTTGAGGAGAACACAGGCAGCAACCTCTTCGACCTCTGCCACAGCAACATCTTCCTAGGAACAACGCAAAAGGCAAGGGAAGCAAGGGCAAAAATGAACTATTGGGATTTCATCAAGATCAAAAGCTTTTGCACAGCAAAGGAAACAGTTAACAAAATCAAAGACAACTGACAGAATGGGAGAAGATATTTGCAAACGACATATCAGATAAAGACTAGTGTCCAGAATCTATAAAGAACTTAGCAAACTCAACACCCAAAGAACAAATAATCCAATCAAGAAATGGGCAGAGGACATGAACAGACATTTCTGCAAAGAAGACATCCAGATGGCCAACAGACACATGAAAAAGTGCTCCATCTCACTCGGCATCAGGGAAATACAAATTAAAACCACAATGAGATATCACCTCACACCAGTGAGAATGGCTAAAATCAACAAGTCAGGAAATGACAGATGCTGGCGAGGATGTGGAGAAAGGGGAACCCTCCTACACTGTTGGTGGGAATGCAAGCTGGTGCAGCCAGTCTGGAAAACAGCATGGAGGTTCCTCAAAATGTTGAAAATAGAACTGCCCTATGACCCAGCAATTGCACTATTGAGTATTTTCCCTAAAGATACAAACGTAGTGATCCAAAGGGGCACGTGCACCCGAATGTTTATAGCAGCAATGTCCACAATAGCCAAACTATGGAAAGAACCTAGATGTCCATCAACAGATGAATGGATCAAGAAGATGTGGTATATATACACAATGGAATACTATGCAGCCATCAAAAGAAATGAAATCTTGCCATTTGTGACAACATGGATGGAATTAGAGCGTATCATGCTTAGCAAAATAAGTCAAGCGGAGAAAGACAACTATCATATGATCTCCCTGATATGAGGAAGTGGTGATGCAACATGGGGGCTTAAGTGGGTAGGAGAAAAATCAATGAAACAAGATGGGATTGGGAGGGAGACAAACCATAAGTGACTCTTAATCTCACAAAACAAACTGAGGGTTGCTGGGGGGAGGGGGTTTGGGAGAAGGGGCTGGGATTATGGACATTGGGGAGGGTATGTGCTTTGGTGAGTGCTGTGAAGTGTGTAAACCTGGTGATTCACAGACCTGTACGCCTGGGGATAAAAATATATGTTTATAAAAAATAAAAAATAAAAAATTTTAAAAAAAGATGTAGTTCCACATGGAGGCTATAAAAATGAGGATAAACAAGGAAGAATCAGTGTTATAGAAAAATAAAATGACAGAAAATAAGGAATCTGAAAAGAAAAGGTAAGAAAACTATTAGATCAAAAAGGGAGGTTTAGAGAATTCAGCAGCTCTATAACCTGAAATGATAATGGCATACTAGGGGTCTTAGAAGATGTGGAGTAGGAGAGAGGGGCTAAAGATTATTTGAAAAGTATATATAGCTGAGAACTTCCCTAATCTGGGGAAGGAAACAGATGCTCGAGACCAGGAAGTGCAGAGAACACTCTGCAAAATTTAAAAAAAAAAAAGTGAACAATTCAACATATACTAGTGACGTTTGAAAATTTCAAAGATAAAAAGAAAATCCTAAAAGCATCTTGAGACAAGAGTTCCTTAACCTACTAGGGTAGATGCATAATGCTGGAAGCAGACCTGTCTAGGGAGACCTGGCGGGATAAAAATGATTTGCATGACATATTTCACAGACAAAATGAGAAAAAATACAGAGCCAAGAATCTTTATTGAATAAGGTTGTCATTCAGAATGGTAGAGGTAAAGAGTTTCTAGGACCAACAAAAATTAAAGGAATTTGTGAGCAGTACACCAGCCCTGCAAGAAAAATTCAAGGGGTTGCTTTGAGCAAAGACAAGAAAGAAAGAGAGACATTTAACAGGAACAGTGATTTTACAAGTAATACACTGGCACTAAGTTCATACCTTTCAAGAATTATTTTGAATGTAAATGGACTAAAAGCTCCAATCAAAAGACATAAGTATTAGAATGCATAAAAACAAGACCCACCAATATGCTGCTTATATGAGACTCATATAAGCTGCATATGTGAGACACCTCCAGATTTAATGTGAGGGAGTGGACAACAATTTATCATCACAATAGACATCAAAAGAAGGCTGGAACAGTGATCTCTATTCAGACAAACTAGATTTTAAAACAAAGACTCTAATAAGAAATGTAGAAGGATACTGTATCTTAATTAAGAAGTCTATACAACAAGAAGATCCACCAATTATAAATATTTATACCTCTAACCTGGACACAGCCTATTATACAAACCAATTCAAAAGAAAATTAAAGAAACTAATTGACAATAACACAAAGATAGTAGAGGACATTAACAACGCACTCACAGCCATAGACAGATCATCTAAACAGAAGATGAACAAGGAAACAAAGGCTTTGAATAACACAGTGGACCAGAGGTACTTAAGAGATACATTCAGAGCATTCCATCCTAAAGCAGCAGAATACACTTTCTTCTCAAGTGTACATGGAACACTCACCAGGTCTCGACTAGTACAAAAAGGTTCAAAGCATACCATGCATATTTTCAGATTACAATGCTATAAAACGTGAAGTCACTGACAAGAAAAAAAAAATTGGAATGACCACAAATACATAGATGTTAAAGAACATCTGAATGAAGAATGAATGGGTTGACCAGTAAATTAAAGAAGAATTTAGGGGCACCTGGGTGGCTCAGTGGGTTAAAGCCTCTGCTTTCGGCTCAGGTCATGATCTCAGGGTCATGGGATGGAGCCCCACGTCGGGCTCTCTGCTCAGCAGGGAACCTGCTTCCTCCTCTCTCTCTGCCTACCTCTCTGCCTACTTGTGATCTCTATCTGTCAAATAAATAAATAAAATCTTTAAAAAAATAAAAAAAATTTAAAAAAAAGAAGAATTTAAAAAGTACATGGGACCACATGAAAATGAAAATACAACAGTTTAAAGCTTTGGGGATGCAGCAAAGGTGGTTCTAAGAGGCAAGTATACAGCAATGGAAGCCTTCCTCAAGAAGCAAGAAAAATCTCAAATACAGAGCCTAACCTTACACCTAAAGAAGATGGAAAAAGAATAGCAAATAAAACCTAAATTCAGCAGGAGAAGAGAAGTAATAAAGTTTAGAGCAGGAATCAATGATATACAAATTAAAAAAAAAATAAAAAAACAATGTATACCAGATTAATGAAACTAGGAGCTGATATTTTGAAAGAATTTATAAAATTGATAAGCCCTAGTCAGACTTATGAAAAAGAACAGAGAAAGGACCCAAATTAATAAAATCATGAATGGAAGAGGAGAAATCACAACCAATACTGAGGAAATAAAAAAATTCTAAGAGAATAATATGAAAAATTATATGCCAAGAAATTAGGTGATCTGGAAGAGTTGGATAAATTCCTTAAAACATAAACTACCACACTGAAACAAGAAGAAACAGAAAACCTGAACAGACACATCACCAGTAAAGAAATTGAGTTAGTAACCAAAAATTTCCCAACAAATGAGTTTCTAGGGCTGGATGTCTTTCCAGGGCAATTCTACCAAACATTTAAAGAAGAATTAAGACTTATTTTTCTGAGTCTGTTTAAAAAAATAGAAATGGAAGGAAAGCTTCCAAAGTAATTCTTTGAGTGCAGCATTACCTTGATACCAAAACCAGATGAAGACCCCACTAAAATAGAAATTACAGAACAATATTCCTGATGAACATGGAAACAAAAATCCTCAATAAGATACTAGCTAATAGGATCCAACAGTCCATTTAAAGGATTATTCACCATGACCAAATCGAATTTATTCCTGAGCTGCAGGGGAGAATCCACATCCAAAAATCAATGTGATACACCACATTAATAAAAGAAAGGACAAAAAAATCATCTTCTCAATTGATGCAGAAAAAGCATTTGACAAAATATAGCATCCTTTCTTGATGAACACTCTCTGCAGTATAGGAATAGAGGAAACATACCTCAATATCACAAAAGCGATATATGAAAGACCCACAGGTTATGTCATCCTCAATGGGGAAAAACAGATCTATTCCCCTAATGTCAGCATCATGACAGGGATGTCCAATATATTATGTTCAACATAATACTAGAAGTTCTACCCTCAGCAATCTTACAACAAAAATAATATAAAAGGAATCTAAAGATTACAGAGATGTAGGAGACCCTGTTTCAAATGGTCCCCTAAAGTGAACTAAATATCTACTAGAACACTTGAACACCCATGAAATCAGCCTGAGATGTAGGATTAAACACTGCTGGATCTCTACAGGGGCAGAAGACATCAGTGAAGAGGTAAAACTGAGTGGGAAAGCTTGGACTGATATCAAAGAATAAACAGAAGGGAGAGGGAGCCACCAGAAACAATCAGTTGGAAAGTAATACCTAAATAGGAAAGTGCCCTATGGTTGGGGATGAACATTAACCTGGAGTCTGGTTAAAAGCACTCACAAAGAGCAAAAGATCTTAAGGGCAACTGATGGAATCAGATGATCATGGGCATGGGCCTAATGCCACGGACCCAGGACAACCACCACCAGCAACACCCATGCTGGAGAGACTGAGGCATAGCCTCCAATTCCCAGTTCCTGAGCCCCCAGCTGTGTGCTGCTTGCATCACTGCTCAGCTGAGTGCATTCCCACCCACCCGTGAGGGAGTCTGGTGGGCACTCTCTAGAACCATACCCATTTGGGCATTGCACACATGGTGTGAATGGGGTTTGACCATACTCCCTGCCCATGCCTAAGAAAGCTTGTAGTGGGCACTAACTGGCGGTCTCTAGGACCAGCCATGGGTCTGGATGCTCCCAGCCTGCACCTGAAGGAACTCAGCATGATCTCTGGTCTGGATCCCTTAGCACACCCCATGGTATGGTGTGGGCCTGGTCCCCAGACAGCAGTGCGGCAAATGCAGGAATTGGAAGTGGGCTCCCTGGACCAAAATCACTTGCATTTTTAGTGGCACGGGGGTGCAGAGACAAGTGGGCACTTTGGACAACCCTGGGGGTGCACACTGCCTGTGGGAGTTTGAACCACTCAGCAGAGTTTGCAGAGGGGGAGTCTATGTGTTCTAGACCATCCAGAGGGGAGCAGACTGAGGCTTCTCTCTGAGGTGGAGGTATGGGTGCAGTTTGCTTTCCACTAAACTTCTGTAAAGCTGCAAAAAGCCACCAAAAAAACCCCACAACAAAACAAATGAACAATCAGAGTCAAGACAGTGGAGGAGTAGCAGACTCAGATGACATCAGGTCACAGGAGTTCAGCTAGATAGTTATCAAATGACTCTGAACACCTACAAACCCAATAGGAGATGGAAGAGAAGAAGAGCAGCAATACTAGAAACAGAAAATTGACCACTTTCAGAAAGGTAAGATGTACAGACAAGTGAATCCAAAGTGATGGGAAGATAGACCCTAGGGGGAGCAGTTGGCTCCCAGCAAGGATTGGGGGAATGGAGCACAAAATCTGAAATTTTAGAAATCTGCTCCACTGAGGAACATCATTCAAGAAGCTAAGCAGGGATAGAGCCCTTATGGGGACAGTGTGGTCACAGGTCCTGCAGGGTGATGGAAGGATTAGGGGTGTCTGAGTGTAGCAGAGATTGCAGGTATCAAAGCAGGGAAGCCAGCTACAGATATGGAGCCAAGGAGTGAGCTCTCAACTCAAGGTTACCTTAAACTGTGATCCATGGCACTGCCAAGACACTGCTCTTTGAGCAGGGACTCCATAAGTGGCAGATCTAGGGAAACCCACCTTCATCTGCCAGAAAAGCAGAGCAGCAGGAATCTGCTGGGTTTGGAGACTCCAAAAGGGACCGTGTGCCAGAGACAGAAACGCTTGGTCACAGGCACTACACAGAATGTGGAAAAGTTAAAAAAAAAATTTGTAAACATCAAACCAGCTCAACAGGAAATATTGAGAGGGGTCCTCTAACCAAAGGGAGAGCCTAAATGTAGTAGGCCAGAAAGGAACAGAGACAATATACAGTAATAGTCACCTTCCAGGCAATACAATTACACTAAATTCATATGTCTCAGTAGTTACTCTGAATGTAAATGGGCTAAATGCCCCAATCAAAAGACACAGGGTATCAGAATGGATTAAAAAAAATCAATATGCTGTCTACAAGAAAATCATTTTAGACCCAAAGACACCTCCAGATTTAAACTGAGGAGGTGGAAAACAATCTACCGTGCTAATAGACATCAAAAGAAAGCTGGGGTGTTAATCCTTATATCAGACAAATTAGATTTTAAGCCAAAGACTATAATAAGAGATGAGAAATAACACTACATCTTACTCAAAGAGTCTGTCCAACACGAAGATCAAACATTGGGAGCAGCCAACTATATAAACCAATTAATAACAAAATCAAAGAAATACATCAACAATAATAAAATAATAGGGGATTTTAACAATCCCCTTACTGAAATGGACAGATCATCCAAGCAAAAGATCAACAAGGAAATAAAGTCCTTAAATGACACATTGGACCAGATGGACATCACAGATATATTCAGAACATTCCATCCCAAAGCAACAGAATACACATTTTTCTTTAGTGCACATGGAACATTCTCCAGAATAGATCACATCCTGGGTCACAAATCAGGTCCCAATTGGTACCAAAAGATAGGAATCATTCCCTGTGTATTTTCAGACCACAATGCCCTGAAGCTAAAACTCAATCACAAGAGGAAAGTTGGAAAGAATCCAAATACCTGGAAACTAAAGAGCATCCTTCTAAAGAAGGAATGGGTCAATCAAAAGATTAAATAAGAATTGAAAAACTTAATGGAAACAAATGATAATGAAAACACAACTGTTCAAAATCTGTGGGACACAGCAAAAGCAGTCCTGAGAGGAAAATATATAGCAATGCAAGCCTTTCTCAAGAAACAAGAAAGGTCTCAATTACACAACATAACCCTACACAAAAAGGAGCTGGAGAAAGACCTGCAAAGAAAGCCCAAACCCAGCAGGAAAAGAGAAATAATAGAGAGCAGAGCAGAAATCAATGAAATAGAACCGCCATCCTCCCAAAAAAACCACAGTAGAACAAATCAAGGAAAATAGGAACTGGTTCTTTGAAAGAACTAAGATTTATAAAACCCTGGCCAGACTTATAAAAAAGAAAAGAGGAAGGACCCAAATAAATAAATTTATGAATAAAAGAGGAGAGATCACAACCAACACCAAAGAAATCCACACAATTATAAAAATGTATTATCAACAACTATTGCCAGCAAATTGGGCAATCTGGAAGAAATGGATGCACCCTAGAGACATATAAACTACAAAAACTGAACCAGGAAGAAAAAGAATACCAGAATGGACTTATAACCAGTAAGGAGAGTGAAGCGGTCATCAAAAATCTCCCAACAAACAAGAGCCCAGGGCCAGATGGCTTCCCAGAGGAATTTTACCAAACATTTAGAGAAGAATTAATACCTATTCTCCTGAAACCATTCCAAAAAATAGAAATGGAAGGAAAACTTCCAAACTTATTATATGAGGCCAGCATTGCCTTGATCTCAAAGCCAGACAAAGACACCACTGAAAAAGAGAATTGCAGACCAATATCCTTGATGAACACAGATGTGAAAATTCTCACCAAAATACTAGCCAATAGGATCCAACAGTACATTAAAAGGGTTATTCAGCACGGCCAAGTGGGATTTATTCCAGGGTTGCAAGATTGGTTCAACATCCACAAACCAATCAATGTGATATGATATATTAATAAAAGAAAGAACAAGAACCATATGATACTCTCAACAGATGCTGAAAAAGCATTTGACAAAATACAGCATCCTTTCTTGATGAAAACCATTCAAAGTGTAGGGATAGAGGATACATACCTCAATATCACCAAAACCATCCATGAAAAACCCACAGCGAAAATCATTCTCAATGAAGAAAAACAGAGTTTTTCTGCTAAAGTCAGGAACATGGCAGGAATGTCCATTATCATCACTGCTATTCAACATAGTAGGAGAAGTCCTAGCCTCAGCAATCAGACAACAAAATGAAATTAAATACATCCAAATCAGCAAAGAAGAAGTCAAACTATCACTCGTTGCAGGTGAAATGATACTTTATGTGGAAAACCCAAAAGACTACATTCCACATCTGCTAGAATTTGTACAGAAATACAGTAAAGTGTCAGAATATAAAATCAATGCAGAGAAACCATTTGCATTTCTATAAAACAACAACAAGACAGAAGAAACAGAAATTAAGTAGTCAATCCCAATTACAATTGCACCCAAAACCATAAGATACCTAGGAATAAACCTAACCAAAGAGGCAAAGAATCTATACTGAGAAAACTATAAAGTACTCATGAAAGAAATTGAGGTAGACACAAAGAAATGTAAAAAAGTTCAGTGCTCATGGATTGGAAGAACAAATATTGTGAAAATGTCTATGCTACCTAAAGCAATCTACACATTTAATGCAATCCCTATCAAAATACCATCTTTTCTTTTCAAAGAAATGGAACAAATAATCCTAAAATTTATATGGAACCAGAAGAGACCTCAAATAGCCAGAGGGAAGTTGAAAAAGAAAGCTAAAGTTGGTCGCATCACAATCCAGACATCAAGCTCTATTACAAAGCTGTCATCATCAGTACAGTATGGTACTGACACAAAGCAGATAGATTAATGGAACAGAATAGAGAGCCCAGAAATAGACTCTCAACTCTATGGTCAGCTAATATTTCACAAAGCAGGAAATAATGTCCAATGGAAAAAAAGCAGTTTCTTCAACAAACAGTGCTGGCAAAATTGGACAGCCACATGCAGAAAAATGGAACTGGACAATTTCCTTACAGCACACACAAAAGTAGAGTCCAAATGGATGAAAGACCTCAATGTGAGAAAAGAATACATCAAAATCTTTGAGGAGAACACAGGCAGCAACCGCTTTGAGCTCATTCGCAGTAAGTTTTTCCTAGAAACACTGCCAAACGCAAGGGAAGCAAGGGCAAAAATGAACAATTGGGACTTCATCAAGATGAAAAGCTTTTTGTGTGTGTGTTAAGTTTGAGGAGTTCTTTATAGATACTGGATATCAACCTTTTGTCTGTACTGTCATTTGCAAATATCTTCTCCCATTCCGTGGGTTGCCTCTTTGTTTTCTTTTTTTTTTAATTTTTTCAATTTATTTATTTTCAGAAAAGCAATATTCATTATTTTTTCATCACACCCAGTGCTCCATGCAATGTGTGCCCTCTATAATACCCACCACCTGGTACCCCAACCTCCCACCCCCCCACCACTTCAAACCTCTCAGATTGTTTTTCAGAGTCCATAGCCTCTTTGTTTTCTTGACTGTTTGCTTTGCTGTGCAGAAGCTTTTGATTTTGATGAAGTCCCAAAGGTTTATTTTCACTTTTGTTTCCTTTGCCTTTGGAGACATACCTTGAAAAAGTTTGCTGTGGCTGATATCGAAAAGATTACTGCCTATGTTCTCCTCTATGATTCTGATGGATTCCTGTGTCACATTGAGGTCTTTTACCCATTTTGAGTTTATCTTTGTGTATGGTGTAAGAGAATGGTTGAGTTTCATTCTTCCACATATAGCTGCTCAGTTTTCCCAGCACCATTTATTGAAGAGACTGTCTTTTTTCCACTGTATATTCTTTCCTGTTTTGTTGAAGATTATTTGCCCATAGAGTTGGGGTCCATATCTGGGCTCTCTACTCTGTTCCACTGGTCTATGTGTCTGTTTTTATGCCAGTACCATGCTGTCTTGGTGGTCACAGCTTTAAAGTAAAGCTTGAAATCAGGTAACGTGATGCCCCCAGCTTTATTTTTGTTTTTCAACATTTCCTTAGCGATTCGGGGTCTCTTCTGATTCCATACAAATTTTTGGATTATTTGCTCCAGCTCTTTGAAGAATGCCGGTGAAATTTTGATCAGAATGGCATTAAAAGTATAGATTGCTCTAGGCAGTATAGACATTTTAACAATGTTTATTCTTCCGATCCAAGAGCATGGAATGGTCTTCCATCTTTTTGTGTCTTCTTCAATTTCTTTCATGAGTGTTCTGTAGTTCCTCGAGTACAGATCCTTTACCTCTTTGGTTAGGTTTATCCCAGGTATCTTATGGTTCTTGGTGCTATAGGAAATGGAATCGATTCTCTAATTTCCCTTTCTGTATTTTCACTGTTAGTGTATAAGAAAGCCACTGATTTCTGCACATTGACTTTGTATCCTGCCACGTTGCTGAATTGCTGTATGAGTTCAAGTAATTTAGGGGTGGGGTCTTTTGGGTTTTCCATATAAAGAATCATGTCATCTGTGAAGAGAGAGAGTTTGACTTCTTCATTGCCAATTTGGATACCTTTTATTTCTCTTTGTTGTCTGATTGCTGTTGCTAGGACTTCTAATACTATGTTGAACAAGAGTGGTGAGAGTGAGCATCCTTGTCATGTTCCTGATCTCAACGGGAAGGCTGCAAGCTTTTTCCTATTAAGGATGATATTTTCTGTGGGTCTTTCATAGATAGATTGTATGAATTTCAGGAAAGTTCCCCCTATCCCTATACTTTGAAGCGTTTTAATCAGGAACGGATGCAGGATTTTGTCAAATGTTTTTTCTGCATTGATTGAGAGGATAATGTGGTTCTTCTCTCTTCTCATATTAATTTGTTCTATCACATTGATTGATTTGTGGATGTTGAACCATCGTTGTAGCCCAGGGATGAATCCCACCTGGTCATGGTGGATAATCTTTTTAATGTGCTGTTGGATCCTGTTTGCTAGGATCTTGAGAGTTTTAGCATCCATATTCATCAGTGATATTGGTCTGAAATTCTCCTTTTTGGTAGGGTCTTTGCCTGGTTTGGGGATCAGGGTAATGCTGGCTTTATAGAAAGAGCTTTTGCACAGCAAAGGAAACTGTCAGCAAAACCAAGAGACAACTGACAGAATGGAAGAAGATATTTTCATACAACATATCTGATAAAGGGCTAGTATCCAAAATCTATAAAGAGCTTACCAAACTCAACACCCAAAGAACAAAGAATCCAATCAAGAAATGGGCAGAGGGCTCTACAACTTGGGGACGCTTGCTGCTCTCAAAGCCAGGCCCAGCTTCCTTCAATATGTCTACCATTCACGAAATTCTCTGCAAGTTCAGCTTGGAGGGTGATCACTCCATGCCGCCAAGTGCATATTTGTGGGTCAAAGCATACACCAATTTTGATGCTGAGCGTGATGCTCTGAACATTGAAACGGCCATCATGACCAAAGGTGTGGATGAGGTCACCATTGTCAACATTTTGACCAACCACAGCAATGAACACAGACAGGATATTGCCTTCGCCTACCAGAGAAGGACCAAAAAGGAACTTGCATCAGTGCTGAAATCAGCCTTGTCTGGCCACCTGGAGACAGTGATTTGGGGCCTATTAAAAGACCTGCTCATTATGACACTTCTGAGCTGAAAGCCTCCATGAAGGGACGGCTGATGAGGACTTCCTCATTGAGATCATCTGCTCAAGGACCAACCAAGAGCTTCAGGAAATTAAGAAAACAGCATGGGAGTTCCTCAGAAAGGTAAAAATAGAGCTACCCTATAACCCAGCAATTGCACTACTGGGCATTTACCCTAAAGATACAAATGTAGTGATCCAAAGGGTCATGTGCATCAGAATGTGCATCAGAATGTTTGTAGCAGCAATGTCCACAGTACCAAACTGTGGAAAGAACCTAGATCTCCATCAACAGATGAATGGATAAAGAAGATGTGGTATATATATACAATGGAATATTATGCCACCATCAAAAGAAATGAAATCTTGTCATTAGCAATGACGTGGATGGAACTAAAGAGTATTATGCTGAGCATAATAAGCCAATCAAAGAAAGACAACTATCATATGATCTCCCTGATATGAGGAAGTTGAGAGGCAAAGTGGGGGGTTTGGGGGGTATGGAAGGAAAAAGTGAAACAAGATGCAATCAGGAGGGAGACCATAAGAGACTTAATTTCACAAAACAAACTGCGGGTTGCCAGGGGTAAGGGGGGTAGGGAGAGCGTGGTTGGGTTATGGACATTGAGGAGGGTATGTGCCATGGTGAATGCTTTGAAGTGTGTAAGGCTGACGATTCACAGACCCACACCCCCGGGGCTAATAATACATTGTATATTAATTTTAAAAATTAAAAAATTAAATACATTTTAAAAAGCTACAACAGTCGGTCAAACAGTTGGCCAAACATGATGCTAAAGAGAACTAGAAAATGATTAATCATTAAAATAAAATCAGAGGGGCGCCTGGGTGGCTCAGTCGCTTAAGCATCTGATTCCTGATCTCAGCTCAGGTCTTGATCTCAGCATTGTGAATTTAACTCCCACATTGGGCTCCATGCCCAGTGTAGAGTCTACTTAAAAATAAACACAAATCAACACACACACACACACACACCCCCCAAACAACAACAACATAAAAAACAGAAAATGAACCAACAAACGAACAAAAACCTTGAGAGAACAAAAGCCTGAAAAACTGGTTTCCACAAAGCCCAGACCCTGGATAGGGGGTAGGACAAGTCAACACAAGCAAGATTGACTGAAAAACAATGTCACAGGCCCCTTCCCCAGAAGGCAAGCCAAAAGAATTAAGGGACAACCACCACAGGGTCCCCATAAAACTGTTAAACCTCAACATCAGGGGAAAACATTAAGCTCCAGGTATTGCCCTAAAACCTGTATATTCCACAGATACAACTTTTATTTATAATTTGGTCTCATGATTCTTGTTCCTTTAATTTCTATAACTTACCTACCATTACAACTAGAGGTTTAATACAAGATGCTCCATAACAACCTTTTAACTTTTAACTTTTTTCATACACATACTTGTGTTTTTCTTTTTTAAAAATACACATAGTTATAAGCTTGAAGGTAATCCTTTTCCCCTATTCAATACTAGCCATATATATAAACGAGTTTTAATCTCCCTTGATCTATGGAAAGTTGAGTCCTTTAACAAAGATAGTAAGTTACACCCAGGAAATACCAAAATAAACTTCTTCAACCACATCGAGGATTTATAACCTCCCTCCAATCTTGTTCTTCTGTCAGTGTTTCTATGCACTCATATTTGTTCTGGTATTATACAAATCTTATTCTTGGGTTTCATTTTGAGTGGGTTCTTTTTTTTTTTTTTCTCTCATTTAATTTTGTCGGGTTTTTTTTTTTTTTTTTTTTTTTTGGTACGTTTTTCTTTATGTACCTTATAAATCTTACTTTTGGGACTCATTCTGCCTGGGTTTTTCTTTTTTTAATTTTCTTTCTTTTTGATGGTGACTTCTGATTTCTTCAAAGTATTACAGGATACACCTTGCCTGAATCATGGTTGATATATTCAGCTATACATCCCCTCAACCACTTCTCACCAAAATGACTAGGAGGAGAAACATCCAACAGAGGAAAAATTCAGAGGCAGTGCCCTCTCCCACATAACTATTTGATATGGACATAAACAGTATGTTGGAAAGGGAATTCAGGGTAACAATTATCCAGGCAATAGCTAGATTGGAGAATACCATTAGTGACAACATAGAATCTCTAAGGACAGATGTGAGAGCCACCAGAGCAGAAGTTAAAAATGCTCTCAATGAGATCCACTCTAATCTAAATACTCTCACAGCTAGGGTAACAGAGGAAGAAGATAGAATTAGTGATCTAGAGGACAAACTGATAGAGAAAAAGGATCAGGAGGATGCATGGAACAAACAGCTTAGAAGTCATGAAAAGAGAATTAGGGAAATAAATGACACCATGGATGTTCTAATGTCAGAATTATAGGGATCATAGAGGGGGTGAAAAAAGATAGAAGAAAAGAAGGTATGGTTGAACAAATTCCGGATCAGTATTTTCCCAGTCTGGGGAATGGAACAAGTGTTTGTATCCTAGAGGCAGAAAGAACACCCCCCAAGATCAAAGAAACTAGAAAGACTTTGAGGAACTTAATTGTGAAACTGATGAATCATAATTTTAGACAACAGGTCCTAAGGGCAGCTGGGGGGAAGAGATTCCTTATGTACAGAGGAAGGTCCATCAGAATAACATCAGACCTGTCCACAGAAACCTGACATTGAAATTATAGATTGCTCTAAGCAGTACAGACATTTTAACAATGTTTGTTTTTCTGATCCATGAGCATGGAACTGTCTTCTATCTTTTTGTGTCTTCTTCAATTTCTTTCATGACTGTTCTGTAGTTCCTTGAGTACAAATCCTTTACCTCTTTGGTTAGGTTTATTCCCAGGTATCTTACGGTTCTTGGTGCTATAGTAAATGGAATCGATTCTCTAATTTCCCTTTCTGTATTTTCATTGTTAGTGTATAAGAAAGCAACTTTTTTCTGTGCATTGATTTTGTATCCTGCCACATTACTGAAATGCTGTATGAGTTCTAGTAGTTTAGGGGTGGAGTCTTTTGGGTTTTCCATATAAAATATCATGTCATCCATGAAGAGAGAGAGTTTGACTTCTTAATTGCCAATTTGAACACCTTTTATGTCTCTTTGTTATCTGATGGTTGTTATTAGGACTTCTACTACTACGTTGAACAAGAGTGGAGAGAGTGGGCATCCTTGTCGTGTTCCTGATCTCAAAAGGAAGGCTGTCAGCTTTTTCCCATTGAGGATGATATTCACTGTGGGATTTTCATAGATTTTATGAAGATCAGGAATATTCCCTCTATCCCTATACTTTGAATGGTTTTAATCAGAAATGGATGCTGTATTTTGACTCAAATTAATAAAACTATGAATGAAAGGGGAGAGATAACTACTAACACCAAGGAAATAAAAACAATCATCATAAATTATTATCAACAGTTATATGCCAGTAAGTTAAGCAACTGAGAAGAAATGGATGCATTCCTGGGAACCTATAAATTTTCAAGACTGAAACAGGAAGAAATTGACAGCCTGAATAGACCACTATCTAGTAACGAGACTGAAGAAGTGATCATAAACCTCCTAAAAAACAAGAGCCCAGGACCTGATGGATTCTCTGGGGAATTCTACCAAACATTCAAAGAAGAAATAAAACGTATTCTCCTGAAGCTGTTTCAAAAAACAGAAGTAGAAAGAAAACTTCCAAATTCTTTCTATGGATCCAGCATATTTTGAACATCACATTAAATGGTGCTACGATTTTTGTTTCAATCAGTAAATATGAGTTAAAAACGCATGAGGATATTCTATTATATTTAGCTGTATGTTTATCCATTCTGATGTCTTTCCTTTCTGATATTCAAAGCCTTATTTATTATTTCCTTTTTGTTTAGAGAAGTTCTTTTAGTCATTTTTTTTTTTTTATTTTTTATAAACATATATTTTTTATATACATATATTTTTATCCCCAGGTCTGTGAATCACCAGGTTTACACACTTCACAGCACTCACCAAATCACATACCCTCCCCAATGTCCATAATCCCACCCCCTTCTCCCCAACCCCCTCCCCCCGGCAACCCTCAGTTTGTTTTGTGAGATTAAGAGTCACTTATGGTTTGTCTCCCTCCCAATCCCATCTTGTTTCATTTATTCTTCTACCCACTTAAGCCTCCATGTTGCATCACCACTTCCTCATATCAGGGAGATCATATGATAGTTGTCTTTCTCTGCTTGACTTATTTCGCTAAGCATGATACGCTCTAGTTCCATCCATGTTGTTGCAAATGGCAAGATTTCATTTCTTTTGATGGCTGCATAGTATTCCATTGTGTATATATACCACATCTTCTTGATCCATTCATCTGTTGATGGACATCTAGGTTCTTTCCATAGTTTGGCTATTGTGGACATTGCTGCTATAAACATTCGGGTGCATGTGTCCCTTTGGATCACTACATTTGTATCTTTAGGGTAAATACCCAATAGTGCAATTGCTGGGTCATAGGGCAGTTCTATTTTCAACATTTTGAGGAACCTCCATGCTGTTTTCCAGAGTGGCTGCACCAGCTTGCATTCCCACCAACAGTGTAGGAGGGTTCCCCTTTCTCCGCATCCTCGCCAGCATCTGTCATTTCCTGACTTGTTGATTTTAGCCATTCTGACTGGTGTGAGGTGATATCTCATTGTGGTTTTGATTTGTATTTCCCTGATGCCAAGTGATATGGAGCACTTTTTCATGTGTCTGTTGGCCATCTGGATGTCTTCTTTGCAGAAATGTCTGTTCATGTCTTCTGCCCATTTCTTGATTGGATTATTTGTTCTTTGGGTGTTGAGTTTGCTAAGTTCTTTATAGATTCTGGACACTAGTCCTTTATCTGCTATGTCGTTTGCAAATATCTTCTCCCATTCTGTCAGTTGTCTTTTGATTTTGTTAACTGTTTCCTTTGCTGTGCAAAAGCTTTTGATCTTGATGAAATCCCAGTAGTTCATTTTTTCCCTTGCTTCCCTTGCCTTTTGCGTTGTTCCTAGGAAGATGTTGCTGCGGCAGAGGTCGAAGAGGTTGCTGCCCGTGTTCTCCTCAAGGATTTTGATGGATTCCTTTCGTACATTGAGGTCCTTCATCCATTTTGAGTCTATTTTTGTGTGTGGTGTAAGGAAATGGTCCAATTTCATTTTTCTGCATGTGGCTGTCCAATTTTCCCAGCACCATTTATTGAAAAGGCTGTCTTTTTTCCATTTTAAGAGTAGTTTTGCTAGGAACAAATTCTTACTTTCCCTTCATTTGAAATTCCCCCTTCATTCCAGATTGATATTTTTGCCAGATATGGGATTTGCATTTGGAAGTTTTCTTTAAGCTTATAAAAAATACTGTGCCCCTTCCTTCTAACATTTGTTTTCTGATCAGAAATCTTATGTCATTAGAAGTGGTTTTTCCCGGGATACCTGGGTGGCTCAGTTGGTTAAGCAGCTGCCTTCGGCTCAGGTCATGATCCCAGCGTCCTGGGATCAAGTCCCACATCGGGCTCCTTGCTCAGCAGGGAGCCTGCTTCTCCCTCTGCCTCTGCCTGCCATTCTGTCTGCCTGTGCTTGCTTGCTCTCCCTCTCTCTCTCTAACAAATAAATAAACTCTTTAAAAAAAGTGGTTTTTCCCTTATGAGTAAATTTTCATTTTTCTCTACTTTCGAAGTTTTGTTGTTGTAAAAAGTTTTCAGAAGTTACTTTGGCAGTTCTTAGTGTGGATTTTCTAGGTTTATTTTATTTGAGGTTAATACATGACCTTGAATCCGGGGTTTTTTCCAAATTTAGGAGAATTTCAGCATTATTTTTCTTTTGGTCTTATTAAGGTATAATTGACAACACTGTGTAAATTTAAGATGTATATTTTGATTATTTAATATATGCATATATTGTGAAATGTTAATAAAGTTAACACAGTCTCAGATGATGTATGTGTTGAAAACATTTAAGAACTACTCTCTAGCAAATTTGAAATTTATAATACAGTATTGTTAGCTATAGTCATCATTCTATATATTAGATCCTCAGAACTTATTAATTTTATAACTGAAAGTTTGTACCTGTTGGTCAATATCTACCTGTTTTCCATACCCCACAGGTCCTAAAAACCACAAATCTATTCTATTCCTATGAATTTGACATTTTTATGTTCTACACATGTGAGATCATACAGTATGTATCTTTCTCTGTTTGACTTATTTCACCTAGCATAATGTCCTTAAGTATCACCTATGTTGTCTCAAATGTCAAAATCTCCTTTGTAATGGCTCAATAAAATTCTGTTGCATGACTTTAACCATTTATGATATTCTGTATCCATTCACCCATCAGTGGACACATAGGTTATTTCAGTATCTTGGCTATATTATTTATTCATAATGATGAAGGTTTGAGCCATAATCTCTTCTAGTTTTGGGATTCTGTAGTTAGAAATGTTAAATATTTTGTTATAGTCCCATAGATCTATGAAGTTCTGTTGTTTTTCTTACTACTATATTTTCATCTGTTGTTCATAATGAATAAATTGTAACTTTTCCTCATTTCACTGATTCTATCTTCTATCATCCATACTCCTGATTTTATCCAGCAGTTTTTTGCTGTATTTTTTCAGTTTATTGATTTCTTTTATAGGTAATTTTAAAAATAATTTCTATTTTTTAAGATTTTATTTATTTATTTATTTATTTGAGAGAGAAAGAGAGAGAATATAAGTAGGGGGATTGGACAAAAAGAGGGAGAAGAAGACTCCCCATTGAGCAGAAAGCAAAACTTGGGGATAGATCCCAGGACTCTGAGATCATAAGCTGAGTTGAAGGCAGACTCTTAACCAACTGAGCTACCCAGATGCCTCAAGATTTTCTGTTTTTCTTTTTGCTTCAAGAGAATTGTAATTGTTTGACGGGCATTTTTATGGTGGCTGCTTTAAAACATTTTTAGATATTTCCAACATTTGATTCATTTCTGTGTGTTGATATTTGATCATTTTCTTTTCTCATTTGATTTTGGATTTCCTGGTTCTTGCTATGAAGAGTACTTTTTAATTGTATCTTGAATAATTTGGGTACCATATTATGAGACTCTAGATCTTATTTAATCTTTTTAATCAGACAGTCCCTTGTTTATGTATACTATGATGGCTATGTAAGTTTGTATCCTCAGCTTCTTGTTGGGCTCCACTGATGTCACTCTAGCAAGAGCAGAATGTTGGTTCCCACTGCTTTGCTTCAGACAAGTAGGGTGGAAATTTTGCAGTCCCTTTGCCTTGTTGATAGTCAATACATTTTGGGAAAAGTAGGGACACACTCTTAACACACACCTTCTCATTACCTTTGAGTGGGATTATAAGTAATGGATAGAGTTGAGAGTAATTAACATCACTTTGTTGCTACAAGGTAGGAGTGGAAGCTCAGCTTCCCATTTGACCCTATTGACAGTGAGGGAGAAGAGGGAATTATAATACAAAACAGACTCACCTCCCACTACCTCATTCCTCCTCACTAATGCTGGGTAGACATAGAGGTTCAGATTCTTGCTAGGTCTCACTGGTACGAAGCATAAATAAAGTGGAGAAAACATGTCAATTAGCTTGACTCACACCATTTCATTCTGCCTCATTGATACCAGGTAGGGATAAGGGTTAGCATCCCCACATGGCATCATTTATATCATTTATCTATTGCTTTTAAAATTTAAAAGCTTTCCTTATGGTGTTTCAAGAATGATTTACCTATGTTTTCTTCTAGATTGCTATATTTTCATCTTAAACATTTAATCCACATAGTTCGATGTAAGAAGTGTTTACATTTATTTCCTCTAAATAACTGATTAAACTAACTCAATTTGTTAAAAATTCCTTATTTTTCTCACAATTCGTGAAACATTTTCCCACAAACTTTTTCACAAATCAAATACCTATTTGTCTAATTTATATACTTAACATATATTTTATATACCAAAGAAATACTTGTTTATGTATAGCATATATGTCACTAGAATGTAGATTCAAAGAGAGCAGGGATTTTCTTTTGCTCACTGCTTGGTCTCTAGTGCCTTAAATATTGGTTGCATGGTAAACAATGAATAAGCAAATTGGTATACTACGATTACTTCTTGGTCTAAATATCTTATCCATTGATAAGTCTGTAAGTTGATATGTTATTCATTAGTAGGTCTCAAGTATTGCATTGAGTAGTCTAGCCTTAAAATGCATTTCAATATCTGATAAGGAAAGCTCCCTCATTACGCTTCTTTTCCAAAATGTTTTTAGCTAGTCATGCATATTTACTCCTTCAAATATGATATTAAAAATTATTGAGTTTCAAAAATATTTTAAAATAGGTCTTTCATTATAGTTAAGATATGCTAAGTATTTCAAAACAAGCAAGACCTTATCTATTAGGAGATCAGATTTCAGGCAAGTGTAATTAAGAGTCAAGGAAAAAGAAGCTTCTAAGTCCCTAAAGTAGCAACCCTACTAAAACAGCTTTGAAACGAAAGCAAATGGTATGGTCAACAGTGAAAAGCTTTAATTTTTTCAATATTCAATATTCAGACATCAGTGATAACTATTAGAAACCCTATTTAAGGAACTCCTATAAGTCACACACACACACACACACACACACACACACCACCAACATTGATAAAGTGGTAGAATAACTGGCAAATATAAATAGGTATTTCACAAAATAAAAACTCACCTAAACTAAAAACACATGAAAAGATGACCAAACATGCAAACAGTAGGAGAAATACTTAACAAAATAATGATATATTACTTTACAGTAATAGGATTTGTAAACATTAGAAAGATGGATAGTAATAAGTATTAGAGGAGAGTTGGGGAGAGATAAGGCCATGATTCACTGCTGGGGAAGTCAGCTGGGAGAGAAATCTGGCACCTCTTGCTTAAATTGAATTAATATATACACTATAGGTTGATTGGAGGGGCAAAGATGGAAGAGAAGTGGGGGATCCCTATTTCAACGAGCCCCTTGAAATTAGCTCAATATCTACCAGACCATTCTGAACATCCTTGAAATCAACCTATGATGTAAGAAGATATATCTGGAACTGTACAAACAGACTATCTCAGGTGGTTGGTCTCGAGGTATGAAGCAGGGAACTATAATTCTACAGACAGATATTGGAAGATAAATGGAAGGGGAATGAGCCTCCAGGATCCTGCATGGCTGGAGCACAAAAGCCTCCTGTGCTGGGGACCAGGCACAGGACTGCAGACAGGTAATGACAGGGAAAGGACTCTAGTGCAGCCCCTGAACTGAAATCTGAAGCTGTGGGGGCACACATGTGAACTGGGATCAGCTAGAAGTCTTAGAAGAACAAAGGACAGAGATGTGTTTGGACCTGGAAGAGAGGGCTGGGAATGCTGCTGTGGGGTGCACAACCCAGGAGACTGCAGCTTTTGGCAGCACAGATAGAAGTAGGGACAATGTGGCCCAAAGGGACAAAATGCAATCTATCTATTCTGAGACAGAGGTTTGTATACAGTCAATTCTGCTCTGCTGCTCGGGCATGACACAGAAATCTGTCAGAAAAAGCCAGCAGAGAACAAATTGCCTCCGAAATGGATTTCAGTGAGCCCATCCCCCTCTAATGGGACAGGACAACTCTGCCCAGACAGGGTTGCCTGAGTAACACTGTGGCAGACCCCTCTCCTCCCAGAAGACAGGCTGGAAGAACAAGAGGTTGACAACACTAAAGTCCCCACAAAACAGGTGCACCTTGCTTGGATTGTGGTCAATAGTTTGGACTCTGTATATTCCCTCAACCACCCCTCAACAGAAAAGGAAGAAACCCCAACATAGGAGAAACTCAGAGACTGTGACCTCTGCCACAGAACTAATGAATGTAACTATAAGCAAGATGTTGGAAATAGACTTCAAGGTAATACTTATGCAGACAATACCTAGGATGGAGGAAACTATTAATGGCAGCATATATTATTTTTTTAAAGATATTATTTATTTCAATCTCAAGTAGGTGGAGAGGCAGGCAGAGAGAGAGAGAGAGGAGGAAGCAGGCTCCCCACCGAGCAGAGAGCCTGATGCGGGGCTCAATCTCAGAACCCTAAGATCAAGACCCGAGCCAAAGGCAGAGGTTTAACCCACTGAGCCATCCAGGTGCCCCGGCAGTATATATTCTTAAGAGCATAAATGAGAGCTGATCTGGCAGAACTTAAAAATACTATCAATGAGATCCAATCTAATCTAGATACTCTAACACTTAAGGTAAACGAGGCAGAAAATGAATTAGTGATCTAGAAGACAAACTGATAGAAAAGAAGGAACAAGTGGAAACCTAGAACAAACAGCTTAAAATCCATGAAGACAGAATTGTAGAAATAAATGACATCACAAAATGTTGTAATGTCAGAATTATTGGGATCCTTGGGAGGGCGGTGGAGAGAGAGAGGACTAGAAGATATATTTGAGCAAATTGTAGCTGAGAACATCCTTAACTTGGAGAATTAAACAAACACTCCTGTCCTAGAGGCAGAGAGGACCCCTCCCAAGATCAAGAATAGACAAACACCCAGACATGTAATCAAAAAACTCACAAATCTTGAAGCAAAGGAAACAATCTTAAGGGCAGTTAGCGGGAAAATATTCCTTACATAGAGAGGAAGGAACATCAGAATAACAACAGACCTGTCCACAGAAACATGGCAAGCCAGAAAGGGATAGAAAGACATATTCAGGGTACTAAAGGAGAAGAACATGCAGCCAAGAGTTCTTTATCTGCCAAGGCTGCCATTCAAAATAGAGAGATAAGGAGCTTCCAGGACTGGCAGAAACTGAAAGAATATGTGACCACTAAGCTGGTCCCCCAAGAAATATTAAGGGGGGTTTGATAGAAGGAGAAAGACCCCAAGAGTGAAATAGAATAGAAATATACAGAGCAATATATATAAGCAAGGACTTGACAGGCAACATGATGACAATAAATTCATATCTTTCAATAATCACTCTCAATTCGAGTGCCCTAAATGTTCCCATAAGGGACGCCTGGGTGGCTCAGTTGGTTAAGCAGCTGCCTTTGGCTCAGGTCATGATCCCAGTGTCCTGGGATCAAGTCCCACATCGGGCTCCTTGCTTGGCGGGGAGCCTGCTTCTCCCTCTGCCTCTGCCTGCCTCTCTGTCTGCCTATGCTTGCTCGCTCTCTCTCCCTCTATCCCTGACAAATAGATAAATAAAAAAATCTTAAAAAAAATTAAAAAAAAAATAAATGTTCCCAAAAAATGGCACAGGGTTGCAGGTTCAATAAAAATACAGGACCCATCCATATGCTGCCTACAAGAAACTTATTTTGAACCTAATGATACATACAGACTGAAAGTGAAGGAATGGGGAAGAGTTTTTCATGCCAATGGGCCACAAAAGAAAGCTGAGGTAGCAACTCTCATATCAGATAAATTAGATTTTAAGCGAAAAACTTTAGTTAGAGATACAGAAGGACACTACATTATTACTAAGGGTCTATCCAACAAGAAGATCTAACAGTTATAAATATCTATGCCCCCAACATAGGAACAGCCAACTATATAAGCCAACTGTTAACCAAAATGCAGAGACATGTTGATAGTAATACGTTAATAGTAGGAGACCTGAGCAATCCACTGTCAGCAATAGACAGATCATCTAAGTAGAAAATAAAGAAAAAAAATCTTTGAATGAGGCACTAGACTAGATGGACCTCATAGATATATAGAGAACGTTCCACCCTAAAACAACTGAATACGCATTTCTCTTGAGTGCACATGAAACTTTCTCCAGAATAGACCACATACAGGGTCACAATTAGGGCTCAACTAATACCAAAAGATTGAAATTACTCCCTGCATATTCTCAGACCACAAGGCTTTGAAATTGGAACTCAGCCACAAGATAAAGTTTGGAAGGAATTCAAACACTTGGAAGCTAAAAACCATACTGCTTAAAACTGTTTGGGTCAACCAGAAAATCAAAGCAGAACTTAAACAATTAATGGAAACCATGAGAATGAAAACACTTTGGTTCAATGGAAATGTTGAAAAAGAAAAACAAAGCTGGGGGCATCACGTTGCCTGATTTCAAGCTTTATTACAAAGTTGTAATCACCAAGATGTCATGGCTATCACAAAACATCCACATAGACCAATGGAACAGAATAGAGAGTCCAGATATGGACCCTCTATTCTATGGTCAAATAATCTTCAACAAAGCAGAAAAAAATATCCAGAGGAAAAAAGCCAGTCTTTTCAATAAATGGTGATGGGAAAATTGGACAACTATATATGGAGGAATTAAACTTGACCATTCTCTTACACCATATACAAAGATAAACTCAAAATGGATGAAAGATCCCAATGTGAGACAGGAATCCATCAAAATTCTAGAGGAGAACATAGGCAATAACCACTTCAACATCAATCACAGCAACTTCTTTCAAGACACGTCTCCAAAGGCAAGGGAAACAAAAGCAAAAATGAACTTTTGGGACTTCATCAAGATAAAAACCTGCACAGCAAAGGAAACTGTCAATAAAAGAAAAAGGGAACCCACCGAATGGGAGAACATATTTGAAAACGACACTACATACAAAGGACTGACATCCAAGATATATAAAGAACTTCCCAAACTCAACAACTAAAAAAAAAAAAAAAAAAGTCAAGTAAAAAAATTGACAGAAGACATGAACAAACACTTCTCCAAAGAAGACATACAAATGGCTAGGAAACACATGAAAACATGTTCATTTCATTAGCCATCAAGGAAATTAAAATTTAAATCACATTGAGATACCACCTTACACCAGTTAGAATGGCAAAAATTGACAAGGCAAAAAACAAAAAAGGTTGGAGATGTTGTGTAGAAAGGGGAACCTTCTTACACTGTTGGTAGGAGTGTAAGGTGGTATAGACACTTTGGAAATCAGTGTGGAGTTTCCTCAAAAAGTTGAAAATAGAACTACCCTATGACCCAACAATTGCACTGCTGGGTATTTACCCCAAAGATACACATGCTGTGAAAAGAAGGGGCACATGCACTCCAATGTTCATAGCAGGAATGTCCATGATAGCTAAACTGCGGAAAGAGCAGAGATTCCTTTCAACAGATGAATGGATAAATGAGGAAGGCTACAGATTAGAATCTCTGCCTGGGCATAGTGGGAAAAGCAGCTCTAAAGCTGGGAAAGCTTTTTGTTGTCTTAACTGAAGATGACCTGAAGCCCAAGTTTCCTGACAGAAGAGGGCCACAAGCTTTATGCATAAAAAATATTAACTCTGCCCACCCACCTTTTGGATTGAGTGCTACTGGGCTACACAGCTTCCAGGAGTTTTCTCTAGCATTTTGGTCAGATGGATCCACATCCTCCACAGCTGGAGGGGTTGTGATTAAGCTCCTTGACTGGGTGAAAGTGGGTAGGGCTGCTCCAGGCTGCTCTCAGTTTCTCAAACTGGCTCTCTGGTTAGGAGGAACTTGGAGCTACTCTCCTTCATTGAGGATCTGAATCTAATCTGTAGCCTTCCTCATTGCTGAATACAGTCTTCAGCCCGTCAAACCAGGAAATATAGCCAGAGAAAAAAGGAAGTCACATAACTCATTAAATAGCTCTGTGTATAGTGGTACCTGATAGGAAAGTACAGCCCATGGTTTCCCTGCTGAAGAGAAAACAAAAAAAAACAGAAAACGTACTATGTAATTCAGTGCATATTCTAGCTTGATTTGAGTAAAGAGTCAAAAAGCTATATAGGTCTTGGACTCCGTCCTACTGTCCTTCCAAGGCAAGGAAGCTAATTCATAGCTCCATAAGCTACTGAATATAGTACCTGGTACAAACTATCTAGTAAGCCTGACCAGAGAATCCAGGTAAACATAGAGCCCATTCTACAGACTCATATGTATAGAAAACCAAGCCAGAAGACTTATCCAAGAGTTCTTAGCCAGTAGCTCACCCACTTCCTTGTCCTTAGAATGTTAAAGTTGCCTTCTCCTAAAATGGAAAATAATAGGAGGACCCACCTGCTTAAGGAAATTACTAGCAGACACATGCCAAACCCCAAGCTGAGCTGACTGGGGGGAAAAAACTGTCTTCGACAAAGGAATCCTATAAAATCTGAAAGCAGAAACCAATCATTCAAATGTGTAGATACTAATGTAAGGAATCAAGGATCATGATGAATCAGGTAAATATATCAAAGGAAGCTCATAAAGAGCCTATGACTGACTCTAAGGAAGGAAAACTATGAACTCTTAGAAAAAGTATTCAAAATAATCCCATTAAAGAAGTTCAGTGTGCTACTTACTAGAAAACACAGACAACTAAATGGAATTTGGAAAAAAAATGAACAAAATGAGAGGTTCAACAGGAAATAGCATACATTAAAAGTTCCAGAAATTCTGTAACTGACAAATCCAGTAAGTAATCTGAAGAATCCAATAGAGAGTATTAGAAGTAGAGCGGACCACACACACACACACACACACACACACACACACACATCAACACCTCAAGTTTACAATGTTAAAAATTACCTAGACAGAGGAGCAAAATGAAGAAAAAAGAGTAATGAAAGCCTATGAGAATTAAGGGACAAAAAGGAAACCAATAGTCACATTATGGAATTCCACAAGGAGAAGGGAAAGGGGCAGAATACATACTGAAAGCAATAAGGGCGTAAAACATACTGAACCTGGGAAGAGTAATGGACATTTAAATTCATAAAGCCGAAAGGATCCCAAGTAGGTTGAACTCAAATAGGACTAACAAAGACACATTATAACTAAATTGTCAAAAAAAAAAAAGGAACAGCTAAAGAAGAGAGTCACTACATACAAGAAAACTGTGTAAGACCATCAGCAGATTTCTCAACAGAAAATTTGAGGGCCAATAAAAAAAAAAGGGGGAGATGATATATTCAAAATAAATGACTGTCAACCAAGAATTCTGTACCAGTAAAACTATCCTACAGAAACAAAGTAGGACTAAAAGCTGTCTCAAACAAAAGCTGAAAAGTTCATTATCACTACAGCTGACAAACAAGAAAGGCTAAGAAAGTTCTTTTAGTGTGAGTAAAGTAAAAACATTTAAAAAACATGAAAACTTAGGGGAGGAGTCAAGATGGCGGAGAAGTAGCAGGCTGAGACTACTTCAGCTAGCCGGAGATCAGCTAGATAGCTTACCTAAGATTGCAAACACCTGAAAATCCATCAGCAGATCAAAGAGAAGAAGAACAGCAATTCTGGAAACAGAAAAACAACCACTTTCTGAAAGGTAGGACCGGCGGAGATGTGAATCAAAAGCGACGGGAAGATAGACCCCGGGGGGAGGGGCCGGCTCCCGGCAAGCGGTGGAGCAACAGCGCACAAAATCAGGACTTTTAAAAGTCTGTTCCGCTGAGGGACATCGCTCCAGAGGCTAAACCAGGGCGAAGCCACGCGGGGTCAGCGTGGTCTCAGGTCACGCAGGGTCACAGAAGGATCGGGGGTGTCTGAGTGTCACAGAGCTTGCGGGTATTGGAACGGGAGAGCCAGCTACAGAGACAGAGCCAACAGTAAGCTCACAGCTCGGTGTTACCTTGAACCGGCCACAGGCTTGGTGAGCTCCGAGCGTGGCCGGAGGTCAAGCAGACGGTAGTAACTAGGCGCTGTTCTCTGAGGGCGCACTGAGGAGTGGGGCCCTGGGCTCTCGGAACCTCCGGGCCGGAGACCAGGAGGCTGCCATTTGTATTCCTGTCCTCCGGAACTCTATGGAAAGCGCTCAGGAAACAAAAGCTCCTGAAAGCAAACCCGAGCTGATTACTCACCCGGGCCCCTGGTAAGGGTGGTGCAATTCCGCCTGGGGCAAAGATACTTCAGAATCACTACAACAGGCCCCTCCCCCAGAAGATCAAAAAGAAATCCAGCTGAGACCAGGTTCACCTACCAAGAAGTGCGATTTCAATACCAAGGAGAGCAGCAGAACTCTAGAGGAGGAAAAAGCAAATCACGGAACTCATGGCTTTTTCCCTGTGATTTTTTTTAGTCCTGCAGTTAATTTAATTTGTTTCTTTTTCATTTTTTGTTTTTTTTTTCTTGCCTTCTGGTAAATTTTTTTAACTTTTACTTTTTCTTTTTTAACGTTTTTTAACTAGTTTATCCTATCTATCTATCTATCTATATGTTTATATATATATATATATATATATATATATATATTTATATTTTTATTATTTGTTTTCTTTTTTTAATTCTTTTCTTTTCTTTTCTTTTCTTTTTTCTTTCTTCCTTTTTAAACCTCTTTTTATCCCCTTTCTACCCCCTCACGACTTAGGATCTCTTCTAATTTGGTTAAAGCATATTTTCCTTGGGTTGTTGCCACCCATTTAGTATTTTACTTGCTCCTTCATATACTCTTAGCTGGACAAAATGACAAGACAGAAAGATTCAACACAAAAAAAAGAACAAGAGGCAGTACCGAAGGCTAGGGACATAATCAATACAGACATTGGTAATATATCAACTCTATATTCAGAATGACAACTCTCAAGGTTCTAGACAGGCTCGAAAAAGGCATGGAAGATATGAGAGAAACCCTCTCGAGAGATATAAAAGCCCTTTCTGGATAAATAAAAGAACTAAAATCTAACCAAGTTCAAATCAAATAAGCTATTAATGAGGTGCAATCAAAAATGAGGGCTCTCACTGCTAGGATAAATGAGGCAGAAGAAAGAATTAGTGATACAAAAGACCAAATGACAGAGAATAAAGAAGCTGAGCAAAAGAGGGACATACAGCTACTGGACCACAAGGGGAGAATTCGAGAGATAAGTGACACCATAAGACGAAACAACATTAGAATAATTGGGATTCCAGAAGAAGAAGAAAGAGAGAGGGGAGCAGAAGGTATACTGGAGAGAATTATTGGGGAGAATTTCCCCAATATGGCAAAGGGAACGAGCATCAAAATTCAGGAGGTTCAGAGAACACCCCTCAAAATCAATAAGAATAGGACCACCCCCCATCACCTAATAGTAAAATTCACAAGTTTTAGTGACAAAGCGAAAATCCTGAAAGCAGCCCGGGAAAAGAAGTCTGTAACATACAATGGTAAAAATATTAGATTGGCAGCTGACTTATCCACAGAGACCTGGCAGGCCAGAAAGAGCTGGCATGATATTTTCAGAGCACTAAATGAGAAAAACATGCAGCCAAGAATACTATATCCAGCTAGGCTATCATTGAAAATAGAAGGAGAGATTAAAAGCTTCCAGGACAAACAACAACTGAAAGAATTTGCAAACACCAAACCAGCTCTACAGGAAATATTGAAAGGGGTCCTCTAAGCAAAGAGAGAGCCTACAAGTGGTAGATCAGAAAGGAACAGAGACCATATACAGTAACAGTCACCTTACAGGCAATACAATGGCACTAAATTCATATCTCTCAATAGTTACCCTGAATGTTAATGGGCTAAGTGCCCCTGTCAAAAGACACAGGCTATCAGAATGGATACAAAAACAAAACCCATCTATATGTTGCCTCCAAGAAACTCATTTTAAGCCCGAAGACACCTCCAGATTTAAAGTGAGGGGGTGGAAAAGAATTTACCATGCTAATGGACATCAGAAGAAAGCAGGAGTGGCAATCCTTATATCAGATCAATTAGATTTTAAGCCAAAGACTATAATAAGAGATGAGGAAGGGCACTATATCATACTCAAAGGGTCTGTCCAACAATAAGATTTAACAATTTTAAATATCTATGCCCCCACCGTGGGAGCGGCCAACTATATAAACCAATTAATAACAAAATCAAAGAAACACATCAACAATAATACAATAATAGTAGGGGACTTTAACCCTCCACTCACCTAAATGGACAGATCATCCAAGCAAAAGATCAGCAAGGAAATAAAGGCCTTAAACGACACACTGGACCAGATGGACATCACAGATATATTCAGAACATTTCATCCCAAAGCAACAGAATACACATTCCTCTCTAGTGCACATGGAACATTCTCCAGAATAGATCACATCCTCGGTCTTAAATCAGGACTCAACCGGTATCAAAAGATTGGGATCATTCCCGGCATATTTTCAGACCACAATGCTCTAAAGCTAGAACTCAACCACAAAAGGAAGTTTGAAAAGAACCCAAATACAGGGAGACTAAACAGCATCCTTCTAAAGAATGAATGGGTCAACCGGGAAATTAAAGAAGAATTGAAAACAATAATGAAACAAATGATAATGAAAATACAACTGTTCAAAATCTGTGGGACACAACAAAGGCAGTCCTGAGAGGAAAATATATAGTGGTATAAGCCTTTCTCAAGAAACAAGAAAGGGGGGCACCTGGGTGGCTCAGTGGGTTAGGCCGCTGCCTTCGGCTCAGGTCATGATCTCAGGGTCCTGGGATCGAGTCCCGCATCGGGCTCTCTGCTCAGCAGGAGCCTGCTTCCTCCTCTCTCTCTCTCTGCCTGCCTCTCTGCCTACTTGTGATCTCTCTCTGTAAAATAAATAAATAAAATCTTTAAAAAAAAAAAAAAAAAGAAACAAGAAAGGTCTCAGGTACACAACCTAAACCTACACCTAGAGGAGCTGGAGAAAGTACAAGAAAGAAATCCTAAGCCCAGCAGGAGAAGAGAAATCATAAAGATCAGAGCAGAAATCAATGAAATAGAAACCAAAAAAACAATAGAACAAATCAACAAAACAAGGAGCTGGTTCTTTGAATGAATTAATAAAATAAAATTAATAAAATTGATTAATAAAATTATTAATAGAATTAATAAAAAATTAATAAAACTGGCCCGACTTATCAAAAAGAAAAGAGAAAGGACCCAAATAAATAAAATCATGATTGAAAGAGGAGAGATCACAACTAACACCAAAGAAATACAAACTATTATAAGAACATACTATGAGCAACTCTACGCCAATATTTGACAATATGGAAAAAATGGATGCATTCCTAGAAACATATAAATTACCACAACTGAACCAGGAAGAAATAGAAAGCCTGAACAGACCCATAACCAGTAAGGAGATTGAAACAGTCATTAAAAATCTCCAAACAAAAGCCCAGGGCCAGACGGCTTCCCGGGGGAATTCTACCAAACATTTACAAAGAACTAATTCCTATTCTCCTGAAACTGTTCCAAAAAATAGAAATGGAAGGAAAACTTCCAAACTCATTTTATGAGGCCAGCATCACCTTGATCCCAAAACCAGACAAGGATCCCACCAAAAAAGAGAGCTATAGACCCATACCCTTGATGAACACAGATGCGAAAGTACTCAACAAAATACTAGCCAATAGGATTCAACAGTACATTAAAAGGATTATTCACCACGACCAAGTTGGATTTATTCCAGGGCTGCAAGGTTGGTTCAACATCCGCAAATCAGTCAATGTGATACAGCACATCAATAAAAGAAAGAACAAGAACCATATGATACTCTCAATAGATGCTGAAAAAGCATTTGACAAAGTGCAGCATCCCTTCCTGATCAAAACTCTTCAAAGTGTAGGGATAGAGGGCACATACCTCAATATCATCAAAGCCATCTATGAAAAACCCACCGCAAATATCATTCTCAATGGAGAAAAACTGAAAGCTTTTCCACTAAGGTCAGGAACACGGCAGGGATGTCCATTATCACCACTGGTATTCAACATAGTACTAGAGGTCCTAGCCTCAGCAATCAGACAACAAAAGGAAATTAAAGGCATCCAAATCGGCAAAGAAGAAGTCACATTATCACTCTTTGCAGATGATATGATACTATATGTGGAAAACCCAAAAGACTCAACTCCAAAACTGCTAGAACTTATACAGGAATTCAGTAAAGTGTCAGGATATAAAATCAATGCACAGAAATCAGTTGCATTTCTCTACACCAACAGCAAGACAGAAGAAAGAGATATTAAGGAGTTAATCCCATTTACAATTGCATCCAAAACCATAAGATACCTAGGAATAAACCTAACCAAAGAGACACAGAATCTATACTCAGAAAACTATAAAGTAATCATGAAAGAAATTGAGGAAGACACAAAGAAATGGAAAAATGTTCCATGCTCCTGGATTGGAAGAATAAATATTGTGAAAATGTCTATGCTACCTAAAGCAATCTACACATTTAATGCAATTCCTATCAAAGTACCATCCATCTTTTTCAAAGAAATGGAAGAAATAATTCTAAAATTTATATGGAACCAGAAAAGACCTCGAATAGCCAAAGGGATATTGAAAAAGAAAGCCAACGTTGGTGGCATCACAATTCCAGACTTCAAGCTCTATTACAAAGCTGTCATCATCAAGACAGCATGGTACTGGCACAAAAACAGACAGATCAATGGAACAGAATAGAGAGCCCAGAAATAGACCCTCAACTATATGGTCAACTAATCTTCGACAAAGCAGGAAAGAATGTCCAATGGAAAAAAGACAGCCTCTTCAATAAATGGTGTTGGGAAAATTGGACAGCCACATGCAGAAAAATAAAATTGGACCATTTCCTTACACCACACACGAAAATAGACTCAAAATGGATGAAGGACCTCAATGTGAGAAAGGAATCCATCAAAATCCTTGAGGAGAACACAGGCAGCAACCTCTTCGACCTCAGCCGCAGCAACATCTTCCTAGGAACAACACCAAAGTCAAGGGAAGCAAGGGAAAAAATGAACTATTGGGATTTCATCAAGATCAAAAGCTTTTGCACAGCAAAGAAAACAGTTAACAAAATCAAAAGACAACTGACAGAATGGGAGAAGATATTTGCAAACGACATATCAGATAAAGGACTAGTGTCCAGAATCTATAAAGAACTTAGCAAACTCAACACCCAAAGAACAAATAATCCAATCAAGAAATGGGCAGAGGACATGAACAGACATTTCTGCAAAGAAGACATCCAGATGGCCAACAGACACATGAAAAAGTGCTCCATATCACTCGGCATCAGGGAAATACAAATTAAAACCACAATGTGATATAACCTCACACCAGCAGAATGGCTAAAATAAACAAGTCAGGAAATGACAGATGCTGGCGAGGATGCGGAGAAAGGGGAACCCTCCTACACTGTTGGTGGGAATGCAAGCTGGTGCAGCCACTCTGGAAAACAGCATGGAGGTTCCTCAAAATGTTGAAAATAGAACTGCCCTATGACCCAGCAATTGCACTATTGGGTATTTACCCTAAAGATACAAACGTAGTGATCCAAAGGGGCACGTGCATCCGTATGTTTATAGCAGCAATGTCCACAATAGCCAAACTATGGAAAGAACCTAGATGTCCATCAACAGATGAATGGATCAAGAAGATGTGGTATAGGGGCGCCTGGGTGGCTCAGTGGGTTAAGCCGCTGCCTTCGGCTCAGGTCATGGTCTCGGAGTCCTGGGATCGAGTCCCGCATCGGGCTCTCTGCTCGGCGGAGAGTCTGCTTCCCTCTCTCTCTCTCTGCCTGCCTCTCCATCTACTTGTGATTTCTCTCTGTCAAATAGATAAATAAAATCTTTAAAAAAAAAAAAAGATGTGGTATATATACACAATGGAATACTATGCAGCCATCAAAAGAAATGAAATCTTGCCATTTGCGACAACATGGATGGAACTAGAGCGTATCATGCTCAGTGAAATAAGTCAAGCAGAGAAAGACAACTATCATATGATCTCCCTGATATGAGGAAGTGGTGATGCAACATGGGGGCTTAAGTGGTTAGGAGAAGAATCAATGAAACAAGATGGTATTGGGAGGGAGTCAAACTATAAGTGACTCTTAATCTCACAAAACAAACTGAGGGTTGATGCGGGGAGGTGGTTTGGGAGAAGGGGGTGGGATTATGGACATTGGGGAGGGTATGTGCTTTGGTGAGTGCTGTGAAGTGTGTAAACCTGGTGATTCACAGACCTGTACCCCTGGGGATAAAAATATATGTTTATAAAAAATTAAAATTAAAAAAAATGAAAACTTAGTGTAAATCTCATTGATAATGGCAAATATATAGTTATGGATTCTGCAATATGGCAATAGTTCACTTAAAATTTTAGGTTGCATTGAAAAAATAAGCATAGTAAAAATAACTATAACTACAGTAATAAGTTGTTAGTTACATACTATAAAAACATGTGAAGGGGCACCTGGGTGGCTCAGTGGGTTAAAGCTTCTGCCTTCGGCTCAGGTTGTGACCCCAGGGTCCTGGGATCTAGCCCCGCATTGGGCTCTCTGCTCAGCATGGACCCTGCTTTTCCTCTCTCTCTGCCTGCTTCTCTGCCTACTTGTGATCTCTGTCTGTCAAATAAATAAATAAAATCTTAAAAATGTGAATTATACCATCAATAATCTAAAACATAGATGAGAGGAATGGTAAAAGCGTAAAGCTTAAAAATTCTATTGAAGTTAAGCTGTTATCAATTTAAAATAGGATATTATAAGTTTAAGGTGTTTTATGTAAACCTTATGGTAATCATGAGGGAAAATCATTTAATTACACTAAAGAACATAACAAAGAAGTCAATGCACATTGACAACCAAACACATCAAAAAACAAATAAAAAAAATTAACAAGAAACAATGGATTTACAACAACAACCAGAAAAAACATAACGACCTGGCAACAGTATGTCTTTATCAATATTTGCTTTAATGAACACTGATGAAAATCTCCAATTAAAAGACATAGAATGGCTGAATGGGTAAGAAAAAAAGAGCAAACAATATATTACCTACAAGAAAGTCATTTTTTCTGAAAAAAATTTTATTATTATTTTTATTATGATATGTTAGTCACCATACAGTCCGTAATTAGTTTTTGATGTGATGTTCTAAGATTCATTGTTTATGTATAGCACCCAGTGTTCCATCCAATATGTGCCCTCCTTAACCCATCATCACACCAGCCCATCCCTCTACTCTCTTCCACCTTAACCTGTCAGTTTGTTTCTTGGACTCAACAAATCTCTTGGTTCATCTCCCCCTCTGATTCTTCCTGCTTCACTTTTCCTTTTTCTCCCAATGTCTTCCATACTATTCCTTATGTTCCAAAAGTGAGTAAGTGAAACCATATGATAATTGATTTTCTCTGCTTAACTTATTTCACTTAGCATAATCTCCCCCCATCTCATGCATGTTGATGCAAAAGCTGGGTATTCACCCTTTCTGATGGCTGAGTAATATTCCATTGTATACATGGACCACATATTCTTTATCCATTCATCTGTTGAAAAGCATCTTGGCTCTTTCAACAGTTTCGCTATCATGGACATTACTGCTATGAACATCGGGGTGCATATGACCCTTCTTTTCACTACATCTGTATCTTTGGTGTAAATACCCAGTGGTGCAATTGCCAGGTCATAGGGTAGCTCTATTTTTAATTTTTGAGGAACCTAAAAACTGTTTTCCAAAGGGGCTGCAACAACTTGCATTTCCACCAACAGTGTAAGAGGGTTACCCTTTATCCACATCCTCTCCAACATCTCTTGTTTCTTGCCTTGTCAATTTTGGCCATTCCGACTGGTATAAGGGGGTATCTCAGTGTGGTTTTGATTTGAATTTCCCTGATGGCTAATGATGATCATTTTGTCATGTGTCTGTTACCCATCTGTATGTCTTCTTTGGAAAATGTCTGTTCAGGTCTTCTGACCAGTTTTTGACAGGATTATTTGTTTTTTGGGTGTTGAGTTTGAGAAGTTCTTTATAGATCTTGGATGTCATCCCTTTGCCTATACTGTAATTTGCAAATATCTTCTCCCTACTGTGGGGTGCCTCTTTGTTTTGTTGACAATTTCCTTTGCTGTGCAGAAGCTTTTGATCTTGAAGAATTCTCAAAAGTTCATTTTCACTTTTGTTTCCTTTGCCTTTGGTGACATGTCTTGAAAGAATTTGTTATGGCTGATGTCAAAGAGGTTACTGCCTGTGTTCCCCTCCAGGATTCTGGTACGTTCCTGCCTCACATTGAAGTTCTTTTATCCATTTAGAGTTTATCTTTGTGTATGGTGTAAGAGAATGGTCGAGTTTCATTCTTCTACATATAGCTGTCCAATTTTCCCAGCACCATTTATTGAAGAGACTGTCTTTTTTCCACTGTATATTTTTTTCAAATAATCAAAGATTATTTGACCATAGAGTTAGGGGTCCATATCTGGGCTCTCTACTCTGTTCCACTGGTCTATACGTCTGCTTTTATGCCAGTACCATGCTGTCTTGGTGATCACAGCTTTGTAATAAAACTTAGAATCGGGCAACATGATACCCTCAGGTTTGTTTTTCTTTTTCAACATTTCCATGGTGATTTGGGGTCTTTTTTAGTTCCATACAAATTTTAGGATTATTTGTTCCAGCAGTTTGAAAAATGTGATTGCTCTGGGCAACATAGACATTTTAACAATGTTTATTCTTCAAATCTATGAGCATGGAATGTTTTTCCAACTTTTTGTGTCTTCTTCAATTTCTTTCATGAGAGTTCTGTATTTCCTCGAGTATAGATCATTCACCTCTTTGGATTTATGTCAATGTATCTTGTGGGTTTTGGTGCCATTGTAAATGGAATCCATTCTCTAATTTCCCTTTTTACAGATTCAGTGTTAGTGTACAAGAAAGCAACAGACTTTGTATCCTGTCACATTACTGAATTATTGTAGGAGTTTTAGAAATTTGGGGGTAGATATTTTGGGATTTCCACATAAAGTCTCATGTCCTAGATGAAGAGTAAGAGAGTTTGACTTCTTTGTCAATTTGAATACTTTTTATTTCTTTTCGTTGTCTGAATGCCATTTCTAGGACTTCTAGTAGTATGTTGAAAAATAGTGGAGAGGGCACCTGGGTGGCTGGGTGGATAAAAGCCTCTGCCTTCAGCTCAGGTCATGATCCCAGGGTCCTGTGATTGATCTCTGCATTGGGCTCTCTGCTCAGCAGGGAGCATGCTTACTCCTCTGTCTCTGCCTGTCTCTTTTCCTACTTGTGATCTCTGTCTGTCAAATAAATAAAATATTTTAAATTTTTTTTAAAAGATTAAAAAAAATAGTGGAGAGAGTTGGGCATCCTTGTCATGTTCCTGATCTTAAGGGAGAAAGCTTTTCCCCATCGAGAATGATATTAACTGTGGGTTCTTCGTAGATGGATTTTATGAAGTTGATAAATGTTTCCTATATCCTTATGCTCTGAAGAGTTTTAATCAGCATCCTTCACAGAAAGGATACTGTATTTTGTCAAATGCTTTTTGTTCTATCACATTGATTGATTTGTGAATGTTGAAACACACTTGCATCCCAGGGATAAATCCCACCTGGTCATGGTGGATAATCTTTTTAATGGACTGTTGGATCCCATTAGCTAGGATCTGGATATTGGTATGAAATTCTCCTTTTTGGTGGGGCCTTTGCCTGGTTTGGCGATCAAGGTAATGCTGGATATAAAGAGTCTGGATGTCTTCCTTCTGTTTCTATTTTCTATTATTTGAAACAGCTTCAGGGGAATTGGTATTGTTTCTTCTTTGAATGTTTGGTAGAATTTCCCAGGGAATCTGTCAGGTCCTGGGCTCTTGTTTTTTGAGAAGTTTTTGATCACTGCTTCAATCTTATTACTAAATATGGGTCTATTCAGGTTGGCAATTTCTTCATGTTCAGTCTTGGAAGTTTATAGGTTTCCAGGAATGCATCTGTTTCTTCTAGGTTGCTTAAGTTATTGTCATATAACTCTTGATAATAATTTCTGATGATTGTTTCTATTTCTTTGGTGTTAGTAGTGATCTCTCCCCTTCCATTCATAATTTTATTGATTTGTGTCCTCTCTCTTTTCTTTTGAATTATTCTGTCCACTGGTTTATCAACCTTACTAATTCTTTCAAAGAATCAGTTTCTAGTTTTGTTGATTTGTTCTACTGTATCTCTGGTTTCTAATTCATTGGTCTCTGCCCTAATCTTAATTATTTCCCTTCTTGTGCATGGGGTAGGTTTAATTTGTTGCTGATTCTCCAGTTCTTAAGAGTGTAAAGAGAGTTGGTGTATTCGTGATTTCTCTATCTTTTTGAGTCAGGCTTGGATGGCTATGCATCACCCCCTTAGGACCACCTTTGCCATATCCCATAGGTTTTGAACCAATTTGTTTTTGTTCTCATTGGTTTCTATGAATTGTTTAAGTTCTTTTTTGATTTCCTGGTTGACCTAAACATTCTTAAGCAGGATGGTCTTAGCCACCAAGTGTTTGAATTTCTTCCAAACCTCTTCTTGTGGTTTAGTTCCAGTTTCAAAGCATTATGGTCTGAGAACATGGAGGGAATAAGCTCAATATTTTGGTATCAGTTGAGACCAGTGGGTCACCTGATTTGTGACCCACTATGTGGTTTATTCTAGAAAAAGTTTCATGCGCACTCAAGAAGAATGAGTATTCTGTTGTTTTAGGGTGGACTGTTTTGTATATATGTATGAGGTCCATCTGTTCCAATTTGTCATTCAAAGCTCTTATTACTTTGCTGATTTTCAGCTTAGATTATCTGTATTGCTGAGAATGTGTTACTATCTCCTGCAATTAACATATTCTTATCAATATGTCTCTTCATTTTGATTAACAGCTGGCTTAAGTACTTATATGCTCCCATGTTGGGGCACAGATATTTATAATTGTTTGATCTTCTTGTAGGATAGACCCTTTAAGAATGATTTAGTGTCCTTCTGTATCTCTAACAACAGTCTTTAGCTTTAAAGTCTAATTTGTCTGATATGAAAATTGCTACCCCACCTTTGTTTTGATGTCCATTGGCATGAAAAATTGTTCTCCATTCCTTCACTTTCAGTATGAATGCATTTTTAGGTTCAAGATGAGTCTCTTGTAGACAGCATATGGATGGGTCCTGTCTTTTTATCCAATCTGCAACCCTGTGACATTTTATGAGAGCATTTAGGCTGTTCATGTTGAGAATGATTATTGAAATATATGTTTTTGTTGTCGTCATTTTGCCTGTGAAGTCTTTGTTTCTATAGATTGTCTCTGTAAATGTCTGTTCTATATTAGTCTTGGGGTCTTTCTTCTTTCATAAGCCCCCCTTAATACTTCTTGCAAGGCCAGCTTTGTGGTCACAAATTCTTTCAGTCTTTGCCAGTCTTGGAAGCTCTTTATTTTTCCATCCATTGTACATCACAGCCTTGCCAGATAAAGCATTGTTTGCTTCATGTTCTTCTTATTTAGTGACCTGAATATGTCTTGACATCCATTTCTGGCTTGCCAGGTTTCTGTGGACAGGTTTGACATTATTCTAGTGTTCCTCCCTCTGTGTGTAAGGAATCTTTTCCCCCCAGCTGCCCTTAAGATATATTCTTTGGATTTAAGATTCATGAGTTTCACTATCTCATGCCTGGAGGTTGCTATACCCTTATTTGTCTTGGGGGGGTGTCCTCTATGCCTCTAGAACATGAACAATTGTTTCAATCCCCAGATTAGGGAAATCTCAGCTAGGATTTGCTCAACTATACCTTCTAGTCCTCTCTCTTTCCATCCCCTCTGGGATCCCCAAAATTCTGACATTATAATGTTTCATCACATCATTTATTTCTCTAATTCTGTTTTCATGGCTTCTAAGCTGTTTGTTCCAGACTGCCTCCTGATCCATCTTTTCTATCAGTTTGTGTTCTAGATCACTAACTCAATCTTCTGCTTCATTCACCCCAGTTGTTAGATTATCTAGATTAGATGGATCTCACTGATAACATTTTTAAATTCTGCCAGATCAGTTCTCATTTCTGCCCTTAGAGAATCTATGTTGACACTAACGGTTTTCTCAAACCTAGCTATTGTCTGTATAACTGTTACCCTGAATTCTACTTCTGAAATTTTGCTTATGTCCATAT
The DNA here is from genome assembly GCF_030435805.1 of Mustela lutreola. Lineage (NCBI taxonomy): Eukaryota > Metazoa > Chordata > Mammalia > Carnivora > Mustelidae > Mustela > Mustela lutreola. The sequence goes on along the minus strand of NC_081308.1, from coordinate 57,751,199 downwards.
CCATTAGTTTAGTGGTAGAGGTTATAGTCTCTGATTTTTTCCTCTCTTGGGGATTCCTCCTCCCAGTCAGTCTGGTAAGAGGTAGTTGAGGGAATGTACAGAGTCCGAACCACTGACCACAATCCAAGGAAGATGCACCACTTTTATGGGGACTTTCAGGTTCTTGGCCTCTTGTTCTTTCAGCCTGTCTTCTCGGGGGAGGGACCTGCCATGCTGTTACTCAGGCAACCCTGTTTGGGCAGAATTGTCTTGCCCCTTGTCATGTGGGATGGACTCAATGAAAACCAGCTTCAAGGCCCTTTTGTTTTCTGGTGGCTTTCCCTGGTAAGTTTCCGTGTCCCTTCCAAGAGTCAGAGCAGAATTAACTGTGTCCAAACTTCTGTCTCAGATTACAGAGATCACAGACTCTTCTCCAGAAAGCCCTCCAGGTCACACTGACTCTGGTTTTGTCTATACTGCTAAATACTGTAGAGATCTGGGTTGTGAGCCCCACTCCAGCACTCCTAGCCCTTGCTTCCAGGTCCAGGCCCATGTTCTGCCCTTTCTGCTTCTTAAACTGCCAGTCACCCCCAGTTCACACATGTGCCCCCACAGGTGCAGGTTTCAGCCTTTGGGGGGGGGGGTTCCCTAAAGTCCTTTTCCAATGGCTATCAGTGGTCTGCAAGTCTGAGCCCCTGGCCCCTGTGTAAGAGGCTTTAGCACTCCTCTGTTATTTCACCTTCCAAGCACCAGCACTTATTGTGGCTCCCTCCTCCGTTTGTTTATCTCCCAATATCTGACCACAGAATCATGGCTCCCTGCTTCACACAATGAAACTGGCCACTGGAGATATTCTGTTGGTATAGATCCTGGTATATCCTCTTACATTTCAGCCTGATTTTGTGGATATTCAGAGTTGTCTGGCAGATATCCAGCTCAATTCGGGGGACTGGTTGAAATAGGATGCCCTACTTCTCTACTATCTTGCCCCCTCACCCCAAAAAGCTCATTTTGTTTTTATTTTTTAAAGATTTTATTTATTTATTTGACAGACAAAGATCACAAGTAGGTGGAGAGGCAGGCAGAGAGTGGGGGGAGAAGCAGGCTCCCTGCTAAAGCAGAGAGCCCAATGTGGGGCTCAATCCCAGGACCCTGGGATCACGACCTGAGCCAAAGGCAGAGGCTTTACCCACTGAGCCACCCAGACACCCCCTCACTTTGTTTTTAAAGACAAACAGAATGAAAGTGAAGGGATAGAAAAAGACATTTCAAGCAAATGGTATTTTAAAAAAAAGCAGAGTGGCTATAGTTACATAAACTAAAAGTTTTAAAAGAGACAAAAAAGTCATTATATAACGATAAAAGTGTCAGTACATCAGGAAAATATAACAGTTGTAAATGTTTATTCATCCAACATTGGAATACTTAAATACGTAAAGCAAAACTAACAGAGATGAAAGGAAAAATAAATAGTAATATTATAATATCTGGGGATTTTCATACTGAACACTAAACAATGGATACGTCATACAAACAGAGTATCAATAAACAACAGATTTGAACAACACTGTACACCAAATTGATCCAACAGACCTATGGAGAAGGTTCTATCAACAGTAGCAGAATACATATTATTCTCAAGCACATGAGGAAGATTTTCTAGGATAGCCCATATATGAAGTCACAAAACAAGTCATAGCTAATTCAAGAAGACTAACATCATACCAACTATCTTCTGCAACCACAGTGGCATGAAATTAGAAATCAGTAACAACAGGAAAACTGGAAAATTCATAAACACATAGAAATTAAACAACAAGACCTTGAAAACAACAACAATGGATCAAATAAGAAATAAGAGGGAAATAAAAAGTTTCTTGAGACAAACAGAAGTAGAAATACAACATGTAAGAATTTGGAGAATGAAACAAAAGGAGTTCTAAAAATAACTTCATATCAAAGAAGACCAATATTAAGAAGTAGGAATACTCCCAGAAAACAACCTAACTTTATGTCTTATGAAAGTATAAAAAGGAAGAAGAAACTGAGGTCAAACTTAGCATAACAAATAAAAAATAGAGCAAAAATAAATGAAACTGAGAACAGAGAAACAATAGAAAAGATTAAACAAACTAAGAGTTGGGTTTTTTAAAAGATAAAATTGACAAATCTTTAACTAGACTAACCAAGGAAAAGAGATAAAGGACAAATACCAAAATTACAAATGAAGCACTGGGTGTGGTACAAAAATAATGAATACTGTTATGCTGAAAATAAAAATTAAATTTAAAAAAATTACAAATGAAATAGAATACATTTCAACTAATACCATAGAAATTCAAAGAAACATAAGAAGCTATTTTAAAACAACTATACACCAACAAACAAGACAATCTAGAATTTTTTTTTTTAAATCTTAGAAACACTACTTACTAAGACTGAATCAGGAAGAAATAAATAGTCTAAATAGACCAATTATCAGTAAGGAGATTTAGTCAGTAATCTAAATTCTTCCAATGAGGAAATGCCCAGAAACAGTTGGCTTTACTAGTGAATTTTCCCAAACGGTAACAAAGACATTAACACCAATCTTTCTCAAACTCTTCCAAAAAAAATAAAAAGGAAGGAACACTCCCAAACTCATTTTGTAAAGGCTGAACTATCTTGATACCAAAACCAGAAAAGGACACTAGCTAATAGGAAAAAAGAAGAAGAATATCTATAAGCCAATATTCCTGATGAATATAGATGCAAAATTTGTCAATAAAATACTAGGAAACTGAATTTAGCAGTGCATTAAAAGGCTCATACACCATGAATAAGTAGGATTTATTCCTAGGATGCAAGGATGATTCAACATATGGAAATCACTCACTGGGATACTTAAAAGAATCACGATCATCTCAATAGACACAGAAAAAAAAATCTGAGAAAATTCAGCATGTTTCATGATAACTCAACAAATGAGGCATAACAGGAAAATATCTCACATAGTAGGGGCCATATATGACAAGCCCACAGCCAACATCGCACGCTGGTGAAAACCTGAAAACTTATCGTCTAAGATCAAGAACAAGACAAGATGTCCATTTAGAATATTTATATTCAACATAGTACTGGAAGTCCTATCTAGACCAATCAGAAAAACAAAAGAAATAAAACATATATGGATTTGAAAGGAAGAAGGAAAATTGCCTTTATTTGCAGATGACATGATTTTTTAATTAACATATCATGTATCATTTTTTTCAAGGGTACAGGTCTGTCAGTCATTCATCAGTCTTACACAATTCACAGTACTTTTCATTGCACATACCCTTCCCGATGTCTATCACCAAGTCACCCTATCCCTCCCACTCCCTCCCCTCCAATAACCCTCAGTTTGTTTCCTGAGATTAAAAATCTCTTATAGTTTATCTCCATCCCCGGTCCCATCTTGTTTCATCTTTCCCTCCCTTCCCCCCAAGACTCTCCTTCCCTACCTATCAAATTCCTCATATCAGAGAGATCATATGATAATTATCTTTCTCTGATTGACTTGTTTTGCTTATCATAATACCCTCTAGTTCCATCCATGTCATTGCAAATGGCAATATTTCAGGTTTCTGATGGCTATATAGTATTCCATTGTATATATATACCACATCATCTTTATCCATTCAACAAATGACATAACTTTATATAAAGAAATTTCTTAAAAATCAACCAAAATCTGTTAGATCAAATCAATGAACTCAATAAATTAGCAGAATATAAAATTAACATACAAAAATCAGTAGCATTTCTATAAACAATGAATTTTCTGAAAAAGAAATTGACCCCATTTACAATAGCATAAAAAGCAATAAAACACCTAGGAATAAATTTAAGTAGGAGGAGAAAGATTTCTAAAAACTACAAGGCCTTGGTGAAATAACTCAAAGAAGATACAAACAAATGGGAAGTTATCTTGTGTTCAAGGATTGAAGAATTAATATTGTTGAAATGCCCATACTACCAAACACCAAAAATAAAAAAAAAAGCCTGTATAGACTTAATATAATCCCTATCAATATTCCAAAGGCACTTTTAGTAGTAGAAAAAATATACCTAAATTTTATATGGAACCTCAAAAACCCCTGAATAGCTGAAGAAATCGTGAAAAACAAAGTAGAAAGAAGCACAATCCTGATTTCAAACTATACTATAAAGCCACAGTCAGAAAGAGTATGATACAGATATAAAAAAGACAAATAAACTGAAGGACCAGAATTAAGATCCCAGAAATTAACCCAAGCATATATAGTCAATTAATATTTGACAAATATCCAGTGTTCAATGGAGAAAATAGTAAGCTGTGCTGGGATAATTTGATATTCATATACAAAACAATAAAAGTGTACCAATTTCTTACACATTGACAAAGATTAATTAAAAATGGAATAAAGATTTAAATGTAGGACCTGAAACCATGAAATTCTATAAGAAAACATAGGAACAATGCTCCTTGACATGGGTCTTGGTAATGATTTTTTGGATATGACACCAAAAGCACAAGCAACAAAATTTAAAAAATAAACAAATAGGACTACATAAAACTAAACAACTTCTCCACAGCAAAGCAAAAGAAACTAACAAACGAGTGAAAAGACAGTCTATGGAATGGGAATAATATTTGCCAACAAAATATATGCAAAGGGATTAATGTTCAAAATACAAAAAAAAAAAATATACAACTTACACCACCAACAACAAAAACACAAATAAGCCAATTAAAAGTGGGCAAATGACCTGGATAGGCATTTCTCCAAAGAAGATATATGAAAGTTCAATAGGTACATGAAAAGATGCTCAATATCACTGGTGATCAGGAAATGTAAAATTAAAACCACATTGAGATATCTCCTCACTCTGATTAGAATGGCCATCATCAAAAAGACAAGAGATGGGGTACCCAGCTTGTTCAGTCAGTTAAGTGTCTGTCTTCAGGTTAGGTCATGATCCCAGGGTACTGGGACTGAGCCCTACATTGAGAAGCCAACTTCTCTCTCTACCTTTCCCACTCCCCCTGCTTGTGCTCGCAAAGTCTGTCTGTCTCTCTCAAATAAATAAATCTTTTTAAAAAATTTTAGAAGACAAGAGATAACAATTACCAATAAAGAACAGATGTGGAGATGAGAGAAATTCTCTTCTGCACTGTTGGTAGATTGTTTAATTGGTACACCCACTATGGGAAACAATATGGAGGATACTGATAAAATTAGAAATATAACTACCATTATGATCTAGCAATTCCACTTCTGGAAATATATTCAAAGGAAATGAAAACACTAACTTGAAAATATTTTTACACCCCTATGTCCACAAAAGCATTATTTACAATAGCCAAGACATAGAAACAACTATGTATCAACAGATAGATAAATGAATAAAGAAGTTATATTATATATAATATCTATAATCACATCATTTAGCCATACATGAAAAAAACAACAAAAACAAACAAACAAACAAAAGGAAATCCTACCATTTGTTATGACATGAATGAACCCTGAAGGCATTATGCTAAGTGAAACAAAACAAAAAGAAATACTGTATGATCTCACTTATATGTGGAATCTAAAAATAACCCCAAGCTCATAGATGAAGAGACCATACTTGTGGTTACCAGAGGCAGAGGATGGAGAGAAAGGGAATTAGAGGAAGGTGGTCAAAAGGTACAAACTTCCAGTTACAAGATAAATAAGGACAAAGGATGTAACGTGCAAAATGATGACTATAGCTAACAGTGCTGTGTGATATGTACGAAAATAGTTAGGAGAGTAAACCTTATGAGTTCTCATCATAAAAAGAAATTAATTTCCATTTTTTATTGTATCTATGTAAGAAGATGGATATTAGCTGAACATAGTGTGGTAATCATTTAACAATATATGTAAATCATGTTGTAGGCCTTAAACTGACACAGTGATGTATATCAATTATTTCACAATAAAACTGGAAAAAAGTAAGTGATGGTCCTTAGGTCAATGATTATAATGTGCCACAAGCTAAATGTGATTAATTCATCCCTCTGGTTGGGCTTTGTTGTCATTCACTAATTCATCAAATATTTATAGACTGGAAGACTATAGACATGAAAGGCACTGTATTAGATACTTGAGACACAATTTTGAATAAAACGGATGTGGTCAATGTCCTAGGAGAGCTTAGAGTTAGTTATATAAGTTAGATTATAGTTAGTTGGGGAAGACAGACATTAAACACATATTTAGACCAACATAGGTTTAAAATCCAGTTTTATCATTTACTAGCTATTTAAGAAAGTCACCTAATCTTTCTGAACCTCAATTTCTCTATCTATAAAATTGAAATAGTAACATCTATCTTATATGTCTGTTGTAAAGATCAAATAATATAATGTACATACATAATTTACTATGGTATTTGGAATATAATAAGTGCTCAGTAAATATAAACTATTATTATTATTATCACTTATGATTGTTCATACAGAAAGAGACCTTTGATTCTCATTCAAGCTTATTAAATTTTATTAACACACATCTCTTAAGATTTTTGTTTATTCCTTTTCTCAGTAAATGACAGATTAAATAACACAAACTAAAAGTAGTTAGAAGTCCTAGCAACAGCAATCAGACAACAAAGAGAAATAAAAGGTATCCAAATTGGTAATGAAGAAGTCAAACTCTCTCTCTTTGCAGATGACATGATTCTTTATATGGAAAACCCAAAAGACTCCACCCCAAAACTACTAGAACTCATACAGCAATTCAGCAACGTGGCAGGATACAAAGTCAATGTGCAGAAATCAGTGGCTTTCTTATACACTAACAGTGAAAATACAGAAAGGGAAATTAGAGAATTGATTCCATTTCCTATAGCACCAAGAACCATAAGATACCTGGGAATAAACCTAACCAAAGAGGTAAAGGATCTGTACTCGAAGAACCACAGAACACTCATGAAAGAAATTGAAGAAGACACAAAAAGATGGAAGACCATTCCATGCTCTTGGATCGGAAGAATAAACATTGTTAAAATGTCTATACTGCCTAGAGCAATATATATTTTTAATGCCATTCCAATCAAAATTCCACCGGCATTCTTGAAAGAGCTGGAGCAAAGAATCCTAAAATTTGTATGGAATCAGAAGAGACCCCGAATCGCTAAGGAAATGTTGAAAAACAAAAATAAAGCTGGGGGCATCACATTACCTGATATCAAGCTTTATTACAAAGCTGTGATCACCAAGACAGCATGGTACTGGCATAAAAACAGACACATAGACCAGTGGAACAGAGTAGAGAGCCCAGATATGGACTCTCAACTCTACGGTCAATTAATCTTTGACAAAACAGGAAAAAATATACAGTGGAAAAAAGACAGTCTCTTCAATAAATGGTGCTGGGAAAACTAGACAGCTATAGAAGACAATGATAAGTGACAGCTATGACAAAAGAGAGAAACCAGAAAAGACAGACAATACATGCTAAGAATGATAAACCTACTAAACAAGAAAGTCAAGATATATTTGGTATTTTCTTTTAAAAAAACTAATATTTTATAGCCAACTCTGAAAAGTGGCTAGAATATTTTTCCCCATGAAGTGGAAATCTTCAGTTGCTAAAATATATTTTTAGGTAGAATAACTTATTCTCCAATAAGGCTAGACAGATAATGGATTACTGTAGTTTCAAGTTTGGAAAAAGAGCAGCCATTAACAACTGCAAAATACTAACATTAAACTGCCTTTAAAATAGATTTTCCACCTTCCAAAAGCTTGCATATGGAGTTTCAGACAAAATGGAGGAAGAAATAAACAGCACATAACACCTTGCTGTTATTTTCTCAAATTCAAATATAAAAACAATACAGTGAAACACAGCTAGGAAATAAAGATGGAAGGGGTTATTCTTAAAATATGTCTTTAGCTACCTACCTTCATTTTAGAAGTTAAACTCTATAGCCAGGAAACCATCTTCCAAAAATGTAGACTGCCAATGGACAACTTAAATCTTAATTATATGTTGCCTGCCTATTTTAAATTTTACTTTGCTTATAGGCCAGGGAAAACAATATCCTTGGTTTGTTTATATAAATTTGCACTGTGCCCTTCCAGATATTTAAAAACTAAAGTTCTAGTAAGAATGGAAATGCAATTTGCTTTGTCAATAATGATCAGTACTTTATAATAAATATTAACCATCTTTATTACTGTGAACAAGCATGCTCGAAGGGATAGTAAAGAAAGCACAAATACTAGTTTGATCTAAACTCTCTCTTCCCTAACCTCTAATTTACTCACTTAAAAATAAAATAATTTTACAATCATTCTACCACTGACATGACTACAGAATGCTACCCAAATTCAGTTTCTCCATTTTTGGTGAATATTATTCTCCCATAAATAATCTCCTCTTTAGAAATTTATGTTTTCCTACCATACATGGATAGAATATTCTATCAATTTTCTATACATAATTAGAAAATGCAAAAATAATCTCTGAATGCTTTATAGTGCAGAATTTAAAAGTATTGTTTTCCATTCAACTAGTGAGTGTTAACCTAAAATCTGTAAGCCTTGCTGCTGTTACCATAAAAACTAAGCCAAATCCACAACTGTGTTCTAGTTTTCTTCCATTGTCTAATTACAGGTCCTCCAGTGAGAATGCTAATTAGCTAACTGCCCATCTTGTCAGGCTGGAGAATAAAGCAAAGATAGAACATAAATGAGACAATAGTGTAAAGAAGTTATGAAACTGAGGAAAGCTAAGAAAGATAATGAGATGCTGGGGAAAAAAAAAAAAAAAACTATTTTCCTGATGCTGCTATTTCTCCACCACAGGAAAATCATACCAAGTAGAGCCTTGTAAGTTGTTCTGTTGATGACAGTATTAAAGTCACAAATAGCAATAATTTGGGAAGCCAAGTCCAAGCTACTCAAGTTCTTAGAAAACTCTTGTAGTTTTGCAGTGGAGAAAACACCATTTCACAGACAAAATAATCTGGCTGGTATTATTCCAAAATGTGTGCCTTCCTGTAAGTATCGTATTAGTGAATTTTATTCTGTTTAGGTTAATTTGCTAATATCAATTTTTGGAAATTCGAATGAACCAAAGCTGTGGTAGGTGGTGGTTGTATACCAGCATTCATTGTTCTATTGACATGTATCTATTCACAAATCTGAATAAGTGATATGGGCTTAAAAAATTGGGGAGGGAATATTTCACTTTCAATGATTTAGTTATCAAGAAAGATGCAATGAACACTTCACTAATTTAACTTGCAGTTCCTGATTTGTCATTTTTAACATATGGTTATTTACATATTCTTACCTGGACAGTTTAAAATATTTATTGTAATAAAAATCCTCCTCCCTCATTAGATACTGTTCAGAAAATTCATCCTACTTTAGTTCATCTCTTGTATTGTGACTGTCTATAAGTATTTAGAAATATTTGCTAATTTATCTTACCTTACTGATGGTCCACAAAAACTAACTGAAGTATTTATAAAAATGAGAGATTTGCCATGGTTTGTCAAGCTTCTGTGAGCTACTAAATTGCCACCTGACCACCCCAAGTGTAGCTACCACCTCTCATATACAATGCTATCATATTACTGAATATATTCTTTATATGTGCCTTTTATTTCTGTGACTTATTCTATCCATACCTGGAAGCCTAGATCATCCCCACAGGTCCCTCCCCTCTAGCAAACTTTAGTCTGTTCTCTGTAATTATAGATCTAATTCTGTTTTTTGTTTGTTTATTTATTTGTTTTTGTTTTTAGATTTTACACATGAGTGAAATTATGTGGCATTTGTCTTTCTCAGTCTTATTTCACTAAGCATCATATAACATAGGGCCATCCATGTTGTCACAAATGGCAAGAGCTTATTTTTTATGGCTGAGTAATACTCCACTATATAGTACATTCCAGATATATGACAAATCTTCCTTATGCATTTGTCCATTGAATGATACCAGTTCCTTCCATATTTCACTATTGCTAATACTGCTACAATAAGCATAGTAGTGCACATATCTTTTCAAATCAGAGTGTTTTCATTTTCTTTGCTGTAAATACGCTACTGTGTACTTGATGTATCATATAATATTTTTAACTTTTAAAGTTATTTTTGTTCATTTGTTTGTTTTGCATCTGGTATCCTGCAGTTCAGAGACTCATCCAGAGAATAAAACCCCAGAATGATTCTGAGTTGAGAAGGCAGTTCAGTCATCTACCAAGCTGAGGCAGGAAAGAACTTGGGGCCGTAAATACATTTTAAATAGATATTCAAACTGGTCCTTCTGCTTTTATCCTTACCTACACAAACACTTTCAGAAATACTACCAATTCTTAAATGTTTTGGGTCTTCTCCAGGATAACAAGGCTGCTTCTCAGCTTGCTTTTTTTTTTTTTTTTTTTTTTTTTGCTTAAGTTTTTATCTTAATTCCAGTTAGGAGATATACAGTGTAATATTAGTTTCAGGTACACAGTACAGAGATTCAGCACTTCCATACAATACCCAGTGCTCATCACAAGTGCACTCCTTAATCCCCATCTCTTATTTAATCTATCCTCCAACCCATTTCTCTTCTGGTAACCATCAATTTGTTCTCCACAGTTAAGAATCTGGTTCTCGGTTTGCCTCTTTCTATATATTTTTCTTCCCTTTTTTCATTTGCTTTATAAAGTCATATGCTATTTATCTTTCTCTTACTGATTTCAAGTAGACTAACACTCTCTAGCTCAATGGATGTTATTTCAAATGGCAAAACTTATTCTTTTTATGGTTGAGTAATGTTCCTTTTTATATATATCACTCCTTCTTTATCGATTCATCAGTCAATGAACATGTGGGCTATTTCCATAATTAGGTGATTATAGATTATATTCTGTATTGCAGAATATAATATAGATTATATTCATGTTATTGCAAAGGACAAGTTTCATTCTTTTTATGGCTGAATAATATTCCATTACTTATATTGGACAAAATAGACTTTAAAACAATTATAACACACACACATGCTATACACATAGGGGAACTTCTTTCCCTTTGAATTAAATAATTACTTTTATTTATTTATTTAAGATTTTATTCATTTATTTGACAGACAGAGATCATAAGTAGCCAGAGAGGCAGGCAGAGAGAGAGCAGGGAGGAAGCAGACTCCCTACTGAGCAGAGAGCCAGATGCGGGGCTTGATCCCAGGAACCTGGGATCATGACCTGAGCCTAAGGCAGAGGCTTAACCCACTGAGCCATGCAGGTGCCCTAAATAATTACTTTTAAACATCCAAAGGAGAAGACATATCTTTAGGCATTGACTCATTTACCATGCACCCACTGGATGCCTTCCATGGACAAGACATTTGTTAGGCATGGTGTTAAACACCAAATTGTATGCAAACTTTTTTCTGTCCTTGAGAAACTTATCCAGAAGAAAGGGAGGACCCCCTTGGGGAGATGGCCTGGATCTCTGCATTTGGAAGTGAAAACTTTCAAAGTTCACAAGATGAATAGAGAAACACTTCTAGGCATTTTTGGAGATCTCAGAAGATCATGAAAAGCCTCTCATTTCTGTTCTCCCTGACATGACTGAGAAGGAAAGGCAGACCCAGCACCCGGCAGGTGCTCATTCACATTGTAGGGAATATGATGAATCTTTTCCTGCTTCACTGTGAAAGTGTCATAGAAGGTGTCCCAATGCAACTCTGGCTGCAAAAGAACTCAAGAAAAAATAGCCAAATTACCATATTTCCTTCTCCTACCCCTTCCATTTTCTGGCAGCCCAAACCACCCCTCAACACATTACTGTTTAAGGAGGCTATTGTAACATACTATAAGCAGTGAAGTGCTTCTAAGAAAAAAATTTCTAAGAAAATAACTTTTCTTCTAAGAAAATAACTTCTAAATAAGAAATTTAGAAGTTTGCTACATTGGGAGAATGTGCCTGACTTAAAGGTGCTCAGGTGGTGAAATGGTCTAAGGATCCCATGGATCACAAGAAGAATGGGTAACATCTAACTGCAGCATGGTTGCCATGCATAGGAGCATGGAATCTGGCTGAGAACAATGAGTTCTGTGTTGCCATAAACTGGAAATCCCTACATGGTCAAGCAACTGCTTTCCTGGGACAAGTCCAGCAAAACTCAGAAGCAGGTGAGACCATCCCTGGAGAGAAACAGCATGGGTCAACACCATGGGAGTCCTTAAAATTTGGAGTTTTGAAACTCAGTAGCATGCCTGGGGGTGGGGGGTGAAGCTGCTTGGACACAGGCAGGGTTAACATAGAGTTCTGCTGGAAACTGGGGAGACAAAAGTGATTGCTTTTCTGTGAGAGCTCACTGAAGAGCTCACTGAAGGGATAGAGAGTAGAATACCACCATATTCATCCCACCCAGCAGTGCTGAAAGACTCCACTAAGCAAAACAGCACCACCACGTGGAATCCAGGGCCGCTTACACCAAGCATTGTGCTTCTTAAGAGCTGGAGGTGCATTTCCACTGGAACAAGTCCACTTAAGAATCAGGACAAGAGGGGAGGGGCTTGGAGAGAAGGGGGTGGGATTATGGACATTGGGGAGGGTATGTGCTTTGGTGAGTGCTGTGAAGTGTGTAAACCTGGTGATTCACAGACCTGTACCCCTGGGGATAAAAATATATGTTTATAAAAAATTAAAAAATAAATAAATAAATAAATAAATAAGAATCAGGACAAGAGGCCTCTCCCCCAAAGACAAGCACCAACAATTCACTTACACCAAGTTTGCTGATCATAGAAAGCAGCAAAGCTTCAGCTCCATGTGAAAAGAATATCAAGCATTTTCCTTTTTTTTATTTTTTACTCATTTAGAGACACAGATGATAAAATTCTGGAAAATAATGAAGCAGCAAAAAGAGGAAAAGAAAAGTATTAGATCACAAAGGTAAACTTAGTGAACTCAGTGGTTCCATAAGTAAAATACTTATCCATATTAGAAGAGTACAAGAAAAAGAAGAGTGAAAAAGGAGCAGAAGGTTTATTTGAACAAATTATACATGAGAACTTCCCTAATCTGGAGAACGATACAGGCATTTAAGTCCAAGAGACACAGAGAACATCCATCAAAATCACCAAAAATAGGTCAATGCCTCTACATATTATATTGAAACATGCAAATACAAAGGTAAAGAGAAAAAAAACCTGAAAGTAGCTCAGGAGACCACGTTCTTCACCTAAATGGCTAGATAAATAAGTCTGGAAACAGACCTGTCCCATAGACCTGGCAGGCCAGAAATGATTGGCATGATATATTCAATGTACAAAATGGGAAAAATATGCACCCAAGAATACTTTATCTAGCAAGACTGTCATTCAAAATAGGAGAGATAAGAGTTTCCAAGACAAGTGGAAACCAAACAAGTTCAGGAACACTACACTACACCTATAACAAATATTAAAGGGGACCATTTGAGCAGAAAGAGAACAAAAGTAACAAAGACCAGAAAGAAAAAGAGAACAATCTACAGGAACAATGATTATACAGGTGATACAATGACACTAAATTCATGACTTTCCATAATTACTCTGAAAGTACTTGTGACTAAATTCTCCAATTTAAAGATATAAGGTATCAGAATAGATTAATAAAGAACATTGATATGATATGATAAACATTAATATGATATGAACAAGAGACTCATTTTACATCCAAAGATAACACCAGGTTGAAAGCCAGCAGTGAAGAACCATTTATCATGCCAATGGACATCAGACAAACTATATTTTAAACCAAAGACTGTAATAAAAGATGTAGAAGGACACTATGTAATAATAAAGTTGTCTATACTACAGGAAGATCTAACAATTGTAAATGTTTATACCTCTAACGTGGGGGCAGCCAAATGTAAAAATCACTTAACAAACTTTAAGAACTCATTGATGATAATACAATAATAGCATGAAACTTTAACACCCCACTCACAGCAATGGACAGATCATCTAAGCAGATGATCAGCAAGGAAACTAAGGCTTTAAATGACACACTGGACAAGAAGTACTTAACAGATACATTCAGAGCATTTCATCCTAAAACAGCAGAATACACATTCTTTTTGAGTGCACATGGAACATTCTCCAAAATAGATCATATGCTATGTCACAGATCAGATCTCAAGGGGTACAAAAAGACTGAGATCATACCATGCATATTGTCAGACCACAATGAAACTTGAATTCAATGACAAGAAAAAATTTTGAAGGACAACAAATATAAGGAAGTTAAGGAATATCCTACTGAAGAATGAATGGGTCAACCAGGAAATTAAAAAGAATTTTTTAAAAATGCATGGAAGCACCAGGTGGTGGGTATTAGAGAGGGCACAGATTGCATGGAGCACTGGGTGTAGTACAAAAACAATGAATACTGGGGGGTTTTTAATTTCTTTTCAACATAACAGTATTCATTGATTTTGCACCACACCCAGTGTTCCATGCAATCTGTGTCCTCTATAATACCCACCACCTGGTTCCTCCAACCTCCCACTCCCTGCCCCTTCAAAACCCTCAGATTGTTTCCAAAGATAAAGATGTCGTGAAAAGTAGGGCCATCTGTACCCCAATGTTCATAGCAGCAATGGCCACAGTCACCAAACTGTGGAAAGAACCAAGATGCCCTTCAGCAGACGAATGGATAAGAAAGATGTGGTCCATATACACTATGGAGTGTTATGACTCCATAAGAAAGGATGAATACCCAACTTTTGTAGCCACATGGACGAAACTAGAAGAGATTATGCTGAGTGATATAAGTCAAGCAGAGAGAGTCAATTATCATATGGTTTCACTTATTTTTGAAGCATAACAAAAAACATGAAGGACATTGGGAAATGGAGAGGAGACGGGAGTTGAGGGAAATTGGAAGAGGAGGTGAACCATGAGACACTATGGACTCTGAAAAACAACCTGAGGCTTTTGAAGGGGCGGGGGGTGGGAGGTTGGGGGAGGCAGGTGGTGGGTATTGGGGAGGGCATGCATTGCATGGAGCACTGGATGTGGTGCAAAAACAATGAATACTATTACGCTGAAAAGAAAATTTTTAAAAAGAAGAAAAACTGAATACTGTTATGCTGAAAAGAATTTTTTTTTTTTAAAAAAGCATGGAAGCAAATGAAACTGGAAACATGAAAATCTTTGGGATGCAGCAAGGTGGATCTAAGAGGGAAGTATATAGCAATTCAGGCCTTACTCAGAAAGAAAAATCTCAAATACACAACCTAACCTCACACCAAAAGGAGCTTGAAAAAGAAGAGCAAATAAAGCTTAAATCTGGCAGGAGAAGAGAAATAAAAAAAAGTATTAGAGCAGAAATCAGTGATATATTTAAAAAAGAGTAGAACAGAACAAGAAAAGTAGGCGCTGGTTCTTTGAAAGAACTAACAAAATTCATAAACCCCTATCCAGACTTATCAAGGAGAGAGAGAGAAAGAGAGAGAGAGAGAGAGAGAGAGAGAACCCAGATAAATAAAAATCATGAAAGAAAGTGGAAAGATAACAACATACACCAAAGAAATACAAACAATTCTGAGAATATTAATGAGCAATTATATGCCAAAAAATCAGGCAATTTGGAAGAAATAGATGTTTCCTAGAAACATGCAAACTACCAAAGAAAGAGGGGGGAGAGAAAAGTGAACAGACCCATAACCAGCTAAGAAATTGAATCTTTAATAAAAAATTAACCAACAAGCAAGATTCTCAGGCTGGATGGTTTTCCAGGCGAATTCTACCAAACATTTAAAGAAGAGCCAAGATGGCCTTCAACAGGCTGAAGAATAAAGAAGATAGAGTCTATATATACAATGAAATATTACACAACCACCAGAAAGGATGAATACCGAACTTTTGTATCAACACAAACAGGACTGGACGAAATTATGCTGAGTGAAATAAGTCAAGCAGAGAAAGTCAATTGTCATATAGTTTCACTTACTTGTGGAGCATAAGGAACAGCACGGAGGACATTAGGAGAAGGAAAGGAAAAGTGAATTGGGGGAAATCAGAGGGGGAGATGAAGCATGAAAGACTGTGGAGTCTGAGAAACAAACTGAGGGTTTTGAAAGGGAGTGGGTGTGAGATGTGGGTGAGCCTGGTAATGGATATTAAGGAGGCCACCCACTGCATGAAACACTGGGTGTGGTGCATAAACAATTAATCTCTGAACACTGAAAAATAAAATTAAGATGCTAAAAAAATAAAAAATAAAAATAAAGGACTAATGCTTATTCTTCTAAAACTGTTCCCAAAAAATAGAAATGGAAAGAAAACCTCCAGACTCATTCTATGAGGCCTTTATTACCTTAATCTCAAAACCAGACAAAGACCCAGTTAAAAAGAAGAATTTTGAAGGGGTGGGGGATGGGAAGTTGGGGGAACCAGGTGGTGGGTATTAGAGAGGGCACGGATTGCATGGAGCACTGGGTGTGGTGCAAAAACAATGAATACTATTCTGCTGAAAAAAATCAATTTTTTAAAAAAGGAGAATTATAGACCAATATCCTTGATGAACATGGATGTAAAAATTCTCACCAAGATACAAGCTAATAGGATCCAACAGTCCATTCAAAGGATTATTCACCATGACCAAGTGGGATTTATTTCTGAGCTGCAAAGGTAGTTCAACATCAAGAAATTAAAAAACATTATATGCCACAGTATTAAAGAGTGATCCTCTCAACAGATGCAGAAAAAATATTTGACAAAATACACCACCTTCTTTTTATTAAAAAAAAAAAATCTTCCATGATGTAGTGATAGAGAGAACATATCTTCATGTCATAAACATCATATACACAAAACCCACGATGAATATAATCCTCAATAGCATTTCTCCTGAGATCATAAACATGACACAGATGTCCATTTTCACCACTTTTGTTTATCCTAATACTAAAAGTCCTAGCCTCAGCAATCAGAAAACAAAAAGAAATAAAAGGCAACCAAATTGGCAAAGGAGAAGTTAAAATATTCAGTCTTTGCAGAAGACATGATATTCAATGTAGAAAACCCAGAAAAACTCCACCAAAAAATTGCTAGAACTCATACAGGAATTCAGCCAAGTGGCAGGATATAAAATGAAAACACAGTGGTCTGCTGCATTTCTACAAATTAACAATGAAGTAGAAGAAAATGAAATCAAGGAATCAATCCTGTTTAAAATTGCACCAGAAATCCTAAGATACCTAGGAATTAACCTAACTAAGGAGGTAAAAGATCTGTATTCTGGAAAGTATAGAAAACTTATGAAAGAAATTGAGGAAGACACAAAGAAATGGAAAAACATTCCATGCTCATGGATTGGAAAAAATATTATTAAAATGTATATTCTACCCAAAGCAAACTACATATTTAATGCAATCCCTATTAAAATACAACCAGAATTTTTCACAGAGGAGGAAAAGACAATTTTAAAATTTGTATGGGACCGGAAAAGACCCCAAATAGCCAAAGTAACATTGGAAGGAAAACCAAAGCTGAAGGCATCGAAATTCCAGACTTCAAGCTTTCTTTTAAAACTGTAATCATCAGGACAGTATGGGTTGGCACAAAAACAGACACAGAGTTCAAAGTAACAGAATGGAAAACTCAGAAATAGACCCTCAACTCTGTGGTCAACTAATCTTTGACAAAGCAGGAGATAATATCCAGTGTAAAAAAAGACAGTCTCATCAACAAATGATGTTGAGAAAATTGGACAGCCACATGCAGAAGAATGAAACTAGAACACTATCTTCCACCATACCCAAAGATAAACTCAAAATGGATGAGTGACCTAAATGCAAAACAGTAATCCAACAAAATCCTAGAGACCACAAGCGGTAACCTCTTTGACCTCAGCCACAGTAACTTCTTGCAAGACATGGCTCTAAAGACAAGGTAAACAAAAGCAAAAATAAGCTATTGGAACCTTATTAAGAAAAAAGCTTCTCCACAGCAAAGGAAAAACTAAACAAAACAAAACCTGTCTCCAAAGGCAAGGGAAACAAAAGTAAAAATGAACTATAGGGATTTCATCAGGATATAAATCTTTTCTACAGCAAAGTAAAAAGCATTCAATGAAATGACAAAAGATATTTGCAAACTCTATAAAGAACTTACCAAACCCAACACCCGAAATTCAAAAATCCAGTAAAGGAATGGATAGAAGACATGAACAGATATATCTCAAAGAAGACATTCAAATGGTTAACTTACACATCAAAAAGCGCTCAACATCCCTCAGCATCAGGGAAATACAATTCAAAACCACAATGAGATACCACCTCACTCCAATCAGAATGGCTAAAATTAACAACTCAAGAAACAACAGATTTGGGGAACGATGCAGAGAAAGAGGAGCTCTCTTACACTGTTGGTCAGAATGCAAACCTGTCCAGCCATTCTAGAAAAGAGTATGTATGTTCCTCAAATAGTTGAAAATAGAATTATCTTAGGACTTAGCAACTGCACTATTGGGTATTTATCCAAAGAACAGAGTGATTCGCAGGGGCACCATATATGCACCCTACTGTTTATAGCAGCAATGTCCACAATTGCCAAAATATGGAAGGAGCCCAGATGCCCATCAAAGGATGAAAGAATAAAGAAGAAGTGGTGTGTACACACACACACACACAGGAATATTACTCAGCCACCAAAAAGAATGAAATCTTGCCATTTGCAATGGCATGGATGGAACTAGAGGGCATGATGCTAAACAAAATCAGTCAGTCAGAGAGACAAATACCATATGATTTCTCTTTTATGTGTAATTTAAGAAACAAAACATAAACAGAAGGGAAACAAAGGAAAAACAAAATAAGTACTGAAAGGGTGGGAAACCACCAGAGACTCTTAATTATGGGAAATAAACAAGGTAGCTGGGGGGCAAGGGGTAGTTTTGGAGGGCAATTGGGTGATGTGCATTAAGGAGGGCACTTGATGTAATGAGCAGTGGGTGTTTTTTTGCAACTGATGAATCACTGAATTCTACCCCTAAAACTAATAATACACTATATGTTAACTAAATTGAATTTAAATGAAAAATTTTTTTTAAAAAGACAGCAAATACACCTGACATTTTGTTTCTTGCTTTCTACCAAACATTATAATAAGAACTGATACCTATCTTTTCTCAACAATTAAAAAAAAAAAAAGGAAAGAAAAGGAAGGAATTCTAAATACAGGTCAACATCATCCTGATACCAAAACCAGATGAAGATACCACTAATAAAGAACTACAGGCCAATATCTCTGATGAACATGAATAGAAAAAATTCTCAAAAACAAAACAAAACAAAACCTAGCAGCAATTCAAATCCAACAGTACATTAAAAGAATCATCACTACAATCAAGTGGGATTTTCCCCCCTGTGGGTTACAAGGGTATTTCAATATCCATAAATCAATCAACATGATAAAACAGATTAATAAAATAAATGATAAGAACCATATCATCTAGAATGCAGAGGAGGAGAGGCAAGATGGCAGAGAAGTAGGAGAGCCTATTTCAGCTGGTCCCCTAAAGTGAGCTAAATATCTACCAAAACATTCTGAACACCCATGAAATCAGGCTGAGATGTAAGACTCTACACTTCTGAATTTCTACAGGGGTAGAAGACATCAGTGGAGAGGTAAAGTGGTGTGACAACGCTCAGACTGATATCCTCTGATATGTGGGAAGGGAGCCACTAGAGGTGACCTGTTGGAAAGTCATACCCCAACACAAAAGTGCCCTGTGAGTGGGGACTAGCATTAACTTGGAGTCTAGTTAAAAGCACTCAAAAAAAGCAAAAGATCTTAAAGGGCAACTTGTGGAATAAGGCGGTCATGAGCAAGGGCCAAAGCCCATGGCCGTAGGACCATCACCACTGGTGACCACCCATGCCAGAGGGAATCCACTGGGGCCTCCAGTCCCTGGTCCCTGAGCCCACAGCCTTCTGCTGCTTGCACCACCA
This sequence comes from Mustela lutreola, assembly GCF_030435805.1. NCBI lineage: Eukaryota > Metazoa > Chordata > Mammalia > Carnivora > Mustelidae > Mustela > Mustela lutreola. The sequence goes on along the minus strand of NC_081308.1, from coordinate 57,731,232 downwards.
CTAGGGCTGGGCGCACTCCCGCCCATGCCTGAGGAAACCTGCATGAATTCTGGTCGGGGTCCCTCAGCCCACAGCCTCCCACGGCCTGCGCCTCTTCTGGGCTCCAGTGCACCCAGCATGGGTGTGGACTTCAGATAGCAGTCCTGGCAACAGCTGTCACCCAGGTTTGAGCTTGCCCGGACCAATATTGCTTGCAGTTTTAGTGGCATGGGTGTGTAGAGACAAGTGGGGGACTCGGGCGACCACTGGGACAGTGGCTGGGGAGGTTGTGCACTGCCTGTAGAAGGTTAGGGTGTTCAGAGGAGTTTGCAGAGGGGGAGACTGTGTGTTCTGGACAACCCAGAGGGGAGTAGTCAGAGGCTTCTCTATGAGGTGGAGGTTTGGATATGGACAGTTTACTTTCCACTAAACCTCCCAAAAGCCACTGAAAGCCGCCAAAGAACAAAAACCTCTAGAGAACAAAAGCCTGAAAAACCTGGTTACACAGAGCCCAGTCCCTCTCAGGGTGACTCAGTCCAAGCAAGATCGACTGAAAAACAATGCAGCAGACCCCGCTGCCAAAAGACAAGCCAAAAGAACAAGAGGGCAACAATGACAAGGTCCCCATAAAACTGTAAAATCCCAACATCAGAGAAAGCAATATATTAAGCTCCCTGTATAGCCCCAAAACCTGTATAGTTCATAGATACAATTTTTCTTTCTTTTTTTTTTAAATTCGTTCTCACAATTCTTCTAACTTTTTAAACCTACTTACCATTACAAATAGAAGTTTAATATAACATATTCCAGAATAACTTTTTTTAAGCTTCAACCCACTGAGCCACCCAGGCGCCCCCAGAATAACTTTTTAACTAGAACTTTTTTCGTACGTATACCTGTGTTTCTTTTGTTCTTCTTACTATACATATAGATATAAGGTTCAAGGTGATCCTTTTTCTCTATTCAATACTACCCCTATATATAAACCAGTCTTAATTTCCTTGTATCTCTGGAAAGTTGAGTCCTTTAACAAAGATAAAAGATACACCCTGGAAGAACCGAAAGAACCTTCTTTTCACACATCGAGGATTTATATCTATTCTCCCATCTTAGTCTTCGGTTAGTATTTCTGTATAATTAGTTTTTGTTCTAGTATTATATAAATCTTATTCTTGGGGTTCATTTTGGCTAGAGTTTTCATTTTTTCTTATCTTTTTACTTTTGTCTGTTTCTTTGTTCATTCATTTTTGTTATATGACTTATAAATATCACTTTGGTTTTTTTTCTCTTTCTCTATTTTTTCCCCTTTTTCTTCATGATGACTTCTGGGAGCTCTGAAACTTCCCAGGGTGCACCATGCCATGATCATGTCTGATATATTCAACTATACATCCCCTCAACAACCTTTCACCAAAATGACTAGGAGGAGGAACACCTAACAGAGGAAAAATTCAGAGCCTGAGAACTCTGCCACAAAACTATTGGATATGGACATTAACAGTATGTCAGAAAGGGAATTCAGGGTAACAATTATCCAGGCAATGGTTAGGTTGGAGATGACCATTAGTGACAACATAGACTCTCTAAGGGCTGAAGTGAGAGCCAATCTGGCAGAGGTTAAAAATGTTAACAATGAGATCCAATCTAATCTAATACTTTAACAGCTAGGGTAACCAAGGCAGAAGATAGAAGTAGTGATCTAGAAGACAAATTGATAGAAAAGAAGGGTCAGGAGAAGGCCTCAACAAACAGCTTAGAAGCCATGAAAACAGAATCAGGGAAATAAATGATGCCATGAAAAGTTCCAAAGTCAGAATTATTGGAATCCCTGAAGGAGAGGAGAAAGAAAGAAGTCTAGAAGATATAGTGGAACGAGTTCTTCATGAAAATTTTCCCAATATCGCAAATGGAATGAGCATTCATGTACTAGAGGCTGAACGATCTCCAACCAAGATTATAGATTCAAAAAAAAAATCAAGACACTTCGTACTCAAACTGAGGAATCATAATTGTAGATACAATCTCTTGAAAGCTGCTAGGACAAAGAGGCTCCTTACTTACAGAGAAAAGCCCATCAGAATAATGTCAGACCTGTCCACAGAGACCTGGCAAGCCAGAAAGGGCTGGCAAGATATATTCGGGGCACTAAATGAGAACATGCAGCCAAGAATACTTTATCCGCAAGGCTGACATTCAAAATGGATAGAGAGATAAAGAGTTTCCAGACTGGCAACGTTTAAAAGACTATGCAACCACAGCTGACACTGCAGGACATATTAAAGGAGGTTCTAAAAAAGAGGAAAAATCCTAAGAGTAGCATTGGACAGAAATATAGAGACAATGTACAGAAAGAAAGACTTCAAAGGTAACACGATGTCAATAAAAACGTATCTATCAATAATCACTCTCAATGTGAATGGCCTAAATGCGCCCATAAAATGACACAGGATTGCAGATTGGATAAAATGACAGGACCCATCCATATGTTGCTTGCAAGAGACCCATTTTGAACCTAAAGATACACCCAGACTGAAAGTGAAGGGATGGAGAAGCATCTCTCATGCCAATGGGCCTCAAAAGAAGGCTTGGGTAGCGATTCTCATATCAGATAAATTAGATTTTAAACTAAAGACTGTAGTCAGAGATACAGAAGGGCACTACATCATTCTTAAAGGCACTATCCACCAAGATGATCTAACAATTGTAAATATCTATGCCCCCAATATGGGAGCAGCCAATTACATAAGAAAACTGTTAATCAAGATAAAGAGTCATATTGATATGAATACATTGATAGTAGGAGATCTTAACACGCCTCTCTCAGAAATAGATCATCGAAGCAGAAAATCAATAAAGAGACAACAGCATTGAATGACACATTGGACCAGATGGACCTCATAGATATATACAGAACATTCCACCCTAAAGCAACAGAATACACATTCTTCTCAAGTTCACATGGAACCTTCTCAAGAATAGACAACATACTGGGTCACAAATCAGGACTCAACCGGTACCAAAAGACTGAGATTATTCCCTGCATATTCTCAGATCACAGTGCTTTGAAATTGGAGCTCAATCACAAGGAAAATTTCAGAAGGAACTCAAACACCTGGAAGCTAAAGACCACCTTGCTTAAGAATGCTTGGATCAACCAGGAGATCAAAGAAGAACTTAAACAATTGCATGGAGCACTAGGTGTGGTGCAAAAATAATGAATACTGCTATGCTGAAAATAAATAAAAAATAAATTTCAAAAATGGGCAGAAGATATGAACAGACACTTCTCCAATGAAGACATACAAATGGCTATCAGACACATGAAAAAAATGTTCATCATCACTAGCCATCAGGGAGATTCAAATTAAAACCACATTGAGACACCACCTTACACCAGTTAGAAGGAGCAAAATTAGCAAGACAGGAAACAACATGTATTGGAGAGGATGTGGAGAAAGGGGAACTCTCTTACACTGTTGGTGGGAATGCAAGTTGGTGCAACCACTTTGGAGAACAGTGTGGAGATTCCTCAAGAAATTAAAAATAGAGCTTCCCTATGACCCTTCAATTGCACTACTGGGTATTTACCCCAAAGGTACAAATGTAGTGAAAAAAGGACATCTTTATCCCAGTATTCATAGCAGAAATGGCCACTGTTGCCAAATTGTGGAAAGAACCAAGATGCCCTTCAATGGATGAATGGATAAGGAAGATGTGGTCCATATACAATATGGAGTATTATGCCTCCATCAGAAAGGATGAATACCCAACTTTTGTAGCAACATGGACTGGACTGGAAGAGATTATGCTGAGTGGAATAAGTCAAGCAGAGAGAGTCAATTATCATATGGTTTCACTTATTTGTGGAGCATAACAAATAGCATGGAGGACAAGGGGAGATGGAGAGGAGAAGGGAGTTGAGGGAAATTGGAAGGGGAGGTGAACCATGAGAGACTATGGACTCTGAAAAACGATCTGAGGGTTTTGAAGGGGTGTGGGGTGGGAGATTGGGGGAACCAGGTGGTGGGTATTAGAAAAGGCACGGATTGCATGGAGCACTGGATGTGGTGCAAAAACAATGAATACTGTTACACTGAAAAGAAATTTTAAAAAGCTAACCTTTCAATAATCACTATCAATGTGAATGGCTTAAATGCCTCCCATTAAAAGGCACAAGGTTACAGACTAAAAGGACAGGACTCATCCATATGCTGTCTACAAGAGATGCATTTTGAACCTAAAGATATATCCAGACTGAAAGTGAAAGGATGGAGAAGCATTTCATACCAATGGGCCTCAAAAGAAAGCTGGGTTAGCGATTCTCATATCAGATAAATTAGATTTTAAGCTAAAGAACAGTCAGAATTACAAAAGAACACTAGATCATTCTTAAAGGGTCTATCCACCAAGAACTTCTAGCAATTGCAAATATTTATGCCCCCAATATAGGAGTGGCCACCAACAGAAGCCAACTGTTAACCAAAATAAAGAATCATATTAATATGAATACATAAATTGCAGGGGATCTTAACACACTACTCTCAGTAACAGACAGGTCATCCAAGCAGAAAATCAATAAAACAACAAGACTTTGAATGACACATTGAATGAGATGGACCTCAAAGATATATACAGAAGGGACACCTGGGTGGCTCAGTTGGTTAAGCGGCTGCCTTCAGCTCAGGTCATGATCCCAGCGTCCTGGGATTGAGTCCTGCATTGGGCTTCTTGCTCGGCAGGGAGCCTGCTTCTCCCTCTGCCTCTGTCTGCCTGTGCTCACTCGCTCGCTCTCCCTCTATGCCTGACAAATAAATAAAATCTTAAAAAGAAAAAGATATATACAGAAAATTCCAACCTAAAACAACAAAATACTCATTTTTCTTGAGTTCACATAGAACTTTCTCTAGAATGGACCACATACTGGATCACAAATCAGGGTTCAACTGATACTGAGATTTTGAGATTATTCATGGCATATTTTCAGACCATAATGCTTTGAAACTGGAACTCAACCACAAGAAAAAGTTTGGAAGGAATATAAACACTTGGAAGCTAAAGACTATCTGGCTCAAGAATGTTTGGAACAACCTCAGAATAAAAGAAGAATGTAAATGATTCATAGAAACTAATAAGAATGAAAATACATTGGTCTAAAACGTATGGGATAAGGCAAAGGCAGTCCTAAGGGGGAAATACATAGCCATCCAAGCCTCACTCAAAAAATTGAAAAATCCTGAATACATCAACTCTTTTACACCTTAGAGAACTGGGAAATCAACAACAAATTAAGCCAACGTCACACACAAGAAGGGAAATAATTAAGAATAGAGCAGGGTTCAACGAATTAGAATCTAGAGATACAGTAGAACACATCAATGAAACCAGAAGGTGTTTTCAAATGAAGCCTTCTTTCAAAGGAAAGAATCAATGAAATCAATAAATCACTGGCCAAACTAATCCAAAAGAAAAGAGAGAGGACACAAATTAATAAAATTATGAATGAAAAGGGAGAGATCACTACTAACACTAAGGAAATAGAAACAATCATCATAAATTATTATCAAAAGTTATATGCCAATAAGTTAAGCAACTTAGAAGAAATGGAAACCTATAAATTTTCAAGACTGAAACAGGAAGAATTAACAACCTGAATATCTAGTAATGAGATTGAAGCAGTGATCAAAAACCTCCCAAAAACCAAGAGCCCAGGACCTGACAGATTCCCTGGGGAATTCTACCAAACATTCAAAGAAAAAATAATACCTATTCTCCTGAAGCTGTTTCAAAAAACAGAAGTAGAAGGAAAACTTCCAGGCTCTTTCTATGAATCCAGCATTATGCTGATCACCAAACCAGGAAAAGACCCTATCAAAATGGAGAATTTCAGAACAACGTCCCTGATGAATACGGATGCCAAGATTCTGAACAAGACCCTAGCTAATAGGATCCAACAGTACTTTAAAAAGATTATACACCATGACCAAGTGGGATTTATCCATGGGATACAAGTGTGGTTCAACATTCGCAAATTAATTCACTGTGATAGAACAAACCAATAAGAGAGGAGAGAAGAACCATATGGTCTTCTCAATTGATGCAGAAAAAGCATTTGACAAACTACAGCATCCTTTCCTGATTAAAACTCTTCAAAGTATAGGAATAGAGGGAACATTCCTCACTTTATAAAATCTATCTATGAAAAACCCACAGTGAATACCACTCTCAATGGGGAAAAGCTGACAGCCTTCCTTTTGAGATCAAGAACATGACAAGAACACCCACTCTCACCACTCTTGTTCAACATAATACTAGAAGTCCTAGCAACAGCATTCAGACCACAAAAAGAAATAAAGGTACTCAAATTGGCAAAGAAGATGCAAAACTCTCTTTGCAGATGATATGATACTTTATATGGAAACCCCAAAAAACTCCACCCCCAAACTACTAGAACTCATAGAGCAATTCAGTAATGTGTCAGGATACAAAATCAATGCACAAAAAAAATTTTTATATGCACAATTGCTTCCTTATTCACTAACAATGAAACTATAAAAAGTGAAATTAGAGAATCAATTCCATTTACTATAGCACCAAGAATGATGAGTAACTTGGAATAAATCTAACCAAAGAGGTAAAGGATCTTTATTTGAGAAACGACAGAACACATATGAAAGAAATTGAGGAAGACAGGAAAAGATGGAAAAACATTCCATACTCGTGGATTATAACAATAAACATTGTTAAAATGTCTATACTGCCCAGAGCAATCTACACTTTCAATGCCATCTTGATCAAAATATCACTGGCATTTTTCAAAGTGCTGGAGCAAACAATCCTAAAATTTGTACAGAATTAGAAAAGACCATGAAACGCTAGAGAAATATTGAAAAAGAAAAACAAACCTGGGGCATCATGTTGCCTGATATCAAGCTCTACTACAAAGCTATGATCACCAAGACAGCATGGTACTGAGACAAAAACAGACACATAGACCAGTGGAAAAGAGCAGAGAGTCCAGAAATGGACCCATAACTCTATGGTCAAAAAATCTTTGACAAAGCAAGTAAAAATATCCAGTCGGCAGGGGAACAGTCTCTTCAAGAACGGTGCTGGGAAAATTTGATAGCTATGTGTAGAAGAATGAAACTCGACCATTTTCTTACACAATACACAAAGACAAACTCGAAATGGATAAAAGACCTCAACATGAGGCAAGAATCTATCAAAATCCTAAAGGAGAACATAGGTAGTAACATCTTCAACATTGGCCACAGCAACTTCTTTCAAGATATGTCTCCAAATCAAAGGAAATAAAAGCATAAATAAACTTTGGGACTTTATCAAGATCAAAAGCTTCTGCACAGCAAAGGAAACAGTCAAGAAAACAAAAAATCAACTCACGGAATGGGAGAAGATATTCGCAAATGACAGTACAAAGGGCTGATATCCAAATCTATAAAGAACTCCTCAAACTCAACACACAAAAACAGATAATCACATCAAACAATGGGAAGAAGACATAAACAGTCCAAAAAAGACATACAAATGGCTAATAGACACATGAAAAAAATGTTCATCATCATTAACCATCAGGGAGATTCAAATCAAAACCACATTGAGATATAACACCTTACACCAGTTAGAATGGCCAAAATTAACAAGACACTAAACAACAAGTGTTGGAGAGGATGTGGAAAAAGGGGTACTTTCTTAAACTGTTGGTGGGAATGCAAGTTGGTACAGCTACTTTGGAAAACAGTGTGGTGATTCCTTAAGAAATTAAAAGTAAAGCTACCCTATGGCCCTGTAATTGAACTACTGGGTATTTACCCCAAAGATATAGGTGCAGTGAAAAGAAGGGCCTGGGTGTGGTGAAAAAATAATGAATACTGTTATGCTGAAAATAAATAAAAAATAAATTAAAAAAAAGAAGGGCCATATGTACCCCAGTGTTCATAGCAGCAATGCACACAATTGCCAAACTGTGTAAAGAGCCAAGATGCCCTTCAACAGATGAATGGATAAAGAAGATATGGTCCATATATACAATGGAATATTATACCTTCATCAGAAAGGATGAATACCCAACTTTTGTATCAACATGGACTGGACTGGAGGAGATTATGCTGAGTGAAATAAGTCAAGCAGAGAGAGTCAATTACTTTCACTTACTTGTGGAGCATAAGGAATAACATGGAGGACATTAGGAGAAGGAAAGGAAAAGTGAATTGGGGGAAATCAGAGGGAGAGATGAAGCATGAGAGACTGTGGACTCTGAGAAACAAACTGAGAATTATGAAAGGGAGTGTGGGTGGGGAATGGGTGAGCCTGGTAATGGGTATTAAGGAGGGCACTTATTGCATGGAGCACTGGGTGTGCTGCATAAACAATGAATCTTGGAACACTGAAAAAACAAAATACATTTTTTAAAAAAGACCATATCATCCCCTCAATAGATGCAGAAAAGACATTTGATAAAGTAGAACAATCATTATAAAAACCCCCAACAAAGTATGGATAGAGGAAACATACTTCAACAACATAACGTTCTTATAGAAAAGTTTCACATGTAATATCTTCCTCAAGCAGAAAACAGAGCTTTTCGCCTGACATCAGGAACATGACAGGGATGTCCACTCTCACCATTATTGTTCAACATGGTACGTAAGTCTTGCCACAGCAATCAGACAACAGAAAGAAATGAAAGACATTGAATCAACAAAGAAGCCAAACTTTTGCTCTTTGCAGATGATATGATGCTCTATGTAGGAAACCTGAATGACTCCACCAAAAAATTGCTAGAATTAATACAGGAATCCAGCAAAATGGCAGGTTATAAGATCAATGCACAGAAGTCAGTTGAATTTCTATATACAAACAATGAGACAGGAGGAATGTTGAGACTACAAGTCAACACACATCAGAGCAGCTACAATTAACACAAGGAACAACAGGAACTGGTAAGGATGAAAAGAAAGGGGAACCCTTCTGTGTTGTTGGTGGGGATGCAATCGTGTGCAGTCACTCTGGGAAACAGTATGGAGTTTGCTCAAAAATTTAAAACAGAACTACCCTGCAATCCAGCAATTGCACTACTATGTATTTACCCAAAGTATGTGAAAATACTAAATCAAAGATGTACATACACCCTGATGTTTGGCAGCATTATCTACAATTGTCTAATTATGGACACAGCCTAAGTGTCCTTTGACTGTCAAATGGATAAAGACGATGTGGTATATCCAAGACATTGAATACTACTCAGCCATAAAAAAAACACAATCTTGCCATTGCTAAGATGTAGATGGAGCTAGAGAGTATTGTGGTAATGAAATAAGTCAGCCAGAAAGACAGTCACCATATGTTTTCATTCATATGTGAAATTTAAGAAAGAAAACAAAACAAAAACAAACAAACAAATAGACAAAATAAGGGAGAGATTGAAGCAAACTAAGGAACAGACTCTTAACTATAGAGATCAAACCAATGTTTACTAGAGTGGAGAAGGGTGGGGGAATGGTAATTAAGGAGTACAGCTGTGATGAGCACCAGGTATTGTACAGGAGTGTTGAATCACTGTATTGTTCACCTGAAACCAATATGACACTTTATGTTAACTAACTGTAATTTAAATAATTTTTTTAAAAGTGATCTTAGATGAAAATCTCTATGGGCTTTTCATAAACAGCTTTCAATACATTGAGGTATTTTCCCTCTAAACCCACTTTGTTGAGCATTTTTATCATGAATAAGTGCTGAATTTTTCAAATGCTCTTTCTGGATCTTTGTGTCACATGGCTTTTATCCTTCATTTTACTAATGTAAATGTACCATTTGATTTTTGAATATTGAATTATTTTGCATCCCTGAAATAAATCCCACTTCATCCAGGTAACTCATCCTTCAATGTATTGTTGAATGCAGTTTGCTAACATTTTTGTTGAGATCTTTTGCATCTATGTTCATCAGGGATATTGGCCTTTAGTTTTCTTTTTTGTGGTGTCCTTTTTTTTTTTTTTTTGAGAATTTCAATATCAGGGTAATGCTGAACTATTAGAATATATTTGGAAACTTTCTTTACTTTTACACTTTTTTAATAGTTTGAGGAGAATAGGTATGAACTCTTCATTAAATGTCTGGTAGAATATGCCTGTGAATCCATCTGGTCCTGGACTTTTATATTTTGTTGAGTTCCTGATTACCAACTCAATTTCATTACTAGTAATTGGTCTGTTTAGATTTTAGTTTTCTTCCTGATTCAGTTATATAAGTGTTTATATTTCTAGGAATTTGTACATTTCTTCTTTTTTAAACATGCAATGTTTTATTAGTTTCAGGTGTATATTATAGTGATTCAACAATTCCATATATCACTCAGTGTTCATCACAAATGTACAACTTAAACCACATCACCTATTGAACACATCCTCCATTCTCCTACACTCTGATAACCATCAGTTTGTTCATAATTAATGATGAGATACCACCTCACATCTGTCAGAATAGCTAAAATTTATAACACAAGAAACAACAGGTGTTGACAAGACCTGGAGAAAGAGGAATTCTCTTGTACCGTTTGTGGGAATGCAAAATGGGAGAGCCACTCTGGAGAACAGTTTGGAGACTCTTCAAAAACTTAAAGGTAGAATTACACTATGTTCCAGCAATTGCACTACTAGGTATTTACCCAAAAGATACAAAAATACAGATTTGATTGGGTACATGCACCCCAATGTTTATAACAACATTAGCAACAATAGTCAAACTATGAAGAAAGCCCAAATGTCATATGGGAAGAGGGAAAAGAAAAAAAAATGGGAGTGGTGGATATAAGCCATAACATAATAGACTTTTAATAATAGAGAACAAATGGAGGGTTGATGGAGGGAGGTGGGGATGGGCTAGATCGGTGACCATTATTAAAGAGTGCTCTTGTGATGAGCACTGGGTATTTCATGTAAGTGATGAATCATTGAATTCTATTCCAGAAACCAATACTGCACTGTTTAATAACTAAAATTTTAAAAAGCCTGTTTTTAAATTTATCTCTTTTTTCCCTTTACTCATTTGTTTTGTGTCTTAAATTCCACATCTGTGTCTTATTTGTTGGCATATGATTTTTTTATATTATTCTTTCTAATCCTTTGTATTCCTGTGGTGTCAGCCCTTATTTCTCCCTTGTTTATGATTTTATTTGAATCCTTTCTCTTTTTTTCTTGATGAGTCTGCCTAAGGTTTATCAATATTGTTTATCATTTCAAAAAACTGTGAAATGGTTCATGGTTTCATTGATTTTTTTTTAAAGATTTTATTTATTTTATTTGACAGAGAGAGAGATCACAAGTAGGCAGAGAGGCAGGCAGAGACAGAGGGGGAAGCAGGCTCCCTGCTGAGCAGAGAGCCCGATGTGGGGCTCGATCCCAGGACACTGAGATGGTGACCTGAGCCGAAGGCAGCGGCTTAATCCACTGAGCCACCCAGGCGCTCCTCATTGATTTTTTTAATTTTTTAAGTCCATCATTTATTTCTGCTCTGATCCTTATTTTTGTCCTTCTATTCACCTTGGGCTTTGCTCTTCCTTTTCCAGTTCCCTTAAGTGTAAGGTTATATTGTTTATTTGAGATTTTCTGTATTTCTTGAGGTAGGCCTCTGTTGCTATATTTCTCTTTTATAACTGCTTTTGCTGTGTCACAGTAATTTTGAACAATTGCTTCTTTTCATTGTTATTTGTCTACATGTATTCTTTTATTCTTTTATTTCTTCTTTGATTGTTTCACTAACTCATTAAAGTCACAGTTATATTTTTAGAGGATGGCTGCTATGTAAAGAATAGATCAGAATTGGTAAAAGGAGGAAGAAGTTACTGTCCTATAACTCACCTATTCTTTGATATCCCAGCAATATAATAATTCACATGTAAAAATCCAAATCCAAACTGGGTGATGGGCATTAAGGAGGGCACGTGATCTCATGAGCACTGGGTGTTATATGCAAATAATGAATCATTGAACACTACATCAAAAACTAATGATGTACTATATGTTGCCTAATTGAAGTTAATAAAAAGAAATAAATAAACCAAAAAATCCAAACTCATTATTTAATCCCCTTTAGTTTCTCTTCTCAATTTAAATGTTGCTAATGTTTAAAAAGTCCTGGAATTCAGTGATATTGTCTCTGACTCATTTTGTTAGCCTACCAATTCCATTCATCGTTAAGATTCATCTTTACCATATCTTACACATTCAGTTAGTTGGTGTGCATTGATATCTAGTGCACTGATATCTAGTAGCTAGCAATATTTGGGGTTCTGTTTATCCACTTGCTTGCTCTAAAACCTAGAACATGCCTTTACATCTTCCTGAGCTCCAGTGTACTCACCTATCAAAAGCTCATAATATGTTATTCTAAAGATTAAATGAGGTAATTTGTATAGAAACCTTTGTAAATTATAAAACACTATACAGGAGTTCATTTATTGCTATTGTCATTATTGTGACAAGGAAAGAAGGGAGTCGAGAATACAAAGAAATATAACGTCACATTATCAAGAAGTATACAATCTGGAAATACCGAGATAACATGACTTAATAAGTAAATGCTATCAGGAAACGGGGGAAGGAACTAACATTTACTTAAAGACAACCATATGCCAATGTGTAGAGTGTTTTACATAAGTTACATCAATAGAAGTTTGAAACAGAAAAAGTTCAACCTCATCTGGGCCTCAAATAATTCTGGGCTATCATTTTGCTTCCACCTTTTTAAAATTTAAATTCAATTAGCCAACATATAGTACATCATTAATTTCAGATGTAGAGTTCAATAATTCATCAGTTGCATGTAACGCCTAGTATGCATCACATCATGTGCCCCCTTAATGTCGATCACTAATTTTAATTCTTTATAGAGGCAGAGTTCAAGATTCCTCTACCCATCACCCTCATTTTTACACAAATTGTGTTTTTTCTGGTTAAAGATATAATAGAAAGTATCAGGTGAAAGGTTCCTCTAATTCTTTCCCTTATAACTCTGAACTTATCTATGAATATTCATTCCATCCAAGTAAATGTGCATTTACTGTAAGCTACATCACAGTTCAGGCACTGAGCATTCAACAGTGAACAACATGCACAAACTTCTTGTACAGTACAATGAGAGAGATAGATAATATATACATACACCTGTAACTGTAAAGATGTACCCATCTTTACCACCTCCATTTCCATAAGAAAAAGATACATATCTCTTCCTCAATAAAGATAAGTGTGTAAACCTGGTGATTCACAGACCTGTACCCCTGGGGATAAAAATATATGTTTATAAAAAATAAAAAATTTAAAAAAAAGATAACTTCTTCAAATATGACCTTGATCCCACATCCATCAGACTGTTGTCAATGATTTACTACCACTAGTATCCTTCATGTTTCTGTCAACTGGCTCCTCTTCCTCAGCTTATAACATATTATGTGTTCCCATTCTAAAAGAAACATTTACCATTAATGCTACCTTCTCCACATACTATTGTTCCACTCCATTCTATGACTTACCACAAAACTTGAAAGTGTTCTATAATTACTGTATTGATTTTTTTCAATTATTGTTTTTCTCAAATCATTCCCTTGGGATTTCTACTACCATTTTTCCACTGATACTATTTTCATCAAGAATATAAAATTACCATTTTGCTGGGATCAAAATAATAATCAAGACAGATCAATAAATATACAGTGTATGTCAGGATTAAGGGGATAGAAAGTGTTAAAGTGTGGGCTTGCATATTTAAATTAAGCACAAATTTATAAGGTTCCCAAACATTTCTATATCAAGCATATCTTTACTCTCTTCTTTCCCAAGTGGAAGAAAGAGCTGTCCCTCTTTGTGCTAAAAGGCCTATACTTTAACTTCTGAATACTCTGAATGGCATTTGTTCCCATATATTTTAAGGACTTTGTTTTATCCATTATCTCCTCTTTTTTGTTTCTTTTCCATCTCTTCTCTATTTGAGAGGCAGTATAGCTTAATGATTATAATGATTGTAAGTATAGGCTAAGTAATCAGACTGTTCATGTCTAACTCCTAACTCTACTATTAATCATTTGTGCAACCTCAGAAATATCATGTTATCCTTGTCTATCTCATAAGATTGTTGTAAGTGATATAATATATGCCCAGAAACTAGCAGAGTTCCTCACGCAGAGTAAGCATTCAATAATGTTAACATTACTATCACATTCATTACTGGATCTTACATCTCAGCATATAAAGATGATCTTAAAGATCTTAAAACAAAGCTGAGATACAGGGAGAGAGCAAGCAAGGATGCCTCTCCCTACACATGGAACCTACCTACATCTGTTATTCCTCCTCATTCTTAGCCATGTTTACCGAGAGTCTACTTTCACACTCTCTAGTTCCTTCCATTCATATTTCAAGTGAAGGTAATCTGGCTTTTTCCCCACAACTCCACTAAAAAATGATTTTTCTAAGATCATCAATGACTGCCTATTTACAAATCTAATATTTATTTTTCAGAATTTATCTTATTTAACTTTTCATGGTAATGGATACTGTAGTTCCTCCTTAATCCTTGAAATTCTTTACGCAATTCACTTTAGGACTAGCTCTTCTGGTCCTCATTCTACCTCTAATTCTTTTTCAGTTTTCCATCATGGACTCCTCTTCTCTTTTCTCCATCTTAAATATTGTTTTTCATGGAGTTCTGTTCTTAGTTCCCTTCTTGTCACATATTCTTTTTCATAGGATATCTAATCCATACCTGGAAATTTCAACCCTGCTCCACTCTGCAAACTGTCAAATATCTGCCTATCTTCTCCTCTGAATCCCGGATTCATATATCCAATTGCCCAATGGAAAACCACTCAGTATAAGACAGATGAAGTCTAAGCTTTCAACATTCAAGCCCCACAAATCTTATCTCTTAGTGTTTTAACAAGTTTGTGCTGCTATACCAAAATAAGAGGCTGGGTGCCTTATGAACAAGAAACCTTTATTTTTCACATTTATGGGAAGTCCAGGATAATGGTGCTTACAGATTCAGTGTCTGATGAGGGCCTTCCTGTTAGGCAGCTGTCCTTTCACTGTAACCTCACACTGCAGAAAAAGTGAGCTAGCTCTCTGGGGTCACTTATAAAAGGAAACTAATCCCAAATGCGAAGGTTCTGCCTCCGTGACTTAATCAATTCCTAATGCAATTACCTAAGGGATTAAGAGTTCAATGTATAAATTTTGGGGTGACACAAACACACTGACCACACAGCATTTAGTAAACAGTTCTTCTTTCTCTACCGAACTATATTTAACTTTCCAAATGTATTTTGCTCAGTGTCTCTCCACGTCTTTGCTCAAGATTCTTCACAGATTACTTTCCTACTACCAAACCCACTGGATCAGTGTTTATCAAACTTTAATGTGCATGATAACATCTAAGGATGTTGTTAAAATGCAGATTCAGGAAGTCTAGGGTTGGGCCTAATTATCAACATTTCTAAAAAAAACTCGCAGGTGATGCTAATGCTGTTAGTCTGTAGCAATGGTCATTCTAGAAAGAGTCTATGAAGACCGGGAATTCTGTCTGCTTTGCTTATTACTGTACTCCAGTGCCTGGGATATAGTAATTGCTCAAAAAATATTTGTTGAATAAATAAATGAAATAAAAACCAGAACTTCATTTAATACATGCTTGAAAACTCAAATATATATATATATATATATATATATATATATATATATATATTCTGACCTGACCATATAATAACCAATTCTTCATTTATTGCTCACTCACATATTGCTTATTTTATCTCTATTAAAGACAACAGTGCTTTTCAATAATACATTTTTTTCCACAAGTCTTCTTAACATAGAAATAATATCAAGGGTTGAGGTGACTGTGCACTCATTGGGTATCTGACTCTTGGTTTGGGTTCAGGTCGTGATCAGGGTCTTGGAGTCTATTTCGGATTCTCTTTCCCTCTGCTCCTCCCACTCATGCTTTCTCTTTCTCTATATTAAATAAATAAATAAATAAATAAATCTTCTTGAAAAATAATATCAAGTGTATAAGAATATGTTTCCAGCAGAGTTTTCCTGAATGTTTTTGTGGTGCTCAGGCTTTTGATTTTCTTTTTGTGGTTCTTTGATTCTGGAATAACTGTTAAAAGTTATGTGATAGAGAAATGAGCAAAGAACAAAAAAATTGCAAAAGAGGAAATATAAATGTCTAATAAACATTTGAAAACAATTTGATCCTTAATAAATTGTGTATTTATTGTTGATAAGAATATAAAATTATAAAACTATTTTAGAAAGCAATTCTGTGATATATACTCTAAAGAGATACCCAAAATGCAAAGTTTTACACCAAAAAATGTTTTTCACAAGATTTATTTATAATGAAAAAATAAAAACTCTTTTGCCTAAATGTCTAATAAGGAAATTATTAAGTAAATCATAACACATCCATTAAATAGGTTATCATGCAGTCATCAAAAATGTTTGAAAATAATTCTAATCACTTGGGGAAAATGTTTAAATAAAAATAATGTTCATAAAAAATGGGAAATATAATTGTTTACTGTATGACCACAATTAAGGGCAATATAAAGAGAAAAAAAGAAAGTCACAAATACAACAAAGGTTATTTCAGGCATTGAGGAGGAATTACTGATGATTCATTGATTTTCTTCTTTGCAATTTTTTAAGTTTTCTATAACAAATGTATGTTACTCTTATAACCAGAATAGAACTTTGTTTAAAGAACTTTGTTCCCTTTAATTAAAATATTATGCCCTCTATTTTTTTAAAGATTTTATTTATTTATTTGACAGACACAGATCACAAGTAGGCAGAGAGGCAGGCAGAAAGAGAGGAGGAAGCAGGCTCCCTGATGAGCAGAAATCCCAATGCGAGGCTCGATCCCAGGACCCTGAGATCATGACCTGAGCCAAAGGCAAAGGCTTAAGCCACTGAGCCACCCAGGTGCCCCATGTCCTCTATTTTTTCTTATTATTTTCTCTTGTTCTATTTTTTCTAGAGATCTTCTTAATCCTATGATATAATGTTCCTTAAACATACCACAAACACATAAATATTCATGGTACTTATGGAAAGATGCTGGTACCTCTCCATCCGGATTATCTAAGCCAGACAACATCTGGAATCTGTTTGATAGATACCAACAGCTTTAAAAAAAAATCAGGATAAATTTAATATTCAAATGAAATAAAATATTTGCATGTATCTCCTTTAATAATAAAGGGTATCCTATATTCTTCATATGCTTTTCTTTTTTTTAAAGATTTAATTTTTTACTTGACAGAGAGAGATCACAAGTAGGTGATACCCAGCAGAGACAGAGAGAAGAGGAAGTAGGCTCCCCACCAAGCAGAGAGCCTGATGCGGGAATTGATCCCAGGACCCCGAGATCATGACCTGAGCCGAAGGCAGAGGCTTAATCCACTGAGCCTCCCAGGTGCCCCTTCATATGCTTTTCTTAAATCAGTATATCATTTCCCACTTCCCCTGAATCTGATACAAGAAATTCATCCATATATTTCAATGGTAAAAAAGACAAGAAAGAGAAAAGGGAAAATAGAAACACTTAGTATTTTTTTTTTGTGATACTTGTGATTAAATGGTAATTTCCATTGTGTTTTCCCCCCAAATTCTACTAGGTCTTAAGAGCACTAGATGGGTTAGTAGTAGAAATTCAGTAGGATATGTTTTATCTCACAGTTTAGTTGGAGAGATTGGTAAGATAAATTTGTTCTTCCTTTTCTAAAAGTAAAGAAAAATCAGAAATGAAAATTATAATAGAAATACAGTCACGTTATGGCATTTTTGTAATTAATAGTTATTAATAGTTATTAATAATAATTATAATAATTAGTTATTATTAATTATATATAGTATGTTTAAGGAACATTATGTCACAGGATTAAGAAGCTTTGTGACATTAGAAAGAGCTTTGTGACATTATAAACTAGACTGTGATCTACTGAAGATCTATAATGCCCCCCTATCATTATGTGATACATTAAAGATCTTATACACCTTTATATCCTAAGAGATAGCCCAGTGTTTGATTAGACACTATAAACAGCCAATAACAAATGCCTACAGAATTAAACAAATCTGTTCATGCACTTTTTTCAATTCTCTGTTCCCAAAAGTAATTAGAATAAAATGTCATTGTACAAAAGGATTGTGACTAAGCAAAGCAATTTTAAAGGAGAAGAACAAAACTGGAGGTATCACAATACCATATTTCAAGATATACTACAAAGCTATAGAAATCAAAGCAGTATTGGACTAGCCAAAAAAAAAAAAAAAAAAGACATATAGGTCCATGGAACAGAACAGAAAGCCCAGAAATAAATCCACATTTATATGATCAAATAATCTATGACAAAGGAGGTAAGAATATACAATAGTGAGAAAATAGTTTCTTCTATAAATGGTGTTGGGAAAACTGGCCAGTAACATGCAAAACATCAAACTGGACCACTTTAGTACACCATACACAAAACTTTAAAGATTAAAGACTTAAATGTGACACCTGAAACCATAAAACTCCTAGAAGAAAACACAGGCAGTAATCTACTTGACATGGCCTTAAGTACAGTTTTCTAAATATGTCTCCTTAGGCAAGGAAAACAAAAGCAAAATAAACTACTAGGAGTACAAAACAAAAAGTTACTGCACAGTGAAGGAATCCAGACTGGTAGGGAGACTGCTCATTTCCTGAGCACCCTGAAAAGGATGAGAAGTTGTGGGCTGAGTTCATGACTGGGCAACAGCTCTCAGGGTGGTGTGGCCTCCAAAAGGGCACTGGGGATGCAACCAACCATGACCTGGGATCATCAGAGGAGGGTGCATATGTGAGCCCATGGCTGCTTGCATTTGCAAAAGCACAAAGCACAGAGACCCCCACAGGTCCCCAGAACTCCACAGGAGAGTTGCAGCAGGCATGAATAACGTGAGTCTGTGGAGTTTGGTACACACAGAAGTGGAGATGGTTTGACCTGGAGGGTTTATTGAAGAAAAGAGAGACCATGATATTGTGGCTCTTAGCCAGAGATTCACACATGGTCATATTTGCTATAATCCTCTAAAGAGGCATGGAAAGCTGCCAGGGAAAAAAAGTCACACAGATGACTAGCTCACGTTAAGCCCATCCCCCTGCCAAGGGGTGGGGCAACTCCACTAACACAAAGAATTCTGAGAAGTTGAGCAGCAAGTCCCTCCCCCAGAAGATACTGGAAGAACAGGTGAATAACAAGCTTATTTCCCACAAGACCATAAAACTCAAGTATCATGAGAAAATAATATATTGAGCTCCAGGTGATCTCTCATGACTCATTTATATTTCAGGCTAAAATTTTATATTTCTTTTTTATTTCTTTCTTTTTCTTTTTTACCCTGTTCCCATTTCAAATAGATTATTTCCCAACTTATGTTTTTAAGTAGATTTTTAACTTTTTTTCACATCTTCATTTTATAAAACTACATCTCATACTAGCCCTTTTTTCACTCTATTCAGTTTTATCTTATTGTGATTTCTTTGTAATTCTGGGATACAGTGTCTCCTAACACAGAGAAAAAAAAATAAGATCAATCAGGAATAGGCAGATTAGCCTGCTTTGTCCACCCTGAAAAGTTACAGTCTTTCTTTGCCCCCACTTTTTAAAAATTGTTTTGAATAATCCCGAATTTTTTTGCACATCTGTGGTAGCTTCTGAAAACTTCAGGTTTTTCCTAGGGTGCATTTTGCTTGGGTAGTAGTTGATAGTTTAGAATTTGTTCTTTCATTCAACTATCCTTTGACAGAATGATTAGGAAGAGGAATTCACAAAGAAAAGAACCAGAGGCAATGTCCTCTGCTGCAGAGAAACAGGGACTTTACAGGCAATACAATGACACTAAATTCATATATTTCAATAGTTACTTTAAATGTAAATGGACTGAATGCTCCAATAAAAGAACACAGAGTATCATATTGGATAAAAAAGCAGGAACCCATCCATATTCTATCTACAAGAGACTCATTTTGAACCTAAAGACACCTCCAGATTGAAAGTGAAGTGATGGAGAACTATTTACCATGCTAATGGACCTCAAAATAAAACTGAGGTAGAAATCCTTATATCAACCAAATGATATTTTAAACCAAAGACTGTAGTAAGAGATGTAGAGGGACACTGTATCATACTTAAAGGATCTACCCAAGAAAAAGATCTAACAATTGTAAATACCTATGCCCAAATGTGGGAGCAACCTGTTATATAAACCAATTAATTAATATAGTAAAGAAACATTTGATAATAATACATTAATAGTAGGGGACTTCAATGTTCCACTCACACCAATGGACAGATCACCTAAGCAGAACATCAATAAACAAGAACTGAATGACAAGTTGGACCAGATGGAGTTCATAGATATGTACAGAACATTTTATTCTAAAACACCAGATTACTCATTATATATTATATATATATATATAATATATATAATGTTCTTCTCAAGTGAACATGGAACTTTCTCCAGAATAGACTTAATACAGGTCACAAATCAGGTTTCAACCAATACCAAAAGACAGATTATTCCTTGTGTATTTTCAGACCTCAATGCCTTGAAATTAGGACTCAACCACAAGAAGAAATTTAGAAGGAACTCAACACTTGGAGATTAAAGAGCATCCTGCTAAGGAGTGAATGGGTCAACCAGGAAATTAAAGAATAACTTAATTCATTGAAACTAATGAAAATGAAAAATATCAGTTCAAAACCTATGGGATACTGCTAAGAAAATTATACGAGGGAAGTCATAGCCATCCAAGCCTCTCTCAAAAAATTAGAAAAATTCAAAATACACAAGCTAAACTTACATCTAAATAACCTGGAAAAAGAACAGCAAATAGAGCCTAAGCCAAGCAGGAGAAGATAAATAATGAAGATTAGAGCAGAAACCAATGAAATAGAAACCAGAAAAACAGTAGAACGTTTCAAGGAAACCAGAAGCTGGTTCTTTAAAAGAATTAATAAGATTGATAAGCCTCTGTGTAGACATATCCAAAAGAAAATTGAAAGAACCCAAACTTAATAAAATCATGAATGAAAGGGTCAAGATAGTGACTAGTAACAATAAAATAGAAAAAACTATTAGAGATTATTACCAGAACCTATATGCCAACAAATTAAGCAATCTGGAATAAATGGATACATTCCTGAAAATTATAAACTACCAAGACTGAAACAGGAAGAAATAGACACTCTGAACAGACCAATACCTAGCAAGGAAATTGAAGCAGTAATCAAAAACTTCCCCCAAAACAAGAGTCCAGAGCCAGATAGCTTCCCAAGGGAATTTTACAAACCTTTAAAGAAGCTGTTGCAAAAAATAGAAATAGAAGGAAAATTTCCAAAACTTGTTCTGTGAGGGCAGCTTTATCTTGATAACAAAATCAGACAAAGATCCCATTAAAAGGAGAATTACCGACAAAATTCTTGATGAACATGGATACAGAAATACTCCCCAGTATCCTAGCCAATAGGATCTAACAATACATTAAAAGGATTATTCACCATGACCAAATGGGATTTATTTCTGGGATGCAAGTGTGGATCAATATTCTCAAATCAATCAACATAATAGAGCATATCAATAAAAAAAGACAAGAATATATGATCCTCTCGATGCAGAGAAAGCATTAAACAAAATACAGCATCCTTTCTTGATTAAAACCTCAAAATAGAGGGATAGAGGGAACACACCTTAGTACAAGAAAACCCATTTATGAAAAGTTCACAACAAATATTCTCAAGGTGGAAAACTGAGAGCTTTTCCATTAAGGTCAGGAAAATGACTGGAATGCCCACTCTCACCACTGTTCAACATAGTACTAGAATCCAAGCCTCAGCAATCAGACAAAAAAAAGAAAGAAAAGGCATTGAAACTGGTGAAGAAGAATTCAAATTCTCTCTCTCCATAGATGGCATGATAATTTATGTGGAAAACCCAAAAGACTCCACCACAAACATGTTAGAACTCATACAAAAATTCAGCAACATCAGGATACAAAATCAATGCAAAGAAATTAGTTGCATTCCTAAATACTAGCAATGTGACTAAAGAAAGAGAAATTAAGAAATTTGCCCAATTTTTTCATGTGTCTGATAGCCATTTGTATGTCTTCATTGGAAAAGTGTCTGTTCATATCTTCTGCCCATTTTTTGATATGATTGTCTGTTTGGTGTCAACGTTGAGTTTGAGTTCTTTATAGATCCTGGATATCAGCCTTTTGTCTGTACTGTCATTTGCGATTATCTTCTCCCATTCCGTGGGTTGCCTCTTTGTTTCATTGACTGTTTCCCTTGCTGTGCAGAAGCTTTTGATCTTGATGAAGTCCCAAAAGTTCATCTTCGCTTTTTCCTTTGTCTTTGGAGACAGATCTTGAAAGAAGCTGCTGTGGCTGATATCGAAGAGGTTACTGCCTATGTTCTCCTCTAGGATTCTGATGGATTCCTGTCTCATGTTGAGGTCTTTTATCCACTATGAGTTTATCTCTGTGTACAGTGTAAGAGAAGGGTCGAGTTACATTCTTCTACATATAGCTGTCCAGTTTTCCCAGCATCATTTATTGAAGAGACAATCTTTTTTCCACTGTATATTTTTTTCCTGTTTTCTCAAGGATTATTTACCCATAGAGTTGAGGGTCCATATCTGGGCTCTCTACTCTGTTCCACTGGTCTATGTGTCTCTTTTTATGCGAGTACCATGCTGCCTTGGTGATCACAGCTTTGTAGTAAAGCTTGAAATCAGGTAATGTGATGCCCCCCGTTTTATTTTTGGTTTTCAACATTTCCTTAGTGATTCGGGGTCTCTTCTGATTCCATACAAAGTTTTGGATTATTTGCTCCAGCTCTTTGAAAAATACCGGTGGAATTTTTATTGGAATGGCATTAAAAGTACAGATTGCTCTAGGGGCGCCTGGGTGGCTCAGTGGATTAAGCCTCTGCCTTCGGCTCTGGTCATGATCTCGGGGTCCTGGGGTCGAGCCCCATATCAGGCTCTCTGCTCAGTGGGAGGCCTGCTTCCTCCTCTCTCTCTGCCTGCCTCTCTGCCTACTTGTGATCTCTCTCTGTCAAATAAAAAAAAAAAAGTCCAGTTTGCTCTAGGCAGTAGAGACATTTTAACAATGTTTATTCTTCTGATCCAAGAGCATGGAATGGTCTTCCATCTTTTTGTGTCTTCTTCAATTTCTTTCATGAGTGTTCTGTAGTTCCTCGAGTACAGTTCCTTTACCTCTTTGGTTAGGTTTATTCCCAGGTATCTTATGGTTCTTCATGCTATAGTAAATGGAATTGATTCTCTAATTTCCCTTTCTGTATTTTCATTGTTAGTGTATAAGAAAGCCACTGATTTCTGTACATTGACTTTGTATCCTGCCACGTTGCTGAATCACTAGCCATCAGGGAGATTCAAATTAAAACCACATTGAGATACCACCTTACACCAGTTAGAAGGACCAAAATTAGCAAGACAGGAAACAACATGTGTTGGAGAGGATGTGGAGAAAGGGGAACCCTCGTACACTGTTGTTGGGAATGCAAGCTGGTGCAGCCACTTTGGAGAACAGTGTGGAGATCCCTCAAGAAATTAAAAATAGAACTTCCCTATGACCCTGCAATTGCACTACTGGGTATTTACCCCAAAGATACAGATGTCGTGAAAAGAAGGGCCATCTGTACCCCAATGTTCATAGCAGCAATGGCCACAGTCTCCAAACTGTGGAAAGAACCAAGATGCCCTTCAATGAATGAATGGATAAGGGAGATGTGGTCCATATACAATATGGAGTATTATGCCTCCATCAGAAAGGATGAATACCCAACTTTTGTAGCAACATGGATGGGACTGGAAGAGATTATGCTAAGTGAAATAAGTCAAGCAGAGAGAGTCAATTATCATATGGTTTCACTTATTTGTGGAGCAAAACAAATAGCATGGAGGACAAGGGGAGATGGAGAGGAGAAGGGATTTGAGGGAAATTGGAAGGGGAGATGAACCATGAGAGACTATGGACTCTGAAAAACGATCCAAGGGTTTTGAAGGGGCATGGGGTGGGAGGTTGGGGGAACCAAGTTTTGGGTATTAGAGAGGGCACAGATTGCATGGAGCACTGAGTGTGGTACAAAAACGATGATTACTGTTATGCTGAAAAGAAATTTAAGAAAAAAAAGAAGAAATTTGCCCCATTCACAATTGCACCAATAACCATTAGACACCTAGGAATAAACCTAAACAGAGGTAAAATATCTGTACTCTAGAAACTACAGAAGACTTATGAAAGAAATTGAGGAAGACACAAATATATCGAAAAATATCCCATGCTCATAGATTGAAAGAATAAACATTGCTAAAATGTCTATGCTCCCAGAGAAATGGACACTTCCAATGCAGTCCCTTTCAAAATATCATTGATATTTTTCACAGAGATGGAAAAAACAATCCTATAACTTGTATGGAACAAGAAAAGACCTGAATTAGCCAGAGGAATGTTGAAAAAGAAAACCAAAGCTGGGGTATCACAATGCCTAACTTCAACCTATATTACAAAGACAATACAACATGGTACTGGCAAACAAACAAACAAACACATAGATGACTGGGACAGAATAGAGAGCCCAGAAATGGATCCTCAACTCTGGGCTCAACTAATCATAAACAAAGCAGTAAAAAATATCCAATGGAAAGAAGCCAGTCTCTTCAATAAACGTGCTAGGACAATTGGACAGCTACACGTAGAAGAATGAAACTGGACCATTCTCTTACACCATACACAAAGATAAACTCAAAATGGATGAAAGATCTCAATGTGAGTCAGGAATCCATCAAAATCCTGGAGGAGAGCACAGGCAGCAACCTCTTCAACCTTGGACAAAGCAACTTCTTGTATGACAGATCTCTAAAGGCAAGGGAAACAAAGGCAAAAAGGAACTATTGGGAATTCCTCAAGATAAAAAGCTTTTTCACAGTAAAGGAAACAATCAACAAAACTAAAAGGTAACCTACAGAATGGGAGAAGATATTTGCAGACATCATTATAGATAAAGGATTCGTATTCAAGATCTATAAAGAACTTCTCAAACTGAACACCCAAGAAACAAATAATCCAGTCAATAAATGGGCAGAAGACATGAACATATATTTTCTCAAAGAGGAAATACATGTGGTCAACATACACATGAAAAAATTCTCCACATCACTTGTCATCAGGTAAATACAAATCCAAGCCACAATGAGATACCACCTTACACCTGTCAGAATGGCTAAAATTAACTATCAGGGAACAACAAATATTGTGGAGGATCTGGAGAAAGGGGAACCCTCTTACACTGCTGGTGGGAGTGCAAGATGGTACAGGTGCTCTGGAAAATAGTATGGAGGTTCCTCAGGAAGTTAAAAATAGGGCTACCCTATGACTCAGCAATTGTACTATTTGGTATTTACCCCAAAGATACAGATGTAGTGAAAAGAAGAAGCACACCCACCCCAAAGTTCATAACAACAATGTCTACAATAAATAAACTGTGGAAGAAATTGAGATGCTCTTCAATGGATGAATGGATAAAAAGATGTGATTCATATATACAATGGAATACTACTCTGAATGGGTGAATATCTACCATTACAATGACATGGATGCAACTGGAGGGGATTATGCTAAGTGAAATAAGCCAATCATAGAAACACAATTATCATATGATTTCACTCATATGTGGAACATAAGGAATAGTGCAGAAGGCAATAAGGGTCATTGGGGGAAACTGAGTGGGAAGAAATTAGAAAGTGAATCAAACCATATGAGGCTCTTGACTAGGGGGGAAAAACTGAAGGCTGTGAAAAGGAAGTTAGGTGAGGGGATGCGGTAAACGGGTGATGGGCTTTAAAGAGGGCATCTGATATGATGAGCACTGAGTGATACATGCAACTAATGAATCATTGAATATTATATAAAAAACTAATGATGTACTATACCTCAGCTAATTTAATTCAAATTAAAAAATCCTTTAAAATTAAAAAAATAAAAGATAAATAAAGATTAAAAAAATAAAAGGGTATTGTGTGTTTATCTTTGGAGCAGTTAGGAAGGAAATGCAGGAGAAATTACATGGCCATTCTTCAGCCAGTTTTATGGAGAACAGAATTCCAAAGGATAGAATAAGAAGTGACAGGTTTTAGTGAAAAAGAAAGTCAGGAAAGAGTCATTCTCAAAGACAGGGGAAGAAAGAAAACTGAGACAAATGGTTTTGGATTTTAAAACAGAAAAGCTTGAATAGATTTATAGTTACCAATTACATTTACAAAATAAATATTCAGTTTTTTTCTCAGTAAATATGAAAGCCCACTTAAGTCATCTTATTTTAAATGCTAAAAATTAATTTATAGCCCTAAATCTGTAATGTCCATACAGCCTTATCATGAAATTTCCTTGAAGATTCCTGTCATCATTTTACTCAGTAGCCACATTCAATGGGAAAGGAATAGAAAACAGATACAGTACTTAAAATGAAGAATTTGGGCGCCTGGGTGGCTCAGTGGGTTAAGCCGCTGCCTTCAGCTCAGGTCATGATCTCAGGGTCCTGGGATTGAGTCCCGCATCGGGCTCTCTGCTCAGCAGGGAGCCTGCTTCCCTCTCTCTCTCTCTGCCTGCCTCTCCATCTACTTGTGATTTCTCTCTGTCAAATAAATAAATAAAATCTTAAAAAAAATAAATAAAATGAAGAATTCAAAAGATTTCTTAGCTAATTAGATATAGTGGGAAACAAAATACATGACACTGAGGTTTCAAATGAAAAAAAAATTATGCCTTCATAGATCCTTTTATAGCCATGTATTTTAGTGAACTCATGTACTTAAGGAATTCTATGAGTTCACTGGTTCGTTACTTTTATTTGAAAAATGTATGGCATATTTCTTAAGTGTTGTTATTCTTAAGACCTGAAAGTTATTACAAGTAGCATTATAGAAGGGTAGATAGTAGAGATGGCCATGTCATAATACCTTATGACATAATTTTGAAAAGCTTTTAACCTGAAGGAATGTTAAATAACAATCCCCTATATCACTTTATTCTCATAACATCAAGAGCTAGTCAAATGTTTTTCTTCTTCTCTCCTTATTTTGTCTTTTGACAACAAAATTTGGGCACACAAAATTCAAGTAACTCAAGTTCACTCTTAGAGGCAGAGGCCATGCTATGCAGCCCAACTGGTGCTTAGGAGAGCAGTTGCTTTCTCAAGTTACTGGATCTCATGCAGGCCTGATGAAACCAAGACACTGGATCTCATGCAGGCCTGATGAGACCAAGACAGGTGTCTCATAGGAAACACTTGAATGTGTTACTCCTCAAAGCTTCAGGCTCTTGAGATTGGAAAACTGGGGCCTCTGAGGCAGAGATATACAGTACAAAAGAAGGGGAAAATGGTGTTATCCCTTGCTCCACAAGCCCTTACAGAAAAAGAAGTATGCTTTAAACCCCCAAACAACTAAAACTTTTGTTAAATAGTTAACACATTAGCATAAACTAGTGGGAACAGAACAAAATAAAAATGAGAGAGGGAGACACCAAGAAAAAGAAACAGAGCACTGAATAATGGATGCCAAAGACAAGCTGTATTCATAATATCCCAGACTGTGGCCCACACAAACTCAAAGTCAATTTTTCAGTGAATTAAATTATCTTTCACAATTGTTTTTCAGCATATTTTATTGAGATACAAAATATCTAGTATTTAACCAAAACAATTATCTAGTGATAACTCAAAGTCTGCAGCAATGTATTTGTAAACCTCTTCTAAGAATTATCTGAGCTTGGTGGTTGGTATTAAGGTGGTATGTATTGCATGGAGAACTGGGTGTTATACATAAACAACAAATCTTGGGACAATACATCAAAAACTAATGATGTAGTGTATGGTGATTAACCTAACATAATTAAAAAAAAAAGAATTATGTGACTTTAGGGGCACCTGGGTGACTCAGTTGGTTGAGTGTCCAACTCTTGATTTTTGACTCGGGTTATGATTTCAGTGTTGTGAGATCGAGCCCTGCATTGGGTTCCATTCTCAGTGGGGAGTCAGCTTGAGATTTTCTCCCCCTGCCCCTCCTGCTGTTTATGCAGAGATTCCCTCTCTCAAATAAAAAAAGTAAATCTTTTAAAAAAGAATCATATGACTATAATCAGTAAAGTATGGGGGGGAGGAGTCAAGATGGTGGAGAAGTAGCAGGCTGAGACTACTCCAGCTAGCCAGAGATCAGCTAGATAGCTTATCTAAAGATTGCAAACACCTGCAAATCCATCGGCAGATCGAAGAGAAGAAGAACAGAAATTCTGGAAACAGAAAAACAACCACTTTCTGAAAGGTAGGACCGGCAGAGAAGTGAATCCAAAGCGACGGGAAGATAGACCCCAGGGGGGAGGGGCCGGCTCCCGGCAAGCAGCGAAGCAACGGAGCAGAAAATCAGGACTTTTAAAAGTCTGTTCCGCTGAGGGACATCGCTCCAGAGGCTAAACCGGGGCGAAGCCCACGTGGGGTCAGCGTGGCCTCAGGTCCCGCAGGGTCACAGAAGAATCTAGAGTTCAGAATGACATTTCTCAAGGTTCTAGCCGGGCTCAAAAAAGGCATGGAAGATATTAGAGAAACGCTCTCGGGAGATATAAAAGCCCTTTCTGGAGAAATAAAAGAACTAAAATCTAACCAAGTTGAAATAAAAAAAGCTATTAATGAGGTGCAATCAAAAATGGAGGCTCTCACTGCTAGGATAAATGAGGCAGAAGAAAGAATTAGTGATACAAAAGACCAAATGACAGAGAATAAAGAAGCTGAGCAAAAGAGGGACAAACAGCTACTGGATCACGAGGGGAGAATTCGAGAGATAAGTGAAACCATAAGATGAAACAACATTAGAATAATTGGGATTCCAGAAGAAGAAGAAAGAGAGAGGGGAGCAGAAGGTAAACTGGAGAGAATTATTGGGGAGAATTTCCCCAATATGGCAAAGGGAACGAGCATCAAAATTCAGGAGGTTCAGAGAACACCACGCAAAATCAATAAGAATAGGCCCACATCCCGTCACCTAATAGTAAAATTACAAGTCTTAGTGACAAAGAGAAAATCCTGAAAGCTACCCGGGAAAAGAGGTTTGTAACATACAATGGTAAAAATATTAGATTGGCAGCTGACTTATCCACAGAGACCTGGCAGGGCAGAAAGAGCTGGCATGATA
The DNA here is from genome assembly GCF_030435805.1 of Mustela lutreola. Classification (NCBI taxonomy): domain Eukaryota; kingdom Metazoa; phylum Chordata; class Mammalia; order Carnivora; family Mustelidae; genus Mustela; species Mustela lutreola. The sequence goes on along the minus strand of NC_081308.1, from coordinate 57,701,938 downwards.
TTTTCAGAGCACTAAACGAGAAAAACATGCAGCCAAGAATACTATATCCAGCCAGGCTATCATTGAAAATAGGAGAGATTAAAAGCTTCCAGGACAAACAACAACTGAAAGAATTTGCAAACACCAAACCAGCTCTACAGGAAATCTTGAAAGGGGTCCTCTAAGCAAAGAGAGAGCCTACAAGTGGTAGATCAGAAAGGAACAGAGACCATATACAGTAACAGTCACCTTACAGGCAATACAATGGCACTAAATTCATATCTCTCAATAGTTACCCTGAATGTTAATGGGCTAAATGCCCCTGTCAAAAGACACAGGGTATCAGAATGGATAAAAAAAAACAAAACCCATCTATATGTTGCCTCCAAGAAACTCATTTTAAGCCCAAAGACACCTCCAGATTTAAAGTGAGGGGGTGGAAAAGAATTTACCATGCTAATGGACATCAGAAGAAAGCAGGAGTGGCAATCCTTATATCAGATCAATTAGATTTTAAGCCAAAGAGTATAATAAGAGATGAGGAAGGACACTATATCATACTCAAAGGGTCTGTCCAACAAGAAGATGTAACAATTTTAAAAATCTATGCCCCCAACGTGGGAGCAGCCAACTATAAAAACCAATTAAAAACAAAATCAAAGAGGGGCGCCTGGGTGGCTCAGTGGGTTAAGCCACTGCCTTCGGCTCAGGTCATGATCTCAGGGTCCTGGGATCGAGTCCCGCATCGGGCTCACTGCTCAGCGGGGAGCCTGCTTCCCTCTCTCTTTCTCTCTGCCTGTCTCTCCATCTACTTGTGATTTCTCTCTTTCAAATAAATAAATAAAATCTTTAAAAAAAAATCAAAGAAACACATCAACAATAATAAAATAATAGTAGGGGACTTTAACACTCCCCCTCACTGAAATGGACAGATCATCCAAGCAAAAGATCAGCAAGGACCAGATGGACCAGATGGACATCACAGATATATTCAGAACATTTCATCCCAAAGCAACAGAATACACATTCTTCTCTAGTGTACATGGAACATTCTCCAGAATAGATCACATCCTCGGTCCTAAATCAGGACTCAACCGGTATCAAAAGATTGGGATCATTCCCTGCATATTTTCAGACCACAATGCTCTATAGCTAGAACTCAACCACAAAAGGAAGTTTGGAAAGAACCCAAATACATGGAGACTAAACAGCATCCTTCTAAAGAATGAATGGGTTAACTGGGAAATTAAAGAAGAATTGAAAAAAATCATGGAAACAAATGATAATAAAATACAACGGTTCAAAATCTGTGGGACACAACAAAGGCAGTCCTGAGAGGAAAATATATAGTGGTACAAGCCTTTCTCAAGAAACAAGAAAGGTCTCAAGTACACAACCTAACCCTACACCTAAAGGAGCTGGAGAAAGAACAAGAAAGAAACCCTAAGCGCAGCAGGAGAAGAGAAATCATAAAGATCAGAGCAGAAATCAATGAAATAGAAACCAAAAACACAATAGAGCAAATCAACGAAACTAGGAGCTGGTTCTTTCAAAGAGTTAATAAAATTGATAAACCCTTGGCCAGACTTATCAAAAAGAAAAGAGAAAGGACCCAAATAAATAAAATCATGAATGAAAGAGGAGAGATCACAACTAACACCAAAGAAATACAAACTATTATAAAAACATACTATGAGCAACTCTACGCCAACAAATTTGACAATCTGGAAGAAATGGATGCATTCCTAGAAACATATAAACTACCACAACTGAACCAGGAAGAAGTAGAAAGCCTGAACAGACCCATAAACAGTAAGGAGATTGAAACAGTCATTAAAAATCTCCAAACAAACAAAAGCCCAGGGCCAGACGGCTTCCCGGGGGAATTCTACCAAACATTTAAAGAAGAACTAATTCCTATTCTCTGGAAACTGTTCCAAAAAATAGAAATGGAAGGAAAACTTCCAAACTCATTTTACGAGGCCAGCATCACCTTGATCCCAAAACCAGACAAGGATCCCATCAAAAAAGAGAGCTATAGACCAATATCCTTGATGAACACAGATGCGAAAATACTCAACAAAATACTAGCCAATAGGATTCAACAGTACATTAAAAGGATTATTCACCACGACCAAGTGGGATTTATTCCAGGGCTGCAAGGTTGGTTCAACATCCGCAATTCAGTCAATGTGATACAACACATCAATAAAAGAAAGAACAAGAACCATATGATACTCTCAATAGATGCTGAAAAAGCATTTGACAAAGTACAACATCCCTTCCTGATCAAAACTCTTCAAAGTGTAGGGATAGAGGGCACATACCTCAATATCATCAAAGCCATCTATGAAAAACCCACCGCAAATATCATTCTCAACGGAGAAAAACTGAAAGCTTTTCCGCTAAGGTCAGGAACACGGCAGGGATGTCCATTATCACCACTGCTATTCAACATCGTACTAGAAGTCCTAACCTCAGCAAACAGACAACAAAAGGAAATTAAAGGCATCCAAATCGGCAAAGAAGAAGTCAAAGTACCACTCTTTGCAGATGATATGATACTATATGTGGAAAACCCAAAAGACTCCACTCCAAAACTGCTAGAACTTATACGGGAATTCAGTAAAGTGTCAGGATATAAAATCAATGCACAGAACTCAGTTGCATTTCTCTACACCAACAGCAAGACAGAAGAAAGAGAAATTAAGGAGTCAATCCCATTTACAATTGCACCCAAAACCATAAGATACCTAGGAATAAACCTAACCAAAGAGGCACAGAATCTATACTCAGAAAACTGTAAAGTACTCATGAAAGAAATTGAGGAAGACACAAAGAAATGGAAAAATGTTCCATGCTCCTGGATTGGAAGAATAAATATTGTGAAAATGTCTATGCTACCTAAAGCAATCTAGACATTTAATGCAATTCCTATCAAAGTACCATCCATCTTTTTCAAACAAATGGAAGAAATAATTCTAAAATTTATATGGAACCAGAAAAGACCTCGAATAGCCAAAGGGATATTGAAAAAGAAAGCCAACGTTGGTGGCATCACAATCCCGGACTTCAAGCTCTATTACAAAGATGTCATCATCAAGACAGCATGGTACTGGCACAAAAACAGACACATAGTTCAATGGAACAGAATAGAGAGCCCAGAAATAGACCCTCAACTCTACAGTCAACTAATCTTCGACAAAGCAGGAAAGACTGTCCAATGGAAAAAAGACAGCCTCTTCAATAAATGGTGTTGGGAAAATTGGACAGCCACATGCAGAAAAATAAAATTGGACCATTTCCTTACACCACACACGAAAATAGACTCAAAAATGGATGAAGGACCTCAATGTGCGAAAGGAATCCATCAAAATCCTTGAGGAGAACACAGGCAGCAACCTCTTCGACCTCAGCCGCAGCAACATCTTCCTAGGAACAACACCAAAGGCAAGGGAAGCAAGGGCAAAAATGAACTATTGGGATTTCATCAAGATCAAAATCTTTTGCACAGCAAAGGAAACAGTTAACAAAATCAAAAGACAACTGACAGAATGGGAGAAGATATTTGCAAACGACATATCAGATAAAGGATTAGTGTCCAGAATCTATAAAGAACTTAGCAAACTCAACACCCAAAGAACAAATAATCCAATCAAGAAATGGGCAGAGGACATGAACAGACATTTCTGCAAAGAAGACATCCAGATGGCCAACAGACACATGAAAAAGTGCTCCATATCACTCGGCATCAGGGAAATACAAATCAAAACCACAATGCAATATCACCTCACACCAATTAGAATGGCTAAAATCAACAAGTCAGGAAATGACAGATGCTGGCGAGGATGCGGAGAAAGGGGAACCCTCCTACACTGTTGGTGGGAATGCAAGCTGGTGCAGCCACTCTGGAAAACAGCATGGAGGTTCCTCAAAATGTTGAAAATAGAACTGCCCTATGACCCAGCAATTGCACTATTGGGTATTTACCCTAAAGATACAAACGTAGTGATCCAAAGGGGCACGTGCACCCGAATGTTTATAGCAGCAATGTCCACAATAGCCAAACTATGGAAAGAACCTAGATGTCCATCAACAGATGAATGGATCAAGAAGATGTGGTATATATACACAATGGAATACTATGTAGCCATCAAAAGAAATGAAATCTTGCCATTTGCGACAACATGGATGGAACTAGAGCGTATCATGCTTAGCGAAATAAGTCAAGCAGAGAAAGACAACTATCATATGATCTCTCTGATATGAGGAAGTGGTGATGCAACATGGGGGCTTAAGTGGGTCGGAGAAGAATAAATGAAACAAGATGGGATTGAGAGGAAGACAAACCATAAGTGACTCTTAATCTCACAAAACAAACTGAGGGTTGCCGGGGGGAGGGGGGTTCGGAGAAGGGGGTGGGGTTATGGACATTGGAGAGGGTATGTGCTATGGTGAGTGCTGTGAGGTGTGTAAACCTGGTTATTCACAGACCTGTACCTCTGGGGATAAAAATATATTATATGTTTATAAAAAATTAAAAATTAAAAAAGGGCACTTATCAAATCAAGTATTGTAAAACATTCAAAAGTATTGTAAAACACTCAAAAATATAAAAATGTAAACCAAATGGTTTTCAATATCCAGGGATCTAGGATAAATATTTAGTAAGTGAAACGTACTTTGAGCTTTTCAGTTTAATTAAAATAGGTATGTCTCCATATACATCTTTACTAAAAGGAAGATGTTGGCAGAGTGAAGGGGACCCTAAGCTTGCCTTGCCCCGTGACCACAACTACATAACTGCCAAATAATCCAAAAAAGAAAAAAACACCAAGAAATAGACCTAAAGAATGAGAACAAATTCCACAACTCAAGGGAGAAAAGAGGCCACACTGAAGAAGATAAGAGGTTCTGAGATTTGCTTTATAGGGAAACGGTCTGTGGGTGCTGCAGAGAGGAGGGAGCTGTGGTCCTGGAGAAGAACAAGAGTGGGAAGAACATACATGGGAAATGCACAGGGATAATATTTCCCCACAGTGGCTAGTTTAGAAAATGAGAGGGACTAATTTTATGATTTCTTGTGACTAGTGAGGCTTAAAGCCTGGAGTTTGAAAGGTCAACTGGCTTGCTTGAGATAGAGCCCAGAGGGCACTGTGCTAGTCCTGAAGAGAAAGCAGACAAACAACCTAGGGGAAGACAGTGTGGAAACATTAATATTGAGAGTGCCTGGTGCACACGGTGGGTACATGATTCACTATTCTTGGAGCATGTCTCTGAGAAGCAGCATTTACAAAGACACCTCTCCAGGAACAATGGAGTGTGCTGGCACCAATTCCCTACCCCACCCCTCAGCATAAAAACAGAGCCATCTGCAGGAAACAGCACAGTGCTGACACTGGTTGCCTAAAGGGCATACATGGAGTCTCACATGCCTACACTCTAATGGGACTGCCCTTTTCAGTCAAGTTTGCTTCAGTCACAATGAAGCAGTCCCCTCTCCCACAAGAACAGTTCAAAATCCTGCCTATGTCAAGTCTCCCAATCAGAGAGTTCTACAGGTTCTCAGTTCAAGTGGAGGTGATGACAGGTTACATTTCATAAGCAGACCAAAGCACACCTAATTAGAACTCACTACATTCAGTTCAGGGACTAAACACTGTCCGTCCACAACAGCCAAGGAGAGCCTGTGCACATGACTGGCCTGAAGGAGAGAACAGCTAAAAAACAGCAGAAAATATACAACACACACTAAAGACACTCTTTGAACTGTGAGGCTTTGGACACTACATGATCTCTTCTTCAAAATGTCATGAGTTTCAGGAGCAGGAGATATAACTGGATTTCATTACACACAGAAGAATGTAGAGACTGAGACAAAATTCCAAGATGGAGGAATTTATTCCAAATGAAAGAATATAAAGCCACAGATTGAAAGTTAAGCAAAACAGATATAAGTAATACGCTTGATGAAGAATTTAAAGAAATAATCATAAAGATACTCACTGGGTTTGAGAAAAGATTAAAAGACATTGGGGAGAGGCTTATGACAGACAAAAAAAACAAAAGAATTAAAAAAGAATCAGTCAGGTGCCTGGGTGGCTCAGTTGACTGAGCATCTGCATTTCACTCAGGTCATAATCCCAGGGTCTTGGCATTGAGCCCCATGTTGGGCTCTGGAATCACCATAGTTATTTGCCCCTCTCCCTCTATCCATTCCCCAGACTTGTGTTCCCTCTATGTCTCAAATAAATAAATAAAATGTTTAAAAAATAAATATAAAAATTAAAAAATCAATCACAATGTGCAATAAACAAGATTAGAAACAAACTTGATAGGATAAATGGTGGGATGGATAAAGCAGAGGAAGGAATCAGTGACCTAGAAGACAAAGTGGTACAAAATAACAAAGCTAAACATAAGAGAAAAAGAAAAATTATTCAACATGAGAATATACTTAGGGAACTCAGTGATCCATTCAAATGGAATAGTCCCGGAAGTAGAGATTTTACTTGGAAGAAAAAAATACTGAAAACTTCCCTAATCTGGGGAAGAAAGCAGACTTCCAGATCCAAGAGCACAGAGAATGCCCATTAAAATCAACAAAAGCAGGCCAACACCAAGACATCATGGTTAAATTTGCAAAACATAGTGATGAAGAAAAAAAAATCTTAAAACCATGAAGACAAAAGAATTACTTATCTTAAAATGGAAGACACAGAACGCTAGCTGGAGATTTCTGAACAGAAATACAGCAAGCAAGACATAAGGGAGTGGCATGATATGTTCAAAGAGCTAAATGTGAAAAACCTACAGCCAAGAATACTCTACCCACCAAGGCTATCATTCAGAATAGGAGAGAGAAAGACTTTCCCAGACCAAAAACAAAACAAAACAAAAACTAAAAAACAAAACAAACAAAAAAAAACCCACAACAACAACGAAAGGAGTTTGTGACCACACCACCCTGTAGGATATATTAAAGAGGACTCTTTGAGTACAAATGAGAGAGAAAAAAGGATTGGAGAAAATCTCCAGAAACAATGGCAAAACAATAGAATGGCAATAAATACATAGCTATCAGTAATTACTCTGAATGGAAGCCAAATGATCCAATCAAAAGACATAGAGTATCAGAATGGATAAAAAACAAGACCATTTATATGTTGCCTACAAGGGCCTCATTTTAGACCTAAAGACACCTGAAGATTGAAGCTGAGGGGATGAGAAAACATCTACCATGTAAATGGGTGTCAAAAGAAAGACAGAGTAGGGGTGGCTGGTTGGCTCAGTTGGTTAAGCATCTTCGTTTGGTTCAGGTCATGTTCCCAAAGTTCTGAAATTGAGTCCCACACCAGACTCTAGGCTCAGCCAAGAGTCTGCTTGTCCCTCTGTCCCTCAACCTGCTAGTGCTCACACTTGCTTTCTCTTTCTCTCCCTCAAATAATAACATAAAAATAAAATCTAAAAAAAAAAGGCCAGAATACTAATACTTATATCAGACAAGGTAAACATTTTAAAAAAGACTGTCACAAGGGACAATGAAGGACACTATATAATCAACAAGAACACATAACAATTTTAAATACTTATGCACCCAACATGGGAGCACACAAATATATAAAATAATTAACAAACATAAAAACTCATTGATTGTATTATAATAATTAATATGAAAGGGAAGTTCATAATATGAAAAGGAGGGTAACACCCCACTTACATCAATGGACAGATCATCTGAACAGAAAATCAGTAAGTAAATAATAGCTTTGAATGATACACTGGACCACATGAATATAACATATATATTCACAGTATTCCATCCTAAAGCAATATAATACACATTCCTTTCAATTGCACATGGAACTTTCTCCAGAGCAGATCACATATTAGATCATAAAATTGGCCTCAACCAATAAAAGAATACAGAAGTCATACCATGCACGTTTCTGACAATAACACAATGAAACTGGAAATCAAGAAGAATCCCACAAAGAGAAATCTGTAAACCCAAATGCAAGGAGGTTAAAAAACATGCTACAAAACGATGGGCTCAACAAAGAAATCAGAAAACCAAAAACAAACAAACAAAAAACATGGAGACAAATAAAAATGAACACACAGTGGTCCAAAAGTTTTGGGATACAACAAAAGCAGGAAGTATATAGGAATACATACCTACCTCAAGAAGAAAGAAAAATCTCAAATAAACAACCTAAACTTACACCTAGATAAGCTAGAAAAAGAGCAACAAATAAAGCCTAAAGACAACAGAATGAGGGAAATAATAAAAATTTAAGCAGAAGTAAATGATATAAAAACTAAAGAAACAATATAACAAATCAATTAAACCAAGAGCTGATTCATTGACAAAATTAATAAAATTGATAAACCCCTAGCCAGACTTATTGAAAAGAAAAGAGAAAGGACCCAAATAAATATAATCACAATGAGAGAGGATAAATGGATAAATAATAGCCAACACCAGAAACAATTATGAGAAAATTATGAAAAACTCTATGCCATCAAACTTGACAACCTGCAAGAAACAGATAGGTTCCTAGAAACATATAAACTACCAAACTGAAACAGGAAGAAAGAGAAAACTTCAACAGACCAATAACCAGCAAACAAATTGAATCAGGAGTGTATGCTATAGCAACTCTCTTATGAAAGAGAGTAATAAAAAATATCCCAGAGATGCCTGGGTGTCTCAGTCAGTTAAGTGTTTTCCTTTGGCTCAGGTCATGATCCCTAGGTCCTGGGATCAAGTCCTGCATTGGGCTCCTTGTTCAGCAAGGAACCTGCTTCTCTCTGCCTGCTTCACCCTCTGCCTGCCCTTCCCCCTGCTTGCACACGCAAACACACACTCTCTCCCTCTGACAAATAAATAAGTAAAATCTTAAAAAATATATATCCTTAAAAACCAAAGTCCAGGGCCAGATGATAGATGAAGTGTAACAAGCAATTAAAGAAGTCAACAGGTATTCTTTTCAAACTATTCAAAAAGAGAGAGAGAGAGAGAACAAAGAAATGGAAGGAAAACTTCCAAACTCATTCTTTGAGGCCAGCATTACCCTGATTAAAAAAAAAATAAATAAAAGAACAAAATATAGGTTAATATCCCTGGTGAATATGGATGCAAAAATTCTCAATAAAATATTAGCAAACTGAATCCAACAGTACATTAAAAAAATCATTCACCACAATCAGGCAGGATTCATTCCTGGTTTCAAGGGTGGCTCTGTGTTCCCAAATCAATCAACATTAATATCACATTAATAAAAGGAAGGACAAGAACTACAAGATCCTGGAAGAGTTGAGATGGCAAACACGTAGGGGGTAGGAAAACCTGGGGTTTTCTTAGTCCCTTGAACACAGTTGTATTGAGGTCAAATCACTTGGAGCACCCAGGAAACTGATCTGAGAATTTGAAGAAGGATTTCTAGGGTTGGAGACAGACAACGTGGCAGGCACAAGGTGCGTGGAACTGAAATGGAAGAGAAAAAGTTGTTGTGTTGCAGAGTGGAGGGAATTATTTTGGCAGGAAGAGGAAAGGGAGAGAATGAGAGAGGGGTTGAGAGATTGCAGCATTGGGTTTGCTCAAGAAGAAGACCTCTCCAGACTACAGACTGGGGAGCTGGAGGAACTGAATGGTGCAGGGTTTTGTTTGTTTTTGCAAACAGTGGATGTACCTCTGAGTTTTTGGAAGTTCATGACTTTCGTAGGAGAGTTGCTGTAGCATACACTCCTGAAGAAAAGGAATGCTCTGGCCCAAGAGTGCACATAAAGTGGTGTAATGATCCCAGGGGTCTCACTGAGAGAAATCATTCCCCTTCCTGGAGTACATTTGGAAGAAGGCATATATTCTCTCCAAGGACAAAAGACCCTGCGGGCACCAGCAAATGGCCTTTCATCAATAGCAGGGAACAAAGGCACTTGCAGAAACTGAATAGCCTGGTTCCAGCTTTGTGTTGCCAAAGCATAGAATCTGCACACCCAGCAAGTGGGGGACTGTTTTTCTGGGACAAAGAACACAAGTCAGAGTGCAGCAAGCCTCTAACCTAGAGGAGGGAGCATATCTGAGTGGTACCAGTTACTTTAAGATTTGGAGTTTTGAATCCCAGTAGCATCAAAGATAAATGCAGGAGAGCTTGGTGCCAGGGAGCTGATGGCCCTTGCTTTTCAGTAAGGGCTTCTAGAACAGCGGGGATTGAGATCCACCATCCAGGGATGAGAGCGTTGGGTGTTTCCACTTTACCCGCCTCCACTACCGCCATGAAAACAGTAGCACATCAGAGAGCAACATAGCGCCCCACCCGCTCCAGTGGAGGTGGAAAGCTCTTGCATCAAACTCTGCCCCACTGTGTTAGGCAAGATTTTTTAGTATATATTTTATTTTTTATTTTTATTTTTTTACTGGGGCAGGGATTGACTCAACCAGTACAGCCAATTCCCTTTTTTACTGGGGCAGGGATTGACTCTGAACCAGTACACAGGCCTTTCCCTCAAAAGAGCAACACTGACAGCATGCACCAAGTCCACTGATCATACAGACCCTCACAGCATCCCATTCAGTTCTGCTACAAATAAGAAAAGGCTGTATTTATTTCCTATTTCTTTCTTTCTCTCTCTCTTTCTTTCTTTCTTTTCAATTACAATTATAGTTTTTTGGTAGTTTTTTTTTTTTTTTCATTTCTTGCATCTTCTTTTTTTTTTTTTTTTTTTTGATCAGTCATTTTTTTTTCCATTTCATTTTATCTTTTTTCTCCTTTTTCTTTGGAATCAGGCTTAAAGTTTTTAAATTTATTCATTCCCTTTCTTTTATTTTTGAATCAAGCTTTTTTTCCTTTTCTTTTTTCTATTTCTCTCATTCTTTTTTTTACAGGTTTTTTTCCCAACAAACAAGAAAAAGCACACCTATGTAAAGGTCCAAACACTCCCCACTGCAAGCAAGGAGGAACTCTGCAGAAGATGATCGATTGAACAACAAAACAAAACAGCCACACTGCAACAGCAGAGTTTATGCAACATACACCAGAAACACATCATGAAGTGGCAGGCCCTGGACAGTGTATGACCTCCTTTAATTTAACATTACTCCAAGATGCTGGAAACATAACAAGCTTTTGTAACATGCAAAAGATACACACTTAGCCAAAATGACAAGATAGAGGAATTCTCTCCAAAAGAAAGGTCAGGAAGGTATCACAGCTGGGGACTTCCTTATAGCAGATATAAACAATATACCTGAACAAGAAGTTAAATCAACAAGTATTAGACTACTAGCTGGACTTGAAAGAAGCATAGAAGACAGCAGAGAAACCCTTCCTACAGGGATAAAAGTCAGGCTGATATAAAAAAAAATGTTAAAACTGAGATGACAGAAGAATGGATATAATCACTAGGAGGATTGAAGACAGCGAGGAGAAGATAGGTGTTAAAGAATATAAAATTGGGGGCGCCTGGGTGGCTCAGTGGGTTAAGCTGCTGCCTTCAGCTCAGGTCATGATCTCAGGGTCCTGGGATAGAGTCCCGCATGGGGCTCTCTGCTCAGCGGGGAGCCTGCTTCCTCCTCTCTCTCTCTCTGCCTGCCTCTCCGAATACTTGTGATTTCTCTCTGTCAAATAAATAAATAAAATCTTTAAAAAAAAATGAATATAAAATTGGAGGAGTCAAGATGGCGGAGAAGTAGCAGGCTGAGACTACTTCAGCTAGCCAGAGATCAGCTAGATAGCTTATCTAAAGATTGCAAACACCTGAAAATCCATCGGCAGATCGAAGAGAAGAAGAACAGCAATTCTGGAAACAGAAAAACAACCACTTTCTGAAAGGTAGGACCGGCGGAGAAGTGAATCCAAAGCGACGAGAAGATAGACCCCGGGGGAGCGGCCGGCTCCCGGCAAGCGGCGGAGCAACAGCGCACAAAATCAGGACTTTTAAGTCTGTTCCGCTGAGGGACATCGCTCCAGAGGCTACCCGGGGCGAAGCCCACGCGGGGTCAGTGTGGCCTCAGGTCCCGCAGGGTCACAGAAGGATCGGGGGTGTCTGAGTGTCGCAGAGCTTGCGGGTATTGGAACAGGAAAACCGGCTACAGAGACAGAGCCGACAGTAAGCTCACAGCTCGGTGTTACCTTGAACCGGTCGCAGGCTCGGTGAGCTCGGAGCACGGCCGGAGGTCGGACAGACGGGAGTGACTGAGCGCTGTTCTCTGAGGGCGCACTGGGGAGTGGGGCCCTGGACTCTTGGCTCCTCCGGGCTGGAGACCAGGAGGACGCCATTTGTATTCCCGTCCTCCAGAACTCTACGGAAAGCGCTCAGGGAACAAAAGCTCCTGAAAGCAAACCGGAGCGGATTACTCACCCAGGCCCCTGATAAGGACGGTGCAATTCCGCCTGGGGCAAAGACACTTGAGAATCACTATTACAGGCCCCTCCCCCAGAAGATCAACAAGAAATCCAGCCGAGACCAAGTTCACCTACCAAGGAGTGCGGTTTCAATACCAAGGAGAGCAGCAGAATTCCAGAGGAGGAGAAAGCAAAGCACGGAACTCATGGCTTTTTCCCTGTGATTTTTTTTTAGTCTTGCAGTTAATTTAATTTTTTTCTTTTTCATTTTTTGTTTTTTTTTCTTGCCTTCTGGTAAATTTATTTAACTTTTACTTTTTCTTTTTTAACGTTTTTTAACCAGTTTATTGAATATATATATTTTTTCTTTTTAATATTTTTCTTATTTGATTTCATTTTTTTAATTCTTTTCTTTTATTTTTTTTCTTTTTTCTTTTTTTTTTCTTTCTTCCTTTTTGAACCTCTTTTTATCCCCTTTCTCCCCCCTAACGATTTGGGATCTCTACTAATTTGGTTAAAGCATATTTTGCTGGGGTTGTTGCCACTTTTTTAGTATTTTACTTACTCCTTCATATACTCTTAGCTGGACAAAATGACAAGACGGAAAAATTCAACACAAAAAAAAAGAACAAGAGGCAGTACCGAAAGGCTAGGGACCTAATCAATACAGACATTGGTAATATGTCAGATCTAGTGTTCAGAATGACAATTCTCAAGGTTCTAGCTGGGCTCGAAAAAGGCATGGAAGATATTAGAGAAACCCACTCGAGAGATATAAAAGCCATTTCTGGAGAAATAAAAGAACTAAAATCTAACCAAGTTGAAATCAAAAAAGCTATTAATGAGGTGCAATCAAAAATGGAGGCTCTCACTGCTAGGATAAATGAGGCAGAAGAAAGAATTAGTGATATAGAAGACCAAATGACAGAGAATAAAGAAGCTGAGCAAAAGAGGGACAAACAGCTACTGGACCACGAGGGGAGAATTCGAGAGATAAGTGAAACCATAAGACGAAACAACATTAGAATAATTGGGATTCCAGAAGAAGAAGAGAGAGAGAGGGGAGCAGAAGGTATACTGGAGAGAATTATTGGGGAGAGAATTAAAGAGAATTAAAGGGAACGAGCATCAAAATTCAGGAGGTTCAGAGAACGCCCCTCAAAATCAATAAGAATAGGCCCACACCCCATCACCTAATAGTAAAATTTACAAGTCTCAGTGACAAAGAGAAAATCTTGAAAGCGGCCCGGGAAAAGAAGTCTGTAACATACAATGGTAAAAATACTAGATTGGCAGCTGACTTATCCACAGAGACCTGGCAGGCCAGAAAGAGCTGGCATGATATTTTCAGAGCACTAAACGAGAAAAACATGCAGCCAAGAATACTATATCCAGCCAGGCTATCATTGAAAATAGAAGGAGAGATTAAAAGCTTCCAGGACAAACAAAAACTGAAAGAATTTGCAAACACCAAACCAGCTCTACAGGAAATATTGAAAGGGGTCCTCTAAGCAAAGAGAGAGCCTACAAGTGGTAGATCAGAAAGGAACAGAGACCATATACAGTAACAGTCACCTTACAGGCAATACAATGGCACTAAATTCATATCTCTCAATAGTTACCCTGAATGTTAATGGGCTAAATGCCCCTGTCAAAAGACACAGGGTATCAGAATGGATACAAAAAGAAAACCCATCTATATGTTGCCTCCAAGAAACTCATTTTAAGCCCGAAGACACCTCCAGATTTAAAGTGAGGGGGTGGAAAAGAATTTACCATGCTAATGGACATCAGAAGAAAGCAGGAGTGGCAATCCTTATATCAGATCAATTAGATTTTAAGCCAAAGACTATAATAAGAGATGAGGAAGGACACTATATCATACACAAAGGGTCTGTCCAACAAGAAGATCTAACAATATTCAATATCTATGCCCCCAACGTGGGAGCAGCCAACTATATAAACCAATTAATAACAAAATCAAAGAAACACATCAACAATAATACAATAATAGTAGGGGACATTAACACTCCCCTCACTGAAATGGACAGATCATCCAAGCAAAAGATCAGCAAGGAAATAAAGGCGTTAAACGACACACTGGACCAGATGGACATCACAGATATATTCAGAACATTTCATCCCAAAGCAACAGAATACACATTCTTCTCTAGTGTACATGGAACATTCTCCAGAATAGATCACATCCTCGGTCCTAAATCAGGACTCAACCGGTATCAAAAGATTGGGATCATTCCCTGCATATTTTCAGACCACAATGCTCTATAGCTAGAACTCAACCACAAAAGGAAGTTTGGAAAGAACCCAAATACATGGAAACTAAACAGCATCCTTCTAAAGAATGAATGGGTCAACCGGGAAATTAAAGAAGAATTGAAAAAAATCATGGAAACAAATGATAATGAAAATACAACGGTTCAAAATCTGTGGGACACAACAAAGGCAGTCCTGAGAGGAAAATATATAGTGGTACAAGCCTTTCTCAAGAAACAAGAAAGGTCTCAGGTACACAACCTAACCCTACACCTAAAGGAGCTGGAGAAAGTACAAGAAAGAAATCCTAAGCCCAGCAGGAGAAGAGAAATCATAAAGATCAGAGCAGAAATCAATGAAATAGAAACCAAAAAAACAATAGAACAAATCACCGAATGTAGGAGCTGGTTCTTTGAAAGTTTTAATAAAATTGATAAACCCCTGGCCCGACTTATCAAAAAGAAAAGAGAAAGGACCCAAATAAATAAAATCATGAATGAAAGAGGAGAGATCACAACTAACACCAAAGAAATACAAACTATTATAAGAACATACTATGAGCAACTCTACACCAACAAATTTGACAATCTGGAAGAAATGGATGCATTCCTAGAAACATATAAACTACCAGAAGTGAACCAGGAAGAAATAGAAAGCCTGAACAGACCCATAACCAGTAAGGAGATTGAAACAGTCATTAAAAATCTCCAAACAAACAAAAGCCCAGGGCCAGACGGCATCCCTGAGGAATTCTACCAAACATTTAAAGAAGAACTAATTCCTATTCTCCTGAAACTGTTCCAAAAAATAGCAATGAAAGGAAAACTTCCAAACTCATTTTAGGAGGCCAGCATTACCTTGATCCCAAAACCAGACAAGGATCCCATCAAAAAAGAGAGCTATAGACCAATATCCTTGATGAACACAGATGCGAAAATACTCAACAAAATACTAGCCAATAGGATTCAACAGTACATTAAAAGGATTATTCACCACGACCAAGTGGGATTTATTCCAGGGCTGCAAGGTTGGTTCAACATCCGCAAATCAGTCAATGTGATACAACACATCAATAAAAGAAAGAACAAGAACCATATGATACTCTCAATAGATGCTGAAAAAGCATTTGACAAAGTACAGCATCCCTTCCTGATCAAAACTCTTCAAAGTGTAGGGATAGAGGGCACATACCTCAATATCATCAAGCCATCTATGAAAAACCCACCGCAAATATCATTCTCAATGGAGAAAAACTGAAAGCTTTTCCACTAAGGTCTGGAGCACAGCAGGGGTGTCCATTATCACCACTGGTATTCAACATAGTACTAGAAGTCCTAGCCTCAGCAAACAGACAACAAAAGGAAATTAAAGGCATCCAAATCGGCAAAGAAGAAGTCAAAGTACCACTCTTTGCAGATGATATGATACTATATGTGGAAAACCCAAAAGACTCCACTCCAAAACTGCTAGAACTTATACAGGAATTCAGTAAAGTGTCAGGATATAAAATCAATGCACAGAAATCAGTTGCATTTCTCTACACCAACAACAAGACAGAAGAAAGAGAAATTAAGGAGTCAATCCCATTTACAATTGCACCCAAAACCATAAGATACCTAGGAATAAACCTAACCAAAGAGGCACAGTATCTATACTCAGAAAACTATAAAGTACTAATGAAAGAAATTGATGAAGACACAAAGAAATGGAAAAATGTTCCATGCTCCTGGATTGGAAGAATAAATATTGTGAAAATGTCTATGCTACCTAAAGCAATCTACACATTTAATGCAATTCCTATCAAAGTACCATCCATCTTTTTCAAAGAAATGGAACAAATAATTCTAAAATTTATATGGAACCAGAAAAGACCTCGAATAGCCAAAGGGATATTGAAAAAGAAAGCCAACGTTGGTGGCATCACAATTCCGTACTTCAAGCTCTATTACAAAGCTGTCATCATCAAGACAGCATGGTACTGGCACAAAAACAGGCACATAGATCAATGGAATAGAAAAGAGAGCCCAGAAATAGACCCTCAACTCTATGGTCAACTAATCTTCGACAAAGCAGGAAAGACTGTCCAATGGAAAAAAGACAGCCTCTTCAATAAATGGTGTTGGGAAAATTGGACAGCCACATGCAGAAAAATGAAATTGGACCATTTCCTTACACCACACACAAAAATAGACTCAAAATGGATGAAGGACATCAATGTGCGAAAGGAATCCATCAAAATCCTTGAGGAGAACACAGGCAGCAACCTCCTCGACCTCAGCCGCAGCAACATCTTCCTAGGAACAACGCCAAAGGCAAGGGAAGCAAGGGCAAAAATGAACTATTGGGATTTCACCAAGATCAAAAGCTTTTGCACAGCATAGGAAACAGTTAACAAAATCAAAAGACAACTGACAGAATGGGAGAAGATATTTGCAAATGACATATCAGATAAAGACTAGTGTCCAGAATCTATAAAGAACTTAGCAAACTCAACACCCAAAGAACAAATAATCCAACCAAGAAATGGGCAGAGGACATGAACAGACATTTCTGCAAAGAAGACATCCAGATGGCCAACAGACACATGAAAAAGTGCTCCATATCACTCGGCATCAGGGAAATACAAATCAAAACCACAATGAGATACCACCTCACACCAGTCAGAATGGCTAAAATCAACAAGTCAGGAAATGACAGATGCTGGCGAGGATGCGGAGAAAGGGGAACCCTCCTACACTGTTGGTGGGAATGCAAGCTGGTGCAGCCACTCTGGAAAACAGCACGGAGGTTCCTCAAAATGTTGAAAATAGAACTGCCCTATGACCCAGCAATTGCACTATTGAGTATTTACCCTAAGGATACAAACGTAGTGATCCAAAGGGGTACGTGCACCCGAATGTTTATAGCAGCAATGTCCACAATAACCAAACTATTGAAAGAACCTAGATGTCCATCAACAGATGAATGGATCAAGAAGAGTGGTATATATACACAATGGAATACTATGCAGCCATCAAAAGAAATGAAATCTTGCCATTTGCAACAACATGGATGGAACTAGAGCGTATCATGCTTAGCGAAATAAGTCAAGCAGAGAAAGACCACTATCATATGATCTCTCTGATATGAGGAAGTGGTGATGCAACATGGGGGCTTAAGTGGGTAGGAGACGAATCAATGAAACAAGATGCGATTGGGAGCGAGACAAACCATAAGTAACTCTTAATCTCACAAAACAAACTGAGGGTTGCTGGGGGGAGGGGGTTTGGGAGAAGGGGGTGGGGTTATGGACATTGGGGAGGGTATGTGCTTTGGTGAGTGCTCTGAAGTTTGTAAACCTGGTGATTCACAGACCTGTACCCCTGGGGATAAAAATATATGTTTATAAAAAATAAAAAATTTAAAAAAAAAAGAAAGGCATTTCTCAAAAACAGAATTTTGACAAAATAATTTAAAAGGATCCTGTAAGAAAGAGAAAGTATGTTTAAACAAGCCATTATGAACAACCAAATAGCCCTTGCAGCTCTTCAGTGAAATCACATTTTTTAAAAAATGTATATAGCATGAACAACAGGGTATTTGACAAATAATGACAAATGATAGCAAATGAAAACAGACAAACAGCACAATAACTCTAAGAATTGTATGAAGAAGACTAAAGCCCAGGGACGCCTGGGTGGCCCAGTTGGTTAAGCAGCTGCCTTCGGCTCAGGTCATGATCCCATCGTCCTGGGATCGAGTCCCACATCGGGCTCCTTGCTCGGCAGGGAGCCTGCTTCTCCCTCTGCCTCTGCCTGCCATTCTGTCTGCCTGTGCTTACTCTCTCCCCCTCTCTCTCTGATAAATAAATAAAATCTTTTTAAAAAAAAAAAAAGAAGACTAAATCCCAGAGTGAAATAATTTAATAAAAATTGCTAATAATACAAAATGCCTTATTAAACATTGGATCAAAGCCCTTAAAACACAAATAATGGCCTCACTGTTTGAGAAACAGTATCATACTATCAGATAAAAATGAACTACTCCTATTTTGTACCATTTCTCTTTGAAGAAGAATGGTTATCAAAATACATATGGTAGAAAAACATTGTTATGAGAGACTGAAAATGCAATTTGGTAGGTAGGAAAGAGTAAGATAACAACCAGCTGTTCTAAAATAAATAAACTTCCAAAACCAGATATATTATAAATTAGGATACTGAAAGAAACTACTACTAGACTGATAACAGGAGAGGTACAGGAAGAGTGAGTATAAGGTTTCAGATTTTCTTAAAAGGAAGAAAGGTAAAACCCAAAAACTATATAAACTACAATAGTGAAAATAATATGAAATCCCAGCAAAATTCTCGAACAAATTACTAAATAGATGGCTTATGAATAACCATGTGTTATTATTATTGTTTAATAGTAGCTAACATAAATCCAGTACATCTAGTATTGCCAACTAAAACTTTATTGGTTGGGTTGTTAGCCTGGAAGACAAAATGAAACAAGAGATATAGTGTATCTTGTTCATTTAATTATTTGACAAATTTCTGATGAGAAATATTGTAAAGCTGTCAATCTCATGGTGAAAGAAACAATTTTTCCAAAATTCTAATTTTCACTTGAAAGTCTAAATTTAATCATTTGTAACAAATACTCCCAGTTGTTTGCCTTAAAATAAGAGTTTCATATTCATCCATTATTGAGAAAATGTCTACAAAATGTTGGAATAGCCATAGACTTTTTGCCTGTTGTCCTTCAGGAAAACAATGGTATTCCATGAGAAAAACTGCTAGTTTGACTCAAAGTTCAGCCATAAAAGTGCTTTTCCTAAAGGCAAACATCAAACTTCTTTATGCAGCAAATGTGCTTTATGTACACTTCCTCTTTTGTCAAATAAAGAGTATTAAATGACATATACTCAGGGTTAAAATTCTAAAAAGTTATTTTTTATTGTTTTTTCATCAAAGATAATTATTTCTTTTGAGAGAAAGAGTGTGTATTGGAAGAGGGAAGAGCAGAGGGAGAGGGATAGAGAAACTCAAGCCGACTTGCCCTGAACACAATGCCCAACACAGTGCTCAATCTCACCACCCTGAGATCATGACCTGAGCCAAAACCAAGAGTCAGACGCTCAACCAACTAAGCCACCCAGGTGCCCCTCACCAAAGAAATTCTTAGGTGGAAATTATTTTCTTGTGGTGTGTTGTGGTAAATACTACAGTAGCCACTTGTACAATTTGGTGCCACTTCCTTGATTTACTTGTGCTAAAATGCCATTGTTTTTAGCTCATCAGTGGGAATATCAACATAGTAAGAAAAAAGCAAAATAACATCATAGCATTATTTTGAAAATAATTTTGACCTCATGGACCCCTCAAGGTCCTTGGACAATACTCTAAGGAACACTGGTATAGTGGGAAAGATAATGGTTTTTAAACTATATAGACTTGCATTCAAATTCTGCTTTTTCAGTGGATTTTGCAGTTGGAAAATTTAAAATTCAATTTAGTAAACACATAGTGTCTTATTAGCTTCAGGGGTAGAATTTAGTGATCCACCGGTTTCATATAACACCCGGGGCTCATCACATCATCTGCCCTCCTTAATGCCCATTACCTAATTATACCACCCTACCCACTTCCCCTCCAGCGACCCTGTTTGTTCCCTATAGTTAAAAATCTCTTATGGTTTGCCCCCTCTCTGTTTTTATCTTATTTTACTTTTACTTCCTTTCCCTTTTGTTCACCTGTTTTATTTCTTAAATTACACATATGTGTGAAATCAAATGTTATTTGTCTTTCTCGACTTATTTCACTTAGCATAATACACTCTAGTTCCAACCATATTGTTGCAAATGGCAAGGTTTCATTCTTTCTGGTGGCTCAGTAATATTCCATTATATATATATATATATATATATATATATATATATATATATACACACACATATGTGTATATATATACACACACATACATACACACATACATATATACATGTGTATATATATATATATATTATCTTCTATTAAAAGATTATATTTATTTATTTGAGAGGGAGAGAACGAGAGAGTGCATGAGAGGGGAAAAGGTCAGAGGGAGAAACAAACTCATTGTGGAGCTGGGACCCTGATGCAGGACTTGATCCCGGGACTCTGGGATCAAAGGCAGTGGCTTAACCAATTGAGCCACCCATGTGCCCCTATACCATATCTTTTTATCCATTTATCTGTTAAGGGACATCTGGCCTCTCTCCATATTTTGGCAATTGTGGACATTGTTGCTATAAACATTAGGGTGCATGTGCCCCTTCAAATCACTATTTTTGTGTCCTTTGGATAAAAAGCTAGTGGTGCAACTGCTGGGTCATTTGGAGAAAACTGCATACTGTTGTCCAGAGTGGCTATACCAGTTTGCATTCCCACCAACAGTATAAGAGGGATCCCCGTTCTCTGCATCCTCACATGAGCTGTTTTCTGAGTTGTTAATTTTAGCTATTCTGTCTGGTGTGAGGTGGTATGTCAGTGGGGTTATGATTTGTATTCCCTGATGCCAAATGATGTGGAGCATTTTTTTCTGTTAGTCATTTGAATGTCTTCTTTGGAAAAAGGTCTGTTAATGTCTTCTGCCCATTTCTTGACTGGATTATTTGTTGTTTTGGGTGTTGAGTTTGATAAGTTCTTTATAGATTTAGGGTACTAACCTTTTATTGGATATGCCATTTGTAAATATCTTCTCACATTCCATAAGTTGAGTTTTAGTTTTGTTGATTGTTTCCTTTGCTGTGCAAAAGCTTTTTAAAGGAGAACCTGCTCTTAAAGGGCTCACATACAGTCTCATTCAACTTGGGACCCAGCAATAAAATGCCATTTGGGAAAGTTCCTAGAAAAAAAAAGTGAAATATATCATTTACTAGTCCTACAGTGTATGCTGAGCAAGCAAGAAACTGCTGAGACATTCTCTGGGAAGTGAGAAAGAGTTGGGCACAATTTGTGTGATTACATTCTATCTTGCTAATGATAATGCTAGTGAACAACATCTTCGGACTCTCACAATAACCTGTTAATACTGCTAAGCATACATGCTGACAGTCCCATGTACCACCATAGTCATAGCTGCAGAAAGGGCAATATAGTCAGATGATATAGGATAAGTCCCTACCCGCCTGTCACCCACAGACCCAGCCACCAGGGCTGGAGGGAGAGCTCCAACCACTGGAGGACTTGCATTGTTCTAGATAGCTGGCGAGGTGGAGCTCTGTCCAGTACTATAGTCACAACAGCAACCATAGCACCCCATCAAGCAGAGTCTTGGGGGCTAACCCCACCACTTGTGTAGCCACAGAGGCCACCATGGTGCGCCAACAAGCTGGGCCACAACATAGCTTTGCCTACTATCACATCTCAAGCCTGTCAGGCTAGAGGCAGAACCCCACACACCTATG
This sequence comes from Mustela lutreola, assembly GCF_030435805.1. Lineage (NCBI taxonomy): Eukaryota > Metazoa > Chordata > Mammalia > Carnivora > Mustelidae > Mustela > Mustela lutreola. The sequence continues at coordinate 57,679,909 of NC_081308.1, read as the reverse complement.
CATTTGCAGCTACAGCCATGGACGCCAAGCCATATGGGCAGGTGTGGGGAGGAGGCCTGTCCACCACCATGCCACAATAGTTGTTGCACAACAAGTAGGCAAATCTCAACAGGAGATGCCACTTAAACATCTCGAGTGTATTACATTTATGGGTACCATGGGACAATTCATAAGGCCACAATACATAAGGCTACTCCTTCAAAACTGGGAAAGAGCTGGTTGGCCTAAAACATGGAAATAGAGAGGAAAATATCAAGGATGCAAAGAAATATGTTCCAAATGAAAAAAAAAACAAAGCCTCAGAAAAGGACCTTAATGAATCAGAAATAAGTAACCTACCTGACAAAGAATTCAAAGTAATAGTCATAAAGATGAACAGCAAACTCAGATGAGTGAATACAGTGAGAATTTCAAAAAAGACAAAACATAAGAAAGTGCCAATCAGGAGAGGAATGTAATAAGTGAAATGAAAAGTACACCAGAGGAAATCGAAAGCAGATTAGATGATACAAAGGAATTAATCAGTGAAAAGAAACACAAGGTAGTGGAAATCATCCAATCTGATCAACAAAAAGAATAAAGAAAAAAAGTCATCTGCGTGGCTCAGTCAGTTAAGCATCTGCCTTCAGCTCAGGTCATGATCCCAGGATCCTGGGATCGAGTCCCACATCATGCTCCCTGCTCAGCAGGGTGTCTGCTTCTCCCTCTCCCTCTGCCCTCCCCACTGCTTGTGTGCACGCTCTCTCTCCCAAATGAATAAATAAAATCTTTTTAAAAAGGGATACACAAAATAAAAAGATGTAAAATATGATGTCAAAAAAATGATATGTGAAGAGGGAGTACAAATGTAGTGCTTTTAGAATGATTTCAAACCTAAGTGACTATCAACGTAAAACAGACTGCTACATATATAGGTTGCTATATATGAACTTCATAGTACCCACAAATCAAAAACCTGTAACAAATAAACACACACACAAAGTGAAAGGAATCCTATGATAACACTACACAAAGTCAGTAACCCACAAGGGAAAAGAGCAGAAAAAGAAGAAAGGAAAGGAAAACAACTACAGAAACAACCAGAAAATAATTAATAAAATGTCATCAAGTACATATGTATCAATAATTACTTTGACTATAAATGTAATAAATTCCTCTATCAAAAGGCATAGGTGAATGAATGGATTAAAAAATAGACACTTTTATATGGTGCCTACAACAGACTATCAGCTGATCTTTCAGGAGAAACTTAGTGGGCCAGAATAGAGTGGCATGATATAACCCGAAGTACTGAAAGGAAAAAAAAAACTGGAACCAAGAACCCTACTCAGCAAGGTTACCATTCAAAACAGAAGAAATAAAGAGTTCTCCAAACACAATGTAAAGAAGTTGATCGCTATTAAACCAGCCTTACAAAAAATGTTAAACTGGAAAGAAAGGCCATATCTAGAAGAAAATTAGGAAAGGAAAAAACTTCACAGTAAACTGAGTAAATTAATTACTTATAAAGTCAGATTGGAGGTTAAAAAATCCAAAGGAGGAAATCAGTTATATCTACAAAAATCAGTCAAGGGAGAGATTGGTAAGAAGGTGAAGCAAGAAAATTCTCACCTCATATCATGAACACACCAAGAAAACAGGCACTTTAGTGCAACTAACTCAGAAACCAACCCAAAGACTGGCAGAACAGACATTCCAGTTAATCCTAGAGAGAAGGCCACATCAAAAAGGGCAGGAGGGACAGAGATGATGTTGGGAACCAAACCTCCAGCAAGCCTAAGGGAAAGGATACCACAAGCATAGAGAAGCGAGAGGATCAGATCTTACCAGGCATCCAAGCATGGGGGAATTGCACTAAAAGAATGAATCTCTATGCACTAAAAGCATAACATTTGGGGTATAACTTTGTGAGCTTTTACAATCAGGGAGAATTAACTCTGGACACTTTAAAAATCAGTAGGCTTAGCTCCAAGTGAGCCATAGGGTGATAGAAAACTGGGTCCTTGCCCTTAAAGAAACAGCATAACAAACAACCCAGGCTAGATACAACGTAGAAGCAGCAGTTTAAAAAGTGCCTGGGATATACATAAAGATTTATTTACTAATCTCAGAATATGTGCTGGAAAGACTTTGGCAAGAACAAAAGAGTGCTCCAGGCTTCATTACTCACATTCCCTCCAACAATTAGATAAAAGGACATTTTAGGAAACCAGCACTCTCCACCTACCTTGCTAATACCGAGTGTCCTGCACCCATGTTCTTCTGTGGATCCCTCCCCATCCAAACCATCCCACTTAGCAGACATTCCTCCAAAGAGACTCCTGCCACTGGCTACCAATGACACCCAAAGTCCCAGGGGCTGGCAGCATAAAAAGAGGGCCCTGCCAATCAGTGATACTGCAGCTGTAAGGGATAAACTTGGGACAGTAATCTAGTCTGACTGCTAGCACTGCTCACCAACAAAAATATGTCAGGTACAACACAGAAAGAGAGTCCTGAAATTCAGTGTGACTGCAGCTCCAGCAGATGCACTGGGGAAGTTACAGGGATTTACTGCCAGCCCCTCACCCAAGGAAATCCTCTGGAAGACACAGCAGGTAGAATACCCTGAAGGGTACTGCCACTGTAGCCCAGGAAAATAGACTGAGGGCAGGCATGAGGTCTGACTGCTGACACCACAAAATTACAAGTCAATGGTGGCCCCAAGCAGGCCTCTTAACAATATAAGGAAAAAACCCTGCCTGGTATACCCACAACAGACAAAATGTTACATTGACACTGACTGGACTGTGTTGCAGCTACAACAATAAGGCACATTATCCCACATAGGAAACATACCTGGAGCAATTAGTTCTGGTGAACAGGGACATTGCACAGAAGGCACAAAGCAGGAAATGTGGCTAACTATCCTAATACATAGAAACAAAGAGTTAAACAAAACGAGGATGCAGAGAAATACATTCCAAATGAAAATGCAGAACAAAACCATAGTCGAGGGTAGCAAAATGATGGAAGAGTAGGGGATCTCAATTCATCAGGTCCCTTGAATTTAGTTATCATTCTGAACACCTATGAAGACAGCCTAAGATATAAGAAAATAATTGCTGGAATTCTACAAGTGGAAAAGCGACCAGTTTTGTAAGGTAGGTGTGGAGAAGTAAATCTGAGGGGATATATGGGAAGACAAATTTGAGGGGATATATGGGAAAGGACATTTGTAAGCCAGCTACCGAAAAATGATATAATGCCAGAGCACAAAATAGGAACTTTTAGAAATCTGCTCCTATGACAGACATCCCTGCCTGAAGGGTGTCAGGTAGCAAAGTGGGGCAGAATCCTAAATGGGACACTGGTTTCAGGATCCCTAGGGTCACACAAAGAAAGGGGGTGCCTGAGCCGACAGAGTTCCCTAGCATTGGAGCAGGGAAATTGGCTACAGTTGCCAAGCCCAAGAGTGGGATCTCAGCTAGGACTGCCATGAAGTGCAAACCAAGGCACAATCAGTCGACCACTATTCAACTGGGATCCCTGCAAAGGGCAGAAACTTGGTCACCTCCCTCCCTCCCACAGGAGGATTTGTAAGGGTGTGCATCGCAGGAGTCTGCAGTGTGGCACACAACAACTGAAGACAGCTTTTCTTTGAGGGTTTACTGCAGAAGGGGCCACAATCTTTCAGCTCCAGGGATGGAGATCCAGGTGCAGCCATTTTTATTATCATCACTTAAAGTGGCATGAAAGGCTTCAGGGAACAAAACCAACATAGAATAATCTGAAGCAATGTATACTGAGCCTGGTCTCCTGGCCCCTCTGCTAGAAGACAAGCTGGAACATCAGGTGAATACTAAGTTTACAAAGCACACAGAACAGCGAATCTTCACCATTAAGAGACAATAGCATATAGAATTTGAGTTTTTTTCTCATGATTATTTTATTGTTCAGTTTAAATTTTCCTTCTTATTTTTTCTTCACCCCTAGTTTATTTTATCAGCTCTTTGTTTTTGAGTTATTTTATTTTTTAAATGCATTTCATTCTTTTTAGTTTCTGATGTAGTGTTCATTCATTCATAGTTGTGTGTAACACCCATAGCTCATCAAATCACATGCCCTCCTTAAGTCTTTTTTAAATTTCAGTTTTACATTACATTTTATAGATATAGTCTTCATTTTTGTCTTCCTTTCACTGTATTCAGATTTATGCTTTAAATATGTATATATATTCATATATAAGCATATATATATGTAAAGAATTGTAAAGAAAGCAATATATATATTGCTAGGATTTCTTTACAATTCTGGGATACAGCGTCATCTAACATACTAAAATAAATCTAGGACCAAGTGGATCCCCTTGTTTTGCCCACCTTGGGAGATTATATTCTCTCCCTTTCCCCTTTCTTTTTCTTTTCATTTTTGGTTTCTGGTATCTTCAGATTTGTCTAGTGTGTATTTTGCTTGGGTCATGGTTGATATTTTTTATTCTGCTCTCTGGCTTACCCATTCTCCTCTGGGCAAAATGATTACAAACAGGAGTTCATAACAAAAAGAGGTAATACTCTCTGTCACAAATCTAATCAATATCAATATGTAAGAGCTGGAATTCAAGATAACAATTATAGTGTTAATAGCTGGCTTGAAAAAAAAGCATAAAGACACTAGAGAATCTCATTAGAGATGAGATCTACTCAGGCCAAAATTAAAAATGCTTTAACCGAGATGCAGCCTAAAATGGATGCTTTAAAAGGTAGGGTAAATAACACAGAAGAAAGTCAGTGACATAGAAGACAAGATGATGGAAATGAGGGAAGCTGAGGAAAACAACTAATGGGCCATGAGGGGAGCATTCAAGAAATCACAAATACCTTAAAGTGAAACAATATTAGAATTATTGGGGTCCCAGAGGAAAAAGAAAGAGAGAGAAAGAGGGCCAGAAGATATTTTTGAGCAAAGCCTAGCTGAGAACTTCCTTAATCTGGGGAAGGAAACTGGCATTCAAGTCCAGGAGGTAGAAAGATCCCCCCTCAAAATCAGTAAATATAGATTAACACCCTGGCATATAATATAGAAGCTTGCAACTTTCAGAGATAAAGAGAAAATCCTGAAAGCAGCTTGAGGCAAGAGCTCCTTAACCTACAGTGGCAGAAACAGACAATCTACAGAAACAGGAACTTTACAGGTAATACAAGGGCAGTAAATTCATATCTTTCAATAGTTACTCTGAATGTAAATGAACTAAATGTTTCAATCAAAGGCACAGGGCTGGTATTAGATTGCATAAAATAATATTGAAAAAATAAAATGTACAAAAAGGAATACCCATTCATGTGTGGTCTATAATAGACTCATTAGAGACATAAAGTCACCTCCAGATTGAAAGTGCAGTTTCCGTAGTGTAGGGATAGAGGCAACATATCAATATCACAAAAGACATCTATGAAAAACCCACAGTGAATATCGTTCTCAATGGGGAAAAACTGAGAGCTTTTACCCTAAGGTCAGGAACATGACAGGGATGCCCACTCTCCCCACTGCTATTTAACATAGTGCTAGAAGCCTTAGCCTCAGCAATCAGAAAACAAAAAGAAATAAAAAGCATTCAAATTGTCAAAGAAGAAATCAATCTCTCATTCTTTGCAGAAGACATAATACTTTATGTGGAAGACCCAAATACTCCACCCCAAAATTGCTAGAACTCATAAAGCAATTCAGCAATGTGGCACGATATAAAATCAATGCACAAAAATCAGTTGCATTTCTATACACTAACACTGAAAGAAAAATTAAGGAATCAATACCACTTATAACTGGACCAAAAAAAAAAAAAAAAAAAAAAAAAAAAAAAAAAAAGAAAGAAAGAAAAAAAAAAAAAAACATAAGATACCTAGAAATAAACCAAACCAAAATGTTTTTGGATCTGTACTCCAAAAACTACAGAACACTTATGAATGAAATTAAGGAAGAAACAAAGAGATGGAAAAGCATTCCATGCTCATGGATTGGAAAAATAAATACTGTAAAAATGTCTATTACGCCCAGAGAAATCGATACTTCCAAAGCAATCCTTTGCAGAAGACATAATACTTTATGTGGAAGACCCAAATACTCCACCCCAAAATTGCTAGAACTCATAAAGCAATTCAGCTCAAAATTCCATCAACATTTTTCACAGAGCTGAAACTAATAATTCTAAAATTTGTATAGAACCAGAAGGACCCCAAATAGCCAGAGGAATATTGAAAAGGAAAACCAAAGCTGGTGGCATCACAATGTGTGACTTTATGCTGTATTGGAAAACCGTAATCATTATGACAGTATGGTACTGACACATAAACAGACACATAGATCAATGGAATAGAATAGAGGACCCAGAAATGGACCCTCAGATCTATACTCAACTAATCTTTGACAAAGCAGGAAAGAATATCCAATGGAAAAAGGGCTTCAAAAAATTGTTCTGGGAAAACTTGACAGCCACATGTAGAGGGAAAATGGGCCATTTTCTTCCACCTTACACAAAGATAAACTTAAAATGGATGAAAGACATAAATGTAAATGTGAGACAGAATCCACCAAAATCCTAGAGGAAAACATAGGCAGCAATCTCTTTGACCTTGGCCACAGCAACTTCTTCCTAGACACATCTCCAAAGGCAAGGAAAACAAAAGCAAAAATGAACTTCTCGGACTTCAAGATGTCAAGCTTCTGCACAGCAAAGAAAATAGTCAACAAAACTGAAAGGCGACTTATGTAATGGGAGAAAATATTTGCAAATGACATATTATGTAAAGGGTTAGTATCCAAAATCTATTAAAAAAAAGGTATCAAACTCAATACTGAAAACAAATCCAGTCAAGAAATGGGCAGAAGACATGAACAATCTTTTTCTAAAGAAGGCATACAAATGGCCAACAGACATATGAAAAAATGTCCCACATCACTTGTCATCAGGGAAATATTAATCAAAACTCCAATGAGATTCCACATCCCACCAGATAGAATGGCTAAAAATAACAAGACAGGGAATATCAAATGTTCTTGAGGATATAGAGAAAGAGGAACACTTTTACACTGTTTGTAGGAATGCAAGCTGGTAAAACCACTTTGTAAAACAGTATGGAGTTTTCTCAAGAAGCAACTGCACTACTAGGTATTTATAACAAATATACAAATGTGATCTGAAGGGGCACCTGCACCCCAATGTTCATAGTAGCAATATACACAATAGCCGAACTATGTAAATAGCTGAGATGTCTATCAACAGATGACTAGATAAAGATGTGATATATATATGTGTGTGTGTGTGTGTGTGTATATATCACATATAGATATGTGATATATATATATATAGATAGATAGATAGATAATGGAAAAGTACTCAGGCATCCGAAGGATGAATACGTAACAATTTACACTGATGTGGATAGAACTGGAGGGTATTATGCTGAGTGAAATAAGTCAGTCAGAGAAATACTATTATCATATGGTTTCACTCATATGTGGAATATAAGAGACAGAGGATCACAGGTGAAGGGAAGGAAAACTAAATGGTAAGTCATCAGAGAGGGAGAAAAACCATGAAAGACTCCTAACTATAGGCAACAACTGAGGGTCACTGGAGGGGAGAGGAGTGGGGGAATTAGGTTTTTCGGTGAGTGGCATTAAGAAGGTTATATGAGGTGATGAGTATGCGATGTTATATGCAACTGATGAATTACTGAACACTACATCTGAATCTAATGTAATCTAATCTAATCTAAGTAATATGTCTGGAGAAAAATTTACTTTTTTACCATTAACTTTTTTACTATTTACTTTTATAGTCATAAGTATACTCACTGGACCTGAAAAAAGATAAGAAGATCTCAGTGATACCTTCAAGAAAGAGATAGAAAATATAAAACAGAGGCAGTCAGAGATGAAAAATATAATTACTGAAATAAAAAAATATAGTAGAGGGAATCAATAGCAGATTAGAAGAGGTGGGAGAGTGGATCAGCTCCCTAGGATAGAGGGTAATGGAAAGCAACCAAGAACAGATGGCAAAAGGGGGAAAAAAAGAATAATAAAGAATGAGACTAGGTTAAGAGATCTCAGCAACATCATGAAGCATAACATTAACATTACAGGGATCCCAGTAAAGAGAGAGAGAAAGGGGAAGAAAAATTATTTGAGAGAAAGGGGAAGAAATGATAGCTGAAAAGGAAAGATACAGACACAGAGATGCCAGAAGCACAGACAGACCCAGCAAAATGAACCCAGGACATCTACATGAAGCAGAGAAAGACAATTATCGTGTTTCACTCATATGTGGAACATAAGGAATAATGCAGAAGACCAAGGGGGCGGGGTGGAGGAAAACTGAATGGGAAGAAATCAGAGAGGGAGACAAACCATGAGAGACTCTGCACTCCAGGAAACAAACTTAGGGCTACAGAAGGGAGGTGGGTTGGGGATGGAGTAGCCAGGGGATGGGTATTAAGGAGGGCACATGTGGTGATGAGCACTGGATATTATATGCAACTAATGAGTCATTGAACACTACACCAAAAACTAAGGATGTACTATATATTGGCTAACTGAACATAAAAATAAATAAACACCTGAAAAAAGATGCATGATAATTAAATAGGAAAAAGTAATGATAAAGAGATAATTTTAAAAGCAACAAGATATGTTTATAAAAAATAAAAAAAAAAAAAAAAAAAAAAAAAAAAAAAAAAAGCAACAAGATGAGTTCAAAATGCATAAGCAATTATATATGACCATAATGGTAACCACAGATCAGAAACACATGCTACATAAAAAATAAAGAGAAAAGAATCCAAGCATGGCACTAATGAAAACCATCAAACACAAGGAAGAGAGCAACAGAAGAAAAAGGAAAAGAGAAGAACTACAAAAAAATACCAGAAATCAAATAACAAAATGACAATGAGAACATACCTATCAATAATTACTTTAAATGTAAATGGAATAAATGTACCAATCAAAAGATAGAATAGATAAGAACAAAAGCCATGTATATGCACCTACAAGAGACTCACTTCAGACCTAAAGACAAACACAGATTGAAAGGGAAGGGACAGAAAAACTTTTACCATGAAAATGGCAGTGAAAAGAAAGAAGAGGTACCAATACTTACATTGGACAAAATACATTTTAACACAAAGCCCATAACAAGAGACACAAAAAGACACTATATAATGATAAAGGGAACAATACAATAAGAGGATATAACAATTGTAAATATGCATTGAACATGGGAGTACCTGGATACATAAAACAACTATTTGCAGATATGTAGGAAGAAATTCTCAGAAATACTATCAGTACAGGACTTTAGCACCCCACTTATATCAATGGAGAGATCATCCAGACAGAAAATCAACAAGGAAAATTGGCTTTGAATGATATACTGAGCAGATAGACCTAACAAAAATTCAGAACATTGTATTCCTCAAGAGCAGGATGCACATTCCTTTCAAGTATGCATGGACACAAAGCAAGTCTCAATAAATTAAAGAAGATTGAAATCCTATCATGTATCTTTTCTAATCACAATATGAATCTAAAAATTAATCACAAGACAAAATCTGAAAAGACACAAATACATGGGAGCATGTATAATTAAACAGGAATTAGCATGTTATTTTAGTAGCATGTTATTTGTTTATGCTATAAATAACATGCTACTAAAAAATGAAGGAGTCAACCAAGAAACAAAGATGAAATTTAAAAAAAAATAAAGACAAATGAAAATCAAAACACAATGATCCAAAATGTTTGGGATGAAGGAACTGAGATATTGCCTTTTACAATAGCATAATCTCCTCCAGTCCCCTCCATGTTGATACAAAAGTTGTACATTCATCGTTTCTGAAGGAGGCATAATATCCCACTATATACATGGACCATAACTTCTTTACCCATTCATCTGTTGATTAGCATCTTGTCTCTTTCCACAGTTTGGCAACTGTGTGCATTGCTGCTATGAACACTAGGGTACATATGGCCCTTCTTTTCATTTCATCTGTATCTTTGAGGTAAATACCCAGTAGTGCAATTGCAGGGTTATAGGGTAGCTCTATTTTTAATTTCTAAAGGAATCTCCACACTGTTTTCCAACGTGGCTTTATCAATGTCCATTCCCACCAACAGTGTAAGAGGATTCCCCTTTCTCCACATCCTCTCCAACATTTATTGCTTCCTGCCTTGTTTATTTTTGACATTCTAACTGCTGTAAGGTTGTACCTCAGTATGTTTTTTATTTGAATTTCCCCGACGGCTAATGATGATGAACTTTTTTTTTTCATGTGTCTGCTAGCAAGCTGTATGTCTTCATTGCAGAAGTGTCTGTTCATGTATTATGCCCATTTTTTAACATGATTATCTGGTTTATTTGGGTGTTGAGTTTGATGAGTTCTTTATAGATCTTGAATATCAGCCCTTTGTCTATAGTGTCATTTGTTAATATCTTCTCCCATTCTAGGAATGACTCTTTGTTTTGTTGACAGTTTCCTTTGCTGTGCAGAAACTTTTGATCTTGATGAACTCCCAGAAGTTCATTTTTACTTTTGTTTTTCTTTGCCTTTGGAGACATGTCTTGAAAGAAGTTGCTGTAGCTAATGTCGAAGAGGTTCTGCCTATGTTCTCCTCTTGGGATTTTGATAGGTTCCTGCCTCACATTGAGGTCTCTTAACCATTTTAAGTTTATCTTTGTGTATGGTTTAAGAGAATGGTCGAGTTTCATTCTTCTATATATAGCTGTCCAATTTTCCCAGCACCATTTATTGAAGAGACTGTCTTTTTTCCACTGTATATTTTTTTTCCTGCTTTTTCGAAGATTATTTGACCATAGAGTTAAGGGTCCATATCTGGGCTCTCTACTCTGTTCCACTGGTCTATGTGTCTGTTTTTATGCCAGTACCATGCTGTCTTGGTGATCACAGCTTTGTAGTAAAGCTTGAAATCAGACAATGTGATGCCCCCAGCTTTGTTTTACTTTTTCCACATTTCCTGAGCAATTCGGAGTCTTTTCAGGTTCCATACAAATTTTAGGATTCTTTGTTCCTTCACTTTGAAAAATGCCTGTAGATTTTTCATTGGGATGGCATTGAAAGTATAGATTGCTCTGGGCAATAGAGAAATTATAACAATGTTTATTCTTTCGATCCATGACCATGGAATGCTTGTCCATCTTTTTGTGTTTTCTTCAATTTATTTCACTAATGTTCTGTAGTTCCTCAAGTACAGATCTTTTACCTCTTTGGTTAGGTTTATTCCAAAGTATCTTATGGTTCCTGGTGCTATAGTAAATGGAGTAGCCAACTACATAAGCCAACTGTTAATCAAAATACTTATATTGATATTAATACATTAATTGTAGGAGATCTTAACAGAGCATTCTCTGTAATAGAGAGAACATCTAAGCAGAAAATCAATAAACAAGGGCTTTGAATGACACATTGGACCAGATGGACCTCATAGATATATATAGAACATTCCACCCTAAAACAACAGAATACTCATTCTTCTTGAGCTCACATGGAACTTTCTCCAGAATAGACCACATACTGAATCACAAATCAGGGCTCAACTGATACCAAAAGATTGAGATTATTACCTGCATATTCCCAACATATTCTCAGACCACAGTGCTTTGAAATTGGAACTCAACCACAAGAAAAAGTTTGGAAGGGATTCAAACACTTGGAAGCTAAAGACTACCCTGCTTAAGAATGTTTGGATCAACCAGGAAATCAAAGAAGAACTTAAACAATTCATGGAAACCAATGAGAATTAAAATACATTGGTCCAAAACATATGGGATATGGTAAAGGCAGTCCTAATGGGGAAATGCATAGCCATCCAAGCCTTCTTCAAAAAAATGGAAAAATCCAGAATACCCCAGCTCTCTTTACACCATAAAGAACTGGAAAATCAACAACAAATTAAACAAACCCCATGCAAAAGAAGGGAAATGATCAAGATTAGAGCATAGATCAATGAAATAGAAGCTACAGTTTCAGTGGAACACATCAATGGAACTAGAAGCTGGTTTTTGGAAAGAATCAATAAGATTGATAAACCACTGGCTAAACTAATCCAAAAGAAAAGAGGGAGGACCCAAATTAATAAAATTATGAATGAAAGGGGAGATATCATGACTAACACCAAGGAAATAGAAACAATCATCAAAAATTATTATCGGGGCGCCTGGGTGGCTCAGTGGGTTAAAGCCTCTGCCTTCGGCTCAGGTCATGATCCCGGGGTCCTGGGATCGAGCCCCCAATCGGGCTCTCTGCTCAGCAGGGAGCCTGCTTCCTCCTCTCTCTCTCTACCTGATTCTCTGCCTACTTGTGATCTCTATCTGTCAAATAAATAAATAAAATATTTTTTTAAAAAAATTAAAAAAAAAATTATTATCAACAGGTCTATGCCAATATGTTAAGCAACCTAGAAGAAATGGACGAATTCCTGGAAACCTATAAACTTCCAAGACTGAAATAAGAAGAAATTGACAACCTGAATAGACTGATATCTAGTAAGGAGATTGAAGAGGTGATCAAAAACGTCCCAAAAAACAAGAGCCCAGGACCTGATGGATTCCCTGGGGAATTCTACCAAACTTTCAAAGAAGAAATAACACCTATTCTCCTGATGCTCTTTCAAAAAACAGAAACAGAAGGAAAACTTCCAGACTCTTTCTATGAAGCCAGCATTACCCTGACCTCCAAACCAGGGAAATACCCCCTCAAAAAGGAGAATTTCAGACCAGTATCCCTGATGAATATGAAAAAATGCCAAATTTCTCAACAAGATCTTAGCTAATAGGATCCAACGGTACACTAAAAAGATTATCCCCCATGATCAGGTGGGATTTATCCCTGGGATGTAAGTGTGTTCCAACATTTGTAAATCAATCAATGTGATACAACAAATCAATAAGAGAAGAAAGAAGAACCACATGGTCCTCTCAATTGATGCAGAAAAGCATTTGACAAAGTACACCATCTGTTCCTGATTAAAGTTCTCCAAATTATAGGGATAGATGGACCATCCCTCAACTTCATAAAATCTATGAAAAACCCACAGTGAATTTAATTCTCAATGGGGAAAAGCTGACAGTCTTCCCTTTGAGATCAGGAACAGGACAAGGATGCCCGCTCTTTCTACTGTTGTTCAACATAATACTAGAAGTCCTAGAAACAACAATCAGACAACAAAAAGAAATAAAAAGTGTTCAAATTGGCAAAGAAATCAAACTTTCTCTCTTTGCAGATGACATGATACTTTATATGGAAAACCCAAAAGTCTCCACCCACAAACCACTAGAACTCAGACAGCAATTCAGCAATGTGGCAGGATACAAAATCTACAAAAGATTTAAAGAAATCTAATACCTATGCTTCTAAAACTGTTCCAAAACAACAAAAATAGAAAAGGAAGGAATTTACAAATTCATTCTATGAGGCTAGCATTACTCTAATACCAAAAAAAGATAAATACACTACTTTGAAAGAAAACTACAGACCAATATTCCTGATGAAAATAGATGCAAAAAATACCTTCAACAACATACTAGCAAACAGAATCCAACAATACATTAAAAACTTATTTATGACAATCAAATGGGATCTATTCCTGTGTTACAAGGGTAGTCTCATATTCACAAGTCAATCAGTGTAATCCATCCTCTCATTAGAGAAAGGATAAAAGCCTTTCAGTAGACAGAAAAAGCATTTGACAAACTACAACATCCATTAATGATAAAAGCCCTCAACAAATAGGTTTAGAGGGAACATACTTCAACGTAGTAAGGGCTGTACATGAAAAACCCACAGCTAATACCACCTTAAATGGATAAAAACAGAGCTTTCCCTCTACAGTGAGGAACACAACAAGGATGTCCACTCTCACTACTTGTATTCAACATAGCACTGTAAGTCCTAGCCACAGCAATCAGACAAAAATAAATAAGAGGCATCCAAATCAGTCAGGGAGAAATAAAATTCTCTTTTTACAGATGACATGATACTATATGTAGAAAACCTGAAAGACTCCACCAAAAAACTGCTAGAACTGATAAATGAATTCAGTAAAATGGCATGATATGAAATTAATACCCAGAAATCAGTTCATCTCTGTAAACTAATAATGAAATAATAGAGAAATTAAGAAAACAGTCCCATTTACAACTACATTAAAAAATAACAAAATACCCAAAGATAAACATAACCAAGTAGGTGAAAGACCTGTAATCTGAAAATTATAAAACACTGATGAAAGAAATTGAAAACTCAAATTGAAGGATAATGCATGCTCATGTATTATAAGAATTATTATCGTTTAAATGGCCACACTACCAAAGCAATCTACCGATTCAATGCAATCCTTATCAAAATACCAACAGCACTGTTCATTAAACTACAACAAATAATATTACAATTGGTACAGAACCACATAAGATGCTGAATAGCCAATGAAAGCTTGATACAAAAGAACAATGCTGGATGTATCACAATCCCAGATTGCAAGATATACAACAAAGCTGTAGTAATCAAAACAGTATGATAGGCGCACAAAAACAGGCACATAGATCAATGGAAGAAATAAAAGAGTCCAGAAAAAAACTTACGTTTATACAGTTCATCTGTAAGAGGAGGAAGGAATATACCAGGCTAAAAAGACAGTCTTACTCAGCAAATGGTCTTGGAAAAACTGGTCAGCTACATTCAAATGATGAAACTGGACCTGTTTCTTATATCATACACAAATATAAATCAAAATTTGTTAAACATCAAAATGTGAGACTTGAAAACATAAAAATCCTAGAAGAAAGCATAAGCAGCAATCTCTATGGCTTTGGCCACTGAAACATTTTTCTAGATATGTCTCTTCTGGTAAGGAAAATAAAGCAAAATCAAACTTTCAGGACTACATCAAAATAAAAAGCTTTCGCACAGCTAAGGATATCACCAACAAAAAAGAAGACAACCTCCTAAATGGAAAATGATATCTGTAATGATATATCCAGTAGTGTGTTAATATCGAAAATATGTAAAGAACATATACAAGCCAACACCAAGGAAAAAAAATATCAAATTAAAAAACAAGCAGAAACCCTGAGTAGACATTTTTCCAAAGAGGACACAGAGATGGCCAAAAACCATATGAAATGATGTTCAATATCACTAATAATCAGTTAAATGCAAATCAAAACCATAATGAGATTATTACCTTATATCTGCCAGGATGTTTAAAATCAAAAAGACAGAAATAACAAGTGTTGGTAATGCAATTGGTGGTAATGCAAATTGGTATAGCCATTGTGAAAAAATAGTATGGATGTTCCCCCAAAAATTATAAATAAAATTATCATATGATAAATTAATTCAGCTACTGGCTATTTACCCAAAGAAAACAGAAAGACTAACTCAAAAAGGTACATTCACCCTTATGTTTATTGCGGCATTATTTACAATAGCCAAGATATGGATGCAACACAAAGGTCCATCCATAAATGAATAGATAAAGATGTGATATACATATGCAATGGATATTGCTCAGCCATAAGAAAATGAGATATTGCTGTTTACAACAATATAATTGACCTAGAGGGTATAATGCTGTGTGAAATAAGTCAGAGAAAGACAAATACCACAATTTCACTCATATATGGGATATAAGAAAAAAAATGAATGAACAAGCAAAGAAAAAAGCCAAAAAATCCAGGACTCTTAAATACATAGAACAAACTGGTGGTTTGCACTTAAACATAGACCTGATCCTATACCACTCCTAGGACAAAATGTAGAAGAAAAATTCTTTAAGATTGGACTGGGCAATAATTTTTGGTGTGCACCAAAAGCACAAACAAAATACACAAAATGGAACTATATCAAACTAAAAAGCTGTGTAAAAAAATGTAACAATGGAAAAAAATGAAAAGGCAGTCTATGAGATTAGAGAAAGTATTTTCAAACCATATATCAGACAAGGAGTAACAGCCAAAATATATAAAGTACAACTCATAACAGAAAAACAATTCAATTTTAAAATGGGCAGAGAAGCTAGTTATTTTTCAAAAATAAACATCTAGATCACCTCCAAGTTTATGAAAAGATGCTTAATATCACTAATCACAACCAACACAGAATATCACCCCACATCTGATGGAATGGCTACCATAGAGAAGACAAGAAATAGGAGCCCCTGGGTGGCTCAGCTGGTTAAGCATCTGCCTTCGGCTCAGGTCATGACCCCAGAGTTCTGGGATTGAGCCTTGTGTCAAGCGCTCTGCTCACTGGGGAGTCTGCTTCTCTCTCTCCTTCTTCCCCTCCACCCAACTCATGCCCCCCCCCTCAAATAAATAAATAAATAAAAATAATCATTAAAAAAAAAAAGAAGACAATATACAAAAAGTGTTGATGAGTATGTGGAGAAAAAAGAACACTTTTACATTATATATGGGAAAGGAAAATAGCATGGAGGTTCCTCTGAAACATAAAATTACCATTAATTCCACTTTTGGGTATACATCCAAAGAATATGATAATGGGAGTCTGAAAAGATAATATACTCTTATATTTTTGCAATATTATTCACAATAGCCAAGATTTGGAAACAACCTAAGTGTCTGTCAACAGATGAAAGGATAAAAAATATATATGAATATTAAGACAGCCATGAGAAAGATGGAAAGCCTATCATTTGTGAAAACATGAATGAACCTTGAGGGCATTATGCTGAGATGTGTTAACAAAGAAATACTGTATGGTATCATGTATATTTGGAATCTATGAAAGCTTAACTCAAGGAAAAGGGGTAAAATGAGGTCACTAAACGCTGGCAGGGTGGGAGGATTGGGGACAAATTGTTTAAGGGTAAAAACTGGAAACTAGAGAGGAGAATGGAGTTGGGAGAAATTGGAAGGGGAGGTGAACCATGAGAGACTATGGAGTCGAAAAACAATCTGAGGGGTTTGAAGTGGTGGGGGGGTGGGAGGTTGGGGTACTGGGTGGTGTGTATTATGGAGGGCACGGATTGCATGGAACACTGGGTGTGGTGAAAAAAATAATGAATACTGTTTTTCTGAAAATAAATGAATTAATTTATTTTAAAAAAAGAGTCTATCAGCACTGGAAAAAAACAAAAAACAAAAAACTGGGAACTAGTAGATAAAGAAATCCTGGCAAAGCTAATGCACAGCATAATGATTACAGTCGATGGCACTGTATTATAAGCATAAAGTTGCTAATAGATTAGATCTTACTTGTGCCCACCACCAAAAAATGATAATTATGTAACATAATAGAGGTGTTAGCTAATTCTATGGTAGTAATCATATTGCAACATATAAATATATCAAATCATTATGTTGTACACATAAAGCTTACACAAAGTTATATATCAATTTTATTTCAATCATTATGTTGTACACATGAAACTTACATAATGTTATATATCAATTTTATTTCAATAATAAAATTTAATAAAGATTATTATAAGAATGAAAAAGGAGAAAATAAAATATCTTGAGACAAAAATTAAAACACAACATATCAAAGCATATTAAGATGTAGCAAAAGCAGTACTAAGAGATAACTGTATAGCATCACACACTTATTTAAAAAGAAGAAAGAGGGGCGCCTGGGTGGCTCAGTGGGTTAAGCCTCTCCCTTTGGCTTAGGTCATGATCTCAGGGTCCTAGGATTGAGTCCTACATTGGGTTCTCTGCTCAGCAGGGAGCCTGCCTCCCCCCCTCTCTCTGCCTGCTTCTCTGCCTACATGTGATTTCTCTGTCAAATAAATAAATTAAATCTTTTTTTAAAAAAAAGAAGGAAGATTTCAAATCTTTCTTAATTTTACATGTCAAGGAACTATAGAAAGAAAAAACCATATCCAAAGTTAGTAGAAGGAAATAAACATCAGAGCAGTAATAGATGAAATTAAAAAAAAGAATAAAAGGTCAAGTTGATTTTTTTGAAATGAAAACAAAATTAAAAAAACACCAGCTAAGAAGGCCAAAGTTGGTGGCATCACAATTCCAGACTTCAAGCTCTCTTACAAAGCTGTCATCATCAAGACACTATGGTACTGGCACAAAAACAGACTCATAGCTCAATGGAATAGAATAGAGAGCCCAGAAATAGGCCCTCAACTCTATGGTCAACTAATCTTCAACAAAGCAGGAAAGAATGTCCAATGGAATAAAGACAGTCTCTTCAACAAATGGTGTTGGGATAATTGGACAGCCACATGCAGAAAAATGAAACTGGATCACTTCCTTACACCACACACAAAAATAGACTCAAAATGGATGAAGGACCTCAATGTGAGAAAGGAATCCATCAAAATCCTTGAGGATAACATAGGGAGCAACCTCTCCAACGTCAGCCACAGCAACTTCTTCCTAGGAACATCGCCAAAGGCAAGGGAAGCAAGGGCAAAAAGGAACTAGTGGGACCTCATCAAGATCAAAAGCTTTCGCACAGTACATTAAAAGGATTATTCACCACGACCAAGTGGGATTTATTCCAGGGCTGCAGGGTTGGTTCAACATCCGCAAATCAGTCAATGTGATACAACACATCAATAAAAGAAAGAACAAGAACCATATGATACTCTCAATAGATGCTGAAAAAGCATTTGACAAAGTACAACATCCCTTCCTGATCAAAACTCTTCAAAGTGTAGGGATAGAGGGCACATACCTCAATATCATCAAAGCCATCTATGAAAAACCCACCGCAAATATCATTCTCAATGGAGAAAAACTAAAAGCTTTTCCGCTAAGGTCAGGAACATGGCAGGGATGTCCATTATCACCACTGCTATTCAACATCGTACTAGAGGTCCTAGCCTCAGCAATCAGACAACAAAAGGAAATTAAAGGCATCCAAATCGGCAAAGAAGAAGTCAAATTATCACTCTTCGCAGATGATATGATAATATATGTGGAAAACCCAAAAGACTCCACTCCAAAACTGCTAGAACTTACACAGGAATTCAGTAAAGTGTCAGGATATAAAATCAATGCACAGAACTCAGTTGCATTTCTCTACACCAACAGCAAGACAGAAGAAAGAGATATTAAGGAGTCAATCCCATTTACAATTGCACCCAAAACCATAAGATACCTAGGAATAAACCTAACCAAAGAGACACAGAATCTATACTCAGAAAACTGTAAAGTACTCATGAAAGAAATTGAGGAAGACACAAAGAAATGGAAAAATGTTCCATGCTCCTGGATTGGAAGAATAAATATTGTGAAAATGTCTATGCTACCTAAAGCAATCTACACATTTAATGCAATTCCTATCAAAGTACCATCCATCTTTTTCAAAAAATGGAACAAACAATGCTAAAATTTATATGGAACCAGAAAAGACCTCGAATAGCCAAAGGGATATTGAAAAAGAAAGCCAACGTTGGTGGCATCACAATTCTGGACTTCAGGCTCTATTACAAAGCTGTCATCATCAAGACAGCATGGTACTGGCACAAAAACAGACACATAGATCAATGGAACAGAATAGAGAGCCCAGAAATAGACCCTCAAATCTATGGTCAACTAATCTTCGACAAAGCAGGAAAGAATGTCCAATGGAAAAAAGACAGCCTTTTCAATAAATGGTGCTGGGAAAATTGGACAACCACATGCAGAAAAATGAAATTGGACCATTCCCTTACACCACACACAAAAATAGACTCAAAATGGATGAAGGACCTCAATGTACGAAAGGAATCCATCAAAATCCTTGAGGAGAACACGGGCAGCAACCTCTTCGACCTCTGCCGCAGCAACATCTTCCTAGGAACAACGCAAAAGGCAAGGGAAGCAAGGGAAAAAATGAACTACTGGGATTTCATCAAGATCAAAAGCTTTTGCACAGCAAAGGAAACAGTTAACAAAATCAAAAGACAACTGACAGAATGGGAGAAGATATTTGCAAACGACATATCAGATAAAGGACTAGTGTCCAGAATCTATAAAGAACTTAGCAAACTCAACACCCAAAGAACAAATAATCCAACCAAGAAATGGGCAGAGGACATGAACAGACATTTCTGCAAAGAAGACATCCAGATGGCGAACAGACACATGAAACTGTGCTCCATATCACTCGGCATCAGGGAAATACAAATCAAAACCACAATGAGATATCAACTCACACCAGTCAGAATGGCTAAAATCAACAAGTCAGGAAATGACAGATGCTGGCGAGGATGCGGAGAAAGGGGAACCCTCCTACACTGTTGGTGGGAATGCAAGCTGGTGCAGCCACTCTGGAAAACAGCATGGAGGTTCCTCAAAATGTTGAAAATAGAACTGCCCTATGACCCAGCAATTGCACTATTGGGTATTTACCCTAAAGATACAAATATAGTGATCCAAAGGGGCACATGCACCCGAATGTTTATAGCAGCAATGTCCACAATAGCCAAACTATGGAAAGAACCTAGATGTCCATCAACAGATGAATGGATCAAGAAGATGTGGTATATATACACAATGGAATACTATGCAGCCATCAAAAGAAATGAAATCTTGCCATTTGCAACAACATGGATGGAACTAGAGCGTATCATGCTTAGCGAAATAAGTCAAGCAGAGAAAGACAACTATCATATGATCTCCCTGATATGAGGAAGTGGTGATACAACATGGAGGCTTAAGTGGGTAGAAGAAGAATAAATGAAACAAGATGGGATTGGGAGGGAGACAAACCATAAGTGACTCTTAATCTCACGAAACAAACTGAGGGTTGCCGGGGGGAGGGGGTTTGGGAGAAGGGGGTGGGATTATGGACATTGGGGAGGGTATGTGATTTGGTGAGTGCTGTGAAGTGTGTAAACCTGGTGATTCACAGACCTGTACCCCTGGGGATAAAAATATATGTTTATAAAAAATAAAAAATTAAAAAAAAAAAAAAAAAAAAAAAAGCTTTCGCACAGCAAAGGAAACAGTCAACAAAACCAAAAAACAACTGACAGAATGGGAGAAGATATTTTCAAACGACGTATCAGATAAAGGACTAGTATCCAAAATCTATAAAGAGCTTACCAAACTCAACACCCAAAGAACAAAGAATCCAATCAAGAAATGGGCAGAGGACATGAACAGACATTTCTGCAAAGAAGACATCCAGATGGCCAACAGACATATGAAAAAGTGCTCCACATCACTAGGCATCATGGAAATACAAATGAAAATCAGAATGAGTTACCACCTCACACCAGTCAGAATGGCTAAAATTAACAAGTCAGGAAATGACAGATGCTGGCGAGGATGCGGAGAAAGGGGAACCCTCCTACACTGTTGGTGGGAATGCAAGCTGGTACAACCACTCTGGAAAACAGCATGGAGGTTCCTCAGAAAGTTGAAAATAGAGCTACCCTACGACCCAGCAATTGCACTACTGGGTATTTACCCTAAAGATACAAATGTAGTGATCTGAAAGGGCACATGCACCCAAATGTTTATAGCAGCAATATCCACAATAGCCAAACTATGGAAAGAACCTAGATGTCCATCAACAGATGAATGGATAAAGAATAAGTGGTATATATATACAACGGAATACTATGTAGCCATCAAAATAAATGAAATCTTGTCATTTGTGATGTCATGGAACTAGACGGTATTATGCTTAGCAAAATAAGTCAATTGGAGAAAGACAACTATCATATGATCTCCCTGATATGAAGAAGTGGAGATGCAACATAGGAGGTTTGGGGGGTGGGAAAAGAATAAATGAAACAAGATGTGATGGGTTGGGAGACAAACCATAAAAGACTCTTAATCTCACAAAACAAACTGAGGGTTGCCGGGGGGAAGGGGGAAGGAAAGGGTGGTGAGATTATGGACATTGGGGAGGGTATGTGCTATGGTGAGTGCTGTGAAGTGTGTAAACCTGGCAATTCACAGACCTGTACCCCTGGGGCTAATAATACATTATATGTTAATTTAAAAAAAAAAAGCACCAGCTAGATTAACTAAGGAAATAGAAAACCCAAGTTTAAAAAATGCGAGAGGAGTTATTATAACTGTTGTCATGTAAAGGATTATAAGAGACTACTATGAATAATTATATACCAACAAAATGGGTACTCTGGAAGAAATAGATAAATTTATAGGAACACACAACCTATCAAAATCTGAATAAGGGGGCACCTGGGCGGCTCAGTGGGTTAAGCCGCTGCCTTCGGCTCGGGTCATGATCTCAGGGTCCTGGGATCGAGTCCCATATCGGGCTCTCTGCTCAGCAGGGAGCCTGCTTCCCTCTCTCTCTCTGCCTGCCTCTCTGCCTACTTGTGATCTCTGTCTGTCAAATAAATAAATAAAATCTTTAAAAAAAAAAAAAAAAAAAAAAAATCTGAATAAGGAATTGAAAACTAAACGGGCCTGTATCTGGCTTTGGTATTAGGTTAATGCTGACCTCATAAAATGAGTTTGGAAGTGTTTATTCCTCTGATTTTTTATTTGGAACAATTTGAGAAAGATTAGTGTTAATTCTTTAATGTTTGGTAGAATTCATCCATGAAACCATCTGGTTCTGAGCTTTTTATTGTTATTGTTGTTGGAACATTGTTAAATTACTCATTTAGTCTCCTTAGCCAGAAAAAAAAGAATATTAGAAGAAAACTACAGTCTAATAACCCTGATGAATACAGATTCAAATTTCTTGAAAAAACTACTAGTAAAACAAACTCCATAGTACCTTAAAAAGATCACACACCATGAAAAGGTGGGAATTATTCCCAGATTCAAAGATAGTTCAACAGACAAAAATCAATCTATATGATACACCCACATTAACAGAATAAAGGGGAAAATTATATGATTACAGATGTATAGATCTAGAAAAATCATTTGACACATTGTAACACCACTTTACAATAAATAGCATTCAACGAATTAAGAATGGAAAGAACTTACCTCAACAGAATAAAGGCCATATATGAAGAACCCACAGTTAACATCATACTCAATAAAAACTGAAAATCTTTCCTCCAAGGTCAGGAGTAAGGCAAGGATTCCAACTCACACGATTTCTATCAAACATAGTACTGAATTTTAGGATTTTTTATTTCTGTAAAAAAATGCCATTGGAATTTTGATAGGGATTTCATTGGATCTGTAGCTTGCTTTTGGTAGGATGGACATCTGAACGATATTCATTCCAATCCATAAACATGGTATGATGGTATATCTTTCCAATTAGTGTCCTCTGTAATTTCTAGCTAGAACAATAAGACAAATAAAGGAAGCTTAAAAGGCATCCAAGTTTAAACAGAAGTGAAATAAATCATCTCTGCTCACAAGTGACATGATATGATATGCAGAAAAACCTAAAGACTACACACACACACACACACACACACACACACGATCCTAAAATTCAAACAAAACCAGAAAATTCCCCAAACAACAACAACAACAAAAGGTTGAGCAAAAAAACAAAGGTAGAGTCCTCACACTTCCTGTTTTCAAAACATATTACAAAGCTACAGTGTAGTGCTAACATAAAGATGGACATACAATCCTAAGGACAAGACTATGGAGCCCAGAAATAAATACATGTATATACAGTCAACTGATACTCAACAAAGTTTTAATAATATACAATGGGTAAAGGACAGTCTCTTCAATAAGTGGTGTTGGGGATATGAATATCTACATGCAAAGGAATGAAATTGGATCTTACATATCCACAAAAATCAAATCAAAGTGGATTCAAAACATAAATGTAAGACCTGAAACCATATAACTCCTAGAAGAAAACATAAAGAAAAAGCTTCAAAACATTATTCTTAGTAATTATTCCTTTGATGTGACACCAAAAATGCAGGCAACAAAAGCAAAAATAGACAAATGGGAGTATAAACTAAAATGCATCTTTTTTTTAAAGATTTTATTTATTTATTTGACAGAGAGAAATCACAAGTAGACGGAGAGGCAGACAGAGAGAGAGAGAGAGGGAAGCAGGCTCCCTGCTGAGCAGAGAGCCCGATGCAGGACTCAATCCCAGGACCCCGAGATCATGACCCGAGCCGAAGGCAGCGGCTTAACCCACTGAGCCACCCAGGCGCCCCTAAAATGCATCTTCACAGAAATATAAATTGAGAGTGAAAAGGCAACCTATAGTATGGGAAAAAAGGTTTGCAAACCATATTTCTGATAAAGGGTTAATTTTCAAAATATTAAGGAACTCCTACAATGTAACAGTAGAAATGAAAATAAAAATAAACCAATTTTAAAAACAAGGAAATGATTAATATTTTCCAAAGAAGACACAGAAGTAGTTAACAGGTATATTAAAATATAGTTTACATCACTATCATGG
This sequence comes from Mustela lutreola, assembly GCF_030435805.1. Taxonomy (NCBI): domain Eukaryota; kingdom Metazoa; phylum Chordata; class Mammalia; order Carnivora; family Mustelidae; genus Mustela; species Mustela lutreola. The sequence goes on along the minus strand of NC_081308.1, from coordinate 57,655,556 downwards.
AAATGTAAGCCAAAACCACAAGGAGATAGTACTTCACATCAGTTAGAATGGCCACTATTTAAAAAACAAAACAAAACAAAAAACAGAAAATTATTGTTAAGAATGTTTAGAAACTAGAACCCTTGGAGCACCTGGGTGGCTCTGTCAGTTAAGGGTCCAGCTCTTGATTTCAGCTCAGGTTATGATCTCAGGGTCAGAAAATCAAGTCTCATATCAGGCTCAGCAGGGAATGTGCTTCTCTTTCTCTCTTCCTCTCCCTCTGCCCCACCTAAAATAAATAAATAAATCTAAAACAAAACAAAAAAACTAGAATCATTGTGCCATGTTGGTGGGAATGTAAAAATGGTGCAGCTGGTACAGAATATTGCATGGAAGTTCCACAAAACTCTTAAGATTTATTATATGATCTTTAAAATTAAGTAATCCAGTTAAAAATGGGCAGAAGACATGAATAGACTTTTTTTTCCCAAAAAACACAGATGGCCAACAGATACATGAAAAGATGTTTAACATCCTTCATCATCAGGGAAATATAAATCAAAACTACAATGAGATAGCACCTCACACATGTCAGAATGGCTAAAATTAACAATAGAAGAAAAAAAAAAGATATTGGGAAGAATGTGGAGAAAGGGGAACCCTCTTGTACTGTTGGTGGGAATGCAAACTGGCACAGACAATCTGGAAAACAGTATGGATGTTCCTCAAAAGTTTAAAATGGAACTACCCTGCAACTCAACAATTGCACTACTAGGTATTTATCCAAAGGATCAAAAATACAGATTTGAAGGTTTACATGCACCCCAATGTTTATAGTAGCATTATCAACAATAGCCAAATTTTGGAAAGAGCCCAAATGTCAATCAACTGATGAATGGATGAAGATGTGGTATTGTATATCTATAATGGAATATTACTTAGCCATAGAAAAGAATGAAATCTTGCTGTTTGCAATGATATGGATGGAACTATGCAGTATTATGCTAACTGAAATAAGTCAGTCAGAGAAAAACAAATACCATATGATTTCACTCATATGTGGAATGTAAGAAACAAAACAAATGAATGTAGTGGGGGAAAGAGGCAAACCAGGAAACAGACTCTTAAATATAGAGAGAACAAACAGGGTTACTAGAGGGGAAGAGAATGGGAGTATGTGTTAAATAGGTGACAGTGATTAAGGACAGCACTTGTGATGAGTGCCTTGTGTTATACGGAAATGTTGAATCACCCAATTCTAAACCTGAAACTAATATTACACCATATGTTAAGTAACTGGAATTTAAATAAAAACTTGGAGGGAAAAGAGTAATTAGATCTTAAAAAAAAAAAAAAAAAACTACCATACGATCTGACAATCCCACTTCTGGGTATTAACCAAAATATTGAAAATAGGATCTCCAAGAAATATTTGCACTTCTATGTTCGTTGCATATTATTTACAATAGATAAGGGGTGAAGACAAACTAAATGTCCACTGACTGATATGTCTTGGAACACTGAACAAATAAACTTAAATTAAAAAAAGAAAGAAAATGTGGTAGATACATGCAACTGAATATTATTCAGCCTTAAAAAAGAAGGAACTGATGTTACATGCTACAACAGATGTATCTTGAAGATATTACATTAAGTGAAATAAGCCAGTCAGAGAAAGACAAATACTGAATAATTTCATTTATATGAAGTATCTAAACTAGTAAGACTTATAGGAGCAGAAAGTACAATGCTATTTGACAAAGGAGAAATGGGAGTTACTATTCAATGGGTATAGAGTTTGTCACACAAGATGATAAAGTTCTAGAGATCTCCTGTAGAACTCTACTGAATACTTAAATTTTTGTTAAAAGAGTGGATCTCATAGTATATGTTTTTACCACAATAAAAAAATTGGAAGACAGAGTCCTAACATATCAATAATTATTTTAATATGCAAATAATCTGAATGGACCAATTTAAAGACAGATTAGCATAGTGGATAAAAACAATATGGCCCAGTATATGTTGTCTGCAAGAAATTCACTTCAAACATAAAGACATGTGTAGACTGAAAGTAAATAGATGGAAAAAAGATATACCACTGAAACAGATTTTTTTTTTAAAAATCACTTCCCATTAAGTACACTTCGGAGTGAAGAAAATACTAGGGATAAAGAGGAATATAATACAACATTCATGAAATAACATAATTATAGTGATAGAGAACAGAGTAGAGGTGAGAGTTTAGGGAGGGGGGCAAAGGAGTTGAGTGTGGTTCAGTTTAATTAAGAATTCCAGAGAGCTAAATTTTTATTCTAGTTGATCTAATGACCTTTGCGTTATTGCTTTCTTTGCTTTTACTCCTAAGGTCTAGGACTTATCAGTGAAGAGCTATGACTTACACAGTAGAAGTGAGTTATCACTATTGTAATATGCATGAAACAAAGAACTAGTTTTTTTTTTCCCCTCCTAAAAGAACATCAATAATAAGCCTCCAACATCCCTATTATTGCATGTAGCTGTGCTTTTTCCCGGTTAACTTTGACATTTATTCTGGTTTCTTGTTAGAAGAATTTCATTCCATGCTATCAGTAACACTGGGTTTTAGAACATTTTGCAACATCACATAAATAAAACAAAGATATATTAATATGCATGCATGCATTATATGATTACTAATTCAAAACTAGAGAAAAGAAGGGGAGTCTGGGTGGCTGCATTTGTTAAACATCTGCCTTTGGTTTAGGGCGTAATCCCAGGGTCCTGGGATGGAGTACCACATCAGGTTCCCTGCTCAGTGGGGAGTCTGCTTCTCCCTCTCCCTCTGCCTTTTGCCCCTATGCTCTCTCTCCCACCCTCAAATAAATAAATAAAATCTTAAAAAAAAAATACTAGAGGAAAGGAGGTCCTGAAGTTTTACTACTTCCAGCATTGTTAAAATACCATTAACATATCAAGACTATTAAGACTACTCAGTGTGGGGGCGCCTGGGTAGCTCAGTTGGTTAACTATCTGCCCTTTGTGCAGTTCATGATCTCAGGGTCCTGAATCCAGTCCCAACTTGAGCTCCTTGCTCAGCGGGGAGCCTGCTTCTCCCTCTCCCTCTGCCTGCCACTCCTCCTGCTTGCGTGCTTGTACTCTTTCTCTCTCTTTCTCTTTTTTGGTCAAATACATAAAATCTTTTTTTTAAAGACTATTCAGTGTAACTTTTTAAATTTAAAGATTGTATTTATTTATTTGTTTGGGAGAGAGTGAGCACAAGTAGGCAGAGTGGCAGGTAGAGGGAGAGACAGGCTCCCCATTGAGCAAGGAACCTGATGTGGGACTGGATCCCAGGACCCTGAGATCATGACCTGAGCCAAAATCAGCTGCTTAATGGACTGAGCCATCCAGCCATCCCTCAGTGAAACTTCCAATGCATACTTATTTCACTTTCTCATGCTGACGAAATAATAAGAAGAATTTAAGTGCACAGAATTTACATGCAAATAATATTGCTATTTTAGTTTTTAAAACGTCTGAGGGGAGGTGAACCATGAGAGACTATGGACTCTGAAAAATAATCTGAGGGGTTTGAAGTGGCGGGAGCGGTGGAAGGTTGGGATACCAGGTGGTGGGTATTATGGAGGGCACGGAGTGCATGGAGCACTGGGTGTGGTGCAAAAATAATGAATACTGTTATGTTGAAAATAAATTTAAAAAATATATTAGGAAAAAAATCTGAGAGCAATTCATCATAACTATTGTCCCAATTTTGCTTGCATTACTAACTGATGTTCAAATCCCTTTTCTTGTAAACAACTCAATTCAATTAATAATCTAATCCTTGTATGTTCAATGCAGCACTTAGAAGACATTTTAAAATACATAAAACCTACCTTCTTTCCTCTTAGCAGTTATTTTAATTGAATATCAGTGCTTTTGTTACAAGAAATTAGTTAGGTTCTAACAGGAGGCCTGGAGGCCAACAAAGAGGAAGCCGTGGCCAGCTATGGGGAAAGTCAGAGGACTTTTCTGGCAGCACTCCAAAGAATCTGGGTCAAACAAGACAGGTCCAAGATGACTGACAAATTAGACCTGACACTCTTGACCAAATAAGTAAAGACTGACAACCCTGCTTCCAAGAAATCCCCTCCTAAGTAATTAATATTCCAGCCGCTTGTTAACAACCATCAATAAAAGATGGACACCTAAACCCCAGGTTGCAGCTCTCTCACTCTCTAGCAATCTCTCCCACTTCTCTTGCCAGCTCTCACATCTTGAGAGTGTACTTTTGTTTTAATAAACTTTCCCACACATGTCGATTGTCCACTGCATTGTATCTGTTCTTGAATCCTTTCCCTGATGAGACCAAGTACTTTTGGCAACATCTTTGAGATGGCCTCAGTACCTGGGATCTCCCCACTTCACCTGGCAACACTGTCATAGCCAGTAAAGAAGCTCTGACATCTAACCTCTGGTATGGCTCTGGCTGCTTCTCCTGTGGAATGCAATCCATCACCAGCATGGGTTTGGCACTCTACAAAATATATATTTTTAGCATAATTACTATATCCAGGCTATAACAAATTTTGACTAGTGGAGCCTGAATTATGGAAATTTTGAAATATGATTTAGACCCCACTGATACAGAATTTGAGATAATTCAGACAGTGGCTGAGATTAAATTAACCTTAGCATTATTTATGAACAAAGAGTTTGCTAGGCAAATTAACAATATCAACAAGATAGTAGAGAAAAAATGTTTCCAACCTTCTTTAAATATCTTAGAAATATCTCTTTACACATAATTTGTAGATATGCTAACTACATATCATTCTTACATATTTATTAAAAGAATTAATACTTTGTTAGCCTAGTTCCAGTTACAAGAAAGTACAAGGAAGTAATAAAACCTGCAGTACATAAGAAATATTCTAAAATTCACAGCTTCAACCACTTCATACCTATTCTACTGTTACTGCATATTAAGAAAAAATTAAACATGTAAAATAAAACATCCATTTTTCTTATACCCCTACTTTTTTCCATCTTCTATGGAATCATAGGGATCTGAACTAATTTGGCAGCAAAATCAACACACTCCATGATAATTAAATCTATTAATAATAAACAAAAACAACCCAGTTAATAATAATAGCCTGGAAAGTACAAAGAGAAAAGGAATATAAGGATTTGTGTGCACATTTAGAAATTGAACTCAACAAGAACAATTAAATACCCAGTAAACGTCAAGGAGCAACTAATAAATAGTAAGTATGGCTTATGTATGATCTCTGGAATAAAACTACTTATGTCACACTTCATATACCAACTGGTTTTCAATTTGAAAGAAAATAGAGTAATTATTTTATAATTCTGAGATTCTAAGTCCACTAAGTTAGACACAGTATTTTATTTTATTTTATTTTACTTTATTTTGGATTTTATTTATTTATTTGACAGAGAGAGAGAGAGAGAGCGCACAAGCAGCAGGAGTAGCAGGCACAGGGAGAGAGAGAAGCAGGATTCCCACTGGGTCTATCTCCTTTCCATCAATTCCCATTCACTCTATTTCAATTGAAAAAATATATAGGGCACGGATTGCATGGAGCACTGGGTGTGGTGCAAAAATAATGAATACTGTTATGCTGAAAATTTTTTTAAAAATGAGAAAAAATATAGAAGTCCTATATAAACACATTCTTCATGAAAAAAGTTAAAACACTACAGATAAGATTGAAGTTCCCTATGTTTATCACCCACAGTCACAGGCTCCTCTATCTCCTTCCCCAAAGGTAACCACTGTTATAAGATTGGTTTGTATTTTACCAGAATTTTTTCATATGGATTGACATATATATATGTAGAAATGTATATAAAATATTGTTGTTTTCTGTGTATTCTTTTAATATAAACAATATTATACTCTTTTTCCTGTTGTGCAGATTGCCCTAGTCATCCAAAATTATGTCATGGAGATCTAGTCATTTTTTAACTCTTTTTAAAATTATTATGTTATGTGAGTCATCTTACAGTAGGTCATTAGTTTTTGATGTAGTGTTCCATGATTCCTTGTTTGCATATAACACCCAATGCTCCATGAAATACATACCCTCCTTAACATCCATCACTGGGCTAACCCATTCCCCCACTCCCTCCCCTCTGAAACCCTCAGTTTGTTTCTCGAAGTCCTAGTCTCTCATGGTTCGTCTTCCACTCCAATTTCTCCCCCTTCATTTTTCCCTTCCTTCTCCTATGTTCTCCATTCTATTCCTTATGTTCTACAAATAAGTGAAATCATATGATAATTGACTTTTTCTGCTTGACTTATTTCACTTAGCATAATCTCCTCTAATCCCATCCATGTTGATCCAAAAATTGGGTATTCATCCTTTCTGATGGCTGAGTAATATTCCCTTGTGTATATGGACTACATCTTCTTTATTCATTCTAGACACAGTTTTTTAAGAGTTTGGATTAATTCCCTTCTTACTGCCTCCAGTTAATCACCCAGTTTCAAATGCAGTTTATCTGATATGGATTCAGCTTTTTAGACCATGACAGAAAATCTTTCCTAAGTAAGTTTTTAAAGATATAAATATATTTTTAAAAATTCATTCAGGGGTCACAGATGTAACTCAGAAGTGACAGTGAGAACAAAGTAATATCTACATTTGTTAAGAAAGGGGAAATGAGGCACAGAAAGTGAACATAATGATCTATATAAATCAGGGCTTTTAAAGGTTATGTAAATACGGATATGTAGTGTGCAATTGTTTTAATCAAGAATTTTTTAAAAACACCATTTTTTCTCATTATGAATCATGTCATAACTAAACCTCAGATTTTCATTTAATATTTATTGCATTTTAAAAGCTGCTTCAAAACGCTTTATACTTTATTCCATCAAATTCCTGAGATGTATTTGTCATCAGGAATGAATCAGACCACAGGGGAAATTTGGGGTGTCAACATTCCAAAGACAGTTAACAATATATAATATATGATATTAAGAGAACAATAATTGTGTATAAAGCAGTTCTTATGAATATTACTTTAGAACTTATATGTGAAGGATTTGCTTTATTTTGTTTGTAGGTGCCATTCTTTAAGAAAGAATTCTACTCTCCACTTTTCTTCCTATGTTGAATTGGCTGATAGTATTTTCCACTTTGTGGAAAAGGTTATTTTCCAGGGAAATGTGATCCAAAAAGAACTATTGGGTAAAAGCCATTTTTGCCATAAACTTCCATAATAAAATAGGACTGTGCTCATCCGGGGAAATTTTCAACCCATTGACATAATAAATATCATAATAACAATGTTAAAACTGCATAAAGAAAATTATAACTTATGGATACACCTTTGTTATTCAGTAAAATGCTGCTCTACCTCTAGACTCAGTAATATGGTAAAAAAATATTGAGAATTTTCTATTATATAGTAAGGGAAACTGACAATCTCTTACTCTATTTCACATGCAGCCACCACTGAGACTTAGCAATTTACGTAAGCTGTTTACTTGCCTTAAATCACCATAGTACAGAGAACTTGACATACAAAGTAATTTTCATTTAAATTTACCAGTGCTCTTTCCAAAGATGTCCCCTATTGATACCAGCATAATCAGCTAAGAACAGAAATGTGCGATACTTGCTTAGGAAAGGAGACTAAACCCAATGCTTTCTGAATGCTTTGCTGTTAACTAATTTCTAGTGATTGAATATTCATTGACTATGTATATGTGTACTATTCTGCTCTCTAACTCTCTAACTTATTTAGCTAATAGCTGACAACCTAAGTAGAGAATGTTAAAAACAACAGTTATATCTATCAAAATTACTAACTACTGTGAATTAACTTTTATTAGTAATAACTATAATCAGAGAGACTATTGTTGGCAGCAAAAATACCAAATGAGAAGTATAAGATGGTGTATAGAAGCCTCAAAAAATATCTAGTTTGGTAATATTGTTCCTTACAGTAAATCCATGAATTAATCTCAAGAATTCTTTGCAATTTTTTTGAGGGGTACAACCATAGCACATTTTCTTATGCTTATTTTTCTATATATAAACATCAACCTAAAATGGTTGACTAAAACCAAGTAAACTATTAGTCATGTAACTAATTTTCAACACAACAAAAAGTTGTTAGAAAAGCAATAAAATCAGTTTTTCAAAGGTTTGTAACTGCAATTTAAACACTGATGTTAAGAGACAATTTTTCACACAAGCATTATTAATAGGATAATATTAGAACTTTGACAGACATCAATTTGTAGGACTCTGGGATACCTCTCTTTGTTTAAAAAAAATAGTAGTATTAATTAGCAGTACTAAAAACTAAGCTATCATATACTTAATGGACCAAAATTAATGTTGCTTATAGAATTTCATAATTTACTTTACCAGGAAATAGTCACTGGAGAATATTAATAATCTAAAGTTGTACTAATCAGATCAATCCTGTACAAAATACTTAGATTGTAACTGTTTTAGGAGAAAAAGAAAATGTACAGGTGATAAAAATATGTGAACTTAACACTCTCTATCTTCTTAGAAAACATCTTCACTTGCCCCAAGAAATAGAAGGATTATTTTAAGTCTGGCTTCTATAGTATGCACCTGTGAAAAATTATTTAATATTAACTTATTGATTTAGGATATAATTTATCATAAAAACTATGCCCACTACTGAAAGTGCCCTTTAGGTTTATCCAGGAGAGTAATATTCACAAAGATTAGAAAATCAAGTGCCTCAGTTCATGCTATGTTGAACTCCCCCACCTTCCAACAATATCTATACTTCAAATAAAATAAAGAATTTTCTTAATAAAGAATCAAATCAAATCTGACTTTGTCTATAAAGCCTTCTCAGACAAACAGCTCCAAATCTCCTCTTTTACCTATAATTATTTTAGCTCTTATTCTGTACTATTCAATGTTCTAATTTTTGACCATGATGTCTCCAGTGGATGAACAATTTAATTCTTGGGGCCTGTTTCTCTTCTATTCTCTACAGTAACTGCTATAGTAATGGGCACTCATTGAAGCTAGACAATAAAAGCTTGTTGAAAACCAATTAATTTAAAAAACACTGAAGTCATTCCAGAATTCACTGGTCGAGTGCTTTGTTGTATTAATATTATCTTTCAGTGTGGGTATAACTCTCTAGGTAAACGCTCTTGAGTATGTGGCACCTTTATAACTATAACCATATTCATTGAAATCAAATTCTAAATGGTATCCAAATTACTGCCTATTTCTAAAAGTATGTGAAGTGAGTATCCAAATGATACATTTTATTTCAAATAGTTCGGACTTGAATTAAGAGCTTTTCCAAAATAGAAACATTCCTAAGTTTGGAATCTAGCAACTATAAGCATGTTAATTTGCCAATTCACCACTATCACCACCACAATGACCACCACCAACAACAACATAAAATACTCGCTGAGGTCCAAGATTATTTTGCAGTGATACTAGAATTAAACAGTGCCTTAATGTATATCCAAGAGAACCTCAAACAACATGAAAGCTACATTTTACCCAAAACTATCAAGTTTGGACTGATTCACTAAATAAACTTATCTAATCACAAAAAGCATGTAAATCCTTTTTAAAAATCTTTAGCTTAAAATAATTTACCCAAAATTAAATTTAGCCTCTTTAATGCAACACTTCTTTACTTCTTTCCTTTTTTCCTAATAAAAGAAACATAAAATAACTTAAAAACTATTAGGGAGGGAAGAGACCCAAATAGAAGAAGGAACCCATCTTTCATTGTGTGTGCATGAAAGTACCTTACAATCAAAATTACTAATCAATCTGAATTCAGTCCACTTTTGGAAAGGGTCAACTGTGAACTGTGACTTTTTTCAAACATTTTCTTTTAAAGGAACAACTTCACTACTCAAAGATAATATTGCTAATTTTCAAAAAGCACCTTACAACTTTAGATCCTCATCTAAATCATTCTGTCCAAAACATCACTTCAGGTCCCTCATGGCCATGTTTTTAGAAGCAACTAATCTCAATTGCAGAATACCCCAGGAAGAACAGATAGATCATAAGACACCCTGTTTTTATTAGGGACATTTTAAGTTTCATCATATTTACTAAAAAAGAAGTTAGATCATTCTGGATGAAAAGTAGTTCATAAAACCTGTTTCCCTTGTTATCAGGCACTATCTGTCTACTTCTTTTCAACTTCGATACCACTTTGGAAGTCAAGTAGGTTGTGTGTTTGCTAGTTTGTTTTATTACTATTATTTAATATAAGTACTGACTTCCTCATACATGTCAGAAGTCGGAAGCCAGGCATGCGACTTTCAGAAGCTCTCCTCAGCACACGAGTATCAAGAAAACTGAAAAGAGGCCAGGCCATCTGCCCGTTCAAGCTTTGAGGCATGGAGAGACAACAGTCTGAGAAATGGTTCTTGAGAAGCCTGTGGTCAGACTGAAACGTTAGAGAGCAAAAGCAACAGAAAAGGAATGAAAAGGATATTGGGAAAGACTGTCCCGAAATCGGGGACCAGGCTGCGTGATTGTACGTAGAATTATCAGCATCTATGGCATCTAAGAAGCAAAGCCAGGCCTTAAGCCCCTCATTCCTGGATGCTGGGGTTGAGACCAGAGAGTGGTGGTTTTTAGAAGGAAAACTACCTCGAAGGGCATAGGGAGCCGCGAGCAGATGTAGGAGAGGCGTTAGAAGCTTCTGCAGGAGAAAGCAGCGCGTTGGTCGCCTCCCGGGGCCCCAGAGGACAGAAAGGTGCCCCAGCACCAGGCGAGTGCAGTGCCACTACTCACCCCTACTCTCCTACGGTCCCCGTCGTCGCCCTGCTGGACACAGCCCCTGCAGAGGGAGCCCCTCCCCCGCCCGCCGCCAGGGGTGGGCTCAGCCGGCGGGAGGAGACGGCGGCGCAGGTGTCCGTGTGCGGGTGCCAGAGATGCGCCCCAGGAGGAGCTGGATGTAAAGGAGGCAGCCTGGTACCTTGCGCTCCCTGACGCCGCCAACTTCACCACCATCGACGTGGAGGGGCGAGGGTAGGCAATGGGGGCGGGGGGAGGCCCTCGCCCAGCGGCCCCGTACGTTCCTGGAGTACTAGGCCTGAGCTCGGGCGGGACCGCCACCCCCGGTCCCCTCAGCGGCCCGACCCCCAGGCCTGATTCCCGTCCCTCAGCCCCCGCGGCCACAGAGCAGCGGCGGCTCCCTCTCGGGGCCGCTGTCGCAGCTTCATCCTCGTGCTCCTCCTCCTCTGGCGCCGCTGCCTACATACACAACCCCAGCGCCGTTAGAGCCACGGCGCCCCGACTGCCGTCGCCTAGCAACCGCGCGCATGCGCCCCACCCCCGCCGGCGACCGCCGCCACCGCTGGCGCCTCTGTAGGGGATCAGTCTAGGACCTACAAAAGTGCTCTAAAGCCCACTTCCTAGATCCTGGATGGAACGGCGTCAAGGCGGGGTGAGGTGGGAGAGGTGCAGTTTGCCCTGCAAATGGAAGAGGCTGGAGAATTTGGGGATACAATCTCCAGACTCCTCGACAGGTATCTTGGCCAGCCCAACAACCTTCCAACTTATTCTTTAGTCTTGCCTTCTCCAATTCATTCTTAAGAAGGACTTCCAGAGGAATTTTCTAAATAAACCCCTTTGACCATGTCACTCATCTGCATAATTCTGGTAGTTGAGGAACAACCCCCTTAATAGGGCCTAACAGTTCTGGACTACTGCAATAGCATACTCTCTGGCCTTCCCTGCCTTTGTATTTGTCTTGCTACAATCTATTCTCATACTTCCATCAGCGTGATCTTTGTAAAACATAAATCTACTCTCACTTCCCTTCGGTTTAGAGAAGGGCTTTGGCATGAAAGCCAGTTTTTAATTTCTGCCCCACAGCTGACTAGCCGTTTCCTTGAGCCAAGATGCTTAACCTCTCTGAATCTGTTTCTTCATTTGTAAAATGGGGATTATTATAGTATTATGAAATAGTTATGAGGATTAAATGAGAGACTGCGTGTAAAACACTTAACATAGAGAATTTACTCTGGCACCAGAATAAACACTCAGTAAAAATTATAGCTGTTTTTAAGCTGATTTTATATTTTTGCTTATAAAAATGGGTAAAGTATAAACTCCTTAGCTTAGAATTTAAGGTTGTCTAAGATCTTGCCTCTATTTTTCTAGCTTTATCTCCTTTCCACTTCCATTTGGGCACCTAGCCACAGATAGTCCCTGAAGTTCTTGAGATACATCTAGATTATAAAGTTTTTTAATTATATTTTCCAAAGGTTCATCTGGAGAAGAATTCTATGTAAACCCTCCAATTAATGAACATGTAAGTATTCAGTGATCCTTCCCAAAATATACATGCAAATTTTTAAATAATGACACTGAAAACTGGAACATAGTGATTGTCTACAAAAATTGTGTGCTTTCTCCAGAGGCTTTTTCACTTCATTTTTTTTTTTTTTAGATTTTATTCAGTTATTTGACAGAGAGAGACACAGGGATAGAGGGAACACAAGCAGGGGGAGTAGGAGAGGGAGAAGGGAGCCTGATGTGGGGCTTGATCCCAGGACCCTGGGATCATGACTGAGCCAAAAGCAGATGCTTAATGGCTGAGCCACCCAGGCTCTCCCTTTACTTGATCTTTTTAAATCAGGTTTCAAGTTTCTGTAACGTATAATGACAAAAATATGTTGCCAATTTTGAACTTCATACAATGCATGAACATATTTACAAACATCATAGGTCTTTCTGGATGTTTATTTAACTAAAGATTTAAACATTTTAGGAAGCATAAAAATCGCTGTACCAAATATAGAGAATCTGAGAGGCCCTAGAACTCATACTTTAACATTAACGAAGAGCTCAAATGGAATATAAAACTAAAATGGAACTTTGAGGACCAAGTAACCAGAAAATATCAAAAAAGGAGAAAAAAATGAGATGCTTATCTTTCTCTTATTGACTTATCTCTCTTAGCTTAATACCCTCCAGTTCCATCCCTGTCAATCTAAATAGTAGGTATTCATAATTTCTGAAGTCTGAGTAATATTCCCTTGTATATATAAACCACATCTTCATTATCCATTCATCTTTGAAGGGGATCTTGGCTCCTTCCACAGTTTGACTATTGTGGACATTGCTACTATGAACATTGGGGTGTCGGTGCACCTTTGTTTCACTACATCTGTATCTTTGTGGGTAAATATCTAGTAGTGCAATTGCTGGGTAGTAGGGTAGCTCTATTTTTAACTTCTTGAGGAAACTACATACTGTTTTCCAGAGTGGCTGTACCAGCTTGCACTCCCACCACATTTGCATGTGGAATATAAGAAATAGTGCAGAAGATCATAGGGGGAGGGGAGGGAAAACTGAATGGAAAGAAATCAGAGACAGAGACCAATCACAAGAGATTCTTGACTCTGGGAAACGAACTGAGGTTTAAGGAAGGGATGGTGAGTAGGGGGGTGCATGATATGATGAGCACTGGGTGTTAGATGCAACTGATGAATCAGTGAACACTTCATCTGAAACTAAATGATGTATGTTGGTTAACTAAACTTAAATTAAAAAAAAAATAATTGGTATGGTGAAAAAGAGTGAATCACTCTAAGACTAATTAAGTAGAAGTACCAGATGAAAATAATCAACAAACTGTAACCAGCAGGGAAGATCACAACATAAGGAATAGGTACTACCACTGTAAATATGCCAGTGAGCTTGAATAGACCTCTCACACAGATCATCCTTTTCCTTCCATAAGATACAAACGTGCATTTCAAGTTCAAAGAAACACAGTTTCTGAGTGTTCAGCCTTTTCCAAGGACCATCAACAGCTCACAGGGACAGACTTCTAACAGAATTTGCTTAGATCTTCTAAAATCTGTATTTAGTGATATAAAATCTGTATTTTCTTTTTTTTAAATCTGTATTTTCTGTTCACTAATGGAACTCATCATTCTACAGTAACAGAGGAATAAATATATAAAATTCCACTAGTCATCTTTAATTCTTCCTTTTCTACATACAAAACTGTGTCACTGCTTAAACTCCTTCAATATTTTCCCTTGGGTTTCAATAAACAATCTGAGCTCCTTTGAACAGATCATTGTATCTGCCTCTACTATGTTAGCTAAGTAAAAACTATCAAAAAAGAAAGACCTATCCACATCACTATGGAAAGAAATAAACTTATTATTGATTGAGGGCAGTTCAATGCAAGCATATAGGTAACCCTCAAGAAACTAAAAAATCAGGATATAATTCCACACAAATTATAGAATAAGGCAAATACAAAATTCACTTGAGAACTGTAGTGACTGTTTAGTTAATTGACTTCCTCCAAAAGAATAACAAAATGTCTATACTGCCTAGAGCAATATATACTTTTAATGCCATTCCAATAAAAATTCCACTGGTATTCTTCAAAGAGCTGGAGCAAATAATCCTAAAATTTGTATGGAATCAGAAGAGACCATGAATCGCTAAGGAAATGTTGAAAAACAAAAATAAAACTGGGGGCATCACGTTACCTGATTTCAAGCTTTACTATAAAGCTGTGATCACCAAGACAGCATGGTACTGGCATAAATACAGACACATAGACCAGTGGAACAGAGTAGAGAGCCCAGATATGGACCCTCAACTCTATGGGCAAATAATCTTCAACAAAACAGGAAAAAATATCCAGTGGAAAAAAGACAGTCTCTTCAATAAATGGTGCTGGGAAAACTGGGTAACTATATGTAGAAGAATGAAACTCGACCATTGTCTTACACCGTACACAAAAATAAACTCAAAGTGGATAAAAGACCTCAATGTGAGACAAGAATCCATCGGAATCCTAGAGGAGAATGTAGGCAGTAATCTCTTCGATATCAGCCACAGCAACTTCTTTCAAGATATGTCTCCAAAGGCAAAGGAAACAAAAGAGAAAATAAACTTTGGGGACTTCATCAAAATCAGAAACTTCTGCGCAGCAAAGGAAACAGTCAACAAAACAAAGAGGCAACCCATGGAATGGGAGAAGATATTTGCAAATGACAGTACAGACAAAAGGATCTATAGTATCCAGGATCTATAATGAACTCCTCAAACTCAACACACACAAAACAGACAAGCGTATCAAAAAATGGGCAGAAGATATGGACAGACACTTCTCCAACAAAGACATACAAATGGCTATCAGACACATGAAAAATGTTCATCATCACTAGCCATCAGGGAGATTCAAATTAAAACTACATTGAGATATCAGCTTACACCAGTTAGAATGGCCAAAATTAGCAAGACAGGAAACATGTGTTGGAGAGGATGTGGAGAAAGGGGAACCCTCTTCCACTGTTGGTGGGAATGCAAGTTGGTGCAGCCTCTTTGGAGAACAGTGTGGAGATTCCTCAAGAAATTAAAAATAAAACTTCCCTATGACCCTGCCATTGTACTCCTGGGTATTTTCCCAAAAGATACAGATGTAGTGAAAAGAAGGGCCATCTGTACCCCAATGTTTATAGCAGCAATGGCCACAGTCGCCAAACTATGGAAAGAACCAAGATGCCCTTCAACGGATGAATGGATAAGGAAGAAGTGGTCCATATACACTATGGAGTATTATGCCTCCATCAGAAAGGACGAATACCCAACTTTTGTAGCAACATGGATGGGACTGGAAGAGATTATGCTGAGTGAAATCAGTCAAGAAGAGAGAGTCAATTATCATATGGTTTCACTTATTTGTGGAGCATAACAAAAAGCATGGAGGACATGGGGAGTTAGAGAGAAGGGGGTTGGGGTAAATTGGAAGGAGAGGTGAATCATGAAAGACTATGGACTCTGAAAAACAATCTGAGGGGTTTGAAGTGGCGGGGGGGTGACCAGGTGGTGGGTATTATAGAGGGCACGGATTGCATGGAGCACTGGGTGTGGTGAAAAAATAATGACACTGTTATGCTGAAAATAAATAAATTTTAAAAATTTAAAAAAAAAGAATAACGAAACATCTCTTATTTCCTCAAATACACCTTGAATCTTCCTGGAAGTCGAATGGTTACATCTGGAGATAGGCTTCCATATTATATCTGTAGAAGTGTCTTTACATTCTAAGGGGAATATGGTTCATGATTTTGAAAAAATGCCTACATTCTAAAACTGAAGAATAAGCTTTTCTAGTTGTTAGAGAGATTGACCTGTATTCTAAAGGATCCATGCCCACTATGTCCCCCAAAGAAACACATTAAGTAAAGGAGAAAAAATAGTATTTCATTTTACTCACCTTCATTTACCTTTACAATTCAGTGAGTTCTTTCAAAAAACAGACCTTTGCCTGCACAATAGATGGCACCTGGTAGATCATGAACATATCTTTCTTAAATAAGAAAGTTATAGAAGAGGTGACATTGCTCTGGGTGTTAGCACATGAGTAGGAGTTTTCCCAGAAGGGAAAAGTCTATTCCATGCAAATAAAATGTTCTGCTCAAAGGTCCAGAAAATGTGAAGACCCCTGGTATGGGCAATGAAGTTCGAAGAGTTAACTTACACATATTATATCTGTATTTAGGAGCTGAGCAGCATAAGGACACAATTGAGTAGAGAGAATTAGGTAGGTGAAAGATTGTGAAATGCCATAGATACCATGTCAAAGTTTGGAAAAGGTCCATATCTGATAGCTAATATAAGCATCATACTAATTTTGGGGGCATCCGGCACAAATATTAAACAGTGCCCCAATATCAAAGAGCTTTTAAGCTAATGGATGAAAGAAGACAATATAACAAATAATTAAGATAAATGAAATACCATAAATTGACAGATGTATTTGAGGGGCAGATAGGGGATTGTGGACTGATTTTGGATAATGTTTCTGAGAAAGCTCCTTGGATGATTTGATCTTGACCTATAATGTAAACAATGTCCATAATCAGAGTAGCTCCTGGAATTTTAAATACTTGAACTCTGTGTGTCTATATGCTGTAGTTCTTGTATTCTTTGTTCCCTGTTTCCATTCTGGCTCTGCTGTAGAAAATAATTCTGACACTTTAAAAAAATGTATTTTTTCAACTAGCCAACAGAGAGTACATGGTTAGTTTCAGAAGTAGAGTTCAGTTATGCATCAGTTGCATTTAACAACCAGTGCTCATCACATAACGTGTCCTTAATACCCATGATGCGGTTCCCTCATCCCCACACCCACCTCCTCTCTACAACCATTCAAAACCTTTGGGATAAAGCAAAGGCAGTCCTAAGAGGGATGTACATAGCAATACAAGCCTTTCTCAAAAAAAATTAGAAAAGTCTCAAATACACAAGCTATCCTTACAATTAAAGGAGCTGGAGAAAGAACAGCAAATAAAGCCTAACCCAAGCAGAAAACAAACAATCAAGATTAGAGCAGAAATCAATGAAATAGAAACAAAAATAATAGTAGAACAGATCAATGAAAGTATAAGTTTGTTCTTTGAAAGAATTAATAGATTGATAAACCTCTAGTCAGACATATCAAAAATAAAATAGAAAGGACCCATATTAATAAAATCCTGAATGAAAGAAGAAAGATCACAAACAACACCAAGGAAATACAAACAATTTAAAGAAGTAACTATTTGCCAATAAATTAAGCAATCTGGAAGAAATGGATGCGTTCCTTGAAACTTATAAATTTCCTAAACTGGACTAGAAAAAGAAAACGTGTACAGACCCATAACTAACAAGAAAATTGAAGCAGTAATTAAATATCTCCCCCAAAAAAGAGTCCATGGCCAGATGGTTTTCCAGGGGAATTCTACTAAATATTTAAAGTGGTACTAATACCTATTCTTCTGACGCTGTATCAAAAAATGGAAAGGAATGGAAAACTTCCAAAGTCATTCTACGAGGCCAACATTCCCTTGATCCCATACTCAAAGATCCTACCAAAAAGGAGATTTACAGACCAATACCTCTGATGAACTTGGATTCCAAAATTCTCAACAAGGTACTAGCCAAGAGGGATGCCTGGGTGGCTCAGTAGGTTAAGCCTCTGCCTTTGGCTCAGGTCATGATCTCAGGGTCCTGGGATCAAGTCCCACATTGGGCTCTCTGCTCAGCAGGGAGCCTGCTTCCCCCTGTCTCTCTGCCTGCCTCTCTGCCTACTTATGATCTCTCACTGTCAAATAAATAAATAAAATCTTTAAAAAAAAAAAAAAGATACTAGCCAAGAGGACCCAACAGTACATTAAAAGGATTATTCACCACGACCAAGTGGGATTTATTCCTGGGCTGCAAGGGTGGTTCAGCATTCACAAATCAATCAATGCTATACATCTCATTAATAAAAGAAAGGACAAGAACCATATGATTCTCTCAATTTCTGCAGAAAACACATTTGACAAAAACAGCATCCTTTCTTGATTAAAACGCTCACAGTGTAGGGATAGCAGCAACATACCAATATCAAAAAAGCCATCTATGAAAAACCCACAGCAAATATCATTCTCAATTGGGAAAAACTAAGAGCTTTCCCCCTGAGGTCAGGTGCACGACAGGGATGCCCACTCTCCCCAGTTGTTTAACATAGTACTAGAAGTCCTAGCCTCAGTGTTCAGACAAGAAAAAGAAATAAAAGGTATTCAAACTAGCAAAGAAGTCAAACTCTCACTCTTTACAGATGACATGATACTCTTTATGTGGAAAACAAAAAGACTCCACCCCCAAATTGCTAGAACTTATACAGAATTCAATAACGTGGAAGGATACAAAATCAATGCACAGAAATTAGTTGCATTTCTGGGGTGCCTGAGTGGCTCAGTCAGTTAAGCATCTGACTTTGGCTCAGGTCATGATCCTGGAGTCCTGGAATTGAGTCCCACATTGGGCTTCCTGGTTGGCAGGGAGTCTGCTTCTTCCTCTGTCTGCTGTTGCCCCTGCTTGTGCTCTCCCTCTCACACATGTGCTCTCATTCTATCTCAAATAAATAAGTAATATCTTTAATAGAAATCAGTTGCATTTCTATAAACTAATAATGTGACTGAAGAAAGAGAAATTAAGGAATTGATCCCATTTACAATTGTGCTAAAACCATAACATACCTAGGAATAAATTGAACCAAGAAGGTAAAGGATATGTACTCTAAGAACTATAGAACACTTATGAGATAAATTGAGGAAGACACAAAGAAATGGTCCATGCTCACAGGTTGGAAGAACAAATACTGTAAAAATGTCTATGCTACCCATAGCAATCTACATATTCAGTGCAATCCCTATTACTCTGGCCTTTTAATGTATAGTGTTATTAACACAGATTTGGTTTCTCAACTCCGTACTTAACAACCCTTTCACTTTTTCTTGGTCAATCCCTCTCCAAGTCTCAGCTATTATTCCAAATGTTAAACATTCTCCACTATTACTGATGACTTTCTCACTCACCCATCAAACCTACCACCTAAATGATTACTTCATCATCTACCTTCCTTTTAAAAAAAAACTGAAGCTATTAGGTGTTCTTCTCACTCTTAATCAGCATCTGATCCCATACTGTACTTTGATCCCTCAGCCTCACATAGATTGTATAAAACTAATTCTACCATCTATGCTCCTGTTCTTTGTCTCACCCAGCCTCTCAGAGACTGCTCTATTACCTCTTCTGTCTTTAATATTTTACACACACATCCCCACACACTGACTCATTCTCCACAGCCTATAAACATTCTCAAGTCTCTTCATCCTTAAACACTTTCCTTTATCCTGGGGTTTCCTCCAGTTTCTTCCTCTAGTTCCTCCTCTAGTTTCCTTGAAGTGGTGACTGTTATCACCATTCCTTTTCCGACAGAGGTCTCAAAACTGGTTATCAACATTTATGGCCTTTATTTTTTTCATTTCCCATTCACCTTTCAACCTCTATAATAGGGATTTTACCTACCAATCTCCACTAAAATCTCACTCGTTAAGAATGCTATTTACTCACAGACAAATGTCTCTTTTTCATGAACATTTTTAAGCCCTTTTATTATTAGATCTCACTGCTACATATAATAACGTTGATCATTTCAGTTCGCTTGAAATTCTCTGTTGACTTGACTTTCAGACACACATTCTCCTTTTCCTTTCTGTCTATATTTTACATTTTTGTAACTTTCATGTATTCCTCCTTTTCTTCCTATGTCTTAAATATTTATGTTCTCCCATGGTTCTGTCCATGACCTATTTATTTTGTTCTGCTCTCCATACTGTATTAATGTATGGAAGACTTTCAAATCTATGTTTCCAGTTCAGCCCTGTCTTCTTATATGTAGATCAATGGATTCAACTGATGGGGCACCTGGGTGGCTCAGTAGGTTAAGCCTTTATCTTCAGCTCAGGTCCTGGAATCGAGCCCCACATTGGGGTCTCTGCTCAGCAGAGAGCCTGCTTCCTCCTCTCTTTCTCTACCTGCCTCTTTGCCTACTTGGGATATTTCTCTCTGTCAAATAAATAAATAAAAGCTTTAAAAAAACAGATTCAACTGACTACTAAGTATTCTCATCTGGATGATCTCAAACAATTTAAATTTATTTTGTCCACAGCTAAACTATCTTCATATACTAATGCGTTCTTCTTCCTTAAGGAGGATTTAAAAAAAAATACTAAAGTAAGTTATCATCACACATTTCACAGAACCAGATGAAATGACTAGACTATTTTATGAGTTGTGTCAAGACTACTGTATCTTTTCCCAGGAAATAGACTCTGTATATATTAGGGAAGAATAACTTGTATTGCTCAAATGGAAGATGCATGAGGATAAGGATTTTTATCTGTTTTGTTTGCTGCTGTGTCTCAAAGTTCTTAGGGTAGTATCTGGCACATAGAAAGCCCTCAATAAATGAATGAATCGTATATCCCTTGCTTTAAGAGACTTTGCTTAGGAATTCTGCTAGGATAGCGCTAGCTAGCTAGCTAGCTAGATGATAGATAGATAGATAGATACAGACAGATAGATACAGATTTAGGTAGATAGATATAGATCCATAACTTATTTAAGAGAAATGTGTCTTTTTGTATCTGAATAAGGCAAAAGGAATTTGTAATGGCATTTCATCCAGATTTCTGCCCATGGGAAATAAAGAAAAAGGATCAGGGGTGGTGGGTGTGGGGTGGGATCAAACACTTCCATCTATCACTTGGAACATTCAGTTCTTAGTTACTTCTTCCAGGGCCTCAGATATCTGTGTATAGGCAAAATTCCTCTGAGGTTTGCTTCAAGGGCCTGAATGAGCAATGCTAATTCCACTTCCAGAAGGTTGCAAGGATTGTGTGTAATACCTAGATCTTGTTTTGCACTCAATAGTGAATAAAGAACATGTGAAACTTTTACCTTGTCTCCCAAGACAGAAAGTTAAAATCACCTTAGACTCTTTATCCCCCACCCTATCAAATTAAGTTAATAAGCTCTGTTTATCCTATTTCCTAAATATTTCTCATATCCATATTTCCTTTAAGCTTCCAATGATATCAGTTTTGCCTTAGTTTAGACCTTTATCTTTTCTTTAGGACTATTTCAACAACTTTCTAATTGGGCTTCTTGATTTCAGTCTTACCTCTCTTCCAAATCATCTTCCACACTGCTCCTTTAATGTGTTATCTAAAATGCAATCTTACCAAATTCCTCCCTGATTAAAAACATTTCAAACCTACTCCACGGTGCCTACTGAATACACTTCAAGCTACAAAATACTCTATAACTTGTCTCTTCTCCAGCCTCATCTCCTGCCATTCTCTTTCATGTTCAGAAATATGCTGTTTTCTATTATCCTTTGATAAACATACCCTCTTTTCTGGGCTTTTCTCTTGCCACAAACCCCTTCTCAATGTTACTTTACAAATTTTTATTTATGTGACCCCTTGGACACAGTTGACCAATCTGGGTCTATCACAGCCCTTCCTCAAAAATTTGGACTCTAGACTGAAATTTCAAACCACTTTGTTTTCTTATGCTGAGTACTGTACTCTTCAGAGCTGTTTGGCAGCAGCCATTTTTATGCCATATGGTCTGGAAAAGAGAAAAAGCTGGTCTGCTATTAAAGATGAAGCAGTCACACAGAGAGATGCAGAGATGAGAAAGGGAGACACCAGATACCAACTGAGTCCCTAGCTCTAATTTATTCCTTTAAGTTCATCAGCCTTATTCTTTGGTTCCATAAGACACTCTATCCTCATGCTAAATTTATTTTTTGCTTAAGCTAGTTTGAGTTGAATTTCTCATCCTTGGAAAAAATACTGCTTTCCCATATCGTGTTGTTTAACACTCTTGTGTCTTTGCTAATTCTTTTCCCTTTAACCAGAAAACTGTAGTTCCTCTTACAATTTTGCCTGAATAATTCCTATTTTTACAAGGAAAGTAGGACTCAGGCCCTCTACCTGTATCAGGAAGGTACCTGCCTTTCTACTCTGCCATTTCATTTCTTCCCAAGAAAAGGGAATGCTGATATTATATATAGGTCATATGTCATGACCATGGTTGGATCAGACTCAATAGCAAGTGGGATAATTGTCTACAAATAAGTCTCATATTCATGCACAGTTTTTCTTTTCCTATTCTTAGTTGTGGATATTGTAAGAAGGCCAGAGCAGCTTTTCATTCTCTCTCTCTCTCTCTGAGCATTAATTAATATTCCTGTGATTTGTGGCTTACCAGAGAAGAGTAGCATTTTGATTTGAGCTTTGGAACAAAGGTGCTGTTAGTTAATCTAACATAGGTTTAAGTGACCCATGTTTCAACCAAAATTTCCCATCACTTTACACCAGAAAATATTTGTTGCAGCACCCTATATTTAGTAATCACAGTTGCAGCTCATATTAGGAGGACAGAGATTCTGCCATAAAATAGGACATCCTTTAGGGAATATAGATTAGAAGACAGAGCCTCACATAAAGGAAAATTCTACCATGGCTAGCTAGGAATGGAACCTTTAGACAGAAAGAATTTCGGTGCACATGTTTTTAGGCATTGATTGGAGGGACAGTATTTTGTCCTCCTCACTTTCCACTACAACCTGTCTCTCACTTTGAGCTGAGTAATAGTATGTTTCTCCAAAATAGGTCACATCCTTCCATAGTAGAAAAAAGATAGTAGAAACAAATTTGTGTTTTATTTAGACAACCAAAACCTGTGAAATTCAAAAGCTGAGGGAAAACAATACTGACAGAAATACAAGTTTGATAAGTCCCAAATAGCAGCAGTTCAGAACTAATAAATATTTGAGATTCCACAAGGCTTTTAGAAAATAGATATAAAAGCTTGCTTGATCTCCTGACAATTTCTCACATGAAAACCATATTTAATTGTTACAGGTACTGTTTAATTAGCATAAATTGACAGGCACACAGATAAATTTAAAAGCAAGATTTTGGCCTTTTTTTTCTTTTCTGTTCACCCTCTATTCTCATTCCCCAAGAAATGGGACTGGTAATAGTAACATGGGAACATTATTTTTGCTTAGGATTGTCATTGATCAGGATGGTCACTGTTTGGCCATACATTTTATGAGTGTAGGACTAAAACTTGAGAAAAGTGAGACCCGAAGGAGACTTGAAGTTGTATAAGTTCAACTTCAGGAGTGTTAGAAAAGCTATAATTCCAGTGAAATGGAACAAATTCTGTAACCACTGAAGGAAGCCAGACTCCAGCCAGGCATCTGGATGACACCTCTTTTGGCTGAGATAAAGAAAAATGAAAAGTTGGGGAGAAGATAATTTTTGACTTTGGTTTCTTCGGGAAATTAATTTCTACAAAATAAACTCTTTTCCAAGTGTAACTCTTTGTGGAAACTTGGTCTTTAAGGGGTTTTATATTGTTCAAATGTAGGATATTAAATTGTTGGGGTCATGTTGCATTATCTGGGTTGTGCTACCATGTAGCACAATATTGCCATATTGGACAGTTGTAGATACATATAATTTGAGATGGGAGATAAAATAATGGGTAAAATCTTGACCATCTGTACAGGTATGGTCCTGGGAAGATAAAAGAATGATGAAAGTCAAAGAGATTGTATCACAAAAGGAGAAGCCAAACTTCTCTGATATTCCACTGTTCTTCTCCCACAAAGGGAGTAATTACCTTCCTATCTGACTGTCATATTTCTTATTAAGCCCAAAGGATTAAAAGAGAATCTAATGTAGCAGAGTATAAGGTGAAAGGAGCTGTCATTCCTTTTCCTCACAACAGAAAAATCTGTAACAGATGGTCTCCACACTTTTCCCTACTATTTTCTTCCCTCCTCCTAGACAAGAGGGAGCTCCTAACTGATAAATTGAATAACAATATGACTGGGTCACATTTACTTGTGAGCTAATGAATGGGTTCACTAGACTAAAGATCAGTCAACTGGGCCTGGCCTTGTTCTTAGCTGCCTCTCCTTTCATTCTGCTGGGATTATCAAATTTCTTTCTCTTCACCTGCCCTGCAGATGGTAAAATAGTTGTAGTATTTTTTATTTATACTGAGTTGTGGGAGTAGCAGCCTGTCTGAGACCTCAGGTTTATGCCATGAACTTCAAATATTGGGCCCAGGTCTGATTAATAATAACATGGTACTCTGTTTACCAGTTTCTATTGTTCTGCTCTCAGGGAGCAATTGAGGAGGAAAAGTAAAACAAAATTTGGGCATCGTGGATATTCTAGCCAATACCAGCAAAATGTCTTCACACTCCCAATACTATTCATCATCTAACTTTGTTGTAACAGGTACCTATGTAATTATCTATCTAGAAATTCTCTCTAGGAATTCTGTTCCCCTTATCTTGTTCCTCCATTCAGTCATATACCTGGTTGTAATAAGAGCTGCCAGGTTATTACAACATAATCATAGTCCCTAACCATAGTTGATTGGACAGGGAGGGGGGTGGTAAGTGGTGAGCACATGATTTAAGGGATTCTTTTCTCTGGGTCTTTCCCCTGAGGTGCTGAGGCAGGCAGCACCAGCTATTCCTCTACCTTTTATTAAAAGAGCAAAAGCTTTCCTTGGAGTCAAGCAGATTCTTCCTTCTTATCATTAGTCAAAACTGGATCCAGAGCCATTCTGTCTTTAAGGAAACTGGAAAAGTGAGTACCTACCTGGGCCAATCACATTGCTTCCCAGAAAAAAAAAAATTAGGGTTATGTTGGCAAGAAAAAAAATGTGGAATAAGTCTTGGGGAACCAACTTACAAGGTCTGCCACACTAATACATTTATTTATAGAATATAATACAAAAACAAATTTACTAAGTATAAACCTAATTGTCTTGCAAGGAAAATACCCATTTAAAAGGGGGATGTTTGTCTGTATATCTTTTATGGGTTAGGGTAAGCAAGCTAGGGTAGGCAAGCTAGTAATTATCTAGGGAAGACACAAGTATTCTGTATAACAGTGGAGAAAGTGTTTGGAACTATAGGAGCAATCTGGGAGGGAGGAAGATAAGTGAAGAGATAGAAGGAGAAAGCAGATGGTGGAAAGCTACAAGGTTTGTGTTCTGAGATTTCCCTATTATCACCAAATCTTTAATAAAGTCTAGAACTCATGTAAGGATTATTATGAATATATTTCTTGTGAAAACTAGTGAAGGGTTGAACTCTATGTGTAAGTTGTATTGGATGTATTGATACAAGAGCTATAGGCCAGACCCTGAAGAAAGCAAGAAGGTATAAGTTCCAACTGTGACCACAGAAATCATAAGGAGAGTCAGAAGTTCATATATCATGGAATGATAAAGGCCATAACAAATTATTTCAAGATCTATGAGAAATAAGGTAGGCCCAGCCAACATCTGAGTTATGTATGTTTCTTGTCCCCATAAGTGGTGAGCACCTTGAGGACTAGAATAACATCTTAGTCATCAATGCTTTCTAGCACTTAGCCAGATGCATGAAACACAGTGGATAGTCTATAAATATTTCTTGAATTAAATTAAAATGACCTGCCCTATATTGTAATTCTCAATATTATTACCTTAAATCCCTTAGTAAATTGAAATTTCCATTAGGAGTGTGTCTGATTTGGGGTACCTGGGTGATTCAGCTGGTTGAATGTCTGCCTTCAGCTCGGGTCATGATCCAAGGGTCCTGGGATCAAGTCCCACAGGGGGCTTTCTTTCTTTCTTTCTTTTTTTTTTTTTTTAAGATCCTATCCATTCATTTGACAGAGAGAGATCACAAGTAGGCAGAGAGGCAGGCAGAGAGAGAGGAGGAAGCAGGCTCCCCGCTGAGCAGAGAGTCCGATGCGGGACTCTATCCCAGGACCCTGAGATCGTGACCCGAGCAGAAGGCAGCGGCTTAACCCACTGAGCCACCCAGGCGCCCCCCACAGGGGGCTTTCTGCTCAGCAGGGAGCCTGCTTCTCCCTCTACCTCTGTCACTCCCCCATTTGTGCTCTTCCACTTTCTCTGTCAAATAAATAAATAAAATATTTTTTAAAAGAGTGTGTCTGATTAATCTCTTTATTAAGTAAAGTGCCTTGAACATAGTAGGTACTAAAAGAGTTAGTTTTCAGAGTCCTGACTTAATGGAAGGTATAAAGAAGTATTAGGAAATCTAAGTCACATTTCTAGTGTACTTTAGAATGTAGGTTCTGATTTCTTGGCAGTATGAAGATGAATTTTCATTTCCAGACAAATATTAATTGATGGCCGGGGGAAGGTAGCACAGGTAAGTGCCGTGTGATAGAGGGAAAACAGCATGGGATTTTAATTTGCCACCAATGATCCATAAAGTAGATAATCAAGTAGATAACCAAGAATTGGAAGTATTAGGGTGCCTGGGTGGCTAAACCAGTTAAGCATCAAATGCTTGGATTTGGCTCAGGTCAATATTTCATGAGTCCTGAGATTGACCTCTGCATGGAGCTATGCACTCAGTGGGTAGTCTGTGTGAAGATTCTCTCCCTTCGCCCCTCACCCTTCACATGCATGGTCTC
This sequence comes from Mustela lutreola, assembly GCF_030435805.1. Lineage (NCBI taxonomy): Eukaryota > Metazoa > Chordata > Mammalia > Carnivora > Mustelidae > Mustela > Mustela lutreola. The sequence goes on along the minus strand of NC_081308.1, from coordinate 57,628,687 downwards.
TCTCTCTCTCCTTCTCTCAAATAAATAAATCTTTTAAAACAACAGTTGGAAGTATTAGAAACTAGAAATTAGAAATTGTAGATCATTTATTATAAGTATAACTGGGGGTAGAAAAATACTGGAAAGACAGGGATTATAGTACTGAGTGTGAAAATTATTATGAAGTGAAATTATATGTGTTTTCTTTTCTTTTTTTTAAGATTTTATTTATTTATTTGAGAAGAAGAGAGGGGGAGAAGCAGGCAGAGAGAGAGGGAGAAGCAGGCTCCCTGCTGAGCAGAGAGCCCGATGAGGGGCTCTATCCCAGGACCCTGAGATCATGACCTGAGCCGAAGGCAGAGGCTTAAACCACTGAGCCACCCAAGTGCCCCTATTTTTTTCTTTTTTTGATCATTTATGCAAATTCTAAACTGTAGAACATGTTCAAAAATGCTTTTTAAAATAAATTCAGGAGGGAGGAGCAAGATTGCAAAGAAGTAGGAGACCCTGTTTCAACAGGTCCCCTAAAGTGAGCTAAATATCTACCAGAACACTCTGAACACCCATGAAAGCAGCCTGAGTTGTAAGTTTATTCACTTCTGGATCTCTATGTGGGCAGAATTTAATCAGTGGAGAGGTAAAGCAGAGTTGGAATGCTCAGACTGATATCCAAGGAAGATAAACAGAAGGGGGAGGGAGCCACCAGAAGCGACCCATTGGAAAGTAATATTCCAATATGAAAGTGCCCTGTGATTAGGGACCAGCATTAACTTGGAGTCTGGTCAAAAGCACTCAAAAAGAGCAAAAGATCTTAAGCGGCAACTGGAGGATTCAGGAGGGCACAGGCACAGGCCCATGTTCCCAGGACTGTCACCACCTAACCACCTGTGCCAGAAAGAGCCTGGCGGGGGCTCCGGTCCATGGTCCCTGAGCACTCAGCTTTCCACTGTTTGCACCACCGCTCGGGCTGGGGCACTCCTGCCTATGCCTGATAGAGGCTGGTGTGGGCTCCAGCAGGTGGTCTCTGGACCCACAGCCTTTGGCAACCTGTACCACCACCAGGTGTGAGCAAACCTGGCACGGGTGTGGGCTCCAGAGAGCAGTCCCTGCAGTGGCACCACCCAGATTCTGGCTTGCCTGAACCAATATCACTTGTGGTATAAGTGGCATGGGCGTGCAGAGATAAACAGGAGCCTTGGGCCACCACTGTGATGGTGGCTGAGGGTGTGTATGGCCTCTGGGAGGTTGCGCTGTTCAGCAGAGTTTGCAGAGGGGGAAACTGTGTGTTCTGGACCACGCAGAGGGGAACAGACTGAGGCTACTCTCAAGGCAGAGGTCAGACAGTTTACCCGGCACTAAACCCACCAAAACTTTGCAGTTTTGCTTTTTGCAAAGCCACCAAAGAACAAAACCTCCAGAGAACTAAAGCCTGAAAAACTGGTTTCTACAGAGCCCAGCCCCTTGATAGGGGGTAGGGAAACTCACCCCAAGCAAGAATGACTGAAAAACAATGCAGCAGTCCCTGCTGCCAGAAGACAAGTCAAAAGAACAAGAGGACAACCACTACAAGGTCCTCATAAAACTGTAAAACCCTAATAACAGGGGAAAACAATATATTAAACACTCAGTATTGTCCTAGAACCTATATATTTCATAGATATAACTTTTCAATCTTTCTTTTTCTTTAAATTCATTCTCAAAATTCTTGTTCTTTTAATTTTTAACCCACTTACCATTATAACTAGAGGTTTAATGCAACATATTCCATAATAACTTTTTAACTTGAAATTTTTTCATACATATAACTATGTTTCTTTTTTTATTTTTTTAATATGCATGTAGATATAAGCTTCACGGTAATCTTTTTTTCCTATTCAATACTACCCTATATATAAACTTGTTTTAATTTCCCTGTATCTCTGGAAAGTTGGCTCCTTTAACAAAAATAACAAGATTCACCCAGGAAGAACTGAAATAACCTTCCTCACACACATGGAGGGTTTAGAACCA